>NC_047049.1:62470122-63825122 GCF_011762595.2 Tursiops truncatus | reverse complement strand
GGGTCTAACACCCTACCTTATGTTATAGTTTGCCACAGCAAAGTACTCAGGACCTTAATTCCACTGCCCATCAAGAGACACTACCTCAAAAACACATTAGAACCAAATACTGCAACTCCCTTCTCAAAAGGTATCAACATTTTTTTTGACAGAGCTCACTAACCACTATGTTACAAATGTCCAAAATAATCCTACCCTCTATGTTCATAACAGTGCTGGACCCTACGTGAAGTACAAAAGTATACAAAACAGACAGTGTATTCTTATGGAACTTACCAACCATCTAGGATGAAGACAGATGAGAATAATACAAAAACAACATTATAATAACTACAGCTTATACTAACCACATGCCAGGCACTATGGTAAGTCCTTTATATACTGATTCCTTTATGTATTTTAAAGGATTTAAAGCATATATGTACTTTACACTTTATATATTGTTTTCTCAAAACAGGTTATAAGTTAGGTATTATTTTCCAAACATTTTAAAACAAAAAGCTGCAGTGCCTAAAGCAGTACAAATAATCTAACAAGATTTGATTGACTGCAAAGCCCACACTCTAACCTGCACTACATGGATCTTTAATAAGTGTGTAATCAGTCAGATTCTAAATTGTATGACATGGATAAAAGCTAAGAATGGCAAAGAAGGAAGAGCTTACATACTGATTGGAAGCCATAGGATAAAGTATCATGAGGGAGGCTAGACTTCAGTTTAGCTTTAAAGAAAGATTAGTAGTTAAATAGGTAAATAGAAAAGGGCTAGATATCCTAAATATCAAGTTTATGAACCTTGTGAAAAGTTCAGAAGGCAAGAATAGCATGCCATGATCAGGGAGACAAGAGGGAGATCAGGGATTGTGACACATTGAAACATGGATGTATATCTGAGGTATGATATTTTAATTTTACATATTTTCACATCAGTGTGTAAATGTGCTTCAGTCTACATAATGTTCAACTCAATAATGTCAAATTTAATTCATACCAAAGGACTTTAAAAGTTTCTGAAAACAGGCTGTGTCTTATAATGCTATTACTTTTTACACTTCTTAATACTTAAAATAGCATTGTAAGAATAGAAGAAAGGAATAAAATTAGAGTCTAGAATATCAAACTTTATTTTATTTTATTCCAGAAAAACAAAGCTCCAAGGAAATCTCTTGATTTATAAACTCTCAAATTAATACATAAACCTGGGCTCTATATAATAGCTGCAGCTTGCTATTACCATTCCTACGTATCATCAACCTGGAGGATAAAAACCAAGCAGTCTAAACAAACTCTAAGACTGCATTTTCAGATGTAGTAAAAACTGAAAAAGTCTCCAGATTCTTGGTAATATGGCTTTGTCATCCATTTACTTCAGATGGCTTCATCCTGAGAATCCCACCACCTCATCTATCACAGCCTCCTCTCACCTTTTCCAACCAAAGCTATTTTTAACATTAGTCTTTTTGACATTAGGAAAATGGAGAAATGCTTGTACCCCAACCTAAAATATAGCCCGAAGAATAGTTGAAGTGTAAGCACTCACTCTTTAAAAGACAAACAAACAGGAAAGAAGCAGGAGCAGAAAAAGGGAAGGGAAGGGAAGGGAAGGGAAGGGAAAGGGAGGGGAGGGGAGGGAAGGGAGGGGAGGGAAGGGAAGGGGAGGGGAGGGGAGGAAAGGCGAGGCTAGGAAAGGCAAGGCAAGGCAAGGCTAAGCTTACACCTAGGAGAGAAAGCACAATAATCCGCGCCCACCAACCCTTAAAAAAAGTAAAAGAATAGAGCAAAGTATTCCAGGGATATATGTGGCCTACGGAAAGAAATCTCTCAAAATGATGTTTAAAATGTCACAGAAAGGGACAGAAAATAAAATCTAATGAAAGAGTCCAAGAAAATAATTATAGTCAGTTTATTGGGCATCCCTAATTCATGGCTAAGATAATATTGATGTTTTGTGTTTGTTTAAAGAAATAGATGTAAAATGAAATATGTTAGGAGAAAACCTAAATAATACATAAGGCAAGGAGCAATCTGTCAACGTTTGGCATCCAGGAAGCCTCAGGGTTAATACCCTTCTGAATTTTAAAAGTGCAGTAGGGCTTCCCTAGTGGCACAGTGGTTAAGAATCTGCCTGTCAATGCAGGAGACACAGGTTTAAGCCCTAGTCCGGGAAGATCCCACATGCCACGGAGCAACTAAGCCTGTGTGCCACAACTACTGAGCCTGTGCTCTAGAGCCCACGAGCCGCAACTACTGAAGCCCACGTGCCTACAGCCCGTGCTCCTCAACAAGAGAAGCCACCGCAATGAGAAGCCCGCGCACCACAATGAAGAGTAGCCCCCGCTCGCCACAACTAGAGAAAGCCCACACACTGCAACAAAGACCCAACGCAGCCAAAAATCAATAAATAAAATATTTTTTTAATTATATAAAAAAAGTACAGTTAAACACATCAATTAATTGCCTATAATCTGAGGCTAAAACTTTTGGCATGCTTCCTTGTTCATAGCAATAACAGCACCAACAAGTATTTATTGAGTGTTAGCCATGGGTCAGATACTGCTGTGAGCACTGCAGAGCATACAGCATTGAAGGTGACAGACAAGGCCCTGTCCTTACAGAGCTTACGTTCTGTCACAAAGAGAAATGATAAATATGGTTGGACCAGGGAACAAAGCATGACTAATTCTCTGGTACAAAGCATCCTGCCTTATAAGGCAGAAGCTTTCTTGCTGAAGGGCAATTTTACAGAGATCTAAATCTTTTCAGGTAGGGGAAACTTACTAATGTGTGTTTATAGGTTTGGGGGACTTTACAGAGGGTAGGATAGGACATAAAAGACAAATCCCACCAAGTCAGAGAAAAGGTAATGTTCTGACTCTTTAAACCCTGCCCATCCAGGAAACACAACAATTCCTCTGTGGCTTTGGTACAGAAGAACCTGGTTAATATAACAAATTTCTAGGAAGTTTTGCTACATTTGGAAGCTAATGGGAAACAAAGTTTGTCTTTCTCTTCTCTGCCACCTCCCTCATTCACTATGTCTTCTTGTAATTATCTCTTTTTTTCCCTTTCTCTATTTTGAGATTTTTTAATTCTTCAAAAATAAACGCTTTAACTTACTAAATGCATGTAGTATAAAATCAAATATAGCTTTATTTCCCTCACTTTATCCCTCTTATCTTATCCCTATAAGTCCCTTTCCCTCTTTTTTACCGCTCTTTGGTCCCTGACTTTCTTTCTACTCTACCATCCTTTTTCTGACCATTTCACTCTAATTCCCCTTCCATCTTTTCCATGTAGAAAAAATGATCACTAGATATAGGGAAAAGCAGAATCAAGTAAAACAAAGGGTTGACAGTATTCTATGTATGCAGGTAAGTCTGTTTCACAAGAATTTGTCCTTTTGAGTTGAAAAAAATTGCTTTGTGTGAATAAATTTCACTAGAACTAGGGTTCCTAGATATAACACTCAAAGATTGTAAACATAAAGTTTTATACATTTTCTTAGCTGTCTGAAGATATTCTTTCAAAAATTCTTTTGTGTTTTTGTCTATACTGAACAATTTGCATGAGAGAAAGAGAGGAGGAGAGAGCTGCCCCTGTCTCTGCCTCTCATCAGATGCCCATTTTCAAATGTCTCTTTAAGCCCCATGTCTGTCCTATCCTAAAATTGTCTTCAAACTGCATGCCTAGAACTCCTCACTTTACTATCCCCCCAGCCTGGCTCCCTGCAGGGATATTGGAGAAAGCCCAGGTTTGGAGTCACTGATACCTATTTGAAGCTCAGCTTTACTTGCCTAGTGACTTTAGGCAAGTTACTTAACTCTCTTAACAGTTTCCTCATCTGTAAAATGGTGCTCATAAAACCAACCTTATTATATCGTCACAATTATTTAATGATCTAATCCATAAATGTTCTAATCACACTATGTGGCAGACAGTTGTCATTTAATAAATAGAATATAAGATTTATATATGCATAAACATACGTATACATATATAAATAACGACATGCCCATCTTTCTCTCACATACACATGCAATTTACCTGTCTGTCGTCAATGCCATTCTCCCAGAGTTATGCCCTTTTGCCCTTGAAGCATTCACATTTTTCCAAATTCCCAATTAGCTAATGTAAGAATCTAATCACTGAAAATGTGCTAATGAGAAAGGATAAGAGAAGAGCACGCTGACTACTGCCTGCCAACTCAAATACCCCCCAGTGGTATAAATATGGCTCTTGGAAACAAAACTGTACTAAAAACTACATAGGCCAGAGCAGTGACTCACAGTGTGAATTTTAAGCAGCATCATTTGGGAACTTACTGTAGTAGCTCTCAGTAACCGTGTAACCGTGATTGCTTCTGTTACATGTGCTGATTCCTAGGCCTTCACTAATATAAAATCAATAAATAAAACAAATGGATATTGTGTCTTTTTTCATATAAATTAAAGTATGTGCAAAGATATTGTATTTGCCCCAGAACACTCTACAAAACAAATATAACTCCTAGGAAAATAAGATCATGAGGTTAAATGCCCACGTAATATCTATTATAAAGCCAAGCTTAGAACACAATTCTCTTTTCAAGTCACTATTTCTAGACCACACCATGTTGACTTCATGAGGTTTAACTAAATAAAGGAAGTACTGCTTTGAAATCCCCCTTCCAAAAGATCCAAAATTGGTAAATTAGGCAACATCAAGAGAGTTACACCCTTTGCCACACTAACAGAAAACAGTCTTAAGTAATGGACTCGGTGGTTGGCTATGGGAGTCAGCCACTTAGTCATTTTTCTAGATGCTATCCATCATTGAGCACATTCCCGAATTTCATGCAACCTAATTTAAACATCTAACTGGTTGTTCTGATCGGAACAAACATTCAGCCCCAGTAAAAGCTTGATGATCCTGACACCTAGTGGATGTGAAGAAACTGGAAAAGATCCAGTTTGGGAAAAGTAGCTAGCTACTATGGCGGTATCTTGCAAACACACAGAACTTAATGATTATTAATATTATAAAATATGAACTCTAAAACCAGCCCTATAAAAGTCTATTTTGGCTCTGGATTTATCTTGTGGTCTATAAAAAGAGGCTAAAAGACGTGCACTTGGAAAGCATGTTTCCCTTTAACCTTACACATTTAGCAAATTTTTACTCATCTTCAGAGATCAAACAAGAAAACTAAAGCTAAACTAAAAAAAAAAAAAAAAAAACAATTTGGCATATTTATGACTCCTTTCTTTAAGCTTGTATGTACATCCACATCCTTTTCTTGGTCTTGAGGTGGTTTTTCTCCTCACGTATCCCCTGTCAAATATAAAAGCCACCTGTTCAAGCTACATAGAGGTTCCCTTTATGCCACTAAGGCATCCTTAGTCAAAGGGTAGTTGAACCTTCACAAACCAGCAGGAGTTTTCTTTAAAAGAGGTAATAAGGACACTCGTGGAAACCCCCAAAGTGCACATATAAAAGCAGGACAACGTTGAATGCCGCAGGAAGCCGTGTGAACACGGCAGGTCAGCACCACAAAGCACAACTTATTTCTGCCCTAAATATTAGAAGATAAGTCTCCCCAGACCCACCTGAGCCTCTGACAGGCAGGAAGGCGAGAAGACTAAAGTGTTCGTATCGTCCACCAAGGAGAGCTCTAAATCCTACCTGCTGACGTTTGAAGGCTAAATAGTCCAGATTTTCCAGCTCCTTCCCAAGCTTCTGGTAGGTTTTCTGGAGGTCAGATTTGTTGGAAACATTTTTAAGAGACTCAAATGTCCTCTGAAACTGAAATCAAAAACAAAAGTAAATCATTAGGATAGCAGCATATTTTTCTCAAATTCCTAACCAGTAACACAGACAAATAGTCAATACTGAGCCTCAGTTTCTCCTATTCATAATACAGAGGTAACAGAGGCTAGCTAATTGCCTTTGAATTAAATAGTTAGGCACAATTATACAGAATTAGAAACTATGTGCTAAGTACAAGCAACATTATTGCATGAATGAGAAGCCTGTTTAGTCCTCATTCTAACAGAAGAACATACTGCATTAAAAAAATTTTTTCTTTAACTCTTCATGTCTGCTACCACTCCTAAAGAAAAAAATTGCAATGAATGTATAATTTCAAATCATAATGAGAAAGTATTAAAAAGAGGTCTCACATCCCAATCATGGAAACAAATTTATGTAAAGGTAGCCACTTGCCTCTATAGAAACATTTATGCAGAATAGGCACCCAGCAAACTTCAGCCAGGAAGATCTCTCAGATCTTATATTTTGAGAAGAAAGGAGAACAAATGTCTTGATGATCGAAGCATATGTAGCATGTTCAGCAAACATTTATTCATTTCTGCTCTATAACGGACATGAGTTAATGAAATCAGTTCTGCTGAATCAGAATGCTCCATTCATTTTTAAGTCAGATACTAGATAAACACAAAGAAGACAAATTGCAGTGTATCACAGAATATTGTTCTGCTACTAATAATTAAGCAAAAGGAGCTCACAAGAAATTGAATTCTTGGTTTATTTTAGTAAACTAGAACATACTTTAGAGGATTAGTGATTGAAAATGTCAAGTAATATTTGCAAGACATTTGCATCTGCTCTTTCTTTATGTCATTTATTTCCCATATTCTCAATGTGTGCCATTAGATAGAATTCTACAGAGACTTCACCATCTTAAACACACCAGAATTCCACTGTGACTATGATGCTACGAGACAGGCTAATAAGATTTTATAGAATATAATTAAGTTTCCAGGGAAATGATTTGACCCTTACTATTTCAAACTCCATGGAATAAGTCATATTATAATGGCATTCTACTGAATTAAATCCTCAATTTCATGAAAGCAACATGTTTATCTCAATCCAAGGTGACAGAGGAAAAAGAAACAGGAAATAATAGTGCTAAACTTTCACAGCAGGACAATAAATTAAATTCAACAAACAATCTTTTAGAGCCTACTATGTACAAGGCACTATGAATATAAAACATACTTCCTGCCCTAAAGTAACTTATAGACTACCAGGGAAATTAGACATGAAACTCAGAAATGGGAAAGATACTGACATTTACTGAGTGCCTGCTCAGTGCCAGGTACTTTATCCTTTCCAAGTTACTCCTCACAAGAACCACTGGAGTTCCTATTTGTCTTCCCATTCTACAAGTAAACTGAGACTCAGAAAGCTTGAACCATTTTTTTTCAATAATACATAATTTTAATTCATAAAAAGATACATTCATTAATTTTTCTTTCACCCAGCCTTTTCTCCTAATCTGGCTTTGTCCAGGTTCTCCTGAGAACCACAAAACCTTATATTAAGCCAAATGTTCCTTTTTTTCCAGTTTTATTGACATAATTGACATATAGCACTGTATAACCTAAGGTGTGCAGCATAATGACTTGATTTACATACATCACAAAATGATTATCACAATAAGTTTAGTGAACATCCATTATCTCATATAGATACTTTTGTAAGAAAGTATTTTATATTTCTTTTTAAAGAAATATAAAAAAAAAATTATTTCCTTGTGATGAGAACACTTCGAATTTACTCTTAACTTTCAAATATAACATGCAACATTGTTAAACATATTTATCATGTTGTACATCAGATTTCTAGTACTTATTTACCTTATAACTGGAAGTTTGTACCTTTTGACTACCTTTGTCCAATTCCCTCTCCCACCGCACCCCGCCTCTGGTAATCACAAATCTGATCCCTCTTTCTACGCGGTTTTTTTTTTGGTTGTTTAGTTGTTTGTTTTTGAAGTATAACTGACCTATGTTAGTTCCTGGTTTACAACGTAGTGATTCGATATGTCTATACATTTCAAAATGGAACTGGATTTTTACTATAATGTTTATGCTTTTTCTACTCTACCATTAACTTTAACACAAGGCAAAGTAGTAAAAGGAGTGCAAAAAAGGATTTAAAAGTAACATGTGGTGGGACTTCCCTGGCCGTCCAGTGGTTAAGACGCCACACTTCCAATGCAGAGGGCATGGGTTTGATCCCTGGTCGGGGAACTAAGATCCTTAATGACGCAAGGCATGGCCAAAAAAAAAAAAAGTAACATGGTAAAATATTAAAAAAAAAACATTGATACTGACAGAGAGACTCAGGTCATATGGAAGACATGAGGGAATTTGAGGTGGGCCTCAAAGGAGTTTTCAGAGCCTTAAATGGGAACTGGTTCTACCCATCAGTTTAAACAGCCAAAGTCTGTTCATTTTCCCCCTTTTGTAGCATAGTAAACAACTTTCTTTTAACATAATTTTAATGACCTTTATATAAACTATTTATCATGTTGTATGATCATTTCTGTGCCTTGCCCACTTCTTGGTCCCTTTTCACTATGTTCAAATCAAACTAACACCAGATCTGAGATTCTAAACAATTTAAGTAATTTTATATATAAATTAACATAAGCTATTTTACCAATCAACCTATTTAATTCTAAAGCATTCATCATCCCCTGCATCTTCTCTTCCCTAAGAAATATAAGCTCTATTTCTTAACTATTTCTTCTTCACATTTATCTGTGAATTTTATACAACTCCAAATAGGAATTTTAGGGTAAACATATTTTCAAGCCTTCAAAATAAGAAACATGAAAACCAATACATCCAGGTAATATTTCCATGGCCAAAGAAAAAAGGGGGAAAAT
Source organism: Tursiops truncatus (assembly GCF_011762595.2). Lineage (NCBI taxonomy): Eukaryota > Metazoa > Chordata > Mammalia > Artiodactyla > Delphinidae > Tursiops > Tursiops truncatus. Next base: position 63,816,445 of record NC_047049.1, on the reverse strand, counting down.
CCAATAATGATACATCCCCACAAGATGTTTTCATTAAACATCAGAGTTTGCATAATGTGGAGATTTAAGCTTGAACTTTCATTATCAGAACTTACATCCTCCATTTATTGATACTAAATAGTTCCAAGTACTCAAACTATGATGATTCATTCATTTAAGTTCATTTTTTCACTTAAAACAACAAATAATTGTCAAGGAGAGGTAATACAAAATCTATAATATAACTTTAAGCTAGATCCCTATCAAACACATCCCATTCCCGTCGGCTCACATATACACTTAAAGATGCTATAGAGTAAAAGCAATAATTTTACCTTGCAGGCGCAGCTGAAGTACAGAAGACAAAAATAAGACAAAGGTTAAGGTGAGATTTATATTTTACTTAAAGAGATTTAATGTTGCCTTGATTTGAAAATTTTTTGTTCCAATAGGCCACTGTGCTTGATAATTGAAACAGACCTCTTGAGATTTTCTACATTAGTTTAGTGCACTGTAGTCTCATTATATTGACTGCTTCTCAAAATAAATGACCTCTCAGTTGAAGCTGGGAAAGGAAGCACAATCTAAGAGATTTTAATATTTCTGGATTTTACCTGTTCAAAGTTTTCAGTGGGAATTTTAAATGAACCAAAACCCCAAAATAATTTGTTGAACATTGAGTTTATCCTGTGTTAATATTTTTAACTCCTTGCAAACCAAATTCAAACTTTAAACAAAAAGCCCAATGAATAAATTTGAATCCAAAACAAACCTAGGTATGTTCTAAAAATGTCAAAACTGAATATTAAAACGGTCTCTGTACTGAGAAAGAAATCCAAATTCTGTCCTATTTGACTACCTTACCAAATTTCACACACAACAGACGAGAATAAGAAGATGCAAACAGTATCTCTAAGCCCAAACAGTAAGTATTGTATACCATAAAATTAAGCAATGTAAACACACCCAGAGTTTTTTTGTTTGTTTGTTTGTTTGTTTATTTTTGGCTGCATTGGGTCTTTGTTGCTGCACTCGGGCTTTCTCCAGTTGCGGTGAGTGGGGGCTACTCTTCGTTGCGGTGCGCGGGCTTCTCATTGCGGTGGCTTCTCTTGTTGCGGAGCACAGGCTCTAGGCACGCGGGCTTCAGTAGTTGTGGCACGCGGGCTCAGTAGTTGTGGCTCGCAGGCTCTAGAGCACAGGCTCAGTAGTTGTGGCACATGGGCTTAGTTGCTTCATGACGTGGGATCTTCCCAGACTAGGGCTCGAACCCGTGTCCCCTGCATTGGCAGGCGGTTTCTTAACCACTGCACCACCAGGGAAGTCCCCAAAGTAGTAATAATAGTAATCCACAAAATAATACAACAGAGACCATGACTGCTCATCTCCCATTAAAATAACTGAAAATCTGCTTTGCAGAAAACAGAAGCATGAGTAAGACAGAAAAGAAAATATCTAGTTTGACTCAGCATTCCCTCTTCCCAAATACATTTTCCTCCTTTTCCTGACAACATGTTTTGAAATAAATCTAAGTCAATGTTCTATACAAACTACACATTCAATGAGTTCATGAAAATTATGTAGATTCATGGAGTAATTTGAGAAAGAGAACAAGAAGAAACCAGCTGAAGCAGCAGGAAAAAATGCAGCCAGGGCTCTGGCAAGTAAAGTTTCCCTGGCACTCACCGCCAATGCCCTGGCTTCCTCTTGTAGTCAGATCAATACAATCAAATAATTCCACAGCTCCAGCAGCCTACTAATTCCCATAATGAAAGAATATTGAGTATCATTGCTCCAAAAGAATAGCCAGCTCAACAGTTGTCATTTTTCCTTATTTAATATTTTGTGCATTTGTACAAGGTACTAGATGTTACCTATAACATAAAAAAAATTCCATACTCACAGCATTATATATACAAAAGAGTATCCTATAAGTACCTGACTGAAGGCACTGAATCACCAAGTGTGATCTTAGTGTCCCTAAAATGTCAGAGTGAAATAGTGCCAAAAGATTCTGGAAACTAAAGCAGACGGAAGTAATGAGCAAAGACTAAATATTAATGCTCTATAAATATTAATGTTTAGAGTAAAAAGAAATTGTTTTAAGCATAAGAAATGGCTAATCCATCCTACTTAAATATGGCAAATACAGAGCAACCAAAATGAAGTAATATTGAGAAAAAAAATTATTTCATTTTCTGAAGTCAGTACATTGACTTTCATACATATTTTCCAAATGAACTTACCAGATGATAATATCACTCATGAAAAGGAAGTTTACAGCTAATGCTGAAAATTAAAGGACACATATATCTCAAATGATTTTTTACTGTAAGGAATGATAACCAAAGTTAAATTAAGAACATAGAACAAAATTGGGCTTGAAATCTAAACTAGAAGTAGTCCTGTGGAGTTTAAAGTACACTGGCCTTGAAGTCTGGGTTCAAGTCCTTGTTATGCCGTTTAATAATTTCATACCTTTGGACAAGTCACTACTACTCCAATTCTTGATTGTGTTACCTGTAAAATGGGAGAAATTGTCCTTGCCTGCCTGCTTTATAAGATTGTTGTGAAATCAGCTGAGGAAAAATGGAACACATTCATTCTACAAATCTTTTAACATGGGCCTGGCAACATGCCAGCCATGAAAGAAATGGAGGAAAACAAAAGAGAAATAGCTCTTGCCCTAGAAAAGCAAATCATCTAGCTTTACAGATTACTGCTTTATAAATTTTAAAGTTCCATAAAATTGTAAGAGACCACTGTCATTAAACTCATGCCCATTCAGTAGTGAATGAGGACTGAACAAAAGAGTAATTCAATAATTATTTATTGAGCATCTCTGAGCAAGGGATTTTTGAGGGAAATAGATACACTTATTTAGATTTTTTTCTTCAATATTACTACAAAACTTATTTTTATTTATTTAATTAATTCTATTTTATTATGGCAGAATACTTAACATGAGATACATGCTTCTTGAATTTTTAAGTATAAAATACATTGTTCTTGTCTATAGGTACAATGTTCTATATGAGATCTCTAGTTTATTCACATAGTTTAACTGAAACTTTATGCCCACTAATTCCCCATTTGTGTGTTCTTGGCACCCTTGTTGAAGATCAGTGACTGTATACACATGGATTTACTTCTGGGCCCTCCATTCTGTTCCACTGATCTACATGTCTCTCTTTATGCCAGTACCATACTGTTTTGTTTACTGCAGCTTTGTAATATTTTTGAAATACAGTAGTGTGATGCCTCCAGCTTTGTTCTTCTTTCTCAGAATTGAGTTGACTATTTGTGGTTTTTATGTGGTTCCGTATGAATTGTAGAGTTGTTTTTCAATTTCTGTTATAAAAATGTCACTGGGATTTTAATAGGAATTCCTTTGAATCTGTAGATCACTTTGGGTATGGACATTTTAACAATATTAAGTCTATCAATCCATGAACATGGGATGTCTTTCCATTTGGGTCTTCTTTAATTTCTTTCATCAATGTTGTATAGTTTTCAGTATTACAAATCTTTCACCTCCTTAGTTACATTTATTCCTAGGTATTTTATTCTTTTTGGTGCTACTGTAAATGGCATTGTTTTCCTAATATCCTCTTCAGATAGTTCATCATAAGTGTATAGAAATGCAACTGATTTCTATATCCTGATTATATATCCTACAACTTTACTGAATTTGTTTATTAGTTCTACCAGTTTTTTTGGTGGAGTCTTAAGGGTTTTTTTTGTATATAATATCATCTTATCTGAAACTAGTGACAGTTTTTCTTCCTCCTTTCCAATCTGGATGTCTTTTATTTCTCTTTATTGCCTAGTTGCTATGACTAGGACTTCCAATACAATGTTGAATAAAAGTGGTGAGAGTGGGCATCCTTGTCTTTTTCCTGATCTTAGAGGAAAAGTTTTCAGCTCTTCATCATCATGTATGATGTAAGTTGTGAGCTTGTCATATATGGACTTTATTATGTTGAGGTGCTTTCCTTCTATTCCTAGTTTGTTGAGAATTTTCAACGTAAGGTAGCTAGCTAGTGGGAAGCAGCCGCATGGCACAGGGATATCGGCTCGGTGCTTTGTGACCGCCTGGAGGGGTGGGATAGGGAGGGTGGGAGGGAGGGAGACACAAGAGGGAAGAGATATGGGAACATATGTATATGTATAACTGATTCACTTTGTTATAAAGCAGAAACTAACACACCATTGTAAAGCAATTATACCCCAATAAAGATGTTTAAAAAAAAAATGATGTTGAATTTTTTTCAAACTTTTTTTCTGCATCTATTGAAATGATCGTGTGATTTTTACCCTTTATTCTGTTCATGTGCTGTATCACATTGATTGATTTTCATATGTTAAACCATTCTTGTATACCAGGTAAAACCCACTCGGTCACAGTGTATCATCCTTTAATATGCTACTGAATTCAGTGTGTTAGTATTTTTTTGAATATTTTTCCATCTATATTCATTAGGGATATTAGCCTGTAATTTCTTTTCTTGTAGTATTCTTATCTGGCCTCATAAAATGAGTTTGAGAGTGTTCCCTCTGCTTCAGTCGTTTGGAAGAGTTTGAGAAGCACTGACATTAATTCTTCTTTAAATGTTCAGCAGAATTCACTAGTGAAGCCATCTGGTCCTGGGTTTTTCTTTGTTAGGAGGTTTTGATTATTTATTCAATCTCCCTTCTTGTTATAGGTCTGTTCAGACTTTCTATTCCTTCATGATTTAGTCTTGGTGGTAAGTTGTATGTTTCTAGGAATTTATACATTTCTTCTAGGTATTGTTCATTGGTGTATAATTATTCATAGTAGTTTTGTTTTGTTTTGTTTTGTTTTGCGGTACGCCGGCCTCTCACTGTTGTGGCCTCTCCCATTGCGGAGCACAGGCCCCGGACGCGCAGGCTCAGCGGCCATGGCTCACAGGCCCAGCCGCTCCGCGGCATGTGGGATCTTCCCGGACTGGGGCACGAACCCGTGCCCCCTGAACCGGCAGGCGGACTCTCAACCACTGTGCCACCAGGGAAGCCCCATAGCAGTTTTTATGATCATTCTTTATTTCTGTGGCCTCAGTTGTAATGTCCCATATTTCATTTCTGATTTTATTTGAGTCTTCTCTCTTCTGTTCTTAGTCTAGCTAAGGTTTGTCTATTTTGTTTATCTTTTTAAAAAACCAACTCTTGGTTCTGTTGGGTTTTTTTCTCATTTTCCTAATTTCTATTTCATTTATTTCTGCTCTAATGTTTGTGATTTCCTTTCTTCTTCATTCTTCTAACTGAGCTTAGTTCTTCTTTTTTAGCTCTTTGAGGTATAAAGTTCTTGCTTGAGATCTTTCTTCTTTTTAACACACTATTGACTGGGGGATTCTTGCAGAAACGAACGCCTCTGGCTGGCAATTTGTTATGTAAGTGAATACTGAAACACCCACGTTTGAGTAAATATCAACAACTTATTTTGCACTTAATGTATTTCTCTGAAGCTTTGTACATGTCTTACTAAACCATTCTAATATTTCATTAGAGTGTGATAGGCAGTATAGCAGGCACCTCTGTGCAGGGGAATAGAACATCTATTCCAAACATACCGTGTTTCACTGTGCTTTACCCTGGAAGAGCAGACTCTACACTTTCTGGCTGCACTTGTCTTTTTAGCCTTGTGGTTATTATTTCCTCTAGAATATGTTCTTTTATTTTACCTGATAGTCGACAAGGTGGATCTTTGCACAGGGCTCTTTTAGAAACACCACAAGAAGGACAAGGTGCAGGACTGCCACTACATTCACCAGAATGGTCAGTTACCCATTCTCTAGGTATTGCTAACAAAAATTGCTTGTAAGTCATTTTATCCTGTGCATTTAGGCTACAATAAATTTTAAAGCACTGAATAAACCATTTTCGAGTTTTCTGGAGGATATTGAAGTTTTCCAGATATTGATCAGATCAATCAACTCCTTTCATATATTTATTATACTCTAATATACAAGTGGGCTTTAGTTATCTGATGGCCAGTCCTCCTGTCTTCCTTTCCTGTAGATGCTATGGGGAGAGGCATCATGAATAGTTGTCAGCATGCAGACTAGCCTCTTGCCTTTCCAGAGAAGAAGAATCATTTCTCCCTTCCATAAGAACGCCATTTCTCCCCTCTGTAGATTTTTCGATTTCTCCTTTAATTGGTTTGGTAGACCACAATTCTCTCTTATAGTTCCACAAACTCTGGCTTTATTTTTCAACAATATTTCAGATGTGGACACACTGTTGTAATAATTGTCTTGGTAAAGATGGTACCATGAACCAAGATAAGGTTGTACGACCAATAATAGTTTCTTGCAGTTTCTTTCCTTCACCCATGTAAATCTCAAGGTTGCATATATATCCAGTTTCACTTTTGCTAACCATCCTGACCAAAATTCCATATTTTGTAAGTTTTCCAGGGTTAAAGGTTTTGAATCTGAGTTGTCCTCCCCACTTTATCATTGCCTCATCAAGTAATAGCTCTCATTTGGGTATATAGATCAATTGAAATTTTGGTAGAAATAATCCAAAAGAGGTTTAACTTTTGAAATTCTGTCTGCAGGAAGTGGAGTTTCTGAGTTATCATTAAAGTGAAGAAATGTCATTATTTGTTCAAACCTTCTTCCTGTCATAATCTTTGGAAAGATAGGTGTTTCAAGTAAGGGATCAGTCGACCAATATTCTCTCCAGTGTGACTTTCTTATTTGTCCCATCAAAATTATTAATCCAAGAAACTTCTTCATGTCACTATTGGTTACATCAGTCCATTTTAAAGCCTTATCATACTTTTTATATGATTTTTCATTCTGTTAGTAATACAAGTTTGTTTGAGAAGCGACCAACTCGAAAAAGTCATTACCAAAAATTAATTCTGTTATTTCACTAACACTTCGCGGGTTATTACATTCAACAGTTACACCTGACGCACCTGTAAAGACTTCAAATTTTCATGAAATGTTGTCTTCAAGCCACTCTTCTGTAGAAGCAAAGGAGCATTCTCTAGCACTGTGAGTTTCATTTTCACTTTCTGTATCAGAATCAGTCACTAAGGTTTTTCGTCTTTTTCTTGGTCTAATATTCAATTCACATCATCTGAATCAGAACTATATTCTGAAGAACTATAATCTTCAGAGACACTAGTATATATGTCACCTGGACAATCAGAGAAAGTATCTGCAAAAAATTCACCAAAAAATTCTTCTTCACTCAAAATTTCATGGAATCATTGTTTTAAATTTTACAGTAATAAACTTGCATTTATAATATATACAAGGTGGGAACAAAAACCTAACAGAGCAAAATGTGAATGATAATGACAATCATAAGTTGTATAATGAACCCCTGATCAATTTTAAGCTCTAACAACTTCGCATGGTGATGTTAATTGTATCACTCTCTAAAAACGTATTGATATGTCTCCGGTCAGTAACGTTCAGGTAACAAAAGATGTATTAATAGGTCTCTGGTCAATAATGTGTTAATGTAGGGATTTATCTCTGTGAACTTCCTTCTTAACACTAGTTTTGCTGCATCCCATAAGTTCTGATATATTTTCATTTTCATTTGTTTCAAGGAATTTCCTAATTTCCTTTCTGATTCCAACTTTGACCTAATGGTTCAAAAGTGTGTCATATAATTTCCACATATTTGTAAATTTTCCAGTTTTCCTTCTCTGTCAATTTCTAGTTTCATTCCATTGTGGCAGAAAAGATCCTTGATATTATTTTAATCTTCTTAGATTTGTTAAGACTTGTTTTGTGACCTAACATGTTATCTATCCTGGAGAAAGAGCCGTGTGCATTTGAGAAGAATGTGCATTCTGCTACTGTTGGGTGAAATGTTCCATATATGTCTGTTAGATCCATTTGGTTTATATTATTGTTCAGGTCTTCTGTTTCCCTATTGATCTTCTGTCTAGATGTTCTATCCATTTTTCAAAGTGAGGTACTGAAGACTCCCACCTATTGTATTGCTATCTATTTCTCCCTTCAGTCTGTCAATGTTTGCTTAATACATTTAGGTTCTCTAATGTTGGATGCATATATATTTATAATTGTTTTATCTTCCTGGTGAATTTACACTTTCACCATTATATAATGTCCTTCTTTGTCCCTTTTGATAGTTTTTGACTTAAACTTCCTTTTGTCTAAATATAGCTCCTGATCCCTTTTGGTTACCATTTGCATGGAATATCTTTTTCCATCCCTTTACATGCAGCCTGTATGTATCCTTAAATCTAAAGTAAGTTTCTTTTGCACAGCATACAGTTGGGTCTTGTTTTTTTAATCCAGTCAGCCACTTTGTGTCCTTTGATTGAGTTTAATCCACTTACATTTAAAGCAATTATTGATAGAGAAGGATTTACTATTGCCACTTCATCAGTTGCTTTTGTTAATCTCTTAGTTCTTTTTTCTGTCTTTTCCTCTCTTGCTATCTTCCTTTATGTTTTGCTGGGTTTTTTATATTGATACACTTTGATTTCTTTGTGTGTGTGTGTGTGTGTGTGTGTGTGTGTAACTTCTACTGTATTTTTTGTGGTTACTTTGGAGTTTACATAAAATGTAACAGTCTGTTTTAAGCAGATAACAACTTAAGTTCAGTTGCATACAAAAACTGCACTTTTACTTCTCTCTCTCACACACACAACACACACACACTTTATGTTATTGTTCTCAAAATTTACATCTATTCATGTTGTATAATTTTACCATATTTTTTAGTCATAGCTATTTTAAATATTTTTTCTCTTAACTTTTATACTAGAATGAAAAGTGATTTACCTACCACCATTACAGTAATACAGTATTCTGTATTTGTCTATATATTTACCATTACCAGAGTTTCATACTTCCTTATGCTGTAGTGTTGCTATTTCAAATCTTTTCATTTCAACTTGAAGTACTCCCTTTAGCTATTCTTGTAGGCCAGGTCTAGTGGTGATGAACTCCATCAGCTTTTGTATGGTAAACTCTTTTTTTAGTTTAAAAAAAAAAAAAAAAAAAAAAAACACCTTCCCTGGCCTTGAGTAGTACCATGTTCACTATGATGTTCTCAAGCTCCACAGGCTGTGGTGCCAACAGGCCCACTGGGCTGAGCCACCAGCCAGGACTACACAAGGGAGCTGGGACCGGATGGCAATTGCCATGGCTCTATTTGGCTCACAGTGACCACACCATAGTTTCCCAAGCCTCCCTGGCTGATGCCGCCTGTCATGTACTCCCCCTCACCTCCCAGTACCACCCTGATAACCTTGGAAATTCTTTATTGATCCATTTTTGAAGATAAGTTTTGCTGGGTATAGTATTCTTAGATGGCAGTTTTTTTCTTTCAGCACTGCCTCTGGCCTGCAAAGTTTCTGCTGAAAAATCCACTGATAGCCTTATAGGGGTTGCCTTGTATGTGACAAGTTGATTTTCTCTTGTTTGTTGTTTTTCACTCCCTTTTTCTCTTTGACTTTTGACAATTTGATTACAGTAGTCTGCCCTTATTGCAGGGATACATTCCAAGACCCCCCAGGGATACCTGAAACTATGCATAGTACCAAACCACATACATACTGTTTTTTCTTATACTAACAGGCAGGTAGCATAAAAAGCATGGATACACTAGACAAAGAGATGATTCATGTCCCAGACAGGACAGAGCAGGATGGCATGAGATTTCATCACACTACACAGAACAGCATACAATTTAAAACTTATGAATTGTTTATCTCTGGAATTTTCCATTTAATATTTTTGGACCACAGTTGACCATGGGTAACTGAAACCAAGGAGAGCAAAACTACAGATAATGGCTACTACTGTATAATGCGTCCAGCACAGATTTCTTTGGGTACATGTTTTTCAGTATCTTTTGGGCTACTTAGATCTGGATTGCCATTTCTTTCCCCAGATTTAGGGTATTACCAGCCATTATTTATTTGAATAAGCTTCCTGGTCCTTTTTCTATCTCTCTTTTCTCCTGCTGATACTCCCATAATGTTTAATGGTATTCAATAAATCCTTTAGCTATCTTCACTCTTCATTTGTTTCTTTTTGCTCCTCTGACTAAACTATTTCCAGTGACCTATCTTCAAGTTCACTGATCCTTTCTTCTGCTTGATCTAGTCTGCTGTTGAATTTTTCAGTTCAATTGTTGTGTTCTTTAGCTCCATGATTTGTTTCGTACTTATTATATTTTTTACCTCTTCGTTGAAATTCTCACTTTGTTCATGCATTGTTCTCTTGGCCTCAGTGAGCATCTTTATGACTGTTATTTTGAATTCACTGTCAGGTAAATCATATAACTCTGTTTCATTAGGGTCAGTTTCTGGAGATTCATCTCATTCCTTTGTTTGGAACATCTTTGCCTGATTCTTCATTTTCCTTAGCTCTCTGTGTTGCTGTCTACATATTCGACAAAGCAGGCACCTTTCCTAGACTTTGTGGACTGGCTTTATGCAAGAGAAGACCTCCCACCAAACAGCTGGGCTTCTACCAACTCTCACTCCCTATGGAGAAACAGGCAGCTGCAGTTTTTGTCTACTTACTCTGTGCTGAGCCAGAGGGGGCAGGGAGCTGTGGTGTTTTACCAGTCTAAGCCACCCCCTCCATTTCTCCCTACCAGGTGGCTAGACTTTGATGGATCCATCAGAACTCCAAGACAGGCAAGATAAAGCCAGTTTTCTGGGGAGCCCCCTCAGAAAGGCTAGAGTGCTGGACTATGAACCAACCCCCAGGGGCAGGGACTCCAGTGAGAAGGTATCCCAAATATCCCTACTGAGGCAAGACTGAACACAAACCTGATTCATCATTCAGTGAGCATTCCACCAAACCACAAGGTCTCAAAGATTTGTGAACAAAGGTTTAAGTTCACCCTAGAAACCTTCCCCAGGTGACCTCATACAAACCAATTGCTTCTCCTAATGCTTACTTCTTGAGGCTTTCCAATCTTATTCGCTCCAAATGTATCTTTCAATGTCTAGTACCTCTCATACATGCCTCAAATCCAATATGTATAAAATCTATAAACTGCTTCTCCTCTATGTAAACAGCAAACCAATGTCCTCAAAGCCCAACTAGATTCCTCGAAGGTTGCTTGATGCTTCCCTTTCCTTCTGAGCAGATTCCAATCACTTTCCAAATTGCAGACTGTTCCTCCGTCATTTTTATCATTCATTCCCCACCCCACACCATCATTTCACAACCAGATGACATCACCTCATCACTGGCATCTCTGCCTCCACTCTGGCCCCCTTGCCCACTGCTACCAGAATAATAGTCCTAAAATTCAAATCTTGTATCATTTCCCTGCTTAAAATCTTTAATAGTTCCCCCTTAGCTTTCAGACTAAAGTTCAAACTTTTTAACTTAGCACATAGGCCTGTCACAAGTAGGTCTATGCCTACCTCTGCAGCTTCAACTCTTGTTCCTCCCACAAAATCATCCTTCATCCCAGCCGTTTAGAACTACTACTGGTCTTTAAGCATGTACTATTCCCTCCAGGTAAAATGCTCTCTGCCCGCACCACTTTCTTTGTCTAGTTAACTCACTCTCCAAACTTAGCCTTGCATTATTCATTCAAAACACTCCCTTGATATAACTGCCATCATGCCTCCACAATAATTCCAGGAGAACAGGACCATGGTAGTGTATTTTCTAAATCTGACTCTCTAGCACATATTATGGTGACTGGCACACAGTAAGCACACAAAAAATAACTGTCTGCTGAATGGACTAATTAATGAAACTCGAGCTACCTGGAATGATGCAAGTCCTTTTTAAAAGTTAAATTTTTTTACATGGCTTAAATTTCCTTTGTCTCTAAAGTTTTCAATATGAAATTCAGCACAAATCCAGCAATTTGTGTCCTATTTGCCTCCATTTCTTATTTCTCCTATTCCATCTAATACCAGTCCTGTGACTTGGTTTTTTCTTTAAACGTTAAAAGCTCTCTACATATTTTGCCAAGAATCTCCTGTAGAATATACTTGGCTTCTAACAGCAATTTAACTATATAGTAATTTCCCTCCTTATAAACTGCTGATATTTTTAAAAATAAGATTTAGAAACCCTTTTGCTGGTACATATCTGCATTTTAACAATAGAAGGTGGCATCAAAAAGTCTCAGTTACCATTATTGTAATGTGTGATTTTCTGTCAATGTTATGAATATTCTTCATATTCAGAATTATTGTTCAGTATACAAATGCTTTATAGCAATGCTTGTAGCAAATATTAAATATGTATTTGACATAAAAAGTTATTAAATAGAGGTGCCATTTCCTATAATGACATCGGTCTATTTTTTAATCCAAAGGGACAAATATTCCCATTTAAAAAAAATAAAACAGGCTATGGTATGATAACAGAAAAAGTCAGAGAAGTTAGTTCAACTCAGGAGTTAATTTATTTCCCTTCATTTTTAGGAATAAGGAGAATATTGCACTGCAGGAGTCGAAAAATGGGAGCAAGGTACCATAGTGCAAAAAGGTAGGACAAGGAAAGGAAGGAAGGTGAAAGAAAATTTGCACCAGTTCTTACAACGTATTTTATATATTATATCATTTAATCTTCACAAGGCCCCTAAGTATTCAGAGTAAGTTTTATTATCCATATAGCTCAGAAGAAGAAACTAAGGTTCACAAATTTTTAATTTTCCCAAAGTCGCCCAGCTAATCAACAACAGAACCAGGATTCAGGCAAGGTCTCCCTGCTGCCAAAAGCCACCTTTGCTCTCCATCTTGCCCTGACCCCCAAAGAAAGCAAGAGATATGCAAGCCAACATTCTCTCAAAGAAAACTGACCCTTACAAAATTCATATGCCAATAAAATAGGATGTGGAATCTCGAGATGTATAAATAGTACAAAAAAGTTAAAAAAAAACTTGAACAGTACCAGAGAGAAATTTTTAAATTTAAATTCCCATAGAAAATTATCAGCAGTGGTGGTAATAAAGCCAAACTGCCTTTCCAAGTTTCTACAATTAATTACATACTGAAATATCATTGCTTTTTTTCTCTGTCCTCTCTTACCTTTGATTTGGACTTAATTCCCCCCAGAAGAAAACATGTACTTCCTTAAGGAACTAGACACATTTAAAACTGCCAAGTCAGGAATCCTTGATATATTTAATTATATATTAACTCTGTATTGGCTGGCAGTACTTATCCTATGGAGAGTTACTCAGTGAATCATGTTTGCATGAGTTGGTGGTCTCAGGCTACATCTTCATAAATGTTTGATCATAACTGCATCTCTGGGACAGTCTCAGTGGAAAGAGGATAATTTAATAAAGATAAGGAATCAGGAAATATATAGGTACGGACTATCAATCAAAAGTAGAGTAATATCTCATTTACCCGACTTATAAAAGGAAATATACCTCAATAGGGATGAAGAATTTTGTTATTTAGAAAAAAATTATAATAAGGAAGAAAAGAGTAAGGCCACTTAAGAAAACATTGTGATAGCAGAGGAATTCTTTGACACTGTGCAATAAAGAATAAATACCAAAAAAAATGTAGCAGGGATTTTTGTGAGTGTTATTGGGGGGAGAAAGCCCAAACTGAGCAGAAGCTTGCATAAAATAATAAGACTGGAGGAGAGGCAGGTCTTTGCCCATCATATTCAAAACTAGGAAAAGAAATAAAAAATTAGGCCACTGCTTTTGAAAGAAGAATGTGTGTCCAGAAGAAGAAATCTAGATCTTCAAAGTTGATGCCCTCCCCGCAAAAAACATAGATTATTTTACAATAGGATGGTGTGTATGTGAGAGAGAGAAAGAGACAGAGAGAAAAAGAGAGAGAGAGAGAGAGAGAGAGAGAGGGAGTTGACTACAGAGTTCTTAGGAAAGGAACAGTTTATATTGAGGAAAATACCTTCAGATGTAATTTAAGAGACATAGTGATATCTGAGGACACAAATGAGCAGAGGCCGAGTCAACGGTGGCTTGACAGAATATTTTACTCCTTAGGGGTGTGAGGGAAAACAAAGGAGAGTAGGTAGGGAGAAAGGAGGTAGAAGGACAATGAGATGAAGTTGCTTCAAACGATTTTGAAGATTTCTAATATACAAACTGAAACCACTTAGAATATATTGTTACACTACAGAACCCCCTCCCTTCCACCTTCCAAGTTTCTAATAGATTTGCCATATACATGAACATGCCTTGTGCAGGAGTATTTGTATGTATATGTGTGTGTTAAAGGGGAAAAGGGTCATCTTCCAAGTATGAATTAACATACTATAGAATAGCAGTAGAAAGACCATCCATAACCTAAAGTAATTCTGTGGAAGCAAGAGCTTGGAGCCAGAGATGACCCTGAGAATATGAGCCTAAGAAAATTTGCAGAAATCTTGGGAGAACATTGTACTTTACAGGACGTGGAATGAGGGTTCAAACCAATTATATCTAGATCTTAAGGGCAAGGAGATGCTAGCAGATGAGTGGTTTATAACCATAAGTAAGTAGGATGTGAGTAACTGAAAAATGAAAGTCAAAAAAAAAAATAGAAAAGGAATAATACCAAGCAAACAATGGTCACTTAGAGCTCTTATGGGGTTATTAAAAGTAAGTCATGCCAAACTAACGTCATTTCCCTTAAAATTGGGGCTACGAGACTGGTAAATCTGTGATGCCACAGATATAATACATCTTGATTTCAGAAAGGCCTTTGAGAAAGTACTAGAGAATAAAATAAAGAAACATGGTTTATTCATTCAAATGAAGTGAGTTTGAAGCTCATTTCAACGACTTTATTCAAAACATGTTAATATTTGATTGATGCTATCTAAAAGAAAGCTATAGCATTAAACAATTTTTAATGAATAAATTGTTAAAGAAATCTGAAAATGACACCAATTTGGGAGGGGAAAACAAATCAAATGTCAAAAAGATCTGGATGGGGCTTCCCTGGTGGAGCAGGGGTTGAGAGTCCGCCTGCCGATGCAGGGGACACGGGTTCGTGCCCCGGTCCAGGAAGATCCCACATGCCACGGAGCGGCTGGGCCCATGAGCCGTGGCCGCTGAGCCTGTGCATCCGGAGCCTGTGCTCCGCAGTGGGAGAGGCCACAACAGTGAGAGGCCCGTGTACAGCAAAAAAAAAAAAAAAAAAAAAAAGATCTGGATGGATATAACAAAAAGACAACTAAGAAGATAAAATGCATTGAATATAAATATAACATCAACCTTTACATATAAAAAGATAAAACTAGTATCACAGGAGGAAGATCTAGATTAAAAGTAGTCTGAGTTCAGAGACTTGGAGGTTTTAATTGCTCACAAAATCAGTAAGAACCAACAGCATGACAAGGCTATCATAATAGGTAAGATAATACTGGACATTAAATCAGGGAGGTAACTGTCCAAGTATAATATGGAATGTTCACATGAAAGCATTTGTTTTTATTTCAAGATGTTTTGATTTCAACATTTTATGGCAGTTACCTATCTAGAATATGCATAGGAAAGGATTTACAGAGATGATTTGGGGGATTTTTGTTTCCTATATTAGCAAATTAGTAAGTCACAATTCAACCCTCTGCTGAAGAAAACTAACAAAATTTGATGAAATATAAAATACTTCATGTTAAAAACATCAAAAAGCTAACAAAACAGTGCGGAATTTCCTGATATAAGTTCCAGAAGAGGTAACATTTAGTATACAAAGATAGCCATTCACATGAGAAGACAAGACACCATGAGCATAACAAAATGACAGCAGCACAAGCAGACACCCAGGGAGTCCAGACACTGAAATTTTCAAATTTTAACCATAAAACAAATCTGCTTACAGTGTTAAAGTACATCAAAAAACTTAAAAGCTTTTGCACAGCAAAGGAAAATATAAACAAGATGAAAAGACAACCCTCAGAATGGGAGAAAATATTTGCAAATGAAGCAACTGACATAGGATTAATCTCCAAAATTTACAAGCAGCTCATGCAGCTCAATAACAAAAAAAACAAACAACCCAATCCAAAAATGGACAGAATACCTAAATAGACATTTCTCCAAAGAAGATATACAGATTGCCAACAAACACAAGAAAGGATGCTCAACATCACTAATCATTAGAGAAATGCAAATCAAAACTACAATGAGATATCATCTCACACCAGTCAGAATGGCCATCATCAAAAAATCGAGAAACAATAAATGCTGGAGAGCATGTGGAGAAAAGGGAACCCTCTTGCATTGTTGGTAGGAATGTAAATTGATAGAGCCACTATGGAGAACAGTGTGGAGGTTCCTTAAAAAACTAAAAATAGAACTGCCATACAACCCAGCATTCCCACTACTGGGCATATACCCTGAGAAAACCGTAATTCAAAAAGAGTCATGTACCACAATGTTCATTGCAGCTCTCTTCACAACAGCCAGGACATGGAAGCAACCTAAGTGTCCATCGACAGATGAATGGATAAAGAAGATGTGGCACACATATACAATGGAGTATTACTCAGCCATAAAAAGAAATGAAACTGAGTTATTTGTAGTGAGGTGGATGGACCTAGAGACTGTCATACAGAGTGAAGTAAGTCAGAAAGAGAAAAACAAATACCGTATGCTAACATATATACATGGAATCTAAAAAACAAAGAAAAATGGTTCTGAAGAACCTAGGGGCAGGACAGGAATAAAGATGCAGACGTAGAGAATGGACTTGAGGACACGGGGAGGGGGAAGGGTAAGCTGGGACAAAGTGCGAGAGTGGCATGGACATATATATACACTACCAAATATAAAACAGATAGCTAGTGGGAAGCAGCCGCATAGCACAGGGAGATCAGCTCGGTGCTTTGTGACCACCTAGAGAGATGGGATAGGGAGGATGGGAGGGAGACGCAAGAGGGAAGAGATACGGGAACATATGTATATGTATAGCTGATTCACTTCATTATAAAGCAGAAACTAACACACCATTGTAAAGCAATTATACTCCAATAAAGATGTTAAAAAAAAAAGACTGAAACAAGATCATACAAGACATGGAAATTCTAGAGTATCCAGAGTAGTCTGAAACTGTCATATAAGGAACATTCAAAGGTCAAGAAATTTTTAGCTTAAATAAGATAAGACATATGTAAGTCCTAAGAGTAACCATCAGTTACTTGAAAACTGCATTTTCCTATTGCCTTGATTCTGTGTAACTCCAGAAAGTAAACTAGAAGCAGTGAATGGAAATAGCAGGGATGCAGCTTTAAGCTCAGTTTGAGAAAAATGTCTTCAGCAATTAGAATTATCCAATATCTGCTTCACTGTCTCACAGAATTGAGATTGCTATCACAGAAAGTGATCACATATATTGTTAGACAGTTGTGTGTATCGCATATTGTAGGACAGTCTATCTACTTCAATAAGATACTAGAGTAGAAGGGCACTGAAGTTTATCCACTACGATTTTTTCATTCTAAGTAGAAATTTAATAGAACCATAAACATTAAAAATATTCTAAGTCACAATATTCCAATGTATGGTCTGAGAATGTTCCGGGATTCATATATTATAGAAGAGTTCTGGGGTCAAGAAATTTGGGAAACTCTGGGTTAAGCAAAGTTAAACAACTTTCTTTGCTTCAATATTTCTCACCAACTTTAATGCTAATGTGCATCAAAAACATTCAAAGGGAATTTCAGTGTGCAGCACTGACCATAATAAAAACTTTTTTTCATGTTGCATATTTATAAGACAGGTTCTGCAGAATACTTTTAGGGGAATATTGGGCTAAATAATTCTAATCTTAATCTCCAAAAATATTTTTCAATTTGCCTTCATTCTATGTGAAACCTTGAAAGAATTGAGTTGAATAATACAATTCAAATATAAATTTTTATAAGGATGAAACAATAAAAAACTATCACAATTTACCACCTCCTAATTGATTATAAAGGCAGTAATTTTCACCTTACCAAAGCCTTTCATTCTGCCTATCCCAACAAATCTAGAGTTAAAACAGGAAATACTGAGTCATTGGAACTAGGAATTACCTGGCATTTAATCTTTCATGCTCACTTCTGGTTATAGCATTTATTAGTGTCTATATTCAAATATAAAAAATAAAGCTCAGAAATTTTCAGGGATTTGTTTAAGGTATCCAACAAACCAGTAGCCAAGTAACAAAAAACATTGTTCAAATATCTCACATACAAATCTATTGGTAGATAGTTGCTAGTGATGAAAACTAATCCCTTTCCTGAAAAGCTACTTAAACAACAGCTACAACAAAAAGGTGCCAAATTGCCTTTTTGCAGTAATAAAACTATCAAAAGAAAAGGAATCTGAAAGTATAAAGGAAAGGTCACTCTACTTTAGGGTTAAAACAAATATTAGTAAGTAAGAGAAAGATTAAAAAAGGTTTAGCTTAGCAATTAGAGAAAATGATTTTGACAAGAAGGTCAATCAGACAAGGCCATCATTTGCCTAATAACGTAGTGATACTACAGTCACCAAGCGCCTTTATGAAAATGCAGATGTATTAATGAACAGAAGAGCAAGGGTCCTATTTAAAGTAGGAGAAACAGCAGCGACTCCAAAGAGTTCTTTGCAACCTTTTCATCTAGACACTATTAATGACTTGGTCAAACTAAATAAATTAAGAAAGTGAAAAAGGCTGAAATAAAATTCTCCTTCTACTAAGCTTCTGCTAAATGGTTTTGTCTAACAAAATAAAGCAAGCAAGATATCTTGCTGCCTTTGTAGTCTCTCCTAGTTAAAATATGTTCTTTACTCTTACTAAATCCATTTATACATTTTCATAATGGATTACTACAGACAACACAGACTACCTGCAAACATGCACTGTTTATCTTAGATCAAGAGGAGCTGGCAGGGCTTCCCTGGTGGCGCAGTGGTTGAGAGTCTGCCTGCCAATGCGGGGGACACAGGTTCGTGCCCCGGTCCGGGAAGATCCCACATGCCGCGGAGCGGCTGGGCCCGTGAGCCATGGCCGCTGAGCCTGCGCGTCCGGAGCCTGTGCTCCACAACGGGAGAGGCCACAACAGTGAGAGGCCCGTGTACCGCAAAAAAAAAAAAAAAAAAAAAAAGAGGAGCTGGCAAAGTAGTTTTCATTTACAAACTAGCATAAGCTTCCACATGCCTTAAGCTTTTAAGTTTCTCGTTCTCAAATTATTTATATTTACATATTTGTTTTCTATATTATCTATATAATTGTTACTATATATATATTTATATAGGGCATAATCATTTAAACGGTCAAAAGCCTAGAACTTTCTCCTAGCCATTTCCTTATCAGTAAGTCATCTTCTGTTTTTCAGTCTCCCACTGGCTTTAAGACTAACTTCTGGCTTCATTCTTGTCAAGTATGCATTAGTTTCACAACCCAATCCAGTCATCTTCTGATGGGTGACATTAAGAAACGTGACTGAGGCCGGGATGCGCTCGGATTGATGCCAGGTTCAGAAAATGGAATTGTAAGTGAGAACAATGCCAAGGTAAACTAAGCCATCTTTTACTTACAGCTGACACATGCTGCAAGAGACACATGACATCAATCATATCTG
This sequence comes from Tursiops truncatus, assembly GCF_011762595.2. Taxonomy (NCBI): domain Eukaryota; kingdom Metazoa; phylum Chordata; class Mammalia; order Artiodactyla; family Delphinidae; genus Tursiops; species Tursiops truncatus. The sequence goes on along the minus strand of NC_047049.1, from coordinate 63,796,946 downwards.
CGAGGATAAGGAGTCTGGTAACTGCAGCCAACAAGGCACGGGCAGCTTGAACCACAGCCTCCCTTTTTGGGAGATAACAGGGATCATCTGCAAATCTCTCAGCTGATACTTTCAGAGCTTCACCTGAAACACATAATCCCAAATAAGTTATACTTTAATTTCACTTATGCCTGTTGCAGCATTTATCATCCAACCTAATTCCAAGTACATTCCATAACTAAGGATAATATTAAAATACTGTCACGACACTAGAACATCGTCTCTCAATAAACAATGCAGTTTCAAACTGACATTTGTTTTTGATAAATGCTCTGGAGTTTAAGAAGCGGGACACCATTTTCCCGCAAGAAAATTGTGCTCAATTGACTAGCAGCATCTAATAAAATTGCTGTCAACTTCTGCATTTACTGAATCTCATTTGCTATGAAAGGTTTCATTACTAAGACTTCAATCGGAAACAATCTTGTTTATAAAAATAAGGTAAATCTTCACTGAGTTACTTTTGAATTCAATGGATGCTAGAAAAGAGCTAGCCTTTAAGACAGTAAGACAGCAGATCTCTGGTAAAAGTTTAACATAGGCAGATTTATTCTAAACTGTCAATATAATGAACAAACTATACCCTAAACTTAGTCACAGAAATAATATTTCATAGTACTTGTTACAGAAATATGGTACTTGTTACATAATAGTACTTGTTACAGAAATATGTTACAGAAATATGTTTCATTTTTTTAAATGAAAAAATAAGGTTTTTTTCATTTAAAATGTTTTATTATAAAAGTAACAGGTACTCATTTATTTTCCAAAGTTCACAGTTCAGAAAGGCATAAAATAACAAGAAAATGTCCCTCTTTACCCCCACTCCAGTAACATAATTGTTAAAGATTTACCACATCCACTATTTTTTAAATTTTTCAATTTAAACTTACTTTTATTATGAAAGCAATATGTGACTCATTACTTTTAAATAATTCACCAAAATAAAGAGTATAGAGTGCAATTTTTTTTGACTCCATACTAATCCCAAAAACATCCATTAAGTTCTTGTATATCTATCCAGAATTTTTTTTATGAATGTATGCATTATGTGGGGGCTTATGTATACGTGTACACTTATAAATTCATATTATGTTTTATTAGTATATTCACATATATTCATATATTTGAAAGATTTTATGTCAAGAGAAAACATTAAATAGGTATTATATGTTATAAAAGGAACATATAGAAGATAAAGATTCTTTTCACAAACAGTATTATACTAAAAACTTTCAACAATCTGTTCTTTTCACTTATCAACTTATTTTCTTTTCACATTGGGATACAGATGACCACGAAGCAATAGAGCAAAGAACTTAGTGTGGGCAGAAGCCACTTAGCCTCTTTATGTTTCATTTTTCTCCACTGTAAATGGAGCTAATAATAATATCTACAATTTTTATGAAGATTAAATGAGAGCAGTAGTTGGAACTTAAAGACTTAATTAGCTGTTATTGTCATTCTTTTTAATGCTTTAATAAAGTTGCTTTTTATTGATATATTACAACTTATTTTACCAGGCCCCCCCTTTTCTTAGTAAGTTCTTTTTCCAGCTTTATTGAGAAATAATTGGCATCTATCACTGTATAAGTTTAAGGCATACAGCATGATGGTCTGATTTATACATATTGTGAAGTGATTATCACAGTAGGTTCAGCTAACATTCATCATCTCATTGTTTATTTTCAATAAAAAGAAAAGAGAAGATTTGAGAAGCTGGCGGCAGAGTGAAACGCGGAGATGACCTTCCTCCCCACAGATACATCAGAAATACATCTACACGTGGAGCAACTCCTACAGAACACGCACTGAATGCTGGCAGAAGACCTCTGACCTCCCGAAAAGCAAGACACTCCCCACGTACCTGGGTAGGGCAAAAGAAAAAAGAATAAACAGAGACAAAAGAATAGGGACGGGACCTGCACCAGTGGGAGGGAGCTGTGAAGGAGGAAACGTTTCCACACACTAAGAAGTCCCTTCGCATGCGGAGACTGTGGGTGGCGGAGGGGGGAAGCTTCGGAGCCATGGAGGAGAGCGCAACAACAGGGGTGCGGAGGGCAAAGCGGGGAGATTCCCGCACAGAGGATCAGGGCCTACCGTTACTCAGCAGCCCGAGAGGCTTGTCTGCTCACCCACTGGGGCGGGCGGGGCTGGGAGCTGAGGCTCGGGCTTCGGTCGGAGCGCAGGCAGAGGACGGGGGTTGGCAGTGTGAACACAGCCTGAAGGGGGCTAGTGTGTCACGTCTGGCCAGGAAGGAGTCCGGGAAAAAATCTCAAACTGCCGAAGAGGCAAGAGACTTTTTCTTCCCTCTTTGTTTCCTGGTGCGCGAGGAGAGGGGATTAACAGCGACGCTTAAAGGAGATCCAGAGACAGGCACAAGCCGCGGCTATCAGCGCGGACCCAGAGACGGGCATGAGACACTAAGGCTGCCACTGCAACCACCAAACAATGCTGTGTACAAGCACAGGTCACACTCCACACCCCCCCTCCCAGGAGCCTGTGCAGCCCGCCACTGCCAGGATCCCGTGATCCAGGGACAACTTCCCGGGGAGAACGCACAGCGCGCATCACGCTGGCCCAACGTCACACCAGCGTCTGCCGCCGCAGGCCCGCCCCGCACTCCATACCCCTCCCTCCCCCCCCCCACCCCCGCCCCCCCCCCCCCCCGGCCTGAATGAGCCAGAGCCCGTGAATCAGCTGATCCTTTAACCCCGTCCTGTCTGAGCAACAAACGGACGCCCTCAGGCGACCTACACGCAGAGGCGGGACCAAATCCAAAGCTGAACCCCAGGAGCTGTGGTAACAAAGAAGAGAAAGGAAAATTTCTCCCAAAAGCCTCAGAAGCAGCGGATTAAAGCTCCACAAAACACTTGATGTACCCTGCATCTGTGGAATACCTGAATAGACAACGAATCATCCCAAATTGAGGAGGTGGACTTTGGGAGCAAGATATATTATTTTTTCCCCTTTTCCTCTTTTTGTGAGTGTGTATATGTACGATTCTGTGTGAGATTTTGTCTGTATAGCTTTGCTTTCACCATTGTCCTGGAGTTCTGTCCGTCTGGTTCTTTTTTCCTTTAAAAAATTTTTTTTCATAATTATTTTTTATTTCAATGACTTTATTTTATTTTATCTTACTTTATTTTATTTTATGCTCTTTCTTTCTATTTTTTCTGCCTTTTATTCTGAGCCGTGTGGATGAAAGACTCTTGGTGCTCCAGCCAGGAGTCTGTGCTGTGCCTCTAAGGTGGGAGTGCCAAGTTCAGGACACTGACCGCAAGAGACCTCCCAGCTCCACGTAATATCAAATGGCGAAAATCTCCCAGAGATCTCCATCTCAACACCAAGACCCAGCTTCAATCAACGACCAGCAAGCTACAGTGCTGGACACTCTATGCCAAACAACTATCAATACAGAAACACAGCCCAATCCATTAGCAGAGAGGTGCCTAAAATCATAATAAGGCCACAGACACCCAAAATACACCACCAGACATGGACCTGCCCACCAGAAAGACAAGATCCAGCCTCATCCACCAGAACACAGGCACTAGGTCCCCTCCACGAGAAGCCTACAAAACCCACTGAACCAACCTTAGCCACTGGGGACAGACACCAAAAACAATGAGAACTATGAACCTGCAGATTGCAAAACGGAGACCCCAAATACAGTAAGATAAGCAAAATGAGAAGACAGAAAAACACACAGCACATGAAGGAGCAAGGTAAAAACGAACGAGACCTAACACATGAAGAGGAAATAGGCAGTCTAACTGAAAAAGAATTCAGAATAATGATACTAAAGATGATCCAAAATCTTGGAAATAGAATAAATACAAGAAACATTTAAAAAGGACCTAGAAGAACTAAAGAGGAAACAAGCAATGATGAACAACACAATAAATGAAATTAAAAATACTCTAGAAGAGATCAGTAGCAGAATAACTGAGGCAGAAGAACAGATAGGTGACCTGGAAGATAAAATAGTGGAAATAACTACTGCAGAGCAGAATAAAGAAAAAAGAATGAAAAGAACTGAGGACAGTCTCAGAGACCTCTGGGACAACATTTAATGCACCAACATTCGAATTATAGGGTTCCCAAAAGAGGAAGAGAAAAAGAAAGGGACTGAGAAAATATTTGAAGAGATTATAGTTGAAAGCTTGCCTAACATGGGAAAGGAAATAGTTAATCAAGTCCAGGAAGCACAGAGAGTCCCATACAGGATAAATCCAAAGAGAAACATGCCAAGACACATATTAATCAAACTCTCAAAAATTAAATACAAATAAAACATATTAAAAGCAGCAAGGGGAAAACAACAAATAACACACAAGGGAATCCTCATAAGGTTAACAGCTGATCTTTCAGCAGAAACTCTGCAAGCCAGAAGGGAGTGGCAGGACATATTTAAAGTGATGAAGGAGAAAAACCTACAACCAAGATAACTCTACCCAGCAAGGATCTCATTCAGATTTTATGGAGCAATTAAAACCTTAACACACAAGCAAAAGCTGAGAGAGTTCAGCACCACCAAACCAGCTTTACAACAAATGCTAAAGGAACTTCTCTAGGCAAGAAACAAAAGAGAAGGAAAAGACCTACAATAACAAACCCAAAACAATTAAGAAAATGATAATAGGAACATACATATCGATAATTACCTTAAATGTAAATGGATTAAATGCTCCCACCAAAAGACACAGACTGGCTGAATGGATACAAAAACAAGACCCATATATATGCTGTCTACAAGAGACACACTTCAGACCTAGGGACACATACAGACTGAAAGTGAGGGGATGGAAAAAGATATTCCATGCAAATGGAAATCAAAAGAAAGCTGGAGTAGCAATTCTCATATCAGAAAAAGTAGACTTTAAAATAAAGACTATTACAAGAGACGCAGAAGGACACTACATAATGATCAAGGGATCAATCCAAGAAGAATATATAACAATTGTAAATATTTATGCACCCAACATAGGAGCACCTCAATACATAAGGCAAATACTAACAGCCATAAAAGGGGAAATCGACAGTAACACAATCATAGTAGGGGACTTTAACACCCCACTTTCACCAATGGACAAATCATCCAAAATGAAAGTAAATAAGGAAACACAACCTTTAAATGATACATTAAACAAGATGGACTTAATTGATATTTATAGGACATTCCATCCAAAAACAACAAAATACACATTTTTCTCAAGTGCTTAAGGAATATTCCGCAGGATAGATTATATCTTGGGTCACAAATCAAGCCTTGGTAAATTTAAGAAAATTGAAATTATATCAAGTATCTTTTCTGACCGCAATGCTATGAGACTAGATATCAATTACAGGAAAAGATCTGTAAAAAATACAAACACATGAAGACTAAACCATACACTACTTAATAACCAAGTGACCACTGAAGAAATCAAAGAGGAAATCAAAAAATACCTAGAAACAAATGACAATGGAGACACGACGACCCAAAACCTATGGGATGCAGCAAAAGCAGTTCTAAGTGGGAAGTTTATACCAATACAATCCTACCTTAAGAAACAGAAAACATCTCAAATAAACCACCTAACCTTGCACCTAAAGCAACTGGAGAAAGAAGAACAAAAAAACCCCAAAGTTAGCAGAAGTAAAGAAATCATAAAGATCAGATCAGAAATAAATGAAAAAGAAATGAAGGAAACGATAGCAAAGATCAATAACACTAAAAGCTGGTTCTTTGAGAAGATAAACAAACTTGATAAACCATTATCCAGACTCATCAAGCAAAAAACGGAGAAGACTCAAATTAATAGAATTAGAAATGAAAAAGGACAAGTAACAACTGACACTGCAGAAATACAAAGGATCATGAGAGATTACTACAAGTAACTCTATGCCAATAAGATGGACAACCTGGAAGAAATGGACAAATTCTTAGAAATGCACAACCTGCCGTGGCTGAACCAGGAAGAAATAGAAAATATGAACAGACCAATCAAAAGCACTGATATTGAAACTGTGATTTAAAATCTTCCAACAAACAAAAGCCCAGGACCAGATAGCTTTACAGGCGAATTCGATCAAACATTTAGAGAAGAGTTAACACCTTTCCTTCTCAAACTCTTCCAAAACAGAGCAGAGGGAGGAATACTCCCAAACTCATTCTACGAGGCCACCATCACCCTGATACCAAAACCGGACAAAGATGTCACAAAGAAAGAAAATTACAGGCCAATATCACTGATGAACATAGATGCAAATATTCTCAACAAAATACTAGCAAACAGAATCCAACAGCACATTAAAAGGATCATACACATGATCAAATGGGGTTTATTCCAGGAATGCAAGGATTCTTCAATATATGCAAATCAATCACCATTATACACCATATTAACAAATTGAAGGAGAAAAACCATATGATCATCTCAATAGATTCAGAGAAAGCTTTCGACAAAATTCAACACCCATTTATGATAAAAATCCTACAGAAAGTAGGCATAGAAGGAACTTTCTTCAACATAATAAAGGCCATATATGAAAAACGCACACCCAACATTGTCCTCAATGGTGAAAAACTGAAACCATTTCCACTAAGATCAAGAACGAGACAAGGTTGCCCACTCTCACCACTATTATTCAACATAGTTTTGGAAGTTTTAGCCACAGCAATCAGAGAAGAAAAGGAAATAAAAGGAATCCAAATCGGAAAAGAAGAAGTAAAGCTGTCACTGTTTGCAGATGACATGATACTATACATAGAGAATCCTAAAGATGCTACCAGAAAACTACTAGAGCTAATCAATGAATTTGGTAAAGTAGCAGGATGCAAAATTAATGCACAGATATCTCTGGCACTCCTATACACTAATGATGAAAAATCTGAAAGTGAAATGAAGAAAACACTCCCATTTACCATTGCAACAAAAAGAATAAAATATCTAGGAATAAACCTACCTAAGGAGACAGAAGACCTGTATGCAGAAAGTTTTATAAGACACTGATGAAAGAAATTAAAGATGATACAAACAGATGGAGAGATATACCATGTTCTTATATTGTAAGAATCCACATTGTGAAAATGACTATACTACCCAAAGCAATCTACAGATTCGATGCAACCCCTATCAAACTACCAAGGACATTTTTCACAGAGGTAGAACAAAAAATTTCACAATTTGTATGGAAACACAAAAGACCCCGAATAGCCAAAGCAATCTTGAGAACGAAAAATGGAGCTGGAGGAATCAGGCTCCCTGACTTCAAACTATACTACAAAACTACAGTAATCAAGACAGTATGGTACTGGAATAAAACCAGAAATATAGATCAATGGAACAGGATAGAAAGCCCAGAGATAAACCCATGCACATATGGACACCTTATCTTTGATAAAGGAGGCAAGAATATACAGTGGATAAACGACAGCCTCTTCAATAAGTGGTGCTGGGAAAACTGGACAGCTACATGTAAAAGTATGAAATTAGAACACTCCCTAACACCATACACAAAAATAAACTCAAAATGGATTAAAGACCTAAATGTAATGCCAGAAACTATCAAACTCTTAGAGGAAAACATAGGCAGACCACTCTATGACATAAATCACAGCAAGATCCTTTTGACCCACCTCCTAGAGAAATGGAAATAAAAACAAAAATAAACAAATGGGACCTAATGAAACTTAAAAGCTTTTGCGCAGCAAAGGAAACCATAAACAAGACCAAAAGACAACCCTCAGAATGGGAGAAAGTATTTGCAAATGAAGCAACTGACATAGGATTAATCTCCAAAATTTACAAGCAGCTCATGCAGCTCAATAACAGAAAAACAAACAATCCAATCCAAAAATGGGCAGAAGACATAAATAGACATTTCTCCAAAGAAGATATACAGATTGCCAACAAACACATGAAAGAATGCTCAACATCATTAATCAGTAGAGAAATGCAAATCAAAACTACAATGAGAGGGCTTCCCTGGTGGCGCAGTGGTTGAGAGTCCGCCTGCCGATGCAGGGGACATGGGTTCGTGCCCCGGTCCGGGAAGATCCCACATGCCGCGGAGCGGCTGGGCCCGTGAGCCATGGCTGCTAAGCCTGCGCGTCCGGAGCCTGTGCTCTGCAATGGGAGAGGCCACAACAGTGAGAGGCCCGTATAATGCAAAAAATAAAAAAAAAAAAAAACTACAATGAGATATCATCTCACACCAGTCAGAATGGCCATCATTAAAAAACCGAGAAACAGTAAATGCTGGAGAGGGTGTGGAGAAAAGGGAACCCTCTTGCACTGTTGCTGGGAATGTAAATTGATAGAGCCACTATGGAGAACAGTATGGAGGTTCCTTAAAAAACTACAGATAGAATTACCATATGACCAAGCAATCCCACTACTGGGCATATACCCTGAGAAAACCATAATTCAAAAAGATTCATATACCAAAATGTTCATTGCAGCTCTATTTACAATAACCAGGACATGGAAGCAACCAAAGTGTCCACTGACAGATGCATGGATAAAGAAGATGTGGCACATATATACAATGGAATATTACTCAGCCATAAAAAGAAACGAAATTGAGTTATTTGTAGTGAGGTGGATGGACCTAGAGTCTGTCATACAGAGTGAAGTAAGTCAGAAAGAGAAAGACAAATACCGTATGCTAACACATATATTTGGAATCTTAGGGGAAAAAAAAGTCCTGAAGAATCTGGGGGCAAGACAGGAATAAAGACACAGACCTACTAGAGAATGGACTTGAGGATATGGGGAGGGGGAAGGGTAAGCTGTGACAAAGCGAGAGAGTGGCATGAACATATATACACTACCAAACGTAAAATAGATAGCTAGTGGGAAGCAGCCGCATAGCACAGGGAGATCAGCTCGGTGCTTTGTGACCACCTAGAGGGGTGGGATAGGGAGGGTGGGACGGAGGGAGACGCAAGAGAGAAGAGATATGGGAACATAGTATATGTATAACTGATTCACTTTGTTATAAAGCAGAAACTAACACACCATTGTAAAGCAATTATACTCCAATAAAGATGTTAAAAAAATAAATTAAATTAAATTATTTAAGGAAAAAAAAGAGAAGAAAAGGGGGAAAAAGAAAAAATGTTCCTTGTGATGAAAATTCTTAGGATTTACTATCTTATCAATTGTATACATTATACAGCAGTGTTAACTATAGTCATCATGTTGTACATTACAACCCTAGTACTTATTTATATTATAACTCAAAATTTGTAGCCTTTAACCACATTTATCCAAGTCCCCCTCCCCCCATCCTCCACCTCTGGTATCTGCATGTCTGATTTCTTTTTCCATAAATTTGTTCTTGTTTTAGTTTTTGTTTTTCTGATTCCACACGTAAGTGAAATAATACAGTATTTGTCTTCCTTTGTCTGACATTTCATTTAGCATAATGCCTTCAAGGTCCATCCATGTTGTCTCAAATGGTAGGATTTTCTCATTTTTTATGGATGAATAATACTCCATTTTATATATACCACAGCTTCTTTATCCATTCATCCATCAGTGGACACTTAGGTTGTTTCCATGTCTTGGCTATTGTAAATAACACTTCTATGAACACAGAGATATCTTTTTGATTTAGTGGTTTTTTTGCTTTAGATATATTACCAGAAGTGGAATTATTGGATCACACAGTAGTTCTATTTTTATTTTTTTGAGAATCCTCCATAGTGTTTTCCATAGTGGCTGTACCAATTTACAATCCTACCAACAGTGCATTAAGTGCTTATCAGATATATGGTTTGCAAATATTTTTTCCCATTCCATAGGTTGTCTTTTTAATTTGTTGATGATTTCTTTTGCTATACGGAAGCGTTTTAGTTTGATCTAGTTCCACTTGTTTATTTTTTTTTATTTTGTTGCTTATGCTTTAGGTGTCATATCCAAAAAATCATTACCAAGGCCCATGTCAAGAAGATTTATTCTTATGTTTTCTTCTAGGAATTTCATGGTTTCAGATTTTACCTTTAAGTCTTTAATGCATTTGGAGTTAATTTTTGTGAGTGGTGTAAGATAGGAGTCCAGTTTCGTTCTTTTACATGTGAATACCCAATTATCCCAGCACCACTTATTGAAGAGACTGTCTTTTCTCCTTTGAGTATTCTTGGCTCTCTTGCCAAATATTAGTTGACTGTATATGCTTGGTTTATTTCTGGGCTCTTGATTCTCTTCCGTGTGTTTTTATATACCAGGTCACTATTGAATACATAAATTATTTCCAACTTTTTCCTATTTCAAACAATACTACAAAGAACATCCATAACATATATCTTTGCATGCATGGGCAAATTTAGCTGTAACATAAATTCTTAAAAGTAGAATTGCTGAGTCAAGGGGTAAATGAACTTTAAGTTTTGATATACATTGCCAAAAAATTCTCCAAACACACCCATCTCACCAACAACATATAAAAGGTCCTGTCTTATCTAGTTTACTCCACGAGTATTTTGTTTCCATTTATTCATGATCTTCAGCATAAAGAAAATGAATTATTGTTATTAAAAATAACAAAGAATAGTATTCCTTATTGCAGACAAAACCTGTGAAAAGGGTCTGAGACATTCTCAACTTGTCAATATGTTATCAACACATTTAGCTCTCTTAAGAAATACCAAGTTAGGAACTCAGACTGTGAAGTCAGATACTTCTGAGATCAAATTCTTATCTGCCACTTCTAGTTCTGAGACCTTGGACACTTAAATACTTTCAGTGTCCTCATCCATAGGAAAGGGATAAAAATATTACTTATCTCATAGTGTTTCTGAGGCGTTTAAATGAAATATATTTTATAATATATATTTAGCACAGTATCTGAACATGAAAAGTACTCAACAAATATTAGCTGTTATTTTCTCAGGAAATTTCTAGTAGAGACAGTAAATTTTTAAGACCAGTAAATGGTGATTTTTATGTGTTTCTCTGTAAGTCAGAATTGCTGCTAGGAGACTGTGAAAAATTAAAGTGACCTCTGAAATTAAGAGAGCCAATGAATTCCCACAAAAAGAAGATTACCTTTTCTTGTTATGTGTCTGAATTGGAAAGTTATGATAGGCTTTGTAGAATACTGTCTTTGACTTCAAATACTAAAATTAAATATATATTTGAAAAGAATTATGTGTTCTTGACTCTAAAGATGTTAAAATGTTGAACAACTGGCTGAAGAGCCATACTCAGAAAAAGGTCATTAAACATTAAACAACTATTACAGTCTTTATCTCTGTTAAGGTAATATGAAGAGCCAGCCAAGTAGCATTGTTGGGAGAAAAAAAAGTCACTCCTGAAATACATTAATAAAGATGCGGTAAGTAAACTTTCTATTACTGGACTTACCACCCTCCCTCCTCTGCAATACTTCCAATTCTTTTCAGCTGGTTTCAGTTCATAATTCTGGTTTCAACATAAACATCTATTAGCATCTGTGCTTTATAAAGTCTACATGTGGGGAGTCTATTCTGAAATATAATTCCCAATCTTTCTTATAACACTTTTACCTTGAAATTTAATAAATAAGAAATTTTACTTTTAAAATACATATAAATAAAAATTACATTTTTCCTTTAAGAAATCCCACTCCATACATAAAAGCAAATACTTTTTACTAAATATCATGAAAATACCACAAGAACTAGATTCAGAAAGTTTCTTTCTACTGGAGCCATTTTGTTCCTTTCCTATCAACTATGCTCTTTTTAATCTTCAAAAACTCTGTTATGAAATGCCTGCTTGAATATAGTACTGAGGTATAAACTTTACTACATTCAAAGTTCAACTCCACTTTCTAAAAGTGATTATATTGATTATAAACGTGCAAATCAAAGAAAACAATGTATAAGCAAAACATCCACAGGAGAAAGGGGAAAACCAAAATGAAAATGAGCAAGTACTTTGAAATTTGAAAGATGAAATTTCCTCCAACTTTTATAATTAACATTATATTGATGATTCAATTAAGGTTTCTAGTTATGCCTTTGGCCACCTTTCTATGTGTGTTTTAATATACCATACACATGTAACAGGCACTAGTACACATTAATTGATTCAATATACTCTGGTATAAAGGAGTTCCCAGGCTGAGATTGGGCACAAGGGGGTTGGTTTTATTTGTTTTTAATTGGGAAACAGCCATTTAGAATATGAAAACTCCTAAGAGGTAGGAGCTTAAATGTTTTTTAGCGGTATGCGGGCCTCTCACTGTTGTGGCCTCTCCCGTTGTGGAGCACAGACTCCGGACGTGCAGACTCAGCAGCCATGGCTCACGGGCCCAGCCGCTCCACAGTATGTGGGATCTTCCCGGATCGGGGCACGATCCCGTGTCCCCTGCATCGGCAGGCGGACTCTCAACCACTGCACCACCAGGGAAGCCCTAGGAGCTTAAATTTAACTTTGAATCAGATTGATTTTGGGAGGAGGGCAGGGAGGAGGGGAGAATGACTTCAACTAGGTCCTAAACTTATGCAGATGTTTAAAAATAAGCAAAGACCCTCCTTTAAAATGTCTGAGCCAGTTTGACAGCAAGGAGCAAAAATGTTTTATATAATAAATAAAACCTTATCATGGCAAAGGGAAAGGCTGGAAAGCTAGCCATTGTGTGGACATGGGCTTAGGAGCTACAAGGACATCAGCAGAACCTATGGGCTCAGAATATAGATGCCTATGGTTGCCTTTGTAAGCATGTGTTTTATTTCCCTTGCATTATCTTCAAACTCTCAATTAAGTCTTATTAAAATTTATACTTTGGTTCCAGTCAACACACAGGAATAAAGACCAGATATCTTTCTCACCTGACACAACCAAAAAAATAGACAAAATATATGAAAACATGGTTGTAAAGGTAGTGGGCATTAGCCAGCAAAGGACAGTATTCCCTGAGAAATGGTAAAGAAAACAGGATGAGCCCTTTGATAGCCCTAGCTTACTGCCTTGAGAGACTTCAGACCACAGATAGGAAGGAGAAACTAAGACAGGGACTGGCAAACATTCTGAGCTAAAGAGACAAATCTGGCTTCCCTGGTGGCATAGTGGTTGAAAGTCCGCCTGCCGATGCAGGGGACGTGGGTTCGTGCCCCGGTCCGAGAAGACCCCACATGCCGCGGAGCGGCTGGGCCCGTGAGCCATGGCCGCTGAGCCTGCGCGTCTGGAGCCTGTGCTCCACAACAGGAGAGGCCACAACAGTGAGAGGCCAGCGTATCGCAAAAAAAAAAAAAAAAAAGACAAAGCTGAAAGTCCAGGGAGATTGTGGCAGCTAAAGGACACAGGACAGAGAATGAGAAAGAAGAGAGCTACAAAGAAAGAGAACTCAGAAGATCTGAGAGTCTCCCCCTTGAATATTCAGCTGGAGACTGATCAACCCATACATGGAAAGAAACTATCCAAGGCTAGGGAAAGAACCATCCAAAAGGATTTGAAGTAACAGTACTCAGCACTTACACAGAGCTGGGAATACTGCTTGTTCCCACTACCAGAATGGAAAACTTCACGACTCATGGGACATTGAGTAGAGTACATAGAAGGGCCTTGTCTCAATAATGTGAAAAAATTAGCCCTAGACTGAGCATTGTCCCAGTCCCCCCTGACAAAGAAATTCAAAAGAGAGCAGAATTTCCACCTTAAAGGCCAATAGCAGTCATGCCTCAGAGAATCGCTATGGTCACGTAAAGGCAACACCAGGAGAACATATTGAATTAACTAAAGTGGAAGGACATAGGCAACTTCCCACCAAGCCCTGTACCATTGAGAACAATCAGAATGAGTTGGGGAATATGTTGATGGAGCTAATTCCATAAAATTATAAATTTTATAAACTATAAAATTTGATGGGGTTAGTTTCTATAAAGCTGATGAAAACATCTCCTAATGTCATAGTTGAGATATAGTAGAAGGTCTCATAAGAGAGCTTCTCTTAACCATCTCGCTAGACAAATCAACTCTTTTTATTTCCTCTCCGCAACATATTAATGATCCCTCCTTCCTGCTCAATACCAAAGGATTATCTCAAGTATACTGGAGCCTTTCTGTTCCCACTTATTAAGGCATGTGAGTTGTAATTATAACTGTACTTTTATTAAGTATATAAACTTATCCAATAACAGTACAAAAAAGGTCTGTCATTTCTTTGAAAAGTAATTTGAATGCTTGAATGCTCAATAAAGGTGAGTTGCTAAAATTATTGTCAAATTGAATGTGGAAGAAAAAATGGTAAAAGTTGGGGTGCAGCAAGGGAGGAGATTATAAAATATCAAGGATTCCACAGTTAGGTAGCTACTCAAGTGTCATTAAGTTTTCTTCCATAAAGACACCAAAATAGGAAATCTAAGTCAATGTATTAATAGTATGGGTGTGATTTAGGCAAAAGCGATTATATGAGACTCAATCAACAGACCTATACTAAAAATGGGCCCTGGCTGAACATCAAGAGATTGGCTAATGTTCATGTTATATTCATTAAGATAAAATACTTAAGGTGTAGGGGTGTGTGTGTGTAGAAAAACTAACGAACTTTTCACTTCCAATAATAAGAACTATATATTTGAAGCAAAAATTGTCTGTTGTGCCTTAAAACACTGGAAATAATCTTTAAATTTCAATCCTATTTAGGCAAATTTTAATTAGATATTTATATGTAAAAATACATAACTCAATGCTTTAAAAACCTTTATTAATATCTTTTATGTGTAAAATATTTTATACAATATATCTATAAACTATCCTTCTAAATAAATTTCAATATAGAGCTTTTAAAATAGAGCTAGTGACTTCCCTGGTGGCACAGTGGTTAAGAATCCACCTGCCAATGCAGGGGCCACAGGTTCGATCCCTGGTCCGGGAAGATTCCATATGCTGCGGAGCACCTAGTCCTGTGTGCCACAACCACTGAGCCTGCACTCTAAACCCCACGAGCCACAACTACTGAGCACACATGCCACAACTACTGAAGCCCGCGCACCTAGAGCCTGTGCTCCACAACAAAAGAGGCCACAACAATGAGAGGCACGCGTACCACAATGAAGAGTAGCCCCCACTTGCCGCAACTAGAGAGAGCCTGCGCACAGCAATGAAGACCCAATGCAGCCCAAAATAAATAAATAAATAAATTTTACTTTTAAAAAAGTTTAAAATAGAGCTATATGATGACACTTCAAAATTTTGAAGATGATGAATAATTTTTTTAATTGCCAAAGAACTGACAAAGTAATTTCATGTCATATTTTAGATTGACAATAATTTTAAGGCAATAAAATACATAAAATATATTTGAGTTTACATTTAAGATTGTACTTCCTACAGCATTATCTCCTAGTATTAGGAGTATCATATATTTAAAGCTATTTATTGCTAAAAAAAAAAGTGGCAACAGAACATAGCAATCCATATTGTAAAACAAACAATAAAAAAGATAGTAGTATGGATTTGCAACTTAATTAAATGTTCAAACTTTGAGGTGAAATAGCTGCCCACAACTGCTGTCTATTGAATTTTTCTCCAAATAACCTATGGACTAATATGCCACCAGTAAACATTTTCTATAATATTATTCTTGATGTCAACTTAATTCTTCTGAGAAGAAAAACTAAACCTTACAACTAAGATGCCAGACTAAAGTTAATTATCCATTATTTTTTCCTTTACTTGCTAAATCTGAGCAAATTTATTAGCTCTATTGTATTATGCTGAATTACCAAAACCTTGTAAGCTTGATTTTTTGATATCTCCTGAAAGAATCTCATTTTAGTGATTTGAAATTGAAAATGGCAATACTATCAATTTTTTCTAAGAAGTGATACCTAACCCTTACAAAGAGCTCATTCACTCATATAACAACTACTTATTGAGCAATACAGTATGCAAAGCACCACGGAGTATACAACGATGACTAAAACATGGACTTTGCCAAGTATCCCCAAATAGGAAAACAAAGCACTTCAATAGGAAGATTCTTCTATTTGGTTTTTTTTGTTTGTTTTGTTTGTTTGTTTTGCCTCTCACTGTTGTGGCCTCTCCCACTGCGGAGCACAGCCTCCGGACGCGCAGGCTCAGTGGCCATGGCTCACGGGCCCAGCCGCTCCGCGGCATGTGGGATCTTCCTGGACCGGGGCATGAACCCGTGTCCCCTGCATCGGCAGGCGGACTCTCAACCACTGCGCCACCAGGGAAGCCCTTCTGTTTGGTTTTAAATGTCAGCACATTCAGGTATATTCCCTTCAAGTATAATAAAATAGAATTCCATAGCACCAGAAAAACATACATATACATCATAATAATCCTTCATATGCACAGATCCTAAAGTCTTTACTATTATTTTTAAATCATTAAAAAGTTCTAGAGTCCAGAATCCAGTTCAAGCTGACAACATAGAAGGACCATGAAACTCACCTCCTCCCATGAACACACCAAATCTGCAGCTATATATGGAACAAAAAACAACCTCTGAAAAAAAAAAAAAAACCTGAAAACTGTCTGAGCGACTCCTACTCATCAGGTGAACAAGGGAAGGCCCACATCAAACTCGGTAGCAGACGCTGGGACACAGTCTCACCACGAACCCCATCCTGAGCACAGCAACCCACAGTGAGGAGAGAACTCAACACCCGGAGCTTCTCCCTGAAAAGTGAAGAATTTGAACTCCATACCAAGCAACACAACTTTTAAGACCTGCAACTGAGAAACAAGCCCCCAACATATCTAGCTTTGAAAACCAATGGGGTTCACATCCAGGAGACCCACAAACCTACAACAAACTGAGAAATGGCTGTTAGAGGGTTTGTACGTGGACTCACCTGCCCCAGGGCCCAGCGCAGAGGTGCCTAGACTTTAGGTATATTAGGCTCATTTGCTAATCTTAAAGCAGCTGCCTGAGGGGCAGGCATCTAATATTTCTAATTTAGCACACATCTAGGAGCCTGCTGGCTGGTAGGCACCATCTTCACTCTCTCTCTCTGCCTCACTGTAGTCAGCAGAGGCCACCTTTATTTTCATTTCTTTTTTTCCTGCAGGTGTCATCCATATGCTCTCCCTCTGCCTTATTCCAGCCAGCAGGCACAGTATTCACACTCTCCCTCTGCTGCCCCCCAGAGTGCCAGTATCTCCCAGAAGGAAGCTTTTACACACATGTGATGTCCAGGTTTTTATATACGGTGCTCCGGTTTTTGTGGCCGTCACCCAGGGTTTGCCCTTTGATTACCTGGCTCTGGAGGCCAGGTGGGCTTGCAATCCTGGGTCTCAAAGGACTGTAACAATCAGAGAGACAGTTCTTAGCAGACTACCACCCCCAGGGCACAACACAGAGAGCAGACTGAAACACAGTTTCAGTCTTTCTATGAAAGAGGCCTATCCGCTTGTCCAGGAGCTTCAACATGAGGGGCAGCCTTCTGGTTTGGCACACACCTATGGGCCCACACCAGGCACTCTCAAGGAATGGAGGCCAGCAGACACAATCTTTGTGCTCTCCCGCTGCCTTCCTCCAGCTCACAGGTATCTCCCAGAAAGGAACTTATCCCCATGTCTGGCACCTTGATTTTTTGTGGCTGCACCAAGGGACGCCTTTACATTGCCTGGCTCTGGCGGCCAGTGAGACTTATGCTCATGGGTCCCACAGGACTGTAACCAATGAAGAAAGATTTATTAAATGGCTACCACCCCCAGGGTACAGCAAGAGGCAACAGACCCAGGAACTCAGTCTTTCTGTGAAAGTGACCTATTAGCTTATCAGCATAGCTGCAGCCTGAGGGACAGGCTTCTAATTAAACACGCATCTAAGGACTGACTATAATCATTTCAAGAAACCGCAAAGGGCAGGTGCTATCTTTGCACTGTCTGCCAACTGTGCTCCAGAGCACTAGTACTTCCCAGAGGGGAGCTTGTACATGTATCTGGTGTCTCAGTTTTTGTGGCTGGTGACCAGGGAATGCCCCTTGATCACCTGGCTCTGGTGGCCAGGGAGGCTTTTGTTCTTGGGTTCCAGAAGATTGTAACAATCACAGAGAAAGTTCTTAACAGACTACAACCCCCAGGGCACTGCACAGACAACAGACTGAAACAGACCCCCAGTATTTTTGTGAACAAGGCCTGTCTGCTTCTCCTGGAGCTTCAGCCTAAGGGGCAGGCTTCAGGTTTGGCACATACCTAGAAGCCTACAAAGGTGCTCTTAGGGGACCTAGGTCAGCAGGTGTCATCTTTGCACTCTCTCTCTCTGCCTTGCTACAGCTTGCTGCTATCTCTCAGAAAGGAGCTTATATACTATACTCATCTGGAGCCCCAATTTTTGTGACTGCCAACCTGGGAATACCTCCAGATCACCTGACTCTGGTGGCCAGCAGGGCTTCACTTGTAGTCCCGCAGGGCTGTATATATTTGCACACTTTAAAAGCTGCTGCCTGAGGGTCTGGCTTCCAATCAGCTTGAATCTAGGTGCTGGCTGAGATCCTACCCTTTGGGACCCTGACAGGTATTGGCATACCCTTAACCACTGGGAGCCACAAAAATAAAATAGGCTGCTTGTACAATCAGCAAGGTTTGAGAGACAACCAAGAGCTAGGGCGGGGTTGAATGATAAGGTTCATCTCCTACACAAGGCCACTCCATCCAGTCTAAGAGAGATGGCTGCTTCAACAAATGCATAGAAACCAACACAAAGAGTCAAGCAAAATGAAGAAACAGAGGAATATGTTCCAAATGATAAAACAAGATAAAGCTTCAGGAAAAAAAAAACTTAACGAAACATAAATAGGTAATTTACCTGATAAAGAATTCAAAGTAATGATCATAAAGATGCTCACTGAACTCAGGACAAGAATGGTTGAACACAGTGAGAACTTCAACAAAGAGAGAGAAAATATTAAAAAGTATCAAATAGAAGTCACAGAGGTGAAAATACAATAACTAAACTGAAAAATACACTAGAGGGGTTCAGTAGCAGACTAGACAAAGCAAAAAAAAAGGATCACTGATCTTAAGGACAAGGCAATGGAACTCACCCAATCAGAGCAGGAAAAAAAAAAAAAGGAAGAAAGAAAGAAAAAAGTAAAGATGGCTTAAGAGACTTATGGGACAAAATCAAGCAGACTAACATTTGCATTATAAAGGTCCCAGCAGGAGAAAAGAATGAGAAAGGGCCAGAAAACCTAGTTGAAGAAATACGGCTGAAAAACTTCCCTAACTTGGGGAAGAAAACAAACATCCGGATTCAGGAATCCCAGAGGGTTTCAAATAAGATGAAACCAAAAAGATTCACACCAAGACCCATTAGAATTAAAATGTCAAAAGATAAAGACAAGGAGAGACTCTTAAAAGAAGCAAAAGAAAAACAACTTGTTACATACAAGGGAACCCCCATAAGACTATCAGCAGACACTGTGCAGACCAGAAGAGAGTTGCATGATATATTCAAAATGCTAAAAAAAAAAAAAGTTCCAGTCAAGAATAATCTACCCAGCAAAGTTCATTTAGAATTGGAGACACAGTTTTCTAAGACAAAGGAATTCATCACCACTAAACCAGCCTTTTAAAAATGTTAAAGGGACTTCTTTAAGGTGAAAAGAGACAAGTAACCAGAAACATCTGAATTTATAGAACTCATTAGTAAAGGTAGTAGATTAATCACTTGTAAGGTTAGTATGAAGGTTAAAGGAAAAAAGTAGTAAAACTAACTATACCTACAATAATTTGTTAATGAATACACAAGATAAAAAGATGCAAATTATGACATCAAAAACATAAAACATGGTGGAGAGAATAAAAATGTAGAACTTTAAAATATGTTCAAACTTAAGTTCAACTAAGACTGTTATCAGTATAAGATGTTTTACATAAGCTTCACAGTAACCACAAAGCAAAAACCCTTAGTAAATACACAAAGACTGTAATAGGAGACAAAGAAGGTTGTTATATAATGATAAATGGATCAATCCAACAAGAGGATATAACATTTATAAATATTTATACGCCCAACATAGGAGCACCAAAATATATAAAACAAATATTAACAGATCTGAAGGGAGAAATCAGCAGCAATACAATAATAGTACTTCAATATCCCAGTTTCAAAAAAGGATAGATCATCCAGACAGAAAATCAATAAGAAAACTTTGAACTTAAACTCCACATTAAACCACATGAAGTTAACAATATTTACAGAGCATTCCATCCAAAAGCAACAGAATACACACTCTTCTCAAGCACACAGACATTTTCCAGGATTGATCATACATTAGGCCACAAACCAAGTCTTAATAAATTTAAGAAGCATCAAGCATCCTTTCTGACAGCAATTATATGAAAATAGATACCAGTTACAAGAGGAAAACTGAAAAATTCACAAACATGTAAAGATTAAACAACATGCTACTGAACAACCAATAGGTCAAAAGAAAATGAAAAAAAATATCTTGAGAGAAATGAAAATGGAAATACAACATACCAAGACTTATGGGATGCAGTTCTAAGAGGAAAGTTCATAGCAATAAAGCCAGTAGTAAGAAATGAAAAAGACCTCAAATAAATAACCTAACTTTACACCTCAAGAAATGAGAAAAAAATGAAGCCCAAAGTTAGCTGATGGAAAGAAATAGCAAAGATTAGAGTAGAAATAAAGAAAATAAAAACTGAAAAAAAATAGAAAAGATCAATGAAACTAAGAGCTGGTTTTCTGAAAAACCAACTAGTACTAGTACCTATTACTAGTAAAGAGATGGAATCAGTTAATTAAAAACCTCCCAATAAAGGTCCAGGACCAGATGATTTCACTGGTGAATTCTACCAAACATTTAAAGAAGAATGAAAAACAACCCTGCTCAAATTTCTCCAAAAACAGAAGAGGATGAAATACTCCCAGAGACCAGTATTTTATTTCACAAAGAACATATTTTTCCAGGCCAGAATTCCCCTGATACCAAAACCAGGCAAGGACATTACAAGGAAATTAAATTACAGCCAATATTCATGATGAACTAGATATAAAAATATTCAGCAAAACATTAGCAAACTGAATTCAACAATGCATTAAAAGGATAATACACCATGACCAAGTGGGATTTATTCCAGGAGTGCAAGGATGGTTCAACATTCACAAATTAATCAGTGTGATACACCACATTAACAAAATGAAGAATAAAAATCATACGGTCACCTCAAAAGATGCAGAAAGATCATTTGACACAATTCATCATCCATTCATGATAAAAATAACTCTCGATAATGTGGGTACAGAGGAACGTACCCTAACATAATAAGACCCTGTATGACAGGCCCACAGCTAACTCATCATACTCAATGGTGAAACGCTGAAAGCTTTTTATCTAAGACCAGGAATAAGACAAGGATCCCCTCTCTCATCACTTCTGCTCAACATAGTATTGGAAGTCCTAGCCAGAGCAATTTGGGAACAAAAAAGAAATAAAAGGTATCCAAATTGAAAAGGAAGAACCAAAACTGTCTCTATTTACAGATGGCACAATATTATCTATAGAAAACCCTAAAGACTCCAAAAAACAAATTTTAAAACTAGTAAATGAATTCAGTAAAGTTGCAGGATACAAAATTAATACACAATGGGACTTCCCTGGTGGTGCAGTGGTTAAGAATCTGCCTGCCAATGCAGGGGACATGGATTCAAGCCCTGCTCTGGGAGGATCCCACATGCCACAGAGTAACTAAGCCTGTGCACCACAACTACTGAGTCTGTGCTCTAGAGCCTGTGTGCCACAACTACGGAGCCCGTGTGCCACAACTACTAAAGCCTGTGCGCCTAGAGCCTATGCTCTGCAACAAGAGAAGCCACCGCAATGAGAAGTCCATGCACTGCAACAAAGAGTAGCCCCCACTTGCCGCAACTAGAGAAAACCCGCACGCAGCAATGAAGACCCAATGCAGCCAAAAATGAATAATATAAATAAAAATAAATTTATTTAAAAAAATTAATACACAAAAATCTGTTGCATTTCTATACACTAATAATAAACTATCAGAAAGAGAAATTAAGAAAATCCCATTCACACTTGTTCAAAAAGGATAAATTACCTAGGAATAAATTTAACCAAGGAGTAAAAGACCAGTGCATGAAAACTATAAGACACTGATAAATAACATTGAAGGCTCAAATAAATGGGAATATATTTCATGCTCATGGATTGTAAGAATTAATATTGTTTAAATGGCCATATTACTGAAAGCAATCTACAGAGTCAAAGAAATCCCTATAAAAATTCCAATGGCATTTTTCACAAAACTAGAACAAAAAATCCTAAAATTTCTAGGGAACTACAGAATAACTCATAGAAAAAGCAATCTTGAGAAAAAACAAAGCTAGAGGCATCACACTTCCTGATATCAAACTATATTACAAAGTATAGTAATTAAAACAGTATGGTATTGGCATAAAAAGAGACACACAGATCAACGGTACAGAATAAAGAACCCAGAGATACATCCATGGTCAATTAATCTACAACAAAGGAGCCAAGAATATGCAATGGGGAAAGGACAGCCTCTTCAATAAATAGTGTTGGGAAAACTAGACAAATACATGCAAAAGAATGAAACTGGACCACTATCTTACACCATACACAAAAATCAACTCAAAATGGATTTAAAGTCAGAAAGAGAAAAACAAATACCGTATGCTAATACATATATATGGAATCTAAAAAAAAATTGTTCTGAAGAATGTAGGGGCAGGACAGGAATAAAGACACAGATGTAGAGAATGGACTTGAGGACACGGGGAGGGGAAAGGGTAAGCTGGGACAAAGTGAGAGAGTGGCATTGACAGATATACACTACCAAATGTAAAACAGATAGCTAGTGGGAAGCAGCCGCATAGCACAGGGAGATCAGCTCGGTGCTTTGTGACCACCTAGAGGCGTGGGGTAGGGAGGGTGGGAGGGAGACATAAGAGGGAGGGGATTATAGGGATATATGTATATGTATAGCTGATTCACTTTGTTATACAGCAGAAACTAACACAACACTGTAAAGCAATTATACTCCAATAAACATGTTAAAACAAAAAATGGACTTAAAAGTCTTGAACCTGAAACCATAAAACTCCCAGAAGCAACTATAGGCAGTAAGTGCTTTGACTTTGGTCTTGGCAATGATTGTTTGGATTTGACACCAAAAGCAAAGGCATAAATAGCAAAAATAAACAAGTGGGACTACATCAAACGAAAAAGGTTTGTAGAGCAAAGGTATCCACCAACAAAATGAAAAGTCAACCTCAGGAATGGGAGAAAATATTTGCAAATCATATATCTGCTCAGGTTTTAACATCCAAAATACATAAAGAACTCATATAGCTCACTAACAAAAAAAAAAAACTGATTTAAAAAGTAAGAGAACAATCCCGTTTACAATCACATAAAAAAGAATAAAATACCTAGGAATAAATCTAAATAAGGCAGTAAAAGATGTGTATTCAGAAAACTATAAGATAGTGATGAAGGAAACTGAGGAAGATAGAGACAGATGGAAAGAAATACTATGTTCATGGATTGGAAGAATTAATATTATTAACATGACCAGAGTACCCAAGGCAATCTACAGATTCAATGCAATCCCTATCAAAATACCAATGGCATTTCACAGACCTAGAAAAAATAATTCTAAAATTTGTATGGACACAAAAAAAATACCCCAAATGGCCAAAATAATCTTAAGAAAGAAGAACAAAGCTGGAAGTATCATGCTTCCCGATTTCAAACTATACTACAACGCCATAGTAATCAAAACAGCATGGTACTGGCACAAAAGCAGACACATAGATCAGTGGAACAGAATAGAGAGCCCACAAATGAACCCACACTTATACGGACAAAGGAAGCAAGACTATAGAATGGGGGAAAGACAACCTCTTCAATAAATTGTGTTGGGAAAACTGGACAACTACATGCAAAAGAATCAAACTGGACTACACTCTCACACCATGCACAAAACATAAATTCAAATATAAAACCTGAAACCATAAAAATTCTAGAAGAAAACATAGGCAGTAAGCTCTTTGACATTGGTCTTAGTAATATTTTTCTGGATATGTCTCTTCAGGCAAAGGAAACAAAAGCAAAAATAAACAAATGGGGCAAATCAAACTAAAAAGCTTTTGCACAGTGAAGGAAACTATCAACAAAACAAAAAGGCCACCTATCGAATGGGAGAAGATATTTTCAGAAGACATATCCAATAAAGGGTTAATAGCCAAAATACACAAAGAACTCATACAACTGAACATCAAAAAAAAAAAAAAAAAAGGAAACAACCAGATTAAAAGACAGGCAGAGGATCTGGATAGAAATTTTTCCAAAGACGACATACAGATGGCCAACATGCACATGAAAAATGCTCAACATCACTAATCAACAGAGAAAAGCAAATCAAAACCACAATGAGAAATCACCTCAAACCTGCCACATGGCTATCATCAAAAAGACCACAAATAACAAATGTTGGCACAGATGTGAAGAAAAGAGGACTCTTGTACACTGTTGGTGGGAATGTAAATTGGAACAGCCACTGTGGAAAACAGTATGGAGGTTCCTCAAAAAACTAAGAGTAGAACTACCATATGACCCAGCAATTCCACTCATATATATATATATATATATATATATATATGAAAACAAAAACACTGATTGGAAAAGACACATGTACCCCAATGTTCACAGCAGCATTATTTGCAATAGCCAAGATATGGAAACAGCCTAAGTGTCCATCAACAGATGAATAGATAAAGAAGATGTGGTATACACACACACACACACACACACACACACACACACACACACACACAATGGAATACTACTCAGCCATAAACAATATAAAGTTTTACCATTTGTAAAATCATGGATGGACCTGGAGGATATTATGCTTAGTGAAATAAGTCAGACAAAGACAAATACTGTATGTTACCACTTATATGTAGAATCTAAAAAATAAAAAAAATGAATGAATATGACAAAACAGACTCACAGATATAGAGAAGAGCAAACTAATGGTTACCTGTGGAGAAAGGGGGAGGGGTAAGATAGGGGTAGGGTATTAAGAGGTACATACTACTATGCATAAAATAAGTAAGCTACAGGGATACATTGTACAACACAGAAAATACATCCAATATTTTATAATAACTTTAAATGGAGTATCATCTATAAAAATTTTGAATCACTATGTCATACACCTGAAACTAATACAATATTGTAAATCAATTATACTTCAATAAAAGTATTTTTAAAAAGAAGAAAAGTATATGCACCCCTTTGTTCATTGCAGCATTATTTACAATAGCCAAAATATGGAAGCAACCTAAGTGCCATTAGTAGATGAATAAATAAGTGCCATTAGTAGATGAATAAATAAAGAAAATGTGATACACACACACACACACACACACACACAAACACAAAATGGAATATTACTCAGCCACAAAAGAGAATGAAATCTTACCATTTGCAGCAACATGGATGGACCTAGAGGGTGTTTTTCTAAGTGAAATAAGTCAAACAGAGAAAGACAAATACTGTATGATTTCACTTATATGTGGAATCTAAAAAGCAAAACAAATGAACAAACATAACAAAACAAAAGAGTAATAGTTACAGAGAACAAACAGGTGATTGCCAGAGGGCAAGGGGTGGGAGGGAGGAAAGAAATAGGTGAGGAAGCTTAAGAGGTACAAAATTCTAGTTGCAATAGAAATGAGTCATAGGTTTGAAAATACAGTGTGAGGAATATAGTCAATAACTATGTAATATCTTCATATGTACAGTGACAGATGGTAACTAGACTTATTGTGGTGATTATTCTGAAATGTATAGAAATATCAAATCACTATGTTGTTTAACAGGAACTAACACAGTGCTGTAGGTCAATTATACTTCAAAAACAAACAAAATCATAGAAAAGGGGATCCGATTTGTGGTTACCAGAGGTGAGGAGGGGGAAGTGGGGGAATTGGATGAAGGTGGTCAAAAGGTACAAACTTCCAGTTATAAAATAAATAAGTACCAGGGATGTGATGTACAACATGATAAATATAATTAACAATTAACATTGATTTATGTTATATATGAAAGTCATTAAGAGAGTAAATCCTAAGAGTTCTCACCACGAGAGATTTTTTTACGTTTCTTTAATTTTGTCTCTATATGAGATGATGGATGTTCACTAAACTTATTGTGATAATCATTTCATGATGTACGTAAGTCAAATCATTACGCTGTACACCTTAAACTTACACAGTGCTGTATATCAATTATATCTCAATAAAACTGGAAGAAAATAATAAAACAGCATTTTAGAAAAATTAAATTTTTAAAAAAACAAGTTAAGTATTGTGCATGGTTAGTGGAAATATAAATTGGGGCAAACACTATGTAAAGTAGTACGGCAGTTCCTCAAAAAATTAAAATTAGAACTACATATGATCCAGCAACTCCACTTTTCATATTTATCCGAAGGAAACAAAAACACTAACTTGAAAAGATCTACACCCTCGTGTTCACTGAAGCGTTATTTACAAAGCTAAGACATGAAAACAACCTAAGTGCCCATTGATGGATGAAAGAATAAAGAAAATGTGGTGTATATATATTAAATGGAATATTATTCAGCCACAAAAAAGGAAGGAAATTCTGCCACTTGCAACAACGTGGACTGACCTTGAAGGCATTCACTAAGTGAAATAAGTCAGATAAAGACAAATAATGTTATGATATCACCTATATATAGAATCTAAAAAAAAAAATTGAACTCACAGATAGAACAGATTGGTGGGTGCCAGAGGTAGGAGGTGGGAGTAGGCAAAATGAATGAAGGTGATCAAATAGTATAAACTTCCACTTATAAGTTAAATAACTTCTGGGGAAGTAATGTACAGCACAGTGACTAAAGTTAATAATACTGTATCATACACTGGAAAGTTGCTAAGAAAGAAAATCTTGAAAGTTCTCATCACAAGAAAAGAATTGTAACTATGTGAGGTTATGGAATGTTAATTGAATTTATTATGGTAATCATTTCACAATATATATATCTATCAAATCATCAGTACACTTAAAACTAATACAATTTTATATGTCATTTATATCTAAATAACTGGCAAAGTATTCCTTTTCTTGTAATTGCAGTGAAGAAATAAATCTTTAAAATTCAAAAAAGAGTTATATGAGGAAAAAATGAAAAATAAGAGTGACTACACTGAGGCACTATTTGGTCATTTTAAAATAAGATCACCAGTTCTGACTTATAACCAATCTTAACAAATCTCCATTCATATTTAAGTAAGTAAAAGTAAAAGTCATCCTTCACTGCGCTAAAAAACTCAAGGTCCCACAGCTCTGATCAAAGAAATAAATGTCTAGCAAATTTATTCCTTCAAATATCATCTTATTCACAGCAGTGCTTTTGCACAGGAAAGGAAACCATAAACAGACGAAAAGACAACCCTCAGGATGGGAGAAAATATTTACAAATGAAGCAACTGACAAAGGATTAATCTCCAAAATATACAAGCAGCTCATGCAGCTCAATATCAAAAAACCAAACAACCCAATCCAAAAATGGGCAGAAGACCTAAACAGACATTTCTCCAAAGAAGATATACAGATTGCCAACAAACACATGAAAGGATGCTCAACATCATTAATCAGTAGAGAAATGCAAATCAAAACTACAATGAGGTATCACCTCACACCAATCAGAATGGCCATCATCAAAAAATCTACAAACAATAAATGCTAGAGAGGGTGTGGAGAAAAGGGTACCCTCTTGCACTGTTGGTGGGAATGTAAATTGATACAGCCACTATGGAGAACAGTATGGAGGTTCCTTAAAAAACTAAAAGTAGAACTACCATACGACCCAGCAATCTCACTACTGGGCATATACCCTGAGAAAACCATAATTCAAAAAGAGTCATGTACCACAATGTTCACTGCAGCTCTATTTACAATAACCAGGACATGGAAGCAACCGAAGTGTCCATTGACAGATGCATGGATAAAGAAGATGTGGCACATATATACAATGGAATATTACTCAGCCATAAAAAGAAATGAAACTGAGTTATTTGTAGTGAGGTGGATGGACCTAGAGACTGTCATTCAGAGTGAAGTAAGTCAGAAAGAGAAAAACAAATACCCTATGCTAACACATATATATGGAATCTAAAAAAAAAAAAAAATGGTCATGAAGAACCTAGGGGCAAGATGGGAATAAAGATGCAGACCTACTAGAGAATGGACTTGAGGATACGGGGACGGGGAAGGGTAAGCTGGGACAAAGTGAGAGAGTGGCATGGACATATATACACTACCAAACATAAAATAAATAGCTAGTGGGAAGCAGCCGCATAGCACAGGGAGATCAGCTAGGTGCTTTGTGACCACCTAGAAGGTACAATGTTGTGTTAGTTTCTGCTGTATAACAAAGTGAATCAGCCATATGCATATGTGTTAGTATGTGCCATATATGTTAGCATATGGTATTTGTTTTTTTTCTTTCTGACTTACTTCACTCTGTATGACAGACTCTAGGTCCATCCACCTCACTACACATAACTCAGTTTTGTTTCTTTTTATGGCTGAGTAATATTCCATTGTATATATGTGCCACATCTTTTTTCTTTTTTTTTTCTAGCATCTTTATTGGAGTATAATTGCTTTACAATGGTGTGTTAGTTTCTGCTTTATAACAAAGTGAATCAGTTATACATATACATAGGTCCCCATATCTCTTCCCTCTTCCATCTCCCTCCCTCCCACCCTCCCTATCCCACCCCTCTAGGTGGTCACAAAGCACCGAGCTGATCTCCCTGTACTATGCAGCTGCTTTCCACTAGCTAGCTATTTTACATTTGGTAACATATATATGTCAGTGCTACTCTTTCACTTCATCCCAGCTTACCCTTCCCCCTCCCCATGTCCTCAAGTCCTTTCTCTATGTCTGCATCTTTATTCCTGTCCTGCCCCTAGGTTCTTTGGAACCATTTTTTTTTTTAGATTCCATATATATGTGTTAGCATAGGGTATTTGTTTTTCTCCTTCTGACTTACTTCACTCTGTATGACAGACTCTAGGTCCATCCACCTCACTACAAATAACTCAATTTCGTTTCTTTTTATGGCCAAGTAATATTCCATTGTATATATGTGCCACATCTTTATCCATTCATCTGTCGATGGACACTTAGGTTCCCAGAGCAATTTTTTAAATGATACATTAGACAATCAAAAATTAAAACTTTTGGACCCCAAGTAGCCAGAGCAATTTTCAGCAAGAAGAACAAAGCTGGAGGTATCACATTCCCTGATTTCAAAAAATATTACAAAGCTATAAGTAATAAATACAGTATGGTATTGGCATAAAAACAGATATACAGACCAATGGAACAGAATACAGAGCCCAGAAATACCATACATATGCGGTCCACTGATCTTCAATAAATGTGCCAAGAATACACAATGGAGAAAAGATATTCTCTTCAATAAACAGTTTGGGAAAATTGGATATCCATATACAAAAGAATGAAATGGACCATTTTCTTACACCATATACAAAAATCAAATCAAAATGGATTAAAGACAAATGAAAAACCTGAAGCAATAGAACTCTTAAAGGAAAACAAAGAAAAAACTTCTAGACATTGGACTGGGCAATGATTTCTTGGATATGACACCTAAAGCACAGGCAACAAAAGCAAAACTAGACAAGTGGAATTACATCAAACTAAAAAGCTTCTGCAAAGCAAAGAAAATAGTTAACAAAATGAAAAGGCAACCCATGGAACAGGAGAGATTTTTAGCAGACCATATATCTGATGAGGGGTTAATATCAACAAAAAAATAAGGAATTCCTATAACTCAATAGCAAAAAACAAATGAACATGCAAACAAATAACCCAGTTGAAAATGGGCAAAGAATCTGAATAGACATTTCTCCAAAGAAGACAAACAAATGGCCAACAGGTTTATGAAAAGGTACTCAACATCACTAATCATCAGGGAAATGCAAATCAAAACCACAATGCAATATCACTTCACACCTGTCAGGATGGCTATTATCAAAAAACCAAAGGACAACAAGTGTTGATGAGGATGTAGAGAAAAGGGAACACTTGCACACTGTTGATGGGAATCTAAACTGGCACAGCCACTATGGAAAACAATATAGAGGTTCCTCAAAAATTTATAATTTATCCAAATTGATCCAACAATGCCAAATTGATTCAACAATGCTACTTCTGGGTATATATCCAAAGAAATTTAAATATGGGCCTTATAGAGATACCTGCACTCTCATGTTCGGTGCAGCTTTATTCACAATATCAAAGGTAAAGCAACCTAAATGTCCATTGACAAATAAATGGATAAAGAAAATGTAGTATATACATACAATAGAATATTATTCAGCCTTAAAAAAAGAAGGAAATCCTGCCATTTGCAACAACATGCATGGACCTGGAGAGTATTCTTCTAAGTGAAATAAGCCAGACACAGAAGACAAATTCTGTATGATCTCACTTATACGTGGAATCTAAAATAGTTGAATTCATAGAAGCAGAGAGTAGACTGGTGGTTGCCAGAGGCTTGAGAGAGGGGGTAAAGGGGTAATGTTGGTCAAAGGATACAAAGTTTCAGTTGTGCAAGATAAAAAAGTTCCGGATGCCTACTGTACAACATAGGCCTATGATTAGCAGTACTGTACTTTATACTTAAATTTTGCTAAGAGGGTAGATTTTATGTTAAGTGCTCTTACCACAAAAGGAAAAAAACAAAAAGCAAATAAAAGGGGGAGGGAGGAAACTTTTGTAGGTGATGGATAAGTTTATGACATTGCGATGATAATTTCACAGATGTATACTTATTTTCAAACACATCAAGCTGTGTACATTAAATATCATAGTTTTTGTATGTCAGTAACACCTCAGTAAAGCAGTTTTTTAATTTTTTAAACTTTTGGACTTCAAAAACCATCAAGAAAGTGAAAAGACAAACCACAGAATGGGAGAAAATATTTGTAAATCATATATCTGACAGGAGGCTTACATCCAGAATCTATTAAAAAAAGATTACAACTCAATAATAAAAAGACAATCCAATTTTTAAACAGAAAAAGGATCTAAATAGACATTTTTCCAAATAAATATAAATGGCCAATAAGTACATAAAAAGATTTCCTATCAAAAATATAATCTAAATTATTAAAGCTTAATTTAAAATGTACAAGCATTTTAGTAAAGCCATTTGTATAGGTTATTTTTTCACTGTTTAAAGATAGGTACTTTTTTTTAGTAGTCAAAAGCAAAGGACTAAAAACTTACCTGTACCGGAGATAAAAGACAATGAATATATATGCTTTTATATATATATATATATATATATATATATATATATACACACACACACACAATATACTATATATATAGGAAATTGTCACTATAATAACTGTTATGTACAGTGAATAATTATTATAAATGAAGTAGTAGAAAAGCAGTATTAGAAGTAAATCAGAAAGAAAAAAAGAAATACTGTATGTTAACACACATATATGGCATCTAGAAAAATGGTACTGATGAACCTAGTGGCAGGATGAACCTAGTGGCAGGACAGTGGCAGGTACTGATGAACCTAGTGGCAACCTAGTGGTACTGATGAACCTAGTGGCAAGAGAGAAGCAGACATAGAGAACGGACTTGTGGACACAGGGTGGGAAGGGGAGGGTGGGACAAACTGAGAGAGTAGCATTGACATATATACACTACCACGTGTAAAATAGATAGCTAGTGGGAAGGTGCTGTTTAGCACAGGGAGCTCAGCTCGTTGCTTTGTGACAACCTAGACGAGTGGGATGGGGAGAGTAGAAGGGAGGTCCAAGAGGGAGGGGATATAGGTATACATCTAGCTGATTCACTTTGTTGTACAGCAGAAAGTAACACAACATTGTAAAGCAATTATAATCTAATGAAGATGAAAAAAATAAAAACAGGTGGAAAAAAAAAGATTTCCTAGGTAACCCTCTATCAAATAACATTCTCTCTGAGCCTCAGTTTCTTAAAAAATAAAAAGAAAAAATTTTTAAACAAATTACAACTAAATTCTCTCCCTGAAAAGAATATCAAGATCATTAAAAGAGTGGGAGTAAAGGATGATGAAAACTCTTGTTTACAATGCTGCAGCTAAACCCTGAGCAGAATGCACCTCCCTTAGAAATCCTTGGAAACCTTATAGAGCCCACTATGTAGCTAAACACAAATTTTGAGCTATAAAAATTAGTTCTCTTTTGCACAAAATTTAACAGCAACAGAAATTGGTTTTCATTTTATTTTTCCCACCAATGATAAATGTAGTCTGAGAAACAGGATTTTTAACAAGAAACAGGTGAAATATTTTTGTAACTCCGTGAATTCTCAGTTCTTTTATCTAAGACAAGATGGGAAAACTATGGAAAACCGGCCAAATCCAGCCTGCCCTGTTTAGGTACAACACAGAAGCTAAGAATGATTTTTACATTTTTTAATGATTTTTTAATGATCATTTTTAATGATTAGAGAAAAACTCAAAAGAAGAATAATATTTTGACATGTGAAAATAATTTGAAATTTCATTGTACATAAATAACATTTTATTAGAATATAATCACGCTTTTTTATCTATTGCCTATATATACCTATGGCTACTTTCCCACTTCAAAGACAGAGTTGAGTAGTTGTGACACAAAGCCTAAAGTATTTACTATTGGGTCTTTTGGGTCTTTTACAGAAATGTTTGCTAACTCCTCATCTAAGGTAAGTGAACATTCTTAATCTCTTAAAAAACAAAACAAAACTCAAGCACGCCACCAAAAACAACAACAAAGTTCACACAACTAACAAGTGTCTCCATTTTGATGTACATGAATGTGGCTCTAAAAAGCCAATACTTTTTCATAAAATCTTCAATTGGCTTTTATGCCTTAGGCTAAATGCAGGGACCTAGCCTGAAAATCCCAGACAACATAAAGTCTGGTTTATCCCTTAAAAGTATAAAATTTGACCCAGCATCCTTTGGCTACAGTATTTACACATCTAATAATTTTAGCATCTCAGGAATTTTCCATATGCCTCTGTAAAATGGTTTCCTGAAAAAAGTTTAGCCAGCTCCAAATAGTGCTCCCAGTGTGATGCCACAAGAAATTATGAATTTTCTTCTCAGCTCCAAAGTATAATAGTGAAGAACTGTATTACAGGGTCAACAGCCAACTCATGTAGCTTGTTCACTAACTATCGATGAAATTCTGAGCAAGTCACATAATTTTTCAGTAACAATCTCTTTATTATACAAACACAAAGATTATGGAAACACAAGAAGGAAAACAAGTGAAAGCCTTTAGTCCCCAGAGAAAAGTGTAATACTAGATAAACGTCCGCAGAGTTCTTAAAAGGCAACAGTGTTCTTACTGCCATATTAATATTTTATATCTTTTTATGTGAAGATTTATCATATCAAAATCAAAGCTATTCCCATGAACTTGCAGAAAAATTTCTTAACTATGGAGCTTCAGCAAATTCTCCCATGTCAGTCCATCATGAACCCCTTGCTACCAGCCACACAATTTTAAAGGTTTAAATGTTCATAACCAGTGGATTATCAATAGTGACTCAATTCCAAATGCTTCCCTCCAGGGAAGGTTGAAACCAATATTTACTGAACTAGGTAAATGCCATAGGCTGGAGAAGAAAAGAGAGGTCAAAATATTGGGCAAAAAAAGCAGCAATGAAAACTTTTAGAATGTAGGGGGGGAAAGCGTGAAGAAAGTAAGGAGGAAAAACGTCAGTTTCTTTTTTTGGATTATCACTGTAGGTTGTGAATATTTGGTGAGGAAGATAAAATAGTAAATCTCATTGAGAGCTTCTAGCATCAAAAAGATAAGAAAAACAAGAAGTAAATACTATCTTGTAATGTATCAGCACAGAGAAAAGGGTAAGAATAAACATTTGAGAATACAATCTAACAACAACTCAGTGTTTAATTTGATGTCATACATCCATGCATATTTAAGTACAATCATTCCACATTTCATAGTCTTTTAGACCCAGACTCGCCATATCCATAAGCCAATCTAGTAGAGTAGTTGCAATTTTCATGCAGTACTCCTTTTTTTTTTTTTTTTTTTTTTGCGGTACGCGGGCCTCTCACTGTTGTGGCCTCTCCCGCTGCGGAGCACAGGCTCCGGATGCGCAGGCTCAGCGGCCATGGCTCACGGGCCCAGCCGCTCCGCGGCATGTGGCATCTTCCCGGACCGGGGCATGAATCCGTGTCCCCTGCATCGGCAGGCGGACTCTCAACCACTGCGCCACCAGGGAAGCCCACTACTCCTTTTAAATAGAGTCTTCATTAAAACTTTTTTCTCTGGCCCTTTTTTAACCCTATTTTCTTTAGCACTCATTCCTTCACACTACCAGGAATTTCTCTTGTTCTGTGATACCAAATTTTCACTGACTTGGGGGTAACACTGTGCCTCATGGTTTTGTCCTATAACCATGATTATAATTTGAGCATGATATTAATATGTTGTGTGGGTGAGTGGGTATGTGTATGATAAAAACAGTTTTACTGTAAAGAACATGCTCTTTTTAAATTTATTTTATTGAAGTATAGTTGATTTACAATGTTGTGTTAGTTTCTGCTGTACAACAAAGTGATTCAGTTATGTATATATATGTGTTCTTTAACACATTGTTTTCCATTATGGCTTATTACAGGATATTGAATATACTTCCCTGTGCTATACAGTAGGACCTTGTTGTTTATCCACTCTATATATAATAGTTTGCATCTGCTCACCCCAACCTCCCAATCCACCCTCACCCACCCTACCTCCCCCTTGGCAACCACAAGTCTGTAAACAGCATGCTCTTCAACTAACTTCAGTAATTCCTTTCTCTCCACAATGACCCCACAGGCACTCAGACACACTAGCTCCTACAATCCTTTGTAACTAACCCCCCTGGACTTATATGAAATTTAATTCATTTTACCTAGGCTTATACATATTCACTGGTATAATATCACTGATATTTTTAAGTCAATCCAGCCTCTCTTACTACTTCTTTTGTTAGAAATGAGCTAATAAGCTCTGATTCTGGAGCAACACTTTGGGTGACCAGCTAAACCTGAACATTTTACAATCCTCTTAAAATATTACTGTTAATTAACTCAGAAAGTCTCTAGCCCAAAGTATCTCACATTGGTGTAGGAGAAATAATAATAGTCTCCATGTTAAAAGACCTACTTTCGGGGCTTCCCTGGTGGCGCTGTGGTTGAGAGTCCGCCTGCCGATACAGGGGACACGGGTTTGTGCCCCGGTCCGGGAGGATCCCACATGCCACGGAGCGGCTGGGCCCGTGAGCCATGGCTGCTGAGCCTGCGCGTCCGGAGCCCGTGCTCCGCAACGGGAGAGGCCACAAACAGTGAGAGGCCCGCGTACTGCAAAAAAAAAAAAAAGACCTACTTTCTACATATTAGCAGTATTCAAGGAATGTCATTTGAAAATAGAGAAAAGAAAATTACCCTCTGGAAATTAAACTCTGTAGTCACCACAAACACATGGATTGGAGGAGAGATATACCCAAAGGAGAAAGAAATTTTCTTCTCACATCCAAAAACATTATAGTGATGAATTATATTGCTAGGGTCAAATGAGCAGTCATCTTAACAAACAGAATGGATCCAAGCAACAGTGACTAACCTTGACTACAAATTTATTAAAAGCATTAGCATGTCTAAAGAAAAACACTGCCAATCAGAAAGGGATGCGTCAGCCATCAAAGAAAGAAAATCACAAGAATTGGTGATATCTACCCAAATACTTTCCAACAGAATAAGAGCTTTATATAATTAACTTTAAATACTATTACCCCATTGGTAAGATTATCTCTATAGAAATGATAGATTAACCTGACAATTTTTAACTTTATCCCATTAAACATTCAATTTATCCCACTTCCTTTGTTCTATTTCCATGCTCACTAACAATCGTCTGGTTATTATTTATGTTCCCAATATTGGTCTGTTTATAATGAGAAAACATACTGGTTGTATGGGTGTACTTTGTTCTGCATAATAACTTCATTTTTCATTACAAGTTAAAAAATGGTTCTGATTTTACATTTTAGCTTCATGATCTCAGTTAATGTCAGAATGGGCCTAAGGGACAAATCTGGTCTTGGCATATGTATCTGACAGGAATCATAGTTGCAAATAATAGAATCCACTCTAGCTAATTTAAAAGAAAAACAATCTGTTCTGGATTATTAGGTTATTTACAGAATTTCCACAAGGCCTGAAAAAGCCAGGTTTGAATGCTACTCAGGCATGAGCAACACCCACCAAGAAAAATTTTCCATACACCACAGTTCTATTTTAGGGGAAACCTCACCACCCTTCACTCAATACCTATGATACTGGCAAGGAGACTTGAGAACCTCTGTCAGGACTACCCCAAAAGAACAAAATGCTTCTGCCACTAGCCTGCAAGAAAAGCCTACTTCTCCATGAGTGGACACCCTCATGTTGCATCCCAAGACTCACTCACTAGTATGCATATTTTTGGCAGAACCTGGGACACATTCCAAGCTGCAAGAGAGCCTGGGAAATGTAGTTTTCATTCTTCTAACCTCTTCAGTACTGGAGAGCACACCATAAAGGAGTTAGGTCAGGTTAACCAATCCCCAATGTCTATCAAAAACTTCTTAAAATACTCAGACTAAAGAATTGTGTGATACTTGACATATTTCTCTTTCCCACTCTCTGACTCATAAAATTAGGATATTAATATCTATCCTATTTCCTCATAGAGATTGTAATAAAGATCATGCCATTGACAAAGATCATGCCACTGATATATGTCAAAGTGTTTTGAAAAGCAAGAAACTAGATGACTATAAGGATGACTAGATGACTATTACAAAAATTACCAATTTGGGGGGCTTCCCTGGTGGCGCAGTTGTTGAGAGTACACCTGCCGATGCAGGGGACACAGGTTCGTGCCCCGGTCCAGGAAGATGCCACATGCTGCAGAGCGGCTGGGCCCGTGAGCCATGGCCGCTGAGCCTGCGCGTCCGGAGCCTGTGCTCCGCAACGGGAGAGGTCACAACAGTGAGAGGCCCGCGTACCGAAAAAAAAAAAAAAAATTACCAGTTTTTGAGAGCTTTCCATGTATCATTCATGGAACTAAAAACTTTAGATTTAATATAACAATTAAAGCAGAAAAGGTAGGGGAAAATCCAAACCACTACACAATATTGCCTCCTCTCATTATTCAGTATGTGACTATTTAAAAGAGTTAAATTCCCAGATACTTAAAATTATTCATCTATTTACTTAGATCAAATAACTCTTAAGCTCAATGCTTAAAATTAAACCAGAAATGTAAAAGTAAAGAACTGTCTATTTTTAATAGAAACCTGCCCAGAAAATGACTTTCAGAAGTTTCACACTTTATAATAATTAAACCTAGTCTGCTAAACTATATTCATAACAATACTCAACTGCTTAAGAATTTACTGCTGTTCCCTGATCTCTACGGTATTAAATGCGATGTTTTCTGTTTTAAGGTGAGTTCAACTCTGAATGAGCTGGCCCTAAATTATTTACTTTCACTTAATTAATTCTCTGTTTCAGGTAAACTATTTACCATATTCCTGTTAACCCTATTAACTTACCTTGGCTCAGACCATTACCTCAACTGGGAGGTCCATCGAGTCCATCAGTTCTTTCAAGATGACACCTTAAGCACTCTTTTTTAACCATATCTTTTTCCAGACCTCACTGAGATGGAAATTTAAAAGTACAAAAAGGAATAAAAACATAACAAGATTGTTAAGAAGAGTCAACAACAGCTGAGTGCCTTTTGGAATACGGAGAGCTGACTGAAGGACTTGACAGATGAAAACAAGAAGAGAAACCTACAGTCTAGAATATGCCTTGAGGAGTCCACAGAGAATACTGGAGTCATTCTGCCTGTTGGAATCCAAAGAGGCTGTAGCTTGGAGGTATGATATAGGGCAGAAATAAGCAGTGGTCTGAACACTGGGGTGATTAATTGAATTCTTGTATATGAAATGCGTGCTCCCTGCCCCTTTCTCTATTGCTGTTTGCAAAACAACATGAATCTCAACAGTTACCCCCAAGTCATAAAAAGGGGGCTTTTTATCCAAAGAACAGACAGTTCATCTGGGGAGAACTGAAGCATCGGATGTGTTATTGAACTCCAGAATAAAGCCCTATTTATTCTGACATGCAGAGAAAGAGGTTCACAGCTGTTTTGTGGCAAGAAAGAGGGAGATGTCAGAAAGAGAAAAATATGGGATAAGGAACATGGTGTGCCTAACCCAGAAGTGTCTGGAGATGATAACCAAGTTGATACATTATTGAAAGAATGACATAGGGTTGCGGAAGAGATGTCTCTGTGGAAAAAAACAGAAAGGAGGATTCCATGAAACAACTATTAGGATTGAAAGAGAGACCAAACTTTTAAACTTTAAGATGTGGTAAAGCGATTCACCATAGAAATCTCCAAGAGAATCTCCATAGAAAACCATAAATACACATAATCAAAATAAGAACTAGACCAAATGGTAGCATTTAGTAGAGAAATCAAAGCTATTGATAACTGTCTAGCAGTTAGGTAACTCAGAAACAAGCATCAATACAGGTATGCAAAATGTTGCCATTTCCGTGTAATGAGTTTCATGCTTAACTGCCCAAGAAAGACAGACACCTAAGTAATAAAATATTACATGGGAGGGCTTCCCTGGTGGCGCAGTGGTTGAGAGTCCACCTGCCAATGCAGGGGACACGGGTTCGTGCCCCGGTCCGGGAAGATCCCACATGCCGCGGGGCCGCTGGGCTTGCGCGTCCGGAGCCTGTGCTCCGCAATGGGAGAGGCCACAACAGTGAGAGGCCCGCGTACAGGGAAAAAAAAAAAAAAAAAAAAAAAAAAAAAATATTACATGGGAAAAAGCATTGGAGTTTGGCGATTTCCATCCTTTAAGACTTACTAACTGTACAGTGGTCTTTAAGCAAATCCAATATAGCACATAGCAGATCTATGGTCAAGTTTATGAAAGCCTCTCTCAAATATTCAAAGCTATATTATGCCTGGAACTTATGCCTTGAGGTGGGTAAGGAAAATAAAGAGTGGCCACTAGCCAATGATTAATTGATTCTAGGACACAAAAGGTAGGTTGGCTCCCTTGCCTCAAGGGGAGACAACTCCAGTGCCATTCATCCTCCAGAGCTCCTGGTGGGATTAGGCAGAGACAGACTTTTTAGCTCAGCACTGTCCAATAGAAAACTAATGTGAGCCACATACATTAATACAATTTAAAATATTTTGGTAGCCACATTTTTTTAAAGTATTAACATTAAGAACTATTTTTTAAAGTAAACAGGTAAATAGTAAAAAAAAATTTTAATGTAAAAAGAAATAGGTAAAATAAGTTTTTAAATTATCTATTATTTACCAATATATTCAAATTATATCACTGTAACATGCAATAAAAATAAAAATTATTAATGAAATATTTTACATTTTTTCATTCTGTCTTTGAAATCCATTATGTATTTTTTTAACATCTTTATTGGAGTATAATTGCTTTACAATGTTGTGTTAGCTGCTTCTGTATAACAAAGCGAATCAGCTATATGTATACATATATCCCCATATCCCCTCCCTCTTGCGTCTCCCTCCCACCCTCCCTATCCCACCCCTCTAGGTGGTCACAAAGCACCAAGCTGATTTCCCTGTGCTATGCAGCTGCTTCCCACTAGCTATCTATTTTACATTTGATAGCGTATATATGTCCATGCCACTCTCTCACTTCGTCCCAGCTTACCCTTCCCCCTCCCCGTGTCCTCAACTCCATTCTCTACGTCTGCGTCTTTATTTCTGTCCTGCCTCTAGGTTCTTCAGAACCATTTTTTTTTTAGATTCCATATATATGCGTTAGCATACAGTATTTGTTTTTCTCTGACTTACTTCACTCTGTATGACAGTCTCGAGGTCCATCCACCTCACTACAAATAACTCACTTTCGTTTCTTTTATGGCTGAGTAATATTCCATTGTATATATGTGCCACATCTTCTTTATCTATTCATCCATCGATAGACACTTAGGTTGCTTCCATGTCCTGGCTATTGTAAATAGAGCTGCAGTGAACCTTGTGGTACATGCACAAGTCTGTTCTTTATGTCTGCAAGTTTTGTTTCTGTTTCACAGATATGTTCATTTGTGTCATATTTTAGATTCCACATCTAAGTGATATCATATGGTATTTA
Source organism: Tursiops truncatus (assembly GCF_011762595.2). Taxonomy (NCBI): domain Eukaryota; kingdom Metazoa; phylum Chordata; class Mammalia; order Artiodactyla; family Delphinidae; genus Tursiops; species Tursiops truncatus. Next base: position 63,756,579 of record NC_047049.1, on the reverse strand, counting down.
TCTTTCTTTTTCTGACTTACTTCACTTACTATGATAATCTCTAGGTGCATCCATGTTGCTGCAAATGCCATTATTTCATTATTTTCATGAATGAGTAATATTCCATTGTATGTATATACCACATCTTCTTTATCCATTCATCTGTTGATGGACATTTAGGTTGCTTCCATGTCTTGGCTATTGTAAACAGTGCTGCTATGAACATTGAAATGCATGTACCTTTTTGATTAAAGTTTCCTCCGGATATATGCCCAGGTGCGGGATTGCTGGATCACATGGCAACTCTATTTTTAGTTTTTTAAAGAACGTCCATACTGTTTTCCATAATGGCTGCACCAATCTACATTCCCACCAACAGTGTAAGAGGGTTCCCTTTTCTCCACACCCTCTCCAACATTTATTATTTGTAGACTTTTTAATGATGGCCATTCTGCCTGGTGTGAGGTGGTACCTCATTGTAGGGTTTTATTTGGTTTTTCTTTGTTGCGGTATGCGGGCCTCTCACTGTTGTGGCCTCTCCCATTGCAGAGCACAGGCTCCGGACACGCAGGCTCAGCAGCCATGGCTCACGGGCCTAGCTGCTCCGCGGCATGTGGGATATTCCCGGACCGGGGCACGAACCCGTGTCCCCTGCATCAGAAGGTGGACTCCCAACCACTGTGCCACCAGGGAAGCCCCTCATTGTAGTTTTGATTTGCAAGAAATAGCTGATCTTTAATCACTCGATCCAACAAATTTTTCTTTTCTTCAGAGGTTTTTAAATCCTAGATCAAAGTTAATGTAATAATTCTGGATTGTACTTTGTTTTGTATGTCACTTCACATCATTATGAAAATAAAAGCTTTAAAAGATTAAAAAAAAGAAATAGTTGATCTATATTTAGATTTCATTAAACTCACAGTTTAAAAAATGGAATCAAGTATCCATTTTTAAAGTTTAAATTATAATTAAATAAAATTAAAAATTCAGATCCTCTGTCTCACACACACTATCCACACTTCAAGTGGTCAGGAGCCACATGTAGCTAGTGTCTGCCATACTGTACAGTGCAGCTTTAGCTCAGCTTTGCTCAGCGTCTTCCCTGCCCCACCCTGCTTCTTTCACCGTCTCATAGGCTGAACTAGAGACGACTCCTTCAGTAAATCACTAGAACAAGAACTCCCATCTCAGGTTCTGCTTCCAGGGAACCCAACCAATCTATATAGACTATAATCTATTCCTCTCTTGGAGATTTGTAATACAACTTAGCATTTTTAAAGCACTGACTGAGAGATCCTCCGGTAAAGAATCCTGTTTTAAAATTTTAATCTAAAGTTCTATAAATTTATGTAACTGATTTTTCTCACAGAAGAGCTCTTAACATCTCCAAGAACACTAGTTTCTCAAGGAGCAGTTTGAGGCTGTACTAGAACATTATTCTCAAGTAATTTCAAAGATACTTGGATAAATAAGACTACAGTATATTAAACGACCACAAAAATAAAGGGAAATACATATGTAAAACTACAAAACTGTCAACAAATATTTCTTTAGTATAGCATCATGAAATACAGTCCAAACTCTGCCAACTAGCTGGGTGACCCTAGGCAAGTCATTTTTTCTTTCTAGGCTTAAGTTTCTTCAACTGTATAATAGCAATAACAGTATTAGCTACTTAACACAGTTATAGTCAGGATTAATATCAGTGTCCACTACTGTGATCAACACTTTTTATGTGCTATCTCACCAGGATGCATAAATACTAATATTATTATAGTTGCTTTTGTTATCATTAATAGTAGATAGGCACTATGGAGATGTAACTTCTCTACCTTCTATATATTAATGCCAGATAAATCTCCCTAAAGCACAGATATAGTCCTGTCACTGTCTGGCTCAAAATTTCCTTTGATGCCTCCATGTCCTTACTTTGCTTCAATGATCTCCAAAATCTATCCCAAATCTATCATCACAAGTTGATTTCCCACTTTGCTTTCCATGCATCCTATGCAATCAATGATCAGGCTTTAAGGAGTTCCAACATTAGATGACCATATTTAAAAGGCTGAACCGAAAAGGAAATTGAGAGGAAGTAGCTAAAGAGTTAAAGAGGGAAAATCAGCACTGTGTGGTACTCCATTATTCAAGGAAACAGGGTGTTTAAGAAAGAAGCAAATAATCAGCTGTGTCAAATGTGCTGAGAACTCAAGTCTGATGATGCTAGAGACATAAAAGTTTGCAAAAGACTTGTGAAAAAAAGATGAGTTCCATTTATACACGATAAGTATAAGGTAACACAAAAAAAGCCAAAAAGTAAATGGTTAGAGCAGTAGTGTTGACCACAGTATGTACCACTTCTCACTGGAGGAAAAGTGAATAGTGTTTCAACAAGTGTGTTGAGAATCACGCATTCCCAAGAATGACCACTATTTGCGGGAGTGAGTTGAGCATGATTATCAATGTGTTAACATAGAAAAATGATTTAAAAGGACTCAGAGTTTGGCAGTGGAGTTTTATATGATAACTGAAAGTTGTCACCAAAGCAGTTATAATTAAAGTCATGAGAATGAAAATGCTCCCCCCGAAAAAAAAGAGAGAAGAGAGGACAGAGAAGATCAAGACTAAGACTTAAGAAGAATCGTAGGAGACAAGAGGAAGAAGTCCACAAGGAAAAAGAAGGGGGTTGTGGAGAAGTATTAGGACAATTTAGTGTACAACGTCTTAAAAGAGAAAAGGATAAAATTTCGAGGTGAAAACATAAATGCCAAATGCAGCAGATGAGTTGAAGAGAATTAAAATTGTGCAAATTAGAGGGGCAGAGTCAAGATGGCGGTGTAGGAAGATTCAGAGTTCGCATCTCCCCACAACTAGGGCACCTGCCAGTGCTGGTGTGGGACCTCGACACCCAAGGAGACAGGAGGAACCTGCAAGCAAACTGGTAGGACATGAGGGGACTGAGGGGGGAGGAGAAGTGGAGGCCGGACAGGACCGGTGCCCCTGAGGGGTGGCTGAGAGCGGGGAGGGGTTCCCATGCCTGGAGGGACCCTCGGGGGCTCGGATCAGGGGAGTGCGCCCAGCGTTTCCCCTGCCCAATCAGCCGGGGAAGTCTGCCTGGCTCTCGGGTCAGGTCCTACACCCTCAGAGGCCCCCTCTGGGCTACGTTGGTCCTGGGGGAGTAGGAGGGAGGCCGGGGGGAGAACAGGAGAGGCAGGTAGGAGGGGCCCTCCAGGACCAGAGGAGTGGGAGAGGAGCAGAGGTTGTTGGCCCTAGCCACTCAGGCCCGGGAAGCCTGCTGGGCTCCCACACCATGTCCCAAGTGTTCCAAGCCCCCCACTCCTAGGCCACATTGGTCCTGGGGGCATAGGAGGAGGCCAGGAGGAGAACAGGAGAGGCAGGCAAGAGGGGCCCTCCAGGACCAGAGGAGCTGGAGAGAAGCAGAGGGCATTGGCCCCACCCACTCGAGCCCGGGAAACCTGCGGAGCTCCCAGACTGGGTCTCCTGCCCTCCAAAGCCCCCTCCAGGCCGCATGGGTCCTGGAGTCATAGGAGGGAGGCCAGGGGAGAACAGGAGAGGCAGGCAGGAGGGGTCCTCCAGGACCAGAGGAGCAGAGAGCATTTGCCCCACCCACTCGGGCCCAGGAAGCCTGCTGGGGTGGGGTCCCGCACAGGTCCCAGGTGGGGTCCCCTGCCCCCTGAGACCAAAGCTCCTGTGGTGGGAGCTCCAAGTCCAAACCACTGGACTAACAGAGAACCTCAGACCCCAGGGAATATTCACTGGAGTGCAGTCTCCCAGAGGTCCTCATCTCGGCACCAAGACCCAGCTGTACCCAACAGCCTACAAACACCAGTGTTGGAGGCCTCAAGCCAAACAACCAGTAAAACAGGAACACAATCCCACCCAACAACAACAAAAAATGAGATGGCAAAAAATATGTCACAGATGAAGGAGCAAGGTAAAAACCTACAAGACCAAATAAATGAAGATGAAATAGGCAATCTATCTGAAAAATAATTCAGAGTAATGATAGCAAAGATGAACCAGAATCTCGGAAATAGAATGGAGGCACAGAATGAGAAAATACAAGAAACACTTAACAAAGATCTAGAAGAACTAAAGAAACAGAGAGGAACAACACAATAACTAAAATGAAAAATACACTAGAAGGAATCAATAGCAGAATAACTGAGGCAAAAGAACGAATAAGTGAGCTGGAAGACAGAATGGTGGAAATAACTGCCAAGGAGCAGAATAAAGAAAAAAGAATGAAAAGAATTGAAGACAATCTCAGAGACCTCTGGGACAACACTAAACGCACCAACATTCGAATTATAGGGGTCCCAGAAGAAGAAAAGAAAAAGAAAGGGTCTGAGAAATATTTGAAGAGATTATAGTGGAAAACTTCCCTAACATGGGAAAGGAAATAGTCACCCAAGTCCAGGAAGCGCAGAGATTCCCATACAGGATAAATCCTAGGAGAAACACACCAAGAACATATTAATCAAACTAACAAAAATTAAATTCAAAGAAAAAATATTAAAAACAGCAAAAGAAAAAGTAACACACAAAGGAATCCCCATAAGGTTATCAGCTGATTTTTCAGCAGAAACTCTGCAGGCCAGAAGGGAGTGGTAGGATATACTTAAAGTAATGAAAGAGAAAAACCTACAACCGAGATTGTTCTACCCAGCAAGGATCTCATTCAGATGCGAAGCAGAAATCAAAACATTTTCAGAGAAGCAAATGCTAAGAGAATTCAGCACCACCAAACCAGCTTTACAACAAATGCTAAAGCAACTTCTCTAGGAAAGAAATACAAGATAAAAAGAAGACCCCCCCCAAACAAACCCAAAACAATTAAGAAAATGGTAATAGGAACATACATATCAATAAAAACCTTGCATGTAAATGGGTTAAAAGACTGGCTGAATGGATACAAAAACAAGACCCATATATATGCTGTCTATAAGAGACCCATTTCAGACTTAGAGGCACATACAGACTGAAAGTGAAGGGATGGAAAAAGATATTCCATGCAAATGGAAATCAAAAGAAATAGCTGGAGTAGCAATACTCGTATCAGGTAAACTAGACTTTAAAATAAAAACTGTTACAAGAGACAAGGATGGACACTGCATAATGATCAAGGGGTCAATCCAAGAAGAAGATATAACAATTATAAATGTTTATGTACCCAATGTAGGAGCACCTCAACACATAAGGCAAATGCTAACAACCATGAAAGGGGAATCAACAGTAACACAATAATAGTAGGGAACTTAACACCCCACTTACACCAATGGGCAGATCATCCAAACAGAAAATAAATAAGGAAATAGAAGCTTTAAATGACACAATAGACCAGATAGATTTAATTTATATTTATAGAAGACTGTACCCCAAAGTGGCAGAATACACTTTATTCTCAAGTGTACATGGAACATTCTGTAGGATAGATCACATCTTGGGTCACAGATCAAGCCTAGGAAAATTTAAGAAAATTGAAATCATATCAAGCATCTTTTCTGACAACAACGCTATGAGACTGGAAATCAATTACAGGAAGAAGACAGTAAAAAACACAAATATATGGAGGCTAAACAGTGCAGTACTAAATAACCAAGTGATCACTGAAGAAATCAGAGAAAAAATTTTAAATACATAGAAACAAATGACAACAAAAACACAATGACCCAAAACCTACAGGACACGGCAAAAGCAATTCTAAGAGGGAAGTTTAAAGCAATTCAATCTCACCTCAAGAAACAAGAAAAACCTCAAAAAAACAATCTAACCCTATACCTAAAGCAACTAGAGAAAGAAGAACAAAGAAAACCCCAAGTCAGTAGAAGGAAAGAAATCGTAAAGATCAGAGCAGAAATACATGAAATGAAGAAAATGACAGCAAAGATCGACAAAACTAAAAGCTGGTTCTTTGAGAAGATAAACAAAGTTGATAAACCCTTAGCCAGACTCATCAGAAAAAAAGGGAGAAGACACAAATCAATAAAATTAGAAATGAAAAAGGAGAAATTAAAACTGACACTGCAGAAGTACAAAGGATTATAAGAGACTATACAAACTATATGCCAATAAAATGGACAACCTGGAAGAAATGGACAAATTCTTGGAAAGGTACAATTCTCCAACACTGAACCAGGAAGAATTAGAAAATATAAACAGTCCTATCACAAGTAATGAAATTGAAACTGTAATTAAAAATCTTTGAACAAATAAAAGTGCAGAACCAGATGGCTTCACAGATGAATTCTATCAAACATTTAGAGAAGAGCAAACATCAATCCTTCTGAAACTCTTCCAAAAAATTGCAGAGGGAGGAACACTCCCAAATTCATTCTACAAAACAACCATCACCCTGATACCCAAACCAGAAAAAAGATATCACAAAAAGAAGAAAATTATAGACCAATATCACTGATGAACATAGATGCAAAATCCTCAACAAAATACTAGCAAACAGAATCCAACAACATATTAAAAGAATAATAACACCATGATCAAGTGGGATTTATCCCAGGGATGCAAGGATTCATCAACATATGCAAATCAATCAATGTGATAAACCCTATTGACAAATTAAGGAATAAAAACCATACGATCATCTCAATAGATGAAGAAAGAGCTTTTGACAAAACTCAACACTGATTTATGATAAAAACTCTTCAGAAAATGGGCATAGAGGGAAGCTACTTCAACATAATAAAGGCCATATATGACAAACACACAGCAAACATCATACTCAATAGTGAAAAACTGAAAGCATTTTCACTAGGATCAGGAACAAGACAAGGATATCCACTCTCACCAGCCTTATAAAACATTCTTTTGGAAGTTTTAGCCATGGCAATCAGAGAAGAAAAAGAAATAATAGGAATCCAAATTGAAAAAGAAGAAGTAAAACTGTCACTATTTGCAGATGACATGATACTATACATAGGAAATCCTAAAGATGCCACCAGAAAACTACTAGAACTAATCAATGAATTTGGTAAGGTAGCAGGGTACAAAATTAATGCACAGAAATCTCTTGCATTCCTATACATTAACAATGAAAAATCAGAAGGAGAAATTAAGGAAACAATCCCATTTACCATAGCAACAAAAAGAAAAAAATACCTAGGAATAAACCTACCTAAGGAGACAAAAGACTTGTACTCCAAAAACTATAAAACCCTAATGAAAGAAATCAAGGATGACATAAACAGATGGAGAAACATAACATGTTTTTGGATTGGAAGTATCAATACTGTGAAAATGACTATACTACCCAAAGCAGTCTACAGATTCAATGCAATCCCTATCAAACAACCAATGGCATTCTTCACAGAATTAGAACAAAAATTTTACAATTCGTATGGAAACAAAAGACTCCAAATAGCCAAAGCAATCTTGAGAAAGTATAACAGTGTTGGAGGAATCAGGCTCACCGACTTCAAACTATACTATGAAGTTACAGTAATCAAGACAGTATGGTACTGGCACAAAAACAGAAATACAGATCAATGGCACAGAATAGAAAGCCCAGAGATAAACCCACGCACATATAGTCACCTAATTTATGACAAAGGAGGCAAGAACATACAATGGAGAAAAGACAGCCTCTTCAATAAGTGATGCTCAGAAAACTGGACAGCTACATGTAAAAGGATGAAATTAGAACACTACCTAACACAAAAATAAACTCAAAATGGATTAAAGACCTAAATGTAAGGCCAGACACTATAAAACCCTTAGAGGAAAACAAAGGAAAAACAATCTTTGACATAAACCACAGCAAGTTCTTTTTTGACCCACCTCCTAGAGTAATGGAAATAAAAACAAAAATAAACAAATGGGACCTAATTAAACTTTAAAGCTTTTGCACAGCAAAAGAAACCATAAACAAGATGAAAAGACAACCCTCAGAATGGGAGAAAATATTTGTAAATGAAACACGGACAAAGGATTAATCTCCAAAATATACAAACAGCTCATGGAGCTCAATATCAAAAAAACAAACAACCCAATCCAAAAATAGGCAGAAGGCCTAAATACACATTTCTCCAAAGAAGATACACAGATTGCCAACAAACACATGAAAAGATGCTCAACATCACTAATCATTAGAGAAATGCAAATCAAAACTACAATGAGGTATCACCTCACACCAGTCAGAATGGCCATTATCAAAAAATCTAGAAACAATAAACGCTGGAGAGGGTGTGGTGAAAAGGGAATCCTCCTGCAATGTTGGTGGGAATGTAAATTGATACAGCCACTATGGAGAACATTATGGAGGTTCCTTAAAAACCTACAAATACAACTACCATACGACCCAGCAATCCCACTACTGGGCATATACCCTGAGAAAACCATAGTTCAAAAAGAGTCATGTACCACAATGTTCATTGTAGCACTATTTACAATAGCCAGGTCATGGAAGCAACCTAAATGTCCATCGACGTATGAATGGATAAAGAAGCAGTGGCACATATATACAATGTAATATTACTCAGCCATAAAAAGAAATGAAATTAAGTTATTTGTAGTGATGTGGATGGACCTAGAGTGTCATACAGAGTGAAGTAAGTCAGAAAGAGAAAAACAAATACTGTATGCTAACACATATATATGGAATCTAAAAAAAAAAAAAAAAGGTACTGATGAACCTAGTGGCAGGGCGGGAATGAAGACGTAGACATAGAGAATGCGCCTGAGGACACGGAGGGGGTGGGGGAAGCTGGGGTGAAGTTAGAGTGGCATCAACATATATACACTACCAAATGTAAAATAGATAGCTAGTGGGAAGCAGCTGCATAGCACAGGAGATCAGCTCGGTGCTTTGCAACGACCTAGAGGGGTGGGATAGGAAGGGTGGGAGGGAGGGGATATGGGGATATATGTATGCATATGGCTGATTCACTTTGTTGTACAACAGAAACTAGCACAGTATTGTGAAGCAATTATACTCCAATAAAGATGCATTAAAATAAATTAATTAGAAAATTAAATGTAAATAATAAATTTGTGCAAATTAATTGTATTAAACAACTAGGTCAAAGCAGAAAAATAGACAAGGTAAAATAGCATTAGGAGTTAAGAAGAAAGTACTATAGACTAAAAGGAAATGCAATTTTTATTAAATATTTGCCAGCCATCAGGCAGGGGTAAGCTAATATGAGTGAAGAAAGAACCAGTAAAAAGGAATATGAATGTACAGCCCAGAGGAAAAAAAAAGATAATTGTAGAATAAAAGTCTCTCAAGAGAGAAGAAGGAATGAGCTAGGATCCAAGTAATGATTGGAAAGATTAGTTTTAAAGTGTAAAAAGGAACACCACTTTCTTTGAAACTGAAGAAAGATGAGAAGAAAAAGTCAAGGACAGAAATTCTAAGATACTTATTGCTGACCCTGAGAAATTGTTAACAGCTTAATGCACTCTTTAACACTTGAGTTTGAAACAAAACAATAATGTTCAGACCTGTTTTCCATGAGCATAAACTTTTTTTTTTTTTGGCTGCACAGCATGCAGGATCTTAATTCCCCGACCAGGGATCGAACCCATGCCCCCTGCAGTGGAAGCACGGAGTCTTAACCACTGGACCACCAGGGAATCCACAAGCATAAACTTTAGATTACTTGTCAGCATTACACCTACTCTGTTACCTTTACACACACTTATGAAATAACTACAGCGCAGTACCATCCCTCTAGCAAAGTGCCACACTAGCAAAGCTATGGCTAATATATGAATCATGCCTTTGATTTCAGACTCTACTAGCTGAGGTTTCAGACCAAATTTTAGTTTCTAGGACTCATCACTTACAAATTAATCTGTTAACATGCATTTAATCTTTGCTCCTGTCTTTGAATTATACATCAAAGTAAACGGTATATAGGTTACAGAATTTCTCTTACTTTCAAAACTGACATGACTGGTATTTCGCAAAAAATCAGTCTGTCTGTATGTCATAGGTCCAGCATATCATGTGATTGAAATTGAGATGGCTGCACACACACATTAAGTACTTCCCAACTGCCTACACAACACTTCAAGATGGGTGACTCTGAAGAGTTTGCTGAGGATATCAAATGCACCATAAGAAGAGCCTGCTGCTGGGATTAACAAACTACTATACATAAAAAAGATAAGCAACAAAGATTTACCATATAGCACAGAGAATTATATTCAATATCTTATAATAACCTATAATGGAATACAATCTGAAAACATATATATAACTGAATCACTTTTGCTGTATACCTGAAACCAACACAATATTGTAAATCAACTATACTTCAATTTAAAAAAAAGTCTGCTGCAGATTTTTCAAGTGAATGCTAAGGGATGCCATGTTGAGTATTTTCCAGCAATTAGTAGTTTACAAGCAATGTAGCTAATTAGCTCATCAGTCTTCAATGGAAGTGTTTCCATAAACATTCTGCCAGCTACAAGACACCATGCATGCATGTTAAAATGTGTTTGAACAAGAGTTCGTCATCCTCTTTCTAATGAAGAATGAACTGCAATTCCTAAAGCACACTGTACTTGGCTGAAAAGATTATAGTATTCGTGACTTTATACTTATCTAAGAACACTCTTATAATAACAGTTAAATACACACAACATCAACATAGCAATAGATGGAAATAACAAGGCAGCAGCTGTTGCCTTTGAAACCATATATAGACTGTGAGAAAGTGGTGGTAAATACCAAACATTTTATCTAAGTCCTAACTGCAACATTGTTGAGCAGAGTGGTTGGGGCTAACCTGTTACTTAGGCATGGTTAACTAAAAATGAACTGCTATTTTCTTTTATTGAAAAATGTTCCATAGGGAATTCCCTGGTGGTCCAGTGGCTAGGACTCCGAGCTCTCACTGCCAGGGTTCAATCCCTGGTCAGGGAACTAAGATCCCCGCAAGCCATGTGGCATGGTCAATCAATTAATCAATCAGTAAAAGGACTAAAATTTTTAAAAAAGAGAGAAAGAGAAAGCGAAAACCAACCAAAAAAAAAAAGATGTTCCATAGATCTGAGTTTCAAAAGATAAGATCTTTCAACTCAGGTCACCCGAAATGGACACCAATAAATGTCCTTAAATCTCTACTTCCCCTAGGAAACAATTTATTTCCCTCTACAAAAAAAAAAAAAAAACGCATTGAATAATCAGGAAGGCAATAGGTACCATTTTAAAGGTTCAATATTGTAAATTCTATAATGGCATTCGTTGTTTGAGTACTCAAGTATTCTGATAGGAAGACTAATTACACTTTCAAGATACAATTTTCCAGGAATAACCGTTTCTAGAAGTAATTGTTTTCTCTGACTAATATGGATGATAGTAAGTCTTCATTCCTAATTCCTGCTGGGAAAAAAAAGTGCAAACCTAGGGTTTTGCAAATCATGAAGATAAAGAACTATGGAAATGTAGAAAGAGGGATAACTTTTTTAAATACCCTGAATACATATATTATGCACAAGAGGAATGCGTACATTTTCCTTGTTTACTTCTCACTGGGAAGGAAGATAGTCCCCTAGCTACAAGCCACATCATCTACCCTGCTAGAAATACTCATGAGCCATGCAAAGTGGGGCAAGTTGTCAGCTGCTAATGGCCTAAGCTTTACAAACATGCCGTTAGGCACCTACATTAGTAGACTAGATAGCATAGCATTTCTTTTAGTATAAAATACCATAGCCCATATTTGAGAAGAGCTATATGAATTAGAGGACCCCTGATGGACTAAAAAGCTCCTCATTTATTGGCTCATGGTGGCCTTGGTGGAGGCCCACAATTAAAAATAGATAGGGAGGTTGAGGAAGATGGCGGAAGAGTAAGCCGCGGAGATCACCTTCCTCCCCACAGATACATCAGAAATACATCTACACGTGGAACAACTCCTACAGAACACCTACTGAAGGCTGGCAGAAGACCTCAAACCTCCCAAAAGGCAAGATACTCCCCACGTACCTGGGTAGGGCAAAAGAAAAAAGAAAAAACAAAGACAAAAGAATAGGGACGGGACCTGCACCAGTGGGAGGGAGCTGTGAAGGAGGAAAGGTTTCCATAAACTGGGAAGCCGCTTTGCGGGTGGAGACTGTGGCGGGCGGAGGCGGGAAGCTTCGGGGCCGCGGAGGAGAGCGCAGCAACAGGGGTGTGGAGGGCAAAGCGGGGAGATTCCCGCAAAGAGGATCGGTGCCGACCAGCACTCACCAGCCCGAGAGGTTTGTCTGCTCACCCGCCGGGGCGGGCGGCGCTGCGAGGTGAGGCTTGGGCTTCGGTAGGAGGGCAGGGAGACGACTGGGGTTGGCGGTCTGAACACAGCGTGAAGGGGGCTGGTGCGCCACAGCTAGCCGGGAGGGAGTCCGAGGAAAAGTCTGGACCTGCCAAAGAGGCAAGAGACTTTTCCTTCCCTCTTTGTTTCCTGGTGCACGAGGAGAGGGGATTAAGAGCACCGCTTCAAGGAGCTCCAGAGACGGGCACGACCCGCGGCTAACAGCGCGGACCCCAGAGACGGGCATGAGACGCTAACGCTGCCGCTGCCGCCACCAAGAAGGCAGTATGCAAGCACAGGTCACCCTCCATACCTCCCCTCCCGGGAGCCTGTGCAGCCCTCCACTGCCAGGGTCCCGTGATCCAGGGACAACTTCCCCGGGAGAACGCACAGTGCGCATCAAGCTGGTGCAACGTCACGCCAGCCTCTGCCGCTGCGGGCTCGCCCAGCATCCGCACCCCTCCCTTCCCCCCGGCCTGAGTGAGCCAGAGCCCGTGAATCAGCAGCTCCTTTAAACCCGTACTGTCTGAGCGAAGAACAGACGCCCTCAGGCAACCTACACGGAGAGGCGGGGCCAAATCCAAAGCTGAGCCCCGGGAGCTGTGAGAACAAAGAAGAGAAAGGTAAATCTCTCCCAGGAGCCTCAGGAGCAGAGGATTAAATCTCCACAATCAACTTGATGTACCCTGCATCTGTGGAATACCTGAATAGACAACGAATCATCCCAAATTGAGGAGGTGGACTTTGGGAGCAAGATATATTATTTTTTCCCCTTTTCCTCTTTTTGTGAGTGTGTATGTATATGCTTCTGTGTGAGATTTTGTCTGTATAGCTCTGCTTTCACCATTTGTCCTAGGGTTCTATCCAGCCGTTTTATTTCTGGGTTTTTTTTTATTTGTATCTTTACTTTTTAAAAAAAATATTTTTCTTGATAATTATTTATTTTTTAATTTAATGACATTATTTTATTTTATCTTTATTTTATTTTATTTTATCCTCTTTCTTTCTTTCTTTCTTTCTTTTCCTCCCTTTTATTCTGAGCCATGTGGATAAAAGGCTATTGGTACTCCAGCCAGGCATCAGGGCTGTGCCTCTGAGGTGGGAGAGCCAAGTTCAGGACATTGGTCCACAAGACACCTCCCAGCTCCATGTAATATCAAATGGCGAAAATCTCCCAGAGATCTCCATCTCAACACCAAGACCCAGCTTCACTCAATGACCAGCAAGTTACAGTGCTGGACACCCTATGCCAAACAACTACCAGGAAAGGAACACAACCCCACCCATTAGCAGAGAGGCTGCCTAAAATCATAAGGCCACAGACACCCCAAAATACACCACCAGACATGGACCTGCCCACCAGAAAGACAAGATCCAGCCTCATCCACCAGAACACAGGCAGTAGTCCCCTCCACCAGGAAGCCTACACAACCCACTGAAACAACCTTAGCCACTGGGAACAGACACCAAAAACAACAGGAACTACGAACCTGCAGCCTGCAAAAAGGAGACCCCAAACACAGTAACATAAGCAAAATGAGAAGACAGAAAACCACACAGCAGATGAAGGAGCAAGGTAAAAACCCACGAGACCTAACACATAAAGAGGAAATAGGCAGTCTACCTGAAAAAGAATTCAGAATAATGATACTAAAGATGATCCAAAATCTTGGAAATAGAATAGAGAAAATGCAAGAAACATTTAACAAGGACCTAGAAGAACTAAAGAGGAAACAAGCAATGATGAACAACACAATAAATGAAATTAAAAATACTCTAGAAGGGATCAATAGCAGAATAACAGAGGCAGAAGAACGGATAAGTGACCTGGAAGACAAAATAGTGGAAATAACTACTGCAGAGCAGAATAAAGATAAAAGAATGAAAAGAACTGAGGACAGTCTCAGAGACCTCTGGGACAACATTAAACGCACCAACATTCGAATTATAGGGGTCCCAGAAGAAGAGGAGAAAAAGAAAGGGACTGAGAAAATATTTAAAGAGATTATAGTTGAAAACTTCCCTAATATGGGAAAGGAAATAGTTAATCAAGTCCAGGAATCACAGAGAGTCCCAACAGGACAAATCCAAGGAGAAACATGCCAAGACACACATTAATCAAACTATCAAAAATTAAATACAAATAAAACATATTAAAAGCAGCAAGGGAAAAACAACAAAAAACACACAAGGGAATTCCCCATAAGGTTAACAGCTGATCTTTCAGCAGAAACTCTGCAAGCCAGAAGGGAGTGGCAGGACATATTTAAAGTGATGAAGGAGAAAAACCTACAACCAAGATTACTCTACCCAGCAAGGATCTCATTCACATTTGATGGAGCAATTAAAACCTTTACAGACAAGCAAAAGCTAAGAGAATTCAGCACCACCAAACCGGCTTTACAGCAAATGCTAAAGGACCTTCTCTAGGCAGGAAACACAACAGAAGGAAAAGACCTACAATAACAAACCCAAAACAATTAAGAAAATGGTAATAGGAACATACATATCGATATTTACCTTAAATGTAAATGGAATAAATGCTCCCACCAAAAGACACAGACTGGCTGAATGGATACAAAAACAAGACCCGTATATATGCTGTCTACAAGAGACCCACCTCAGACCTAGCGACACATACAGACTGAAAGTGAGGGGATGGAAAAAGATATTCCTTGCAAATAGAAATCAAAAGAAAGCTGGAATAGCAATTCTCATATCAGGAAAAATAGACTTTAAAATAAAGACTAATACAAGAGACACTATAGAAGGACATACAAGAGACACATACAAGAGAAAAATACACTTTAAAATAAAGACTAATACAAGAGACACTAAAGAAGGACACTATATAACGATCGAGGGATCGATCCAAGAAGAAGATATAACAATTGTAAATATTTATGCACCCAACATAGGAGCACCTCAATACATAAGACAAATGCTAACAGCCATAAAAGGGGAAATTGACAGTAACACAATCATAGTACGGGATTTGAACACCCCACTTTCACCAATGGACAGATCATCCAAAATGAAAATGAATAAGGAAACACAAGCTTTAAATGATACATTTAACAAGATGGACTTAATTGATATTTATAGGACATTCCATCCAAAAACAACAGAATACACATTTTTCTCAACTGCCCATGGAACATTCTCCAGGACAGATCATATCTTGGGTCACAAATCAAGCCTTGGTAAATTGAAGAAAATTGAAATTGTATCAAGTATCTTTTCCAAGCACAACGCTATGAGCCTAGATATCAATTACAGGAAAAAATGTGTAAAAATTACAGACACATGGAGGCTAAACAATACACTACTTAATAACCAACAGATCACTGAAGAAATCAAAGAGGAAATCAAAAAATACCTAGAAACAAATGACAATGAACAAACGACGACCCAAAACCTATGGGATGCAGCAAAAGCTGTTCTAAGAGGGAAGTTTATAGCAATACAATCCTACCTTAAGAAACAGGAAACATCTCAAATAAACAACCTAACATTTCACCGAAAGCAATTAGAGAAAGAAGAACAAAAAAACCCCAAAGTTAGCAGAAGGAAAGAAATCATAAAGATCAGATCAGAAATAAATGAAAAAGAAATGAAGGAAATGATAGCAAAGATCAGTAACACTAAAACCTGGTTCTTTGAGAAGATAAACAAAATTGATAAACCATTATCCAGACTCATCAAGAAAAAAACGGAGAAGACTCAAATTAATAGAATTAGAAATGAAAAAGGAGAAGTAACAACTGACACTGCAGAAATACAAAGGATCATGAGAGATTACTATAAGCAACTCTATGCCAATAAAATGGAAAACCTGGAAGAAATGGACAAATTCTTAGAAATGCACAACCTGCCAAGACTGAAACAGGAAGAAATAGAAAATATGAACAGACCAATCACAAGCACTGAAATTGAAACTGTGATTAAAAAACTTCCAACAAACAAAAGCCCAGGAGCAGAGGGCTTCACAGACGAATTCTATCAAACATTTAGAGAAGAGCTAACACCTATCCTTCTCAAACTCTTCCAAAATAAAGCAGAGGGAGGAACACTCCCAAACTCATTCTAGGAGGCCACCATCAACCTGATACCAAAACCAGACAAAGATGTCACAAAGAAAGAAATCTACAGGCCAATATCACTGATAAACATAGATGCAAAAATCCTAAACAAAATACTAGCAAACACAATCCAACAGCACATTAAAGGGATCCTACACCATGATCAAGTGGGGTTTATTCCAGGAATGCAAGGATTCTTCAATATACACACATTAATCAACGTGATACACCATATTAACAAATTGAAGGAGAAAAACCATATGATCATCTCAATAGATGCAGAAAAAGCTTTCGACAAAATTCAACACCCATTTATGATAAAACCCTCCAGAAAGTAGGCATAGAGGGAACTTTCCTCAACATAATAAAGGCCATATATGACAAACCCACAGCCAACATCGTCCTCAATGGTGAAAAACTGAAACCACTTCCACTAAGATCAGGAACAAGACAAAGTTGCCCACTCTCACCACTATTACTCAACATAGTTTTGGAAGTTTTAGTCACAGCAATCAGAGAAGAAAAAGAAACAAAAGGAATCCAAATCGGAAAAGAAGAAGTAAAGCTGTTACTGTTTGCAGATGACATGATACTATACATAGAGAATCCTAAAGATGCTACCAGAAAACTACTAGAGCTAATCAATGAAGTTGGTAAAGTAGCAAGATAGAAAATTAATGCACAGAAACCTCTGGCATTCCTATACACTAATGATGAAAAATCTGAAAGTGAAATGAAGAAAACACTCCCATTTACCATTGCAACCAAAAGAATAAAATATCTAGGAATAAACCTACCTAAGGAGACAAAAGACCTGTATGCAGAAAATTATGACACTGATGAAAGAAATTAAAGATGATACAAACAGATGGAGAGATATACCATGTTCTTGTATTGTAAGAATCAACATTGTGAAAATGACTCTACTACCCAAAGCAATCTACAGATTCAATGCAATCCCTATCAAACTACCACTGGCATTTTTCACAGAACAAGAAAAAAATTTTTCACAATTTGTTTGGAAACACAAAAGACCCCGAAGAGACAAAGCAATCTTTAGAATGAAAAATGGAGCTGGAGGAATCAGGCTCCCTGACTTCAGACTATACCACAAATCTACAGTAATCAAGACAGTATGGTACTGGCACAAAAACAGAAATATAGGGCTTCCCTGGTGGTGCAGTGGTTGAGAGTCCGCCTGCTGATGCAGGGGACGTGGGTTCGTGCCCCGGTCTGGGAAGATCCCACATGCCGTGGAGCGGCTGGGCCCATGAGCCATGGCCACTGAGCCTGCGCATCCGGAGCCTGTGCACTGCAACGGGACAGGTCACAGCAGTGAGAGGCCCGTGTACCGCAAAAAAAAAAAAAAAAAAAAAAAAAAAAACCAGAAATATAGATCAATAGAACAGGATAGAAAACCCAGAGATAAACCCATGCACATATGGACACCTTATCTTTGATAAAGGAGGCAAGAATATACAGTGGAGAAAAGACTGCCTCTTCAATAAGTGGTGCTGGGAAAACTGGACAGCTACATGTAAAAGTATGAAATTAGAACACTCCCTAACACCATACACAAAAATAAACTCAAAATGGATTAAAGACCTAAATGTAAGGCCAGAAACTATCAAACTCTTAGAGGAAAACATAGGCAGAACACTCTATGACATAAATCACAGCAAGATCCTTTTTGACACACCTCCTAGAGAAATGGAAATAAAAACAAAAATAAACAAATGGGACCTAATGAAACTTCAAAGTGTTTGCACAGCAAAGGAAACCATAAACAAGACCAAAAGACAACCCTCAGAATGGGAGAAAATATTTGCAAATGAAGCAAATGAAAAAGGATTAATCTCCAAGATTTACAAGCAGCTCATGCAGCTCAATAACAAAAAAACAATCAATCCAAAAATGGGCAGAAGGCCTAAATAGACATTTCTCCAAAGAAGATATACAGATTGCCAACAAACACATGAAAAAATGCTCAACATCATTAATCAGTAGAGAAATGCAAATCAAAACTACAATGAGATATCATCTCACACCGGTCAGAATGCCCATCATCAAAAAATCTAGAAACAATAAATGCTGGAGAGGGTGTCGAGAAAAGGGAACATTCTTGCACTGTTGGTGGGAATGTAAATTGATACAGCCACTATGGAGAACAGTATAGAGGTTCCTTAAAAAACTAAAAATAGAACTACCATACGACCCAGCAATCCCACTACTGGGCATATACCCTGAGAAAACCATAATTCAAAGAGTCATGTACCACCATGTTCACTGCAGCACTATATACAATAGCCAGGACATGGAAGCAACCTAAGTGTCCATCGAGAGATGAATGGATAAAGAAGATGTGGCACATATATACAAGGGAATATTACTCAGCCATAAAAAGAAACGAAATTGAGATATCTGTAGTGAGGTGAATGGACCTAGAGTCTATCATACAGAGTGAAGTAAGTCAAAAAGAGAAAAATGAATACCATATGCTAACACATATATATGGAATCTAAGGGAAAAAAAAGTCATGAAGAACCTACGGGTAAGAAGGGAATAAAGACACAGACCTACTAGAGAATGGACTTGAGGATATGGGGAGGGGGAAGGGTAAGCTGTGACAAAATGAGAGAGTAGCATGGACATATATACACTACCAAACGTAAAATAGATAGCTCGTGGGAAGCAGCCACATAGCACAGGGAGATCAGCTCAGTGGTTTGTGACCACCTAGAGGTATGGGATAGGGAGGGTGGGAGGGAGGGAGACGCAAGAGAGAAGAGATATGGGAACATATGTGTATGTATAACTGATTCACTTTGTTATAAAGCAGAAACTAACACACCATTGTAAAGCAATTATACTCCAATAAAGATGTTTAAAAAAAAATAGATGGGGAAATATTTTAGCAGTGGCTGGATTCCAGCAAATTTGCAAGTCCGCTCCTATGTGACATACATAAATACGAAGGGCACAATACATGTTTCAACGGCTGGCTCTGGTAGGCAAAAACTACCAAGACTACTGATGTTAGACTACACGTTCCAGCTCCAGAAAATTTAAACCAAAGTATCAATATATGGGGATTTGATAGGTGCTGTGCTCCACCTGTGTAGGCACCTTGGTTTGTATGGCAATATACAAAAGAGTTGAATTGTAACCTTTCTCTGAACACACTTGAAATCTCAAATTAATTATCCCTTTATACATTAAGGGCCCCATACTTTTATATCTAAAAATGTGTAATTTTTACTAAGAATCTAAAAATGTGTAATTATTAAGATAAAGCAGTTAATGCTTACGTGAGAAAACTAAATATTATTTTTAAATGTTCTAAGGAAAAAGACTCTGATTTAACTGACAAATCTTTAAGACTTTTGCTAAATCCAGATGATTAGTTATCTTTTTTCCAAACAGCAAAACTAATAATATCTTTGTTTATTAATTATCTCTAGAATTTATTATGAAAGACAGTTCATGATGTTAACAAAACTTCAAACTGTAGTTATCCCAGCTGCCACAATAGACCATATATCACTATACTTATCTTTCTATATATTAGAAAAAGTAGCATCTTTAGAATTAGAGACCTGAGAACAGCACATATTCCTAAATGTTTATGAATAGAAAGTATGTATAATCTCTGTTAAAACAATTCTTTGTTCTTTGCAATTTTGTATATTAACAGCAAATGCCATATACTATGTCACATCACTTTTGTAAAATTTGTTTCTAACGTAAGCCAAATAAAGTACCATAATCTTACCATTATAAGGATCCCAAAGAAACAGGCCATGTGTGTTTGCATGTCTCAAATGTTTCCCTCTTTTTAAAATTACTATCCAAAGTTTCATTTCAGAGGTAATACCTCAAGAAGTGCCAATCTTAAAATGACAACTGCATTTCTACACACTCACAACACCAGAAATATAATTGATTTGAGTTCAGAAACATACCCATATGTAAATGGAACTTTGGCATTTGACTAAAGTGACATACCAAAACTGTTTTTCAAAATAATTGTACCCATTTACATTCCCATAAGCAATGTATAAAAGATACTATTGCTTCAAAGTCTTTGTAACACGTTAGACTTTTAAATTTTTGCCAGTTGAATTGTATAAAATGGTATCTCATTTGCATGTCCCTGATCATTAATGAGGCTGAACATCTCTGTATTTTTGTTGGTGCTTATTCTTCTGTAAAAACCTTTGCTTTTCTTATTGATTTATGAGAGTTCTTTATGTGTTCTTGTTATTAATCCCTTGTTGTGTTTATGCCAATATCTTTTCTAAGAGTGTCTTTTCATTTTCTTTAAAAATTTTTTTGATGTAAGAAAGTTCTTAATTTTGGTATAATAAAATGTCAGTCTTTTCTTTATAGTTTTTTGTTTCATGTTTAATAAATCCTGTTGAACATCCAAAGCCTTAAAAATATTCACCCTTATTTTTCACTGAGTTTTTAATTTTTAGATCCTAAATCCACCTGAAGTTGACTTTTTTGTATACGATTATAAGAAACCAAATGGCAGAGAGACTGAACAAGAGAGAAGCCAAAAAAATGGCAGCTGAGACAATGAGATGTTAAGCAAAGAATTTTTTCCTCCTTCAGGAAGTCAGAGAGATAAAATTGGAGTTCTGAGACTGCCTAAGATGAAATGTCCTGTTAAATATCTTATGCTTTCAATTGAGACCTCTGAGTTGCTACATCCAAGAGTAAGGGCTGGCTAGAAATAGAACAATCTTTAAAAATTAATTATAAAATTTTCATCCACAATACCCAGCATTTGATCAAAAACTATCCAAGACACCAGGAGACAAAATCAGTTACTTTAAAAACCAAAAGGAAAAAACAGACAATAGAAACAAACCTACAGGAGAGCAACATATTGGACATGTCAGATAGAGAAATTAACTGTAATGGAGATGTTCAAGAAAAGTAATGGCAAGACAAAATTTCAGCAGGGAACTAGAATTTGGAAAGAAATTAAAGAAAACTATTTCTATTTCTATTTTCACAGATATAAAAACTATTTTTAAAAAACAAATGAAAATTAAAGAAATAAAAATGCACAACAAAGTGAAAAATTCACTGGATAGACTTAAAAATAGACTAGAGAAGTCAGGAAAAAAGTATCATGAATTTGAAGATAGATTTAAAATTAAAATGTTTTAAAGTACCATTTACAATATCATTTAAAAAATGAATTACATGTTTTTGAATCAGAAGACTCATTACTATTAAAATGTCACTTCAGCACAAATTGATCTATAGATCCAATTTAATCCCAATCAAAACCCCAGCAGGCTTTTTTGTAGAAATTGAGAAGTTGATTCCAAAATTTTGTAGAAATGCAAGGGACCTAGAATAGCCAAATCAAAATAATTTTTATTTCAATATTTACTATGATATACAGTAATCAAGACAATGTGTTATTGCTATAAGGATATGTGAATCGATGGAACAGAAGAGAGTTCCAAAGGAGACTCATAGATATGGTCAACTGATTTTCAGCAAAGGTGCAAAAGTGATTCAATTGAGAAACAGTAGGGTTGTGAGTGTTTTTTTTCAATAAATGGTACTGGAACCAAGAAACTTCCATATGCATCTATATGATATTGGATTAATTTTATTTCCATATGAAAAAAAAGTGAATCATGACCCCTAATTCACACCATTCATAAAAATTTATTTCCAGAGGGACTGTAAAGGTAAAACAATAAAGCCTCTAGATAACAATACAAAAGGATATCTTTCTCACTTCGTAATAGGCAAAATTTTTTACAAAACAGAAAAATATCTACCCATAGAGGAATAAAATGATTAACTTGAATTTATCAAAATTACTTCTGAATATCAAAAATGCTTAAATTAATGAAAGGGAGAAGATTTTTTAATATCTACAACTAAAAAAGACTCATAACAAGAACAAATTAAAACTACAATGGGTCTCCCAAGGCAATAGAAATAAAAGCAAAAATAAACAAATGGGACCTAATCAAACTTATAAGCTTTTGCACAGCAAAGGAAACCATCAACAAAACGAAAAGACAACCTACAGACTGGGAGAAAATATTTGCAAACAATACAATCGACAAGGGATTAATTTCCAAAATATACAAACAGCTCACACAACTCAACAAAAAAACAAACAACCCAATCAAAAAATGGGCAGAAGACCTAAATAGACATTCTCCAAAGAGACATACGGATGGCCAATAGGCACATGAAAAGATGCTCAGCATCGCTAATTATTAAAGAAATGCAAATCAAAACTACAATGAGGTATCACTTCACACAGGTCAGAATGGCCATCATTTAAAAGTCTACAAATAACAAATGCTGGTGGCACAGTGGTTAAGAATCCGTCTGCCAATGCAGGAGACAAGGGTTCGATCCCTGGTCTGGGAAGATCCCACATGCCACAGAGCAACTAAGCCCATGTGCCACAACTACTGAGCCTGCACTCTAGAGCCCATGAGCCACAACTACTGACCCTGTGTGCTACAACTACTGAAGCCCACGCACCTAGAGCCCGTGCTCCACAACAAAAGAAGCCACCTCAATGAGAAGCCTGCACACCACAATGAAGAGTAGCCCCCACTCGCCGCAACTAGAGAAAGCCCGTGTGAAGCAATGAAGACCCAACGCAGCCAAAAATAAAAATAAATAAATTTATTTTTTAAAAATAAATAACAAATGCTGGAGAGGGTGTGGAGAAAAGGGAACCCTCCTACACTGTTGGTGGGAATGTAAATTGGTGCAGCCACTCTGGAAAACAATATGGAGATTTCTTAAAAAAACTAAAAACAGAGTTGCCAGGTGATCCAGCAATCCCACTCCTGGGCATACAACCGGAAAAAACTCTAATTCAAAAAGATACATGCACCCCTGGTACTTTCTCGTGGTCCAGTGGCTAAGACTCAGCTCTCCCAATGTAGGGGGACTGGGTTCGATCCCTAGTCAGGGAACTAGATCCTGCATGCCTCAACTAAAAGATCCCGCATGCCACACTGAAGACCCGGCGCAGCCAAATAAATAAATAAATAAATGTTTTTTTAAAAAAAGATACATGCACCCCAATGTTCATAGCAGCACTATTTACAATAGGCAAGACATAAAACAACCTAACTGTCCATCAACAGGTGAATGAATAAAGAAGAGGTAGTATGTATATACAATGGCAGCCATAAAAAAAGAATGAAATAATGCCATTTGCAGCAATATAGATGGACCTAGAGATTATCATACTAAGTGACATGTCAGAAAGAGAAAGACAAATACAATATGATATCACTTATATAGGGAATGTAAAATATGATACAAATAAACTTATTTACAAAACAGAAACAGACTCACAGATACAGAAAACAAACTTATGGTTACCAAAGGGGAAAGAGGGTGGGGGAGGGATAAATTAGGATTTTGGGATTAGCAGATACAAACTACTATATCTAAAATAGATAAACAACAAGGTCCTACTATATAGCATAGGGAACAATATTCAGTATCCTGTAATAAACCATAATGGAAAAGAATATGAAAAGAATATATATGTATAACTGAATCACTGTGCTGTACACCAGAAACTAACACAACACTGCAAATCAACTATACTTCAATTAAAAAATAAAATAAAGAAAAAAAACTATAATGGGATACCACCACACACACTTTAAATTAAATCACTGACACTTGTTAACACCAAGTGAGCAAGAATATAGAACCACTGGAATTCTTATACCTTTACTGATGAGAGTGTCAATTGGAAAATCCACTCTGGAAAATTGCTTGGTACCATCTATTAAAGCTGAGTGTATACCTTATGACCCAGCAATTTCTTTCCTAGGTATAAACCCAACAGGAATGTCTACATTCATGCACCAGAAGTAATGCATACATAATAGCAATGTATATTAAAGCCAAAAACTGGAAACAACTCAAATATCCATCAACAGTAGAGTGGATAAATAATTATGACCTATTCATCAATGAAAACAAATGAACTACTATATGGTAAGACACATTGAGCAAAAGAAGCCAGGCTCAAGAGACTGCATACTGTATGATCCCACTTACATAAAGTTCAAAAAGAGGGAAAAAAAACTAACTTATGTAATAACCAGGATAATGGTACTTGTGAGGTGAGGGAGCAGTAAGTGGCACAGGGGTTGCTTCTAGGGTTCTAGTAATGTTCTATTTCTTGATCTAGGTGGAGGTTACATTAGTGTATTCACAATGAAAACGTATTGAGTTGTTCATGATAATATATGCACTTTTTGTGTATATGTCATTCTCAATAAACCACTAAAAAACTATACATATTGTATAAGCAATTGTGTGACTTAGAAGCAATGTCTGCTGTAGGGGAGCAGAGGCTACACAAAGGTAGTAAATATGCTATAGGCAAAATATATACTCTAGACATTATAAACAATTCTTAGCTAATTCCTAGATAACTGTAATGTGAATATGCTAAAACTATTTAAATAAATACCAGATTTAATACTTAACCATTGTATAAGACCATGAGTGACCATATATAATCACTATGTGGACGTTTTCTGGATCTTGACAGTTTCACCTTTCCTTTCACCATTCCCCCCCGCTACCCCGCAATACTATCCATACCTATCTTCTACAAGCATATTCTTTAGGTAACCAAATGCCCATTTTATTTAACACTTTGACTCTCTAAAGCCAGTAAAGGCAGTAAAACAGAATAAAAGAGAATCCTATAATAAGGCTATATAAATTACACTATATTTTTATTAGAAAAAAAATTCTAAATTACTCTCAAAATTCTTCTTCTTGAAAATAAGTCAATATATATATAGAAAAAATATCATCTACTTCCAATATTTTTCACTTTTTCAAATGCATTAAACTTATCATTTGCTCTTTACTAGTCCTTCACATTATACCACTCGACAAAGCCCTTAAAAAAAAAGAAAAAAAAAGAATGAAAGCAGGAAAATTTTAAAATATGTTTCCAGTATCATACAGAATTGCCCGGATCAGAACTCATTCTCCTGATACTTCAACTCCACCACTGAGCTAAAATTCCTTCCAAGTTTTAGAGAACAGTGCTCTTACTGTCACCATCTCTGCTAACCATAGGATAAGCATTGGCCATTCCCCAAATTCCAGAACCACTTGCCATTTCACTGCTTTCTTCCTACACTCTAGTGGCAGTAGCTCAATTGGGCAGCTTGTCAAAAAGATTCAGAGTATAAAGCACTTGGTGATCTTTAACCAAATGTATTTGTTGTGTATACAGCATATGCCATATATATGTATTTCACACATTATAACAGAACATAGTGAAGGACACACTGCATAATCCTAGAATCCAAAGACTTCTCTTTTAGAACTTTTCCTTAAAATAATTTACTTTTATTGAGCTAAAAGTGTTGATTACTTCTTTTAAAACAAGCAAATACCATTTCTTGACAATTATTACAATTATTGTTCCCTTCGAAGAAAGACCAATGGCTTACAAATTTATTGCCACGTGACTTGTGGAAACTGTATTGTCAAATAGATCACACTCTCTGAGAGAAGCAGTACCAAACAGGGTTCATATTCCTTCCAAAGACTTAGCAAAGGAACCATGAGAGATAATTTTTCATAAAAGAAAAGATAAAACTATTATAAATGTTTATAATATAAAATGATAAAATGATGCTTAGATTCCTTTTTTATTTAATAAACATTTATCAGGTGTCTGGTATATGTCAGGCATTGCTAATCAAATAGACTTGGTGCTTGCCACCTTGAAGAAACTGAGTCTAGGGACTTCCCTGGCCGGCCGGTGGTTAAGACTCTACACTTCCACTGCAGGGAGCATGGGTTCAATCCCTTTTCGGGGAACAAAGATCCCACATGCCACGTGGTGTGGCCAAAAAAAAATGCAAGAAATTGAGTCTACATTTATTGAACAAATAATCAATGTCTGGTGTGTGGGGTGGTAAGTGCTATGAAAGAGGGATGCCTAGTCTGTCAGGACATAGAAGAAGGGCATCTATATCAGCATCAAGGTGTCAGTAAACACTTCCTGTGAAAGATGACCTGGGCTGAGTTTTGCTACGTAAGAATTGGCTGAGTGAAAAGGGCAATCCAGGTGAAGGGAATCGCTGGTAACAGGCACAGAAGCATAAAGCAACATGTATCATTCAAGATGCTATGAGTCCTTACTTGGAAGAAAGTTTGAGAGGGGAACAGAATCAGGAAATGAGAAGGGAGAGGATAGTAGAAGCCAAATCATGGAATGTTGTGGTTTAAAAGTTTGAACTTTATCCAGAAAGACAGTCCCCTAATCCTTCAAAGGTTACTAAAATGATTTTAAGCAGGGAAGTAAAATGAGTATATTTTCATTTTTAAAAAACATGTTTGGCTTTGGTATAGGACAAGGCTAAGGCAGTAATCCAGAATTCAGAAGGCAACATTAGGAATGGAGATGAGAGAACAGATCTGAGAAACAAAAGGAGATAGAATTTGTTGAACTTGGAGGCTAATTGGAAGAGAGGGTAGAATAAAAATGAAGAGTCTAACTGACTTGGTAACTAAGTGGATGGTGGTACCAAAGCAGAGAAGATAGGAGAAAGAGTGGGTCTGAGGTGGTAGGGAGCAGGGAGGAATGATGAATTTATTTCAAAATATCTTAGGCATTATTGTTTTCTATATATTGTCCAAAGAATCCCTTTAATATATAAATCATATATAACTATAGCAAAAAACTCCGCTGTATTTGACGTAAAGTTTATTGTGACTAGTATATTCATTTTAACTAGTTAATTAGCAAAAATTTCCTGATTTTCTTAAAGTTATGTTTGGGATGGGGAGAGGAAAATTTTGAACACCCCGCAGTCTCTTTTACAAAGCTGAACAGGAAAATTTGCTTCCTTATCCTCTCAAAATAGTTCCTAGCAGCAAGCTGATATATAAAATCATTCCATTAACTAAAGAATATTGTGCAGTTCTTTATAAAATAGCCTTCAAATGAGACATTCATTATAATAAAACTGTTCAAGATATCAAAAGGTGAAATATACACTTTTATTATGTAATATTTTTGTGTGTGTGGTTTTTTTTTTTGGACTGTAGTTGATTTACAATGTTGTGTTAGTTTCAGGTGAACAGCAAAATGATTCAGTTATACATATGCATATATTCATTCTTTTTTAGATTCTTTTCTTATATAGGTTGTCACAGAATATTGAGTAGAGTTCCCTATGCTATATAGTAGGTCTTTGTTGGTTATCTATCTTATACATAGTAGTGTGTGTATGTTCATCCCAAGTCCTGATTTATCCCTCCCCACTACATTTCCCCTTATTATGTAATGCTAACATAGCAGCAACATGAGTTATACATAGTTTATGCAAAACAATTTTTATGTTTAGGAAATCTAAACCTCCAGAATAATGAAAAAATAAAAAATGTACCTCTGAGGTGGCCAGTTCTGAAACTTCCATCTCCAACTGTTTACAAGGAACTTTATATTTTGTTTACGTATGGGAAAATATGTCTTCAGCCTCATTAGTCACTTCTCATTTTATGACAAAAATTGTACATTTCTCTTTGTTTATTATGGATAAACTATGGCATGAGGGGAACTGAACAACTAAAGGAAGAACCAGGAGGGGGGTCTGAGTTTTGGAGCTGCCTAAAGAGCCACTCTGCTTCCAACAGCTAGCTCCTCAGAGCTCTACAAAAGACTAACTAAACTCAAGTCAACTAGAACACAACACTCAAATCTAATTCGGTAACTAACATCAGGAGTGGTCTGCTCCTGAGCAGAGGACCAGAGTACTCACTTTCTTTGCGAACGTCCTCAAGTGCCCCAGTAAGTTCTTCCTTTAAAACTGTGGCTTCTTGAGCAATCTTCTCTCCCTTGTCTAATAAATTCCAAGTTGCTTCCTCCACAGAAGCTAGAAGGACTCTGGCTCTTTTAGAACGTCCTTTTTTCCTGTTGGAAGGATTCTGGGGACAATTTACAAGTGTAGTAACCTAAAATTGGAAAAATACAAGTCTCTCATTAGACAAATTGTGAGAGGAACACAGCCCTGGGATATCATAGCCCAAAACAAAAGGAAGTATTTCTTAATAACATGATTCATTCCCAACACTACTGGTACATTCCCAAAAGTCAGGTCAAGGCACCAAGAGCAGTATTACCAGCGACCACAGAGTTCCTAACTAAAGACAGGAAGGAAGGGAGGGACGGGGGAGTGAGGAGGGGAGGGAGGAAGGAGAGATAGAGATTGAATCTCACCAAGTTTTACTATTGGACCAATGCAAAATACACAATACTCAATATATATTATTTGATATACATATAGCAAATGATTATTTATATCACTTTGTAGCCAGCAATCTATATTAAGAGGGAGGCAAAAATAATTATAATTAAGTCAATAAGTATTAATATATGTAGGTTAAGAATAGAGATTACTAATGTTGGGGCGGGGGGTGCAGAACCACTCTGAAACATGTAAAACAGTGGTTACTTCAGAAGGACAAAACCCAAATCGTTACTATGATCTACATTCTGGCCCTTTGTAAACTCTTTTACCTGTCTCCCACACTCCCTCCAAATCAGTTGGCCTCTCAAGCAATCAAGTCCTCCTCAAAGTACCCTATCAAGAGGCCTTCCCTGACCACCCCAATCCCCACCCTCTCCCACTCTGTCCCCTCACTACACGTTATAATTCTTCAGAACATTTATAGAGCCTGACATTTTTTA
Source organism: Tursiops truncatus (assembly GCF_011762595.2). NCBI lineage: Eukaryota > Metazoa > Chordata > Mammalia > Artiodactyla > Delphinidae > Tursiops > Tursiops truncatus. Next base: position 63,727,489 of record NC_047049.1, on the reverse strand, counting down.
TTTGTTCATGTATGTTTATGGCATCCTTCTAATACTAAAATGTAAACTCCATGAAAACAGGAAATGTGGTTTGTTCTCCCTCACTCGAACAATCACAAAGTAGTTGTTCAATAAATATTTCTTGTATTAATGGCTTAATGAATGGGGTAGTTGAACAGAGGGACGTTTTGATGTCTATATTTTGAATTGCCTGAATATGTTAATAATGAGCATGTATTACTTCTGTAAATTTGTTTAAAATAAGAATAAACTCATGGGACTTCCCTGGTGGTACAGTCATTAAGAATCCGCCTGCCAATGCAGGGGACATGGGTTCAAGCCCTGGTCTGGAAATATCCCACATGCCACGGAGCACCTAAGCCTGTGTGCCACAACTACTGAACCTGCACTCTAGAGCCCACGGGTCAAAACTACTGAGTCTGCGTGCCACAATTACTGAAGCCCACGCGCGTAAAGCCCGTGCTCCACAACAAGAGAAGCCACTGCAATGAGAAGCCCGTGCACCGCAACAAAGAGTAGCCCCCACTTGCCACGACTAGAGAAAGCCCACTCACAGCAATGAAGACCCAACACAGCCAAAAATAAATAAATTTTTATTTAAAAAATTAAAAGAATAATCTCATAATAAGAGCATTGTTTGGAGATAGAAATTAAGCACTTATATTTGGAAACAAAACCTTATACAAAATTACATTGTGAAAAATATCCATTTCTTAATTAAACCTTGAATTCCAAGAAAAAAATTTGGTTTACATTTTCATAAGCAAACCTGGAAGATCCCCATTGCAGAGGAAGAAAGAAAAAAACCTTTTATCCAGTATTTAAAATAGAAGACCTGAAAGTCTTATTGAAAGCTAGGCTGGTGCATGTCATCAAATAGCCGAGGCTTTTAACAAATATGCATCACGTCTTTGACAACAGACTATACATAATCCTTCCTGCTCTGCAGTCCCTGGCGATTTTGCTTGTTTATTATTAATGGAGCATTAAGTATTTGTTTATTTGGTTATCTGGACCCAGTTCTTAGCCAGGAACTGAGAAAGAACTTACAAGCTATGGGGGAAATATGTGGATGAAAATTGTTTTTGTCTGCTCTGCTATTCCCTTCCCCTGTCCAAAAGACCCTCTTCTTTATTCTAATTTGCTTTATTCCCATATTCACAACCCAGATTGGAGTTCCTTGTAGCAAGCCTTTATTTCCTTTCTTGGAAAATGAGAATAACCATATTATCCTATAAGATTATATGAAGTTTAAATAATATAAAGTGTTTTGTAAGATGCATAACATGACACAAAATTTGGATGCCATTTAATGTGTGTTTTCTAGTCCATTCCCCATGGAAACCTTGTCAGAGATGTTCTCTCTGGGTCTACCCATATCTTGCTCTTAGGGTCCCCTGTGCTAAATGTGATGAAGTCAATTAACAAAGCACATTCTATATGCTTTACAAGCAGTCAAGTAGGGCCATGTGTCTTTATCATGCATTATGTAAAGATGATAATAAGTCTGATTTATTACATGGGTTTTCACATATTCCAAAAGATGAATATCTCGCTATTATCAATCTAATTTATATATCAAGAGTTAAAAGATACTTGCCCAGATAAAGACAAATTATAGCACCTTGTTTAAAACCTTTGTCTAAAACGAACAATAAGTATCATTGTCTAAAATCTTCCTTCAGAATTTATTTTAAGTGCCACAATTCATGACGCTTCCCACTGAACATTCCTCTATTGTTCTTTAGATCCTCCAAGCACCAAATGTTTTCCATAGAATAGCCTGAGCTTTGAAATTAAAATGAGCATTCCAGAAATGCTTCGTTCCTTATAATAAATGCCAGAGAAGTAAGAAATGTGAAAAGAACATTGTATAAGAACATTGTGCTTCCATCAAAAAAAAATGCAATTGCAACTTGTTCAAGTTTAAGCTGTCTTCTTTTTAAATACCCCAACATACAATAGTTATTTAATATTGATTAAACTAAAGTCATGATGCTTTCAATGATTCATTTTATTTCAGAAAGTAAATATGGCTTGGTAAGCCTGGAGGGGAAAAAAAGAAAGCTAAAACTTTTTTTTACCCCAAATCACCTATGGGGATCTAACTGACTCCCATAGGTGATTGTGACTACTGAAAGGAGATGATTCTCACCAAGGGTTGGAGGGTGCCTATGTTATTTGAAAAAGTCTCTCATCTCTTCAAGGAATACCAGCAAACAGTAAAATTAGCCCTGAAGTTATTTTGTAAAGTAATTCATATTTCTTTTTTCAATACAAAATCAGTTATATTTTTACAAATACAAAAATTTTAGTTGGAATTTACAGCAAAGATTATTCTAATATAGGCTCCAAGCCCACATCTTGCTAGCCTTTCTTTTATCACTGTGCACAACTGATCCCTTTCCCTCTTTATCAGACCTTAGGGGGTCCCTCTAATATGGATAATCTTTGACTTCAGGTGTGCATCTCTTAAAGAACTTGGGTTTATTCACTTTTCTTCAGTCTATAAATCTGTATTAGGCTTCATCATAGATACAGAATGAGCTCCCCACTGAAGTAGTCCTAAATTAGAGGCTTTGAGTAATATAAAAAGAAGAAATTCCCTACTTTATTCATTCTGCACATGTACAATTCCATAAAACCAGATGTATTTTAAGAGTATGTAATATTTATATATTGAAATTTAGAGTAACAAAAAATAAAAGGGCTTTCTAATCTTTCCTAATTCAAGTGTGCTTCCCTAGTTGCTCCAAACATACCGAAAATTAAGTTGTCCAAAAGACCCTTCTTCAAGTCATTGATAATTTCAACTGTTCCTTATTTCCTACAAAAGCAACTTTCACTGTGTTAACAAAAGTACTGGGAAAGACTGAAATGTTAAGAATCCAGAAAATACATATCCTTCGATTAACATTCAGCACTCCCCCAAAACCAAATACAATTTTCTTTTATTTCCTTTTAAGCCAATAAACATTTATTGAGCACATATTATGTTCAAAACAATATCCTAGCCATTTAGAAAATAAAGATAAAGAAGCTTCAGTATGGTGATATGAAGGGTACACAACTAGCTGCAATATAAAAGGCAGAATAACTGCTTAAACTTATAAGTAAAAAGAAGTGCTGAAGAGATGATAAACATTCACAAGGATTAAGCAGGGCTTCCAAAAAGAGCCATTAAAGACAGATGGTTTTCTGGCATGACAGATAGAGGGGAAGGCAAGCCAGGTGAAGGGGACAATGTACAAAGGGGAAGAGATGGAAATTATTTTTGTCTGAGAGTAGCAGACAGTCAAGTTTGGCAGACTACGGGGTAAAAACAGGAAATTGGTTCACAAATCAGTCTAGGAAGTAGGTGGTAGCTTAAATACAAAAAGTGCTGAAAGTCAAGGAAAGAGTTAATATTCAATTTAATAGGCAATAGACACTTCACACAGCATACCCAAAGTGGAAACCTTCTTCCACCAACCTGCCTTTCTTTCATCTGTTTCTTACCTCAGGCACTGACACCTCTAGCCTAAGGCAGAAACCCAGAGGTCATCTGGGCTACTCCCTCTCTCTTATCCTCCTCTCCAGGTTCTTTATATTGTCTCTTTAAAAGCTTTGTTGCTGGGGGACCTTCAAGATGGTGAAAGAATAAGACGCGGAGATCACCTTCCTCCCCAAAAATACATCCACATGTGGAACAACTCCTACAGAACACCTACTGAACGCTGGCAGAAGACCTCAGACTTCCCAAAAGGCAGGGAACAGATGCCCTCAGGCACCCTACATGCAGAGGCTGGGCCAAATCCAAAGCTGAACCCCAGGAGCTGTGCGAACAAAGAAGAGAAAGGGAAATTTCTCCCACCAGCCTCAGAAGCAGCAGATTAAATCTCCACAATCAACTTGATGTAGCTTGCATGTCTGGAATACCTGAATAGACAAGGAATCATCCCAAAATTGAGGCGGTGGACCTTGGGAGCAACTGTAGACTTGGGGTTTGCTTTCTGCATCTACTTTGTTTTTGGTTTTATCTTTATCTACGTTTAGTATTTAGAGCTTATTATCATTGGTAGATTTGTTTATTGATTTAGTTGCCCTTTTCCTTTTTCTCTTTTTGTGAGTATCTATGGGTATGCTTCTTTCTGTGATTTTGTCTGTATAGCTTTGCTTTTACCATTTGTCCTGGGTTCTGTCCGTTTTTTGTTTTTTTTTGTTTTCAGTATAGTTTTTAGCGCTTGTTATCATTGGTGGATTTGTTCATAGGTTTGGTTGCTCTCTTCTTTCTTTCTTTTATTACTCTTTAATTTCTTAATTTTAATATTTTTTTATTTTAATAACTTTATTTTATATTATTATTTTTTTCTTTCTTTCTTTCTTTTCTCCCTTTTCTTCTGAGCCATGTGGTTGACAGGGTCTTGGTGCTCCGGCCTGCTGTCAGGCCTGAGCCTCTGAGGTGGGAAAGCCAAGTTCAGGACATTGGTCCAGCAGAAACCTCCTGGCCCCATGTAATATCAAACAGCAAAAGCTCTCCCAGAGATCTCCATCTCAACGCTAAGACCCAGCACCACTCAACGACCAGCAAGCTACAGTGCTGGAAATCCTATGCAAAACAACTAGCAAAAGAGGAACAGAACCCCACGCATTAGCAGAGAGGCTGCCTAAAATCATACTAAGGTCACAGACACCCCAAAACACAACACCAGATGCAGCACTGCCCAAAAGAAAGACAAGATCCAGCTTCATCCACCAGAACACAAGCACGAGTCCCCTCCACCAGGAAGCATACACAAGCCACTGAACAAACCTTACCCACTGCAGGCAGACACCAAAAACAACGGGAACTACAAACATGCAGCCTGCGAAAAAGAGACCCCAAACACAGTAAGTTAAACAAAATGAGAAGACATAGAATTACACAGTAGAAGAAGGAGCAAGGTAAAAACCCACCAGACCAAAAAATTGAAGAGGAAATAGGCAGTCTACCTAAATAAAAATTCAGAGTAACAATAGTAAACAGGATACAAAATCTAGGTTATCAAATGGAGAAAATACAAGAAACGTTTAACAAGGACCAAAAAGAACTAAACAGCAAACAATGATGAACAACACAATAAATAAAACTAAAAATTCTCTAGAAACAATCAATAGCAGAATAACTGTGGCAGAAGAATGGATAAGTGACCTGGAAGATAAAATAGTGGAAATAACTACTGCAGAGAAGAATAAAGAGAAAAGAATGAAAAGAATTGAGGACAGTCTCAGAGGCCTCCGGAACAACATTAAACGCACCAACATTCGAATTACAGGGGTCCCAGAAGAAGAATAGAAAAAAAAAAAGGGGGACTAAGAAAATATTTGAAGAGATTATAGTTGAAAACTTCCCTAATATGGGAAAGGATATAGTCAATCAAGTCCAGGAAGCACAGAGAGTCCCATACAGGATAAATCCAAGGAGAAACACGCTAAGACACATAATAATCAAACTATCAAAAATTAAATTTAAAAAAATATATTAAAAGCAGCAAAGGAAAAACAACAAAAAACACACAAGGGAATCTCCATAAGGTTAACAGCTGATTTTTCAGCAGAAACTCTGCAAGCCAGAAGGGAGTGGCAGGACATATTTAAAGTAATGAAAGAGAAAAACCTACAACCAAGATTACTCTACCCAGCAAGGATCTCATTCAGATTTGATGAAGAAATTAAAACCCTTATAGACAAACAAAAGCTGAGAGAGTTCAGCACCACTGAACCAGCTTTACAACAAATGCTAAAGGAACTTCTCTAGGCAAGAAACACAACAGAAGGAAAAGACCTACAATAACAAACCCAAAACAATTAAGAAAATGGTATTGGAAAATACATATCGATAATTACCTTAAATGTAAATGGATTAAATGCTCCCACCAAAAGACGTAGACTGGCTGAAAGGATACAAAAACAAGACCCATATATACGCTGTCTACAAGAGACCCACTTCAGACCTAGGGACACATACAGACTGAAAGTGAGGGGATGGAAAAAGATATTCCATGCAAATGGAAATCAAAAGAAAGCTGGAGTAGCAATTCTCGTATCAGAAAAAATAGACTTTAAAATAAAGACTATTACAAGAGACAAAAAATGGCACTACATAATGATCAAGGGGTCAATCCAAGAAGAAGATATAACAATTGTAAATATCTATGAACCCAACATAGGAGCACCTCAATACATAAGGCAAATGCTAACAGCCATAAAAGGGGAAATAGACAGTAACAAAATCATAGTAGGGGACTTTAACACCCCACTTTCACCAATGGACAGATCATCCAAAATGAAAATAACTAAGGAAACACAGCTTTAAATGATACATTAAACAAGATGGACTTAATTGATATTAATAGGATATTCCATCCAAAAACAACAGAATACACTTTCTTCTCAAGTGCTCATGAAACATTCTCCAGGGTAGATCATACCTTGGGTCACAAATCAAGCCTGATTCTGCCTGCAGAATCAGTTAATAAATGAAAGATCTAATTCCACAGCTAACCTAGAAGTGGATATCTGTGGGATCAATCTGAATCTGTGGAGGAAAAGGTTCAAAAAAAAGTATTCACAGAAGTGAAGTGGATCAGAGGTGATCAGAGAACCCAGAACAACAGGGCAACAACATTGGAGTAAGTAAAAAAAAAAAAAAGAGTCTGATAGAATAAAAGGCCTAGGAAGCAAGCTAAGAAGAGGTGAAGCATGTTCCGCGACTGACATCTGCCCATAGCTAAGTTCAAAGCTATCACGTTCTGGTGGTGGGGGCATCCCTTGTATGTTCACCATACACACTCCCAATGGACTTGTGCTATTTTAATCAAATAGCTACCAGATTTTCTTATCTTTATTTTAATTTAAGAAGTGGCTTCCTTTTTCTCAACTATTTGTTTCTCAAGGAATACTATAGCTTAACAACTTTCCCATGGGAGCAGTTTTCTAGCAGTAAAGGAATGCAGAAATTGAATAATTCACTTTATTAGAATCAACTATACTGAATCACCTTAAACTTTAAAGCATTAGAGACGCAGAATTAAGTTTATTTCTTCATCCTACTGTAAAAATAACATCTTTATACTTATTAAGCCTTGGACATATAAGTAGTTAAAAGACATTTACTTTACTAACTTTCAAGATTACTTTTTAAGATTATAGTCAAAACTCCAATATTTGATTATAATCTACAAGAACACTATATGTGTGCAGACTTGTCTTTGAGATTTTCTTGGAAGCTTCAAGATTAATTCTGACATAAATTCTATTGATAGAAAAAACAGCAAGGATGAAAAAAAGAAGCTTGGAGATAAAACCAAAGAAATATAAGTAAATGGCATCATGCTCATTCAAAATGACCTATAAAAATGACAGAAATCAACCACAAACAAATGAAACCTGAATTATTTTCTGAAAGAAACAAAGGAAATTATATTCTAGGAGGTTAAGAAGCCAAAGCAGGTCCTCTCCCTGCTACCCGGAAGTCAATCAGATCTCTCTGTAGAAATGAACCCTTTGGGCATCAAGGCATCTATTTTTTTTTTCCCTTGGCTAAAAGAGAGGAGAAAGAAATTATGCTGAGAGTGCAGTATGGCAGAGAGGTTCTGCATAGGAGTCAGGGAGAAAAGAAGGACATGGCGCTGAGAGGACTAAGGATTAACAGTTTCCATCCAGACACTTGGACAAGGAGAGGAAGGAGATTAGGGGAAAAGCCGAAAGGGGTTGTTCTCATAAGCAACTTTATGTGATTCTAGGTACATGATTCATTGGGACCCAGATGACAGAGTGAAGCACAGTTAGGAAGAGAGGTATTCTCCCCTCTTATGAAGGAGCCCAGTTCTGCTACCTTGAAGAGAGGTATTCTCCCCTCTTATGAAGGAGCCCAGTTCTGCTACCTTGAGGATTCGAAGCTTTAGAGGCATTGGGACCTTGGCATGTACATTTCTAGTCTTAAAATGGGTATCATTGGCAGTTACCTCCCACACATCAATAAGATGCAACCAGCCAAAATGGAAAAACATGGTGGATAGACTGCTTTGGGGGCACTGGTGAGTCAAATCTCAGAGACTCCAAAAATTGGAGATGAAGAGAAGAGCAGCAGAGAAGCTTTGAAGGAAAATCTCCATTCTAGCATAAGTAAGTGAGGGCAATTATAAGAACCCTGGCTTGCTGCTACTAACAGAACTTCTTTTGAACTTTCAGCCACTGAGGAGACTGGAGGCCAGGGAATCTGATGACATAAGGAAGACAGGCATCGGGCCTACCACGGCCCATGCTCAAGGGAACTGGAAACTGTGAGGCCCCACAGAGGCTAGAGTATTATTCTGAGACTAGTTTGTGGTTTAGAAATTGGAAAGATCCAATTAAAACCATGGTAACTAGGTAATCTTACTGCCCCTCAACAGCAGGAGTTTGTGGATCTAAACTTGAAAACTGCTCCAATAGAACTTTCCTCCATGTCTCTATTTCTTTCTGTGTGTCTTTCAGCTTTGCACATGATATAATTGTTTAACGGTAGGTAACTGCATAACTCTCCCCGAAGTCAATTCCCCAAAGAGAGGATGGCAATTGGATCAATTCACCATCATCCCCCAGAGGCAGAGCTCTCATGACAGATTGCCTCACAGGCTTCTTGTCAACCTATAATTGTCAATAAGACAGTTGCCCATCCTGATAAAGTCAGCTGTGATCAGGGTGGAAAGGTGACTAGTCATTAGATGCAAAGTTAACAAACAAGGAACCCTTAAAAAGGAGACAATGGAAAGATAATAGTTTTTAGGGCTGTTCACAAATATTCCCATTCTCCTGGATACAGGGCAAGATCACACACCTAGCATCCCCACTGACCACATAACTTTCTCTGACAAAAGCAATGTGAGTGGAACTGACATATGTCATATCCAGGTGGACATTTTAGGAGCCCTTGCAAGATTCATAATGTTCTCTTTCCCTGTTGTAACCATAGTGGAAATAAATATTGAGATGGAATCTACATTAGCCTGGGTCCCTGAGTGCCTGTATTAAAGCAGAGACCCCCAGCCAACTCACATTAAAAATGTAGCTTGGGGCTTCCCTGGTGGCGCAGTGGTTGAGAGTCCGCCTGCCGATGCAGGGGACACGAGTTCGTGCCCTGGTCCGGGAAGATCCCATGTGCCACAGAGCGGCTGGGCCCATGAGCCATGGCCGCTGAGCCTGCGCGTCCGGAGCCTGTGCTCCACAACGGGAGAGGCCACAGCAGTGAGAGGCCCGCGTACCGCAAAAAAAAAAAAAAAAAAAAAATGTAGCTTGACAATCCCACTATTGGGCATATACCCTGAGAAAACCATAATTCAAAAACAGACAAGTACCACAATGTTCATTGCAGCACTATTTACAATAGCCAGGAAGCAACCTAAGTGTCCATCGACAGATGAATGGATAAAGAAGATGTGGCACATATATACAATGGAATATTAGCCATAAAAAGAAATGAAACTGAATTATTTGTAGTGAGGTGGATGGACCTAGAGTCTGTCATACAGAGTGAAGTAAGTCAGAAAGAAAAAAACAAATACTGTATCCTAACACATATATATGGAATCTAAAAAACAACAAAAATAATGGTTTTGACAAACCTAGGGGCAGGACAGGAATAAAGATGCAGACGTAGAGAATGGACTTGAGGATACAGGGACGGGGAAGGGTAAGCTGGGACGAACTGAGAAAGTAGCATTGACATATATACACTACCAAATGTAAAATAGATAGCTAGTCAGAAGCAGCCACATCGCACAGGAAGATCAGCTCGGTGCTTTGTGACCACGCAGAGGGGTGGGATAGGGAAGGTGGGAGGGAGATGCAAGAGGGAGGGGATTTGGGGATATATGTATACATATAGCTGATTTAATTTGTTATACAGCAGAAACTAACACACCATTGTAAAGAAATTATACTCCAATAAAGATGCTAAAAAATAAAATAAAGGGGAGGCATCCCTTAAGAAATGAGGGAAAAAAATGTAGCTTGAGCAGGAAACGAACTTTTGTTAAGCCTCAGAGATTTGGGAGTTGTCTTATCACAGCATAGCCTAGCTTATGCTGACTGATAAAAAGTTGAGCAGATACTCTTCAACTTGACCCAATGAGTATTATAGAGTACATAAAAACCATTCCTAAGGGACTCCAAGAAATAGATGTGAAACACTATCGAAGTGGAAACCTTGAAAAGGCTAAGAGGTCCTATAAGAGTTAGAGGTGGGAGCCAGAGGAATAATGTTTATTACTATTGATCTAACTCTATATTCACCACTTGAAAACATGGGATATATTTACATCAGAAAATATATTTGAATCTTCGCCCCAAAAAAGATCTTCTATCTCATAGGAGATAACATTATAAGGAGCTTGTTATTGTTCTTATCTTAAAGTATTTTAAATTAATTCTTCTAGCTCACATTCGACATGAATCTGACACATAGCAAATTATATTTTGAGGCAAATAAGATTATAGACAGTTCCATTATGTAATGACTGTAGCATGATTTAAGCAGTTTATATCTCCTTCAGAGAGTATACAACATAGAGATGTAAATTCTTTTCATTGCAATTCTGCATAAATAGACTTTCTGCAGTGCATTGCCAAACTTGGATCTTAAAAGTGATAAAGTACAGATGCCTACAGTTGCAATCATAAAAATGTAATTGCTGAGAAAAAAATTATTTCTGATCCATTGGAGGAATTTATTACAGAGGGATGAAACTGTGTAAGTTATCACACACAGAAAATGAAAGTGAATGATTGAAATATATCCCAGGCTGAACATCCCTGAAAAATGACCTAGTGATTTACCTGTCCCCAAGAGAAAAAAAAATAGATTAAAGATAAATCAAGTTTGGTGGGGAAGACTCTGGTAACTATAAAAAGAGCAGAATAAAGATTTATGAATAAATGAATTTAGAAGTCAGAGTGGCATAACAGTATCTATGACTAATTACTCCAAAAATTAAAACATAGTTTTGACTTTGAGTTATATACAGAGATGGTAAGTAATTTCTGTGAAACCTTGAAAGCAAAGGAATATAACATGAAGATAAATAATGATGAAAGGTGAAAAATTTTTAATGGGGTTACTAAACTGATAATATTATCTGGTGGCATTATGAACTTAAAGATCATTGAATTCTTTTGGAATGTTTTCCACTATAATCAAAGACTATATGACATGCTTAAAATAAACCATGTAACTATTTCAAATTAAACACTCTCTGAAAAAAAGGAATATGATGAGATATTTAGTATGATGCTATTCTAGGAAAAAAACCTTTAATATAATTTAATGGAATTTTTTACTTGTATTAATAGGTAATACATGATCAAAGTGACAGATACAAGAAGGTTATGCATCAAATCCAAAAAGGTTAGTTATTTTAATTTAATAACTTTGAAATGTGCTGTTTTTTTATAAGGAGAAACCCATTATAATGAAAATCAAGAGTGTATGCAAATAATTTTGATGTACAAAAAGTCTCCTTTATGAGATAGTTCCTGAAAATAGTAAATATTCTATAAATTATTTACATTTTTAATTTCATTTTACTTGAGTATTACTAAGATCTAGAAACTTTTCTTCTGAGATATTGGTGAAGTAGTATACCAAACTTCCTTGAAGATAAAATTAGCACTTACACTTTCATGTAACTGAGAACTATCTGGCATACAATAAGTACTAATTTCTCTTCCCCTGACTCATTTACTTGCAGATCATGAAAAGTCTGAATCCAGGCATCACATTAAAAGCCCTCTAAAATTAGCATAATCACACTTTTCAAAAGAGTTAAATTTCTTCTAATCAAGGTTATCTTCACCCTTCAGGTAATTTTCACCCTTCTAATTTTCTAGGTGGATTCAATAAATGTTTATAGATTAAATAGTTTTTAAACATGCCAGAAAAATACACCTATATTGTGAACAGCATACTCTTTTATGTGAATTTACCGAGAACACTCTCTATTGACTGCTGTATCAAGGTACTTGAATAAAGCAAAATACCTATTGATTTCATTTAGAATATAAAAAGTAGTTTCTCCATAATGATACTTGCTCTGTTCCTAAGAAATATGTCAGCAGCCTTTGTGATTAACAAGTCTTAAGTCCAGCTCTAATGTTCCATAGTTATAGTACAAATAAGGGTTATGCAGTGGCATTAATGTACTTGGCCTTTACCAGCCATCTCCAAAATGAAGGTCATTTCCCCACCCCACCCCCAGTAATTGCACTGGAACAAAATCTGAAATAAATTGTGAGAACTCGCTTAATACCTTCTCCAAACTCTTCCAAAAAATTGCAGAGGAAGGAAAACCCCAAACTCATTCTATGAGGCCACCATCACCCTGATACCAAAACCAGACAAAGATAGTACAATAAAAGAAAATTACAGACCAATATCACTGATGAATACAGGTGCAAAAATCCTCAACAAAATACTAGCAAACAGAATCCAACAACACATTAAAAGGATCATACACCATGATCAAGTGGGATTTATCCCAGAGATGCAAGGATTCTTCAATATATGCAAATCAATCAATGTGATACACCATATTAACAAATTGAAGAAGAAAAACCATATGATCATCTCAATAGATGCAGAAAAAGCTTTTGACAAAATTCAACACCCATTTATGATAAAAACTCTCCAGAAAGTGGGCATAGAGGGAACCTACTTCAACATAATAAAGGCCATATATGACAAACCCACAGCAAACATCATTCTCAATGGTGAAAAACTGAAAGCATTTCCTCTAAGATCAGGAACAAGGCAAGGATTCCACTCTCACCACTATTATTCAACATAGTTTTGGAAGCCCTAGGCACGGCAATCAGAGAAGAAAAAGAAATAAAAGGACTATAAATTGGAAAAGAAGAAGTAAAACTGTCACTGTTTACAGATGACATGATACTATACATAGAGAATCCTAAAGATGCCACCAGAAAACTACTAGAGCTAATCAATGAATTTAGTAAAGTTGCAGTATACAAAACTAATGCACAGAAATCTCTTGCATTCCTATACACTGATGATGAAAAATCTGAAAGAGAAATTAAGGAAACACTGCCACTTACCATTGCAACAAAAAGAATAAAATACCTAGGAATAAACCTACCTAGGGAGACAAAAGACCTGCATGCAGAAAACTATAAGACACTGATGAAAGAAATTAAAGATGATACCAACAGATGGAGAGATACACCATTTTCTTGGATTGGAAGAATCAATATTGTGAAAATGACTACACTACCCAAAGCAATCTACAGATTCAATGCAATCCCTATCAAATTACCAATGGCACTTTTTATGAAACTAGAACAAAAAAATCTTAAACTTTGTATGGAGACACAAAAGACCCCGAATAGCCAAAGCAGTCTGGAGAGAAAAAAACATCACTGGAGGAATCAGACTCCCTGTCTTCAGACTCCACTACAAAGCAACAGTAATCAAGAAAATATGGTACTAGCACAAAAACAGAAATATAGATCAATGGAACAGGATAGAAAGCCCAGAGATAAACCCACACACATATGGTCAACTAATGTATGACAAAGGAGGCAAGGATATACAATGGAGAAAAGACAGTCTCTTCAATAAGTGGTGCTGGGGAAACTGGACAGGTACATGTAAAAGAATGAAATTAGAACACTCCCTAACACCATACACAAAAATAAACAAAATGGATTAGAGACCTAAATGTAAGACTGGACACTATAAAACTCTTAGAGGAAAACGTAGGCAGAACACTCTGACATAAATCACAGCAAGATCTTTTTTGATCCACCTCCTAGAATAATAGAAATAAAAATAAAAATAAACAAAGGGGACCTAATGAAACTTCAAAGCTTTTGCACAGCAAAGGAAACCATAAACAAGACGAAAAGAAAACCCTCAGAATGGGAGAAAATATTTGCAAATGAATCATCAGACAAAGGGTTAATCTCCAAAATATATAAACAGCTCATGCAGCTCAATATTAAAAAAACAAACAACCCAATCCAAAAATGGGCAGAAGACCTAAATACACATTTCTCCAAAGAAGCCATACAGACTGCCAACAAACACATGAAAGAATGCTCAACATCATTAATCATTAGAGAAATGCAAATCAAAACTACAATGAGCTATCATCTCACACCAGTCAGAATGGGCATCATCAGAAAATCTACAAACAACAAATGCTGGAGAGGGTGTGGAGAAAAGGGAACCCTCTTGCACTGTTGGTGAGAACGTAAATTGATACAGCCACTATGGAGAACAGTATGGAGGTTCCTTAAAGAACTAAAAATAGAATTACCATATAATCCAGCAATCCCACTACTGGGCATATACCCTGAGAAAACCATAATTCAAAAAGAGTCATGTACTGCAATGTTCATTGCAGCACTATTTACAATAGCCAGGACATGGAAGCAACCTAAATGCCCATCGACAGACGAATGCATAAAGAAGATGTGGTACATAGATACAATGGAATATTACTCAGCCATAAAAAGGAACGAAATTGGGTCATTTGTAGAGATGTGGATGCATCTAGAGACTGTCATACAGTCAGAAAGACAAAAACAAATACCGTATATTAACGCATATATGTGAAACCTAGAAAATGGTACAGATGAACCGGTTTTCAGAGCAGAAATTGAGACACAGAAGTAGAGAAAAAACACATGGACACCAAGGCAGGATAGCAGCAAGGGGTGTGGTGTGATGAATTGGGAGATTGGGATTGACATGACATTTTATACACTGATGTGTATAAAATGGATGAGTAATGAGTAATAAGAAAAAAAATTTAATTAAAACAAACAAACAAAAAAAAACCTTCTCCAAAACACTTGGTAATATATATGAAAAAGCATAAGAATTCTCTTATCTTGGCCACTTACTTTTACATTTAGTAACTAATCCTAAGGAAACAATTTGAACGGATGACAAAAATTTATGTACGAAGATGTTCAGAAGAGCATTATTTATAATGGTAAAAAACTGAAACAACCTAAATGTCCAAAAACGAGAGGCTACTTTAAAAAACTATGGTGCAGCCATATAAAGGATAATTAAACAGCAGTTTTGTTAAATCTCATTCTTACAAAGAATGAGGAAATTATTAAAATATCATTTTAAATAGAAGAATGAGATAAAAGCTATAATGAGATAAAAGCTATATATACAGTACCATCTCCACCTTGTACATATATATATGCTTTATATATTTAAGATATATCTACATTCTTTAATATTATAAAGTACTAAGAAGATAACAAAAATCACCCATTATTTTACTGTACTGGAAGTACATGCATCACAATATTAATGTTTACCTCTTACTGTTAAAATTGTATTTTTTTATTTTCTGGTTTTTCATTGGGTTTTTGTTTTGTTTTGTTTTGCTTTTCCTATTTTTTTAGTGAACTCTATTAGAAAAACAATGAACATGTTTGTTTGTTTCTTTTTAACATGAGACCATTCTGTGGGTGGCTAAGATAGGGACTTCAGTGGAGTCTCAGAGTCATCTAATATCAATTTCATACCAGATATTAGTGCCTTTTAGATGCCAAAGTTCATGACTAAGCTATCATCAGTGAGGCACTTGTTTTGAATTGTCTTTCCAGTAGGAGATATCGACTGTGCTAAGTAAAAAAGTGTACAAAGCCTATTCTCAGAGCTACTCCCCTCCCCACCATCCACCTCACAAAGAATACAAGCAGATTTTTAAATTATCAGAGGTAAGGTCACTATTGATTCTCACTTAAGAAACCCTTGAGTACTTCAAGGCCTTAGAAAAAGGGACAATTTGTCTTAGGATGTATGACATAAGGTGGCCTAAAGGGAGGTTTGCTCGCAAATTTTGGGTTAAAAACAAGAAATTTAAATCTATATTATAGTATAAGTTTCTTAAAGCTCTGCTTTAAGAAAAGCCAATGAATAAACTCTGGGCTTACGTAATAAATAAGTCAGAGAATCATTATGCATATTATCAAGGAATTATTTACTTTATGAAAGACTTTATCACAGAATGCCTTAAATCTCTGCTTTTCTCATACATTTTGGTATTTCAAAAATAATTTCCTATTTGACAAATGAGCCACCATGTACTTTGGGGCAAGTTACTGAAATTCTCTAGGCTGTTTCCTCATCTATGTAACAAGGATGGTTTTAATCATGCTGCCTGCCTCACTCAGTTTTCATGACTATCAAACAAGATAATTTACATAAAGTTACTTTGAAAATTTCATACGCATATTATTACTTCTGTTGCTTTTAAAAGAGAATCTGGGGAGGAACTTTCAGAATTTTATCATTACTATTACTAAGTACATACTTTTGTACACTTTAAAAACATTTTGAAGGACAATTTTAGATAACATATTCATTCTACAAAAATCAAATCTTTCCTTAGTTCATTATCTATTTTTCCTATGTTTTTTAGTTCTTTTTCAGTTACTACATGTTGTAATTTCCATGGTATTAATACCTGGATTATGAGAGGCTCCAGCAGCTTCTCTACGGTGAATGTCTGGACCTGCAGATCCTGAGGATTGACATTCAGTGTGATTGGTGTTTCAGCTGACATGACTGCCTGGGCACAAAAACAAAAAGACACTTATTAATAAAGAAAAATACCTTCTAAAGGAAAGCACTAATGAAAATCATAGTGTACATGAGATTAGTATTCAAGCACCTCCTCCTGCTATCAGTTGTAGCCCTCAGAGGACCAGGGTGCCAAGTCCACCTACAGAGAAACAAGATATTCCCCAACTGTTCTCTGAGGTCATGCTTCTGGGCTTAGGTCCTCTGACAAATTAATCTACGCTAGTATGTTCATGACTGAAATAATAACCAGCCAAGGTGACTTTGCATTTGATCAGGAGTCTTAAGTGAAAAAGAATGGCTGAGTTGGTGAGACATATCTTACAGCAAGCAAGTGCTTTGACTTCCATGAACTCATAGCACTGAGACAGCCAGAGCCCATATTTTGCCTATTGTTAATGACAACTCAGATGAGGAATCAGATAGGAATTTGGAAGACAGGTGCTACGTCTCTACAGGTGCTATGTCTCTATTTGTCTGGGGAATTGTTTGAGGGTTTTGATTTGGAGAAGAAAGTTTGGGGCAATTTACTTTCCTGTACAGAAAAAAAACTAATATAAATTGGCATTGTTATTATAAAATGACAAATCTGAGAAGGCATTGATATTTGAGCAAGACAAAATAAGAAAAAAATTGCAAGCCATTCTTTAAGACATGAACATTAATCTTAAAAGTCGATGCAGTGAGATTTTCGCATAAGAATACATATATATATATCAAATGACCATATGTGGAATTTCATAACATATCCAAAGTAACACATCCGCCGTGAAGACTATTACCCAAATCACTAAGCCCACAGATTTGTATTAACTTGTTCACAGTCAATAATCACCCAGCAAGTATTTACTGAAGGCTCACGGAGATAAACAGTAAGAAACACATCTATCCTATATATAACTTAGCCTATTAAAAATAAACTTAGAGTCTACAGGAATGTGTGTTACTATCAATGCACAAATCTTTCCATTTAACTGTTACCTATTTTCTTTCAAAGTTTCCTATACTTGCAGGCTAAGAGAACATAAGAATCTGCCCCTAGAAAATATCTTGATATTCCCTACAATACTCATTGAAACTAAAACAAAAAAAGAATTAGAATGCATTACTTTTACTTTAGTTTCTCTATTTATTATTTTAGATATAAGGGCAGATAATTGTTTTGTTTTTAGTTGACTGGTTGATTCTATGAATGGACTATGGATGGATAGATGAATGAGTGAAAGAATGAATGAATGAATGAGGACACATTTTCATGGTGTCTCTTTTATCCAGAATCAGTCCTTTTAAGACTCCTCTCACTCTCAGTGATTCTAGGAAAGATGATTGTTCTTTTTCCTATACCTATTCCTCCAACCTCTAAGGGAAATCAGAATCTCAGGGTAGGGCCCATGTTCCCTCCCAACTTCTTCCCCTGAGAGTCTACCCCCATTCTCCTCCAACCCTTTCTCCACTCCCACTGGTCTAGTTCCATAAAATCAGCATATCTTTGCTCTTCAACCTCTCCCACTCACTGGACCCTTCCCCTGGATCCATAAATGTGTTACTGTATATAACCAAAGATAATAATGATGTCTTTGTGTACATGTAACTGAAAAGATCAGTGCTTCACCAAGGCCTTTCCACACCACATATCTGATACATGTGCAGAGAGAGATGCACAAACAGAACCACCCTATAACAAAAACTCTTCCTTCTTGGATCTTATCTTAATGTAATCTAATTCTTAGATTAGTAATAACAGTTTTTTTAAATAGAGACAAATACTATAGAACCTAGAAGTCTTACTGCTCTCCAAATATTGGGCTGGCCAAAAGGTTTGTTCAGTTTTTTTCCATAAGATGGCTCTAGTAGCACTTAGTTGTCTTTAACTTCATTCAAAACAATTTTGTTAGCTTGTATGTGACAGCTGTCGTATCAGCGTGCATTTAAAGAAGACATCAAAATTGATGAATTTTTGTGTAGCCATTTTAATATTGAAGATGGAAGAAAAAAGGCAACATTTTCAGCATGTTATGCTTTATTATTTCAAGAAAAGTAAAAAAACAACCGAAATGCAAAAAAAAAGATTTGCGCAGTGTATGGAGAAGGTGCTGTGAATGATCAAACATGTCAAAAGTGGTTTGTGAGGTTTCGTGCTGCAGATTTCTTGCTGTACGATGCTCCATGGCCGGGCAGACCAGTTGAAGATGACAGCGATAAAATAGAGACATTAACTGAGAACAATCAATGTTATACCACATGGGAGACAGCCGACATACTCAAAATATCCAAATCAAGCGCTGAAAATCATTTGCACCAGCTTGGTTATGTTCATTGCTTTGATGTTTGGGTTCCACATAAGTTAAGCAAAAAAAACCTTCTTGACCATTTTTCCTCATGCAATTCTCTACTTAAACGTAATGAAAATGTTCCGTTTTTTAAAGAAATCGTGACCAGTAATGAAAAAGTGGATACTGTACAATAATGTGGAATGGAAGAGATCGTGGAGCAAGCGAAATGAACCACCACCAACCACACCAAAGGCTGGTCTTCATCCAAAGAAGGTAGATGTTGTGTATATGGTGGGATTGGAAGGTAGTCTTCTATTATGAGCTCCTTCTGGAAAACCAAACAATTAATTCCAACAAGTACTGCTCCCAAGTAGACCAATAGAAAACAGCACATGATGAAAAGCGTCCAGAATCAGTCAACAGAAAGCTCATAATCTTCCATCAGGATAACGCAAGACTGCATGCTTCTTTGACGACAAGGCAAAAACTGTTACAGCTTGGCTGGGAAGTTCTGATTCATCTGCTGTATTCACCAGACATTGCACCTTCAGATTTCCATTTATTTCGGTCTTTACAAAATTCTCTTAATGGAAAAAATTTCAATTCCCTGGAAGATTATAAAAGGCACCTGGAACAGTTCTTTGCTCAAAAAGATTAAAAGTTTTGGGAAGACGGAATTATGAAGTTGCCTAAAAAATGGCAGAAGGTAGTAGAACAAAAGGGTGAATATGTTGTTCAATAAAGTTCTTGGTGAAAATGAAAAACGTGTTTTTATTTTTACTTAAAAACCAAAGGCACTTTTTGGCCAACCCAATATATGCCACATGGCTACACTCCATGATTCTCTTACTGCAAAAATGGATGTGTGAAGTATTCTTGAGAATAATAGGAATCTGCCAAAGACTGTTCCCAGTGACTTACCATAGAAATTTGTACATAGTCAAAATAGTGAATTTCAAATATGCTTATAATCAAATATACTCATAATATTTATAATTCTTTCATGTGTCTTCAGCAAAGTTTGATATTAAAAACAAAGATAATTATGCTGAAAGTTTCAAAGGAAACAATTATGACAAATCTAATAATTTAAAGCATTTAAATACAACTATA
This sequence comes from Tursiops truncatus, assembly GCF_011762595.2. Taxonomy (NCBI): domain Eukaryota; kingdom Metazoa; phylum Chordata; class Mammalia; order Artiodactyla; family Delphinidae; genus Tursiops; species Tursiops truncatus. Next base: position 63,707,476 of record NC_047049.1, on the reverse strand, counting down.
TACTCCAAAATTGACTATACTATTAAAAACACTAATACATATTAATCACTTTGTGTATAGTATCAAAACATTTTCTAGTCAACTCAGGAAATTGATTTGGAGATCAAGGTAATAATAGGCAGAAAACTGTAGAATTTTGCAAATGAAGTCAAAGCAAGGTCAAAGTCCGACAAATTGTTAGACCTCTTGTAGCAATAACACAATGTGAATCCAAAACAAAAATTCTACTAGGGTGTGGATATTATACCCCAAGGCGTTTGCATTTTATAATCCACAAAATTTTAAGAGTTAGAAAGTACCTCCCAAACAATTCAAGGACACCTCCTACAGCGTCCTTCATTTCAACAATGTACTGGGCTTGGATGAATAGAAATGAGATGCTCACTATACCATTAGATGCCAGTGATTACTTTTATAAAGTTCTTCCTTACGTTGAGTTGAAATCTGCCACTTTTCAACTTCTATCCAACAGAGACTTCATAAAGTAGGAAAGGTACAGGTTTGGAGACAGGCAGACTAGATTAAAATCCTAGTTTTCAGAATCAAAGGGAGGAAAACAAATCTCTTGACAGCAGTAATAGAGGTCTCTAGGGATAGTCCTTAAGGCAGAACAAAGTACCCATGTGGATCCTTCCCGTCTCCCCAAGTTGTCTTTGCCCATAATGCCTGAATTTTCTTTACTCCACTTTATTCCTTGCTTTAAATTGAGCTTACCGCAATTTTAAATTCATTTAGTTAACAAGCATTTCATTTTTAAATGCAGTTAACTCTGAGAGGTCATGGGGGACACACATTCAATCATGCTTTGGAAGAGTACATGAGACCAAGGTGATGTGTCCTCCCAGAACCCATATGTACCCTTTCTGACACACTCAGGATATCCAGTACCCCCAACTCTCTGCTCAATCAGCCCAAGCCTACTTCCAGTACCTATGCCAGCCTCTTCCTGCAATCCATCCTTCCAAGAGTGAATTACAACATGCCCATCCTTACACCTGAGAGGTAGCCAAGAGGCAGCTGTTTGCTGATGAGTATGTATGGAGCTTGGACATGCAAGCTGGGCTGTCCACTTGCATGTACCCAAGGTCTCTCAAGTGCAAGACAGAGCCACAAGTGGAAAGAAAAGGAAGCTGACCATCAAGGTCAGGGGTGAGCTCCCCATCCACCACCTCATTCTAACAAGAAATTTCAAAGAGTACAAGAATTCTAAATACAGATCTATCCTTCCAGGTCATTTTGAAGGTATATTTCTCAAGGTAGAAAGATAGGAGGATAGAACCTACTTTAGTAGCTTGTTAGCTTGACTTGTAGCTTTTACATATGTAAGTATGGTTTGCAGGCCTCCATTTTATACTTTCAATCTGCTCACTACAAATGTTAAGGATCAGCCTGCCCAAACTTTCTAGAACTCCATATCACCAAGTTCTTTCTTTTTTCGGTCAGATTTGCTCTTTCATTGTTTCCTCAATCTTCTAAGACATGCAGTTGACACAGAGGTAGGGTAAAAAGTCATCAGTTCTTCCACTTTTAGGAGAAGACTTCCAAGCTTCTATAACAAAATTACTTCTCTTTTCCTCTCTTTTTTCCCCTCATTCAAATGCTCTCTGTTATTATTTTTTCCTTAAGTTTATAGGTTTCCATGCAAGAGTATATGTATATTTCTTTACTGTTTTATTAAAATTATTTTTGTGATCATTCAACATTACATTCATGAGAAAATAAATAAGTATATAAACAATTTAAATACTCAAAAACACAACAAAATTCATATTGATGACCTGGGTGGTGGCAGCAGAAGTGTACAGAAGTGGTCAGATTGTAGATATATTGTGAGCCAATAGGAATTCCTGACATATTGAACACAGGATAAAAAGAACGCAAGATATCTTTAAGTTTTTTGTCTGAAGCAACTGGAAGGATGGAGTGGCCAGTAACTGAGGTAGAGATTGCTGCAGAGAAGGAACAGGAATATGAAGAGCCCAGTTTGGGACATGATAAATTTGAGATGCATATTAGACATCCAAGCGAAGATGTTAAGTAGGCAGTTGGATATATGAGAGCAGAGTTTGGGAGAGAAGTCTGGGATGAAAATACAAATTTCAGAGTTGTCAACATAAAGGTGGATGGAATGAGACAACCAAGGAGGAAGTAAACAGGAAGAGACAGGTCAGAGTGAAAGGACTACTGTGAGTCAGCGGAAATATAGGCAGTGGTACTCAGAGGTTTATAGAATTAAGATTAGCCTTTGAGGGACTTCCCTGGTGGTCCAGTGGCTAAGACTCTGCACTCCCAATGCAGCAACCCCTGGTCAGGGAACTAGATCCTACATGCCACAATAAGAGTTCTCATGACACAATAAGAGTTCACATGCCACAACTAAAGATCCCATGTGCCGCAACTAAAGATCCCATGTGCCGCAACTAAGACCCAGCATAGCCTAATTAATTAACTTTTTAAAAATTTGCCTTTGATTGAACTAGTAAAATATGGCTCTTCTGGAAGACCAGTTAGAAAAAGGGTAAACATAGCCCAGTAGGTATTAGCAGGAAGGCCCCCAGTTTGTCCAGCAGAGGGAGGGCTAGATTTCAGCTCCTCTCAGCCCCTCAGCAGGGCAATATGCAGCAGCCAGTGTGAGACAAACTGCTGCTCCCCTACTCCCATTGTCTGCTTTATAAAGATTCCTAAATTCTCCTACATTTCATCACCATTGGATCTCAGTAATTAAGAGCACTGGCTTTGAAGTTGGACTACCTGGGTGAGAATCTAGGCTGTGTTCCTTGCTCACTGGTGACTTTAGACAAGCTAGTAAACCTCCCTAAACATCAATTTTATCATCTGTAAAATGAGAATAATAAGAGTACCCTCTTCAAAAGGATCTTGAAGATTAAAATTAAAAATCCATATAAAAGTCATAACTTGACCCATGCTTCAGACACCTACTAAGGGCTGAACAAATATTAGTTGATATTATTACCCCCTTTTCAACAGGAAAGCGGAATCTACTTGTCTACATTTAGGTTAAACATATCTCTTTCATCTATAGAGCTTGTAATTATTATTCAAGAATGCAAGAATGCTTTCACTCTTAGTTCCCATAACTAAAGGGCTTAAAACAGAGCTTCCCTCTGGTGACTCATTTCATTGGATCTCTTGACTTCAAAATCTAAGGCATATTTCCTACATGTGCATTAATTAGAAATGCAACATGCCTAAATACTCTTTAAAAAAAAATTCCTAATGCATAACAGCCTCATAAAGGATCTTGAGCCCTTTGAAAGTAATTCCAGAGTGATACATAAAAGGTATGCACTAAAGTTAGGGCTACAATTGTTAAATGCACTACATGTCCAGATCCCCAAGACTCTGAACTTTTTATTTCCTTAACTTCCAAGAATTCTGGGTTTCAACACGATAAAAAAAAGTTACATTTCATAATAAAAAGTAAATATCTTTAGCATGTGAAATTCAAACTTTCAAAAACTTCTTGGAAGCATTTGAAGTTCTTTTTAACAACTTTTGGATAGTCATCTTACTGATGTTTTTTGAAAAATAATCAAATTGAGCTCCTCCCCCCAAAATTATGAGTTTTATAGATTCTTTATGAGAAGACTCAAATTAAATTAAAACGTTTGCTTCCTCTGTTCATAGTAACCAAAATAAAACTTGTTTCCCCACACACAACCTAAATGACAGCTGCAAAAAAACGTCAGAAAACAAACAAAAAATCCAAAAGACTGACTTAACTAATATGAAATAAAACAAAGGAAAACATCAGATTCTACTTATATTTAGGTCTTATATCCTTCTTGTAGTGAATGGCTGGTCAAGTCTAACGGCCCTCCAAAATAAAGCAAAACGTTGTAATTCAATTTCTGATTTAACTGAAAAGTAACATTGTATATAAGAATTTTATAAGATGACCTTATTACCCCTCTTCTGATAACACACCTTTTATGTTATTTTATGAAATGCCAGTTCACACTAAAAGCTCACCCTGCCTTTCACAATGGCACACATTTTCAAAATTGCAGGTATGAAGAAAGGACAAAAATGCCCCATGGTTATTCTGTGTAGCAATGCCTTTCAATTTAAGGACATTTTGTACCATATAAAATTATACCAGAACTGAGATCCTATCTCATATAAGCCCAGCATAAATGTTACCCACCTGTTATTTAAAAAGCCAAACAACTAAATTAGTCCAATTGAAGTCTAAGAAGAAGATAATCTAGTGTGTGAAAGCTCAGAGAAGCTTTCATTGAATCACCCACAACAAGAATAACCTTCAGCTATAAGCATCAAGTTTAAGCAACCAGGGCAGAAGTAACATGCCCTTCATATATACCTTGAAAGTGACAGTAGCTTTTGTTGCTGCAAGTCCAGTGGGCCTATGGGTCAGTTCCACTCCATAATATTATAAGACAGCTCAAATATATGTGAATTCTCCTAAGGTCTGGTATTTTTGAAAAGCAGAGAACAAAACAGAAAATAGTGAAAGAAGTAGAATTCTTGTCAACCTCAATTTGAAGCAAAAAAATTCCCATTTCTTCTTTGTTCTCTGATTACCTAGAAATAAATAAGAGCCTGCTTATCATAATAGCGAAAATAAAACCAAAGTCTTTGAAAACACTACATTCATTTTTCTACAAATCTATTAATATACTGGGGGAAACCAATAGTATATAACTGTTTTGAGAACTTCAGCTGCTTCTCTGACTCCTGGTTTTCCATTCTTCCATATTCTCTGAAGAGAGGTTTTAAATCTGCCAGAATCTTCAATCTAACTGTCCAAGTTCACTATTTTACCACTAGTTTTCAAAATTTTCTCCAGGAACTCTAGCTATATACCTATTAACCCTATTTAACCATTTCTCATCCCACATGCTAAGTATTCTTTCTATAGTAAACAAAAGACTTTCTCCTCTGGCTTCAAAATACCGCTTTCTACCCTTCTGCCATTCTTTCCCAGTATCTTTTACTAGCTCCTCCTTATCTACTAACTCCTGTTAACTAGGGGTCTAAACCCCAGGATCCATCCCTTACATGCTAGTCTCTGCTCCACACTATATTGTTCTTTCAGAACAATCTCATCCTAGAGTTTCAGTTCAACTTACAGCCTCTGATTCAACAGTCCAGACCTCTCACCTGAGCTTCAGAGCCCCCAGATCCACACACACACACACAAGCACATACACACTCATGGTAGAAGTAAGCAATGCTTTACTCTGTATACTATACAGAACTCTAAGAGAATCACCATCATCTCCTAGGATTTACTATAAAATATGGTAGAATAAATACATGTTTATGTCACTTACTTCCATCAAAACTAATGGAATACAGAAAAACTCAAAATCAAAATTTCCTCCACCTTCAAGGAAACTTGGCATTACCCCAAATTATGAATAAAGAAATAAAATGAAATCTTGACTATTTTTTTAAAAAGGAAAGTGAAAGTCTATACACACCTCAACAGGAAATAATTTTCTCTAAAAGTGCCACGACCCTGAAATTCCTGTCCAAGCGTCCTTTGATTAGAGAATTAAGATGTAGGGCATGGATAGGTCCAGTAATCAAAGGGGATATCCCTATTTGAAAGACCCAGTTTGATACTGTAGAATCACAAAAGTGAGAAGTCAGGATTAGCACGATGACATGCCATTTCTGTCTGTGACTAAGCCCACGTAGCCAGGGGAACTGCTAGAGGTCAAGTAGAGTCAAGGAAAGAAGGGACGTTAAATCATCAGCTCACAGTGCTAACAGTCTGTGACTTATAGGACTTTACCATGAAGCACACTGAGTTTTGGAGCACCAAACAATGAAAGGAAAATGTTCCTAGGAGCAAAAAAATAACAACTTTGGTTAGAAAGTAAAACTTGCCAACAACCTCAACTCACTCCCGCCCAAGCCTGATCCTCCCTACACTGTTCAGTAAATGTCTGGTGGTACACAAATATCAGTAATGGGAACACTACATAAAAAGTGCCAAAAAAAAAAAAAAGAGAGAGAGAGAGAAAGAAGAAAGGAGAGGAACCAAAAAATGTATATGAATAAGGATTAATGAAGGAAACAGAGGAGTTATACTACCTTTACACAAGAAAGCTGTGACTGCAAAAAGGCTTGCATTCTTGCTTATACTTTCTTTTTTTTTTTAATACATCTTTATTGGAGCATAATTCCTTCACAATACTGTGTTAGTTTCTGTTGTACAACAAAGTGAATCAGCCATATGCATACATATATCCCCATATCCCCTCCCTCCCACCCTCCCTATCCCACCCCTCTAGGTCATCGCAAAGCACCGAGCTGATCTCCCCGCTGCTGCTTCCCACTAGCTATCTATTTTACATTTGGTAGTGTATATATGTAGATGCTACTCTCACTTCACCCCATCTTCCCCCTCCCCTAACCATGTCCTCAAGTCCATTCTCTACGTCTGCGTATTTATTCCTGCCCTGCAACTAGGTTCGTCAGTACCATTTTTTTTTTTAGATTCCATATATATGCGTTAGCATACGGTATTTGTTTTCCTCTTTCTGACTTACTTCACTCTGTATGACAGACTCTAGGTCCATCAACCTCACTACAAATAACTCAATTTCGTTTCTTTTTATGGCTGAGTAAAACAACAAGAATAACAACCAGAAAAAAAAAAAAAAACCTGAAGGATAAACCGAAAACAAATTAAAATTGTTGTCCTCAGGACGAGGGAAAGAACAGAGCAGAGGAGACAGAGATGAATGCTAGACTTCTCTGAATATACCTAGTTTTAGAGTTTTGATGTTGGAGCCACATAAATGTTTTACGTAAGTAAAAAGCAATTAACTCATAAATCAATTCTGAAAAATCAGAAGTAAACAAAAAAAAAAACCTTAACTATATTTCACATTAGCTTCACATTAGCTTCATAAACACTCAGAAATAATTTCAAGGAACTTCAAAACACAGTATTTTTTAAATAAGCTTTAAGGATATATTGTACAACACGGGGAATAAAAGCAATATTTTATAACTATAAATGGAGTATAACCTTTAAAAACTGTGAATTACAAAAATTATGAACCACCTGAAACTTATATAATATTGTACACAACTATACTTCAATAAAAAATAAAGTTTTTAAAAAAATTTTTTAAGTTAAAAAACAAACAAACAAACAGTATTTTTACTCTAATCCTAGAGGGATATCCTCCAGGACAAAAAGAATGTCAAAGTAATTTTAAACTACACTTAGTATTCTTATTATATATGTGTGATATATATATTCTTATTATATATGTATACATACATGTGTATACACACACATTAGGCTAGAGCAAATAAATAATTATATTCATACTATTAGGAAATAAGATTTCCAGCATAAGAGAAAAAGGAGATACAGATGGCCAACAGGCACATGAAAGATGCTCAACATCACTAATCACCCGAGAAATGCAAATTAAGACTACAGTGAGATATCACCCAACACCTGTCAGAATGGCTACCATCAAAAAGAACATAAATAACAAATGTTGGCGAGGATGTAGAGAAAGGGAACCTTTGTACACTGTTGATGAGAATGTAAAACTGGTGCAGCCACTGTGGGAAACAGTATGGAGTTTCCTCAAAACACTAAAAATAAAACTACCATATGATCCAGCAATTCCACTCCTGGGTATATATCCAAAGAAAACGAAAACACTAATCCGAAAGGATACATGTACCCCAAAGTTCATAGCAGAATTATTTACAATTGCAAGGTATGGAAGCAACCTAGGTGTTCATCAACAGATGAATGGATAAAGAAGATGTGGTATATAAATACAATGGAATACTACTCAGCCATAAAAAAAGAATGAAATTTTGCCATTTGCAACAACATGGATGGACTTAGAGGGCACTATGCTTAGTGAAATAAGTCAGAGAAGGACAAATATTGTATGTTATCATTTACATGTGGAATCAAAAAATTAAAACAAATTAGTGACTATAACAAAAAAGAAAGAGACCCACAGATACAGAGAACAAACTAGTGGTTACCAGTGGGAACAGGGGAAGGGCAAGATAGGGATGGGAAATTAAGAGCTACAAACTACTAGGTATAAAATAAATGGGCTACAAGATATATTGTACAGCACAGGGAATATAGCCAATATTTCATAATAACTACAAATGGAGTATAATCTATAAAAAATCTGAGGGACTTCCCTGGTGGTCCAGTGGCTAACACTCCATGCTCCCAGTACAGGGGGCCTGGGTTTGATCCCTGGTCAGGGAACTAGATCCCACATGCCACAACTAAGAGTTTGCACACCGCAACTAAAGATCCTGCATGTTGCAACTAAAGACCCTTCATGCCACAATGAAGATCCTGTGTGCGGCAACAAAGACTTGGCACAGCCAAATAAATAAATATTTAAAAAAAATTTTTTGAATCACTATGTTGTACACCTGAAACTAATATAATACTGTAAGTCAACTATACTTCGATATAAATAAATAAATAAGAAAAAATATACAAATATAAAATCAAAAATTTTAAATTAAGCCCTATAATCTTATTTTGAGTTGGAAATATCAGTATGATCTGATTATATATTTTTCCCTTCCTAAAACACAATCTATTTCCTAGCTATGTTCACAAAAAAAAATTTTTTAATTGGGCAACAATGGCAACCTGGTGCACAGATTATGTTCCCTAAATACTATTTTCCACTAAAAAGACTTAGGCTCCTCGGTGGAAAGGCTGATTGAAGATCTAGTGCAGGAAATGTACAAAATGAGCCTAGAACATCTTCTTGTGCTAGAAATCAAGGCTCACTTGGGTTTTGTCAAAATGCTTAGTAAACAATTTAAAGGGGTTCTCAATGGCCAAAAATGGGGAAATTTGAGCATCAAAAGAATAAAAAATTACAGTATTCTGAAATATGTCCCACATATAAAAATTAAAAAAAAAAAAAACCTCATTGGTCACCTTCCAAAGTTGCTAGAACACCATCCTCTTTTTCTGAAAATTGATAAACAATGGGAAATAATCAATATTTTCCTGATTTTCTGGTATGAACTATACTTTTGACTAATGAAATAGTAAGGGAAGAGTACTTTATAGCATGATCCCAACTGATAAAACTAATAAAGAATTATAGAATGATAAAGTCACCATTTACAACCCCTTAAAAAATAATAGGCTATACAATAATTACCAATATGAAGGCTAAAATCATTAACTGACTGATTAATAGGGAACTATGAGAATCAGGCTTACAGAGCATGAATGCAGTGATCAATTTTAACATTACCAAAAGTGAGATAACCCAGACTCGTGTATTAGACATAATATTAAATGGACAATTGATTTTCAATAAAGGTGTCAAGGTAACTCAATGGAAAAAAGGTAGTCTTTTCAACAAAGGGTGCTGAAATCATTGAACAGCCACTCATAAAACAGGAACCTTGACCCTTTCCTCACACCATATACAAACATTTACTTGAAATGGATCATAGAGCTAAAGATAAGATCTAAAGCTATTAAATTTCTCAGTGAAAACATAGGAGAAAAGTTTTGTTACCTTGGGTTAGGCAAAGGTTTCTCAGATACATCCAAAGCATGATCCATAAAAGAAAAAAAAAATCAATAAACTGCTTCAACAAAATTTAACATTGCTGCTCTCTGAAAGACAATGTTAAGAAAATGAAATGGCAGGGACTTCCCTGGTGGTCCAGTGGTTAAGAATCAACCTTCCAATGCAGGGGATGCGGGTTCGATCCCTGGTTGGGGAACTAAGATCCCACATGCCGCGGGTCAACTGAGCCCGCGCGCCACAACTACAGAGGAGCCCATGCGCTGCAAGGAAGAGCCCGCACTCCGCAATGAGAGGTCCCACATGCCACAACGAAGATCCCTCAACTAAGACCCCATGCAGCCAAATAAATATTTAAAAAAAAAGAAAAGAAAAGAAAGTGAAATGTCAAACCACAGCTGAAGGATGGGATGAAGCATTTTTTTTTTGGTGGTACGCGGGCCTCTCCCGTTGCGGGACGCGCAGGCTCAGCGGCCATGGCTCATGGGCCTAGTCGCTCCGCGGCATGTGGGATCTTCCCGGACCGAGGCACGAACCCGTGTCTCCTGCATCGGCAGGCGGACTCTCAACCAGTGTGCCACCAGGGAAGCCCGGGATGAAGCATTTTAAAAACCCATATATGAAAAAGGACTTGTAACCAGAAAATATAAATAATACTTAAAAATCAAAATCTTTTTTAAAAAATTCAGTTTTTTAAATGGGCAAAATATTTGAAAAGACACTTCACCAAGAAGATGACATATAAGCGCATGAAAAATGCACATCATAAGTCACTAGAGAAACGCAAATTTAAGGTCACAATACATACTGCTACACACCTACTGTAATGGCTAAAATTAAAAAGACTGCCAATACTAGAGCTAGCAAAGACGAGAAGCAAATGGATATCTCACACATTTGCTAGTGAAAATGAAAACTGGTACAGCCACTTTATAAAACAGCTCGGAAATTTCTTATAAAGTTAAACATGCACCCAGCCTATGACCTAGCAATTCCACCCCTTAGACATTTACCCAAGAGAAATGAAAGTATATGTCCACCTAGAGACCTATATGCAAATGTTTATGGGGGCCTTATTCACAAGAGTCAGAAACTGAAAACAACTCAAATTTCCATCAACAGGTAAATAAACAATTTATGATACCATCATACTGTCACATGTTATGCAAGAAAAAAATGAACAACAGATACAGGCATCAACATGAATATCTCACAAAAGCATTATGCTAACTGATAGAGTCAGACAAAATTACACACTGCATGATGCCACTTATATGACATTCTTGAAAGGGCAAAAATATAGGCACAGGAAACAGATCAGTAGTTGTCAGTGACTGAGGGTTAAGGGAGAAGATAACTGCAGATGGCACAAGGAAACTTTGGATTGACTCAAATAGAAATGTTCTATTTGTTTATGGTGGTGATTATATGATTGTGTATAACTGTCAGAAATCATCAAACTGTAAACTTATAAAGAGTGAATTTAATGCATATAAATTTTTCCTTAATAAATCTGACTTTTAAAAACTCTTTTCTGTTTATCTCTTACCAGTGACACAAAAAATATTTCTCAATTACTTCATTTACTATATAATTACAGATTTCTACTGATATCCATTGGCTCTATAAGCTCTTTGAATGGATCTCTCACTAGGATCTCTGAACTAATGCTTTCGAAAGCTAATTTGTTTTTCTTAAGCGTCCTTGACCACTCTGGTACATCACTCAGTTTATTTGGTGCCTAAATCCTACTCAGCTTCTAAAGAATATCTGCTTCCCAGGTTTCAGATATGTGTGTCCAGGTTATCCACAATCTCATCCCATGCAGCTGATGTGTTATCTATCCGATTGATAATTTTTTCTGGCAAGAACTCTAAGTCAACCTGCATTTGTGTTTACAAAACTACAAAAATAAAACCTTTGAGTATTTGCTTTGTTTTTGTAGTGCTTTTTTTTAAAAGATAATCATTTCTTATTGATTTTATTGTTAACGGAATATTTAAAAAATCAGAGCCAAATGATTGGCCCTGACTCATCATGTTAATTTAATATCTGAAAATATCACTGAAGATCCTTAGCAAAACTTTAACTGCTACACTTTTGTCCCTTTTCAATACTGTTGGGTGAAACCAGTGAGTTTCTAACTTTGTTCACTTATACAAGCCAGTTTTAGCAGGGTGTGCGACACCGAGTCCAGCGTCTTCAACACAGTAGTTGGTTTTTGAGTATTTGAAGATCAAAGTACATTAAGAAGTCCTGCCTCTGAATTCCTTCCTCCTACCCAACAACTTTTTTCCAAGTTAGATTGATCCAGTTAATTGTGATCGAACAGAAGTTGAAATTCAAATTAAATTTATAACCAAATTGAGTGAAAGGAAGGAAAGTAGCAAATAACCTATTCAGAAAAATTTTAAAATACCAGGACTAGATTCATAGATTCATACAAAATTGCCAGATATATTCTAAACATGGGCTTGATCATGTCTGTTCTAATGTGTACATATATGACCTTATTTAAATAACTTCTTGTTTCCAAAAAACTATGCCTCTTTAATCATTCTTCTGAATTTAGTAACAGACCAAATTTTATTCTGCTCCTAGAAAACTTAAAGCCACACTTATGCCTATATAAATCAGCATGTGGGTTAAAAGGGCAGCAGTTCTCCACTTTTTTTCCCACTAAAACACGAGTGACATTTAAAGTATATTTAATATTCACTGTCCAACATACCTCTCCCACTCTGGACTGCCACCCTTGGTAAGGGAGATAGCTAGTTTGCATGAAATTCCCCCACAAGATTTCTATATATAATCCTATATTTTGTCTCCCATCAATCCATCATACACCAGTGTCATAAAACCATAGTCAAGAACTGCTGCAGCTCAGCCTTATTCCTGGCTCTGTTTTATATCTCATACGTATTTTTCTTTCTACTTTCACTCCACTTTTATCCTTTTTTGAATTTCACATAGCCTTGTAAGTCACCTTAAATCCTTTCTAGAACAAGGTAAGGAATAAATAAATAATCATTCCATATATCTGCAAAAGCAATCTCTTCTCATTTACCCTAGATAAAGCCTTAAAACTTTAACTACTTGCAGCCTCTTAACTATTCTCTACCATATTAAACATACAAGTATCAAAATCACAAGTTCCTATTTTTTGGTTTTATTAATTTTCTTTTTAAAAATATTAAGGCTGCATACAGAAAAATACAGGAAAAGTATCCACGCACAATTTAAGTTTAGAGGCCCATAATAGAAATTAAATTGTTTGCACAAAGAACCTGCTTGCTGCATAACTTTTGTGTCTAAAGAATGTAAAGCTTCCAGTGTCTTGTATACAGTTACTCGAATAGTAATAGCTCAGCTACAGAGAAGGAATTTTTAAGTGCTTTGATATAAAACTACTATAGCTTGGGCATTGGCACACAAGAATTCGTTTCGGCGCTATTTTTAAAGCCACTAATAAATACTTCAAATACCAGAACTGAGCCTCTGCTCAACTGAGTCTGCCTCAATTGACGTGAAAGAAAAAGTATGTAAGAGAATCATATTTTTATTTAAAACTGAAATGCCTGCTAATCTACTTGGAAAAGTATATATAAAATTGGAACTTTCATAAAGTAATTTAGAGTTTAGTGTTGTTAAAAGGAAAATTAGTTATCAAAGTAATAAATGCACAACATAGTAGTTTCTATTCATCCCATTTTATAGAAATAATGTCCTTTAATTTCCCCCAAAGTTATCCAGCCAAGTAACACATTATCTATAATTAGGATTTGCCTTATAGCAAAGTTTGATTTTAAAAAGTTTGACACTTCACTCACCTACTGCAGGACAGAGTATTGCCCATATACAGATACTAAACCAACTGTCTAAGCAAGTTCTTGTGTTTAGAAATTCAGTGCCACTATTATGGCTCACAATTTGCCTTATGATGCATTTGTAAGCAAACAGCCTGACAAGCACCCTAGTGTATTTCAGGATGACTGACAGGACACAGTGGCTCAAACAGGAAAGGGGGATGGGTGCTCTTAAAGCAACATACCAGTGAAAGGCAACATTAAACAGTAGAATCAGATTGAAATTATATTTTTCAAGTTTGCAATGAAATAATAACATATTGTCCAATTCAAGCTTTTAAACATAACTTTCATGTCATTATGTGCCCCAAACACTGTAAATTCCAAACAGACTTTAAGAATTTAAAATATAGAAAGAAAAAATTAAAAACAAACATGCTAAATGATACTTCCCTGTACCTATCAAACTTCTAAATTACTTAAGACTATTCCAATTATTTTTAACAGAAATTAGGTCAGGGTACCCAGAGAAAAGCAGTTCTTATCTCACCTCTAGATATTTGCCAATCACTCTTACAACAGTAATTTAACTAATAAAAGTAATTTAAGTAGCTTGGATTATTCAAATCTCTTATTGAAGATGGGGCAGGAGATCTATATATTTTGCCCCTGCTGTGTTTCTTCCCTGTGACCTACTTCCATTGTTTAAAAATAGATCATTGGGTTAGGAAATTTCAATTATGGGTATTTCCATATTAGTTTCACTTGGAAAATATTTAAGTGATACATTGGCTTCATTCTTCACATTTATAATTTTTCCTATATTATCTTACGATACTCTGCACTGTTCAATCCTTTTATACAACAATCAGCCCTATTTTTTTTTTAATATCTACATGGAATTCTGTTATTGATTTGCTGTAATGTGTTGGGTCTTCGCTTTTGTGCGAGGGCTTTCTCCAGTTGCGCCAAGCGGAGGCCACTCTTCATCGCGGTGTGCGGGCCTCTCACTATCGTGGCCTCTCTTGCTGCGGAGCACAGGCTCCAGACGCGCAGGCTCACAGGCCCAGTTGTGGCTCACGGGCCCAGTTGCTCCGCGGCCTGTGGGATCCTCCCAGACCACGGGCTCGAACCCATGTCCCCTGCATTAGCAGGCAGACTCTCAACCACTGCACCACCAGGGAAGCCCCATCAGCCCTATTTTTAAAACAAAAAAAAGCCATTCATTTTTTCATAATATTCATAATATTTATTTATAATGCTTTTTATTTCTGTAAGGTTGGTAGTTACATCCATTTCTGATTCTAGTAATTCGATTCTTCTTCCTCTTCCCCCTCCTCTCCCCCCTCCCCCTTCCCCTTCTCCTCCCCTTCTTCTTCATCTTCTTCCTCTTCTTCTTCTCCCTCTTTTTCTTCTTCTTCTTCTTCTTCTCAATCTAGCTTGCTTGGATTTCATTGGTTTGCTCTATTGCTTTTCTATTGTCTATTTCATTTATTTCCACTTTAGCCTTTACTTCCTTACTTCTCCTTGCTTTGGATTTATTTTGCTCTTCTTTTTCTAGTTTCTTAGGGTGAAAAGTTATTGAGTTGAAAGCAAAACTATGGAGACAAGGATCAGTGGTTGCCAGAGATTAGGGGAGAGGGAGGGATGAATAGGTGGAGCACAGAGGATTTTTAGGGCAGTGAAACTCTCCCATATGATACTACAATGGTGAATACATGACAATTACGTATTTGTCAAAATTCGTATAATGTACAACACTGAGAGCAAACTCTAATGTAAACTATGGACTTCAGGGGATAAAGATGTATCAGTGTAGGTTCATCTGCTATAACAAATGGACCACTCTGATGTGGGTTGTTGATAGTGGGGGATGCTGGGTGTATGTGGGAGCAGGGGCTATATGGGAAATCTCTGTACCTTCTGCTCCTTTTGCTGTGAAATGAAAACTGCTCTAAAAAATAAGACTATTAAAAAAATCAAAAGTAATTTTTAAAACAAACCAATAAGCAAAAAACCTCACAACCTAAGGGCCAATGTCTCTACCCTAGGTCTGCAGTCTTGCCCTGCAAGATCCCTCTGTGATGACCCAGAATGTGATGGGTAACAGGACATTCAAACCTGCTACTGCCACTATCTCTAATACTTTCCCCCAGTGAATGCTGATCCAGTTATTGTTATTATATAATGTATGCTACCAGATTATTCACATAATTTCTCCCATCTTGATTAATTGCTTAGAAATGTTCTTTTTACTTTCTAAATTGAGGGAGAGGTTGGAGTTTCTTCTAATTAAATTGCCTTATGATCAAAGAATGCTGTTTGTATGTTATTGAGTTTGTTAAGATTTGCTTCACGGTCTAATATGTAGTCATTACGCACTTGAAAAGAATGTGTGTTCTCTACCAGTTGAATGCAGAAATCTATATACTTTCATTAAATCAAGCCTATTAACTGTACAGTTAAAATCTATACCCATACAAAATTTTTATTCATTTGACCTATGGATAAAATCATCTATTATGACTATATATTTGTTAAGTTTCCCCAAGAGTTTTGTTAATTTTTACTTCATATATTTTGGGAATATGTTAAATGTATACAATGAATTATTGTATCTTTCAGGTTAATTGCTCCCTTTACCCTTGTCTAATATACTTTTACTTCCAACAAAATGTTTTGCCTTAAAGTTTAATTGGATAGATATTAATATAACTATGCCAGCTTCCCTCCTACTTAAAAAAAGGTTGATTTGAGATCTTATTCTTTAAATATAGGCTTTTGCAGCTATAGATTTCTTTGCAAGCACTGATTTAGCCTCATCCCGTAAGTTTTGGTAATATTGTGTTTTTGTTTTCACTCATCTTTGCATATTTCCTAATTTTCCTTCTGATTTCTTCTTTATCTATTGGTTATTTAGGAGTGTGCTTTTTAATATCCATATATTTGTGAATGTCCTGAATTTTCTTCTACTATTGATTCCTATTTTCATTCCATTGTGTTTGGAGAACATGCTTCATATGACTTTAACCCTGTTAAATTGATTATTTTATGGCTTCAAATGTCTTTTATTGAAAACATTTCCAATGTCCATTATTAAGTTTTAAACTTTTCAGTACAGAGGCCTTAATTTTCTTAGTTAATTCCTAGATACTTTATATTTTTCATTGAGAGGTACTTATTTTATTATGTGTTTCTTTATTATTGGTTTTGAGAGGTGCCATTAATTTTGTTCATTAATCATATAGCTGGAAAATTAGCTTAACTGTCAAGTTTGTTGGAAATGTAAGTTTATAAACCTGCTGCCATTAAAAGTGGATGACCCCTAAAGGCTACTGACCTTTTAAAAAGTCAAAGATAGTTTTGGGAAGAGGGAATTTTGGAGTCTCATTGGCCATCGAAGGGACTAGGAAGGCCTCTCCAGGGAGAGTTGTGGGGATGATTCTGTAGTACTGAGCTATACTTGCAGGAAACTCCTAGTTTTTACAACATTTCCATGGAAATCAAAGCAACACTGAGCCAGATATTTGGGTTGAAAGCAGACAAAGGCAAGAGCATGTACAAGATGCAAGAAGATCCTTTTTCTCTACTGTCTGATATATATTAGTACTTTGATCAGAGACATCCAAAGTGTACCATACTGGAGGGGTTCTGGAATTACAGGCTGTCTCTCAGACTGTAGGCTGCAAAGCTCCAGTTTGTCATACTGAAGCAGGTTTGCCCAGGAGATAAACCTACAGCTGGATCAGCAAAGATGCTAAGAGAGGAACTCTATTCTAACTGGGCCTTGTCGGTGAGAGATACTAATACAGAGAGTGGAAAGAAGAGCTGGCTATCTCATCCTCATCAGGAAAACTGTACAGTTCCATGATTTGTGCTATGTCATAGGCATCAGAGTACAAAGCAGGAACTGAGGCCACTAGCCTCTCCAATTGAGGATCTTGCATTTGGACATCACTTGTAGCAATCTCAGTGATGATAGTCCCCTGCCCAATGGAAAGGGTCTAAGGGCTGAGGTAAGTGGGAGCTATAAGAATCTGAAACTGCAGGGAGAAAAGAATGAGGACTGGTTGATGCTGTGGGCACATTCTTGGCTGGAAGGACCGACTGCTGCTCTTGTCGCTGTTGCTGCTTCCTCTTTTTGAACCGCCAATTCCTGAACCAAATCTTTACTGTTCATTCTGGTAGGCTGAGTTTTAAAGCAAGTTCTCTCTGGAGGTTTTTATCTGGAAACATGTTACAGCTAAACAGAACCTTCAACTCTTCATGCTGTGTGTGTGTGAATGAGGTGCAATCGTGAGGTTTCTTCCATTTTGTGGGACCAGATGGTATCTGTGAATCAACCTCGAAGTTCATGCTGGAATCATCCATGTAGACAAAAGGGTCTGGTTGGGGATTCTCTTGGACTATTTTGTTCATCAGGGGTGCTGACATATGGCAAGGAAGGTCTGTCATGAATTCCTTTGGAGTGCCCATTTTCAAGCCCTCTTGATGTGTCTCTCTGGAAATGCAGTTCCTTTCCAGCCATTCATTTTTAAACGCAATCCCACATTTAGCCAGCAGAGGGTATCATCTGATTCTGAAAGGCCACAGTATTGAGTCCAATGACATTTCTTTCTATACTTGAACTAGGAACTGGGGCACACCATTTCAACTTTCCCTATTAAATGTGTTTAGAAATATCCCATTTTATTTGCCCATATAAATTTGACTTATAGAGCCCATATTAGTGTTTAATATTTCTCATCTGTGACAAAGTCTACCATTATTTCTTCCTCTATCAACTCAATCACATGCATCAGAATTGGGTTCAATCATCACAATGACTTTGCACAACCCTAGATCTTCTGGGACAAAAAAGCAAACAACAAAAACTCTACATAAAGATTCTAAGCCCCATCAGAAAATCCAAAAACAAATTCCAAAAAATAAAACTGCCCTATTAAACAAAATAATTAATTTATCTTCAAAGTTTATATATGACATTTGTAAACTGTTTAATATTTTCTAATTGCCCTGTTTAATATTGGCTGTCGATTATATATTAGGAGCTATAAGGTAATATTAGAAGACATGTTTCCTGTTATCACTGCATTATTTCTCATGAGCATGAAATGTTATGACTAACAAAGTCCTCATACAAGCTGCAAATTCTTTATTTTACAACTTAACACCCACTTCAGTTTGGAAAAGCATGAACATTGATTTGCCTGATTTACTCTAAAAATAAAGATCTTACTATCTAATTAGCTAACATCATTAACTACCACAAATTTATCTTGACCAAAGATAAAAATTTTCCACACTTCTCGAAAGCTATTATCACAAACATCAAGTCTACTGTTAACTATGGCAAAAATAAAACAGATCTAAAGGCTCAGAGTGATCTCTCTTCTCATGTTCCTAGGCTTGCCACTAATGACATATCCTTTATACGAAAGTATTAAATTTTCCAAAGAGAAAAGAAATAATCATTCTCTTCCTCAGTTGTGATTCAAAATAGGAAATTATAGCTTCTTTAAAAGAGAATTCTATTCCTTATAATGAAAGCAAGTTTGGGGTTCTTCACTCTATAAAATTATTTTTAATACCTGAATATGGCAGTTTCTTTCCTCATATAGTAACTAATGGTAGCCATTAAAACTTATATTTTACATTTGGAAATAAAGTATAACATCTCAACTGTTATTGATTCTTTCATAAAATTTTGTAACTTCAATTTTCTAAACTGATGTATTCTCTATAATATAAAAGCAATACTTAAAATTATTTCTCAAATTAACTTATAAGATAAGCATCCAGGAGGAAACAGAAAAGTCTGTTTTGCAAGTAATTTGCTTATCCTTCTTACCTATCACCCACACATTTTAGAATATACAGATAACTAATATTTTTTTTCTGTTTTCAGTTAACCACTTAATTCCACTTTACTTTCCAACTCAGAGTTTGGTTCCCTGACACAGGCACTCCTGAACTGCGTCCCATTTAATGATTTTTGGTTTTCCCAGGTGCCTTAAGAACCTATATCTAAAGGCCTTATTAGACTCCATTCTATTTGTGGCTTAGAAAAACAAGGGGGAGCTAGAAATTCAGAATCCTGGAGCTCAGGAGAAAAATCAAGATATGGTAACTATGCATCCGTGTTACGCCTTAAACCATGAGAGTAGAAGAGCTCTCCCAAGGCTGAGTAGAGGGAGATAAGGCACCAAAGATAGTACTTTGCAAAACAAGTACCCACTAGGGGTAGGAAAAGAAGGGAAGTCGTGAAAAGAATAGGCAGAAAGGCAAGACAAACTTAGTTCAGATTCAAGCCCTACTTTACTTTGCTTGGCCTTGTCCACATTGACTCCCATTTACCCTGGTTTCTTCATGTGAAGTGAGACCTACAAAGCTGATATGAAGGGTAATTACTTATAAAATTACTCATAGGCTCTAATGGAGTGCTAATTATAGTATTAAATAATCCATTAGTCAATTATTGCTATTTTGTGGAAAGATAAGTTTCTCTTTGTGGAATTCTACTTTTCCAAATCCAGATGTCATTGAATTTTAGAAGACTGCTGTGAAAGATAACAGATTGCCCATCTGATTTAAAAGTTGGTGAAGAGTCATTAAGTTCACACATTATTATTTAGCAAATTAAATCCATTTCACCAAGGGAAGTTCTACCCCATCCATGATAATAATTTATAATTAGGTAACAAGGAATCATGGTCCTAAAATGGAGGAGCTTAAAAGCTGCTTCCAACAGATGAATGGATAAAGAAGATGTGGCACATATATACAATGGAATATTACTCAGCCATAAAAAGAAATGAAATTGAGTTATTTGTAGTGAGGTGGATGGACTTAGAGTCTCTCATACAGAGTAAAGTAAGTCAGAAAGAGAAAAACAAATACCGTATGCTAACACATATATATGGAATCTAAGAAAAAAATAAAGGGTCATGAAGAACCTAGGGGTAAGACGGGAATAAAGGCACAGACCTACTAGAGCATGGACTTGAGGATATGGGGAGGGGGAAGGGTAAGCTGTGACAAAGTTAGAGGGTGGCATGGACATATATACACTACCAAACGTAAAATAGATAGCTAGTGGGAAGTAACCGCATAGCACAGGGAGATCAGCTAGGTGGTTTGTGACCACCTAGAGGGGTGGGATAGGGAGGGTGGCAGGGAGGGAGACACAAGAGGGAAGAGATATGGGAACATATGTATAACTGATTCACTTTGTTATAAAGCAGAAACTGACACACCATTGTAAAGCAATTATACTCCAATAAAGATGTTAAAAAAAAAAGCTGCTTCCAAAGTCACAACACATGCTTAATAAACACAAGACATACTAACACATATTAATAAATTGTGTATGTTATTTAGAGGATTGAGTATGGGATGGTTTAAGGACAGAATACAAAACTAAAAGCAAAATAATGACAATAAGAAAAAGAAAGGAAGGAAGGAAGGGAGGAAGGGTCGTCTGGTGTCTTGTTCCCACATAAGACTTATGGAGTTGTGCCAATCTGCTTCATTCCAGAGCAGAGAGCCAGTCAGTCACTGAGACTATATTAGAAAGAGAAGAAGGAAATGTTTCTCCCACTCTCTGTTTCCAAAGATAATAACAGAAAACTAGAGCATGATGGATTTCACTACCAAGTAGCCAGGTTTATTTTACTCTTGTCCCCACTGACCCTCTAAAAGTCAACTCTACTAATTTTGCATTATGGAACACAGGAAAAATATGTACAAACACAAAGAAAATCCATGTTTCAAAGCTTACAATATCCCTAAATTATCCAAAAAATAACTGCTACCGAGGGCTTCCCTGGTGGCGCAGTGGTTGAGAGTCCGCCTGCCGATGCAGGGGGCGCGGGTTCGTGCCCCGGTCCGGGAAGATCCCACGTGCCATGGAGCGGCTGGGCCCGTGAGCCATGGCCACTGAGCCTGTGCGTCCGGAGCCTGTGCTCCGCAGCGGGAAAGGCCACGGCAGTGAGAGGCCCGCGTACCGCAAAAAAAAAAAAAAAAACTGCTACCGTCCCTAAACTTAAACTGTAATATCAGACCTTCAACTGTAGTGAAAAGAATGGTGCTTATCACAGAGTAAAGGAAAATAATTAAACTCAGTTGTTAACATAGTGAATCACATTTTTTTCTACTCTAAATAATGACCTTGTCCAATAGTCTGAGTAACCCACACACATGACCTGACTCATCCCAGCTTTTTTCCTTCTGGGTCTTGAATACAAAGAATTAGACTGACACAATCAATCATGCTTCTCTGTGAAGTTCAATTCATGCAAAGGGTCTGTGAAAATCCTGTTTTTTGGTTGTTGTTTTTTGTTGTTGTTTTTATCATATTCTGTATCCCTCAGTCTCAGTTCCATTTCCCTCCCTCCTTCCTATAGGCATCCAATCTGTAGTATTTCATGGGTACCTTTCCAATCAACTTTCCATAAGTTTTTTTACATATGATATATATACCTTTACAATGGTATATATCTTTACGATGGTATATGGCCTTATGTGTGTGTGGATTTTTAAATTTACACAAACAGTATTGTACTTCCCATCTCTTCCTACTTCTCAATCTTTCTCTCTCTCTCACTTTCTCATCTCAACATTACATTTTCACAGTCTATTGATGTCAAACTATAACCACAGGTTAGCTCACTCAATACATAAACCCAGCTCCCCCTTGCCTTTCACTGCTATGGAAGCAAGACATTAGATTTTCCAGCCTTCTTTGCAACTCAGAATGGCATATGACAGAATTCTGGCCAATGAGATATCAGCAGATGTTTGCTGAGAGGGTTTCTGGCAAAGCTTTTGCTTTCCCTATAAAAAGGATGTCAGACAATGTTGCCATAGCCCTTCACCCTTCCTTCTATTACCTGTGGTATGATGCCTGGACATAAAGCAGTCTTACTGCAAACCTGAGGAAGAAAGATGACAGAGCAGAAGTATAGAAAGAGCTTAGGTCTTTGATGTTATCAGTTCTGAACTTCTCACCTACAGATTTCTTATTATTTGAGAAAAATGAGTTCTCAATTAATGTGACTGATTTAGTTTGTTCTTTTATTTTGCATTTGTAGCATTTTATCAGACGCATTTATAATGTATTTTATCTGCTCATATCCCTATTCAAGTATGTTTAGGTAGTATTCAACCCTTTACTATAGGAAACAATGCTATAATAAACATTGTCGTACATGTATTTTTGTGTACCTATGCAAGAGTTCCTCTAATATATATATATTCTGCTGTGGGCTGAATTGTGTCCTACTCAAAATTCATGTTTGTAGTACCAACCCTCCGTACCTCAGAATTTGGCTTTATTGGAAACAAGGTCTTTAAGGATGTGATTAAGTTAAAATGAGGCCATTATGGTGGACCTTAATTCACTATAAATGGTATCCTTATAAGAAAGGGGGTAAGGACACCAACACACACAGAGGGATGACCATGTGAGGTCATGCAAGCCAAGGAGAGAAGGCTCAGGAAAAAAACAAACCTACTGACACCTTGATCTTAGACTTCTAGCCTTCAAACTATGAGAAAATAAATTTCTGTTGTTTAAGCCACCCAGCACGTGGTATTTTGTTATGGCAGCACTAGAAACTAATACAATTCAGAAGTAGAATTTCTGGGTCAGAATGTATGCGAGTATTCAATTTCAACAAATACTACCAAATTCGTCTCCAAAATATTACCAGCAGACCACATGGACTCACATATCCCCATCTCCTCACCAGCACAAGATACTGCATGACATTTCAACTTCTGCCACCATGGGAGGTACAAAGTTGATCTCATTGTTGTTTTAATTTTCATTTCTGATTACCAATGTAATTGGTGATCTGTTTTAGGTAAACTAGCTTAAAACACTCCTTTCTGTGGACTGCTTACCTGTATTTTTTTTTACCAATTTTTCTCCTAGGTTGCCTGTTTTTTCTTAATAATTTCCAAAAATTCTCTGTATGTTTTATATATAATCCTTTGTCAATTATATTCTTCAAAAATATCCTCTCCCTGCTTACTATGTCTCTCTTTGTATTCTTTTTTTTTTTTCTTTTGGCCATGCTGCGCAGCATGCGGGATCTTAGTTCCCTGGCCAGGGATCAAACCTGTGTCCCCTGCAGTGGAAGTCCAGAGTCTTAACCACTGGACCACCAGGGAAGTCCCTCTCTTTATATTCTTAAACATTCCACCATCTGTATATAAAAGTTCTATTTTCTTCACGTCCTTATAGATACTAGGTTATTGCCAGACATTAATTTTTGCCAATCTAATAGGTATGATAAACTATCTCATCATTGATTTAATTTGTATTTACCTGATAACTAGTGAAACAAGTTAAATGTCTTTTCACTTATGTATTGGTCATTCCAATTTTCTCATCTATGAATTACTTTTTCACTTATCATGGACCCATTTCCCTGTTAAGATTGTTCTTTTCCTCATTAATTTTTTAGGAGTTCTTAGATCATTTTCATTGAATGAGTCTATGAGCCAGCTATTTCCACAATAAGGCTACATAAGAAACCATCCTAAAACTCAGTGGGATAAAACATTTATTCTCTCTTGTACATTTTCAGGTTGGCTGGGGGTCAGCTAATGCAGGATGGGCCTGGCTGGGCTTACTCCAAGCTGTAGTTTTGGAATCCAGATCTATTCCACATGTTTCTCATCCTCCTTGGACATGCCGGCTACCAGAACCATGTTTTTCCCATGGCAACAACAAAAATACAAGGACAATGGGAAACACAATGCCTCTTAAGATATAAGCTTCAAACTAGTACTCTGCCTCTTCTGCCCACATTTCAATGGGCAAAGCAAGTCACACAACCAAGTTTAACACTAATGGTGCAGGGAAATATACTCTGCCTCTAGTGGGAAGAACTGCAATATCATATGGCAAAGGGCCTGGATACAGGGAAGGAAAAGAATGGGGAAAAATAATGCAATCCATTTTATATGAATGATTTATAAATATATCCTCTCAGTTGGTAGCTTTCATTTATCTTCTTTTATGTTACTTTTTTCCACAAAGAAGGGTTTTATATTAATATAATTAAATATTTCAGTCTTTTACTTCATTGCTTATGTTTTGGCGGTCTTAGTTAAGAAATTATTTCCTACCCTAAGACCATAATAAACATGCTCCTATATTTCTCCCTAGAAGAATGCAATCAAGAGGATCAACAATCAATATGTTTTAACTTAGCATGTGTATAAATGCAAGATTATATGATATAAACTAAGGCAGCAAAGTTAAACAAGTAATCAAAATTTTTAAAATTACCAAGGATGACTAATTATTACTGGTGAAATTTTGAGCTTGGTCTTTTAAAAATATTAATGGATACAGACTGAAAAAGATGAAAAATATGCAAGAATTGTAAAGAATCACAAAACTTGATATTCTTCCGTTAACATATATTTATTTATCTAAGCTATATTTTTAAAACTGCTGAGCACAAGACCACAGGAAAATATATATAGTCTTCTCAGGTCATAACATCTTGGAAAAAGAAAAAAGAAACTTTTACAGAACTTAGCTATTATAAAACAATATCTTATGATGTCATATTTGTAAAATATATGTATATATGTGCTAATAGTAGGAACTACTTCAATAGTTTGGGGTAAAAAGGAGGTCCCATCTATTAATTTTTCAAATTAAAACCACTTCCCAATTGCCAGACTGGCAGGGAGCCCAGTATCTCTCTTATTCCTCAAATTGTTCAAGAACTCTGGAGGCCTCTTGATCCACATACCTCAGAGAGAGAAAACCAGAGAATTTTATTAGAATACAAGTGGGCCCTGTTGAAGGCTGCTGCTGTTCTGCTCCTGGCACACAGTTTACTCATGAAAACTGATCCCCTGCAGTTCCATGTGACCCTTCCACCTGCTGTGCTCTTGCCTTTGCTGCTGCAAGTACATGGTCACAGGGATTCTTCAAGAGAGAAGCAGCCTGCTCCCTTAGAGGTACAGCATGGCAGCCACGCCTAGAGCTTTTAAGTTCACCAAGCACCAAGCGGATGCGTCGGCAGGGCCTTCTGCCTCCAGTTACACAAGTGCCCAGACAGCCTCTCCCATTGGGCAATGCAGGCTACAACAAGGAGTCCTAGCCTAAAGTCTTTGATGTTTTTTCTTACTAGGTCTTTTTTTAACAGGGACCAGTTCAATGCACAAAAAACTTTCTAATAATAAATGCAGGGAAGGAGTCCAGGTCTTCACTCTTTTCCTCTCTGAAGGTTCCCAGACTCTACAAACTTCTTCCAGTCCTCCCAGTGTTGACCAGCCCTGAAGGTGAAGAAAGACTGTGAAGGGCAACCTTTACAAAACCAGAAAAAGACCCTGCTGCATCAGTACCTGAGACACAAAAGGATAAAGACCTCATTAATGGTTTCAAACACTGGTGGGGGGCGGATTTCTCTTACCTTATAGTTGCCAGATAAAATACAGAATGACCAGTTAACTTTGCATTTCAGATAAACAATGAATAATTTTCTGGCATATGCCCTATGCCAGAAACATACTTATACTAAAAAATTATTAATTTGTTTACCTAAAATTCAAACTTGTGTGTCTTGTATATTTATTTGCTAAATCTGGCCACTCTACCTTATCTTACTTCATGAATGGAACAAACTGGGAGGAGGGGGACCTAGAACTCCCTCGTGCCTAAATTTAAAGCAGCCACAGAGCCAGACCCTCACGTCCATGTATCTTGACATCCTATCAGAGACCTGAGCCTGAGAGAGTCAAACAAAAATTCAGCTCTCACCCTGCTACTGCACAGCAGCTGCTTTTTAGATAGCCAGCGATATTTCCTGGCCACCTCCCAGCAATATATTTCTAACTACACTCACTTGGAAGATTTTAGTTCCCAGAAATGCAACACAGGATAAAATAGAACAAGGGAAGAATGACATATTGTGCCCTGGGATATTAGAGCCCCAACAGTAGGAGCAGAAACACAAAAAAACACTGGCAGAGGCTATTCTAGAGATTAGGTTTTATGCGTCTCTTTTAGAAAAGTGAATCTGAATTGCTTCAAATTACCTAAGATTAAATTCACCTCGGAGTAGAGGATCAAACAATAGGAATAGGAGAATAGTTGCCCCAAATGAATATATAGCTCCTGTAGCCCAGAAATTCAGCAAGATACTTGCCCTCCACTTTAAGAGTTGAGAGGGAAATTCTGTGGTTCCAAAATTGATAGTGACAGAGCTCAAAAGGGATATAGATATGTATATATCTCACTTATGACAAACACCAGGACTGAATAAATCTCTTGTCTTTCAAAATAAGTAAACAGAAAAAATCCAAAATTAAAAGACTGTATAACAATAAAAGAGGAAGACAAGGGAAATTATCCTCAAGACAAAAGAAAATTTAGAATACATCTACTCTGTGCTCTCAGTGAAATACCCAAACTTAAAAATTCTAGGTAAGAAATGATGGAAATGTTAAGTAAAATGAAAAGAAAGTTGACTGAAGTGAAAGGTCAAGATAAAAAGAGATGTGGCAAAAATTTTTAAGTAAAAGAATTCAGCAAACCCAAAGAGACAATAAAGTAATTAAAACCTGCCCTGAGGAATCACTCCTCTCCTTTATCATCTGCCTATCAGCAACTTCATCATTCAGAGAGCAAAAGAAACTAAGAATGGAAGGGCTACCCTGGGCTTAATTCTTACCAACAAAGAGGAATGTGTTAGTGAAGTCAAAGTGACAGGAACCTTGGGAAAAATTCAACATATCACCTTAGAGTTCATTACGGCCAAGGAAGAAAACCAAAAGCAAAGTAAGACAGGTACCTTAGGGTGCTTAGCAGTTCAGAGAAAATATAAGAATTTCCCAGAGGCAGAGATTCTAAAATGAAAGACAGGTGAAAAAATAAAACCCACTACTGCAATCACAAATGAGGGGGAAAAAACATGGGAGAGCACGTATGCAAATATAACTCAATGTGCTATACAAGGTGCTTTCTAAAGGCTGAGATTTTTAAAGGACATACAAAAGAAGACGGAAAAGGGTAAATGTAAGGATGAATACATAAGTGTGGTATTAGCCTATCAGAAGAGTGGACTAAAACTACAATGAGCAAAGACTTGTAAAAAACACACAAAACAACACAAAAACTTCTAGGTTGCATGTGAGGGTGGAAGGACAAAAAAGTTACAACCTCCCTCCTCCTATGTTAACAAGGTACAGAGAGGAAGCAAAATGACAATATTCTGAGTTTGCTTTCATATTATCTACTAAGGAACATGGTCTTTAAAATGGAAAAATTGTGCCAACAATCTTGAGAAGAAATTGATAAACCACAGAAGAAAAGATAGTGGGCGAATGTTTAACTGTTTAGATAAATGTCCTTTTCCAGGTGTATTTTAGTACAGCAGGCTTCTCATTCCCAGCACTATTGACATTTTAGGCTGGATAATTTGTTATGGGGGGCTGTCTTGACTTGTAGGATGTTTAGCAGCATCCTTAACCTCTAACCACTAGATGCCAGTATCACCAGCCTCCTCTTTGTAACAATCACAAATGTCCCTAGAGATTGTCAAATGTCTTCTGGGAAGCAAAAGGACTCTAGGTTGAGAACCACGATATTGCAGAGCACTGAAAATCTGCATATATTATCACAGAATTATTGTTAGCATCTGTGAGTAATCATGGCATTGGGAACTGACAAATGTTATCCCATATATCAAAAAGGTAGGTTCTGAATATTTGATGTTCATTCACAGCAAATTTTAATACAGTATCAAAATATTATTAATTGGAAAAGAGAGCAATGATCCTGTGAATTCTGGTATAGTTTTATTAAGAGCCACTCAAACTAAACTAATATAATTTTTTCTCTTCTTTTTTTTTCAGTTTCATAACTAAAGAGGGTAAATTGGTTTCACTAAAACATCTTTTAAATCTTTTTTAAAATCTTCTTTGACAAGTTAAAGAAATGTTAGCTGTCTCATATACTGTTGGCTGAAGTATATATTGGTAAAAATCTTTTGGGGAGGCATTCTGGCAACATCCATAAATTTTATATGCACAAATTCTTAGACTAAAC
This sequence comes from Tursiops truncatus, assembly GCF_011762595.2. NCBI lineage: Eukaryota > Metazoa > Chordata > Mammalia > Artiodactyla > Delphinidae > Tursiops > Tursiops truncatus. The sequence goes on along the minus strand of NC_047049.1, from coordinate 63,679,028 downwards.
AAATACATTTAGGAATCTGAACATGTGTACAAAGATGGATGTCAAGGACAGCAATATTTTTTGTGATAATAAAAAGCTAGAAACAACCTAAATGTGCATCAAAGTGGGACTAGTTAAATAAATTGTCATATATTCTTTCATTGGTGTGATTTGAACTGTAACCAGAGAAAAGGTCTTAGGAAGTATACAGAATCCAATTAGATTTCATTTGCCTAGAAGTAGGGGAGATATTAAAAATATTTAACAACTAGCATGGCTTAGGTACCAACCAATCAGAGTCTAGCTTGGAGCTGGGTCTTGGAAAGCTCCATCTATGCAAGGTGTTCACCCTTTAGTTGCTGGGTCTAGGGGAGGTCTAGAGGGTTCTAGGCAGAGACCAAGTGGAGGAAGGCCACTAGTGAGGGGGAGAGGAAGTACAAAAGCATTTCATATTTTAACAATTTGTATGGCCTTACTGGGGAATATCAGTCCTCACCAAGAGATAAAAACAACATTAAAATAATCCAGAATAGCACAGAACAATAAATTGGTTAAATTCAACCAAGTGGCAGCTATGATGAAGAGTAAATTCATACATACTGATGTGGAACAATTCTTTTTTTAATTTTCACCAGAAACTGGTAGCAGTTTCCTTGCGAAAAGAGGACCAGAGAGCTTCCCTGGTGGTGCAGTGGTTGAGAATCTGCTTGCCAATGCAGAGGACATGGGTTTGATCCCTGGTCCGGGAAGATCCCACATGCAGCGGAGCAACTAAGTCCATGCGCCACAGCTATTGGGCCTGCACTCTAGAACCCATGAACCACAACTAGTGAGCCCACGTGTCACAGCTACTGAAGCCCACATGCCTAGAGCCCATGCACTGCAACAAGAGAAGCCACCACAATGAGAGGCCTGCGCACCACAACAAAGAGTAGCCCCCGCTCACCGCAACTAGAGAAAGCCCACATGCAGCAACAAAGACCCAACACAGCCAAAAATAAATAAATAAATTAATTAATTTAATTTTAAAAAAGAGGGCCAGAGAACTGAGGATCTGAGGTCAAGGCAGAAGGAAGATGTATTCTCACTGTATACCCTTTGTGACGAATGCTATGTTTGCTAACAGCCCATCCAGCCCTCGCCCGGCTTTCCTCCTCTACTAGAGAGACTGGAAAGCTAAGAAACCTACTCTTTTCAGACTCCCTTGAAGTAGTGCGACCCAGATTTCACCAACCAACGACAGCTTGGGTGAGATTTTTAAAGGTCACAGGCATCAGATCCTTCTGGGAAGGTTGTGGTAGGACTCTACTGCCCAGTGCAAAAGCCAGGAAAAATGGAAGCTAGCACACCTGTAGGACCATTCCTCAGGTACATTTGGACATTTTTCCTAGCTTCATTGTCTTTGGCTGTTGCTCTGGCTCTCCAGGAGACTCTATGAGCTATCAAATAACATTTATGAAACTCTTTCTGCTGAAGCTAGCCAGAGCAGACTCTTTGTTGCAATCAAGAACCCTAGCTAATGGGAAGCAGCCACATAGCATAGGGAGATCACCTAGAGGGGTGGGATAGGGAGGGTGGGAGGGAGACGCAAGAGGGAGGGGATATGGGGATATATGTATACATACAGCTGATTCACTTTGTTATAAAGCAGAAACTAACACACCATTGTAAAGCAATTATACGCCTATAAAGATGTTAAAAATAAAAACAGAACCCTAGCTAAGGCACCCTTTGCTAAAATAAAAATAAATGTACATATATAAGTTTTTCAGTTTAAAAAATTAAGTTTTATAAAAATGTTTTAAAAATAAAATTTATGTGGGCTGGATGGTGGTACAGTTCAGGGAGGACACACCTAACTGAAGAAGCAAATCCAAATAAGCGAGCCCAAAGATCTGGGTCCCCAAATCCCCTTTGAATATCAGCTGTTGTCTCAACCACCAGAGGCCATCTTAGAAATATGGACTCAAATCAATGGCTCCCCTTCTTACAAATAATAGCCAATTTTAAAAATATGATGGAAGGAAAGATACCAAAATATGATGGTACCAAAGATACTTGTGTAAAATGTATAAAATACTTGTGTAAAGACAACTTTAAAACTCTACTGAAGGATGTAGAAAAAGAATTGAGTAAACAAAAAGATGATATATAGGTAGATTAAACATTAAAAAGGCATTATTTCTCTCTAAATTAAAATACTCACAGGCTATTATAATAATTTTATAAAATGTTACACTAAAATTCATCTGGAAATAAACATTATGTAATTACATGTAGGAAAATCCTGAAGGAGCAGAAAAGAATAAGGAGAAAGATTAATCCTTCCAGATATTAAAACATGTTATAAAATAAAGTTATTTTAAAAGTAGGGAATGCATCAGCAAGGTAGCAGGATACAAGATTAGCATACTGAAATCTGTTACATTTCTTTACACTAACAATGAAAAAAAAATCCCATTTAAAATCACGTCAGAAAAATAAAATACCTAGGAATAAACTTAAAGGAGATGAAAGACCTATAAGCTGAAAACTATAAAACATCGACAAAGGAAATTGAAGACGATTCAAAGAAATGGAAAGATATTCCAAGCTCTTGGATTGGAAGAATTAATATTATTAAAATGGTCAGGCTTCCCTGGTGGCGCAGTGGTTGAGAGTCCGCCTGCCGATGCAGGGGACACGGGTTCGTGCCCCAGTCCGGGAAGATCCCACATGCCGCGGAGCGGCTGGGCCCATGAGCCATGGCCGCTGAGCCTGCGCGTCCGGAGCCTGTGCTCCGCAATAGGAGAGGCCGCGGCAGTGAGAGGCCCACGTACCGCAAAACAAAAATAAAATAAAATAAATAAATAAAATGGTCATACTACCCAAAGCAACCTACACATTTAATGCAATCCCTATCAAATTGCACATGACATTTTCCACAGAGCTAGAACAAATAATCCTACAATATATATGGAACTACAAAATATCCAGAATTGCCAAGGCAATCCTGAGGAAAAAGAACAAAGCTGGAGGCATAACCAGATTTTAGACTATACTACAAAGCTACACTAATCAAAACAGTGTGGTACTGGCACAAAACATATAGACATATAGATCAATGGAACAGAATAGAGAGCCTACAAATAAACCCACGCACCTATGGTCAATTAATCTACGACAAAGGAGGCAAGAATATACAATGAAAAAAAGACAGTCTCTTCAACAAGTGTTGGGTGTGGGGAAAGCTGGACAGCTACATGTAAATTAATGAAATTAGAAAACTCCCTCACACCATATACAAAAACAAACTCAAAATGGTTTAAAGACCTAAATATAAGAAATGACACCATAAAACTCCTAAAAGAGATCATAGGCAAAACATTCTCAGACATAAATTATAGCAGTATTTTCTTAGATCAGTCTCCCAAGGCAAAAGAAATAAAAGCAAAAATAAACACATGGGGCCTAATCAAACTTCAAAGCTTTTGCACAGCAAAGGAAACCATCAACAAAACGAAAAGACAACCTACAAAATGGAAGGAAATACTTGCAAACAATGTGACCAACAAGGAGTTAATAGCCAAAATATACAAAGAGCTCATACAACTCAATATCAAAAAAATAAACAACCCAATCAAAACATGGTCAGAAGATCTAAGTAGACATTTTTCCAAAGAAGAGAGAGATGGCCAACAGGCACATGAAAAGGTGATGAACATTGTTACTTATTAGAGAAATGCAAATCTAAAGCACAATGAGGTATCACCTCATAACACTCAAAATGGCCATCATTTAAAAATCTACAAATACATGCTGGAGAGGGTGTGGAGAAAAGAGAACTCTCCTACACTGTCGGTGGGAATGTAAATCGGTGCAGCCACTATGAAAAACAGTATGGAAGTTCCTCAAAAAACTGAAACTAGAGTTACCATATGATCCAGCAAACATACTTCTGGGTATATGTCAAGAAAAAAAACGAAAACTCTAATTCAAAAACATACATGCACCCTAGTGTTCATGGCAGCATTATTTACAGTAGCCAAGACATGGAAATAACCCAAGTGCCCATTAACAGATGATTGGTTTGACAAGATGTTGTATATATATACAATGGAATATGACTCAGCCATAAAAAAGAATGAAATACTACCATTTGCAGCAACATGGATGCACCTAGAGAACATTACACTTAGTGAAGTAAGTCAGACAAAGACAAATACTATATGATATCACTTATATGTAGAATCTAAAATTAATAATACAAATGAATCTATATATAAGACAAAAACAGACTCACAGACATAGAAAACAAACTTATGGTTACCAAAGGGGACAGGGAGGGAGAGAAGGACAAATAAGGAGTATGGGATTAACAGATACAAACTACAATACATAAAATTAATAAGCAACAAGGATTTACTGTGTAGCACAGGAAATTATATTGAATATCTTATAATAACCTATAATGGAATACAATCTGAAAAAGGAAATAACTGAATCACTTTGCTATATACCTGAAACTAACAAAATATTGTAAGTCAACTATCTTCAATTAAAAAAAAACTTTTTTTAGAATAAATAAATAAGAACAGAAAAGGGGGGGAAAAGTAGGGACTGCAGAAAAATTAGATAAAAATATTATCAGAACAAACTTATGGTTACCAAAGGGGAAAAACAGGGTGGGATAAATCAAGAGTTTGGGATTAACATATACACACTACTATATATAAAACAGATAACCAACAAGGACCTACTGTATAGCCTAGGGGACTCTACTCAATATTCTGTGATAACCCATATAAGAAAAGAATCTGAAAAAGAATAAATACATATATATATATATATATATATATATATATAGGTATAACTGAATCACTTTGCTGTACACCTAAAACTAACATAACATTGTAAATCAACTACACTTGATATAAAATAAAAATTTTAAAAAAAAGAATATTACAGAACAGGAAGAAGAGTGAAACACAGACTCTAATATAAATTTAGCTTATGATAAAGACGGCATTTTAAATTAGCAGGAAAGGGGACTTCCCTGGTGGCCCAGTGACTAAGACTCCGTGCTCCCAATGCAGGGGGCCTGGGTTTGATTCCTGGTCAGGGAACTAGAGCCCACGTGCCACAACTAAGAGTTCGCATGCCGCAACTAAAGGTCTCACATGCCACAACTAAAAAGAGATCCTGCATGCTGCAACTAAAGATCCCACATGCCACAACTAAAAAAAAAAGTATCCCACATGCCACAACTAAGACCTGGCACAGCCAAATAAATAAAAAATATATTTTTTTAATTAAAAATAAATTAGCAGGAAAAACAGTGACTCAAATAAATCATATTAGACCAACTAAATAAACATTTAGAAGAAAAATTAAAATACAGCTGACTCCCAGCCTCACTCATTTGCTCAAAATCAATTCCAGATGTAGCAAAGACTTTTAAATTCTGAAAGAAAGTATGAGTGAATTTATATATAATACATTTATGTATAATAATTAAAGTAGAAATTCCTTTCGAACCAAACACAAAATCCAGAAACCATAAAGGAAGAAGTTTTAAAAATTGAACACAAAAATATTTTATTTTATGTATGATTTAAAAATAAAACATAAAAGTAAAAAAAAAAAAAACAAATTGGGAGAAAATACTTGCAACACATTAAACAGACAGAAAGCTAATTTGCTTAATTTACTATGAGGGAATAAAGAGAAAAAATGAGTACCGGAACTCCTTGCCAGAGCAATCACACAAGAAAAAAAATAAAAGGCATCATATTTGGAAAGGAAGAAGTAAAACTGTCTCTATTTGCAAATGACATGATTTTATATACAGAAAATCTTAAAGATCCTACTGAAAAACTGTTTAATCAATGGATTTCAAAAAGTTGCAGGATACAAAATTAACATACAAAAATCAGTAGCATTCCTATACACTAGCAACAAATTATCTAAAAAAGAAAAAAAGAAAACATTTCCATTTACAATAGCATGAAAAACAATAAAATACTTGGGAATAAACTTAACCAAGAAGGTAAAAGATCGCTACTCTGAAAACATTGATGAAAAAAATTGAGGAAGACACAAATAGATGGAAAAGTATCCCATGTACATGGATTGCAAGAATTAATATTGTTAAAATGTCAATCTCTAGACTGACCAAAAACCATCTAAAGATTCAATGCAAATCCTATCAAGATTTCAATGGCATTTTTTCAGAAGTAGAAATAAACAATTCTAAAGTTTATATGGGATCACAAAGGACCCAGAATAGCCAAAGTAATCCTGAGAAAAAAGAACAAAGTGAGAGGCATTACACTTCCTGATTTCAAGCTATACCATAAAGCTATAGTAATTAAAACAGTATGGTACCTGCATAAACATGACAAATAGACCAGTGGAACAGAATAGAGAAACCAGAAGTAAACCTAAGCATACGGCCAATTAGTATTTGACAAGGAAGCCAAGAATACTCAATAGAGAAGAGTCTCTTCAATAAATGGTGTTAGAAAGAATGGATATTCACATGTGAAAGAACAAAACTAGACCCCTATCTTACACCACTCACAAAAATTAACCTGAAATGGATTAGAGACTTAAATGTAAGGTCTAAAACCATAAAACTTCTAGAAGAAAACATAGACAGTAAGCTCTTTGACATCAGTCTTAGTAATATTTTTTTGGATGTGTCCCCTCAGGCAAGGGAAACAAAAGCAGAAATAAACAAATGGGGAACTTCCCTGGTGGCGCAGTGGTTAAGACTCTGTGCTCCCAATGCAGGGGGCCCAGTTTCGATCCCTGGTCAGGGAACTAGATCCCACATGCGTGCTGCAACTAAGAGTTTGCATGCCACAACTAAGGAGCCCACGTGCCACAACTAAGAAGCCCGTGAGCTGCAACTAAAGAGCCCACGTGCCACAACTAAGACCCAACACAACTAAATAAATAATTAATTTAAAAAATAAACAAATGGAACTACAGTAAACTAAAAAGCTTCTGCACAGCAAAATAAACAATCAACAAAGTGAAAACATAACCTAAAGAATGGGAAAAAAATACTTGCAAATCATATATTCAATAAGGGGTTAATATCCAAAACAAACAAAGAACTCATTCAACTCAATAGCAAAAAAATAAGTAACCCAATTAAAAATGGGCAAAAGACCTAAATACACATTTTTCTGAAGACTATATACAAATGGCCAACAGGTACATAAAAAGATGCTCAACATCACTAGTCGTTAGGGAAATGCAAATCAAAACCACAATGAGATATCACCTCACACCTGTTAGACTGGCCATAATCAAAAAGATAAGAGATAACATGCGTTGGCAAGGATGTGGAGAAAAGGGAACCCTGTGCATTGCCTTGGTGAGATTGTAAACTAGTACAGCCACTGCAGAAAACAGTATAGAGGTTCCATAAAAAATTATAAACAGAACTACCATATAATCCAGCAATTCTACTTCTGGGAATACATCCAAAGGAAACTAAACACTAACTCAAAAAGACACCTGCACCCCCATGTTCATAGCAGCACTATTCACAACAGCCACAACATGGAAACAACTTAAGAGTCCATCGGAAGGTGAACAGATAAAGAAGTTGTGGTCTATTATGTACCGTGTAATGGAATATTATGCAGCCATAAAAAATGAGGAAGTCCTGTCATTTATAACAACAGGAATGGAACTTGAGGGCATTATGCCAGGTGAAATAAGGCAGACAGAGAAAGAAAAATATTGTATGAGCTCATTCATATGTGGAATCTAAAAACAAAAAAAAAACTAAACTCATGGAAAAAGAGATCATATTTGTGCTTACCAGAGATGGGGGTGGGTGAAAGGAGAACTGGAGGAAGGTGGTAAAAAGGGAACAAATTTCCAGGTATAAAATACATAACTACTTGGGATGTAATGTACCATATGATTATAGTTAACACTGCTGTATGACATGCATGAACGTTATTAAGAGAGTAAATCCTAAGAGTTCTCATCACAAGGAAAAAAATTTGGTTTCTCTTTTTCCCTTTTCTTTTTATTGTATCTACATGAAATGATGGATGCTAACTAAACCTATTGCAATAATCATTTTACAATACAGTTGACCCTAGAACAACATGGGGAGTAGGAGCACTGACCCTCCCAGCAGTCAAAACTCCACAGATAGTTTATAGTCACTGTTCATATCCACGGTTCCTCCATATCTGCAGTTCTACATCCAAAGATTCAACCAACCACAGATCACGTAATACTATAGCATTTACTATTGAAAAAAATTCACTTCTAAGTGGACCTGTGCCATTCAACCCATGTTGTTCAAGGGTCAACTGTATATGTAAGTCAAATTTATTTAGAGAGATACACCTTCCATAGACAGAACGTGGTCAGTCTCAAAAGGCAAGAACAGGGGCTTCCCTGGTGGCGCAGTGGTTGAGAGTCCGCCTGCCGATGCAGGGGCCGTGGGTTCGTGCCCCGGTCCGGGAAGATCCCACATGCCGCGGAGCGGCTGCGCCTGTAAGCCATGGCCGCTGAGCCTGCGCGTCCGGAGCCTGTGCTCCACAGCGGGAGAGGCCACAACAGTGAGAGGCCCATGTACCAAAAAAAAAAAAAAAAAAAAAAAAAAAATGCCAGAACAGCCTTGGGAGAAACAACTCCACAGAGTATGAGCCATCTCAGAAGGCAAGAGGCCCCAAAATATGGGATGGTTAGTTTTTACGGGCTGGGTAATTTTATAGGATAATGAGTGGGAGGATTATTCCAACTATTTTGGGGAAGGCGTGGGTATTTCCAGGAATTGGGCTACTGCCCGCTTTTTGACCTTTCATGGTTAGCCTCAGAACTGTCATGGCGCTGGTGGGTGTGTCATTTAGCATGCTAATGTATGACAATGAGCGTATAATGAGGCTCAAGTTCCACTGGAAGTCAAATTCTCCACCATCTTGGACCTAGTTGGTTTTAAACAGTTTATGTAGTGTCCTGTGGCTATGTCATTCTTTTAAAGGTTGTGCCCTGCCCCCTTCCCTCCTGTTTCACATACAGCAGTAAAATACCATGAAGCCACTGAAAAGAATGAGGTAGATCTACATGAATTGCTATGCATCTGTCTTAACTAAATGTAACTGTCCTAATCCACGGAAAATGTGGGGATGCAAGATGCAGATCAGTATGCATAGCATTAAGCCCTTTTTTCTTGACCTAAATCAGGGTTCTGTAAATTAGCAAGAAGAGCAGAATGCATAGATATTGCATAGGCAACCAGCAGTGCCTATCACAGATTATTTGATTCTTAAAACTAGGATTCTTTCGGTACCCCATATTGGGGAAATAGGAACTGCTGATTCTAACAGAAAAGCTAGTTAATCATGCAAATTTCCATGGAAACATAATCTATGAGCTCCAGCCCTGGACTAAGACAGACCCTGGTACTTCTGGAGAATCACAGAGAGGTAGGTTTTACTTCTCACTCTCTCTTCATCCCTATCCACAAAAACACAAACACTAGAAAGGAAACACCATATGGGCAGGGCTTTAATTTGGTTCACTAGTATCTATCCCCAGAACTAAGAATAATATCTGGTACACAAGTCATCTAGAAAGAGTAAAATAATCCAAAGCCAACGTTGGAGTAGAGCCAATGTAGCCCTTTGAGGAATCCTGCCTCTCAGTCATTCTATGTGTTCTCAATGAGCTAACCTAGGGCATTTTTGCATTGATACTACCTCCAGAAGCCTCATCAACTGAGACCTGGTAATTCATTTATTATCTAGTTAATTGTACACCTCAATCCCAATTCTCTACTCCATATGCCTATAAATAAGGAAGATAAATGCTTGTGTGTTCCCTTTCATCTGTTTCAAGTAACAGATTGAGAACTGTTGATCACATTTTGAATGGTGCTAATACAAAATAGGGTCTAAAGTCTTCAAGTTCCAGTACTTGAAGGTCTTTCTTTGTGCTAAACATTGCCTTCTCCATCAAATCTTTTTCACCATTAATGGCAGGACCTGAGGCAGCACAAGAATACCAATTAGGATAATGAAAAGCAGGAAAAAGAGGTGAGGGAGTGGCAGTGACAAATAAATTTGACCTAATTTACAATTTTCCACATAGGAACTTAGTCACTTCTCAGACCCTGGAAGTTAGTGATTAAATTGGTAGCAGATTACTGGCTGTGTCCCAGACAGCAATAATGTAATTAAAAATAGTAATTAAGCATGTGAAAATCAGGTGCAACAGTTAATAGTCATGTTCCTTTTCAAAAATTCTATAGTCTCAATTATCTGTCACTTTCCATTAGGTTTGCAACTTGGCGAAACTCAGGAGTTCCACCCCACAATATCATGTCACTTAAAATCCAGTATCCTAGCAAGATTTAGAAAATCATGCTTTTGAGTCTCTAGACTAACATTCCCATGAGCCAATGATCCATAAATAAACACTATTTTTAAGTCTTCATTACGAAGCACATAGTTTCTCTTCAGGCAATATTGGGCTGCCAACTTCTCTACTTAAGTCTTAATCCCTTCTATTCCAAAGAAAAAATAGAAACATGCAAGCAGAAATTCAGAGTGAATAAAGAATGTAACTCCCATCTTTCCATACCTATGATATTTCTCTAAATATCACTGTAAGAATAAAATTCTACAATTTAAAAAATTTTAATGCAGGCAGAATATATTCTTTAGGAATTCACAACCCTCTACCTCACCTCCCATCAAATACTGATGTCTCTACTCTCTCCACTTTGATTTCTGTACCAGCTACTACTTCCAAAAATCAAATCATTTTATTTATCACCAATTTCTTAGCTTTTTTACTTCAATATATTCTATTTCTACAACCATAATTCCCAAATTCAATACCAATAACAGAATTAAAATTTCATATCTTCCCTAATTCCCACCCTACCCATGCCTTATTCCATTCTCATGTTTCCCTAAGCAGAAAATCCCAAAACTGAAACTCTGCTTTTGCATGTACCATCTATCCTTTTTCTTTCCACTTTGCTGCCTACAGATTTTCTCCAAATAATTCTAATTTCCAAAAAATTTTATTATAAAATATTTGTTCTTCCTAATTCTATTTCTTTGCCACAGTTGGATCATAAAATTCATATAAATCAGAACAACATATAGATGATTCTCTACGAAGGTTATTTATAAATTCTAAAGTCCAAAATAATGTAAGCAGTCAATAATACTGTCTGTCGGTTTCAGGGAGAGATGAAGAATTTTTAACATGTAACTTTGTTGATACCTGTGAAAGTCCATAAGTTGAAATTTTGTAAGTAGAGGAGATTCTGTCCTTCCAAATACTAAGTATATTGCTATCTATGTGCCTGATAACTGTGTTTTGCATCTCATGGACACTCAATAAATATTTCATTTGGGAGATAAGGAATTTTACAAAGCCTTAAAAGAAAAACAGTAAAAACCCATCTTCTTAAAAATCACAATCTTTGCCTTCAACTCTAATGTTCTCTAATCTGACAAGTACACATTTAAGAACAGAGCTTAAAGAAATGACCTTTAAAATAAATAAATAAATACACACACACACACACACACACACACACCCCCACAGCACCCAAATGTTCAACACTGATTTAAAAAAATTATATATCCATTCACTTGGAAGAATGTTAGGCAGCAGTCTAAAATAACATCTATGTAGATTAGGTAATATTATATGGAAAATATTTTCGTAAAGGTTAAATGAAAAAGCAAGGTTCCAAATTTTATCTACAGTATTACTGCAATTCATTTTAAAGCTGTACAGAGAAAAAAGACTAAAAGAACATGCATCAATGAGATTACAGATAATTTTTCTCTGTGCTTTCAAAATTCCTACAATAAGCTCATATTACTTTTATAATGAAAAGAAAGTAAGTTTTACTATAAAAATCCCAATATTTTACTCAGTTAAGAAGGAAGGCTCAGACCATGTATAGGACACAACAAATAGAAATAGCTGTATATATGCTGTTGGCATTTTGGGCTTCTCCATTTAACAAATGTGTCCTATGCTACTATTAAGGTAATTCTTTATGGTGGGTAATGAAATTGTAATAGTCCATCCAAATATGCCATTCGAATTTGACTACTGATAATCCACATCTCCAAATCACAATTTTTCTCATATATGCTGACACTTTAGTCTGTCTAAAAAAGCTAGCCACAAACCCAGGACCAAGGCTTATCTGAAATCCTATTTTTCCCACATGTGTGTTTTAAGCAAATCTTTGGATCTCCTGTATCTTCTGATATGTTGCAACTGTCTTTCTCAGTGGTGCATATCCATGACTCAAAACCTCTACAGTTAATGAACCTCCCGATACCTAACCTAAATTTCTTCTTGTTTCCATTCGTACTTATTCCTCCCAGTTCTGTCCTCAGTGCAACTGAGAGCAATTGCTCGCAGTCACTCAGACACCATCAGATAGTGACCTTCTATTTACATTATTACTTCCCATATTCATCTCATACAGTGTAATTTTCATTTGATTATAAATGGTGGTAAAAACAGTTCTGAGAGATTCCTCAATTTCTTAATGTTACTGTCAATTATAAAACAAATATATAAGGCAAATATTAAATTCAAAAATTAAGGCTTTTGCCACTATCTCATTTTAAAAATCTCCCATTTACTGTGAACAAGCTTTGGGTTGAAAGTAAAATTCCTTCAAATATTTTGCCCCAGCCCCATGCCAAAGCACAAGCAACCAGACAACATCTTATCTTTTCCTGCACAGGATCCCAATCGGTTTTTTATAGCCAGAAACTCTCTGAATGCAAAGTACGACCTTGGCTACTAGCTTCCCCTGGCACTAGCTTGAAAGTTATTTATAACTTTAAACTTAGCGTGAAAGCCTACATTTCTCACCATAACTAGTCAAAACATTCCCGTTTTATATAATAATGTGTTCTTTAATTCAGAAAGAAACCCCACATTTTAAACCTATAATATATAACTAAGGCAGAGCAATTTCAACGCAGAAACAAAAAAGCACTGAAGTCCAGCTCCTCTTTTTACAAACTTGACTCTTACCTTTCTGTTGCTTCCTATAAAGTAAATGTGTTTAAAATTCAGCTCTTGTAGGAAATTTTCCAAAAAGAGTTTGGGGGAGAAAAAAAAAAAAAAACGACGACTTCTTGGTTAGTCACAGAGTTACAGAGTACCAAATTGAGAGGCAGTGACAGTGGGGCAGTCACTTCAGCTGAGCGTCATTCACCCAGGATGAGAAAGAAGGGGGAGGTTACAAACCAGGGTGGGTGGTATCTAATCCTGAACTGCTAGTCACTGACCTCACTGACAACTTGTTACTGAAAATACTTTGTTGAAAAAGGCCAGACACATACTTTGCCTAGAGATCTACAAACAAAGCTGTCAGGAAGCTCTAAATAAGTTAGATCTGCATTTCTCTAGTCCCTTTCCAAAATAAGGACCTCTTACATCTAATTAAAGCTGAACGCTGGAATTATCAAGAGTGAAAAATGATAAAGCAGGAATAGTCCAGGAAATCCACACATCAAAAGATCAATTATGTAAAATTCAGTGTCTTCAGTACCACAGAATTATGTGTCACATTTCAGACAGTGTCTTTCCTCTGAAATCTTACCTGTCTCATACCCTTGCACCAAGCATCACACTCTCTGCTTCTGGGATTTATTTGCACCTACATAATTATCAGTAAAGAATGTAAAGTGAAGATTTACCAAAAACTCCACAGGTGGAACCATTATTAAAGTCACCAAAAAAAAACAAATTTTTCCAACAAAATTTTTTTCTATGGCTATTCTTTTTCATATTTTCTCTTTCCTTTTTTTTAATCTCCTCTCCATCAACATCTTACCATTCACTGGAACAATCGTGCATAGCCCTGCCTTAAGCTTTATCACTTCATCTATTCCTTGACACCCCACTTGAACTTGTACCATATTTCCTTAGGCATTACTGCTTTTGTGACTTTCTTCCAATAGCTTCTAAAAACAGCGGTGGTAACTGCCCCTAAAACAGAACTACTCATCTGAGTTTGGGCATTCCTGTTCTTAAAAGACTGAATTCAAAAAAATTTTAAGGCATTTATTTATTAGCTCTACAGACACTCTTAGAACAAATATGAGGGAGCTGAGAGGAAAAGGCAAGGTCTGGAAATTGTCAGAGAATCAATTATGAAAGAGGTTTCATTTTATATGATTTCTAGGGAAATCTCTGAAATAACTATTTTTATGTAGCTTCCTCTAAAATGTGCATAATTGACATTACATTTATCTAAAGATTCTTAGTTGCTAACACACTGTCCTCTCCAATTTTTTTTAAAGCAGCTTTTTACCCCTGGAGAATCTAGGAACAGCCTCTTTTCACAGTGAAAACAAAGAGTAAGTTTTATGTCTCTCACTCCATCTTTTCTTGAATAAAGAAATCACTTGACACTTGCAAAATAGAAGTTTTTGTTTTAGAGCTTTAATAATGAATGTTTTCTAAACACAGACTGTTGAATTGAGCCCAAGATTAGATATCCAAATTCTATTATGAGCCAGCCTGCCCCCACTTTAAAGGCACAAATAAGTTATTTACCTGCTCTGTACCTCTCCTTTCCATCTGCAAAATGGAGATGAAAACCCCTATTCTTCCTATCTACTTTTCAAGGGATATGCGAAATAAATGGATAAAATCTGAAGTGCTTCAAATTACATTGAACTCCTCAGAGATGCAATACAGATGCAATTACAGTACTTGGTGTTATCAAACCAACTGAATATTATAAATATATGAAATACAATTTTAAAGAGCTATAAACAGTTGGGTTTTTTTTAATTCCCTCATAGAAATGTCTGCAGCCTCCAAGAGCAGTTTTAGCTGAAGTATTCCCCACTATAGCCACAAGAGGTCCTCCTCCTAGCAATTCAAATCACGTCGGATTTGATGAGCAGAGGCCCCATAGTCCTCTGTATTTACATCGGTTGGCTGACAGAAAACACAGATCACCTATGTCAGATTTCCATAGCTAACTATAGGGTAGCAAACAAAACCGGAAAAATCTGGCTTTCTCTGGGTGATCACTGAAGCATGCTGAACACTAAATAGTTCCTGTAAACTACACAGCCGCTGCATTTTGCACCCTGGCCGCCTTCCAGATTTGCACAGTAATTCTGTCTTGTCACCTTGCCCAGTCTTGTTCAGTATTTATTCTCCTTCCCTATTTACTTGTTTCCTTTCTTTATACTTTTGAAACTTTAAAATTTTGGCTCACATTCTTCTTGCAAGCAAACAAAAGTTAGGGATAGAGGAGCTAGAAAAAAAGAGAAAAAAGAATAAATCAGAGACGTTGTAGAAATCCTCCCGAGATAATCAAAGGTTCTTTGGCTCTAGGTATCAGGGCTGGTCCCAGACAAACTCACTCAACCACATGCACTGAGGAGCCCCTTGATGC
The DNA here is from genome assembly GCF_011762595.2 of Tursiops truncatus. Taxonomy (NCBI): domain Eukaryota; kingdom Metazoa; phylum Chordata; class Mammalia; order Artiodactyla; family Delphinidae; genus Tursiops; species Tursiops truncatus. The sequence goes on along the minus strand of NC_047049.1, from coordinate 63,663,619 downwards.
AGAGCCCTGTTTTAGGGGCCAGCTAGATTACAGGCACAGAAGGGAGGCCTCCTGAAAGAAAACAATTTTATCCCTATCAACATTCCCTCCTGGAAAATAAGCCCTTCGGGGTACAATCAGTTCTTTAATCAGAATGGAATACAGTTTCTTCTTTTCATTAAAATCCCTTAAAAAAATGAAAGTAGCTTTTGCATGAACCATAAGTCCATTTTATTCTATACATTACACCTCAAAATATTCACAATTTCAGGTTGGGGCCTAAAAAATATATATAATTTTCTGAACAGCTATAACACCTTTTTAAGATAAGATTTAAAGCAAAGAATACTTTCAGTTTGCGATAATTAAAATTATTTTATTCCAATACTATGTGATAAATAGTTCCAGCACTTTGCTGGCTGTTTTAGGTGAATCTAAATCAATCTGCCCCTATTTCAAGGTTTGTGTACTGTAGCAAAAAGATGTTTCCCACTCTCCCTTCCCACCCACCCTGTTATTAGCTACTAATCAACTCTCCTGCCTCATTCGCAAAAACAGAAGCCATCTTGGGAAATGTCCCTTACCTTCTCATCATCAAATCTACGAAACCACCAGCACGAGCCCTATCTTCTCTGCCTTCTCTCCTATTACAATTCAAGTTGTACCCTTGCTCCTACCAAAAGCTAATCTCTCCTCTTCTGCTCTGGATTCCTCCTTCTCCCGTCTTCTCAAGGGCTCTGCTCCTTCATTATCATCTCATGTACTACATTATAACCCCTTTTCTAGTGATCGGCACCAACTCTACATTAAAAATATCAACAAACAAACATTAGCTTCACCTTACAGCTCCCTCCAGCTGCTCCTCCAAGTTCTCTGCTGCCTTCATCACAACACTTCCCTAATGAGTTGCTTGCCTTCCCTATGTTTTCACTTCTCATTTACTCCACAACCCACTCCATGTGACTTCTATCACCTCCACCGCCATAAGGGCCATTTTTAAGTCTACCAACAACTTCCACGTGGCCAAATCCATAGTGTTACCTCAGGGAATACATCATCCAATCCTATGGCTTTAAATGAGATCTTTAATAGGATGCTGAGTGGGATTTTTCTTGTTGCTCAGGATTGGCAACTAAGGCTCAAAATGAAAGAAAAAGAATCCATCTGTGTACATTGCACGCTAAGGAATTTCCAATATCTGAGGGCAGACATCTCACTCCAGGGCTTACTAAAAATCATTTAAGAAAAGAGCTTTATGCTCTTCCTCTCCTATTCCCTCTCCTAGCCCCAACAATAGAGGAAAAGTTAGGGAACTTGAAAAATCAGAGGAACTAGGCCAACTACTCTTCTCCTCTCAAAGATACCAGAGCAGTAAAAGTGGTAGAAAAGTCAATCTTGCCCCTTCCCCATTTCAAGTCCCTCAAGAGGACATCTGGTCAGCGCTGGAGGAAAGGGAGGAGATGAGATTTAAACTGGAATCAGATAGGAGTTTTAAACTGGACTAAGCAGGCCTTAAAGAACTGAAAATGGCAGCAAAATTATGGAGCCCACCCAATGTATCATTTAGGAATGAGAAAGGGAGATGCAGCACAGCAAAGTGAAATGCAAGGACTGAAGAAACTTGTTCACTCAATAAACCAGTCACACCTTCACATGCCAATGATTCTCAAACTTGTATCCCAAACCCAGACCTCTCTCATGAGCCCCAGAGGCATATATCTAACTACTGTCTCCATTTGGATAACAAATATGCATTTCAAACTTAATTTGTCCCAAAAAAGAGTTCTTGATTTTCCCTCTCAAACCTATTTCTTTCAAGGTGATCATTTTATAATAGAAATATCAGATCAATATGTTGTGTACCTGGAACTAACAGTGTTGTAGGTCAATTATATCTCAATTAAAAAATAATAATTTAAAAAACTAAGGGATGGAAGGGGGAAAAAACCCTATTTCTGTCACTCATAGTCTAGTAATCGGTACCATCACCTAGTTCCTTAAGCCAAAACCTAGTAGTCATCCTTCATTCATTCTTTTCCCTCACAATCATCAAGAATTTCCATTCTATTTCCACTTGTCTCTATCTCCCCTACCCCAACTCTTCTGAGGCATCTGCAATCCATTCTCTACATAGCATCTAAATATTTCAGAATACAGTTTAACTCATGTTATTCTCCTCCTTAAAATCATCCAATGGCTTCTTATTACTCATAGCACAAAATCCAAATTATTTACCAAATCTATAAGGCCCTGCATGATCTGGCTCCTGTCAACCTCTCCCACCGTGACTCACAGCACACCTCCCCCTAGTTCATTGACTTCGATTACACTTTCTGTTCAGAAAACATCCAAGTTTATTCCCTTAGGGCCATTGCACTTGCTGTTCTTTTGCCTGAAATCATTTTCTCCCAGCTGTTTACATGTCTGGCTCATTCTCATCCTTGATATAATCCCTCAGAGAAGTAATACCTGATTATCTTATCTCACTGCCCCCAGTCACTTATCACAACCTTGCATATTTACTTATATGTTTACTTTTTGTGTCTTCACCACTGGAATAAAAGCCAGGGGCAATGGTAGTATCTTTAACAGCATGGCATATGAAAATTAACTGTACAAGATAAAGCATCAATAGCTATAGGATTTCAAAGGAATGAGAGAGAGCTCTAGAATGAGGGGGTAATCCAAGAAAATTTCTTGGAGGGAGTTATATTTGCCTTGATACAGAAATGAAAGATGTCAGAGTCATAATAGAATATTCTATTAATTTTATTTCTCAAATATCCTTCAAATCCATTGCCTCTCCATCTTCACAGCTATTACCCTGATACAAACTACAGTTGTCTTGCTTGTTGTCTTTATATACTTATCACCTAATTTCTCCCTCTCCCTCTATTTCACTTTGTGTAAACCCAAATACAGTATTTAAATGCTAGTCAGAATATATTTATGCTAAATTTTAAAATCTCAATTTAACTATTTCAGAACTACTAAAATTGACACGTTAACCTCATTGCCTTGGTGACAACACAAAGGCTAAAATGAATGTTCTTCTCATTAATTTTTCTCATTTAATCTTCTCAGAGTGCCATGCCTCAACTCTTGACAGCTCATCTTGCAGTTAGTCAATAACCTTAACAAGCACAGTAATTACAGTCAATCATGTCTGCTTTAGTTCATTGATTACTTTGTTACTTCTTTTTCAACTTGTTAATGAAAATTCCCAGCACAGACCTCTTGGGTAACATTTCTTTTATTAATTAACTACCCTATCAGTCCCTTGAATATATTAAAAAAAAAACAGAGCATCTTGTATTGATGGTTCCAAAAACAACTTGCTCTTGCAGCTTTGAAAATCAAAATCATTTTCAGAGATACAGAACACCTAGAACAAAATCAATATTTACTGTCATTGAACCTGCCTTTTTATTTCAAATTATTTAAACAACAGATGTATTATATTACTTCTGAAGGATTAACATATTTCATTTTTAATTGATACAGCTTTTAAAATTTTAAAGAAATTATCTTGTATTTGTGATTCTAACCTCAAAAGCTAGTTATAAATGGTGTAAACAAGAAATGTAGCATCCTAAACTAGAGGCACTCGGAAAGGGGTGTGGTAGTATTGATATCATTTAAAGTCAGAATCAAAAAAAAATGTCAGAATCACTTTTGGCCTCCTAAGAGTTTGAGGTTAAATTTACCTTTGAAACAAATTGTCTCTTGGTTCTAAGAAAACAAATATAGTAGATTTTCTAGTTGTGTAAATGTTAAAGCAAATTTCACTTAAATGTAAGGAAGGAAATGACTGTCATTTCACTCAGAGAAATTCAGTGAGGCATGTCTCTGCAGAATTTTATTGCTTCTTAAAGAGAACCATTTCTTTTCCCTGTATAAATTTACATGGCCCTCAAACCCATCAGAATTACACCCCCTTTATTAAAAAATATTTTCCAATGTCTTTTCTTTAACATCCTGAAATGAAATTCATACTTACTAACTACACACTGACTATACTGAGTCTTTAAAAATTTATATATATTTTATATATAAATGTTGTTTATATAGTATATGTATTTTACACAAATTATATATTTGCATTTCATTATGCAAATACTCAGGCACACTTACATGCGAACACATAATAAAAGAGTCACTTTTCTCCTTATGCATATAGAATCACTGTGAATGTGACAGCGACAAATACAGATTGATGAGGATGTATTGTATTGGCAGTTCAAATACCACAAGCAGCATTGAAATAGTGATGTGCTTTTTCTGAAATGGTGAACGATACAGAACAAAAGAACAATCTTCCTTTAATATACCCAATTGGTTGCATTCCTGAAAAATTCAGTGTATATTAAAACTGTGCAAAAAATACTTTGTTTATAAGTAAAATCAGAATTCGTTTCAAGGCTTAGAAAATTATAAACAGGACCTACATGAATGTCCAGTGAGATATTTGAAAGTTGCACAGGATGTGGGACTATTCATTTTAGGGGAGAGTTTCAAACATTGCAAAACCTTTAAGCTTCTTTGCCTCAAGTCAATTAAATGACAAATATGCCCTACAGCTACTATGGCAACCAGAACTGCCTGACCCTGGAGCAAGGAGAGAGAGTGGGGACTTGAGAACCACTGATGTAAAACAATGCACGTTTACAAGAGCCCCAAGGCTGAAATGAAGAAGATATATAGATGATGGATGGATGGATGGATAGGAGGAAGGAAGGAGGGGAGGGAAGGGAGGGAAGAAGAAGGGGAGGGAAAATTCTATAACAAGCTCTAACTGGAATGGCATAGAACATCCTGGAATGAACTACAGAAGTCCCATTTAGAGAATAATTCAGATCTCTAGGAAATGTATTAAAAGACAGCTATGGTAATTGCCTAAAGGAGAAGTGAAGATGGGCAGCACCCACAGGACCAGACCATATCCTACGAGTGAGGGAGTGAGGTTTCCCCTGAAAAGAATGGATATTCCCACTGTTATTTATCCTGGGGAAGAAGTTGATTCCAGGACAAGAATGAGAAGTGGACAGCCAGGTTTTTAGCTGAAAAGGGGAAAGTCCCTTTTCCCTCTTAAGTCCCAAGGTTTGGGAGCCTAGACTCCAAATAGAAGAGACAAGCCAGAGAGTTCCCACAGTGGAGAGCAAGCTGGCATGTTCATAATAGTGGTAGACGGAAACAAGTTAGAGGAGCACTTTTCAAGGAAGTTTTGAAAGCCAAGCAGAACTTGGACCAGGGGATTCTGAGCATGGCCACAGTTACTGTCATACTTATTATGTACTGTCTTTTCTTTATCCCGTCTCTTTCTATAAACGCTGGTTAAAATGCTATCCTGTGGAAAATTAAGGAAAGGGTCTGTTTTTTGATTTGGATGGAATATCAACCTGAAGGACAAGAGCAAAGGCAGCAGCGCAGCAGCATGACACGGCATCCAAAACAGGAAAGCATGATGGACCTCTTCCTAAACACAACTGAGAGAGCTCTGGGCATGACTTAGAAATAGCGCAGAAACACTGTAAGGGGCTGATTTCTGGCACTAAGACGGTAGGAATTTAAGCTACTGGAATCTAGATATCTAAAAGAATATATGACCTTATTTTATAATACAGGTGTTCAGACTCAAGTTTGAATGACATGCAGTAAAGTCTTCAAATAAGTGGTAGCTATTTTTAATCATGTAAACTACTTAGTATATGGTATATACTTCACACTGCATTTTAGGCAGGCTCAGTTTAAGCAGTGAGCAAGTACAAGAGAAAGAACCAAGCAACAATAAAGAGCTGAGCAAGAATATGGCTAGAGAACTGACCAAATGATAGGGCTAAACCCCAAAGAGACTTTGATGGCAGCCCAATCAAAGTGGCTTGGTGGCCTAATACAGCAAACTTGTATTTAATTAGGACCAGTTTCAATGTCCAAGAACCAACAATCTAGTGAGTGGGGCACTGCAGCAGGAGTCTCCTCCCAGCAGTGTCACTCTATGTTAGGTGGTGGTGATGCCCTGTTTCAGGTGGTTCAATTAGAAACGCCCAGCCTAAGGCAGGAAGTTAGAGCCCCAGCCAAGTGCACTGGGCAGAAACCCAGTTACCTAGATTAAACAAACATGGTGGAGAGTTAGATGAAAGGCTATGATTCAATGGACACAAAATTGCCCAGGCTTCACCCAGGCGCACCAGATATGGGACTAAAATTCCACCTTCCATCTACAGGGTGGATTTGTTTAGGAGCTGGATCTAACGAAGGCTGCAGATTGCAAACATTACTATCAACACAGGTGAAAAAGTTTGGGGTAGGCCTTCTTTACATAATGCAGGTTTAGTTCTTCTCAAATAATCAATGCAAATGCTTATCATGTCCTGAGTTGTAAGAACTCTTTGCATATACGTACTCTTAAGAGGAAGTATCTTAACTGACTGCCAATAGTCAGCTAGATAAGCAGAACCCTTACTATATGGCACCTAGGTATGAATGATCCTTGTTTGGGTGGGCTACTCCTTTCAATAATACAAACATAGGAGTTCAATGTGTTATCAGAATTCAAATTATCAAATATAGGAATATTAACACTTACCATGTGCAAACCAGGAATTTACATCTCAGAAATTATGCAAAAAATCTAGGTATTAGAGATTTTAAGGTACTTTGAAATTAGGGACCTAATTAAAACCACTGATTCAAAAATAAGGTAAATCTCAGTAGCTTAAAAACTAGACCATGGGGCTTCCCTGGTGGCGCAGTGGTTGAGAGTCCGCCTGCCGATGCAGGGGACAGGGGTTCGAGCCCCGGTCTGGGAAGATCCCACATGCCGCAGAGCGGCTGGGCCTGTGAGCCATGGCCGCTGAGCCTGCGCGTCCGGAGCCTCTGCTCCCGGCCACAACAGTGAGAGGCCCGCGTACCACAAAAAAATAAAAAGTAAATTAAAAAATATAAAAAACTAGACCATGACTCACAGACACTTTCTAATTCTGTGAATTTAAATAAGTTAAAACTTCTATTAACAATTTCAACTGTTTCCTCTTGTTCATACACAAAATCGGTATTTTACCTCAGAAACTAGTACAAACGCTAAGAACTAAATTTTTAAAATTCAGTACTGGGCTTTACATCTAGCAGAATTTCACAAGATCTCAAACTATTCACTAGTTTGGAAAACGTTCAAAGACAAAGAGACAAAGGAAGGTGAGTAATCGATAAAAGAGGTTATGAGAGGATTCTTTTCTAGTAAGACTAGGCCAGCTCTAGCTTTTGTTCCTCTTTTTCTAAAAAAATAGCTAAGGCAAAGCATGAATCATGTCACGTAGTTTTCACTATCCTCCTTGCTCTCCTTGAATTTTTACAAACACCTAAAGGCAATCAAATACACAAATAATTCACAGATACTAACCTCAAAGAGAGGAAATAACCTAAGGATGATATCCCAAAATAAACTGTCAGGGAGGAAAAGGTTTAATTAGAGATTTAGCTATGAAGCTATACTGTTATTTTGTCTTTATTCATTTACTAAATGGAAAGAAATCACACAAAGACCTACAATTAAGTAGTAGAAGTGTTAAAACTTCTAAAAATATTATCTAAAAGAAACAAAACAGAAATAAGGCCTAAATCTCATCAAAGTTGTTTTATATCATCCCTTATTCCTTATAAAACACCTAGAAGACCCTTTAAGGACTTCCCTGGTGGTGCAGCGGTTAAGAACCTGCCTGCCAATGCAGGGGACACAGGTTCAATCCCTGGTCAGGGAAGATCCCACATGCCATGAAGCAACTAAGCCCTTGCGCCACAACTACTGAAGCCGGCATGCCTGGAGCCCATACTCCACAACAAGAGAAGCCACCGCAATGAGAAGCCCGCGCACCACAATGAAGAGTACCCCCCACTCTCAGCAACTAGAGAAAGCCTGCGTGCAGCAATGAAGACCCAACGCAGCCATAAATAAATAAATATTTTTTTAAAAAAAGACCCTTTAAATGACTTCATGGTTTCATAAATTGTTTATATTTTCACATTTCTAATATTAAATATTAATTAAGTGAATTTGCCCATGTATTTTCAATGTTTATGCACTTGATTAAATCCTTTCTATGGGTTTCTTATGACACAGAAACACTGCACAACCCAGAGTTTTACTTGAGGAAGAGAAAAGAGAAGGGAAAAAAACAACCACATTTGCCCCAAAATTTTTTCAGTTCTCTGATAAGCAATTTAATCCCACAAGACCCATGATCCTAAATAGTAGCTTCACTGTGAATAAATGTTTAGTCCACCTTTCAAAACATTAGAAGCCAAGTATCAGCTGTAACAGAAACTTCTGGTTAGCCTCACCTCTGATTCCCATCACACCTGTGGAAGATAGTTCCTGGCAGGCCACAACACCCTCACACTGTCAGTGTCACACCTCATGTCTTTCACTGTCCACTGGGAGGCTTCTCCTATACCACAGATGACACGGGGAGCCCACTCAGTATGTGTATATCCGTAGAAGTTCCCAGGAGTGAGTGTCCAAGATTAACACAACAAGTGAGGGTAAGGAACTGGTAGACAACTGCTCCTTCCAATTGGCCCCCACGTAGAGAATTCTAAGTGGCATTCTACACAATCCTCGGAAGGTTCTTGGTGGCATCAAGTCCCAGCTGGGCTCAGCAGTGACTCTGAAAACACAAGCTTATCTTATATTATCCTTTTCTGTTTTCCTCACTCTGCCCAGTACCTCACCCCTGCTCCATGGTGCTGCCATCAAATAAACTACCTAGACACAAGTCCCTGTCTCAGGTTCTTGCTTTCAGGGAGAATCCAAGCCAAGACTGTTTATACCAGGAGTGGGCCTAGAAAGCAGGCCCTTGGAATGGTACTCATGAACCGGATCACTCACAGGCCAGACAGAAATGAGAGCCCATTGCTGGTGAGTTGCGAGTGGCATCTCACCTACTGTGGGGTGAGATGAAGTACAGGTGAAAGTGCTGATTGTGAGCATCTATTCCCAATTTTGCATTCAGTGCCATCATGCAGGTAATTTGAAAACGGCCATGGTGAGGAGTATTCACACCCCAAAATTTGCAAACACTACAAATCAGGGCTTCCCCATTCCCCATCATTCTATCGAGAGAACTGTATGATTGGGAAGGGGCTATGAGACTCCTTCATATACAGAAGTTTGGCCAACACTCCAGTTTTCAGCTTCCTTCTTCCCATACCCCATTTGAAGTGGTACCCAGTACGTTTTCCAGGATTTATGTCATAAATCACCAAATCCCAAGGCTACTCCTGTCCATGGCATAAATCAGCTGCTTCCACTATGGTCAGCCTTTATCCAAGTGCAGGAAGTCTATTTTTAGCAATTAAAAAATCTTTTAATAGTGAGGTTTGGGAAAGTTTCTATATAGTATATTGCGGTTTGCCAGTGCTCAGGTTAAGGATTCCATAAACAGGTAATACATGTTAGTCATATTCTATTTTTTATAAAATTATATCATTTGTACTCTCACAACAATTTATTTTCAAACTTTTTCATACTCGGGGCACATGCTATTTGATAAGACAATGGGTCTACAGTCTCTGCATGAGTCATTTAACTATGTACTCACCTAATAGAAATATGAATTTATTATATTGCTTTTATATAGTAAGATCTCCCTGTCTAGTATACTCTAAGGAGGATAGACTTTTATTTCTCCCAGTGTTATCTTTTGTCACACATCAGAGTACCCTGACCAAATCCAGAACAGAACAGTAATGATCAATATTGTAACAGAGCTAAGATAACCAAGGGAGAAAAAATGATAGAGATGGAGATAGAGATAAAGATAGAGAAGGTAAGAAGAAGAGCTTGCTCCAAAACCAACACTGGAGATCGGTTCTAGGAAATGCAAAAGGCTCAAGAAAGTTAAACCCTTCCCTATGCCACTCCTAACTCCCAAAAACTTAGAGTGTTTAGGTCTTATTGTAGATCCATAAGGTGCACCTTACTCCACAGTGAGTAGAATTATCCTTAGAAGATCTAAAGTAAGTAAAATTACTTTTAGAAAACCCCTAAAACAACTCCCAGTTTCTTCTTACCTTAGGAAGAGAGTCATGTTCAACTATTCCCTCTCCCCTCCTACACAATCAGTCATCAAATCCTAATGATTCTAAATTCTCTGAACTACTGCAATAGCTTTCTAAATGATTTCTCAACTGTTATCATTCTCAGTATTACTACCTCCACCACACCATAACTCCACCAATCCATTCTCCACTTTAGTATCACAGACTTCTTTCTAAAATTCAGCCTGATTATTTCATGACCCTGCACACAAAGTCTTTGGCGCACTCCCAGAATAAAAATACAAACTCTTTAGTTCGGCATTCAAAGCCCTTTGCCATCTGGGCTTTCCCTATCTTTCCAAATACCAGTCCCTAATTAAAAGCATACAAATATACTAAGGACAAGAAATTTTTCTCTCTCTGAGTGGTTATCTTTCAGTGGTAAAAGCATATAGATAGCTAGAGGACTTGCCAGTCTCTACACAAACCATGCTCTTCTCTCTGCAGTGAGCTTCCCTCAAAACACCTTCCAACCAATCCTTAAGACTGTCCGTTTCCCCACACCCTAACCAGCCCCCTGAATTACCAAACATTTTATTTCTGCCGATACGGTGGATGAAAAGTGGTCTCTTTTGAGACCACTTTTAGTGGTTTGCATTTAGTTTGAAATACAAACTAAAATTTGTATTTCTTTAATTGTGAGTAATATTAATATTAGTAATCGTTTCATTTGTAGTCAAGCCATCTGTATATCATTTCCCATATATGGCCTGTTGTGCTGTTATTTTTCCACTGAATGCTTTCATATTTAACTGTAAGATAACTTTATATATTAAGGAAATTAGTTCATCTCACACAGTTGTTGCCAATCTTTTCCTACCAATCTGTCACCCATTCTTTGATTTTTCTTAGGTATTTCTTACTAAGCAGAAATTTACATTTTCCTTGCAATCATAATAGACAAATCTTTGCCCCTGTTGGATCTGGGTTTTGTTTCTTACTTGAAATAACATTTCCTACTCCAAGATGATGAAGAAGATGATAATGATAACAATGTGAACTACCCAATCATCTAATACTTCTAATTTATGAATGTACTCATATCTTCTTCCAGTATTTCTAGTTTTGTATGTTTAAATTTGATCCATCTGCAATTGATTCTGATGAAAGAAAAGAGGCAGATGGGGCTTCCCTGGTGGCTCAATGGTTAAGAATTCGCCTGCCAATGCAGGGGACGCGGGTTCGAGCCCTGGTCCAGGAAGATCCCACATGTCGCAGAGCAACTAAGCCTGTGCGCCACAACTACTGAGCCTGAGCTCTAGAGCCCACAAGCCACAACTACTGAGCCCACGTGCCACAACTACTGAAGCCTCTGCACCTAGAGCCCGTGCTCCGCAATAAGAGAAGCCACGACACTAAGAAGCCCTCGCACAGCAACGAAGAGTAGCCCCCCGCTAACCGCAACTAGAGAAAGCCCACGCACAGCAACGAAGACCCAGCACAGCCATAAATAAATAAATAAATTTATTAAAAAAAAAGAAAAGAGGCAGAACCCAATTTTTCTTCCTCCAAATGAATAGTTAGGTGTCCCAACATCATTTTCTGAACAATTCATCTTTTCCTCATTAATTTTAAATGAATTTGATTGCACACTCATTTCCTATATATATAAAGGTCTATTTGGGGGGGGGGTTCTATTCTGTTGATTCATAGGCCAGTATTAAAGTTTTTCAAATACTGTAGCTCTATAAAAGTTCCTTTTATATCTCCCCCATTTGAATATGTTAGGACTGGTCACTCATTATTACTCTTCCTTTTCACAATTTTATCAGCTATTCATACATATTTATTTTTCACATGCCCTTTAGAATCAGCTTATTCAGGTCCCCAAAAATCCTACTAATACTTCAAGATTGCACTACATATATGGAACAATTTAGGAAAAACTGAACTCCACAAGAACAAGGACTGTCTTTCCATTTGCACGTCATCTTTTATTCACCTCAGTAGAGTTTTACAGTTTTCTTCCTATTTGTGCTCTACATTTCTCATTAAATTCATTCCCATTTATTTTCTCTTTTGTTATTATAGATTTGATTTTGATCTTTCTTCCTTTCACTCTTAGGTAAAAGAAGATTGAGCAAATCATATTCCTCTCAGTTTACAATTGTCACTATTGGTCTACGCAAGGCCCCCTTTTGTTACTGTATTCTTTTATACCTTGAGCCCCGCCTCTTTCCCCACATCTTCAGAAGCAACTATTCTAATATGCCCAAAGTGCATCTTTATGTTTGTATTTGTTCAGGGAAATGTGTGTTGTTTTGTGTCCATATATTTGTAATTCACATAAATGGTAATAGTGTTATATATCTCATTCTGTTTCATTTTTCCACTCAGCACCATGATTTTACAATTCATTCATGTATATGTGTTTCTCACTTCTAATTACTGTATAAATCTCCATGCTTTGCATACACCATAATTAACCTATTTACTTTCCTTTTTTTCTAAGTTAGATTATCCTTTTATTAAAGACTGAGAAGTACATATTTTACAAAGACTTCCATCAAAAAATCTTAAAATGTATTAAATGTGTAATGTTGTTTGAAGGGAAAAGTTATATAGAATGTTGATTGACAAGATTATTTTTTTAACATCTTTCATGGACTATAATCGCTTTACAATGGTGTGTTAATTTCTGCTTTATAACAAAGTGAATCAGTTATACATATACATATGTCCCCATATCTCTTCCCTCTTGCATCTCCCTCCCTCCCACACTCCCTGTCCCACCCCTCTAGGTGGTCACAAAGCATGTAGCTGATCTCCCTGTGCTTATGCGGCTGCTTCCCACTAGCTATCTATTTTACGTTTGGTAGTGTATATATGTCCATGCCACTCTCTCACTTTCTCCCAGCTTACCGTTTCCCCCTCCCCATATCCTCAAGTCCATTCTCTAGTAGGTCTGTGTCTTTATTCCCGTCTTGCCCCTAGGTTCTTCATGACCTTTTTTTTTTTTTTTAGATTCCATATATATGTGTTAGCATACAGTATTTTTTCTCTTTCTGACTTACTTCACTCTCTGTGACAGATTATAGGTCCATCCACCTTACTTCACTCTCTATGAGAGATTATAGGTCCATCCACCTCACTACAAATAACTCAATTTCGTTTCTTTTTATGGTTAATATTCCATTGTATATATGTGCCACACCTTCTTTATCCATTCATCTGTTGATGGACATTTAGATTGCTTCCATGTCCTGGCTATTGTAAATAGTGCTGCAATGAACATTGGGGTGCATGTGTCTTTTTGAATTATGGTTTTCTCAGCGTATATGCCCAGTAGTGAGATTCCTGGGTCATATGGTAGTTCTACTTTTAGTTTTTTAAGGAACCTCCATACTGTTCTCCATAGTGGTTGTATCAATTTACATTCTCACCAACAGTGCAAGAGGGTACCCTTTTCTCCACATCCTCTCCAGCATTTATTGTTTGTACATTTTTTGATGATGGTCATTCTGAACGGTGTGAAATGATATCTCATTGTAGTTTGGATTTGCATTAGTTTTGATTTGCATTTCTCTAATGATTAATGATGTTGAGCATCCTTTCATGGGTTTGTTGGCAATCTGTATTTCTTCTTTGGAGAAATGTCTATTTAGGTCTTCTGCCCATTTTTGGATTAGGTTGTTTGTTTTTTTGATATTGAGCTGCATGAGGTGGATGGACCTATAATCTCTCATAGAGAGTGAAGTAAGGTGGATGGACCTATAATTAATTTGGAGATTAATCCTTTGTCAGTTGCTTCATTTGCAAATATTTTCTCCCATTCTGAGGGTTGTCTTTTCGTCCTGTTTATGGTTTCCTTTGCTGGGCAAAACCTCTGAAGTTTCATTAGGTCCCATTTGTTTATTTTTGTTTTTATTTCCATTTCTCTAGGAGGTGGGTGAAAAAGGATCTTGCTGTGATGTATGTCATAGAGTGTTTTGCCTATGTTTTCCTCTAAGAGTTTGATAGTGTCTGGCCTTACATTTAGGTCTTTAATCCATTTTGAGTTTATTTTTGTGTATGGTGTTAGGGAGTGTTCTAATTTTATTCTTTTACATGTAGCTGCCCAGTTTTCCCAGCACCACTTATTGAAGAGGCTGTCTTTTCTCCACTATATAGTCTTCCTCCTTTATGAAAGATAAAGTGACCATATGTGCATGGGTTTATCTCTGGGCTTTCTATCCTGTTCCATTGATCTATATTTCTGTTTTTGTGGCAGCACCATACTGTCTTGATTACTGTAGCTTTGTAGTATAGTCTGAGGTCAGGGAGCCTGATTCCTCCAGCTCAGTTTTTCTCTCTCAATATTGCTTTGGCTATTCGGGGTCTTTTGTGTTGCCATACAGATTGTGAAATTTTTTGTTCTACTTCTGTGAAAAATGCCAGTGGTAGTTTGATAGGGATTGCACTGAACCTGTAGATTGCTTTGGGTAGTATAGTCATTTTCACAATGTTGATTCCTCCAATCCAAGAACACAGTATATCTCTCCATCTATTTGTATCATCTTTAATTTCTTTCATCAGTGTCTTATAATTTTCTGCATACAGTTCTTCTGCATACAGGAATAAACCTTAAGTAGGTTTATTCCTAGATATTTTATTCTTTTGCTCACAATGGTAAATGGGGTGTTTTCTTAATTTCACTTTCAGATTTTTCATCATTAGTGTATAAGAATACAAGAGATTTCTGTGCATTAATTTTGTATCCTGCTACTTTAACAAATTCATTGATTAGCTCTAGTAGTTTTCTGGTAGCATCTTTAGGAGTTTTCTGGTAGCATCTTTAGGATTCTCTATGTATAGTATCATGTCATCTGCAAACTGTGACAGCTTTACTTCTTCTTTTCCAATTTGGATTCCTTTTATTTCTTTTTCTTCTCTCATTGCTGTGGCTAAAACTTCCAAAACTATGTTGAATAATAGTGGTGAGAGTGGGCAACCTTGTCTTGTTCTTGATCTTAGTGAAAATGTTTTCAGTTTTTCACCATTGAGGACGATGTTGGCTGTGGGTTTGTCATATATGGCCTTTACTATGTTGAGGAAGGTTCCCATTGTGCCTATTTTCTGGAGGGTTTTTATCACAAATGGGTGTTGAATTTTGTCAAAAGCTTTCTCTGCATCTATTGCGATGATCATATGGTTTTTCTCCTTCAATTTGTTAATATGGTGTATCACATTGATGGATTTGCATATATTGAGGAATCCTTGCATTCCAGGGATAAACCCCACTTGATCATGGTGTATGATTCCTTTAATGTGCTGTTGGATTCTGTTTGCTAGTATTTTGTTGAGGATTTTTGCATCTACCTTCATCAGTGATACTGGCCTGTAGTTTTCTTTCTTTGTGACATCTTTGTCTGGTTTTGGTATCAGGGTGATGGTGGCCTTGTAGAAGGAGTTTGGGAGTGTTCCTCCCTCTGCTATATTTTGGAAGAGTTTGAGAAGGATAGGTGTTAGCTCTTCTCGAAATGTTTGATAGAATTCACCTGTGAAGCCATCTGGCCCTGGGCTTTTGTTTGTTAAGTCTGGCTAATGGTTTATCAATTTTGTTTATCTTCTCAAAGAACCAGTTTTTAGTTTTATTGATCTTTGCTACCCTTTCCTTCATTTCTTTTTCATTTATTTCTGATCTGATCTTTATGATTTCTTTTCTTCTGCTAACTTTGGGGGTTTTTTGTTCTTCTTTCTTTCTCTAATTGCTTTAGGTGTAAGGTTAGGTTGTTTATTTGAGATGTTTCTTGCTTCTTAAGGTAGGATTCCATTGCTATAAACTTCCCTCTTAGAACTGCTTTTGCTGCATTCCATAGGTTTTGAGTCATCGTGTTTTCAAAGTCATTTGTTTCTAGGTACTTTTTGATTTCCTCTTTGATTTCTTCAGTGATCTATTGGTTCTTTACTAGTGTATTGTTTAGCCTCCATGTGTTTGTATTTTTCACAGACTTTTTCCTGTAACTGATATCTACTCTCATAGCATTGTGGTCAGAAAAGATACTTGATACAATTTCAATTTTCTTAAATTTACCAAGGCTTGATTTGTGACCCAAGATATGATCTATCCTGGAGAATGTTCCATGAGTACTTGAGAAGAATGTGTATTCTGTTGTTTTTGGATGGAATGCCCTATAAATATCAATTAAGTCCATCTTGTTTAATGTATCATTTAAAGCTTGTGTTTCCTTATTTATTTCCATTTTGGATGATCTGTCCATTGGTGAAAGAGGGGTGTTAAAGTCCCCTACTACGATTGTGTTACTATCAATTTCCCCTTTTATGGCTGTTAGTATTTGCCTTATGTATTGAGGTGCTCCTATGTTGGGTGCATAAATATTTACAATTGTTATATCTTCTTCTTGGATTGATCCCTTGATCATTATGTAGTGTCCTTTTTTGTTTCTTATAATAGTCTTTGTTTTAAAGTTTATTTTGTCTTATATGAGAATTGCTACTCCAGCTTTCTTTTGATTTCCATTTGCATGGAATATCTTTTTCCACCCTTCACTTTCAGTCTGTATGTGTCCCTAGGTCTGAAGTGGGTCTCTCATACACAGCATATATATGGGTCTTGTGTTTGTATCCATTCAGCCAGTCTATGTCTTTTGGTTGGAGCATTTAATCCATTTACATTTAAGGTAATTATCAATATGTATGTTCCTATTACCATTTTCTTAATTTTGGGGGGTTTGTTATTGTAGGTCTTTTCCTTTTCTTGTGTTTCCTGCCTAGATAAGTTCCTTTAGCATTTGTTGTAAAGCTGGTTTGGTGGTGCTGAACTCTCTTAGCTTTTGCTTGTCTGTAAATTTTTTACTTGCTCCATCAAATCTGAATGAGATCCTTGCTGGGTAGAGTAATCTTGGTTGTAGGCTTTTCTCCTTCATCACTTTAAATATGTCCTGCCACTCTCTTCTGGCTTGCAGAGTTTCTGCCAAAAGATCAGCTGTTAACCTTATGGGGATTCCCTTGAGAGTTACTTATTGTTTTTCCCTTGCTGCTTTTAATATGTTTTCTTTGTATTTAATTTTGATAGCTTGACTAATATGTGATTTGATTTATCCTGTATGGGACTCTCTGTGCTTCCTGGACTTCATTAACTATTTCCTTTCCCATATTAGGGAAGTTTTCAACTATAATCTCTTCAAATATTTTCTCAGTCCATTTCTTTTTCTCTTCTTCTTCTGGAACCCCTATAATTCGAATGTTGGTGCGTTTAATGTTGTCCCAGAGGTCTCTGAGACTGTCCTCAATTCTTTTCATTCTTTTTCTTTTTTCTGCTCTGCAGTAGTTATTTCTACTATTTTATCTTCCAGGTCAGTTATCCGTTCTTCTGCCTCAGCCATTCTGCTATTGATCCCTTCTAGAGTATTTTTAGTTTTATTTATTGTGTTGTTCATCACTGTTTGTTTGCTCTTTAGTTCTCCTAGGTCCTTGTTAAACTTTTCTTGTATTTTCTCTATTGTATTTCTTTACTATCATTTTTCTGAATTCTTTTTCAGGTAGACTGCCTATTTCCTCTTCATTTGTTAGGTCTGGTGGGGTTTTGCCTTTCTCCTTCATCTTCTGTGTGTTTCTCTGTCTTCTCATTTTGCTTAACTTACTGTGTTTGGGGTCTCCTTTACCCAGGCTGCAGGTTCGTAGTTCCTGTTGTTTTTAGTGTCTGTCCCCAGTGGCTAAGGTTGGTTCAGTGGGTTGTGTAGGCTTCCTGGTGGAGGGGACTAGTGCCTGTGTTCTGGTGGATGAGGCTGGATCTTGTCTTCATGGTGGGAAGGTCCAAGTCTGGTGGTGTGTTTTGGGGATGTGGCCTTATTATGATTTTAGGCAGTCTCTCTGCTAATGGATGGGGTTGTGTTCCTGTCTTGCTAGTTGTTTGGCATATAACCTATTTACTTTCATAGTGATGGACACTAGGCTTATCTTGAATTCCCCACAATAAAAACACTACAACAAACACTACTGTAGGGACTTCCCTGGTGGCTCAGTGGTTAAGAATCTGCCTGCCAATGCTGGTGATACAGGTTTGATCCGAGAAGATACCACATGTCACAGAGCAACTAAGCCCATGAGCCACAACTACTGAGCCCGCGTGCCACAACTACTGGAGCCCACGCACCTAGAGCCCATGCTCCACAACAAGAGAAGCCACCGCAATGGGAAGCCCGCACTACAACAAAGAGTAGTCCCTACTCATCGCAACTAGAGAAAATCCCACAGGCAGCAACAAAGACCCAACACAACCAAAAATAAAATAATTAATAAATTAATAAATAAAACACTCCTGTAGTAATAGTTAGGATAATGTTACTTACTGTAACAAACTAACCCGTAATTTTAGTGCTGTCTCTTGGCTCCAAATCTACTATTGCTTTTTGATAGTGGAGCTGGAGCTCAGCACTCTCTCCTTTGCTAGCTAGTTTACTGTTAGTTTCTTCTAAGGACACTAGAAGGAAAGAGAGTAGATGGAATTTGCTTCTTCCTATTTCCTTGCTATTCATAAAGCTTAACCCAGCAACGTTTCTTCATCCCATGAACTACCAATAGCTGTTCCAGTGTCAGCTCCTTCACAGACCCAGAAGTGACCTGTCTGTATGCCCTCATCCTGACAGTACCCTCTCCTCAGACAACTGAGTCCCAGCTCCACTGGACACTGCTCTATGCTTGAAGATTCTAAGAACCCTAATTCTTGCATTTGTTCTCCCAAGGGTGATAGCTGTTTCCTGTATTCCCTCTGGTTTCCTGGTTTTCAGCCCTCCAACACCTATTTAGCCATTTCCCAAAAGTGAATTAGTTTTACTAAACCTCCCAGAATGGTTTTTGATTTCTTGTCTAGACTCTGATATACATATACAGTTGATTCTCATTAATTATTCTATAAAGTCACCATAAACACTGAATTAGTGACTACTGAACCATTGCTCCTACAAGAAATACAGTTTCTGTGAGTCTGTGGTCACAATATTTCCCTTACAATCAATACTTAGGCTTGTTTTATGTGTGTTTCTGTTTAAAAACATCTTATTTAATATATTCTTAATTCATGAACATTGAACTCTTGGCCAACAGCCCTATAACTCATGTCTGAACAAAGCTTATGTAACATAAATATTTTCTCCATAAAGAACATCACAGCCTCCTTGCACTTTAGAACACTAGAGAGCACTTCAGCACTATACATATGCAGGAGTCATTTTAGACAGTGAAATCACTATCAGAAAGCACAAAAATGCAGAAAATATGGCATTAAACAGACTACAAAAAATGACATATTTTGGGCTTCCCTGGTGGCACAGTGGTTAAGAATCCGCCTGCCAACACAGGGGACACAGGTTCAAGCCCTGGTCCGGGAAGATCCCACATGCCGCAGAGCAACTAAGCCCATGAGCCACAACTACTGAGCCTGCGCTCTAGAGCCCATGAGCCACGGCTACTGAGCCCACGTGCTGCAACTACTGAAGCCCGTGCGCCTAGAGCCTGTGCTCCACAAGAGAAGCCACCGCAACAAGAAGCCAGCACACCACAACGAAGAGTAGCCCCCGCTCGCCACAATCAGAGAAAGCCCATGCACAGCAACAAAGACCCAATACAGCCAAAATAAATAAATAAATAAATGTATTTTAAAAAGAAAAGGACACAGGTTTACAGTATGAAAGCTGAAACAAGGAGACACAGCATCGGCTTTTTCAGGTGGGAACACACTCTTGCTTATCAGGTGACTCAATGTCCACTCTGTGCACATTGGTGAATGACTACCAAAGCACTATGCATATTGATTTGAGGCTTACAAACAAATTTTAGCATGTAGGTGAATTCAGAAATACGGAACCTGTGAATAGTAAAAACCAACTATACACATGGCATGTCTCCAAAATCTCTAAGCTGTTTCATTGGTCTATGTGTAATAGTAGGGTTTTCTAATATGTCTTAATATGTCTTAATATCCAGAATGATAAGTGCCCCCCTTTGCTCTTCTTTTTTAAGGCTAGCTTAGCTATTCTTGTACCTTTATTATTCCACATAAATTTTAGAGTAAATGTATCAAATTCTTTAAAAAATCCAACTGTAATTTTAATTGGAATTGCAACTAATTTATACATTAAGGGAAAACTGACATATTTATTAACATGTTCCATCCAGTACGGGATACACCTCCATTTATTCAGCTTGTCTTGTCTTAGGGTTTCAAAGTTTTTGCCACAGAGATTTTGTGTATTCCTAGATATGTTAAAGATATTGTTATATTATGAATGGATCTTTTTATTATATTTTCTAGTTGGTTGTGATGGGTATAGAGAAATACTATTAATTTTGTAAGCTGATCTCATATCTGGCAATCTCTCAGAACTTTCCTTAGTTCTACATTTCTCGGTTGATTCCTATGTCATCTACAAATGACACCAGTGGTCCTTTTATACCCCGCTCTCTGTTCCCTCAGACATACCAGCCTGGGCCCCTCTGAACTTGTTTCTTTTATTCAATGCCCAGCTCAGTCAAACATTGTCTTTGACAAGTCTTACCTAATTGCCTGGCCTCATCTACAACTATCAATCAGTGCTCCTTGTTCCCCACCTAAGTTAAATGCCAAGTTAAATGTGCCAACCACATGCTTCTATACCACCTTCTACATACCTCTATTATACAACTCAGCACTTTGTATCAAAATTACTTGTGAACATATTTCTCCGCAAAAGAATGAACTCTACCATATCTTACCCATGCTTATCAGACTAGCACCAAGCATGGTACCTAATACATAATACTCACTCAATAAATGGTTGCTAAGTAAATGAATAAATTTAATAGGTCAAAGTGTTGCACTCTGCTCACTCTGCACAGGGAGAGAACAGATAACTATAATCACTTATATGAGTAACTCATGATAAACAGCTTTCTTGGAGTCAACACACATTTGCCCAAAATCCCAAAAATTATACAAAATAAGAATAAAGCCCAATCATGATTCTTTTTTTTTTTTTTTTGGCCGCACTGCGCAGCTTGTGGGATTTTAGTTCCTCAATCAGGAATCGAACTTAGGCCCTCAGCAGTGAGAACATGGAGTTCTAACCACTGGACCAACAGGGAATTCCCTTCTTTATTTTTCAGTTTAGTATTTTAAGTTATGATGTCTAAGAACTAAGCACATTCGCAGATTACAAGGAAAATATTAAATGAGCTTATAATTAATAGTACACTAATATATGCTTTTCTCCACAAATTTCTAGGAAATCTGTAATATTATAAAGACAATAAAAATAAAATTACCAGGGCTTCCCTGGTGGCGCAGTGATTGAGAGTCCGCCTGCCGATGCAGGGGACGCGGGTTCGTGCCCCGGTCCAGGAGGATCCCGCATGCCAAAGAGCGGCTGGGCCCGTGGGCCATGGCCGCTGAGCCTGCGCGTCCGGAGCCTGTACTCCGCGGCGGGAGAGGCCACAGCAGTGAGACGCCCGCGTACCGCAAAAAAATAAAATAAAATAAAATTACCAAAGATAATTTTGTCTGAAAGACAGTTTTTTATACGTTTGAGTTTTAAAAAAAGAAAAATTAAACAGGAATCTGAGATAATGCCTTCTTAAAACATCTTTTCCATAAAATTTTAAAGTTTAAATGTAAATGTAGGGAAAAGTAGAGCCAGTTTTCCATTAACATGAAATATAAACAATTTAAGCATTATTAGTCACAAAAATGAAGAGCTAAAACCAGGAATCTCAGCAACTGTACAAAGATGGCTCTAGAGTTAAACAAACACTAATAGCACCTCTAAAAGTAATATCTAACAGTTATTGAAGATGTATTATGTCAGACATTATACTAGCACTTTAGATATAAAGTAATGCTCACATCTATAAATTATAATTTAGATATAATGTAATGCTCACATTTCTAAATTAGATACTGTTAGATTATTAGGCTGTTAGATTAGCTAGTCTAAGCTCAAAGGTATTTGTTTGCCAAAGACAGAAAGCTAATAAGTGGAGAGATGGTTTATCTGATTCCACAGGCCCTCTATTAACCCCTAAACTCAAGTAAGCAAGCACCTCTATGCTGAGATTAAAGGCAAGGAAAAGGAAAATACCTTCTTCAATTATTTATCATAGTCTCCAAATTCCTGCCTTTAAAGGCTTTAAGATAGGACCTGAAAACACTGTGAAAATATTTAATGGAAGAAGTGAATCAAAAAGGACCAGACCAGAAGAATGAGACACTGAGCAGCAAAAGGGTCAGTAAACTGAGGAGATGGGAAGTACACACTCCTAAAAGGAGGTCACAAAAGGAAAAGACGTGAAATGAAAAACACAAAATTGTAATTAATTATCATTTTTAAACACCAAAAATTGCCTGCTTCACAGTTTTACCAAATTTGTCTATGCCTCTTTGACAACATGAGAAGATATTAGTAAGTATATTCAAAAATAACACTGCAGGCAAGGAACTGCTCCCTCCTCTCTCCTTCTAAAAACATAACCTTCCACAGTACAAATATGGAAAATAAACAGAATGAAATTATGAACTTTTAAGCAGCAACATACTTTTAATGACATTTACGAAGTACTTTTATGGAATAATGCTTATTCCATAATGTTAAGTCCAAAAAAGACCAATGTTTAAAACTGTATAGATCGTATTTTCTAAAATTTGTAGAAGTATACAATCTGTATATTTGATTGACAGAATAACACAACAAATTTGGCTTAACTGCTACCCACAACTAACCAAAGCTGGCGAGAATCTGCTTTCCAGAGAGAACGTTGCTTCCTTTGAAGCTTCCTTATTAATTTCTAAATCTCATTTACAAAATAAACAAACAGCTGTTAATAAGAAAAGCAGGAATTTGAAGGCAATCTAATTTTTAAAAATAGAGTTTTAGGAGAAAATGAAAAGATAAAAGCAGTCTCCCTACTCCCTTCCCTACTCCACCCCCCCTTCCCTACTCCCTTTTCTTCTACTCCCCACCCCCACCCCAACCAATGGTACCAGAAATTATTCTCCATGAAATGCCACCCACTTTAAGCCCTGTTCAAAGGAGAATCTCCATCATGGAATGACAATGATGATCATCCTATAGCATGTGACAAATGAGAGTATAATGTGCTGGTTTAAAAAAAAAAAAAAAAGCAGAAACATTTACAGATCCATTAACTTATTTGTTAAACGAACCATTTCTTTATGAGATATGCCTACTCTGTAGCCTACGTTTTCAAAGTCCTGTAGCAGTACACTTCTAAATATACTAAAACAAAAAACAATAAAGACAATGGTAATCTAATTTTTGAATACTATGTTCTAGTTTAATTTCTACATTGCTAGATTCAAAGAACACAATAGGAAGGAAGGACATTAATATTCTTTTATGATTTTCTGATAAGAAAATATAAACTGTGTACAGTACAGTTCTGAAGGAACTGAATGGTCAGAATATAATAAATTGGCTGGTTTCCACAGTGGCTGATATATTAAGCTAAATTTTGAAGCCAATGTACAAGTTTATGTCCTAAGAAAAGAATCAGTATCAAGATTTGGTAATCTTTTGGGGATGATAAAACTGTTTTGGAACTGGATAGTGGTGATGGTTGCACAACACTGTGCGTGTACTAAATACACTGAATTGTTCACTTTAAAATGGTTGATTTTTGTTTTGTCAATTTCACGTCAATTAAAAAAATATGTAAAAGCAAAACCAAAACTCAGCACAACTTTCACAATTTCCAAGCCCTTTTAAGATTCTTTCTCCTGGCATATTAGAAGACGAAAAAAACTTTTAAAAGGAAAATGTTAGCTTTCTTATGTATAACCCTATGGCCAAATAATCTTGAATGCTAACCTCGCAAAAGTATTTAATTTGATTGGTGTCTCCCACCCACCTGTTTCTTCATCTACTCTCCCTTATCTCTTGGAGGGACAGTCCCAGTCTGACTTCGCACAGTATTCATAATTCTAGAGAAATTTTCAAAAATTTCTGAGTAAAACTTTACGCATATATCTGAGTGGTACATAGTCTTAGAAAAGAAAGTGTCATAAAATCTCAAAAATCATAATTTTTACAACCATTGTTTACTTTATCTTCTTGATGAGTAAAAACCTTATGTTACTAATTTCACCCAAACTGAGAAGCCACTTTATGTGTTCTAAGCACTTATTATTGATACAACTTCCTAATTAAAAATGTACTCTGTTTTAAGATAAAAATAAATAAATAAATAAGAGCCCATCAGTGATACAATGGCCTTACTTATTACATATTTACTCGAATAATAAGCCAACAACACAAAATTTGGGCAGCACTTTTGTAATTGAGATATTCTCACAGAGTATAAAATTAGATAAAATTTCTTCTAACTTACAGTCTCTCTCACAACATGTTAGTTTCTCATTATCTTTTCATTTGTCCATGTAACTCTATAAGACCTGAGTATTAAAA
Organism: Tursiops truncatus; assembly: GCF_011762595.2. NCBI lineage: Eukaryota > Metazoa > Chordata > Mammalia > Artiodactyla > Delphinidae > Tursiops > Tursiops truncatus. The sequence continues at coordinate 63,639,149 of NC_047049.1, read as the reverse complement.
CTGTGCATTGTAACTTATAAAGAAAATATTAAGAAATAAGTTAAGGATGGCAAATTGATCACACCCTTATCTTCTCTCCCTCTCAAGACTCCATTAAAATTGTACAGTTGAGCAAACAAGTCCAGCTCCTAAATGATCAGACAGCAAACACACCAAACCTGGGAGAGTGTTCATGGGAGAAACGCACCAAGATGGGAACAATAGTGGGTTCACAGTCCCCTGTTGCCTATTACATAGCTAAAAATATAAATGTTTAGCTATGTAATACAGATACTTGCTCAAAAATAAAAAATAATAATGCAGTAGAAATTGTAATGAGTTACACATGTACCTGTATTACATATATTTATTTAAATTTTTAATTTAAAAATCAGTAAAATTCAGTTTTGAAAAAGCTGACATTAAAAAATGAACTGGCCCACATAAATTTTCTATGACAAGTTGCTATTATACTTCCAGTTCAAAAGATTTGATTTTTCCTGAAAGGGTACCAAGTCAAATCATGATAAATCTATTTGAATGTGTCAAAGGCATTTCAAATATAATATACATCTACAGTGGAATTCTGTATCCCTCAACACTCACCCTCAACCTGCTCTCCATTCCTGAGATCACATCCATATCCCACCTCAGTGCCTTTATTCAACATTTAGGGAAGAGGCTGTTCTCTGCTTGGAGAAGGGCCACAAGGAGGACTTCTGGTGATGTGTATTCTCTTCTATTGCTAGAAACAATTCAGTACTGGCCCTAAACTTGTACTTGCCCCTTAGCAAAGGAAGAGTTGGACTCACCTTCCTTGAAAAGTACCTACTGGACACACCTTCCTTAGAAAGTAGTTTAGCAACATAATTTTTTTTCTTTTTGAATTTTATTTTTTTAAACAGCAGGCTCTTATTAGTTATCCATTTTATACATTAGTGTATACATGTCAATCCCAATCTCACAATTCATCACATCACCACCACCACCCCCTTGATGTCCTTGCATTTGTTCTCTACATCTGTGTCTCAATTTCTGCCCTGCAAACCAGTTCATCTGTACCATTTTTCTAGGTTCCACATATATGTGTTAATATACGATATTTGTTTCTCTCTTTCTGACTTATTTCGTTCTGTATGAGTCTCTATATTCATCCACGTCTCTACAAATGACCCAGTTTCGTTCCTTTTTATGGCTGAGTAATATTCCATTGTATATATGTACCACTTCTTCTTTATCTATTCATCTGTCAATGGGCATTTAGATTGCTTCCATGACCTAGCTATTGTAAACAGTGCTGCGATGAACACTGGGGTGCTTATGTCTTTCTGAATTATGGTTTTCCCTGGGTATATGCCCAGTTGTGGGATTGCTGAGTCATATGATAATTCTATTTTGTTTTTTAAGGAACCTCCATACTGTTCTCCATAGTTGCTATATCAATTTACATTCCCACCAACAGTGCAAGAGGGTTCGCTTTTCTCCACACCCTCTATAGCATTTGTTGTTTGTAGATTTTCTGATGATACCCATTCTAACTGGTGTGAGGTGATACCTCATTGTAGTTTTGATTTGCATTTCTCTAATAATTAGTGATGTTGAGCAGCTTTTCATGTCCTTCTTGGCCATCTGTATGTCTTCTTTGGAGAAATGTCTGTTTAGGTCTTCTGCCCATTCTTGGATTGGGTTGTTTGTTTTTTTAATATTGAGCTGTTTATATATTTTGGAGATTAATCCTTTGTCCATTGATTCGTTTGCAAATATTTTCTCCCATTCTGAGGGCTGTCTTTTCATCTTGTTTGTAGTTTCCTTTGCTTTGCAAAAGCTTTGAAGTTTCATTAGGTCCCATTTGTTTATTTTTGGTTTTATTTCCATTAATCTAGGAAGTGGACCCAAAAAATCTGGTTGTGATTTATGTCAAAGAGTGTTCTTCCTATGTTTTCCTCTAAGAGTTTTATAGTGTCTTACATTTAGATCTCTAATCCATTTTGAGTTTATTTTTGTGCTTTGTGTTAGGAATTGTTCTAATTTCATTCTTTTACATGTGGCTGTCCAGTATTCCCAGCACCACTTATTGAAGACACTGTCTTTTCTCCATTGTATATCCTTGCCTCTTTGTCATAGATTGGTTGACCATAGGTACGTGCGTTTATCTCTGGGCTTTCTATTCTGTTCCATTGATATATATGTTTTTGTGCCAGTACCATATTGTCTTGATTACTGTAGCTTTATACTATAGTCTGAAGTCAGGGAGTCTGGTTCCTCCAACTCCGTTTTTTTCCCTCAAGACTGCTTTAGCTATTTGGGGTCTTTTGTGTCTCCATACAAATTTTAAGATTTTTTGTTCTAGTTCCATAAAAAATGCCACTGGTAATTTAATAGGGATTGTATTGAATTTGTAGATTGCTTTGGGTAGTATAGTCATTTTCACAATATTGATTCTTCCAATCCAAGAACATGGTATATCTCTCCATCGATTTGTATCATCTTTAATTTCTGTCATCAGTGTCTTATAGTTTTCTGCATACAGGTCTTATGTCTACCTAGGTAGGTTTATTCCTAAGTATTTTATTCTTTTTGTTGCAATGGTAAATGGCAGTGTTTCCTTAATTTCTCTTTCAGATTTTTCAGCCTTAGTGTATAGGAATGCAAGAGATTTCTGTGCATTAATTTTGTATCCTGCAACTTTACCAAATTCATTGATTAGCTCTAGTAGTTTTCTGGTGGCATCTTTAGGATTCTCTATGTATAGTATCATGTCTTCTGCAAAGAGTGACAGTGTTACTTCTTCTTTTCCAATTTGTATTCCTTTTATTTCTTTTGCTTCTCTGATTGCCGTAGCTAGGACTTCCAAAACTATGTTGAATAAGAGTGGTGAGAGTGGACATCCTTGTCTTGTTGCAGATCTTAGAGGAAATGGTTTCAGTTTTTCACCACTGAGAATGATGTTCACTGTGGGTTTGTCATATATGGCCTTTATTATGTTTAGGTAACTTCCCTCTATGCCTACTTTCTGGAGGGTTTTTATCATAAATGGTGATGAATTTTGTCAAAAGCTTTTTCTGCATCTATTGAGATGATCGTAAGGTTTTTATTCTTCAATTTGTTAATATGGTGTATCACATTGATTGATATGCATATATTGAAGAATCCTTGCATCCCTGGGATCAATCCCACTTCATCATGGTGTATGATCTTTTTAACGTGTTGTTGGATTCTGTTTGCTAGTATTTTGTTGAGGATTTTTGCACCTATATTCACCAGTGATATTGGTCTGGAATTTTCTTTTTTTGTACTATCTTTATCTGGTTTTGATATCAGGGTGATGGTGGCCTCACAGAATGAGTTTGGGGGTGTTCCTTCCTCTGCAATCTTTTGGAAGAGCTTGAGAAGGATGGGTGTTAGCTCTTCTCGAAATGTTTGATAGAATTTGCCTGTGAAGCCATCTGGCCCTGGACTTTTGTTTCTTGGAAGATTTTTAATCACAGTTTCAATTTCATTACTTGTGATTGGTGTGTTCATATTTTCTATTTCTTCCAGGTTCAGTCTTGGAAGGTCATACCTTTCTAAGAATTTGTCCATTTTTTCCAGTTTGTCCATTTTATTGGCATAGAGTTGTTTGTAGTAGTCTCAGGATGCTTTGTATTTCTGTGGTGACTGTTGTAACTTCTCCTTTTTCATTTCTAATTTTATTGATTTGAGTTCTCTCCCTCTTTTTCTTGATGAGTCTGGCTAATGGTTTGTCAATTTTGTTTATCTTCTCAAAGAACCAGCTTTTAGTTTTATGGATCTTTGCTATTGTTTTCTTTGTTTCTATTTCATTTGTTTCTGCTCTGATCTTTATGATTTCTTTCCTTCTGCTAACTTTTGGTTTTGTTTGTTCTTCTTTCTCTAGTTCCTTTAGGTGTAAGGTTAGATTATTTGAGATTTTTCTTGTTTCTTCAGGTAGGCTTGTAATGCTATAAACTTCCCTCTTAGAACTGCTTTTGCTGCATCCCATAGGTTTTGGATCGTCGTGTTTTCATTGGCATTTGTCTCTATGTATTTTTTGATTTCCCCCTTGACTTCTTCAGTGATCTCTTGGTTATTTAGTAATGTATTGTTTAGCCTCCATGTGTTTGTATTTTTTACCTTTTTTTCCTGTAATTCATTTCTAATCTCATAGCATTGTGGTCAGAAAAGATGATTGATAGGATTTCAATTTTTTTAACTCTACTGAGGCTTCATTTGTGACCCAAGATGTGATCTACCCTAGCGAATGTTCCATGCACACTTGAGAAGAAAATGTAACCTGCTGTTTTTGGGTGGAATGTCCTGTAAATATCAATTAAATCTATCTGGTCTATTGTGTCATTTAAAGCTTGTGTTTCCTCATTAATTTTCTGTTTGGATGATCTGTCCATTGGTGCGAGGTGTTAAAGTCCCCCATTAGTGTTGTGTTACTGTTGATTTCCTATTTTATAGCTGTTAGCAGTTGCCTTATATATTGAGGTGCTCCTATGTTGGATGCATATATATTTATAATTGTTATATCTTCTTCTTGGATTGATCCCTTGATCATTATGTACTGTCCTTCCTTCTCCCTTGTAACATTCTTTATTTTAAAGTCTATTTTATCTGATATGAGTATTGCTACTACAGCTTTCTTTTGATTTCCATTTGCATGGAATATCTTTTTCCACCCCTCACTTTCAGTCTGTATGTGGCCCTAAGTCTGAAGTGGGTCTCTTGTAGACAGCATACATATGGGTCTTGTTTTTGTATCCATTCAGCAAGCATGTGTCTTTTGGTTGGAGCAGCTAATGCATTCACGTTTAAGGTAATTATCGATATGTATGTTTCTATGACCATTTTCTTAATTGTTTTGAGTTTGATTTTGTAGGTCCTTTTCTTCTCGTGTTTCCCACTTACAGAAGTTCCTTTAACATTTGTTGTAGAGCTGGTTTAGTGGTGATGAATTCTCTTAGCTTTTGCTTGTCTGTAAAGCTTTTGATTTCTCTGTTGAATCCGAATGAGATCCTTGCCGGCTAGAGTAATCTTGGTTGTAGCTTCTTCCCTTTCATCACTTTAAATATGTCATGCCACTCCCTTCTGGCTTGTAGAGCTTCTGCTGAGAAATCAGCTGTTAACCTTATGGGAGTTCCCTGTATGTCATTTGTCATTTTTCCCTTGCTGCTTTCAATAATTTTTCTTTTTCTTTAATTTTTGCCAATTTGATTACTATGTGTCTCAGCATGTTTCTCCTTGGGTTTATCCTGTATGGGACTCTCTGTGCCCCCTGGACTGGGGTGGCTATTTCCTTTCCCATGTTAGGGAAGTTGTCAACTACAATCTTTTCAAATATCTTCTCGGGTCCTTTCTCTCTCTCTTCTCCTTCTGGGACCCCTATAATGTGAATGTGGTTGCGTTTAATGTTGTCCCAGAGGTCTCATAGGCTGTCTTCATTTCTTTACATTCTTTTTTCTTTATTCTGTTCCACGGCAGTGAATTCCACCATTCTGTCTTCCAGGTCACTTATTTGTTCTTCTGCCTCAGTTATTCTGCTATTGATTCCTTCTAGTGTAACTTTCATTTCAGTTATTGTATTGTTCTTCTTTGTTTGTTTGTCCTTTAATTCTTCTAGGTCTTTGTTAAACATTTCTTGCATCTTCTCGATCTTTGCCTCCATTTTTTTTCTGAGGTCCTGGATCATCTTCACTGTCATTATTCTGAATTCTTTTTCTGGAAGCTTGCCTATTTCCACTTCATTTAGTTGTTTTTCTGGAGTTTCATCTTGTTCCTTCATCTGGTACATAGCCCTCTGCCTTTTCATCCTCTCTATCTTTCTGTGAATGTGGTTTTTGTTCCACAGCCTACAGGACTTCTTGCTTCTGCTGTCTGCCCTCTGCTGAATGAGGCTATCTAAGAGGCTCGTGCAAGTTTCCTGATGGAAGGGACTGGTGGTGGGTAGAGCTGGCTGTTGCTCTGGTGGGCAAAACTCAGTAAAACTTTAATCCGCTTCTCCTCTGATGGGTGGGGCTGGGTTCCCTCCCTGTTGCTTGTTTGGCCTGATGTGACCCAACACTGAGCCTACCCGGGTTCTTTGGTGGAGCTAATGGTGGACTCTGGGAGGGCTCACGCCAAGGAGTACCTCCCAGAAGTTCTGCTGCTAGTGTCCTTGTCTTCACCGCGAGACAAAGCTACCCCATGCCTCTTCAGGAGACCCTCCAACACTAGCAGGTAGGTTTAGTTCAGTCTCCTGTGGGGTCACTGCTTCTTCCCCTGGGTCCCGATGCGCACACTACTTTGTGTGTGCCCTCCAAGAGTGGAGTCTCTCTTTCCCCCAGTCCTGTCAAAGTCCTGCAATCAAATCCCGCTAGCCTTCAAAGTCTGATTCTCTAGGAATTCCTCCTCCCATTGCTGGACCCCCAGGTTGGGAAGCCTGACGTGGGGCTCAGAACCTTCAATCCAGTGGATGGACTTCTGTGGTATAAGTGTTCTCCAGTTCGTGAGTCACCCACCCAGCAGTTATGGGATTTGATTTTATTGTGATTGCGCCATTCCTACCATCTCATTGTGGCTTCTCCTTTGTCTTTGGATGTGGGGTATCTTTTCTGGTGAGTTCCAGTGTCTTCCTGTCGATGATTGTTCAGCAGTTAGTTGTGATTCCAGTGCTCTCGCAAGAGGGAGTGAGAGCACCTCCTTCTACTCCACCATCCTGAACCAATCTCAGCAACATCTTTCATTACTGGAGCATGTTGCCCACAAATACCCCATGATTAGCCCTTCCCATCACTCCAAGTGTTTTACTCCTTCCTACCATATTTACTTTTCTTCCTGAGAGCCATTCAGGAAAACACCTTCTCCATCCCATTACTTGCCATTGATGTTTTAGTAACACTTATAAGTGAACATTCTGGGAGCTCCCTCATGGCCAGAACCTAAATTTGACACTGGCCTTAAGAGATTAAAAAACAAAAGCAGAAGCCACAGTCCCTATCCTTCAGACTAAAAGTTTCCCTTTCCATGAAAAGGCTGCATCTGGACCATTAAGAAGGAGACAGATTTTCAGAAAACACTTACCCTCCACCAGGGAATTTATTTTGTCTCAGAACAACCACACTAGGATTGTTTTTATTATATCCAGCCTAAACTCTTCCAGGAGCAGTTTCAGCTCCTTCTATCATTTATGTAATACCCACTTATAGACTTGAGATCTTATTAAATAACCCTTTCCCTTTCTCTTTTTCTGGCCAGTCAATTAAACTTCCTTTAACCTTTGTTCAGATATTAATGCTACATTTTAATTAATTCAAATTAATTGTCTTTTTTTAAAAAATATTAACCTAAGAACTGTGTGAAGATGGACCACGACTATGGTCAGAATCAGTGTGCAGATGGGACTGAAACATCAACAATCATATAACGTGTGCTGAATCTGGAAGCGAGAGTTGAAGAATCTGCTGTTGCTGGGAATTCAAATCAAACAGATAAAAATTTATTGAGTGCTTACCTAGGACAAGCCTCCAGTAAGGACACATACAAAGAAACATAAGACTCAAAAACATATCTGATCCTGAAAGAGTGAATAATCTAGCAGAAGAAAATAATATGAAGGATTTTACCTACTGCATAAAGGAGAATTCACTTAATTAATCAAAACAACAAGAAGATACTTTTTATTGTTTATTATCAAAATTTAGCAGAATGATAAGAGTGTGGGCACAAGAAAGTCAAGAGTGCAGAGAAACACACACTAAGACACTTTTGGTGTGAAAACAAATTGGGAAAACATCTCTGAAGGGCAATTTGACAACAAGTACCAATACCTTTTTAAAAATACATACTTTTGACCAGAAATTGCATATCTAGGGATTTTTCCCAAATAACCAGTCTAGTATTTAAAGATGCATGTGTACAAGGAAGCAAGCAACATGGCTTGCAACCATGAATAACTACAAATAATCTAAATGTCCTACGATATGGACATTAAAGTGATGATGTAGCTGGCTAAACATATCAACATGGAAATATCTTTAAGGTAGGGTAAATGGAAAAATGTAGCTTTATTAAAAGTACGTAGTATTTCTCCAAGTAATATGTATCACTGTTTCTAAAGACAAGCAATGTCCCCCCCAAAAAAATTAAAACTTAAGTTAAAATTTAAAAAATTTAAAACAATAAATAAAGACGAGCAATGTCCCCACACATTCTAATATGAAAGCCCTAGAACAAGGCCTGGAAATGTGAATTTTCAACATGCTCCCCCATGCACACACAGATACATACATGCACACATTCACCTGGGTAATCCTGGTGCAGGTGTTCTGCAGAGGGCCCTCTGAAAAATGGTGCATTAACATATCTCAAATTTGGGAAAGAGTGTATGTGCAAAATAGAAACACGATAATATAAGAATCTACAGTCTGGAACTGATGTTGAATTAGGAAGAGTAAGAGACAAAACAATAAGAAAATGAAATATAATACATCCAGTCGGACTATCATGCAACCATTAAAACAAAAACCACGGTGACACAAACAGAGAATATGATATATTTTTAAGTTATGTTAACACCAAAAAAAGGAACCCCACAAAAATCTAGTTCAAAAATGGGCAAAGGAATCTGTGACAACACAGATGGCCCTTGAGGGCATAATGTTAAGTAATGTCTTTCTCAGACAGAGAAAGACAAATACTGTATGATATCACTAATATGTGGAATATTTTTAAAGCTGTATTCATGAAAATAGAGACTAGAATAGTTGTTACCAGGGGCTGGGGGTAGGGAAATTGGGGAGATGTTATTTAAGGGAACAAACTTGGAACTAGTAGATAAATAAGTCCTGAAGATCTAATGCACAACATAGTGACTATAGGAAACACACTGTATTACAGATTTCAAAGGGACTAGATCTTAATTTTTCCCACCATAAAAAACGAAATAATAATTACGTGATGTTATAGAGATGTAAGTTAATGCTATGATGGTAATCATATTGCAATATATAAATGTATCAAATCAACACATTGTATACCTTAAACCTACACAATGTTATATATCAATTAATTTTTTGATTTTAAAAAATAGGCATAGGACTTACATAGACATTTCTTCAAAGGAGATACACTAATGGCCCATAAGCACATGGAAATAGCTCAACATCATTAGTCATTAGGGAAACACAAATCTAACCTTAGTAGGTATGAAGTGAGATACCACTTCATACCTACTAAGATGCTATAGTTTTTAAAAATGGAAAGTAAGTGTTGGTTAGAATGTAGAAAAATTGGAACCCTCATACATTGCTGATGGGAGTGTAAAATGATGCAGCCACTGGAAAACAGTTTGGCAGTTCCTCAAAGAGTTAAAAATAAAAGTACCCTATGACCCCACAATTCCAATCCTAGGTATCTACCCATGAGAACTTAAAACAGATGTTCAAATGCTTGTACATGAATGCTCATAGCAGCATTATTCATAATTATAGCCAAAAAGTAGAAACAACCCAATGGTGAGTAGATAAACAAAATGCAGTATACCTATTCAATGGAATATTATTCAACCTTAAAAAGAAATGAAGTGATACTTGTACACCAATGTTGACAGCAGCGTTATTCACAACAAGCAAAAGATAGAAACAACCCAAGTATCCATCATTAGACAAATGGATAAACAAAATGTGGTGCTATACACATACAATGGAATATTATTCCGCCAAAAAAGAAAGGAAATTATGATACATGCTGCAAGATGGATAAACCTTGGAAATATTAAGTGAAATAAGCCAGATACAAAAGGATAAATATGGTATGATTCTACTTATACGAGATACCTATACAGACAGAAAGGAAAACAGAGGTTACCAGGGGCTGGAGGGAGGGAAGAATATTTAATAGGTACTGAATTTCCATTTGGAATGATGAAAAAGTTCTGGAAATGGATAGTGGTGATGGTTGTACAACACTGTAATTGTACTCAATGCCCCTCAATTGTACATTTAAAAATAGTTAAAATGGCATATTTTATGTTATGCATATTTTATCACAATTTTTAAAGGCAACACAGTAAATTATTGTCAAAACAAACACACAAAAATAAAGAAATGAAGTAGTGATACATTGTATAACCACATATGAACCTTGAAAACATCATGCTAAGTGAAAATCTGGACACAAAAATCCACACATCATATGATTCCATTTATATGCAATGTACAGAGCAGGCAAACCCATAGAGGCAGAAAACAGATTAGTGATTGGCAGAGAAGGGAGAGAGTGGAGAAGTGGGGAATGAGTGCTTAATGGGTACAGGGTTTCCTTCTAGAATGATGAAAATGTTCTGTAGTAGATAATGGTGATGGTTGCACATCATGAATGTACTGGAAGCCCCTGCAGTGTACACTTTAACGGTTAAAATGGTCAATTTTATGTTACATGAATCTATCTCTATAAAACAAAAGCAGAAAAACCATCAAACACACACAATTAAAACTATGCAAAGGGCTTCCCTGGTGGCGCAGTGGTTAAGAGTCTGCCTGCCAATGCAGGGGACAAGGTTTCAAGCCCTGGTCTGGGAGGATCCCACATGCCGCGGAGCAACTAGCCCCGTGAGCCACAATTACTGAGCCTGCGCATCTGGAGTCTGTGCTCTGCAACAAGAGAGGCCGCCATAGTGAGAGGCCCGCGCACCGCGTTGAGGAGTGGCCCCCACTTGCCGCAGCTAGAGAAAGCCCTCGCACAGAAACGAAGAGCCAACACAGCCATAAATAAATAAAAAAAATTTTTTTTAAAAAGGCAAAATTCCTTTAAAAAAAAAACTATGCAAAAACATATGTAAGTATAAGGAGAAAGACAAAGTAGAAATACAAAACAAAAAAAAGGCTTAGGTGGGTCAGGTTGAGTTTTTTCTATTTTTTCAAACTTTTTATCAACATTATTATATTGTTTTCATAATAAAAAGAGAACTATCAAGTATCAAGTACCTACTAAAAAATTAAGCACTGTACTAGGCATTTTCATGAATCATGAGTACTCTCCCACATGCTGGGTGAACAGGAAACATTTGATAGAAACATGGAAGGGAGAGCAAAAGAATCTAGTTATGGGGTGGGGGGACTGAATTCATTAGTTATGTATTGCTATCCAACAAAAACTCCCAAAACATGGCTTTAGGAGACATGTTTGTATATTTAATGTGTGAGCATAGATGAACTCCCTAAGGTCAACACTTGATTTTCCTATATAATTTAATAGCCCCAAAGAGAAATCAGAATTAATAACAGACAGCATTCTTTTATAAAGAAGCAGGACAGTGTTATAGTTATAATTCCTTAAAGTTATAAGAAAACTGGTCTGTGAGTCTAGTAAATTCATGTTGTTTTATGCCACTAAGTTTGTGGTAATTTATTATGCAACAACAGAAAACCAATATAAGTCACATGCCCACCCCTTACCTAGAGCAGGGTGGAATACCTTGATAAACAGGCGAAGTAAGTTTGCATCCAGTGGGGAGGGGTGGTCCTCCTTAAGTGCAATTGAAGTGTCATTACCCGTTGGGAGGATGGATACTGGAAAAAAGAACAAAAATCATCCACCACAATATATTCAGCATCTGACATCTCATAGGCTTTCAACATTCAACTCACAACTCTCCCCTACCGTTGGCTCTCTCTACTGCCATATACACACTTCTAGATCTACATGCCACTGAGCCAGAGACTAACAAAGAATACATGAGGGCAACAAAATCTAGCATGAACACTAGGCTAATATAACGAATTATAGTCTTGAATCTGCACTAATTAGCTATGTGACCTTGGGCAACCACTCATGGGCCACAGTTTCCTATCTGTAAATAAAAGGATTGGAGTAGCTTTAATGTTTCTTCCAGCATTAAAATTCTGATTTATTAAAATTCTAGGGGAGGGCTTCCCTGGTGGCACAGTGGTTGAGAGTCTGCCTGCCGATGCAGGGGACACGGGTTTGTGCCCCAGTCCGGGAAGATCCCACATGCCGCGGAGTGGCTGGGCCCGTGAGCCACGGCCGCTGAGCCTGCGCGTCCAGAGCCTGTGCTCCGCAACGGGAGAGGCCACAACAGTGAGAGGCCTGCGTACCGCAAAAAAAAAAAAAAGGCAATTTGATTTTTTAAAAAGCCTACAATAACTCAAATAAGTTGAAAGTTAAATGTTAAATCTAGGCATTTCACTTTTGAAATGCTGCAAAGAAAAATTAATCACAATTGTTCTTAACAAATACACATTAACTTTGTAATATATTCTTTTCCTTTGCTGTCTTCCTTTCCCCTCACCAAAAAAAAAAAAAAAAAAAAACCTCAGTAGAATTTCTGATTGAACTATTTTAACCATTATCAATTCCCATTACTGTCAAGCTTTTAGGCAAGTGAAGAAAATTCTTAAAAGAGGAAGGGGAAGTTAAGGAAGAGTAATAGAACTTTCCGTTAAATATTATCCTTCAACTGCACAGAAGATAGGAATTTTTAAAAGACTTCAAGATACAACTAATAAAATAGTAAGATTAAATTATAGGTTATCGCAGCACACATAGACTCTACGAGATAAAAAGAAAAAAGACAAAACTTTACTTCTTCTTGGATAGTATCCTATTGGAAAAGTGCAAGTAATGTTCATATAGATAAAATTTATGCCTGGGAATGTCAGGAATAACATTGCTCCCATATAATATTCATAGAGAAATGGAGACCACCCGTGTAGCTCTCCCAAATTAAAAACAAAAAGAGAAAATTTCTAAAAGCAAAATCTCAAATTAGATAAAACTTATTCTTACAATTCCCAGGTATTTTGCTCTCCTTCCACAATTAAATGGATCTAGACACTTAGCACCTTTATTTAGTTAAGAGAAACGGTACTTAAAAGTCTCAGGAAAATTCACCCAAATATCAAGCGAGGTCACTTAACATCTGGCCTTCCCAAGTGCAAGGATTTGCCTTCCTGCCTTAATATGAAATGTAACATTATGAGAAAGATGAAGTTCCCCTGAACAGTTACAAATACTTAAAATAGTAAAAGGCCCCTACTGTTTTCTGGAAATCTTCCATCAACAAACAACTTGCTGCTCTCGGGGCGCCACGTGCTACGGAGCTGCGCGTGCGCCCTGGTTATCACCAGCGCCAATTCTCGTGCCTCGTTCCCCGCCTCATTCCCTGAGGTGAGCGACCATAGTACAGACCTACCCGGTTCTGAGAACTTTAACGAAATAACGTAAATAAAGCACTTAGCACAGTAGCTACACTTAACAAGGGAGGAAATTAATGGCATTTAAAGGTAAAATGCAGACCTAATGCACAGAACTTTGTTCTCAAACCACCTGCAAGTCTCCCCATCACTTGAGAAAGCTTGGGAAACACTCGGGACACGATTTCTTCCAGTAGGGCTCAGCAACGAGGGAGTCATTGTGGGGAGAAGAATGAAAGATGACTGAATGAGCAGGAGCCTGCGAGAAGCGAGCCCACAGGCAGCGGTCGACTCCTCACGCCTTCACTCACACCTCCCTCTCAGAGGAGAGCTCGACGCGACCTACGCGGCAAACGCAGCCGGCGACGCAGAAACTTTCCAGGGCGCGGGCCCGGAGCACTGAGCGAGACGAATCTTTGTTTCACAGTTTTCTCGGTGACGTAGTGAGGAAGCGGGAGAGCAAAAACCAGGTCAGAGACCAGAAGCCAAGCAGGGTTGCGACTTTCGATTTTCCGAGCGCAGGGAAGGGCTTCTAAGACTCGCCTTTAAAGGCGTTTACTTAAACTACTTAAGGGAGTTTCTATTATTTCCTCGCGTTCACGGGGTAATTCCCGCAATTTGGCCAGTCAGCCTCAGCCACCTCTCACACAGCAGAGCTCGCGGAAGTTGTAAGCCCCGCCCACTCGTGAGGCTGGTGCGCATGTGCCCAGTTGTTTTAACACTAAAGGATTTCCGCCTTCACGTCTTCTCCGTGGCAGCGATGGCCGAGTGGTTAAGGCGTTGGACTTGAAATCCAATGGGGTCTCCCCGCGCAGGTTCGAACCCTGCTCGCTGCGGAAAAGGAAGAAGCTTTTTTACCCACTTCCAACAGATGCTGTCATACGATAATCCGTACTCTTCCGGCTGTATTTCCCCTATCTGCCCGCTAAATGGCCCGACTGCAGAGAAGTTAAATGTCTCAAAGAAAAGCCAGTAAATGTCAGTGCTGTAAACATACGCTGTTTACACTAGTGGGAATAGCCTTTATTCCCTTTATACTAAATAGTAACTAACGGTTTTAGAATCTTGTTCCTTGTTCACAAAATAAAAATAAAATGAAGATAAATATTGCCGGGAATTTTCAGGCTATCACAGCCAGAACAAGATATCATCTCATTAAAACTGATGGCAAGGCTAATGCGACCTCTCCTTCCATCCCAGAATCACCTTCAACGGTTCCCCCACCACATCCAAAAGTGGTGTGAAATGGGAGATAATAAAAACTTTTAAAAGTTCAACTTCTAAAGTATGATAGGTAGATCCACATGATGGAACACTGCATGTAGCCACTAAAATGATATTAATGACATGGGAAGACTTTCCCAATACATTGCTAAATGCAAAAAGTCGAACAGGTTGGAAAACAGTATATATTATGATCACATTTTTGTTAAACAATTCAGTTATATAACCGTTTATGTGGCAACAATGGCAGAAAAAAAGAGAGAGTGAATGGGGGCTGGACAGAAAGAACCAAAATGTTAGCAGTAATTATTATCTCTGGGTGGTGGGATTTGGGGGTTTTAATTTTCTTAACAGATAGTTTCTTGCTTAACTGAGTTTTCTAAAATGTGTATATTGATCCAGTATTTTTTTTAGTAATAAAAGGAAATCATGAGGTTAGTCTGAGACCCTGCACATCCCCTTTCTGCTCCCTTCGCCCACTTTCACAATCTCCCTCCCACTCCATGCTTTCCAGGTGTTCTTATGGAGCTCCCTAACACCTTAAGGCTATGGATAGCTTTCTGTGGTACCTGAAGTAGATTCCATCCACACAGCCCCCATCCCATTTGAGACTTGACTGAGCATACACATTCACCACATTCACATCTTCAGTCCCTCCTCTCTGCCCAATCCCCTCCTCTTCTGCCCCCATTCAAGCCACTTATAAATGACTGTATTAGTTTCCTAGCTGATTTCCTTCCCTCTTTCAGTCAGGATCACATTCAGCAGTAATTAACAGAAAAATCTAACTCTAGTGACTTAAATACATAAGGGGTTTGTCTCAAGAAATCTGGGAATAGGCAATTCTCAGATGGAACAGGGAACAGGGCTCTTTCCAGCTTTCTGCTTGCCATTTTTAATGCATAGGCCTCATCCCCTGCTTGTTGTCTCATTGTCCTAAGATGGTTGCCAAATCTCCAGACCTCACATCAGTATCAGCTAGAAAGGGGAGAGACAATACCCCTCAGTTTATATGTCATTTACATGCACTGTGTAACATGGCTACCACTAGCTACAAGGAATTCTAGTGAAATAAGTGTTTTTAGCTGAGTGTATTGCTACCTAAGTTAAAATTAGAATTCCACTGTTAAGGAAAAAAGATGGATGGGTACTGAGTGGGCAACCAAATGTATCTTCCACACTCTTCTAACAGGAAAGTCAAAAGGCCTTCAAAACAAGTCCCCTGTCAACCTTCCCAGCCTTCCCTTTCTTCTCTCCCATCTCCTTTTATTAGAAGGCCTCCCAGCACTGTATGATGGCTCATGCCTTTGAACCTTGTTACATGTTCACATACAATTACCTATACGTAATCCTTCTTTTGCCTTAACACTTTCTCCCTTCCTTTGGAGAAGAGGACTGCCTATCATTTGAATTCCCTTCCTAGTTAGAGGACTGGCTCTCTTTTCGAATCTACATGTAAGACTCTAATTCATCTTTGCTCCCCCTTCCCCCATCTCCATCACAGAAGCTGAAAAAAGCCACTTATTAGCTTCCCAGACTCCCTTGCCACTAGGGAGGCAGCATGTGACCTAGGCCCAACCAATCAGATGTGCCCACCCGCAACTTTCAATCAGAGAGATTAATGCAAAGAAGCAGGGAGGGTAAGGATCCAACCTGGTGGTGAGCAGAGGCCATAGTAGCAGCTGCAGGGATTGCTAAGGGCAGCAGCACCAGGGCTGCAATTGGGGTTTACAGTTGTTCAGCAGCGGCGACAGTAGTGTTTATACCCAACTTGCTCTGTGGCGTCATTCTGCCTTGATCTTGGGCTTTGCCTAGCCTAACTTACTCCTGTCCCATTTTCCAAAAGTGGCTTTAGCCCTCCTGGCAATTCTGTGAACTATTTAATATCCTTCCAGTAAGTATTCTGCTTAAATCAGCTCCAGTCAATTTATTTTCTTCCAAATATCAGATATAGCTTCCCTCTTCACCCCACTATCACCTGCTGGGAAAATTCATGTTCTTTCTTCCACCTTCTGAGTAAAGCATTCCTGCAATTTCCAGGGTTGACCCAGAAGCCCCATTTTTATTCTTTTATTCTTGCTACTTATTATAGCAAGGCTCACATTGATCTATTTCTGCCTGTTTGCCTCTCTTCCCGCTAAATAGTAAATTTCCTGCAAACATAAAAAGGGACCATGTCTCTTATCTTTGTACCCCTGCCTCACACAGAAAAAGTACTCAATAAATCTTTAACGAAGGAATGAATAAATACCTGAATCTGCACACAAATCCACACTCAATCCCTAGAATACCCCCAAAAACTGGGCGAGGGAGGAAGCCAACTTGCTATCCTCCTTTTGAAAGTCACTAACCTTTGCCCTTAGCATGAGTTAATTCAATATACAATATCCTCTTCTCCTTCCCTTTCCATTGCCTTCCCTTTCCTTATTTTTTCCTTGCGTTCTTTTTATTTGTCTTCTGTTTCCTTGTCTTCTAGCACTGAAAGGGCAGATTGAACCAGGAGGTAAGTGCATACAGACCTCCATCTCTCTGGTCACCCCCCATGCCCATCTCCCTGAGAGTGGTTCACTTTCACCCTGGCCGCCGTGTAACCTGAATGTCAGCTCTCTCCATGGGGAGCAAAGGAACATCCACCAAAGACTTTAGAGAGGAGATATGGAAGAGGTTCTGCAGTGCACTCCTCAGAGGACACAACCTCAACATTTCTCTTCATCCAAGTCCCCCAGCCCCTTCGCTCTCCTGTGCATCCCCTGGAGCCTGCCTTTTCCAACCCAGCTGCACATGGTGCATGACCTTGAGGATTTTCCCTCAAGACCCCAGCTTTTTCATTCTTTTAGAATACAGAGTAATCCAGCTGTGTCCCTGTGCATTGGCATCAGTGTGCCCAGCAATCAAAGAGCTACCCTTAGAAGGCAGAGGAGGTTATAAATGTGATACCAAAGTCTCCTGCCCCACCAAATATTTCTCTACCCACTTCTATTAATACAGGATTAATCCTGCAACTTCCCAATCAGGGTTCAAAAAGGTTTTCAGTGTAGATGGACCGAAGGGAATTTTTTGTAAATTGTAATCAGTTGATCTGAAGGCAAATACTGAACTCATAACCATCCCTCCCTTCCAAATCCAAGTCCTTCTCCATGTTCTTCCAGTTTGTAGCATCTCCTGCCACAGAGCAGGACACACCCACTTGGAATCATCCTGATACTTGCTATTCCTCACCTCATTTCCTATCCAACCCAAGTGCCACTGAGTTTACCCCTAAATATTCTCAGAATCCACTTTGTTCCAAATCTACCACCACCACCCAGTCTAAATCAACATCACCTCTCATGTCACACTTGTTTTAAGATAAAACTTCTTTCATAAGTAATCCTTCATATCGGCTGTTATGTCTTCACAAGCCCCCCATGCCCACCTTTGGAGGAACTGCTCCCCAGTGTGCCCATGTCCCCAAGAACATGGTCTTAGGCTCTCTCTAAATGCTAGAATGCAAACAACTAACGACGATACCTAAGTCTTAGCTCCTGCAGGGGTTAGAGTGACAGAACCTCTGACACTGGAATTTTCAGACAAAACAGATGACTTTTTTCTGTCTGAAGCACTGATGGAGAAAACTTAGAACTTTCAGCTCTTGTTCTAATGACTACTTTTCTTCCCAACCTACATGAAGGTAATCAGACAAGCTCACCCAAGCTAGTAAACTGGATGTCACAGGAAATTAGTTATTTCTTTTTCCTTCCCACTCTCTCCCACTTCTACTCATTAGTCCTAGGTCTGGGGACACTCTTTCATGGACTGGATTCTGAGGCCTAAAAGAGTGGATGGGATGGACTTAGATTTACCTTAGTTGCTTTGCCTGGTACTGGGCTGCCAGGGGAGGCATGAGTGAGCAAGGCCAGGTCTCCATTGGTATCTCTAGGCCATTCCGAAGACTCCAGTGACAGAGAACATGGCCCATGGGCTTCATGCTCTTGAAGCTTTCTGCTGCCTGAGGTCAGGGATTGGTAAGATTCTCACTGAGGTACTGAGGTACGGCACAGCCCCCGCCTGGTCAGTTCATCAATCCCAGGTCCCATTCCAGGGATCTCAGAGCCCTTTGTTCTTTCATATCACATTTATTCCCAAACACTTTTGGGGGATATGTTTCCCTCCCAAACATATTCATTTGAGACAAGATTCTCAGAGTATTTGTCCAGCAAGGGACTTTTAGACATATTTCACCTGACACCACATAAGATAAGTATACACAGTGTCCATCCAAAAAGTATTTATCTTCCAGATGTTAAGATACATACATCAGTGGAGAAAGACTGTCAGTGTTTTAAAATAACATGTATTAGGATGTTGGAGCACAGAAATGCCACACTTTTTGGTACACACCTCTACTACAGAGATCAGCAAACATTTTCTATGAAAGGTCAGCTAGTAGATATTTCAGGCTTTGCAGGTCATGTGGTTTCTGTTGCAACTACTCAACTTTGCCTTTGTAACATGAAAGAAGCCATAAACAAATGAGTGTGGCCAAGTTCCAACAAAACTTTATTTACACAAGCAGGCAGAAGGCTGGATTTGGCCCACAGGCTGTAGTTCACCAATCCCTGTTCTACAGGACTCTTCCCAGTATAATAAAAAAAAAGTTTTTCCAAGTTATAATTGTTAAGATACAATTATTTGGGACATTGTTAAGAGGCTGGTTAACATTTTACTCGTTCTTTCCAGTTTATACGTATCTATGATATCTTACAATTTCCATTAACATAAAGATATCAAGAAAGGACATCAGTAATATATGCATGAGACAAAAGTGGGAGTGAATGCTTTCTAAGATCATTTCCTCTCAATACATCAGAATGACCCAGAACCTTCACAGCAAAGTGAATCAGTTATACATATACATATATCCACTCTTCTTTAGATTCTTTTTCTATATAGGTCATTATAGAGTATTGAGTAGAGTTCCCTGTGCTATACAGTAGGTCCTTTTTCGTTTTCTATTTTTTATATAGTAGTGTTACATGTCAATCCCAGTCTCCCAGTTTATCCCTCTCCCCTGCCCTTTCCCCTCTGGTAACCATAAGTTTGTTTTTTACATCTGTGCCAAATCCTTATTGATGACCATTAAAGTTGTTTCCAATCTTTTGATTTTACCAAAGAAAAAAAGAAAAAAGTGCTTCGAAGAAAATCTTGTATATATGACATTTTCTAAAGGAGGGATCTTAATCCCAGTTATCCATTTTCATGTACAATTGAGAGAAAGCGATCAGCCCTTTGTGCAAGTAACAGGAACTGGCTTCAAGAAATCAAACAGTTCTAAAAACATAGTCTAACCTCAATAAAGCTGAAAAATAAATTTAAAAAAAAAGGTATAGTCTACGCAAATACCCTAGAAAGAAAGGGGAAGCCTCCACTCTGCTAATCTATTCCATTTCCAGGGGAAAGGAAGGGCTAGAAGTAAAAGTACTCATTTATCTTCTGACATCTCAAATGAGTCAATTCTTGGAAATTTTCCCTTCCCTTCCCCCTTCTGTCTCCCCTCTCCTCTGCTTAGCTCCATATTGTCCCCAGTAATTACTGGGCTTCCTGGAATTTTTATTAACAATTCAAGATGCTCCAAGAGTAATTTCTGTGACCACAGTCTCTGCTAACTCAGTGCTCTCTGGGGACAGTGCTCACTGCCTCTGGCTCATAAAAAGGACAACAAAGTCTGGAGTTACAAAGAATGCAGGTCTGAACCTTCCCTGCAGAATGACCATGGTTATTTGTAAGGCAAGGGAGTGATGAGAGGTCCACCAGACCCACTCTCAGCTCCTGTTTCTACTTGTAGAAACTTTCAGGGGTAAGATGGATGACTTGAGGAATTTTTTTCAGTACCTACATTAATATCATGGCACAGTCCCAACTACTTTGCAAGACTGACTTGAGGGTGGATTCACTGTAGAAACAAATTTATTTCTTAAATGATGGCAAAGAGGTTCAGAGACACTCTTATCTATTGCTTTTCCTGGTCTTGCTTTGGCCATGAAAATTTGCCAGTATATCGTTCAAATCTACTTGTGACAATTTGATTTTGCTTCTCGTTCATCCAGGCTTGAAAAATGACCACAGCTCAGGCAGATTGATGCTTCCCGGCCACTCGTTTCTAACATGTATTAATACATCAGCACCACCTTCGAGTAGTACATCTTTCTAAATTATTCTTTGTTTTTATCCCCAGTGCTTTTTAAGCTTCGTTAAAAAAATAAACCTCTAACCATTTTTCTCAAGATTGTCTCTATAAAACACCCAACCTGCCACTGACTAGGCTATATCTTCATATTTCAATTTTTTAGTTGCTCTTTTTTATTATCTGTTACTATTACTATAGCATTCTCATTGAGGGGAATATTTGGCTACTGAGGAAATAAGGAGAGGTTTTCATCTGTCAAAAACCAAAATTCGGGCTTCCCTGGTGGCGCAGTGGTTGAGGGTCCGCCTGCCAGTGCAGGGGACACGGGCTCATGCCCCGGTCCGCGAAGATCCCACGTGCCGAAGAGCAGCTGGGCCCGTGAGCCATGGCCACTGAGCCTGCGCGTCTGAAGCCTGTGCTCCGCAACGGGAGGGGCCGCAGCAGTGAGAGGCCCGCGGACCGCCAAAAAAAAAAAAAAAAAAGAAAAAATTCAACTGTGTAAATTTGAAGATCTAAGTGGCTTTCTTCAACAATTCTTGAATCAGGCAGCATCCCATCTAGTAAATAGAAAGGCTCTGAGACGTTGTACAAAAATGGAAGGTTTTTACAGGCAGAATGGGGTGGGACAAAAAGGTAATAGCAAAAGAAAAGATTGTTTCAGTCCAGGCTGACTTCTTTGGGGGGAAGGGAACGGTAGGAGTCTTTGTCACACAGGTTACCTCAGTAGGGCTGATGAGGAAATTTCAGATTGACTGTTCAAAAGGACACATTTCTGGGAGGAGTTGAAACTGCAATTAAGTCTTGCTGTTTCAGGGACAAATGACTTCATTTGGAGCCTTTTTTTTTTTTTTTTTTTTTTTTTTTGCGGTACACGGGCCTCTCACTGTTGTGGCCTCTCCCGTTGCGGAGCACAGGCTCCGGACACGCAGGCTCAGCGGCCATGGCTCATGGGCCCAGCCGCTCCGCGGCACGTGGGATCTTCCCGGACCGGGGCACGAACCCATGTCCCCTGCATCGGCAGGCGGACTCTCAACCACTGCGCCATCAGGGAAGCCCAAGGGGCCTCTTTTTTTTAACACATCTTTTCTGCTAAAGCCCACCACATAGCTATAACATTTCCCAGTTATGACTCTTCTGCAATGTCACAGGTTCCGGTGGGTATTATATTTGAAAAAAATGATGAAAGTATCAAAATGCTTATATCTGTTCTAAAATGTAGGTTTAATTATTCAGGTATGGTGAGGACAACAGATCCAGAGATTACCACTGAAAAGATAATTTGTTATTTGCAGTGTTGACTGAAAAGAAATGCACAAGGTGAGAGTTGTGAATTGTTTTATTGGGGGCCAAATGAGGACTCTGGCCTGGGAGACAGCCTCTCAGAGAGCTCTGAGGTACGGCTCCAAAGAGGGCAAGGGGAAGATCAATATTATATATGAGTTTAGTGAAGGGAGATACGTGTAGTCAAGCACACATCTAAGCAGAAGGTTGCTGCTAGTTATGAGGAGCAAATGTCTCCATTAATGATTTTAGTGCTTTTCTAGATATGAGAAGATGCAGGAAATTGGGCTCATAAAATCTGAAAATATCTAACTATCTGAATGCCTGTTCTGCCAGTTTTTCCCAGAGCACAGAGTGCCTCATTCCTGAACTCCTTTCAGGGTATGTTGAAGCTCAGCAACTGCAGTGGCTTATGACCTAATCCTTGGAAAGGCAGATGGCAAGTGACGATTTTTAGTTGGCAACAGTTACCAAAGGGAGGAGTCATACCAAGCCATTGGGGATGGGGGTGGGGCAATGCTGGGAAGCTCTGGGTCTGTCCAGAGTAGAGGAAGCATGGGGGAAATGTGGGCTAGTCTCTACTTTGATTTCTGTGAGAAGGAGCTGGTGAGGCAGGGTAAATAGGTTTAGGATTGGCTAGTTTGAATGATTTCAGCAGGCTCCTGGGTGTATAAGGGTTGTTCCTAGTTGCCTGGTATCTGGCCCTCGAGTGATGAAGACCTGGGAATAGTGGCCCTGAGGTGGTAGGGGTGTGGGCTGAGGGTTGGTTCATTTGCATGATCTGCAGGTGAGAGACATGCCTGCAGGTGAGATGCTTACTGTCTCCAGGAATTGGCTAGCCTGGGAGGGACAGTCTCTCCAGGGTTAGTAAGGCCCTTAGATGTCAAAGTCTCAGAAATACAGAAAATAAAAGTATATAAGTATCGGTAAGTATCTCAGCAAGAAACAGAAGGCACACTCAATTTATGGCAATTCTATATGGGTTTAATAAAAAAGACTATTTTCAAAGGTATGGAGAGGGTATAGAAAACCCACAAGGGACAGCAAAGTGGTGCAAATAAAGAATGTCCCTTGCCATCCCATTCTACAAGGATTAAGTCAGTAGCCACTGCAGTCACTGGCCTACAAGGACACCCTGAAAGGAATTCAGGACTCAGGACAGGATGAGGCACTCTGTGCTTTGGGAAAACAGGCAAAACAGGCCCTTAGATAGTTATATTTCAGGAAAAAATTTTATGAACCCGGATTCTTGCATCTTCCCATACTTAGAAAAGCACAAAAATAATTAACTGAGATATCTGTTCCCCATGACTAGCAGCAACCTTCTACTGAGATGTGTGCTGAGTTGTCCCTACTCCTTAGCCAAAATCACATATATACTGGCCTCTCCCCTTACCTCTTCAGAGCAGTTCCTCAGAGCTATCTGAGAGGTTGTCCCCCAGGCTGTAGTCCTCAGTAAGTCCCCAAGTAAAACTGAAACTCACAGTTCTCACGTTGTGCCTTTTATAAGGAGGCGGAGTGGCCACCGGAACCCAGAAGAGCGTTTTGGGGAGAGGGCTGCTCCAGAGGAGTCGTGCACGGTGATCCTGCAGGGAGAGGGCTGGACCTGCTCACTCTTCTCCCTCCCTCTACTCTCTGACTGCGCCTCCCCATTGGCCAAACGCCACTGATCAGTCTCTGCAGCTGAAAACAGGACAGAGAGTGGGTCTGAAGGGAGAAATGGAGATAGCCAGGACCCTGCCTTACATAAAACTTGGAAAACAGAAAATAAAAATAATTATTCATAACTGAGCACCTTAACACACCAACTTTATCACTTTATCTATTTCTTTCCTGTTCTATGTGTATATAGTTTAATACATAGTTGCATTTAAAATTAAATCACTATTTCAAACACAGACAGATACATAGGAAATAATACAGTATTAAAAAACAAAATTCAACTGAGTAGATTTTAAAGATTTAATTGGCTTTATTGCACAATTCATGAATTGGGCAGCACCTCATCTAGCAAGTAGAAAGGAGCTCTGAGGAGCTGTACAAAATGGAAGGTTTTTATAGGCAAAGGGGGAAGGGATGAGAAGAGAGTAGATGACCTCATCTTCCTTTGGGGGATGGAAAAGGGTTATGTGGCAGATTACCTCATTCTTCCTGACCAGAGAATTCCGAACTGACTAGTTAAAACTACATTCTGGGGGGAGATTGAATCTGCAACTAGGTTAGGTATTAAGTTTCAGTTTGATGATGTAGGCTTAGCACAGGTGACTCAATTTGTGGCCTGTTGCCTCTTTTTTTAACAATCATATATAGTATATTTCATATTTTTCATTAAAATTATTTCATAAGGTTTTTGCTCTTGTCTTCATAATCATGATTTTTAATGTCTCTCTAACAAACTAAACAGTAACTACATCAAATTTCACGAAGCAATTGTTGCACACTGAGGCTGCTTTCTTTTTTGTTTTTGCTAAACAATAATGTTAAGTAATGATGTGATGTACATCTCTGAGATATAAGCTTTTTTCCATGTTTTATGTTATTTCTTTAGGATCTACATCTCCAAGAATGAGAATATTGAGGCAAAGAATATGAACATTTTTGTGTCTCTAAATACATATTCCTAAACTGCATTGCTAAAGAGCTGTGCCAATGTATACTGCCACCAATAATGCATAAGAGAGCTGGAATCACAAAACCCTTATATACATTGAATATTTTCACTTGCAACTTTTATTTTGCTAATTTAACAGGTAAGCACACTCCTCATTTTTATTTGATCTGTTTTTCTTTGATTACTATTACAGTTTCTATGTTTTACCATACATTTGTTTACTAGTTGTACTTGCTGCCCAATTTCTGGCTTTCTAGTGAATCAGCTACTGGTCCCTAAAACTGCTGCTGAAATTGACCCTTAGGGGAATCCCTACTGAAAACAGTCGAGCGTCATTGTGAAAAGACAGCAATTTCAAAGGATAGAGGCTAATGAATTTCAAGCTAAGGGTTATCGTCTTAACATCTACCTTTGGGGTAACTCTATTAGATTATAAGATTTATCCATCCCTGCCCTAGTATCCTCCTTGCCCTGTGTTCCACCGTTTAAAAGAACTTTTTTTGCAAAACTAAATTCAGCCTGAATGACTGCAGTAATTAATCATGTTACTTTCTGGTTTTATTGGCAATATGATGATCCAGCATCTCTCCTGGGAGATATTGGGGGATAGCTGGCCTTGACTGACTGATTCTGAGATACATGTGGGTCTCTTATGGTATAGACCATCATCATAATCAATCATCATCATCTTCTTTCTTTCCTTACTTTACAGGCTATTTGAGGAAGTATCTTCCTTGACCCACCAAAATCCAGGGCAGTGAGGGGTTCTTTTTATGTCAGAGATTCTCAAACATTAGAAGAATCACCTATGAGAGATCAGTAAAAACACAATCCCTGCACCTCAATGTTGGAGATTCAGATTCAATAAATATGAGGTGAGCCCAGGAATCTACACTTTTTTAAATGATTGAGATGCAGGGGTGTCTAACACACTCCGTAAATAAAACACTGGTACAGATCCTTGGGATAGGAAGTGTATCTGTACTGAAAATAGTCAAGATAGAGGCAGAAAAGAGTCTGGAAATGGGGAGGAGGGGGAATGTAGTCCAGTAAGAGGTCCTTCCGGGTCCATTCTCCAAAAGTGTCATTGTGGAGGAAACAGTTCAAATAAGACCAGAATTGGGTGGAGAAGGTAGTCAAAGTGTGGCAACTTTTTTATATTCAAGGGATTCAGTGGTCAACAAAACAACCTGTCCCTATCCTGTTGAAGGTTACCACATAGTGACACTTAATTCATTATTAACATCATTTGGTGATATTTAATTATATTTTCAGTATTACTCCTCCCTACACCCTATTTCCTAACATGCTAAAATGTATCTCTAAGCTTCTGCATCAATCCTACCTATGACCACAAAGTTTCAGATAACCAGTGGTCCTTGGCGTGCGCACACGCACGCACACACACACACACACACACACACACACACACACTCCCTTTGTGAACAAAGTATTTCTCTTCCACACAGCATTGACATCAGCATACTGGCCTGAGCAACTTTCAGAATTGCTGGATTGCTTAAGATTTCTTCTAGGTTTTATTCATGAAATGTCTGTGGTGGACAAGGATACCAGCCGACCACACTGTAGAGGTGCAGAGGCAAAGAAACAACCAGATCTGGATTCTTTTTGCAACATCACAGCAACTAACAAGTGCTTTTTTTGGGGGGTGGGGGGGGGAACCCTTCTCCTACTACTAGCCCAAGGCTGCCATCTTGTGGCCATCTGAGGAATGGTGACACAAGCTTGCAGATTTTAAGAACTTTTTTTAAGGGAACCATGTGAATATATTGATGGAAGAAAAGTCTTAACACTTTCTTGTCATACCTTCCATCAATTTTTAGCTTAGATAGAACTTACTTTGGATAATTTTGAAAATAGAATAGAAAAAAATTCTACTCAGAGACGCACAGAAATTTAGAATAGAAAAGATCTTAGAAATCACCTTATAAAGAAATAGCCACACTTTTTGTAAAACTAGTTCACCAAAATGCCAAAGTCTTGACGTATCTACCACTCTGCCAAAATTGCTAGAAACCAGATTACACATTTTTCACACAGTAACTGTGCACTGTGAAATTCCCCTTTATCCTGAAATGAAACCACTCCTAAAGAAAGATCTCATTTGATACTCATTGCAGAAACCAACCTGCCTGTGTTTGAAGTGCTCTCCCTGACTCATTTTTCTTCAGGGCTTCAACAATACGTGCATATCTGCAGTTCTGATGTCTTCCCTTAAGCAAACAAACGTCCTTCTTTCCAAGCCCTTGTTAAACACCTACAGTATTGTGTCACTTTCTTGTTTCCTCTCTGAAACTAGTTGTAAGGCTTAACTCTCATCATTGAAAAGCACAAAACTTCAACCCAAAAGATATCTACCCTGGTGGCGCAGTGGTTAAGAATCTGCCTGCCAATGCAGGGGACGCGGGTTCGATCCCTGGTCCGGGAAGATCCAACATGCCACGGAGCAACTAAGCCCGTGTACCACAACTACTGAGCCTGCGCGCCTAGAGCCCGTGCTCCGCAACAAAAGAAGCCACCGCAATGAGAAGCCCGCGCACTGCAACGAAGAGTAGCCCCTGCTCGCCGCAACTAGAGAAATCCTGCATGTAGCAACACCCAGCATAACCAAAAATTAAAAAAAAAAAAATCTACCCTGGGCAAGCACTTTAGTTGTCCTCAGCACAGTTTTGGGCATTGTACCAAATGCACAAGCAATGTCAGAGCTCAGTGAGTTGGAAGCCCCGGTGGGGAGGGAGGCTCTCAGAGACTGACTGCCAAATAGAAGATCAGTCCCTAGCAGAACTCAGAGTAAAGAGTTAAAGGTTACATGCAAACAAATGGCTTTTTCTCTAGCTCTCTGAAAGAGAATTTTTATCATAGATTTGTATAAGATTATCACAAATACAGTGTCGTTGTACCAAGCTACTTTTGTTGGTCTACTGTGCATGAGGTCAGGGACTCAGTGAGGGGATCCAGTGGTGAACAAGACAGGTCCTGTTTCAAGAAGTTCACAATCTTGTAGTAGCGATAGACAGTAACCAATAACAAGCAGGTGATGCACGCTACAGTAGGCACAGATTGGTTCAGATGATGTAGGAGCACCTGAGCCAACGTAGGGCAAGCAAGGAAGGCTTCCTGGTGTAACCCAACCCCCTCACTTTACTGAGGAGAAAATAAATCTTTTGTATTGAATGGCTTGCCCAATGTCTCTGAGTTAGAAAACGGCAGATCCAAGATCAAAAGCCAAGTCTGTGACCCCAGGAAGGAACTAACAGAGGCCCAGAGGACCTTGGCTTATTCAGGAAATTCTAGGGGTCTTGTGGGGCTGTGTAGTTTTGTGCGGTGGTTTATGCATTTGTCTAGTTTTCTTCTAATCCCACCTTCCTTACTTCTACCTCAACCTCTCCCTCTTATTTAGATTTTCCGTTCTCTGTCATTGTCCTTATTCAAAGTAACAGAATATCATGTCCAAGATGGACCTATCTGAAGATGTTTAGATTATGATGTGGCAGAAGAGGAAGCAAAGAAGAAAAGAAGAGTTTAAGTTATGTAGTTACTATTTTAACTTTTTATTATGGAGTACATTAGTTTCCTAGGGCTGCTAAAACAAAGAACCACAAACTGGGTAACTTGACCAACAAACATTTATTGCCCCACAGTTCCGGAGGCCAGAAATCAAGGTCTTGTTAGGATCATGCTCCCTGTGAAGACTCAAGAGGAGAATCCTTCCTCGCCTCTTACTAGTCTGGCGGTAGCCATCAATCCTTGGGTTTCTTGGCATCTAACCACTCTAGTCTCTGCCTCCGCCAGTCACATGGAACTTCCCCTGTGTGTCTCTGTCCAAACTCCCCCTTTCCTGTTTTATTCCACCTTCAGTGATATACAACTGACATATAACACTATGAAAGTTTAAGGTGTACAACATGTTGATTTGATACACTTATATGCTGCAAAATGATTACCACCACACCATTAGCTAACATTGATACCTCCATTGCCTCACATACTTGCCATTTCTTTTCTGTGGTGAGAACATTTGAGATCTACTTTTGTATACTTTCAAGTATATAATACAGTATTATTAACTATAATCACCACGCTATACCTTGGGTCCTCAGAACTTATTTGTCGTATAGCTGGAAGTTTGTACCCTTTGACCAACATTTCCCTATTTCCCCTATCCTGGTAAACCACTGTTCTATTCTCTGTTCTATGATTTTTGGCTTTTGGGGGTTCCATGTAAAAGTGATACCATACAGCATTTGTCTTCCGCTGATTTATTTCGCTTAGCATAATGCCCTCAAGATGCATCCATGTTGACACAAATGACAGGAGTTCCTTCTTTCTCGTGGCTGAATAGTATTCCACTGTGTATATATACCACATCTACTTTATCCATTCATCTGTTGACAGACACTTAGATTGTTTCCACATCTTGGCTATTATGAATAAATAGGTAATGAACATGGGAGTGCAGATATCTCTTCAAGATCCTGTTTTCGTTTCCTTTGGATATATACCCAGAAGTGAGCTTGCTAGATTATATAGCAGTTCTATTTTTAATTTTTTGAGGAACCCCATACTGTTTTCCATAGTGGCTGCACAAATTTGCATTCCATTTACAGTGCACAAGCGTTCCCTTTTCTCTGCATCTTCACCAACACTTGTTATCTCGGGGTTTTGTTTGTTTTTTGATGATACTCATTCTAAGAGGTGTAAGGTGGTATCTCGTTGTGGTTTTGATTTGCATTTCCCTGATGATTAGGGATGCTGAGCATCTTTTCATGTACCGGTTGGCCATCTTTATGTCTTCTTTGGAAAAATGTCTATTCTGGTCATCTGACCATTTTTTAATGGAATTATTTGGTTTTCTGCTGTTGAGTTGTATGAATTTTTTATATATTTTGGATATTAACCCCTTATCAGGTATATTATTTACAAATATTTTTCACCCACTCCATAGGTTGCCTTTTAATCTTGTTGATTGTTTCTTTTGCTGTGCATAAGTTTTTAAGTTTGTTGTTGTCCCACTTACTAATATTTGCTTTTGTTGCTTGTTCTTTTGGTGTCATATTCAAAAAATTGTTGCCAAGACCAATGTCAAGGAGCTTACCACCTATGTTTTCTCCTAGGAGTTTTATGGTTTCAGGTCTTATGTTTTAGTCTTTAATCCATTTTAAATTAATCGTTTAAGCAGTATAAAATACAGGTCCAACTGTATTCTGCATGTGGTTAGCTAGTTTTCCCAACACGATTTATTTCAATAGATAAGACTATCCTTTCCCTGTTGAGTATTCTTGGTTCCCTTGTCAAATATTAGTTGACTGTTTAAATTTCCCCCTTCTTATAAAAACACCAGTCATACTGGATTAGGGCCCACCCTAATAACCTCATCTTAACTTGATTACATTTGAAAAGACCCTATTTCCAAATAAGGTCACATTCAGAGGTACCAGGAGTTAGGACTTCAGCATATCTTTTTGAAAGACACAATTCAACAAATAGCATGGAGTATTTTGAATATTATATATATGCAAGCATACAGAGAATTAGAGAGTCTAATATAATGAACCCTTATGTACCTATCACCCAGGTTCAACAATAACCAATTCATAGACAATCTTGTTTCATCTGTACCTCAATTCCCCTCACTCCTATGTAATTTTGAAGCAAATCCCAGACTTCATATCAATTCATCTATAAATATCCGATGCATCTCTAAAGATTAAGACTTTCATTTTAACATGACCACAATACCATTATTACACCTAAAAATGTCAATCATTAATATCCAGTTAGTGTTCAAATTTCCAATCATCTCATAAATTGTCTCAGGTTGGATAAGCAACAAGGTCCTACTGTACAGCACAGAGAACTATATTCAATATCCTGAGATAAGCCATAATGGAAAAGAATATAAAAAAGAACATATATATATATGTTTATAATTGAGTCAATTTTCTATACAGCAGAAATTAACTCAACATCGTAAATCAACTATACTTCAAAAAAAATGTCTTAGGTTTCTAACACTTTGTTTAATCAGGATCCAAATAAAAACCTCAGAGTCATTGACATTTAAATGGATTAACAATCTCAGCATCTTTATTCTCCCTCTGGTTGGTTGAGCACCAGATGGTTTTGAATATGTAAAGGGCACTCTGAATTTTAAGTGGATGGAGAAAGATGTTGGCAGGAGGGAGAAGGGAGTAGAAAGACAGCAGGGGAGGGGAAAGGTGGAGGGTGAGGTTCTAGAAGCAGGTTGTAGATTCAGGGGTACAAGGCTGGGGTGAAAGGAGCCCGGGGGGTAGGAGGAAGTGGCTCAAATAGTGGCAGAGAGTGGCTAGCAGACAAACTTTTAAGAACAAGGAGGTCTAGTAAATCACTTTATATATAATACTTTACACATCAGCCACCCAGAAATTTTCTTGCTAAACACACAAAGTACTGTCAAGCCTCCAAGCTGTTTCTTCCACTAAAAATACCCTCTCCCACTTCTATCCCAGCCCTTCAACCTGGAAAACTCCTGCACATCCTTCAACACTCAGCTCAGATATCCCACGTGTGTGAAGACCTCTCTGATCCCTCCCCCTCAAAGTTGGCTTACTCCATTATTTACCACTCCATAAGGCTTTGGACATACCTCTACTACAACACTCCTCAAATTGCACTCTCATTATCTATGCTCATAGCTGAGTCTCCCACGAAACTGTGGGCTCTTTGAGTGGACTGGCAATGTTGATTCATCTTTGTATCCTGAGTCTCTAGCACCATGCCTGGCACAAAGACAGCATTCAATAAATGCTTACTGAATGAAAAAAAAATTAAAGGAGGAGAGAGAAAAGAAAAAAGGGAAGGGAAAGCAAAGAAAAGATCAAAAGAAGAGAAGAAAGAAGAAACAGAGGCAAGAAAGGAGGACATACACAAGGCAAAGAACTGACCTTGCAAGGCAGAACTAGACAGCTTGATTTCAAGGTCACAACATCAAGGCCAAACGAGGCTTTCCTGAGTGTTTCCTTGGCTAGCACAGCATTTTTTAAATTTTGACTTAGTAATCAAAATTTAAGAATCACATAAAAATCCAGATGTCTAGCTTCTTAAACAAAAATAGAACAATCTATCCTAGGCTGGGCTTAGCCTCCTCCATGGTAACATTGGCTGTATCTAAACATGCTTTTCTCAGATTACCACAGTCACCAGCACTCCCAGTTGTCGTCCCAGCATGGATATGGAGTATCACTGGCCACTTACCATTGCCCTCGTGCTTTTGATTCTCTTATAACTGGTCTACTTCATTCATTTACTTCGCCTGCTTGGCTCATTTAAACATTAGAGTCTATCAACGTTGTCCCACGTAATCTGCTTCATCTAGATGCTCTGTGGTCACAAAAAAATAATTATAGTAATAATTATTCTAGAGCTGTACTGTCCAATAGAACCTGCTGAGATGGTAGAAATGTTCTGTAATCTGCAGTGTCCAATACTGTAACCACTAGCCACATGTGACTCTTGAGCTCTTGAAATACGGCTAGTGTGACTGAAGAACTGAATTTCTAATGTTATTTCATTTTAATTAATTTAGTTTTAATTTTAATAGCCACACATGGCTAGAGGCTACTAAATTAAAGATGCAGTTCTAGGGCAGTGCTTCTCAAGATTTAAGGTATATAGAAATACCTGGGGATCTTGTGAAAACACAGATTACAATTTAGCACATCCAGAGTGAGGCCCAAGATTCTGAATGTCTAACAAATTCCCAGGAGATGCTGATGATTCTGGGGTTTGGACCACACTTTGGGGAGGAAGATTCTAGAACGGTGCTGCTCAAACTTTAGCATGCATAAGAATCCCCTAGAGATTCCAGAAAGATTCCAAAACAGATTCTTGGGCCTTGCCCCTCATAGTTTCTGATTGAGTAGGTTTGGGGTGGGGTCCAATAATTTGTAATGAGCACCTGGGTGATGCTGGAGTACCATTTTAGAGAATGGGATGCTGTTGGAAAAAAATCTTTTTATTCACCCTCTGATTTTCTTTCCCAATCGTTACTATTAATAGTTAATATTTGTGTCCTTTAATAAAGGTAGTTACTATCCCATTTTACTGATGAGGAAACTGAGGCACAGGGAGATTAATGAACTTACCTAAGGTTACCCTGATGGTAATTGCTGTCTCCAGAGCCACCTTCTTAACCACACACTTCACACCATGGAAGATGTCACCATGGATGTCTGCCAGTGTACTGTCCTTGCCTTGATGCAAAGACTCCCTAATTCCTTGAATTTAAACCAGAAGAATCAAATCCAGAGCAGTCTGCTTTTGAGTCCCAATTTTCCTGCTTTTGTTTCACATCTCCTCATTTTACAAGGCAGGAAATGGGTTCTGAGAAGTAGAAGTAAAGGACTTGCCTGAGGCCACATAGCTAATCATTTCACTTTAAGTATTATCTGGTAAACGACCTTCACGTGGGCTTCTTCCCCTCCCCCCCCAAAAGCTTTATTGTTTCCATTTGGTCGAAGGCTTGGGAGAGGGCTGCAGGGTGTTTAAAAAGCTGTCTAGTGGTTGCAGAGAGGGG
Organism: Tursiops truncatus; assembly: GCF_011762595.2. Lineage (NCBI taxonomy): Eukaryota > Metazoa > Chordata > Mammalia > Artiodactyla > Delphinidae > Tursiops > Tursiops truncatus. The sequence continues at coordinate 63,606,120 of NC_047049.1, read as the reverse complement.
CTTCAGAGAGAAGCCCTGACACCAGAGGGACTCCTCAAAGGCCGCTGGGCTTCAGAGGCTCCTAGTGGTGCTTGAGGGTGAGTCTTTGGAAGAGATACTCGCCTAGCCCCGCCTGGGGACCAGCCACCCTGCAGAGGCTGGTCAGGTGGCTGCCATCTTCTTGATGAGTTTCACTTGCCCATCTAGGAGGCGGCTCTCCAGGAAGTCACAGAGGTGGAAGTCTGCGCGGGCAGACCATGAGTATGGTGGCTTCCATTGCGTCCTGGGTTTTACCCCATTCATCTTGAGATGGCTTCTACACATCCTGGAAGGGCTTGCGGCAGCCGCACTAGTTTTGTATTTCCAAGAGAGGCTTGACACCTCGCGCTTCTCCTCAGCCAATTCCTGTAAAAGGTGTCCCACGCCCTCCAGAGCCACATGGTGGAGGTGGAAATAGAAGCCCAGAGAGAGGTAGGTGTAGGAGGCACGCAGATGCATGTTGACCAGGCGGTTGACGACAGCCTCTACCTCCGCGGAATAATTCTGAAGAATATGGGCGCTCATGGTTGATCAATAATAAAGAGTTAAGCTCAAAAAATGGTGTTGGCCAATCCCGGTGGCCGAGGATAGCTGAGGGCTGATTCTGAAGGTTGCAACTGGAAAAAAGTTTAGAGGGTGGTTGGGGCCTGGAGCAAGGGGCGTCACCGGGTCGGTTCAGTCCAAACACTGTTGAAGCAAGCGACACATCCGCGGGACCTCAGAGCCCACTGCTGGGCTTCTATTTCTAAACGTCTCTATACCACATTTCTATTGCTTTCACACAGATGGAATTCCTAAAACTGAGCACTTTTAGCTAGTCGCTACTGGTGGAGACACATCACCCCCCTCCACACACTCAACCCCCAGAATCCTGTGCGTCATCAGTCCATGCGTTCCTCCGCAGCCCCGCCCCTCCAACCCGCCCCCAGTTGGCAGAAGAAAGGCATTGGGGTGAGGCCAAAGTGAGAGAGGAGGTGGACGGGAGGAGAGAGGTAGGTCGGTGCTCCCAGTCAAGCCGGGAAGTCAAGATCTTTGACCAGTAGGTTAGGGGGCGAGTCCTAGCCGCTGGGGAACTGTTGAAAACCGTGAGAACCAGCCTCAGAAACAGGACCCGGAGGAGGCCTTTCTTCCCGCCGACAGACGCTCAGCGCCCGTCAGCGGCAGCAGGGGGCGCTCCAAGCGGCCTCGTGGGCTGGAGATGAGAGCCAGAGAGAACCCTGGCGAAGGCTAGGCGGTAGCTGCCACTCATAGACCTGTTTGGGAGCCCAAATGAAGTTCTTCTGGGGCCGTGGGGAGCCCCTGAAATAACTGGTGGCACGGAAGGGAGAGCTCTGGTCTCCTGTATACAGGTAGAGACATCAAGACGTTAACCGTTTCACGTATAACCTATTTGTTTAAGCCACGTGTTCCTCAACCACATGGCACTTTAGTGTTACCTGGAGCTGTGAAAACCCAACGCCCTTGGGATTGACACAGAGGCCAATTAAATCAGAACCTCTGGGTTTGGGACCCAGGTAACAGGGGTTTCATGTTCCCCAGGTGGATTCCAAGATTGAGAACACTGGTTTAAAAAAAGTGGGTTTTTTTAATTAAATTTTAAAATCTGTTTTCCATTCTATTGTGGGTTTTAGGATGTAGCAAAAGGTACAAATTCCTCAAGAAAATGGAGTTAGTTGTGACAACAAGATACATGAGAAAATCCTTTGGAAACTGGTAAAGGTAGGAGTTGTTGTTGTTATTATTTATTATCCCTGTTTTAGAGCCTCCTCTGATAGTCTAACAAGCTGGAAAGTATTTAAATATTGTACTATACTCCGAAAACAAATCGCCATTGTCGTCAGAGGCGGGATGCTATCAAGAATGATATCGAACTCAGCTGAATGTAAAAAAGATAATTGAGGTGTTTAAGGCTGTGCATCTAGGTATACACACTTAATTGTAATCTGTCGTTTTCTATCTCAGCCCTTTTACTTAAAAGAACAGTAAGAAAGGAAGAGTTATTAGAAAGAATGATGGGAAAATACACGTCTGCTTTCTCTGCGTTCTCTGTCGTCACTAACCCTTGACTTCTACTTCTGGACTACATACTCCTTATCAGTTTCCATGCTCTCCTGGCTCCCACCCAAGGCCCTAAACAGGCCAACTCTGGACCTGGTCCTGAGCCAAGAGCCTATGTTCTATGAAGAGCAGATTCTTAATTTCAACCACAGGTACAAGAAAGTGAATCAGAGAATTCAAGTGATTTGCCCTAAATCCCACCATCAGTTATAACTAAAAAAAGAAAAAGATCTAGTTCTCCATAAACCTAACCTAGATTCCACTGTGAAAACATTTACTCTTGGCTGCTAATTAATAAAAGAAATCATCATAGCAAAAAACATTGGAAGAAATGAAAGAGCCAGGGTGGGAGGAGAAAGGGTGAGGATGATCTTCCTGTTACAAAATGTTCTCCCACCATGAGGGTAAGAAGACACAGGGAGCTGAGAATAATACTAGAGACACAGCCACACTGATGCATATCACAAAACCTGAAATTGAAGGAAATTGAAGCCTTTCTTTGTGAGACATTTCATCATTTTCTCAGTAATTGCATCAGTTTTGTAATTTCTTCCATCACTGACCCCCCAGTAACCCTGGCATCTTCTCGTCTGTGATGTGGACGTGGCGGGTGATGGTGTTTGCCTCCAGGAAATTAAAGACCCCTCTCAATAACTGCATTAGTCATTGACACTTGCCGCTGTGATTGATCTTGTAACTACCATCAGATCTGGGCATGGAAAGGATATGAAAATTCACAAGCGGGAAAACAACCTTATCTTCCCCTGATGCAGCCCTCTCTTTACAAGAAATATCTGCAAAGTCTTTTTTGCATTTCTAATTTGCTCGTCAAAGGACATGTTTTTGACAGGCTGGTATATGTCCATGGGAGACTGGAAACTGTTTGGGATCATAGGAAATTGTGAATTCTGCCTGGGTTTTCCAGAGTTGCTCTACTGAGTTGCCCTTAAAAGAGCAAAAAATGTTTTAGAATTGTGTTTCAACATTTCGGGACACCCAGAAGACAAGAAGCCATAACACTGAAAAAACACCCTGATCTCGTCCTGTCTCTGTGGAAGGTACCAGAAGAAAAGTATACTCTGATTTTATTACTGCTTTATATCTTGGGCACTCCCTGGGAAGACAGCAGTGGGGGGGCAGCTGGGTAAATTTTTCCATAAGCATAGTGCTTCAAACTGAGCCACTCAACAGAGTCTATCCTAGAGTGAAAAAGACTAAAGACAAGAATCGCAATGAACGCACACTGTTTTCTGGGTTTTCCAATTCAGTGGCCCTAAGATCTCTGAAACTTGCCAAATTGCATCTATTGTTTGCTTAAGAATATGGTAATCAAATTCTAAATGTACATACATGCTCTTTGATTCATTCCAGTAAGAGGTATTTATCTTACAGGTATACTTCATATATAAGAATACTGTGTGTAAAGCTATTCACTACATTGCTATTTGTGTTTGAAAAAAAAAATGCCTGTAAATAACCTGGAAAGGCTTCAATAGAAGACAAATTAAGTAAATTATGGTTCATCCACACAATGGAAAGCCATGTAGCAGATAAAAAGAACAAGGTAGCACTTCCATATTAAAAATGGAAAAATCTCCAGTACATAGTAACTGAATAAATGGGCGATGCGCAGCAGGGTACTGTTCCCATTTGGGTAAAGAAAAGAACAGAAACACATGTACGGTGTGTAAAGCACAGGATATCTATGGAAGGATAGGCAAGAAACAGTGCCTCTGAGATGGAGAACTGGAGGAAAGGGATTGAGGAGGGAGGGAGGCCACAATTCTGTTAATTGATTATCACAAGGTTTAACACATAAGAATAGTAACTAGTACACATAGTGCTTACCATGTGCCCAGCATGTTCTAAGCACATTATGTACTTAAACTAATGCAAAGTGCTCCTTTTAAACTATAAGATATTCAGATACCTGTCTTATTTCACTAAATTATCAACTACTTGAGAGCATAAACTTGACTTAAGCATTTTTTATATCCTGCACAAACATTGGTACGATATATATCACATAATAATGTTCTCTAGAAATATATGCTTCATTCACTCATTCAGTATCAAATATGAGAGAAACTAATTATCTTTACCATTTAGAGCTGACTCAAGAGCTTCATCACCTTTATATAAAATTATCTTTTCATAATCAGTTTGCTATGCCATGAAGTCAAGCCATAATCCAAAAATAAATGGCTTTGAAAATGTGCTATTACACATACATACAATTGTGGTTGTGCTGGACACACTGGGGCATTCAAACAAATTACTTAAGAAAAGTCCAGTTTTCTTCTTTCTTTTCATTCAAAGAGAAACACTATTTATCAAAGCACAGTCCCCTCCCTTTTTAAACTTTGAGTTCAGGAGAGTATTTAAGAATGAAAGGTCTACTAAGTTAGACGGGATCAAGCAAATAAAGTGCTTAGCACAAGCCTGACCCATCAGAAACCCCTATTCAAGTGACACTATTTCTCATTTCTTACGTGGAGGCTTCAAACATCATGGGAGAGGAAAGTAAACAAGAGCAAGCGCTCAGTCTTGTCAACAACTGGGAAATATGTCTGCGACAAAAGCAGAGCAGATCATGGGAGTGGGAGTGTTTTTCCCCTTGACAAGTCATTAGAAGTCATCAGTGCTGTAAATCAAACAGACTGGGGAAAAAAAGAAAAAAATTAAAACCTTGATTCTTAGATTGAAAAATTCACTTATTCGATCTGGCATTTATTTGAGTGCCCGCTTGGGTCAGGCAGGCATTATGACAGGCAACTGTAGTCCTAAAGCTCATTTGATTCATTTAATGTGCTATCTCTTTTGCATTTACTTTCTATCTTTGAAATAAAATTTGCAGATATAGTAACAAATCCCATTTTACTGAAGTAGTAAAATGGTGGTAGAAAAATTCTCTAAATGTCTGGCCCTGACTTTTGGATTTGACAAAACAGCAGAACTTCAAATAATATTAAGGGGGCCTTCCCTGGTGGTGCAGTGGTTGAGAGTCCGCCTGCCAATGCAGGGGACACGAGTTTGTGTCCTGATCTGGGAAGATCCCACATGCCGCGGAGCGGCTAGGCCCGTGAGCCATGGCCGCTGAGCCTGCGCGTCCAGAGCCTGTGCTCCGCAACGGGAGAGGCCACAACAGTGAGAAGCCCGCGTACCGCAAAAATAATAATAATAATAATAATATTAAGGGAACCAATACAGGGTTGTATTTGTTAAAAAAAAAAAATGGTTTCATCTATTTTATGGACTGAATTGTGTTCCCCCAAAATTCATTTATTGAAGTCCCAACTCCCAGTACCTCAGAATGTAACCTTATTTGGAGATAAGGTCTTTAAAGAGATGAAGTTAAAGGAGCCTTTTAGGGTGGGGGCCTAATCCAATGTGACTGCTGTCCTTATAAGAAGAAAGGACTTTATGAGGAAAAAGTGGCCATCTGCAAAGCAAGGAGAGAGGCCTCAAAAGAAACCAAATATGCACACACCTTGATCTTGGACTTCTAGCCTCCAGAACTATGAGAAGTATTGTTTAAGGCACCCAGTCTGTGGTATTTTGTTATGGCAGCCCAACAAACCAATACAATCTACTATGATACTATTTCATAAAAGGAAGCACATTTTGGGGGACTTCCCTGGTGGCGAAGTGGTTAAGAATCTGCCTGCCAGTGCAGGGAACACAAGTTCGAGCCCTGGTCCAGAAAGATCCCACATGCCGTGGGGCAACTAAGCTCGTGCGCCACAACTACTGAGCCCATGTGCCACAACTACTGAAGCCCGCGCACCTAGAGCGTGTGCTCTGCAACAAGAGAAGCCACCGCAATGAGAAGCACATGCACTGCGATGAAGAGTAGCCCCTGCTCGCTGCAACTAGAGAAAGCCCACACGCAGCAATGAAGACCCGACAAAGCCAAAAATAAATAAATAAATAGTTTTTTTTAAAAAAAAGGGACTTCCCTGGTGGTGCAGAGGTTAAGAATCTGCCTGCTAATGCAGGGGACACGAGTTCGAGCCCTGGTTCGGGAAGATCCCACATGCCGCGGAGCAACTAAGCCCGTGTGCCACAAGTACTGAGCCTATGCTCTAGAGCCCATGAGCCACAACTACTGAGCCCACAAGCCACAACTACTGAAGCCCACGTGCCTAGAGCCCGTGCTCCGCAACAAGAGAGGCCACCGCAATGAGAAGCCTGTGCACCACAACAAAGAGTAGCCACCGCTCACTGCAACTAAAGAAAGCCCATGCACAGCAACAAAGACCCAACACAGCCAAAAATAAATAAATAAATAATTTTTTAAAAAAAGCACATTTTAAACCACAAAGGTAGGAAGGACATAATTTTTGAATAATTTTGCTTTTTAAAGAAACTTCCTGGGACTTCACTGGTGGCGCAGTGGTTGAGAATCCGCCTGCCAGTGCAGGGGACACGAGTTCGAGCCCTGGTCCGGGAAGATCCCACATGCCGTGGAGCAACTAAGCCCATACGCCACAGCTACTGACGCCTGCACTCCTAAAGCCCATGCTCTGCAACAAAAGAAGCCACCGCAATGAGAAGCCCGCACACCACAACAGAGTAGCCCACGCTCGCCGCAACTAGAGAAAGCCCACGCACAGCAACGAAGACCCAACGCAGCCAATAAATAAATAAATAAATAGATTTATTTAAAAAAAAAAAACTTCCTATATTTGTATTTTTTTCATTTTGCTATAGGCCAGTGAAAACTCTGTTTTGACCAAGGAACCCCTGCTCTAAAATCATCTTTCTTCTTAATTTTTCATTCACTTGTTTCCAAACAAAAAATAACCATAGACTACACATGGCAAACCTAGTAATTCCAACCTAAAAAGGATGTGTTATGTAACAGGCCCATTTTCATAGTTAGAACATAGTTTATAAGTTTATCACCTGCTATATAATAAATCTTGTAAAAACATTTTCTCAAATGAATAATAACCTTTTAAATTTATAATTATTAAGATTGAAGTAGAAATACTTATTCAAATTATTTTCAAAATACAGTTGAATTATAAATTCATTATGAAGTTTGGGAAAATTATTTATTTTATTCAATGGAGTTTAGACAAGTAATTTCACATTTCATTTTAAATCCAGAGTCAGAAAACATTTCTTGTACATCTAGCACTCATAAAGATCATGGTATATCAATGAAATATTTAAATATAGAGATCGATTTTTAATGGATTTCTATAAATAACATTAACAGGAAAACGCACATAATACAATCTACTCTGGATCTAAGAGCCGTAATTTACTCAAATATTGAAAGAAACTAGTCTGAAAATTTTCTTGTTTAGAAAACATATTGAGAGAACAGGATCAAGGGTGGAGGAATTAATTTGTACTCAGCAATTCACAAACATGACATTTTTAAGATTTGAACAAAGGCTGTATGTTGGCAGCGCAGGGAATGATCTCTCTCTCTCTCTCTTTGTCTCTCTCCCTCCCTCCTTCTCCCTCTCCCCCCTGTGGAGCAGGGACATTTCATATTTCATAGTTTCTGAATTTCCTCAGGAGTTCTGAAGGAGCATCCCCAGACCAGCGGAAACGAAGGTGCCAACAGTTCACATCTGAAAAACCTGTAGAAGAGAGAAGAGAATATTTTAAAATCAGAGGTAGGAAAAGTCAAGCTTATTTATAATAGTAAAACAGCTTGTTGATTAGATTTCATTGCAGTAAGTGAAATGTAAGGGTAAGTCTTTGGTATGAATTAGTAATATCTTACAGAAATGGATAAGCAGACTATTGAATCCTTATGAACAGGAATTGGTTTATATGGATGAGAGGGCCTTACGTGTTTAAATGCTTATTAATAAAAAGATATTTATAGATACTTCCAGTGGTGGGAATTTTGACAATTCATCTGCAAGCAAATTAGAAACTACTTTCAAACAGCTGTCAAAAGTAGCAGGTCAATGGAAAGGATCCCTGGAAATACAAATAATTTATTCCACAGTAGTAAGATTTTTTTTTTAATTCTAATAAACAACTTTGTGGAAAATTAGAGGAAAGGTCATTTTCATTCTCTACTGGAGGAAGTGTAAACTGGCAAAACTTCTAGCAGGCAATTTGGCAATGTTTATCAAACTCATTAAAATATATAAACCTTTAAGCCAATAATTCTACTTCTAGAAATGTATCCTAATGAAATAATCATGATGTGCTCAAGGACTTAACTCTAAGGATGTTTATTATGATACCATTTGTAAATGTTTAAAAAATAAAGAAATAGTCTAAATCTTCAGTAATAGAAAATTGGTTAAAAGGCTTTGATATAATCATTAACAATGTTTTAATATTTATCATCATAGAAAAATGTTCGTAACATATTGCTAAGTAACTGGTAGTTACGAAACAGTTTAGACAGCATGATCTCGTTCATAAATTCATATTTACATGGGTATTTATATAAAATTTTTTTAAGTCTCTAAGTAATTACCCCTAAATGTTAACAGTAACTATTCCTGAAGAGTTGGAATAGATATGATTTTCATTTTTTATACTCTTTTTTTGTTTATCTGTATTTTCCTATTTTTCTGCGATGAACAAGTATGCCTTGTATCATTTTTTACTTTTATAATATTGCTGATGTAAAAGCAGGTTACAGAATAATATATTAAATATGCCTCCATCGATATTTGAAATATTATCTAAATATGTAGTAGGAAAAATATACACAGAATAGTTGACAGTGATTATCCCAGGAAAATAGGATCTGCACTTTCTTTAGAACTATCAGAGAAAAAAATCTAAAGAATTGCCATTTGGGGAAAAAGCAAAAAGGAAATTGTTTCTGACAACCTGTAATTGAAACACACACACAAAATATGTACAGTAATATCCTTTTCATTTTAGGTATACTAACATATCTTAAAATATACCAAAATAACAATAATACATATTTCCCTAAGTGGTAAGACTACAAGTTATTGTATTTTCTTCCTTTTGCTTGACCATATTTTCTCACATTTCTACACTAAATACATGTTATTTCTGTAGTTTGAAAAGATGTTTTCGAGTTTGGGTCCACCTAGAAGTAGACCCCAGACAAGAACTTGAATTCAAGTGGCTAACTTGGGGAGTTAGTTGATCCCAGGAGACCCTGGTAGGGAAAGGAACCAAGTTTGTAAAGACCCCTGAGAGTTATTCCACTTGAGGGGTGAAGGCGCTGGGGAATTTAGCCTCCCACTCCCATTCATTATCATCCGATGGCTACACCCAGAGCGTGTTTACTCCCTGGTACTTAACTGCCCGCTCACTGCTGCCAAGCCGGACTCACTGCCGGAGAAAGCACTGGTGGGAGCCGTAGGGTTGGCAATGCCCAGAGGATATGTTAGCACATCAACAGCATCTGCTACATTTGTTTTTATTTACTCCAGGATGTTTGATTCTAGAATTGTATTCATCAGAAGGCACATTTATTGCATATTTAAATGAAAAGAAAGTAAAAGTAAGATTGTCTCGCACATGGGTTTTCAGATGCCATGCTCCTTATTTTCCTGGTTGCATTGAAGAATCAGAAAATCATGGGGACTATTTAATAGAAGCTCATCACAGAAGAGGCATCAAAAGGCAAACTTCAAAGTAAATATCAAGCACTGCTTGAGGAAATTAACAAAAATGCTGAAAAGTTATGTGGGAAGCCACTCAGGGCTTGGTAAAGCTGACATGAATAATATTTCTTAAATGCTGATGTTATAAAAATTTACAGTGCAGTCAAATGAAATTATAAATAATCAGGCAACTGTGCTTTGGCATATGAAACCCTAACTTTAAGGCACTACTCAGAACAGCCAATAATCTCTTAAACAACATTAAGAAAATACTGGTAAATGCAGCTTTCAGCAAAATTGCGTAATTCTTATTCTCCAACAACAGCTTTCAAAACAGTGATCCTCCCTCCTCTCACCCCCTCTGCTTCATTCCTCAACCACAGTAAGAGAATACATTTCACAATGTGAGGGTATCAAAACTGGCATCACAATTTGTTCTGAGTAAATTACAATATATCTACACTGTGGAATATTTATCAGCTGTTCATTCTAATGAGTTCATTCTAAATATAAGGGTCTAAGGAGGAGTCCCATAGTAATAAAAGCTAACGTTAAAAAAGCAATGGTCAGGCTTCCCTGGTGGCACAGTGGTTGAGAGTCCGCCTGCCGATGCAGGGGACACGGGTTCGTGCCCCGGTCTGAGAAGATCCCATGTGCCACGGAGAAGCTGGGCCCGTGAGCCATGGCTGCTGAGCCTGCGCGTTCGGAGCCTGTGCTCCACAACGGGAGAGGCCACAGCAGTGAAAGGCCTACATACCGCAAAAAAAAAAAAAAAAAAAAAAGCAATGGCCATGTACCAGGTCTAAATATTTTACATATGTTATTTACTTCTCAGAAAGACCTTACAAAAAAAAAAAAAGGCTTCCCTGGTGGCGCAGTGGTTAAGAATCTACCTGCCAATGCAGGGCACACGGGTTCAATTCCTGGTCCGGGAAGACCCCACATGCCGCCAAGCAACTAATCCCATGCGCCACAACTACTGAGCCTGCGCTCTAGAGCCCGTGAGCCACAACTACTGAAGCCCGCACACCACAACTACTGAAGCCAGCATGCCTAGAGGCCGTGCTCTACAACAAGAGAAGACACCGCAATGAGAAGCCCCCGCACCGCAACCAGAGAAAGCCCACACGCAGCAACAAAGATCCAGCACAGCCAAAAAAAAAAAAAAAAAGACTTTACAAGGTAGAGGTAGACACAAACATTTTAACTAATATATAGAGATAAGAAAATGCAAATACAGAGAGGTTATCTCACTTGCCCAAGGTCACACAACTCATCAGTGGGAAAAGCTAGGCTCTGGTTCCAGAGTCTGTGCTCTTAGCTACTGTACAACAGAGAGGAATGTGCACAGTATAACCCCATTCTTTATTTGTAAAGCCCTCACAAACGAACATATGCTTATACATGCCTTTGTTAGCATAGACAAACAAAGGCTATGGAAGGAGACACACCTGGGCATCTGCATTGGTTACTTCAGGAAGTAGAAGCAGAGAAGGATGAGACTAGGGTAGACACTAAATTGTTGTCTATATGTGATTCTTTGAATTTTTAATGATAAGCTCATATTACTTTGGGGTTTTTAAATATCTAAATAACTGTTTTTGAAAAGAAAGAGAATTTTATAGAATCTTATGAAAGGGATTTAAGTGGGGCCTCAGTGTGAGAATCTGACGTGATCAACCCCCTCAACTCTGGTGAACTCAGAATAGGTCTGAATCTGAAACATATAGTCACAGGGAGGCCCAAAGGGTTCCGGAAGCCCAGATCTGAACATTCCACGGCTAAATGGAGAAACATTCACGTGTTTGCCTGTGAATGCCTGTGGGTGGGTGTTTGTATGTGTATGTTTGCCTAAAACACTGTTTTTAGGACATTCAAGCTTCTGCTTTGATTGGTTTGTTATATTATAACCACTGCCAGTTATGCGGCTGATGCAGTCAACTGCAGGCTCTATGAAAGGATCTCTTGGGTAACCAGCAGAGGCACCTGAAGGAAGCTCTAAGAATCTTTATTCCCAACAAGTAGTGAGCATGTAAAAGTTCTCCCCAGAGAGAGTTTTGAAGTGACTGTCTCTAGAAAGACTATAGTTCACCACAAACTATCGAATTATCTTCTTTTTTGTAAGAAGTGTTCGAGAACATTCAGGAACCTTTTACTTAAAGGCTAAATTCTAGTGGGGTGTTGTATCACAACCATGAGAATCAAGAATTTGGAGGACAGTTAACGTGTGTGTACATAACACACCTGTACAAGATAAATACAGTGGGATGGCCAGATAGACAAAGAAATGATAACAATAGCTAACAATTATCCAGGGCCTGCCATAGGCAAATCACTGTGCTAAGCATTTTGCATGGATCGTCTCATTTAATCCTCATGGTAACTTTATGAGAAGGTACCATTCTGATCTCTATTTTGTAGATGAGAAAACTGAAGTGTAGAGAAGTTAAGTAACTTTTACCCAGTAATACAGATAATAAATGGTAGAGCTAGGATATGAACCCAGGTTGTATAGCTGGGGAGCCAAGAGTTTAACCTCTGTAATACCCTGCTTCAATGGATATATACATGGGTCAGATGTCTATAAATCTACTTACAGGTAAGGTATCTTCTCAGGATAGTGCAATGCCTTAGAATGCAGACTCTGCAACCAAACTGCCTCAGTTCAGACCTCTCCCCTGCCACATACAAGCTGGATAACCTTGAGAAAATTATTCAACCTCTCTAGGCTTCAGTTTTCTCATCTATACAATGAGAATAATATTGGTACCAACCTGGGCTTCCCTGCTGGTGCAGTGGTTGGGAGTCTGCCTGCCAATGCAGGGGACATGGGTTTGATCCCTGGCCCGGGAAAATCCCACATGCCATGGAGCAACTGGGCCCGTGCGCTATGGCTACTGAGCCTGCGCCCTAGAACCTGCGTGCCACAACTGCTGAGGCCCGCACGCCTGGAGCCCGTGCTCCGCAACAAGAGAGGCCACCGCAGTGAGGGGCCCGCTCACCACAACGAAGAGTGGCCACCACTGGCCGCAACTGGAGAGGGCCGGCGCACAGTAACGAAGACCCAACACAGCCAAAAATAAAAACAAATAAATAAATTTATAATATTGGTACCAACTTCACAAACTTGTAATGAGGATTAAATAAATTAATATATGTAAAATTAATATTAAACAAGATAATAGATGTAAAGTAATATATGTAAAGAACTACACATAGTAAATTCCCAACACATGTTAGCTAGTACTGTTTTAGTAAAGCGATGACGATCCCAGAAATGTCTCAAGTTTTCCCTTGCAAGGAATGTATTAAGGAATATATCTTCTAGTTTCTGTGTCAATGCTAGGTAAGTATCTTTTAAGGTGCTAAACCAGCCCTTATATTTGGCACTACTATGTAGCTGGAAAGGTTGAGAATAAATACAATATAAAATGAGCCTTTTAATTTCACACCTTCTCTGTTCTGCAAAGCTACATGACATGACTTACCTGGAGAATCTGGATTTTGTGAGGAGAATGACTTCTCCATGGATTTGGATTCTTTTTGCTCCATTTTCTCTGTGGTTGGACCGAACTCCTCATTCTTTATCTCTTTTTGCTCATTCAGTTCCTCATTTTCAATTTTATTGGTATGAGCCTGGTCAGATTCTTCCAACATCAGATCTTTTTTACCTCTGGTAGCCCAGTGCATTGACTACATTAATTGAAAGCAGATGTATAATATAAAATCAATATTATATAGTTTCTATATTTAAAGTTCAATATGTGGTAACACCTAACCTGCTAGTATAGTGCTGATTAACAAAATGTTAGACTTGACTATTAGCCAGATATTAATTAATTCAGATGTTAATCAATTAATCCTCACTGATTTGGAAAACTAATGATATAAGGAGAAATCCATATCCTGGTAGAAAGCAAAGGGACCAGCATCAGAGAGATTCCAAGAATGAGATGTTTTCTTAGAAAGTTAGGCATAAAATTACCATATGACCCAGTAATTCAATTCCTAGACACAAAAGAATTGAAAACAAGTGTTCAAAGAAAAACTTAAACTCAAGTGTTCATAGCAGCACTAGTCACAAGAGCCAAAAGGTGGAAACAATCCAAATGTCCATCAATTCGTGAATGAATAAACAGAAATGTGGCATATTCATACAATGGAATATTATTTGGCCATAAAAAAGGAGGAAAGTACTACAAAGTGGCTAAACCTTGAAAACACTATGCTTAGTAAAAGAAGCCAGAAATAAAATGCACATATTGTATAATTCCAGAATAGACAAATCCATACGGATAGAAAGCAGATTAGTGATTACCAGAAGCTGGAGAGAGGGGAATAGGGAGTGATGCTAACAGGTACAGGGTTTCCTTTTGGGGTGATGAAAAAGTTCTGGAACTAGATAGTGATGATGGGTAAACAACATTGGGAAGGTACTGAATGCCACTGAAATGTACACTTTAAAATGGTTAAAATGGTAAGTTTTCTGTGTATTTTACTATCAAAAAACAGACAATTGGGCTGTGTACCTTGAGCCATGCCAGAGATTAAACCTAACTACTGTTGTAACTACTATCCCCACTCTACTATTGTGACCTTCCATCCAGCCATGATCAATGAAGAGTTGGCAAATATTAGAATTCTGGGTTATACATCTTCTCTTTAAGAAAACTCATGGCACAAAGCAGAAAGTCAATCAATATTTACTGTGAAATATTTGTCCTAATTTTAAGTGGATTCACTTAAAGTCCAGTTATCATCAAAATAATGAGAACTTTCTAAATATCTTTCCACTTTTTAATAATAATATGAATGTGTATGTGTATACTGTATGGAAGGTTTCTGGAAGGAAACACAAGAAGCTGCAATGGTGGCTTTCTGAGAGAGGGGAGTAGAACTGGAGTCTGGAGTAAGGATGGACTCACTTTTTATTACATATCCTATTGTACTATTTTGATTTTTTTTAACAAAAGTGTTGTTTTATTATATTTTTTTAACTTACAATTTTAAAAAATCAGGGACCATAAATCAAGTGTCGGGCATTGCCCACTAACTTCTGGTAAAACTTTTATATTTTTAGACAAACACAATATCCAAAACACTTGAAAACACCCCCCAGAAACCTGACATCCTAGAACTGCGTCCAATATACTTGGGTGGTGGTCCTTTGTCAAGTAACTTAATGGTGTAATTTTTCCAGCCTAGCTCTGGCTTCTGATGGTAGTGTCAGGAGTGAGGAAAAAATGAAAAATGGATCTTCAAAATGGAACAAAAGCACAAGACAATTACTTTTCCCCATACATCCTTTTGTACCTTTTTCACGTGTGTCCTGTATATGTATTTCCTTTGTCTTTTTTTTTTTTTTTTTTTTTTGGCTGCACTGTGCGGCTTGCAGAATCTTAGTTCCCTGACCAGGGATTGAACCTGGGCCACAACAGTGAAAGCACCACTCGTAACCACTGGACCGTCAGGAAACTCCCTGTGTTTCCTATTAAAATGTTTAAAATTGGATGGATGGGTAGATAAATGAAAAGACAAATAGATGAATACAGAGTAAGAAAGAGTGAGAGTTTGCTGTGTCAAGAATATTTCAAGTAGAATAATTAGCCCTGACATCAACCAAAATAATAAACATAACTGTTTCTTGAAACCTCATCTGGATATTGTGGGATGCTATTTCTGAAGCACTGCTGAACTGTAGCATACTACCTCTGTTGCTCAGAAACCCAAGAAAAACCCATAAGCCACATATTTGGGCAACTTTAAAACCCAGAATATATTATCCTCCTAATATCCAGGATATTCTTTTCCTGTGCTGCAAAAAAAAAACAGAATAAAAGCAAAGCAAAGAAACCAAACCAAATAAAACATTGATTTTTCTAAAGTCCAAGGCTTAGCGAATAAGCTCAGAAGTTGTGACATTTAAAAACTGTGCCACAAAAAAAAAAAAACTGTGCCACAAACCATGGCAGGGGCCACTGCCTCTGCTACACACGTGCCCCATGTTGCAAGGGGCATCGGGCTTTTCATCTTTAGTGCACTGAGGTCTGAACTATCTCAAAATACTGCGGTTGCCAGCTTCTCCCCAGAGCACCACTTTATTTGCTAGTTTAAACAAATCAACGTAGGCAGGCGGTGGCCCATTATGTGTGTATTTGGCCAAGTTCGCTACGTGGGGTGGAGGGAGGTGGGAAGTGGGAGGTGGCGGGGAAGGGGCAGAGATCACTAGCACCTTAAAGAGCTTAGAGAGATACCACAATTTCTTACCACCTGTCTCAGGAGCCTTAACACTGTGCACACAGGCAGGAGCCAGGAGAAGTACCTCACCATGAAGAAAGGGGTACAAAGAAAGTACAAAGGGGTAAAATGCCTTCTTGGACTCTTTTAAACAAATCTGTTCATCGTTTTTTAAGAGAATTGGGAAATGTTAATGACATGGTGTTTATAAATAATAGCCAATATGATCACAAATAGCATGATCTCAACTAAATTAAAAGCTGGAAAGATATATTCAAATATAGATATATAAATATATAGATAGATACATATACATAAAATATACAGACTGGCGGGCAATATAGCCTGTACACAGCCTAAAACCTTAAGTATATTCAAGCCTTCTGCCCTAATCCAACCTGAAAACTCACTTCTTCCCACATTCAACCTATCTCTCCCCAACTGCAAAGGAGCGTCATCCTGAATCCTCTTCCCCAAAAAAAGACCCCATAAAGCAGTTACTGCCACCATTCAGTGTAACCGGTTCTCACACTAACAAATGAAGGACAGAAAACACTGGAAGGAAATGTACCAAAATACAAATGGGGTTATCTTTGCATGGCAGCATTGTGAAGTTATTTTTTCTTTTCTTTCTTTTTATTTTTTGGTGTGTTCTAAATTTTCTATGACAAGATTATACATATGTACAACTAGAGTTTAAAAATTAGATTGAGTTGTGGTTGCCAAAATGTACCAATATAAGGAGGGAGCTTCTTGGTGCCAGTAATATGTGTGTTGGGGTGAGGGGTGGTGTATACAGAGTGTACACTTCACAGCCACTTGCTAAACTGTAAATGCAGGTTTTGAGCATTTTTTTCTGTAGGTTTTATATCAAAATAAAAATGTTAATTTTAAAAAGAGGCAATGGCCTCAGCTAGTGTAAAATATAATCTGCTTGGTTTGGTTTGTTGTTTTGTTTGCTTAGTTTCTTGGGTTTTTTACATGTGAGCGGAATAGAGGAGGCTGGCCAGTGGCTTCGTTTGTGGAGGGGGAAAGATACTGAGAAAGTTAGTGAAAAGAGCTGAAAACGTTAGATGTGTGTATCACAGGTCAGCTAGGTGGCCTGTATAAAATGTATCAAGAGCTGAAAACGTTAGATGTATGTATCACAGGTCAGCTAGGTGGCCTGTATACAATGTATCAACTTTTTTTTTTTTTTTTTTTTTTTTTTCGGTACGCGGGCCTCTCACTGTTGTGGCCTCTCCCGTTGCGGAGCACAGGCTCCGGACGCGCAGGCTCAGCGGCCATGGCTCACGGGCGCAACCAGTTCGCGGCATGTGGGATCTTCCCGGACCGGGGCACGAACCCGTGTCCCCTGCATCGGCAGGCGAACTCTCAACCACCGCACCACCAGGGAAGCCCTCAACTCTTGCCTCAGTACTTTTCTTTTGGAATAAAAGTGCCTACAGTCTGCCTTAGATGGGTGGTGAGGGTTAATGACTGACCTATAGTAAACACTTTGAAAGCATTTGTAGCAATTGGTACAGCATGGGACATTTTTAACGACTTATGAGAATTTTTTCTCAGAATTTTATTTTGACTGCAACCATTTTCCCACAACCATCCTAAAGCCATATATTTTGGAGCAAGAGGGAGAGCCATTCATACCCTGGATCCCTTGGGGTAAAACCATTTAGCAAGACAACGATGATTTCTCTGAGATTCTTTGAGCTGGAAAGGTGTCTGTTTTCAAGTTATTCCAAGATCCCAAAGGCCATAGTTACTGAAGTCCTCACTTCATAGTCCCTTTTTTTAAACCAACATCACATATCTAGACTTAAATTTCCAGCATATTCACTAACCTGAATGAATTCTTAAAATATTTTTACAATTAGACTATCAGGAGGAACTTCTAAAATGGAAAACAAAACTTAATAGCTAGTGAAGTGACAGGGACTTGGTGTGAGGAAAAAAAAATACCAGTTAGAGTTTCATCACTCTTGGATGATAGAAATGTGTCCACCCTGAAGCTATGGTTCATTTGAGGAATTCTCCCAAGGAGATTCCTGTATTATGAACCTGTGTGACGCTGCAAAAGTACATTGTGATTTGTCCTGCACTTTTAGGGCAAGAGAACGTGCAGATGTGTTTTAGATAAACGTCACCTAAAATTTCACCTATAATCCTAAATTATAACCATTTTATTGTCAGAATGACCTATGTAATATACCTAATCCAAACACCCTAATGGTGATGTTTATCTACAAAAAGATGGTGATCTAATAGGTGATGAGCAATACTAGGTATGGCAATTGTTATTAATTTCTCTAGTGAGTGTGAAAGGATGGACAAATGAAATGCACACACACAAAAAAACAACTAAAATGTTGTAGAGAGAGGTGAGGTTTTCACATGCAGAAGTCACTGTGAGGATTAGAACAGAAAGGAATGAAAGGAAGTTTCAGAAAATCTATCGAATGAGGTACAAAACACATGAAATTTGGTATAGGGGTTTCAAAGTTCACTGAGGAATAGAACAAAAGTAAGTCAGAAACGACAAGGTTGAGCCCAAAGAAGACTGTGCAAGGAAAAATATCACTGCTGATTTAAAATAGGAGGATATGCATCTCATCATTTTTGTACCACTAATAAAAATAAATCCTGAACCAAATGCTAGCCCAGCATAATATTTCAAGTTTGCTGACAAGACTAATGATGCAGCCAGTAAGATCTGATATGTAATTATTGTAAGACCTCAAAGAGTTCATAGTTAAGCTAAATTCTAAGCAGAAACGATGTGTTTGGAGACAGGACATTAGTGTTTAATGGAAAGACGTCTGCAATATAAATTAGAGCAGGGGCTTGGAGAAGAGTTTTTGAAAAATCCTCAGCTAACTTGATATTAGCAGTTAAAGTTAAGTAATAGAGTTCAGTGGATCATCAAGCAAAATGAACTATAAATCAAAAGGCATTAAAATAACAAGGGTCACTAATTCAGTAGCAGTTACAGTGTGTAGCACTCAAGAGACTAGAAATAGTTATGTAGAGGTGGCAGAACAATGTTTATTTAGTCAGTGTTAACAAGGAATTTTGGATATACACAATGTAAAGGAAAAAAATCTTATTTTTGTGTATGTGAAGCTGTCACTATTTTTTTAGAGATTCTCTCTAGTTATTTTGTGTATATATTCAACCATCTTGTGGTTAGTCCTTCATAAATACTTAACCCACCTTAAACCATTTGAATATACACTGCATTCCAAAATGAGATTAAGAAAACAGTTTACATGTTATGTAGAGTGGCTTTAACTACATTCCTTGAGAGTTTTTCATTGTTCTTCTCCATTACTTCAAAGACCCTCCCTCATTGTTGCAGGTTTTTTATCAGTGACAAAACAATTTGCTCGAGTCTCCTTAAAATAAAAACTATCCAGAAGGAATCTAAATGTAACCTTGAAGAGCTATAATTCAAGAGATGTGAATCACTTTATACACTAATTCTAATATGTCCCTTAAGACTTCCTTATAAGGTAACTTATGCATTCTATGTCTCATGTTATTGAAAAATGTCCCTGTAAAAAAAAAGCCAGAAAATAAATCATGTCTAAGAATGTAAAAACTGGGCTTCCCTGGTGGCGCAGAGGTTGAGAGTCCGCCTTCCGATGCAGGGGGCGCGGGTTCGTGCCCCGGTCCGGGAAGATCCCACATGCTGCGGAGCGGCTAGGCCCGTGCGCCATGGCTGCTGAGCCTGCGCGTTTGGAGTCTGTGCTCCGCAGTAGGAGAGGCCACGACACTGAGAGGCCCGCGTACCACACACACACACACAAAAGAATATAAAAACCTTTAAAATTATATTTTCTCTACAAAGGTCCATGGAAGAACAAAATAAATACATAACACAGTAATTACAGAGATTATTTTGTATTTAGCTTTTCTAATGCCATGAAGGAAAATAACACAATGGTTTAAAAAGTCTCTCTGCATCTATCCAACAATTCTTTCAACAGAATTAATAATGGGAATAATTTACAAATAATTTACAGATTTCTTTGATTAATTAGGTCCTTTTTTTTTTTTTTTTTTTTCGGTACGCGGGCCTCTCACTGTCGGGGCCTCTCCTGTTGCGGAGCGCAGGCTCAGCGGCCATGGCTCACGGGCCCAGCCGCTCCACGGCATGTAGGATCTTCCCGGACCGGGGCACGAACCTGTGTCCCCTGCATCGGCAGGCGGACTCCCAACCACTGCACCACCAGGGAAGCCCAGGTTCTATTTTTTATTGAATTTATTAAGCCTTGAGAAGAGAACAGGCTCATATGAACTAAAAAGATGGAGAATATGAATTTGCAATGGTTCAAGGTTCGGCAGTATTATATGAGCAACTTGAGAAGCGCAGTTATCAGAATGTATAAAACAGTAAATGATAACGGGGAGCATATACATATACTGAATCAAACAGCCAAAGAGACTGACAAATGTAGTCAGAGGCTCTTCTGGCCCTGATGTACTGACTTTCCCTTCACAGGATTTTGTGGACACTGTGTTATATCTAGATACTACCAGCCTCTTGGTCTTCTCTCTCCTCTTGTCTGCTGACTCTTTAAGCTACTATGTGAGTCTAATCCAGGGGCAGCCTGAGCTTCATAAATTCAGTTAATCCCAGAGAGAAACCTACCGTTTTCACCGAGTCACTCAAAGCTTCCCACTGCTGGAATGGCATCGATATCTGGCTCCTTCTCCAGTGGTCATAGCGGGCTCGACTTGCTCCATTAGTCAAAATCTCCTTTGCCTTCTGCAGTTTCTGAAAAGTCTCCACTAGAAAACAAATTTTAAAATGAGCACTACTTTCCCGGAGGAGTTATTTTTAAACTCCCATACAATCTAACTGATCTCACTGAAATATGTCTCTGTTATTTACCAGCTGTGTAACCTTGGGCCAGTTCACTTCATCAAGCTTTAGTTTCCTCATTTGTAAAGTGCATCATAAGGACAAGTGAGATTTTGTACATAATGTACCTGGCTCACTGTTTATCCACTCCCTTTACTGAGCTCCAGTGATGTGCCAGGTGCTCTCCCAGGTGCTGATGACACAGATGTGAACAATAGACATAATCTACCTCACAGGACAGACGTTTATAAACATTGGGAAAATTACAATCTTGTCTACTAGGAAGAAAACTACCTTTTCTAGTGGTAGTGTGATAGAGGGTAATGAGCAGGCTAGAGGAACAGTGTAAATGAAGACTCTAAGGCAAAAAAAAAAAAAAAAAAAAAAAGCATGTTTATTTAGAGGAAGTAGAGGATGCCAGTTTGGCAGGAAGACACGGGTCAGGGGAAGAACAATGAGGGGTGGGCCTGTAGAGTAGACAAGGGCCCGGTCACCCAGGACCTTAGAGGTTATGCTAAGGATTCTGGTCTGTTTTTTCTTGTAAGAGCAATGGGAAGCTCCTGGGAGGTTTTAAACACAGGAAATAACATGGTAGGTGGTTGATAAATGGTAGCTTTGTCACTGATCTATTTGACCAGATGGCATATAATAGAAACTTTTGAAGACCTGTTGGAAACACTTCCAATATGTCTTCTGCTCCTCAGTGAAGTTAAAACTTTCTGTAGAGCAGGATACAAGACCAATATACAAAACTCAATTGTGTTTCTATACATTAGCAATGAACAATCTGAAAATGAAATTAAGGAAACAATTCCATTTACAATAGCATCAAAAAAATAAAATACGGGCTTCCCTGGTGGCGCAGTGGTTGAGAGTCTGCCTGCCGATGCAGGGGACACGGGTTCGTGCCTCGGTCTGGGAAGATCCCATGTGCCGTGGAGCGGCTGGGCCCGTGAGCCATGGCCGCTGAGCCTGCGCGTCTGGAGCCTGTGCTCCACAACGGGAGAGGCCACAACAGTGAGAGGCCCGCGTACCGCATGAAAAAAAAAAAAAAAGATAGATAATAACAAGTGTCGGTGAGGATGTGGAGAAATTGGAAGCCTCATACAGGTGGGATTGTAAAACAATGTTCCTGCTTTGAACTACAGTTTGGTAGTTCCTCAAAATGTTAAACATAGAATTACCATTTGACCCAAGAATTTCAACCCTAAGTATATACTCAAGAGAACTGAAAACATATGTCCACACATATAAAAACTTGTATATGAATGCCCATAGCAGCTTTATTCATACTAGCTAAAAAGTGGAAACAACTCAAATGTCTGTCAACCAACAGGTGGATAAACAAAATGTGGTATATGCTACAACATGGATGAACCTTGAAAACATTATGCTAAATGAAAGAAGATAGATAGTCACAAAAGGCCACTTGCTGTGTGATGCCATTTATATGAAATAGTCAGAATAGACAAATCTATACAGTAATTAGATTCGTGATTGCCAGGGGCTGGGCAGGGGGAAATGGGAAGTGATTGCTAATGAATATAGAGTTTCTTTTGTGCTCACAACAACTTTATGAGGTGGATATTATTAGTATTATTCACATTTTATATAGTCTAAGGCTGAAGGAGGTTCATATAACTTGCCCCAAGTCCCTAAGCTACAAGTGATGGAGCCACAATTCAAACCCAAGCTTGCCAGGCTCCCCAGCTAGGAAGGCTACACTTGACTACCTTCCTGCCCCTTCCATTTTCCTGCAATACATATGACCCTCTAATCTCCACTTTCTCCTTAATCTCCAGGGATAATAAAAATCTTCCTTGTTCATCACTAAGATCCAGGTTGTACCCTTGAGAAACTCAGAGTCTAGTAAGGAAGCAGACATATAAGCAAATCATTTCAATACAGTGTGATAAAGAGAAATATAGAAGCAAGACTGGTTCTGCATGGGGAGTCAGGACATACTGTACTAGTTTTCTAAACACTGGGAGTCATCCTTGACTCTTCTCTTTCTCTTACATTTCATTTGTAATTCATTAGCAAATCCTGTTGGCTCTACTTTCAAATGTAGCCAAGTCCTGACCTCTTGTCCCCGCCTCCACTGCCATCACTCTGGTCCAAGCCACCATCCTCTCTTGGCTGGATTATTATACTAGCTTCTCAACTGATCTCCCTGCCTTTGCCTCAGTCTGTGTTCTACACAGCAGTCAGAGTGATCTTTTTAAAAATAAGTCACATAGGGAATTCTCTGGCAGTCCAGTGGTTAGGACTCTACTTTCACTGCAGGGGGTGCGGGTTCAATCCCTAGTCGGGGAACTAAGATCCCACAAGCTGATCCCACAAGCCTCACAGCCCAAAAAAGAAAAAAAAAAGTCACATAATGTCACTCCTCTGCTCAAAGTTACTTCCATTTTGACTTTTAATTTCTCTTAGAATTAAATTGAAAATTCTTACCGTGGCTACTAGGTCTGACATGCTCTGCCTGCCCTCTGCCCCTCTCTTCCTTCTCTGACCTCAGTTTTTTTATATTTATTTATTTATTTATTTTTGGCTGTGTCAGGTCTTAGTTGCGGCATGCGGGATCTTTCATTGCAGCACACGGGCTCTTCCTTGCAGTGCTGAGGCTTCTCTCTAGTTGTGGGACATGGGCTCAGTAGTTGTGGCACTCAGGCTCTCTAGTTGTGGTGCACGGGCTCAGTGGTTGTGGCACGTGGGCTTAGTTGCCCCACAGCATGTGGGATCTTAGTTCCCCAACCAGGGATCTAACCCACGTGCCCTGCATTGGAAGGCAGATTCTTAACCACTGGACCACCAGGAAAGTCCCCTCCTATTTCTCCTATTTTTCCCATCTCCCTTGCTACAGCCATAGTAGGTTCCCTGATGTTCCTTGAGTACACCAGACACACTCCAGCCCCAGGACTTGGCACTTGCTGTCCTTTCTACCGAGAAGGCTTTCACCCCAAGCACTCACATGACTTACTTCCTCCAGATGTCAGGTCAGATGTTGTCTTGTCGATGGAGTTTTCTCTGACCATGCTACATAAAATAACTGCCCACTCCATCAGCCCCATTCCTTTATCTCCGTTGCCCTGCTTTACTTTTCTTCATAGTACCCCCTGACATTATATATAGTTATTTGTTTATGATCTATCTCCTCCATGAGAATACAAACCCCATGAAGGCAGAGACTTTGTTTTGTTTCTGCTGCATCCCTTGTACTAGAGCAGTGTCGTAGGTGCTCAAAAAGTATTTGTTCAATGAATGAATGAGTGAATGCTTCCAATTTGGATGTGAATATAAAGATATTCATATAATGCTATTCCCTGAGCTCTAAGCACCAAAGAAATGACACATGCCCTTAAAACATTTTGTGAATTAGGCACGTTTTAATAGTATAACTGGGAAAAATAATTAAAATTATCCTGATGGTGCTTAAAAATACCTCACGGGAAGTAGTCAATATCCTCTGGTACAGAAGACGTTAGGGCAAATGTACAGTCAATACTGATGGTACCACCATACCAATTGTGAAACTACTGAAATACTTCTGTACCTCAGTTGGTACAGAGCTGCTGTTCCTGAGCTTTAATCCCCCAAACACCACCACTTCAAGTGTTCCTCCAGCAGCCAGAGGTACTGCCAACCATGGCAGGGCACCTCCAGGACCCTGTCCAAAGCTGGGCAGCACAGGTACGTAATAGGTCATTGAATATTTAATATCACTGCTGGAGGTAGTAGCAATTAATAGATTAAAGGGAAGACCCTAAAGATGGGGTTATTAAAAGCTAAGGAAGGGGCTTCCCTGATGGCGCAGTGGTTGACAGTCCACCTGCCGATTCAGGGGTCGCGGGTTCGTGCCCCGGTCCGGGAAGATCCCACATGCCGCGGAGCGTCTGGGCCTGTGAGCCATGGCCACTGAGCCTGCGCGTCCGGAGCCTGTGCTCCGCAACGGGAGAGGCCACAGCAGTGAGAGGCCTGCGTACCGCAAAAAAAAAAAAAAAAAAAAAGCTGAGGAAAACAAACACATAAAAAACATCTTGCAATAGCTGCTAGCTCCAGTGAGTAAAATCCTTCCTGTTGCTGACGACAGTGTAAATGTCCCGATGTATAAATGACGTGTCACTTTTTCCAACGGGATAAAAAGCTCATTAAATTATCACCATGGATGCACATGCCAGTTACTACTAGAGCAGAGGCTGTAAAGGTTTACATTTTTATCTATGATTTACCTTCTGTTTGCACATTATTGTTGGCCTCATTTTCCAGAGTTTCCGGAATGAAAGAATTATTCTAATATCAATCCCTCAACGGCAGTTGATAAGCAGAAAGCAAAAGAGACCTTACCTTTCCTGTTAGGTGGCCTTTTCCTTGTTCCATATCCTTCACCACATTTAATAAAAGTGAGTTTGGATTTATATTTGTCCTTTAATATAT
Organism: Tursiops truncatus; assembly: GCF_011762595.2. NCBI lineage: Eukaryota > Metazoa > Chordata > Mammalia > Artiodactyla > Delphinidae > Tursiops > Tursiops truncatus. The sequence goes on along the minus strand of NC_047049.1, from coordinate 63,580,935 downwards.
CCACTAATCAAATGACTCATACAAGATAAACATATACCAGTTCTGGGAAGAGAGATCTCATTTTATAAGCTTATACAAGCAAATGATGATGGAACCTTTAAGAGACATTCTGATTTAACTCCTAGGTCTACTTTGAAAATACGAGGTTCTTTTAATTCATATTTCATAGTATAATTTGTATTATTATTATTATAGCCACAATTTAAATGTAGACCACTTACAATTACTTGAGAAATAATAATAATAATATGATATCAGGACATGCTTTGAAAACAATCTGGAGGAAAATACACCAACTGTTAATAGTGGTTCTCTAGCAAAAAGAGATAAGAGCAGACTTTCACTTTCAACATTATTTAACACTGTATGTTATTTTTATTCCAAGGGGGAAAAAGCAATAAAGAGATTTTAAAGTACGAAAACATTGAAACATCGAAATATTTCAGTGAGTAAGAGACAAAGAGTTCCCCTTCTTCAAATATTCAAATGTCTTTGAAGCCTGCAAATCAATAACAAAAATACCATTTCACGGGTCCTTAATTTAGTTTGAAATCCCTTTCTTCAGGCTCAAAGAGAAGTTAATAAAGCATTGGCCTGAAACCATTACTGTTATGTGCACATAGGACTGGCATGAGTACCAGCCAGAGGCTTTTGATCTCAGTGACACAATTTCTATAGCACAACCAGTCCTGCCTACATCACCCACAACTGCAGAGCAAAGATCTCTAAAAGCCTTAGATTTAGATTTTTTTTTAATGAGAGTGAGAACGATCTAATGTTTACTTACAAAGAGAAAACTATCCCATTTTGTTAAATTTTTATCTTGGAATGCTGCATAAAAACAAGGAAAGAAAGTCCACTGACTCATAATTGCCAACATTCATTGAGTTCTTCCTACATGCAAGATACATCATTTAATCCTCACAGCAAACACATGAAGTAATAATATGCTATTAGTCTACCCATTCTACCTAGAAGTATGTTGAGGCTCAAAGAGGTTGCCCAAAATCAACTAGCTCATAAGTGGGAGCTAGGAGCAATCCAGACAGACAAACCTGTGTTCATATCTACTACTCCGTCATGCTACCAAATCAGTCATTTCAGTGGCAGCGGTTGAGACTACATTTAGCAAACCAAAAAAGTGTATATACAAGTTTAATTTCTTCTACCTGCAGTTGTTCTAAAGGCTTAGCCTTTCACCTTAATGAAATATGTTTCAAAATCTGTCCAATATATTCTGGATTTCAGTCAAGCTAAAATCAGCATCAGGGTGAATTTTTGTTTCACATTTTAAAATATTTTTATCAGTAACCTTAACCCTTCTCCAAGTGTGTAAAGAACCACTTAAACGTTCAGAAAGCCATATTAATCCAAATTAAGGAAATGGATGCTTAAACAGATTTCAAAGCAATTTCTACCCAAAGGTTGAATCATCTATCTACTGCAAGCCTTACAAGGGAAGATATTGATGTCTGTGTACCCTTTCATTTTAAACAATATTTACACAGTCCAGTGTTTCTCTGAACAAGCCTTGTGGTAGCCCGTACATGAAAACTCCCAACACTATGGCCACTAGAATGGCAATGATCGCACAATGATTCATCATGCGCCCTGAATAGAAACTGTTTGCTGGGGACAGAAAAACAACTCAAAGCCATGCTTTACTGGAGAGGAGCCCAGTTAAAGAATAATCTGTGGTGGCGGGTTTTTTAAGTGTTTATCAAATTTTTATACTTTTATGCTAGGACATCTATCTTAATATTAACTCTAGTTTAGAGAGGTAATTCATATGTCTCCTACAGAAATGTTCACAAGTTCATTCTTTCACTCATTCAAGAAATTATGTGCACAAAGTAGCTGTCCTCCACTGCAGGTGCTGTGCTCGGTGCAAGGCATACCACCTTGAAGGAGATAAGCAGGAAGCCAGGCTCACTGAGCTTCCAGTACGACTAATAAGCAAATTGTCGACAAGAGGACAATATGATACACAGCTGGCCACCTGACATATACGCAGGGTGCTCTGGGTAGCTGGGGCACACATAAATCCCAGAGGAAGTGATGGCTAGGCTGAGACCTGAATCAGGAGCATGACCCAACCAATCAAAAGCAGGGCAGGGAGGTGGGCAGGCCTCGGGGATGTTCCAGGCAGAGAAAGCAATAGACATAAAGGTCTAAAGAGTGGAGAGCAGGGCACATCAAGGAACCAAGGTAGTTGTGAGTGGCTGAAACATGGGGTTGTAAGCATGGTGGTGGAGAGAAAATGAGGATAGAGATAAGTGGGGGGAGCACAACATGAAGGGGCTTGTACCTAAAGGCCCAGCAATGGCAAAGAATGAGCTATCGCTACACGTACAATACGGGCAAATATCACAGACGTAAGGTAAAGCGAAAGAAGCTACATGCAAAAGAATACATACTGTATGATTCCATTTACATGAAATTCAAAACTAGGCAAAACTAATCAATGATGATAAGATCCAAAAATGGGAGAGGGTGCTGACATTGAACAGGATATGAAAAGGGACTTTCCCTGGGGTGGTGGAAATGTTCTACATCTTCATCTGGGCAGTGGTTAAACTGGTTATATGTGGACAAAAATTTATCAGGTTTACACTTATGATTTGTTCACATTGCCTTAATGAAAAAGGGGAGGGACTTTCCTGGTGGCCCAGTGATTAGGATTCCATGCTTCCACTGCAGGGGGCCTGGCTTCAATCCCTGGTCAGGGAACTAAGATCCTGAAAGCCATGTGTCGTGGCCAAGAAAAAGGAGGAGGGTCAAATGAGCAGAAATAATGGTTAAGTATCTAACAAAAGATGACTTCATACATTGGAAAATGACTTGTTTATACAAATCAAAGGGATCAGTGATTTCTATAGAAAATTAATTAAGAGATTTACGATAAGGTAAAAAATTTTTTTAATGAAGAGGGGTTGGGTCTTACCATTTGTGAAATATGGAGTTATAGACAGGTCTTAATCATAATATTTTCCTTATAGAAAAATCACATGTATACACATACTATACACATACCTATAGTATACACATATAGTAAACACAGTCATCAAATTTAAGATAGTATTACCTACCCTGAGGGTAAAATCAGGGTAGGAATACACAAGAGATTTCAACTGCACTGGTAAAGTTTTAAGCTGTGTGATACACACACAGGCATTTGTTATAGTATTCTTTGTACTGTTTTATACATATTAAATCTTTCATTTCTTTCCGTAACTAGAAAGAAAGACCACTATTTGCAGTGTGAAGCAATTAGAGTCCTGTAAGGATTCAGGCATGAAATGATAGTGGCTTACCTACCGCAGTGGCTCTGAGGATGGAGGGAAGAGGACCTACAGGAGAGAGATGCGGAAGGCAAATCACCAGCATTTAGTAGTCAATCAGATGTAGATGTGAGGCAGAGGAAGGAGACAGGTTTTTGCCTGACCAACTGAATGAATGGTGGTGCCATTTATTGAGATGGGGAAACATAGAAAAATGAGCATGATTTTAAGAGGTGAGAGGAGGATGAATAACAAGTCCAGTTTTTCACAGAGTGACTTTGAATTGTCTCCAAAAGGAGATTTCCAAGAAGCAGGTGAAGCTACAGTCTGAAACTGAGGAATGAGAACTGAGTTAAGGATAGATTGGAGAGCCATCAACAAATAGCTGATGATTGAAACCACAGACTTGGACAAAACTCCAGAGAAAAAATGGGGAGTAAACCCAGAAGAGAGTTTAGAAGGGAACCTTAGGACAGAAGGGAAGGAAGTCACAAAGGAGACAGAAAGAGCAGCCCAAGAAGTAGGAGGAAAAGCATAAGGGCGTACGTATCCTGGTAGCTAAGAAAAAGGAGTGTCAGGAAGGTGAGCATGGGGCTTCCCTAGTGGCGCAGTGGTTGGGAGTCCGCCTGCCGATGCAGGGGACACGGGGTCGTGCCCTGGTCCGGGAAGATCCCACATGCCGTGGAGCGGCTGGGCCTGTGAGCCATGGCCGCTGAGCCTGCGCGTCCGGAGCCTGTGCTCCGCAACGGGAGAGGCCACAACAGTGAGACGCCTGCGTACCGCAAAAAAAAAAAAAAAAAAAGAAGGTGATCATGGTCAATAGTGCCAAATTCTGATGCAAGCTCAGGGAAGGTAGGGACTACAATGTGGGCCATTGAATTTGGCAGCCAGGAAGTCCTTAGTGACTATTACGAGAACTGTTTCCTAGAAAGGTGAGGAGGAAGACTGGGATAAATTGAAAAGGGCAAAAGGGAAGTAGAGATACCAACTGTGGACTTCTTTTTCAGGAAGTTTGGCTCTAAAGGGAAGGCAAGAGATAGGGAAGGAGCAGGAGGGCAACAGGTTAAGGAAGGATTATTGGTTTGCTTGTATTTTTTCAAGCTGAGATACACAAAAGCATTTATGCATAAATTTATGATCATGAAATGTAAAATATAAAGAAAAAACAAATGTGCGAATATATTATTATATAATATATATGGACCTATTCAGGTCTTCAAAATGAAGAAAACACAGCAAGGTTCTCATCAAGACAGCCACCTGGTTACAAACATATTTAAGTCATGTTAACATTTGAGAACTGGTGAAATAAAGCATAAACTGGACAGATTTGAAACCATGAAGCAGAACATTATAGCAGAAAGATAAATGAATATCAAATGACTACTGTTAGAAAGATAGACCTTACCCAATTCCCTCCTCACCTTCCATCTGATAGTGCAAAAATATTCTTTGGCATTGAATGAAAGAATAATTTTGAGTGTAAATAGATAAAAGAAAATGAAGTTACTATTAAAGCCATTGTAGATCTCTATGCTCTACATTTTCATGAGAAACAGCCATTATTAAATACTTACCAGCTTTGGAGTTTTCAGGATGCTTGTCAGGGTGACATTCCAGGGCCCTGACCTTAAATTCTGCCAGGATTTGTTCAGCCTAAAAGAAAAATCAATGTTTAAAATAAGGAATCTAGGGCTCCCCTGGTGGCGCAGTGGTTGAGAGTCCACCTGCCGATGCAGGGGACACGAGTTCGTGCCCTGGTCCGGGAAGATCCCACATGCCGCGGAGCGGCTGGGCCCGTGAGCCATGGCCGCTGAGCCTGCGCTTCCGAAGCCTGTGCTCCGCAACGGGAGAAGCCACAACAGTGAGAGGCCCGCGTCCCGCAAAATAAATAAATAAATAAATAAAATAAAATAAGGAATCCAATTTGAATGGAATGAAGGAAGAAGTTGGGTGTCAGTTTTTCCCAAAAAAGCCATGATCACCCAACTTTTTATTTTGATCCCTATATTTGTATTTTGACTTTTTACTCTTAAGAAATTATTTTCTCAATAACAAAATTCAGAAAGTATCCAGTAAAAGTTCCTATTCAAATAGTAGTCTGTGATGACAATTTAACTTGCTACTGTATTTAGATGATGGCCCAAGACATCTATGAGTTCAAATGTCAAAAATGGTCAGATAGGGCTCCCCTGGTGGCGCAGTGGTTGAGAGTCCGCCTGCCGATGCAGGGGACACGGGTTCGTGCCCCGGTCCGGGAAGATCCCACATGCTGTGGAGTGGCTGGGCCTGTGAGCCATGGCCGCTGAGCCTGCGCGTCCGGAGCCTGTGCTCCACAACGGGAGAGGCCACAACAGTGAGAGGCCCGCACACCGCAAAAAAAAAAAAAAAAAAGTTAAGATTCTAGCAACTGAAACTCTAAAAAAAAAAAAAAAAAAAAAAAAAAATGGTCAGATAGGTTTATCCTAAGAATATATGAAAGGTGAGTTTACACATCCGAGTTCTTCTAAGGATGCTTAGCCACCAACCATTATTCAAGATGACTATCCAGGGACTTCCTTGGCATTCCAGTGATTAAGACTCTGAGCTTCCTTTGCAGGGGGCATGGGTTCAATCCCTGGTCGGGGAACTAAGATCCTGCATGCCATGTGGTGTGGCCAAAAAAATTAAATTTAATTAAATTTTTAAAAATCAATTAAAAAAAAGACTATCCAGTTTATAAATTACCCATTATAAAGTTCTTTCTGTCTGCCTTTTGGCCCTTTTCTTTTTTATTAAGAATTTCACAGTTGGGAATTAGGAGGTTAGATAAATGTAGTCAAAAGGTACAAACTTCCAGTTATAAAATAAGTACTAGAGATGCAATGTAGAACATGATAAATATAATTAACACTACTGTATGTTATATATGAAGGGTGTTAAGAAAGTAAATCCTAAGAGTTCTCATCAGAAGGAAAAAAATTTCTATTTCTTTAATTTCATATTTATGTAGATGATGGATGTTCAATAAACTTACTGTGGTAATCATTTCATGATGTATGTAAGTCAAATACTATGCTGTACACTTCAAACTTATACAGTGCTATATGTCAATTATATCTCAATAAAATTGGAAGGAAAAATTTTTCACAATTTTTAAAAAAAGGATAAACCTGATAATTTTGTTACCAATAAACAGTTTGGTTAGAGATTTCAACCCAAACTAAAATGAGATTTGAGGGCCATTTATGATTTTATTTGATTTCACTCACCCATCTAATCCTTATTATCATGAATTATCAAGACTTGGCTTCATTAATTATAATTGCAATGTCAACAGCAGGATACAACAGTGGTTATGTGGCTCTTGGATTCTGATTACTTTGTTTTAAATCCCAGTTCTGCCCTGAGATTTTAGGCAAGTTGTGTAATTTCTATGTGCCTAGGTTCCCTCATCTTTACGTTTCATGAATAAGTTGAGCACTTAACACAAAGCCCAATCACAGTAAGAACTCAATAATAGTAGCTATTATTAAATGTCAGTGGTTAAGTAACTTGAACTCATTTAGCTTATTACTATAGAAGCTGAGTTTTTTGTTAACTAAGCAGATGGAATTCAAATCTAATAATCGTAACCACTGTTTTATGTGGCCGAATTCTTCAGACTTAGGGACCTATTATCAAGTACTATATTTACTATACATGAATTAATGAAAGCAAATTGCCTCTTGTTTGAGAAATGAATTATCAAGCAGTTCAGCTCAGTATTGTCAGAAGATTCATGGGAAAAACATTTTTATCAGCTCCACGTCATCCTTAATCAATTCTCATAAAAAAATCTTCACTTTTACAATCAAAGACAGGCTGTATTAGATATGAATATGTTTAAAGCCCAGACTGGTATCTCTACTCTTTTCCATGTTAAGCATGTACTGGGAAACACTTGGAATAACAGGAAGAGATATATTTCCTAGTAAGAACTGTAATTAATTATGTTCCCTCTTCCTGGGTGCTCCCTTTACCCCTTAGTCACCATAACCTGCTAATAGAATGAAGAAAATTGAGATTGGGGCTTGTTTTTAAATTTTAAAAATTTTAAAGAATCTATTCTTAAGCTTTTTTTTTTTTTTTTTTTTTTGCGGTACGCGGACCTCTCACTGTCGTGGCCTCTCCTGTTGCGGAGCACAGGCTCCGGACGCGCAGGCTCGGCGGCCATGGCTCACGGGCCCAGCTGCTCCGCGGCATGTGGGATCTTCCCGGACCGGGGCACGACCCCGTGTCCCCTGCATCGGCAGGCGGACTGTCAACCACTGTGCCACCAGGGAAGCCCTAGTAGTAAGCATTTTTAATTAACAAGTAATTTATGAATACTCACGAACTCTGTTTGAAAAAATTTCTATCAATACAGAATTTTTTTAAAAAAACCTTTACTCCTTTTCCCCTAAGATAACAGAATCCTTCAAGACACATTTTTACACACTTATATACATATTTATGTATATATTTTGGGGGGATTTAATAATACAAATGGATAAAATTATACCTATCTATCAAAGGTAGAAAGTTTGGGGGTTTTGTTTTATTTTTTAATTCCTATCCCATCTTTAAAAATTAAGAATAATCCATATCTGTCTTTCATTACTTTTCATAGTTTTATTGTCACAAAGTTTATTACAAATCTCCTATGTACGGCTGGTTCTGGGTAAACTAACCAGTAAAGAGGCTTAGTTTGTCTTGGGCATGTTCTATTTATCTCCTGGCATCACCACCCCAAGTGTGGCCCATGGACAAGTGAGGCTCTCCATGTCAAGGTCCTCTGAATCTTGCCTTCCAGACCCAATGTCCAATGGTCTGGAAAGCTGCCTACCCTATTGGCCAATAAACATACAAAAAAGGTTCAACTTTACACATAATTAAATAAAACATCCACGGGATGATCATGACCAGTGTCACTGAGGGTGCAAAGAAATGAACTCTCTCATGCTTTCCTGGTGAGGACGTAAATGGTTCACATTTTCTGGAAATCAATTGGGATATACACATATATAAAAATCCTTGGGAATTCCCTGGCGGTCCAGTGGTTAGGACTCCACGCTTTCACTGCCAAGGGCCCAGGTTCGATGCCTGGTCGGGGAACTAAGATCCCACAAGACAGGTAGCACGGCCAAGAAAATAAATTAAAAAAATTTTTTTAATCCTGTAATTTTTTTCATACTCTTTAGTTCAATTTCAATTCTAGGAATTTGGCTAAGAGGATAATCAGAGGTAGGAAATGGATTTAGTTATAAGAAAGTTCAATGAATTAAAAGTTATACACTTTAGGGCTTCCCTGGTGATGCAGTGGTTAAGAATCCACCTGACAGGGCTTCCCTGGTGGCGCATTGGTTGAGAGTCCGCCTGCCGATGCAGGGGACACGGGTTCATGCCCCAGTCCGGGAAGATCCCACATGCCACGGAGCGGCTGGGCCCGTGAGCCACAACTACTGAGCCTGCACTCTAGAGCCGGCGAGCCACAACTACTGAGCCCACGTGCCACAAATACGGAAACCTGTGCACCTAGAACCCATGCTCTGCAACAAGAGAAGCCACCGCAATGAGAATCCTGCACACCGCAACAAAGAGTAGCCCCCGCTTGCCGCAACTAGAGAAAACCCACATGCAGCAACAAAGACCCAATGCAGCCAAAAATAAATTCATTAAGTAATTAAATTGAAAAGTTATACATTTTAAACAAAAACCTATGTGCCTAGTAATAGGATATTTGTTAACGTTAATTGTAATATAGCTTTAAGATGGGATATTTTGCAGTCATAAAAAAATCATCTTTTAGTAGAAGACAATAATCTGAGAAATTTATATAATGCATTCTATGAGAAAAGGTAAGCTACAAAGTATTATGTACGGTATAAAACCTTAATGTTTTCTCAAAAGGAATTACATAACATGTGAATATGTAAAATAAAGATAATGATAATAATAGCTAAGATTTATTGAGACCTACTCTGTGCCAGGCACTGTTCTAAGTACTTTATATATAGCATCTCATTTAATTCCCACAGCAATTCTATGAGGTGGGTACTATTATTATTCCCATTTTGCAGATTAGGAAACCAAGACATAGGAAAGTTAAGTAATTTTTCCAAAGTCACAGAGCTACTAAGTGGCAAAGCCAGGATTTCAACTCAGACAGTCTGACTCCAAACACATACAAAAAAATATATATAGGGCTTCCCTGGTGGCGCAGTGGTTGAGAGTCCGCCTGCCGATGCGGGGGACACGGGTTCGTGCCCCGGTCCGGGAGGATCCCACATGCCGCAGAGCGGCTATGCCCGTGAGCCATGACCGCTGGGCCTGCGCGTCCAGAGCCTGTTGCTCTGCAGCGGGAGAGGCCGCGGCGGTGGGAGGCCCGCGTACCGGAAAAAAAAAAAAAAATATATATATATATATATATATATATATATTTATATATATATATTTATACATATACACATGTACTTATTACATAATACATAAATACAGCATATATGTACGCATAATTGGCATGCCTATGTCATACTCCCAAACATTAAGCATTTTTCTCTGTGCTCTCTTCATACTCCTCATTTCTTTATTGAACATATATTAATTTTAGAAATTAAATTTTAAAACTTAAAAACTTATCTTTTCCATATCCTAATAGCATAGTATTTTGCTCTGTGCCAGGAAATACTCATGTGCAAGGACTAATTTGATTCCCACTTGAATGGATCTTCTCCAGCTTTTCCCTGGCCACACAAATGCCCTCTGACTCTCCCTCCATGCATTTAAATTTTAACCAAGTAAGATCGTTTCATGCCCCATCTCTTCTCTGAAGTCTTCTCAGATATTCTTTCCTTAATTCCTGTTGCACTTATAAACAGTACCGCACAGCACAGTACTTATTTGTCCTGGAATTGTTTCCTGTGTATGAGCTTTGATTCTTCGACTGGATGCCAATTTCCTTATACACTCGCACCATGTCTCACTTTTTTGTTTTGTTCTCCCCCCATCACGTCTAGTACTGGACCAATGCCAAGTGTTGAATGAATACTTGATTATAGACTGACAGATATTCTTCAAATAACATGACTGTAGTGTAATAGGAGCATTCTGAAAATGTGATTTATTCATTAAAAGAATGCATTGATTCATGTGCTGGAAATGTATATGCTACAGAATATGTTGCAGAAAAGACAAGACCCATTTTAATAAGTGGGTTAACATCCATCATTTCGATTTACTTAGTTTGAAACTGGATTTTTCCCACAAAACGCCCGATATTAGTAATATCCCTGAAATAGATTTCATGAGAGATCATCTTACATCATTCTAATGAAATGATAATTAATTAACATGAGCTATAGAAGTGATTTGAGCCATAAAATATACAATGGTAATACTGGGTTAAAATCCATAAAATACAATAACTATCTATTAATCCACAGTGACAAAAATAGCTGAATAAGTAAGTAAATATGGGAGAAGGGGTAGCTTTTCTTTACAGAAGAATTCCAAGTAATAAATGTAAACGGATGAGGAAAATAGAAAGTCACCATTAGGCAAACACCATAACAGTAACTCTTATAGGCAAGATTCCCTAAAGGATGCTAAAATCAGTGGGTGAACGTTTGAGGAGAAACACTGTGGTCTCAAAGAACTGTCACCAATATATTCGTTAATTACAAAAGGGAAAATAATAACCCTACACTGCAAAAACCTGGCAGAAGAAAGCTGACAGACACATCTTAACCAAATGATCAAGGTTAATAAGACATATTATATCAGGTACCCCTGAAATGATGCACTGGGAAAGGCACACCATCACTTCTGTGGTGTTCTTTCCAAAAACACATAAACTCGCTCTAATCATGGGAAAAGATCAAGCAAACCAAAATTGAGGGACATTCTACAAAACAACTCACCACTACTCTTCAAAGTGTCCAGGTCTTGAAAGACAAGGAAGATATGAAAAATTGTCATTTTGGAGGAAAATAAGGGAACCAGACAACTAAGTACAATAAAGGATCCTGGCTTGGATCTTGGAAGAGAAAAAGGGCATCAGTAGAAAAATTGATGAAATTGGAAGGAGCCCTATACTTTAGGTCAGGGGTTGACTAACTCTGGCCCACAGCCTAAGTCTGGCCTACCACATGTTGTTTTTCCTTTGTTGTTTTTTTGGGTTTTGTTTTGTTTTTGTTTTTTTGTTTTTGCTGTACGCGGGCCTCTCACTGTTGTGGCCTCTTCCGTTGCGGAGCACAGGCTCTGGACGCGCAGGCTCAGCGGCCATGGCTCACGGGCCTAGCGGCTCCGTGGCATGTAGGATGTTCCCAGACTGGGGCACGAACCCGTATCCCCTGCATCGGCAGGCGGACTCTCAACCACTGCGCCACCAGGGAAGCACCCACCTGTTTTTAAAATAAAGTTTTATTGGAAGACAGCCATGGTCATTCATTTACATGTTATCTATAGCTACTTTCTCACAATGGCCGAATTGAGTGGTTGTGGCAGAGACCATAAATCCTGCAAAATCTAAAATATTTGCTATCTCAGGGTCAGCACCAAGAGGACACACACAGGGACTTCCGTGGCGGTCCAGCAGTTAAGACTCTGCGTTCCCAATGCAGGGGACATGGGTTCGATCCCTGGTCAGGGAACAAAGATCCCGCTTGCCACACACGCAAAAAAAAAAAAAAAAAAAAAAAAGACAAGCAGGACACCTGGGTTTAAGGAAGTACTCACTCTCTCTCAGGTCTCTGCACTTGCAGAAACCCTGAGAGTTAGTGCCTCCTTAAATTTTGCATCATAAGCACTCTGCTTGCCTCACCCTAGTGCTGACCCTGTCTATCTGGTCCTTTACAAAAAATGCTTGATGACCACTGGTTAAGTTAATACTATTGTACCAATGTTAATTTTCTGATTTTGATAATGATACTACCATTAAATATGATGTTAACATTAAGGAAGCTGGGTGAAGTGTATACAAGAACTCTATTATGTTTGCAACTTTTCTGTAAGCCAAAAATTATTCCAATATAGATGGAGCACAGAGGATTTTTGGAGCAGAGAAACTACTCTCTATGATACACTATGATAAGGTGGATAAATGTCATTATACACTTGTCCAAACCCACAGAAAGTACAAACCCAAGAGTGAACCATAATGTAAACTATAGACTTTGGGTGATGATGATGTGTCAATGTAGGTTCATCAGTTGTAACTCTGATGGGAATATGGATAATGGAGAATCTATGCATCAGTGGAGGGGGCAGGTATATGGGAAATCTCTGTATCTTGCCCTCCATTTTGCTATGAACCTAAAATTGCTCTTCAAAAACTTCTATTAAAAATCATTTCAAAATAAAATATTTTAAAAATAATGCGAATTATAGAATAGAATGGGGACTTCCCTGGTGGTGCAGTGGTTAAGAATCCGCCTGCCAATGCAGGGGACACAGGTTCGAGCCCTGGAAGATCCCACATGCCACAGAGCAACTAAGCCCGTGCACCACAACTACTGAGCCTGTGCTCTACAGCCCGCGAGCTACAACTACTGAAGCCTGCACACCTAGAGCCCGTGCTCTGCGACAAGAGAAGCCACTGCAATGAGAAGCTTGTGCACCACAAGGAAGAGTAGCCCCCTCCTGCAGCAACTAGAGAGAGCCCATGCGCAGCAATGAAGACCCAACGCAGCCAAAAATAAATTAATTAATTGATTTTTAAAAAATAGAATAGAATGAATTTATGAAGTTCCAAGTGTACAGTGTTACTGTGAGGCCAAAACAACTCCCTCAACCACGACAACTTACTATATGCCAGGCACCATTCTAAGCACCTTATGTATCATGTCTCATTTAATCCCAACAACACCTCCATGAGGTGAGTACTATTATTATCCCCATTTGCAGATTAGGAAACCCAGCCATAGAAAAGTGAAATAATTTTCCCAAGGTCACATAGCCAATAAATGGTTAAGATTTAAACCCAAGTGGTCTGAAGTCAATAAGAAAGAGAACTAGAAAAAAAAATAGGTGTTTCTATTTATTGAGTTTATGCTCAGTTTTCAAGTCCATGAAATCTTGAAATGAGAAAGTCTTATTACTACTGAAATGTTGACCAGATATTAAAAAATTAATTAAGATCCACACCCAAGAGGCTGCCTTACACCACTAGTGTGTGGTATATGCATCAATAAGGACTTCAGAAGATTTCATAGCATGCGTCTATGTAAAATCTGATTTAGGGAGAAAAAGCTAACTGATTTGGGCTCAAATTTCAGTAAATGTTTTTGAACAGGGGGTATTTGTTTCCTACTCAGCAGCATGGAAATCCTCCCATGGCCTTATATATGTCATTTAATTAATTTCCAACACACGCTTTAAAGTGTAAGAACTGTATACTAAAGCAAAGAATTATGTGTGTATCTAACTCAATTGTTGTAAGTGGAATCAAAATATCAAGCTGCTTTGAAATTATAACTGCTAAATTGCTCTTGGATAGGAACAGTTCTGGTTAATTTTTTTAGAGCATCAGATCAAGGAATATTTGAAGTAAAGAAAATCCATGCAACACAAGTAAAGGAAATGTCATAGTAATACTCAAAAAAAGACATTAAAATATTTTTCAGTGAGAAGGATACATATAAAAAGAGGGGAGAGGGGAATTCCCTGGAAGTCCAGTGGTCAGGACTCCGCCCTTCCACTGCAGGGGGCACGGGTTTGATCGCTGGTCAGGGAACTAAGATCCCACAAGCCGATCCGGTGTGGCCAAAACAAACAAAAAAAAAGGTGGGGCACGGGGGAAGATATATATAAAAAGAATCGACAAAATTGTGACAGGTCATTGCATTTTAAATAAATGACTGTTACCTACACATGCTATGCCATTGACAGAATTAGTAAAATACATCCAGAAGAAGGAATGTCAAGACAATGCTTTTATTCTCCTTTTAATATATGCTACGGTATACACCGTAGTCTATTCAAGACTAATCTTTCTTTGTGGAAAGATTGAAAAGACAATAACATAACTACAAAAGACTGACTAAAGGGTCAAGAGATTTATTAAGGGGCTATTACAACCTTTACTTTATAACCTAGCATGACAATATTTTTTATAAATCCAAATCGTGAAACTTTTCAAATTAAATTATGTTCCTTTGATTCAGATAGTTCCTTCAAAAATTATCTGGCAAGAGTATAATCCAAAGTATGAATAACACATAATAAGCTTTCTCAGTTGCTCTAAGTGTGTTTAACTACAAGGAACCTAAGATAACTTCCTCAGGGTGACGAAATTAGAGATAATCCCTTGTGTCCAATATTATTCTATTCTCCAAACAAAATGAAGTACATTTTATTACTTAACTCCAGCCTTATGAAACAAAGATGAATAGAAAAATAATTTGCTTTAAAATATTTTAATATTAATAGCTATATTTTAGTAATAAAATAAAATAAATATTTTAATACTTGTTATATAAATATAAAATAATATGAACATATTTAATAATATAATTGAACTATATTTCATATTCATCTCAATATTTAAAATATTAAAAAACTGTAAATAAATGAAATGTTTAACAATAAGAGAATAACCAATTGTGGTACAATAGTAAAATGAAATATGCAATCATTAACATATATATGAAGAATCTTTAGTAGCCTGGAGAAATCCTTGTTATAATGTTAACAGATAAAAAGCGAACTTGTCTTCAAAAATATATATATAGGAAAAAAGACTGGTGATTAATATACCAGACATTAATAGTGTTACCCTTGGGAGGTAGAATTATAAATGAGCTTTCCATAATTTAAAAAACTTTTACAACCTTTATAATTATCTACGGGGACCTTTAAAAACATTGTTCCATTGTAGATCAAGTGAACAATTATAGAGTTTTCACACATTTTGTTTCAGAAGCCAGACTTTAAAGAAGTAATTCCTCTCACACAATTTGAAATATTAACATAAAACGATGTTTCTTGGTTTATATAATTTAACTACTCACATAAAAGTACATATTTTAATAAAACATTTTAAAATCACTAATTGCTAGAAAATTACATCTCATCTCAATTACAGTGTAACTTACCATAATAAAGAAATAGCTTATGTATACTATGAAACACTGCCAATAGCAATTACAATTAAATTTCAAATATGTATTTTTAGTATATTTGAAATAGAGTCTATGGCCATGTGACAGAATACACATATTCAATCAGAAGCTTCCATAAAACTGAAAAAGGACATTATTCAAGTAAAGACCCAGCACATATTTAAGTCCTTAACTTTCTCTGAGCCAAAAGTGCTTTAAAATAATACAAGATTAGATTTTTAGGCAACGTAAGTTCCAAATTAAAACCTTAAATAAAAACTTGAAATACTGTTGTGAAAAAGAACGGCATTATTCACTGCCTTACCGAAGACAGTTCATCACATCCCAGTAACGTGTAGTAATCTTCACTATCTTCCAACCTGTAATTCAGTATCGCGTCCATTTAGATTACTAAATCAGCTTTTCTTCCCTCTGAAACAAGAGGCACAATGAACTGCGAATTAACAGGAAAAGCCCTATGAGGTCTGGTTTACAGCTGCGCGTTCCAAACGACAATAACTAGATTTAAGTCTGGCCACAGTCAACACACCAGATGTCATCCTAGACCTTTGTAAACTCTACCTTTCATTGGCTGTTTATACAAGAGAAAAGAATAGCCCACGAGCAGAACTGTTGCAGTGCTGCCTGGGATCTGTAGTTTGAATTTATGTAAGCGACGTAGATGAACCATTTCTCTCACGAGTCGACAAAGACTGTCCATTTTTACACACTCCCCAAATTGGCCATCTCTTCATCTCCTATATATTTTTATCTTTTTCCATTTTTTTTAAGGGATAGAAAAAAAATTGAAGCATTATGGTAAAATCTTAGGATTTGTTAAACATGAGTAGTAGGCGCTTTTCTGAGTGTTTACAGTATTTCATAAGTTTTAAAATAGTTTAAGAGTAGAAAGAAATAGACTAAGAAAGCAAGTTTGTATTCATTTGACAATCTATTCATTCAATAAATATTTATTGAGGACCTATTTTATATTCAGCACAATTGTAGAAAAAGGTGTGGTAAACAAGTCTCTGTTTTTAGGGAGCTTACATTCTGACAGAGGGAGGCAGACAAGACACATGCAAACAAAGAGGATTATTTAAAATAGTGATTTGTGTCACAAAGGAAATAAAATGTGCCAGTGAGAAGGAGAACTGTATGATGACTGGGGTCTGATCACTGTGCCATTTCTCCTGGGCTGGCTCTCTCCACACTCAGGAGTGTGTCTGGCCTAGGGTGGGTCCAGGGTGCCTGTATTTCAGCTCACTGTGGCCCTAAGAAATGCAGGATTTAGAGAAGAAAGTGAGTGGTCAGGGATACATTTTAACTGCCTTAACCCTTTAAATGCCTCCATAAACTATTGCCTTAAAGAAATACTTTTTCATTGAGCTCACCAATATACATTTTTTAAGGTTTATTTCTAAAGAGAAATCACTGAAGTCCCATTTTTACTAATCCGTCATTATATATCATTTCTTGCTGAAAGTTTGGTGTGGAATTTTAAAACGAAGTACAAATTTTGTTTTGGAAATTTCACAACCCTTGAGGTATTTGGAGGCCCATTTGGGCATCCCAAAATCCTGACCAGAATAACTAACAAATGGCCTTAAAAGGATATGAAGTTACAGCTGTGAAAAACAGTGGTGATTCCTCAACAAATTAAACATAGAATTACCATATGATCCAGCAATTCCACTTCTGGTATACCCAAAAGAATTGAAAAAAGGAACTCAAACAGATATTTGTACACCCATAATCATAGCATCACTATTCACGATAGCCAAGACGTAGAAGCAACCGAAGTGTCCATTAACAGAAGAATAAACAAAATGTGGTATATACATACAATGGGATATTATTCAGCCTTAAAAGGGAAGGAAATTCTGACACATGCTACATGGATGAACCTTGAAGACATGCTAAGTGAAATAAACCAATCACAAAAGACAAATTCTGTATGGTTTCACTTATATGAGATACATAGAGTAGTCAAATTCATAGAAACAGAAAGAAAAAGAGAGGTTACCAGGAGGCTGGGGGGAGGGACAAATGGGGAGTTACTGTTTAATGGGTATGGAGTTTCAATTTGGGAAGATGAAAAATGTCCTGGAGTTGGATGGGCATGATGGTTGCACAACAGTGTGAATGTTCTTAATGCCATTGAACTGTACGCTTAAAATGGTAAATTTTTTGTTATATATACTTTACCACAATCAAAAAGAAAAGTTATATCCCTCGAACACTAGACAACCTTGCCCAGAAAAAAAAGTTTGCTGCCATTACTCTCTATCCTGAGAACAGGCAGGACAATGCTTTGATGTTGTTCTAAAGAACAAAGAGAAAAGTTGATTAAGAAAGGAATTTTGGTAAAGCAGCCACTCATGTTTTATTAAATGCAATGGAAGGCTCTTTTCCTAGACCAATATTGTTCTCACCTTCTGCATATTAAAGTTAGTAAGGAGTCCTAGACACATTCAACATCTGCTGGCAACAGGGGACTTCCCTGGTGGTTCAGTGACTAAGTCTCCGCACTCCCAATGCAGGGAGCCTGGGTCTGATCCCTGGTCAGGGAGCTAGATCCCACATTCCTCAACTAAGATCCCGCATGCCAAAACGAAGATCACACGTGCTGCAACTAAGAACAGGCACAGACAAATAAATAAATGAATATTTAAAAGAAAAATCTACTGGCAGCAGAAGAAACTGGTACATCCTTTCTGAAATGGAAATTGGCTTTCAAAAGTCAGAATTTTACATAATATTGTCTAGGCAATTCCATACCTAGGAATTTATGCAAAGATTATAATCAAGAATGTGTACAAAGATACAGCTGGTTATCTTTACCAAAACACAGTTACAATAATGAAAATTTTTTAGGAAAATTAAATGTCCAACAATCATTTAAATAATGATCCACAGTAGTACACCGTGTAGTCATTTTAAATGATATAGAAAAATATTTAATGCCTGGGAAACGTTCACACATTGTCAGATGAATAAAAAGGTTACAAACAATATGCATTATTGTAAACATTCACTGAGCATTGAGACTTATGCACATGATTGGGTATAATTTAAAAAGGAAAAAAATATAAAAGTTAAGTTTTAGAAGTATGGTATGATTCCTGTTTTGTAAATATACAGATCTTCCTTGACCCCTTACCGTGGGGTTACAACACGATAAACCCATCCTAAGTCAAAAATGCTTTTAACCCACCTAAATTGCTGAACACCATAACTTAGCCTAGCCTACCTTAAATGTGCTCAAAACACTTACATTAGCCTACAGTTGGGAAAAATCACCTAACAGAAGCCTATTTTATAATAAAGTGTTGAATATTTCATGTAACTTATTAAATACTTATTGAGTATCATACCACATGTCGCTAGCCTGGGAAAAGATCCAAATTCAAAGTTCAAAGTACGGTTTCTACTGTACGCGTATCTCTTTTACACCATTGTTAACTTGAAAAATCCTAAACTGAACCATTGTAAGTCAGGGACCATCTGTATATGGTATGTATATTTATAAAATATGCAAAAGCATATACACCAAAATAGACCAATTGTCACTAGGTAACAGGGTCACCTATTTTTATATATTTCATTCTTTTTGCTTATCTACATTTGCTAAGATAAACATATAATATTCGAGTAATAAGAAAAAAGCAATAAAAAACAAGTCAGTTCACGTATACACTACCAAATGTAAAATGGACGGTTAGTGGGAAGCTGCTGCATAGCACAGGGAGATCAGCTTGATGCTTTGTGACCCCCTAGAGGGGTGGGATAGGGAGGGTGGGAGGGAGGCTCAAGAGGGAGGGGATATGGGGATATATGTATACATAGAGCTGATTCACTTTGTTGTACAGCAGAAACTAACAACACTGTAAAGCAATTATAATCCAATAAAGATATAAAAAAATAAGTCAATAAAAACTACAAAACACCAAACATCACATAGCTATTTACTGACTTAGTAGAGATGACAATTCAGAGGGCGCTATTCAAGAATTTGTTCTTCAGTTGGTTTGGTTTGGTTTGTTGCATGCTCTACTGCATGTAATAAGCCAATTTATTCACCCTTCGAAGCAGCTAACACTGTGCAGTGGGTTGAACATAGAAGAACGAAATGAATCCTGCCATCGCAGAGCTTCCCCTCTCACAGGGGTCTTGGCCACTGGCAGGTCCAATTGTTGTCTCCTCTGAGTGATCCCTTGCTTACAGGAATCACAGTGCAATGGAAACAATGCTGAACCCTGCTCCTTATTCCTTGAATAAGACTATGCTTTAATCACCACACCTCACATACCAGAAAATTAATTTCGTTGAGAACACAAGATTAACTCAAATTAAGCTTTAGCACATTACATAATCAAATGCTAAATTGTGTGGTTTTGAGGGAAAATTTAAAAGAAATTCATAGACGCATTCACAAATTACATGGAAAAAAGGAGGAAGGGGCAAAATGCAAAAGCTGTCGAAGAGAGATGAAAATGTCCATAGCATGTTCAGGGAAAGGTGAGGAAAACAACTTTACAGCAGAATGTGTTGAAAAGCCTTTAAGACTAGTGTTGAAGATGAGCCCTGGGCCAGAATGTTGAGAGCCTTGATGATCAGGCCAAGAACACTGAACGAGTGTGGAGGTAACAGGGAACTGCTGTAGTTTCTCAAGCATGTGACATGTTAAAAGTGAAATTTTATGAAGATTAAATCTGGTGGCTGTGTGCATTTGAAGCAAGAAATAGCTGGAAAACAATGACAAATGTGGTTTAACCCTGAATTTGAATTTTAAATTTTATTTTTTAATGGGCACTACATTCACATAGAACAAAAATTTTTTTTTTGTTCTCTCTCTCTCTCTCTCTCTCTCTCTCTCTATCTCTGTCTCTATCCACACACAAATCTTATTGGTTTGGTTTCTCTGGAGAACCCTGACTAATACACCTGCAATTCTTTCTTTTTTTTTTTTTTTTATGTCTCATGACTTATTTTTCGCTTTTTTTATTTTTAATTTTTTATCAGAGTAATTTGATTACAATATTGCTTGTTCTAGGAATATACAATCTGATTCATTTGTACATATACATACCTATTCATCTACAGATCCTCTTCCCATTTAGGTTATTACAGAGTGTTGAATAGACTTCCCATGTTATACTGTCGCTCTTTTTTCTTTTTTGAATTTTATTTTATTTATTTTTTTATACAGCAGGTTCTTATTAGTCTTCCATTTTATACACATCAGTGTATACATGTCAATCCCAATCTCCCAGTTCATCACACCACCATACCCACCACCCCACCGCCTTCCCCCCTTGGTGTCCATACGTTTGTTCTCTACATCTGTGTCTCTATTTCTGCCCTGCAAACCGGGCAGACCCCCAACCACTGTGCCACCAGGGAAGCCCTTCCCTTGCTGCTTTTAATAATTTTTCCTTGTCTTTAATTTTTGCCAATTTGATTATTATGTGTCTCGGCATGTTTCTCTTTGGATTTTTCCTGTATGGGTCTCGCTGTGCTTCCTGGACTTGGGTGGCTATATCCTTTCCCATGTTAGGGAAATTTTCGACTATAATCTCTTCAAATATTTTCTCTGGTCCTTTCTCTCTTCTCCTCCTGGGACCCCTATAATGCGAATGTTGTTGCGTTTAATGTTGTCCCAGAGGTCTCTTAGGCTGTCTTCATTTCTTTTTATTCTTTTTTCTTTAGTCTGTTCTGCAGCAGTGAATTCCACCATTCTGTCTTCCAGGTCACTTATCCGTTCTTCTGCCTCAGTTTTTCTTCTATTGATTCCTTCTAGTGTAGTTTTCATTTCAGTTATTGTATTGTTCATCTCTGTTTGTTTGTTCTTTAATTCTTCTAGGTCTTTGTTAAATATTTCTTGCATCTTCTCGGTCTTTGCCTCCATTCTTTTTCCGAGGTCCTGGATCATCTTCACTATCATTATTCTGAATTCTTTTTCTGGAAGACTGCTTATCTCCACTTCATTTAGTTGTTTTTCTGAGGTTTTATGTCATTCCTTCACCTGGTACATAGCCCTCTGCCTTTTCATCTTGTCTACATTTCTGTGAATGTGGATTTTTTTCCGCAGGCTTCAGGACTGTAGTCAGAACAAAATTTTAAGGGTACAAAACGGTAGGCATGAAAGGTAAGTGTCCCTCCACCCTTGGTCTCCCAGCCCCCAGTTTTCTTCCCAAGGTAACTGAGGTAACCACTGCTAACAGAGTTTCATTTTTGCAGTCATTGCATTTACAAATATATTTACATATATGTGTGTGTGTGTGTGTGTGTGTGTGTGTGTGTGTCTCAGTTCCTTAGTGTCAGACACTTCCAATCTTCGGCTCTTACAGAGAATACTGCACTGAATCCTCTTGTTCTTATGGTCTTTCACTCATGTTGGCACATGTTTTAGAAAAGAAACTTAACATGTGTAAGTCAGTAGGGATTTACTGAGAGCCTATTGAATATATACTCACAAAGTACCTGTAGTTTTTGCTTCTTTAAAAAAATAAAGAATTCTGATAATTTCCTTTGCTCCCCCTACATCTTGTAACTGAGTTTTACCAAAGTTATTATTCCATGTAGGCATAATATATGTGACAGAATAAAATCAACTAAAGGTTTCATTCCTTTCCTCAAAAATCTGGAATTAGGCAATTCTAGTAATAGACTACACCTGCATCATATTGTATTATCTATCATATTATTTACTAAACTGTGGCTTACATATCTGACACCTTGGCTCTGAATGGCTCCTCCCTCCTTAGTGTCCCCAATTCACAGCACCCCTTGGGATACAGGTAAGGATTAAAGAGAAAGAGCTCACAATTCAATAAGCACCCAGTTGAAGGTGTCCTTTATATTGTGATGTTACAGGTTTACACAGCATTACTGGTTATTTTCCTCATTTTGATATCTCCACATTTATTGTCACTATCAGAATTCAGTAAAACTCTCCTTCTCAACTTGTTTTAAGCATTTGAGGTTTTGTTATTTTTTAATAATAGTACTGACTGGCTTACTTACAAGATCACATCCCCCAAATAAAAATATAAATTGTAACAACTTTGCATGGTAATGGATGGTAACTGGACTTATTGTGGTGATTATTTTATAATGTGTAAAAATATCAAGGGACTTCTCTGGTGGTGCAGTAGGTAGGACTCCGTTCTCCCAATGCAGGGAGCCTAGGTTTGATCCCTGGTCAAGGAACTAGATCCCACATGCATGCTGCAACTAATAGTTTGCCTGCCACAACTAAGGAGCCCCCAAGCCGCAACTAAGGAACACACGTGCTGCAACTAAGACTCAGCGCAACCAAATAAAAATAAATAAATAAATATTAAAAAAATAAAATAGTAGCACCTGGTGTTTAAAAATATGTATATGTATATCGAATCATGGGAGTTCCCTGCTGGTCTAGTAGTTAGAATTCAGTGTTTTCAGTGCCTTGGCCCAGGTTCAATCCCTGGTTGGGGAACTGAGATGCCGCAAGCCATGCGGTGCGGGAAAAAAAAAAAAATTGAATCACTATGTTGTACACTTGAAACTAATGTATTATTGTATGTTACATATAACTTAATTATATATATTTAAATGTATATTTATATATATTTACATAAAACGTTGAATTTGATAAGCCCTTGATGAAAATGCTTACAGTGTGATTTTATAATCAGAGAAAAAGAAAATCTTAAAAGGAAGTGCCCAACCAAACATCCTCATGTTTTTCTTATTATAAAAACTAACACAAACTTCACATTTCTGTTTTCAAATTAATTTTTATTTACATCAGTGTTGTACATCCTCATGAGTTGTGGGTTTTTTAAAGGACATAGTATTCCAAGTTTTTAACAAAAAAGTGGAAGACTTGCCTCATACCTCCCTCTGCCTAGAGGCAAATATGGTAAAACATGTAGCTATTTCTTCTTGTATTTTTCACCATTTTTCTAAATGATGTTTCTACTTCAGAACTTCTTTTAAGTTTAATATATTGCACCGCTGTATCCGCACTAAAGCCTTGATCAAACAATAACAAAATGGCAAGAATACATCATCCAGGCCTGAATAAAAGCCAAGTCTAAGTTTCACCAATGAGACAATGCAAAAACAAAAACAAAAAATGAGTTTAGGGCCATATTTGTACATATTACATATGAATATAGTATATATATTATATATAAAATAGTCAAATGCCTACATGTAATACTTAAATTTCATTATTTAGTTATATATAAAATGGTCAAATGACATGTAATATTCAACTTTTTAAATTTACTTAAACATATTTAAAATACTATATTATGAAAAACCGTATTAATTTAAGAATAGTGCTATTCTTCCATTGTATGAGAAACTTTGTAAGGTTACAAGTATGAGGCATCTACATGTTTTTCTAAAGGATGATCTGGGGAAAAGCTTTGCTTTATAATTGAACATACATAATACTTCCTCAATTTGGGAATTCTTCAATCATTTTAATTTTTTAAATCATTTTCACAATTTATTCTCTTTTTTAAGTTGTATATTGATTAGAAAAGTCTTCATTACTTATTTTAATAAATATTAGCACCTTTTTGGAGTATTACTTAATACAGGTAAGCATGTGTTTTCAGAAAAGTAGAGTGCACTTATTTATTTCTACTCTTTTCCCCAAAACTAACCTTTAAACTTGCTGCAGGACTTCCCTGGTGGTGCAGTGGTTAAGAATACGCCTGGCAATGCAGGGGACACGGGTTCGATCCCTGGTCCGGGAAGATACCACATGCCTCAGAGCAACTAAGCCCATGCACCACGACTACTGAGCCTGTGCTCTAGAGCCCACGAGCCACAACTACTGAAGCCCGCGTGCTGCAACTACTGAAGCCCACGCACCTAGAGCCCGTGCTCTGCAACAAAAGAAGCCCCTGCTCCCCGCAACTAGAGAAAGCCCACGTGCAGAAACGAAGGCCCAACGCAGCCAAAAATAAATAATTAATTAATTAATTTAAAAAATTTAAACTTGTTGCAGCACCTTATGATAGGGTGTATTTTTAATGTTCCCTGGGTTTTTCCCTCTAATGGTAAAGGTAATAAAAATCATGTTGGGACCACTGTCTAGTATTTTGAAGAAATGATAAATGATAAAGCTACAGCCATTCCTCCTTATATCAAAATAAATTATACATAACCAAATAACTCAGAAGCCATAGAAAAAAATTAATAAACATGACTATGCAAAAATTAAGCACATGTGGGCCTCTCACCTTCTGAGATGGCCTACACTCTCTCTGTGGAGTGTTTCTCTCTAAATAAATCCACTTCTTACCTTAAAAGAAAGAGAAAAAGGACTTCCCTGGTGATCCAGTGGTTAAGAATCCCCCTTCCAATGCAGGGAACGTGGGTTCGATCCCTGGTCGTATTAATATCCCACATGCCAAGGAGCAACTAAGACCACACACTCTAGAGCCCATGCGCCACAACCAGAGAGACCGTGCGCCGCAACAAAAGATCCCGTGTGCCGCAACTAAGACCTGACACAGCCAAATAAATAAATAAACATTTAAAAATAATAATAATAAAGAAAGGATTTTCTCTAAAAAAAATATTAAGCACATGTGTGTGGCATAAAAATACAAAAGCAAAATCAGGAGATAAACAATGTACAAGGAAAAAAATTTCACAATTCCCGTAACAGACAAAAGGCTGACTTCCCCAGTTTAAAAAAAGTGCAAACAAATCAGTAAGTAAAAGATTAACAGGACTTCCTTGGTGGCACAGTGGTTAAGAATCCACCTGCCAATGCAGGGGCACGGGTTCGAGCCCTGGTCCGGGAAGATCCCACATACCGTGGAGCAACTAAGCCCATGTTCCACAATGACTGAGCCTGCTCTCTAGAGCCCACGTACCACAACTACTGAAGCCTGTGCACCTAGAGCTCGTGCTCTGCAACAATAGAAGCCACCACAATGAGAAGCCGCACACCACAACTAAGAGTAGCCCCCACTCGCCGCAGCTAGGGAAAGCCCGAGTGCAGCAACGAAGACCCAATGCAGCCAAAAATAAATAAATAAATTTATTAAAAAATAATATTAACAACCCAACAGAAAATTGGGTCAAGAATATGACTACCTTCAGAAACATAAATAACCAATAAACATATAACTATAAGTGCAACCTCAGTCATAATTATGAAACTGCTAATCACTCAGAGGAAGATAAATTGTTCACCTCTCAGAGAAGCAAAATGTCTAAAGTTTGATAATACCCGGTGCTAGAGCAGAAGTGAGAAAGTAAACACCTTCATACATTGTCGGATATGAGTGTAAATTGGTACAATTTAGCAATTTGGTGGTATTTATGAACTTTTATAAAACTTATATTTTGTTGACTGGACAATTTTTCTCTACAAATTTACCCTGTGATGTACACCAAAATATGTTCAAGAAGGCCATTGCAAAATTCTTTGCAACAGAAAAAAATTGGAAACAACCAAAATGTCCCTCAATGGGATGGAGAAGAAGAGATCAGTGGATGAATAAAGTACAGTATTTGTGTTATGAACTACTACTATAAAGCCATTAAAAAAAGAGTAAGATACTCTTTTTGTGCAGTATGGAGAGATCTCTATGATGGATTATCACATGAAAAAGGAAGGTTGAGAAGAGTATGATAGCATTATCTCTTCTGGGCAGTTTTTCATAATTCATATATTTATTGAAAAAAAAAATCCCTGTAAAAGTGGACCCCTGCATTTCAAATCCGTTTTGTTCAAGGGTCAACTGTATGTACATTTGCACCTGATTTTTTTCTTTAAAAATCATATATGTGAATGCCTTTTCAGAGAAGGAGCTGGGCAGGTACAGAAAAAAGGCTTTTAGCTTCAGCTAACATCTTTCTGAACTGTTTGTACGAAGTCAATATAGTCATCTCACCACTTTTGTTTTCTTCTTTATGCTTTTTTCGTATGCTTTTTAAAAGAGCAAATATAATTTAACTTACAAATGCTGGTTTTAAAAAAAAACGCTTTAAAAATACATAGTACAAAATATAGCATAGAAATCTCATAGAACTTTTTAACATCGCTTAAGTTCTTTGCACCTCAAGACGCGCAGCGTCAGGGCCCCAACCTCAGGACCAGAAAAACCGCCCAGTCTCCTCGGCCCCTGGCCTACAACTCCCACAAGGCATCACGAAAACTGCGTATAAAGGAGCGACAGGAGACAGCCCAGTTACTTCCGGTCTCTAGGAAACGTCCCTCCGGAAGTGCTTTTTTTTTTTTATCGTCACAGGTCGTAGGCTTTAAGTGGGAAGAAGAAAGCTAACTCTGCTCAAAAGAAAAGGAGAAAGGCTGGAAGGTAAGCGTTTACAAGCCCTAGAAGCTCCGAACGAGGACAGAAATTAGGCAGCCCATAGGTGAGCTCTGCGCGGCCAGCTACCAGAGTCGTTCTCAGATGTGCAGCTCTCCTCCTGCTTCTCCCTTTTCCTTCCAGTCTCACGCTAAGTTCTGTTGTGCAGGGCAAAATCGGCACATTTCCCTTGCGGTTCTTCGGAACCCGAGCTTCCAAGGCGCCAAACCCCAAGTTCCAGAAAGTACCTGCAACCATTCGTTCTGATTTCCCTGCTCCCGGCTCAGGCTGGGATTTTGGACACCAGCTGAGCTCTCTGATAAAAAGGCCTAGTTTCCGATTTAGCTCCTACCTCCCAACGTCTTTTCCACAGAACCTGCTGCTCTGTTCCAACATAAGATCCAGTGGAAAGAAAACGGAACCTGCCAGGACCTTAGCCTCCCTATGTTTTAGTCCCTGCATTTTATTAGGCTGCCTGATAAAATCCCTCCCTGACTGCCAGAGTAAAACAGCATTCTGAGACAAGAACAGGATATATTTAAAAATTTTTTTTAAAGTCTTTCTGTTAAGTCAGACATAGAATCTGTAAATGATTCGTTAAAGGCTGTCGAAACATTGCTTTGAAGTTTTAATCAAGTGCAAAGTGCAATGACAAATGCTAGTAATTCACTTGTTAATGTGTGCGAATAGCGATAGTGGGGGACGGGAGTAAATGGGAACTCTGCTTAGTTTGGCTGTGAACCTAAAACTGCTCTGAAAAATTCTTTATTTTTTAAAGATAATGGTAATAACAGGAAGTATAATCACCATTATTGAGCTCCTACTCTATTCCATTGGTAAAGCTAGCATTTGAACCGTGCTGTGTCTGACTCCAAAGCTCATAGTGAATAAAATGCATTAAAACACTGCACCAGATTATCTGGCCAGAATTTAGGCATTTCAGAAAATGCACTTGACAAGGCTGTTAGGAGACCTGATTTGTCGTATCAGCTCTCTACTGGCTCCTTGTTGACCCACACTTACTTGATTTGAGAAGGAGGATGTCAGATCAGAGCAATGATTCTCAAACTTAAAACTGCACACGAATCACCTGGTGATTTGGTGAAGATAAAACATCTGCTTCAGGATGTCTAGGTGAGGTCTGAGATTCTGCATTTCTGACAAGCCCCCAGGTGAAGTCCCTGTTAATCCAGGAGCCACACTTGGAATAGCAGAGGGCAGGATGATCTCTGAGATCCTTTCAAGTTTTAACACTCTCACAGTGGATCGTTCTTTCCCCCCTCTAACCTTAGCACCTTTGCTCTTAAGGAAATATTGAAGGATCAGTCAAAAAAAGAGAGTGACAGGGGCTTCCCTGGTGGCGCAGTGGTTGAGAGTCCGCCTGCCGATGCAGGGGACATGGGTTCGTGCCCCGGTCCGGGAAGATCCCACATGCCGCGGAGCAGCTGGGCCCGTGAGCCATGGCCGCTGAGCCTGCGCACCCGGAGCCTGTGCTCCGCAATGGGAGAGGCCACAACGGTGAGAGGCCCGTGTACCGCAAAAAAAAAAAAAAAAAAAGAGTTACAGAAGTAAAGATTCCTAACTGAAGCCAAAATATGAAAATAAAATGTAACTTTATAATGTCTCTGGAAAGATACCCAGGAAACCCATAAGAGTAGCTGCCTTCAGGGAGGCAGACTTGATGGCTCAAGGACAGGAATGGCAGGTAAACTTTACTGTGTACTTTTATACCTTTCTCATTTTTACTATGTGTGTGTGTGTTCTCTCTTTTTAAAAAATAATTCATTTTTGTGCTCGCTTCGGCAGCACATGTACTAAAATTGGAATGATACAGAGAAGATTACCATGACCCCTGTGCAAGGATGACACGCAAATTCGTGAAGCGTTCCGTATTTTTAGTCATGTACCACAATGTTCATTGCAGCTCTATTTACAATAGCCAGGACATGGAAGCAACCTAAGTGTCCATGGACAGATGAATGGATAAAGAAGATGTAGCACACGTATACAATGGAATATTACTCAGCCGTGAAAAGGAACAAAATTGAGTTATTTGTAGTGAGGTGGATGTACCTAGAGTCTGTCATACAGAGTGAAGTAAGTCAGAAAGAGAAAAATACCATATGCTAACACATATATATGGAATCTAAAAAAAAAGGTCATGAAGAACCTGGGGCAAGATGGGAATAAAGACACAGACCTACTAAAGAATGGACTTGAGGACACTGGGAGGGGGAAGGGTAAGCTGGGACAATGTGAGAGAGTGACATGGACATATATACACTACCAAACGTAAAATAGATAGCTAGTGGGAAGCAGTCACATAGCACAGGGAGATCAGCTGGGTACTTTGTGACCAGCTAGAAGGGTGGGATAGGGAGGGTGGGAGGGAGGGAGACGCAAGAGGGAAGAGATGGAGATATATGTATATGTATAACTGATTCACTTTGTTATAAAGCAGAAACTAACACACCATTGTAAAGCAATTATACTCCAATAAAAACATTAAAAAAATAATTCATTTTTAATTATCACGGAAAAGTGGTTAATATGCCACTCGTTAGTGAGGCAGAAGTCACTGAGTTATTAGTTTGGACCTACTATTACTGTAACAGATTTCTTTTAAACAGAAAGAAATTAGTTTAACAGTCACTTGATTATGTTTGGGAAACAAGCACTTGAATATCTCCCTGACATTTCAGCTTTCTTCCTCTCTTCTCAAATAGAATTGCAGTGGAGTATATTGGTAATATAGTCGTCAAATCAGATATGATGGTAGTTTTAGGAAAATAGTGACTTAAGTGCATGAAACTGGGCCAAATAACTCATGAGATAACTTCTGGCAGTAAGATCTGAGATTATCTGGTCCTATGAGTTCTGATTCCCAGAACCTAGACCAGTGATCCTCTAGTCTGGCTACACATTAAAATCACTTGCTGGGGAATTCCCTGGCAGTCCAGTGGTTAGAACTCCGGGCTTCCACTGCAAGGGGCCCAGGTTTGATCCCACAAGCTGGTGGCCCACCCAAAAAAAAATCACTTGGTGCGTATACGTATATACACACACACATGTACATACACATACATGTATATACATATATACACACATACCAGTGCCAGGACCCTTCTGTAGGTCAATTAAAATGGAGTTTCTAGGGGCGGGGCATGGATTTTTTTTTTTTTTTAAGCTATGGCCAGTGATTATAATGTGCATCAAGGTATAACCTAGACCAAGGATATTAATCTGATACTCAGGAAATATGAATGGAATAAAAACAAGAAACTTGGCCTTCCCTGGTGGCGCAGTGGTTAAGAATCCGCCTGCCAATGCAGGGGACACGAGTTCAAGCCCTGGTCCAGGAAGATCCCACATGCCACGGAGCAACTAAGCCCGTGTGCCACAGCTACTGAGCCTGCGCTCTAGAGCCCATGTGCCACAACTACTGAAGCCTGTGCATCTAGAGCCCATGCTCCACAACAAGAGAAGCCGCCACAATGAGAAGACCGCACACTGCAACGAAGAGTTAGACCCATCTCGCTGCAACTAGAGAAAGCCCGCCTGCAGCAACAAAGACCCAGTGCAGCCAGAAAAATTATGATAATAATAAAATAAATAAATTTTTTTAAAAAAACAAGAAACTTTTAATGAATACTTTCTGTGTCGTAGGCCCCATTGTTCTCTTTCGTAAATTCAGAGAATCCATTTGATTCAGCGATAAGTTCACAGATACTGTGATTCTGTAAAAGCCCACACTTGCTAGATAACTGTTTGCCAAAAGGAATTGAAATCTAAATATAGAATAATACTCATGAGCAGCTTCACGGCTGAGCAAAAAATCTCTGAGTACTTGGTTTGTGCCTAGCACTGTGAGAGATGTAAATGAAATCTGTTTTAGCAGTTCCTCACAAGGAACTTGCATTGCAATTAAAGAGACAAGATTGAACTTGTGACCCAGTGATCAAATCAAAATTTGGTCCTACCAAACCATGTTCCTAAAATGTTGTGAAATCATTGCCAACATTTTTTTTAGCATCTTTATTGGAGTATAATTGCTTTACATTACTGTGTTAGTTGCTGGTATAACAAAGTGAATCAGCTCTATGTATACATATATCCCCATATCCCCTCCCTCTTGCATCTCCCTCCCACTCTCCCTATCCCACCCCTCTAGGTGGTCACAAAGCACCGAGCTGATCTCCCTGTGCAACGTTTTTAAATTGGGAGGTTTTGCATAAAATTCCAGACTTCTACCTTCTCTTGAAAAATTGAAAGATCTGATGATTTGGGATTCAATTACCATTCCCAACGGCAGCATTTGTCTGGAGCTGAGCTGGGAACACCCCCTTTAGATGGGGCCCATGCTGTTGAGTTTGTCACAGTCTCCTAACTCTGTTGCTCTCTGATACTGAGGCCAAGTGTCAGTTGCCAGGCATTATCACAAATCTTTATAAGAGGAAAGTGAAATATTTTTGATCCCTATTTTATCAAATGTAGAACAAAAAATGGAGCACAAAAGCCACATGTTTCAAGAAAAACAAGGGAGGACATATCCCTTTGAGAAAATAAAGACAATTATGGGCCTTCCCTGCTGGTGCAGTGGTTAAGAATCTGCCTGCCAATGCAGGGGACAAGGGTTCGAGCCCTGGTCTGGGAAGACCCCACATACTGCGGAGCAACTAAGCCCATGTGCCACAACTACTGAGCCCGTGTGCCACAACTACTGAAGCCTGCACACCTAGAGCCTGTGCTCTTCAACAAGAGAAGACACTGCAATGAGAAGCCCATGCACCACAACGAAGAGTAGCCCCTGCTCGCCGCAACTAGAGAAAGCCCACACGCAGCAACGAAGGCCCAATGCAGCCAATAAATAAATAAATAAATAATATATATATATATATATATATATGTATATATATATATATATATATATAAAAGACTATTATGTCAGGTTCTCTGTACTCACATCCTGGTCCCTATATACATCTGAATTTATGCCCTGTGATCTACACTGATTATATAGTCACTACCTATCCAAATAAAAAACTATATTCGAGTGTTGATTGCTGGCTAAATGCCTGTGGTCTAGAGTCAGACAGGGATTCAATTCCAAGCCACCACTTAGCAGCCCTGATCCTACTTTATGCCCCGATGCCTCAGGTCTACCTTCTCCATCTGTATAAGGCAGGTAATAACAGGACCACCTCACAGGATTGATTTGAGGATTGAACAAGGTAACATTAATTAACGGTGTCTGGTACCCAGTGACAGCTCCCTAAATGTCAGCTATTTTTATCCTTGTCAGGAAATGCCAAGGGATGAGTTGAGGGGGAAAGCAAGTTGTCGGGGGAAGCTATGTAGAAGGGGTGAGCTGACCAAGAGGGGTGGGAGACGTAGCTCGTCCAGGTGGAGAGAAGACAGGGCAGTATAGGCCTGAGGAAAGGCTCAGAAGAGATGGTGTGACCAGGGCCTGGATGTTTAAGCCACACAGTTGTGAGACTACTGCACTGGAGCGTTTTCCTCATGTTTTGATTTTAAAATCTGAAGACTTTGCTGGCCCCTGCTTTATGGTATACAGTAGCGATTTTTGGATTTTTCCCACTCACCATGTGGCAAGGATTGCACGATTTCAAGAATTCAAACTTTTGAGTATTTCAGAGTTCATTAACTTTAGCATCTCACCATGGGATGCTTGTGCTTAGACACTGTCACCAGCACTGCCCCACAGCCGCCACTAGAGGGACTAAGACCAAAGGAATCAGCAAGCTTCTAGGTACAAAATTCACTTTCCTAGATTCCTACTTCAACACTATTTACATTTTTTTCCTTTGAAGCATATTTCTTTTATGCACTTTAAAATACTTTTAAAAATCCAAATCCTGCTGGAGTGTAGGAAATTAGAGTACTACTAACCATTATCCCCATAAAATAGCCACTTAATAATGTTAATAAGGTTTTGTGTGTCCTTCCAGATATTTTCAATATATATACAAACATACGTATTATTCTTTTATTTAAACCCATGATTTGTCCCCTGACTACCATTCTGACTTCATCTCCTACCACTCTCTGCCTGCTCTAC
Organism: Tursiops truncatus; assembly: GCF_011762595.2. Taxonomy (NCBI): domain Eukaryota; kingdom Metazoa; phylum Chordata; class Mammalia; order Artiodactyla; family Delphinidae; genus Tursiops; species Tursiops truncatus. The sequence continues at coordinate 63,548,147 of NC_047049.1, read as the reverse complement.
AGACTATATTCTAGATCTTCAAACTTGCCAACTTGTTCCATTCTCAAGACCTTTGCACTCGCTACATTATCTTCCTGGACCACTCTCTTCTCCCAGGTTATCCTCACTCAGGGGTTAGTTCATAGGTTATTTCCTCAGAGAGATCTTCATGACACCCATCAAGTAACTATTCCCCAACCCAAGTCACTCCCCACCACCATGTTTTATTTCTTCCATCACTGTTTGAAATTACCTTGTTTATTTATGTGCTTGCCTACCTACTCATTACTAAAATGTAATCTCCATGATAGCAGGAACCTTGGCTGCCTTATTTTCTTCCATATCACTAGTATCTAGAGCATAAATTAAGGACCTAAAAGTATTTGTTAATTGAATAAGTACATGAAAGAATACTGTACTTACTATTCTGTAACTTTTTAATTTCACTTAAAGTATCTTGAGATGATAAGGTTTATAGAGAATTCAGAACAAATGGAAGCATGTCCCCAAAAATGAAATAGATGGGAAAAATGAAAACTAGAAAACTAGAGAGGGGATGTAAAAAAAAAAAAAAGCATCTTATATAAGTTGTATTTTACTTACTGTAGATAAGCTTATTCTTTTATTTCAGTCATATCCTTAATTTTTAAATTTAATTTATTCTGGTTAGGTATTCAAAAGCCTCAAAAATAAAAAATGTAAGAGGTATTCAGTGGAAAGTCTGACATCCATTTCTGCCTAATAGCTACTTAGTTCCTACTCAACCAGGTAACCATTTATATTATATTAGTTTTTGTGTATCCTTCTTTATGCAAACACACACATAATATATATATTTTTTTATTTATTTATGTATTATTATTTTTTTTTTTTTGCGGTACGTGGGCCTCTCACTGTTGTGGCCTCTCCCGTTGCGGAGCACAGGCTCCAGATGCGCAGGCTCAGCGGCCATGGTTCACGGGCCCAGCCGCTCCGCGGCATGTGGGATCTTCCCGGACCGGGGCACGAACCCGTGTCCCCTGCAACGGCAGGCGGACTCTCAACCACTGCGCCACCAGGGAAGCCCACATATATTTTTTTATTCTTATTTTCATCCCTTTTTTGCACAAAACAGTAGCATATTATATATATACTGTTCTGCACCTTCATTTTTTAACAGCTGCACGGTATTCATAATTTATAAGGATCTATCATTTATTTTGCTCAGTTGATTGACTTTTGGTTGTTTTCAATTTTTGTTATTGTAATCAATGTTTTGGTAATCATTTTTATGCTTGATAACTGTACAGTGGCATAAATTCCTGGGAGTGGAATGACTAAATCAATAGGTGTGTGTATGTGTATATATATACACCTACTGATACAGGTTCATATATATATAGAATCATGAAACGTCTTACCAGATTTCCCTCCAAGAAGGCTGCCTCAGTTTCTACTCCCACCAGCAGTGTACAAGAGCACCAACTTCCCCACACCCTCGCCAAGTCCTAAATATTATAGGCTTGAAAATGTTTGCCAATCTGATGGATGAAAAATGGTTGTTATTCTTATTTTCATTTCTCTAAGTATGCATGAAGTTGAATACCTTTTCATATTTTTAAAATAGCTTTATCGATGTAAGTTCACATAACCGTGTAATTCACCCACTTAAAGTATACAGTTGAATGGTTTTTAGTATATTCACAACCATCAACACAGTTGCACAGAGGTGCAACCATCACCACAGTTAATTTTATTTTTTTATTAATTTTTATTGGAGTATAGTTGATTTACAATGTTGTGTTAGTTTCTGCTGTACAGCAGAGTGAATCAGTTATACATACACATATATCTACTCTTTTAGATTCTATTCCCATATTCCCATTACAGAGTACTGAGTAGAGTTCCCTGTGCTATACAGTAGGTTCATATTAGTTATCTATTTTACATATAGTAGTGTGTATATGGCAATCCCAACCTCCTAATTTATCCCTACCCCCCCCACAGTCAATTTTAGAACATTTGTGTCACCTCAAAAAGAAACCCATATCCTATAGATGTCAGTCCCCATCCCTCCATTACCCCCAGACCTAAGAAACCACAAATCTACTTTCTCTATAGATTTGCGGTTTCTGGACATTGCATATAAATGGAATCATATAATGAGTAGGTTTTTGTGAGAGGCTTCTTCCACTTAGTATTAACGATTTTAAGATTCATCCGTGTTGTATCATGCTTTGGTACTTCATTCCCTTTTATGGCCAAATAATATTCCATGGTATGAATAGATATTTTTAAATCCATTTGTCATTTGATGGACATTTGTGTTGTTTCCACCATATATATATATTTTTAACAACATAGAATTTTAGAGTGGGCAAGGGCCCTAGAATTGTGACAATAAGACTACACTTAACAAATAGTCTCCTTAATTACTATAATTGAGTGTCGGTTCTGGTGGGTAAAACATTAGCCTAGGAAGCACATCACTAAAAATATCAACCTTACCACGGGAGGGTTCTCTGTGTAATTTTAATATTTGTCTTCTTTGAGCCTTCGTTTCTGTATGAGCTCAGGCTGCCTTAACAAAATACCATACACTGGGTGGTTTAAACAACAGGAATTTATTTCTCACAGTTCTAGAGGCTGGGAAGTCTAAGATCAAGGTGCCAGCCAATTTCATTCCCTGGTAAGAGACTTCTCTCTTGCAGAGGACCACCTTCTCACTGTCCTCACCTGGCAGAAAGTGGGAGCACTGGTCTCTCTTCCTCTAATAAGAAGTCTTCCCATAAGGACATTAATCCCATCATGGGGATTACACCGTCATGACCTCATCTAAACCTAATTACCCGCTAAAGGCCCCACCTCCAAATACCATCACATTGAGTGTTAGGGTTTCATTGTATGATTTTGGGGGGACACAAACATTCAGTCCATAACAGTTTCCCAAATGTAAATTGACGTCTACCTACACTTCTACTAAGGAAGAATGAAATAGCATCAAGCTCTTTTAATTTCTTGGAGAAATGCTTACCACTACTGTGCTCTTTAAGAAAAAAAAGGAAGGGGAAGAAACTAATAAATATGATATCTTCTACGTAGTTCCAGTGGAATATATACCTCAAATATCAATTATTCCCTGATAGTATGTCTACCGTTAAGGTTTTTTTTTAATAAATTTATTTATGTATTTGTTTTTGGCTGCGTTGGGTCTTCGTTTCTTCTCGAGGGCTTTCTCTAGTTGTGGCGAGCGGGGGCTACTCTTCGTTGCGGTGCGCGGGCTTCTCATTGCAGTGGCTTCTCTTTGCTGCGGAGCATGGGCTCTAGGTGCGCGGGCTTCAGTAGTTGTGGCTCGCGGGCTCTAGAGCGCAGGCTCAGTAGTTGCGGCGCACAGGCTTAGTTGCTCCGCAGCATGTGGGATCTTCCTGGACCAGGGCTCGAACCCGTGTCCCCTGCATTGGCAGGCAGATTCTTAACCACTGTGCCACCAGGGAAGTCCCATACCATTACGTTTTTATCACAGACTAAAGCAAGCAGTCTGACATAAATAGATAATTTTCTAAGTAAGGTAATTTAAATGCAGTAAGCTTTTACCTGTATGATAGTCTATGAAGTATCACAAAATGAGGAACCACAGGCCATGCCTACTAGATTCATAGAATTGTATTATAGTGTTTCTCAACATATACTTTGGATAATACAGGGTTGAGACTGTGTCATACAACGCAAGACATTTAACATTCCTGGTGCTCTGAGCTAATAACTGCCGATAGTGGTCTCCAATTATTGTGGAACTGTGGAAAATACCCCCATATATTTCCACGTGCTACGTGGAGGAGAGGCAGTACTGATGAAATGTTCTAGTCCAGATCCTGCATTTTATAAATGAGGAGATGGGTTACAGGTCCAGAGAAGTCAGCAAACTAGGTGATCTGACTTCTTCCCGAGTGTTCTTTCCATTGTTGTATATAACACACTCCTCACTCTCACTGTTCAAGATTAAAGAGGAGCAGTTCTCCTTCGGAATCCCACTCTTACCTGCCCACATCTTTCTTGCCTTTCTTCCCCATCTCTCTTTTTTTTTTTTTATCATTTTGCAACTCAGTAGGTTCAAGAGTCAAATTAAACCATTTTATTCATTTATTTTATCAAATATTTATTGAACACCTAATATGTTTCAGGCTCTGGGCTATGAGCTGGGAATACAGTGGTGAACAAAACAGACATGGCCCCTACCCTTGTGGGTAAAGTGAAGGAGATAGACAGTTTTAAAGTAGAATAAATACATGTAACCAAGATCCAGCATACCATGCAGCACAGACAAAATTTTTTAAAACAAGTATGTGTAAATATATAATTACTAACTGTGATAGTGACAGAAATGAAAACCTAAGGAGAACCTAATTTAGAATTGGGGCACCAGGGAATGCCTCTGAGAGGAGGTAATATTTAAGACAACGCCTGAAAGTGAGTAGGAGTTAACAGGGGAATACAGCTGAGCCAAGTCCCCGTCCCCAGGTAGGAAGGAGCTAGGAAGGGTAACCAGGCTCGCTAGATCACCATCATAGTAAGCACGGGAGAGAGTTGGGAGGCAGTGCTGGAGGATTAAGAGGGATACAGGCCCTTTCTGGACACAAGGAGAAATCTGGATTTTATTCCAAGAGTAGTAGGGAGCCATTAAAGGTTTTCAACAGAGGATTTACATGATCCAATTTTGTGTTTTTAAAAAGATCACCGTGAAAAGAGTACCTGATGTGTAATTCCATTCCAATTAAGTTCAAGAACAGGCAAAACTGATCTAGGAAGGTGGAAATTGGAAGAGTGGTTGCTATGGGGAGAGGGGTAAAGGGCATAAAGAAATTTCCTGGGGTGATGGAAATTTTCCACATCTTGGAGTGGTGCTTACACAGGTGTTGTTTTCATTTACTAAAACTCATCAAAATGTAAGTTAATATTCGTGCATATCTGTATATACATTTTAACTTCATTGAAAAATAATGATCGAGGGACTTCCCTGGTGGTGCAGTGGTTAAGAATCCGCCTGCCTATGCAGGGGACACGGGTTCGATCCTTGGTCTGGGAAGATCCCACATGTGGTGGAGCAGCTAAGCCCGTGCGCCACAACTACTGAACCTGTGCTCTAGAGCCTTCGAGCCACAACTACTGAGCCCACGTGCCACAACTCCTGAAGCCCGTGCCCCTAGAACCTGTGCTCCGCAACTAGAGAAGCCACCGCAATAAGAAGCCCGCATACCACAACAAAGAGTAGCCTCCACTGTAGCAACTAGAGAAAGCCCACGCAAAGCAACGAAGACCCAACGCAGCCATAAATAAATAAATTTATTTTTTAAAGAAAGAAAGAAAAACAGTGATCTGGAATTCCCTGGCAGTGCAGTGGTTAGGACTAGGCACTTTTGCTGCCAGAGCCAGGTTCACTCCCTGGTCAGGGAGCTAAGATCCTGCGAGCCTCTGGGGTGCAGCCAAAAAAAAAAAAAGAAAGAAAAAGGATGATCGCTTCACTCCGACTGCAGTTACTTTGTGAAGCAGTTTCAAGTTCAAACTACATAAAATTGAGGTTATAGAAATTTGTTTAAAACCCTGAAGACCCAGGAACACTAACGTAGAGACTCTCAGGCCTCAAAGTACTATTTAGTTCGCTTAAAACTTCTGGGCTCTAAAAGAAAAAAGGAAGGGAGGAAGCCAACTAAGAAATTTGATCCTTCTACAGTAGCTTCTGTGGAATATATGCTCTAATTATCAATTATGCCCCGATATATCTACCTTTGAGTTCTTCTCACAGACTAAATCAAAGTTTGACTTAGAAATGTATTAACTTAAATGCAATGAGCATCTGCCTGGAAGGTTAAGAACTTGGTGTCCCAGCTGTCTCCAAAAGAGTCTTTCAGTAGGACTTCATTGTATACTGGAATCAGCTGAGCAGCTTTAAAAATTTTGATGCCTGGGTCCAACTCCCAGAGATTCTGATATAATCAGCCTGGGGTGCGGCCTCAGCATCCAGGTTTTTAAGAGCTCCCTAGAGAGAAGCCAAGGCTGAAAATCAGTGCTTGCCCAGTTCCACCTGGATTCCATTCCTCTATCGTTAAAATGACTCCCTTCAAAGATTCACTGAGCAGTTTTTGCATAATAAGGGCCCTAGAAACTGCCATCGCTTTCTATTGGATTATTTAAAGTAAACTTTTAAGATGCTACATTAAAAAAAAAATTAAAAAAAAAAAGATGCTACATTAAGATTTAGATTTCGGTACCTTCCCAGTCCCCAGGTCTCACACTGGTCTTAGTGCTGACCTGGAATCTACTGCCCTCCACGTCCCCACCCCGATTTTGGGACGTCTGCCCTCTGGATATAATCCTCCTATGGTTCAGTATCCGGTTCCCCTTGGCAATGCCCTGGGTTTGCTCTGGGCTGTGTTTTCTGATTGACCTTTTTCCAGCTCAGTGGTTAAACTTTTGTGTCTCCACATCCAGCTCCTTTTGGTCTGAGAGGGAAGGAATGTACGAGGGAAGAACAAACCTCCCCCCTCCCCGCTGTTCGCCCTGCAGGTTTAACAGGAGAGTGGGGAAGTGCAAACCCCAGTTTGATGGGCAGTACTGAGTGATTACATTCGAGCTTCAGGCAGAGCAAAACTGCCTCTTTCCGTCCCATTGTTTTTTCTTTTTTTTTCAGGTATATTGTTTGCCTCCCCCCCCCCCCAACCTCCACCCACAAAAAGTCTTCTAAAAGTTGTTCAGGATTTTTGGGAACTGTCTCATTTCCACCACATGTGTACACTGCACCCTGAGAGTGAGTTAACTGCATTATTCATTTGTTTTTCCTGTTTATTTTCCTTTCCTTTTTTTTTTTGGTTTGATTTTTCTTTTTTGTTGTTTCAATACACGTTTGTTGCCCACCTACCAAGTGCCAGGTGACACATCCCTGAGTCCCGATGTTTAATTTACAAAATAAAGTGCTCTCCTCAAAACACATTCAATTGCGTTACAGTACTTTTCTTCCTCGGACAGAAAAGCAGATGCACTATTTGAGAATGTGAATTATAAAATGGTAAAATCCTGTGGTATAAGAATATTAATACATGTTCTAGTGAATGTGTAAATATGGAGAAAATGAACATTTTCCAAGTTAAAAAATTCACCAAGAATTATATGATTTCAAAGCTGGGGAACTGAGGCCATTGCAGATATTGTTGCTACCTGAGCTGCTAAACAAAAATCATTTCACCACAGACTTTTGTCAAATTAGTCTTGAAAAACATTTGAATTGATGGGAGATCTTCAGGAGGATAAATGTTGTTTAAAACAAAACGATCTTATGTCTGAGTTTTCTAAACGTGAGTCTATTTCCCCATCTGGACTGCCAGTTCCTAAAACTCAGGAACCTTCTTATCTCAACATCCCCTCCCCCAGTGAAACAGAATTTTTGCATGAGGTAGGTGTTCAACAAAACTCTGTTGGGGACTTAGAGGGAATGGTTCATTTCACATGGTAATGTGCCTTTCTGAAATAATGAAGTTAAAAAATGGCTTTCAGGAAATATGTAACGGAGAATTACAAAGCAAGAAACTGACTGTGGTTATCCTGCCTTGTCCAGTTAGGACAGAAGTCTCCTGTCTCGGAGGACATTGGGACGCCATTGTCTACTGTTATATTACCTGCCTCTCCCAGTGAGTGCTAAGGGAGGGGAGGACTGGAAGAAATACAGGGAGGAGCCCGTATTCTAGGGCGAAGGTGTTCAAACTGCAGTACTAGAAGAATGTCCAGGGGTAAGTAGCTGTGTAGAATTTTTAAGAAATTCTGTACCCAGACCCTCAACTGTACCTTTCCATAGCATGACTCAGGCTATCCGTCCCCTTTTTCCCTTCACAACAGCATTTCTCCTACCTTAAAGAAAAAAGACTCCTCATGTCCATCCTGAATGTTACTGCAGTATAACGATGTCCCAAGTGTGAGAACTTCTAAGATGCTGTACAAATCGACGATTGGAAATGTCCTCTCTAATGTTTAATCAAGATGCCATAAATCCTCCTTAGCTTCCAGCCTTCCCCAGACTTAAACATATTTCTGTTAAGGGTGCATCACTGATTTATAAACGGGGTGTTTCAGCCTTGGAATGTTCTAAAATAGTGTGGACAATGGGAGTGGTGGTGATTCTTACTTAACAACCTCTTTTTTTTAATTCTCCAACTATTGTCCAAGAATGCACTGCTCATAAAAGAAAGTCTGGGGGAAGCAAAGAGCGCTTCAGTAAGAAATAGTGAAAGGCTTAAAATAGCTTTTATTATGAATTTAAGTTTAAAAAATTCTCATCTATTACAGCACTAATCCTCAGGATGTGTCATTAGCGGGAAAGAAAACACAGTTGGGTAGCTGAAGCAGTATAGGTTAGTAAGGCTAGTTCTTTTAAATGTAACTAGAAGGTTTCCGTGGAGTACCAAATCTTTCAAAAGTTTTTGACACTGGATTAAAACCCATAGATAAACATTTTAAGTAATTTAGATTCTGTGTGGAGTATTAAATATAATAATTACAGCATGTTTCATTAAGTCACACCCAAAATATTTATTATCTTACTACAGACCATCTGTTTTCTATATTGCATAAAAAGTAACCACTGGGGGGCCTTCCCTGGTGGTGCAGTGGTTGAGAGTCCGCCTGCCGATGCAGGGGACACGGGTTCGTGTCCGGGTCCGGGGAAGATCCCACATGCCGCGGAGCGGCTGGGCCCGTGAGCCATGGCCGCTGAGCCTGCGCGTCCGGAGCCTGTGCTCCGCAACGGGAGAGGCCACAACAGTGAGAGGCCCGCGGACCGGAAAAAAAAAAAAAAAAAGTTACCACTGTTACCTGAAAACTAGGTTTGCTTCTTGGTGGGTGTTGAGCCAAAAGACACAACCAAGCCAAAGAGCAGGAGAAGGAAGGATTTATTACTTGCAGTAAGCAAGGAGAACACCGGGGATCTTCCCCAAAGCAGAAGTTTTAAGCTAAGGGTACCTGTTTATTCATGAAGGGGTTTGGGCTGGTGTATGCATATTCATGAAGGGGCTTGAGCAGAAGAGAATTCAGCATAGAATTGGGGCAAAGGTTGCCAGAGTCCAAGGTTTAATTGATTGAGGTCACAAGGGTCAGAAAAGAACATCGTCATTCCTTACATTCAGACCAGTTTGGGGTCTCAGCATCCTCCACCTGGGTGGGGGCCATAGTTCCTGCAGAACTCGAAGTTCTGTATTAGATTGTTATGTATATCCCTTGAGGAGGAACCAGCATTGTATTTATTGCTCATGTATTATTTCTTGACTGCTTTTCCTTTGTTCTTGCACTCCCTCATTTGTCTTAAGATCATTAATTACTGAGACCTGTTAAAGGGCAAGCGTTGTGGCCAGGAGGCAAAAAATGGCTTCTCTTGTGTCAAGAAAGCCATGCCTAGTTCTCTTTCTCTAGGGACCTCCTACCCTATCTGCTTATACCAGATAGGTGTAAGCTTACAAGCTCAAAGAACATACATTGACTGCACAGAGGGTCGGTATCCCTAACCCCTGTGTTTATTTATTTATTTATTTATTTTAAAACATTTATTTCTTGCATTGCTCTATTTAGCCAACCCTTAATATTGCCCTGAAAGCTAGCTAATCTGCAGCTTATTTACTCTTTACGCGGGCCTCTCCCGTGGCGGAGCACAGGTTCCGGACGCGCAGGCTCAGCGGCCATGGCTCACGGGCCCAGCCGCTCCGTGGCACGTGGGATCTTCCCGGACCAGGGCACGAACCCGTGTTTCCTGCATCAGCAGGAGGACTCTCAACCACTGCGCCACCAGGGAAGCCTTTCTGCGCCAACTTTTCCTCAGAAGGTCTGTGCTATTAGCATGGAACCTCACTTACTAATCTGAAGTTAGCCTGTTATATTTACCACTTAACCACAGAGAAATTTCTGCCACATGAAGTCTAGGAAAAATTGTTAGACTACAGCAGATCATTCTGATTTATACCATTATCTTTCAAGTATGGAGACATATTTCGAAAGAGAAAATACTGTTCACGGGGCTTCCCATCATTAGGAATTGGAAGCCATTGAAGAAAATATTACTCATCTTAGTTTTCTCCGTTGGGTTTCTGACTCTTCCTTCGAGGCACTAGTACCAAAACTTAATTGGCTATGTGAAGTTATACAGTATTAATGATTACGAACTTTATGATTCATTCAAAAAACATTTATTGGGCTTCCCTTGTGGCACCGTGTTTGGGAGTCCGCCTGCTGATGCAGGGGACGCGCGTTCGTGCCCCGGTCCGGGAAGATCCCACATGCCGCGGAGCTGCTGGGCCCGTGAGCCATGGCCACTGAGCCTGCGCATCCGGAGCCTGTGCTCCGCAACGGGAGAGGCCACAGCAGTGAGAGGCCCGCCTACCGAATAAAACAAACAACAACAACAACAACTAAACATTTATTGAGCTCCAGAGCAATATGCTAGGCATTGGGTGAAAATCTGAATCCAAAAGTGAAAAAAATAGGTGGTCGCTGACCTTACAGAATGGAAAAGAGGTTATATTCATTAAAGTTTTTGTGACATTGTCGAATACTTACTTTTAAAATTCTATTAATTATACATTAAATATATTATTTACAGAAGTTTTCGTAGTATGTAAGTTGATCTTACAAAAATGTGATTAAATATTTTTTCTATTTATTCATTTTTATTTTATTTTTTATTGAGATATAACTGACATGTAACATATTAATTTCAGATGTACAACATAATGATTTGATATACGTATATACAGTTGACACTTGAGCAACACAGGCTTGAATTGCATGGGTCCATTTATGTGTGGATTTTTTTAGTAAATATGTACTACAGTACTATACAATCTGAGGTTGGTTGAATCTGCAGATGCTGAACTGCAGAAATGGAGGGCCAACTGTAAAGTGGATTTTCAATTGCAGGAGGTCAGTGCCCCTAACCCTCAAGTCATTCAAGGGCTGACTGTATTGCAAAATCATCACCACAATAAGTCTAGTTAACATCCATCACCACACATAGTTACAATTTTTTTTTCTTGTGATGAAAACTTTTAAGATCTACTCTCTAGCAACACTTAAATATAGAATACACTATTACTAATGTAGGGGAGCAAAATTTGCCACCCCAAAATGTGTCTCTTTGGCATGAAGATTATATTAGCCTTTTATTTTTAAGGCCCAAAAGCCGCAGGAAGAAACTTTGACCTTCCCCCTAACCTCTTAAAAGAATGTTCCAGGAAGGGAGCTATCACCAGAGATACTACAATACAAACTAGGTGTGGTAGATAGGGAGGAACCTAGCAAAATCCTAGTTAAAATTCCTCTCTGTGTCCCATTGTCTCTGCATGACCCAGCAAACATTTGTTTACCTAATATCTGCTTATGCATCTCCATGTAAATTGCCTTCCTCTCCTTTGAAGTCCCAAACCACTACCCCAATGCCCTCTTTTGTCTTTAGGTGAAGATGGTATTTAAGGTGAGGGTTTAGACCATTACTCAGTTCTCCTGGGTCTTTCCTGTGTACACATGTTCTAAAACTTTTGTTTGATTTTTCTCCTGTTAATCTGTCTCATGTCAATTTAATTGTTAGACCAGCCTGAAGAACTTAGAAGGGTAGAGGAAAACTCTTCCTCCCAGATACTAGCTATAGTCACCATTGCTGTACATTACATCTCCAGAACTTACTTATTTTGTAACTGGAAATTTGCACCTTTTGACCACCTTTAAAATCTTATTTGGCTGCTTTTAGTAATCTATTTCATATGTTTTTATAGTAGTTTAAAAAGTGTTATATAGTTTATATAGCTTATAAAGTGTTTTGATAACAGTTACATTGCACATTAACATAATTTTTGCTTGAGAAATGAAGACTTTTTCTGACAGAAAGTAAATTTGATTTTTCTGATTAGGTTGATAATGAGGACTAGCTTTACTATTTAGATTATGTGGTGGACATTTTCTAAACCTACACTGCCCAGTAGAGTAACCACTAGCCACATGTGGCTATTGAGCTGTTTAACTGTGTCTAAGGTAACAGAAAATTTTTCATTTTAAATGTGAAAAGTAAAGCAATGTAAATTTTATGATCAAAAGTGTTTTGTTGTATTGAATTTAACAATATTTAATATTCTAGCCTTTATTAAATTAAACAAGGTACCTCTAATAGAAGAAAACTGGGTATAATTGGTAGTTAGTAAGTCTTGCTAACCTTCTCGCAAAATGAAGAAATGAATGACAAATCACTAAGTAACAAATCCTTTTGAAAGTCAGGTAGTTTCCAGTTCTTCCAAAAACCAAAGGAGAAACTAATCAAATTGACAGCTATTAAATCATTAAAAATAACTTTTGAAAATAGAAAATTATGTGATTTTTTTGGCATATAACTAGGAAGAAGTTCAAAGCATTGGGTGGCAGAGCAATAACAGAATTCCTTCCATTTACATCTACTTATATAGATGGAGAAGGTTTTTCAGAGATTATTGATGCTGGACCTGTCCCATTCTAATAATAACTAATATTCATTCACATATATTAAAATAATTTTTAAAAAATTTAAAACTCCTATTCATGTCATTAGGATAGCTCTTCCAACAAATTTTTTTCTTAATAATTATTTATCAGAACCATATTAATGTTGTTTTGATAAGTTGCATAATAATAATGGTAATAGTAACTCAATCCAGAAGAAATGTTTTTAACACTCAGGGGAATTTTTTAAACTAAATTTCAACTTAAATATATATTTTTATAGTACAGAAGTATGATATGTGATCCATAAAAGACTTTACAAGACTTCTGGTACTGACCTAGATGGAGTAAGCCCACTACACCCTATCTTTCCCAATGATTAGAACTAAAAACTCTGGACAAAAATACAAAAGGACTCTTTAAAAGTAAATAGTAGGGACTTCCCAGGCGGTCCCATGAGTGGGACTTCATGCTCCCAAAGCAGGGGGTCTGGGTTTGATCCCTGGTCAGGGAACTAGATCCCTCACGCATGCCGCAGCTAAGAGTCCACATGCTGCAACTAAGAAGAAGCCCGCATGCTGCAACTAAAAACATGCCACAATGAAAATCCCACATGCTATAGCTGAGACCCAGTGCAGCCAAAATAAATGAATAAATATTTTTTAAAAAGAAAAGGAAATAGCTTTAAAAAGTAAATAAATAAAAGTAAATAGTAGCAGGCAGATTGGGGAGGGGACCCAAAGGTGAAGAAGGACACATACAGGAATGAGTTTCCCATATTTTTAATCTTTTATCTCCTGGCTTTGACCCAAAGATAGCCACAGCATATAACTGCACAGTTGTCACAGGCTTCAGAAACTCCTAGTGAAATGCTATATTTCTGGTCAGAAGACCATGAAAGGGAGTTCCTACAAGCAGGAGAATGTGGAGGAAATATCCTTTTTTTTTTCCTCTTCTGGCCCTACCACAAGCACAGCCCCAGTCACAGAGCTATACTGTGGTGGCAGTAGCATAGGAATTTAAAATCCCAACAAGAAACCCATCTTTTAGGCCAGAAGAACTGAGATAAATGGACCCTGTGATCTGAATAGTGTCAGGGGAATCCGCATTATTTCTTCTCTCTTTTATTTCACTGCTTTGCCCAAAAGTTGGCCCCAATCATGCAGAACTCTGTGGCAGCCTGGCAACTAAAACTCCAAGAAAAAAACTAATCTTTCTAGTGAGAAAACTGAGAAAAGGGGACTTCTCTGGTGGCCCAGTGGTTAAGATTCTGCGCTTCCACTGCAGGGGGCTCAGGTTCAATCTCTGGTCAGGGAACTAAGATCCCACATGCTGCATGGTGTGGCAAAAAAAAAGAAAACTGAGAAAAGGGGACCCTGGTAGCTAGAGAGTGTGGGGAAAATCTGGAGAGGAGAGAGCTGGAGAAGGAAATTCCCTAATTCTGATCAATGAAAGTAATAAACCTCTGGCCAGAATGACCAAGAAAAAAAAAGGACAAGACACAAATTACCAATATCTGGACTTCCCTGGTGGTCAGTGGGTAAGTCTCTGTGCTCCCAATGCAGGGGGCCTGGGTTCCATGCCTGGTTGGGGAACTAGATCCCACATGCATGCCGAAGCGAAGAGTTCATGTGCTGCAACTAAGAAGTTCACATGCCCCAACTAAGAAGTCCACATGCCACAGCTAAGACCCAACACAGCCAAAATAAATGAATAAATAAATATTTTTAAAAGGAACAAATTACCAATATTAGGAATGAAAGAGGAGGTATTACTGCAGACCCTACAGACATCTAAAAGATAATAATAATACAGTCAGGGACTTCCCTGGTGGCGCAGTTGTTAAGAATCTGCCTGCCAATGCAGGGGACATGGGTTTGAGCCCTGGTCTGGGAAGATCCCACATGCAGCAGAGTAACTAAGCCCGTGCACCACAACTACTGAGCCTGTGTTGTAGAACCTACGAGCCACAACTACTGAGCCTGTGTGCCACAACTACTGAGTCCACATGCCACAACTACTGAAGCCCGTGTGCTTAGAGCCCATGCTCCACAACAAGAGAAGCCACCGCAATGAGAAACCCATGCACCACAACAAAGAGTAGCCCCTGCTCGCCACAGCTAGAGAAAGCCTATGTGCAGCAACGAAGGCCAAATGCAGCCAAAAATTAATAAATAAATATATTAAAATAATAATAATACAGTCATGCCTCGTTTTATCACTCTTCAGTTTATTTCACTTCACAGACTTTGCGTCTTTTACAAATTGAAGATCTGTGGCAACCCTGCATTTTCAGAAGATGGTTAACATTTTATTTATTTATTTATTTTAAAATTTTTATTTATTTGGTTGCGCCAGGTCTTAGTTGCAGCTCACGCACGGGCTCCTTAGTTGCAGCTCACTGGCTCCTTAGTTGTGGCTCACCACCTCCTCAGTTGTGGCATGCTAACTCTTAGCTGTGGCATGCATGTGGGATCTTGTTCTCTGGCCAGGGATCAAACCCGGGCCCCCTGCATTGGGAGTACAGAATCTTAACCACTGTGCCACCAGAGAAGTCCCGGTTAGCATTTTTTAGCAATAAATATTTCTTAAGTAAGATCATTTTTTTTCAGACATCACTTACTAGGCTATAGTATAGTGTAAACATAACACCTTTTATATGCACAGGGAAACCAAAAAATTTACGTGACTCACTTTATTGCATTTTTCACTTTATCATGGTGGTCTAGAACCAAAGCCGAAATATATCCGAGGTGTCACTGTACTCCAAATAAGTCTAGTCCCGTTAATTAAATTACTTAGAAGAAAGGGACCAATTCTTTGAAGGATTAAAAAGTACCAAAACTCACACAAGAAGAAATAGATAACCTTCTTAGTTCTAGACCTATTGAAGAAACTGAATTTGTAGTTAAAAGTCCTCCAACAGGGCTTCCCTGGTGGCACAGTGGTTGAGAATCTGCCTGCCAATGCTGAGGACATGGGTTTGATCTCTGGTCTGGGAAGATCCCACATGCCATGGAGCAACTAAGCCCATGTGCCACAACTACTGGCCTGTGCTCTAGAGTCCACAAGCCACAACTACTGAAGCCCGCGTGGGCCTAGAGCCCATACTCCACAACAAGAGAAGCCACCACAATAAGAAGCCCATACACCACAACGAAGAGTAGCCCCCACTTGCTGTAACTAAAAAGAAAGCCCGCACGCAGCAATGAAGACCCAACGCAGCCAAAAATAAATAAATAAATAAATAAATAAATATATATATATATATGTTAAAAAAAATCCTCCAACAAAGAAAACTCCAGACTACCAACATTTAAGGAAGAAATAATACCAGAAAATAGAAGAGACGAGAACACTTTCCAACTCATTTTGGGAAGTCTGCATTACCCTGAATCCCAAACCAGAGAAAGCTATTAGAACAAATTAAAACTACAGATGAGTACCACTAACATAGATGCAGCAATCTTTTACAAAATGTTAGCAAAATGAATCCAGTGGAAGTTATCCTGGGAATGCAAGGCTGGCTCAATATTCAAAAATCAATCAGTGTAACTCACTGTTTCAAGAGACTAAGGAAGAAAAACCATATGATCATCTCAATAGGTGCAGAAAAAGCATTTAAGAAAATTCAGGGACTTCCCTGGTGGTCCAGTGGGTAAGACTCCACACTCCCAATGCAGGGGGACTGAGTTCGATCCCTGGTCGGGGAACTAGATCCCGCATGCTTGCCGCAACTAACAGTTCACATGCCACAACCAAGAAGTCCGCATGCTGCAACTACAAAGTAACCCACATACCACAACAAAGATCCCACGTGCTGCACCTGAGACCCGGCACAGCCAAAAATAAATAAATAAATATTTTAAAAAAATCTTTGGGAACAAAAAAAGAAAGAAAGAAAAGAAAATTCAACATCTGTTTATGATTTTAAAAAAAACCTCTCAGCAAACTAGGGGTAAACAGAACTTTCATCTCCTGAGAAAGAACATCTATAAAAAGTTACAGCTAACATCATACATAATAGGAAAGACTGAATGTTTCCTTCTAATATCTGAAGAAGGCAAGAATATCTACTCTCATTATTCTCATTCAACATCATATTGGAAATTATAACCAGTGCAGTAAGGCAAGAACAAGAAAACACATACAGATTTGAAAAGAAAGAATAAAACTGTCTCTATTCTCAGACAACATGATTGTTTTTGTAGATAATATCAAAGAATCTACTAAAAAGCTCCTAAAACTAATAAATGAGTTTAACAAAGTCACAGATAAGTAGGATATTTTAAAAATCGATTGTATTTTTATATTCTGGTAATGAACAATTAGAATTCTAAAAAATTTTAAATTACCATTTATAGTAGCCACCCAAAAATGAAATATTTGGGTATAAATCTGATAAAATATATGCAGGATCTATATACCGAAAGCTACAAAATACTGTTGAACTATATCAAAGATCTAAAGAAATAGGGAGGTGTGCTCTGTTGGAATATTTGAACACTTAGTATTGTTATGATGTCGATTCTCTCCAAATTGATTTATTGTTTCAATGTAATCCCAGTCAAAATCCCAGCAAGATTTTTTCGATAGTACTGATAACCTGAATCTAAAATTTTATATGGAAAGTCAAAGGAATTAAAATAGCCCGAACAATTTTGAAAGAGAAGAACAAAGTTGGAGGACATATTACCAGAATTCAAGATTTACTATAAAGCTACACAATTAAGATAGTGTAGTACTGGTGAAAGAGTAGAGATGTACATCCATGGAACAGAATAGAGTCCAGAAAGAGACCCACGCAAATATGATCAATTGATTTTTGACAAAGGTACAAAGGCAATTAAACATAGAAGGGATAGTATTTTCAAGAAATGGTGATAGAACAAGTAGATATCCATAGGCAAAAAAATAACAAAACAAAAACAAAAAGTTCCTTGACCCATACTTAAATACTTTATGCAAAAACTAACCCAAGGGCTTCCCTGGTGGCACAGTGGTTGAGAGTCCGCCTGCCGATGCCGGGGACACGGGTTCGTGCCCCGGTCCGGGAAGATCCCACATGCCACGGAGCGGCTGGGCCCGTGAGCCATGGCCGCTGAGCCTGCGCGTCCGGAGCCTGTGCTCCACAACGGGAGAGGCCACAACAGTGAGAGGCCCGCGTACCGTGAAACAAACAAACAAACAAACAAACAAAACAACTACCCCAAGATGAAGCATAGCCTTAAATGTAAAGTGTGCAACTATAAAACTTCCAGGGAATTCCCTGGTGGTCCAGTAGTTAGGACTCCACACTTTCACTGCTGAGGGCCTGGATTCAATCCCTGGTCAGGGAACTAAGATCCTGCAAGCTGCACAGGGTGGCCAAAAAGAAAAAATATTTGGGACATTGGGTTAAGCAAAGAGTTTATAGATATGATACCAACAGAAAAATTCATAAAAGGAAAAAGAATAAATTGATCTTTATCAATATTAAAAACCTCTGCTCTGCAAAGGAGCTGGTTAATAGAATAAAAAGACAGGTTGCAGACTGGGAGAAATAATTGCAAATCAAATATCTAAGAAAGGAATTTGATCCAGAATATATAGAGAACTTAAAAAACACAACGAAGGAGCCAAGAATATACAATGGGGAAAGGATAGTGTTCTCAGTAAATGGTGTTGGGAAAACTGGATAGCCATGTGCAGAAGAATGAAACTGGACCACTATCTTACACCAAACACAAAAATCAACTCAAAATGCGTTAGACTTGAATGTAAAACCTGAAAACATAAACTTACTAGAAGAAAACACAGGGGCTAAGCTCCCAGACATTGGTCTTGGCAGTGACTTTTTAGATTTGACACCAAAAGCAAAGGCAGCAAAAGCAAAAATAAACAAGTGGGACTACATCAAACTAAAAAGCTTCTGTAAGGAATTCCCTGGCAGTGCAGTGGTTAGGACTCAGCACTTTCACTGCCAGAGCTCGGGTTTAGTCCCTGGTCAGGGAACTAAGATCCTGCAAGCCGTGCAGTGTGGCCAAAAAAATAAATAAAATTTTAAAAAATAAATAAAAAGCTTCTGTACAGCAAAGGAAACCATCAATAAAATGAAAAACCAACCTACCAAATGGGAGAAAATATTTGCAAATCATATATCTGATAAGGGGTTAATATCTATCTATATCTATCTATCTATCTATCTATCTATCTATCTATCTATCTATCTATCTATCTAAAACTCCTACAACTCAGTAGAAAATAAAATAATCTGATTAAACAATAGGCAGAGGATCTGATAGACATTTTTCCAAAGAAGATATACAAATCCACAAGAGATAGATGAAAAGGTGCTCAAAATCACCAATGATCAGGAAAAGGCAAATCAAAACCTTACACCTATCAGAATGGCCATCATCAAAAAGATAAGAGGTAAGTGTTGGGGAGGATGTAGAGAAAAGAGAACCTGTGTAATGTTATTGGGAACGCAACCATTATGGAAAATAGTGTAGAAATTCCTCAAAAAATTAAAAATATAACTACTATATCATCCAACAATTCCACTTCTGGGTATTTATCTGAAAAAAACAAAATCACTATCTTGAAAAGATATCTGCACCCCCATGTTCATTGCAGCATTATTTCCAATAGCCAAGACATGGAAAGAGCTTGCGTCCATCAACAGATGAATGTATAAAGAAAAATGTAATATATCTTATATGTTATTCAGCCATAAAAAAAGAAAGAAATCTTGTGGTTTCTGACAACATGGATGGACCTTTAGTCACTAGCTTTTTTTTTTTTTAATATTCTTTTGACCGCATCATGTGGCATGTGGGATCTTAGCTCCCCAGCCAGGGATGGAACCTGCACCCCTTGCAACCCTCCAAAAAGTGTGGAGTCTTAATCACTGGACCACCAGGGAAGACCTGGATTGACCTTTAGGGCATATGCTAAGTGAAGTTAGAAAGAGAAAGATAAATACTGTATGATATCATTTATATGTGGAATCTAAAAACAAGCAAACAACTCATAGAGAACAGATTGATGGTTGTGGGGGTTGGGGGAGGGGAGGTAGGCGAAATGGGTGAAGTTGGTCAAAAGGCACAAACTTCCAGTTAGAAGATATGTCCTGGGGTATAATGTAGAGCATGGTGACTAGACTATAGTTAACAATACTATATATATATATATTTTTTTTTTTAATAAATTTATTTTTGGCTGTGTTGGGTCTTCATTGCTGCACGCAGGCTTTCTCTAGTTGCAGTGAGCAGGGCCTACTCTTCGTTGCGGTGCACGGGCTTTTCATTGTGGTGGCTTTTCTTCTTGCGGAGCAGGGGCTCTATGTGTGCGGGCTTCAGTAGTTGTGGCACACGGGCTCAGTAGTTGTGGAGCATGGGCTCTAGGTACATGGGCTTCAGTAGTTGTGGTGCGCAGGCTTAGTTGCTCCATGGCATGTGGGATCTTCCTGGACCAGGGCTCAAACCCGTGTCTCCTGCATTTGCAGGCGGATTCTCAACCACTGTGCCACCAGGGAAGCCCAACAATACTATATTATTTTTTGAAAGTTACTCAGAGAGTTAATCTTAAAAATTCTCATCACACACAAAAAATTATGTGTGATGAAAAATGTTAACTAAAGGTATTTTGGTTAACATATCATTTCACAATATATACATATATTGAATCCTTACGTTGTACACCTGAAACTAATACAATGTTATATGTCAAAATTTTTTAAATGGGGAAAGAAAAAGAAAACAAACAACTGAATATAAAGAACAAGATTGGTAAATTAGTCCACATTAAAATGAATACTTCCATTCATCAAAGAACATCATTAAAGAAGTGGATCCACTAAGTGATAAGCTAATAGGAAACTTTTTATAAAGTTATAATGGGTGGAACCAATGGACACACTAGTTACACAGTTTCACTGCTACCTTTTATTTATTTATTTATTTATTTGGAAGTATAGTTGATTTACAAAATTATATTAGTTTCAGGTGTGCCACATAGTGATTCAATATATTTATAGATTATTTTATACTGGATTTAAAGTTATTATAAATCATGGCTATAATTCCCTGTACTGTACAATATATTCTTCTTGTTTTTTTATTTTATATATAGTAGTTTGTACCTCTTAATCCCCTACCCCTAGCTTGCCCCCCCCTTCCCCTCTCCCCACTGGTAACCACTAGTTTGTTCTCTATACCTATGAGTCTGTTTCTGTTTTGTTATATTCATTTGTTTGTTTTATTTTTATTTTTGATTACTTATTTATTTATTTTTATTTATTTTTTTTTGGCCATGCTGCATGGCATGCAGGATCTTAATTCCCTGACCAGTGATTGAACCTGTGCCTGCTGCAGTGGAAGCGTGGCATCCTAACCACTGGACTGCCAGGGAATTCCCTGTTTTATTTTTTAGAAACCACATATAAGTGATAACATACAGTATTTGTCTTTCTCTGTCTGATTTATTTCACTAAACATAATACCCTCTAGGTCCATCCATGTTGTTGCGAATGGCAAAATTTCATTCTTTTTTATGACCAAGTTTTATATATATATATATATATATATATATATATATATATATATATATATATATATATATAGGCTACTGTAAATAATGCTGCTATGAACGCTGGGGAGCATGTATCTTTTAAAAGTAGTGTTTTGTTTTTGGTTTTGTTTTTGTATATGTACCCAGGATTGGAATTGCTGGACCCTAAGGTAGTTCTGTTTTTAGTATTTTGAGGAACATCCATACTGTTTTCATACTGGCTGCACCAATTTACATTCTCACCACCAGGGCATGAGGGTACCCTTTTCTCTACTCCTTGCCAACATTTGTTATTTGTAGACTTTTTTGATGATAGCCATTCTGACAGGTGTGAGGTGATATCTCAATGTGGTTTTTTTTTTTTTGCGGTACGCGGGCCTCTCACTGTTGTGGCCTCTCCCGTTGCGGAGCACAGGCTCCGGACGCGCAGGCTCAGCGCATGGCTCATGGGCCCAGCCGCTCCGCGGCATGTGGGATACTCCCGGACCGGGGCACGAACCCGTGTCCCCTGCATCGGCAGGCGGAGTCTCAACCCCTGCGCCACCAGGGAAGCCCCCTCAATGTGGTTTTGATTTGCATTTCTCTGATGGTTAATGATGTTGAGCATCTTTTCTTGTGCCCATTGACAATCTATATGTCTTCTTTGGAAATATGTTTATTCAGGTCTTCTGTCCACTTTTTAATCTTTTTTTTATATTGAGTTGTATGAGCTGTTTATATATTTTGGATATTAACCTCTTATCTTTCATATCATTTGCAAATATTTTCTCCCATTCAATAAGTTGTTTTTTGTTTTGTCAGTGGTTTCCTTTGTTGTGCAAAAGCTTTTAAGTCTAATTAGGTCCCATTTGTTTATTTTGACACTAAAAGTGATTTTTTAAATGTTTTATAGTCTTTAAAAATTTTTTTATTTTATATTGGAGTATAGTTGATTAACAAATTCAGTTATGCATATACATGTATTTATTCTTTTTAAAATTCTTTTCCCATTTAGGTTGTTACAGAATATTGAGCAGAGTTGCTTGTGCTATACAGTAGGTCCTTGTTAGTTATCTATTTTAAATATAGCAGTATGGTCAATCCCAAACTCCCAATCTATACTCCCCCTACCCTGGTAACCAGAAGTTCGTTCTCTAAGTCTCTGAGTCTGTTTGTGTTTTGTATATAAGTTTTCTTTTTAAAGGGTGGGATTGCTGACAAGATTAGGGTGTGTCGTGCAGGGTCTCAGGTGGTCTCCTAATCTTTTTTTTTTAAATTTTTGGCTGCATTGGGTCTTCATTGCTGCACGCGGGCTTTCTCTAGTTGCGGCGAGCAGTGGCTATTCTTCCATGCAGTGCATGGACTTCTCACTGAGGTGGCTTCTCTTGTTGTGGAGCATGGGATTTAGGGGCATGGGCTTCAGTACTTGTGGCACACGGGCTCAGTAGTTGTGGCACACGGGCTCTAGAGCGCAGGCTCGGTAGTTGTGGCACATGGGTTAGTTGCTCCATGGCATGTGGGGTCTTCCTGGACCAGGGCTCGAACCCATGTCCCCTGCATTGGCAGGCAGATTCTAAACCACTGTGCCACCAGGGAAGTCCCTATAAGTTTGTTTGTACCATTTTATTATATTCCACATATAAACGATATGATAATGATATTTGTCTTTCTCTGTCTGACTTATTTCATTTAGTATGATAATCTCTGGTCCATCCATGTTGCTGCAAATGGCATTATTTCAATCTTTTTTCTTTTTTTTAAATCCTTTTACTTTTTTAAAATTTATTTATTTTATTTTTGGCTGCACGCGGGCTTTTCTCTAGTTGAGGCGAGTGGGGGCTACTCTTCATTGCGGTGCACAGGCTTCTCATTGCAGTGGCTTCTCTTGTTGTGGAGCACAGGCTCTAGGTGTGTGGGCTCACTAATTGTGGCGCACGGGCTTAATTGCTCTGTGACATGTGGGATCTTCCCAGACCAAGGTTCGAACCTGTGTCCCCTGCATTGGCAGGTGGATTCTTAACCACTGTGCCACCAGGGAAGCCCCTATTTCAATCTTTTTAATGGCTGAGTGATGTTGCATTGTATATATGTACCACTTCTTCTTTATCCATTCCTCTGTCGATGGACATTTAAATTGCATCCATGTCTTGGCTATTGTAAATAGCACTGTAATGAACATTGGGATGTATGTATCTTTTCAAACGATGATTTTCTCTGGATATATGCCCAGGAGTGGGATCACTGGATCATATGGTAGCTCTATTCTTAGTTTTTTAAGGAACCTCCATATTGTCCTCCATTGTGGCTGTACCAATTTACATTCCCACCAACAGTGTAGGAGGCTTCCCTTTTCTCCACACACTCTCCAGCATTTGCTCTTTGTAGACTTTTTGATGGTGGCCATTCTGACTAGTGTGAGGTGATATCTCGTAGTTTTGATTTGCATTTCTCTACTAATTAGCGATATTGAGCATCTTTTCATGTGCCTCTTGGCCATCTGTATGTCTTCTTTCAAGAAATGTCTATTTAGGTCTTCTGATCATTTTTTTTTAAACATCTTTATTGGAGTATAATTGCTTTACAATGGTGTGTTAGTTTCTGCTTTATAACAATGTGAATCAGTTATACATATACATATGTCCCCATAGCTCTTCCCTCTTGCATCTCCCTCCCTCCCACTCTCGCTATCACATTCTGATCATTTTTTGATTGGGTTCTTTTTTTGATATTGAGCCACATGAGCTGTTTGTAAATTTTGGAGATTTTTTTCATTTCAGTTATTTTATTGTAATTCTCTGTTTGTTCTTTAGTTCTTCTAGTTCTTTGTTAAACATTTCTTTTATCTTCTTGATCTGTGCCTCCATTCTTTTTCCAAGAACTTAGATCATCTTTACTATCATTTCTCTGAATTCTTTTTCTGGTAGATTGCCTATCTCTGCTTCACTTAGTTGTTCATCTGGGGTTTTATCTTGTTCCTTCATCTGGGACATATTCCTCTGCCGTCTCATTTTGTCTAACTTTCTGTGATTGCGGTTTCTATTCCACAGGCTGCAGGGTTGTAGTTCTTCTTGCTTTTGCTGTCTGCCTCCTGGATGAGGCTGTCTAAGAGGCTTGAGCAGGTTTCCTGGTGGGAGGCACTGCTTCCTGCCCACTGGTGGGTGTTGCTGGGTCTTGTCCCTCTGGTGGGAGGGGCCATGTCAAGGGGTGTGTTTAGTGGACAGTTGTGTTCTCAGGAAGACTCTAAGCAGCCCGCCTGCTGAGGGTGGGGCTGTGTTCCTGCCCTATCACCTGATGCATCCCAGCACTGGAGCCCATAGGCTGTTAGGTGGGGCCAGGTCCTGGCAAGAAAAGGGTGGCCTCCAGGAGAGCTCAGGCCAATGAGTACTCCCCAGAACTACAGCTGCCAGTGTCCTTTTTTTTTTAATTTAATTTTTTTTGTCCTTTTTTTTTGAATTTTATTTTATTTATTTTTTTATACAGCAGGTTCTTATTAGTTATTTATTTTATACATATTAGTGTATACATGTCAATCCCAATCGCCCAATTCACACACACCCCCACCAACCCTCCCACCACCACTTTCCCCGCTTGGTGTCCATACGTTTGTTCTCTACATCTGTGTCTCTATTTCTGCCTTGCAAACCGGTTCATCTGTACCATTTTTCTAGATTCCACATATATACGTTAATATACGATATTTGTTCTTGTCTTTCTGACTTACTTCACTCTGTATGACAGTCCCTAGGTCCATCCACATCTCTGCAAATGACCCAACTTCTTTCCTTTTTATGGCTGAGTAATATTCCATTGTATATATGTACCACATCTTTATCCATTCGTCTGTCAATGAGCATTTAGGTTGCTTCCATGACCTGGCTATTGTAAAGAGTGCTGCAGTGAACATTGCGGTGCATGTGTCTTTTTGAATTATGGTTTTCTCTGGGTATATGCCCAGTAGTGAGATTGCTGGGTCATATGGTAATTCTATTTTTAGTTTTTTAAGGAACCTCCATACCATTCTCCATAGTGGCTATATCAATTTACATTCCCACCAATGGTGCAAGAGGGTTCCCTTTTCTCCACACCCTCTCCAGCATTTGTCGTTTGTAGATTTTCTGATGAAGCCCATTCTAACTGGCATGAGGTGATACCTCTTTGTAGTTTTGTTTGCATTTCTCTAATGATTAGTGATGTTGAGTAGCTTTTCATGTGCCTCTTGGCCATCTGTATGTCTTCTTTGGAGAAATGTCTATTTAGGTCTTCTACCCATTTTTGGATTGGGTTTTTTGTTTTTTTAATATTGAGCTGCATGAGCTGTTTATATATTTTGGAGATTAGTCCTTTGTCCATTGATTTGTTTGCAAATATTTTCTCCCATTCTGAGGGTTGTCTTTTCATCTTGTTTATAGTTTCCTATGCTGTGCAAAAGCTTTTAAGTTTCATTAGGTCCCATTTGTTTATTTTCATTTTTATTTCCATTTCTCTAGGAAGTGAGTCAAAAAAGATCTTGCTGTGATTTAAGTCAAAGAGTGTTCTTCCTATGTTTTCCTCTAAGAGTTTTATAGTGTCCAGGCTTACATTTAGGTCTTTAATCCATTTTGAGTTTATTTTTGTGTATGGTGTTGGGGAATGTTCTAATTTAATTCTTTTTTTTTTTTTGCGGTACGCGGGCCTCTCCTGTTGTGGAGCACAGGTTCCGGATGTGCAGACTCAGCGGCATGGCTCACAGGCCTAGCCGCTCCGCGGCATGTGGGATCTTCCCGGACCGGGGCACAAACCCACATCCCCTGCATCGGCAGGCGGACTCTCAACAACTGCGCCACCAGGGAAACCCTAATTCTTTTACATGTGGCTGTCCAGTTTTCCCAGCACCACTTATTGAAGAGGCTGTCTTTTCTCCATTGTATATTCTTGCCTCCTTTATCAAAGATAAGTTGATCATATGTGTGTGGGTTTATCTCTGGGCTTTCTATCCTCTTCCATTGATCTATATTTCTGTTTTTGTGCCAGTACCATATTGTCTTGATTACTGTAGCTTTGTAGTATAGTCTGAAGTCAGGGAGTCTGATTCCTTCAGCTCTGCTTCTTTCCCTCAAGATTGCTTTGGCTATTCCGGGTCTTTTGTGTCTCCATACAGATTTTAAGATTTGTTTTTGTTCTAGTTCTGTGAAAAATGCCATTGGTAATTTGATGGGATTGCATTGAATCTATAGATTGCTTTGGGTAGTATAGTCATTTTCACAATATTGATTCTTCCAATCCAAGAACATGGTATATCTCTCCATCTGTTTGTGTCATCTTTGATTTCTTTCATCAGTGTCTTATAGTTTTCTGAGTACAGGTCTTTTATCTCCTTAGGTAGGTTTGTTCCTAGGTATTTTATTCTTTTTGTTGCAGTGGTGAATGGGATTGTTTCCTTAATTTCTCTTTCTGACCTTTTGTTGTTAGTGTATAGGTATGCAAGAGATTTCTGTGCATTAGTTTTGTATCCTGCAACTTTACCAAATTCATTGATTAGCTCTAGAAGTTTTCTGGTGGCATCTTTAGGATTATCTATGTATAGTGTCATGTCATCTGCAAATGGTGCCAGTTTTACTTCTTCTTTTCCAATTTGTATTCCTTTTATTTCTTTTTCTTCTCTGATTCCCCTGGCTAGGACTTCCAAAACTATGTTAAATAATTATGGCGGGAGCGGACATCCTTGTCTTGTTCCTGATCTTAGAGGAAACGCTTTCAGTTTTTCACCATTGAGAATGATGTTTACTGTAGGTTTGTTGTATATGGCCTTTATTATGTTGAGGTAGGTTCCCTCTATGCCCACTTTCTGGAGAGTTTTTATCATAAATGGGTGTTGAATTTTGTCAAAAGCTTTTTCTGCATCTATTGAGATGACCATATGGTTCTTATTCTTCAATTTGTTAATATGGTGTATTACATTGATTGATTTGTTGCCAGTGTCTTTGTCCCCACAGTGAGCTACAGCTGCCCCCAGCCTCCACAGGAGACCCTCCAATACTAACAGGTAAGTCTGGCCCAGTCTCTTATGAGGTCATTGCTTTTTTCCCTGGGTTCTGGTGCACACGAAACCTTGTGTGCGCCCTTCAAGAGTGGAGTTTCTGTTTCCCCCAGTCCTGTGGAATTCCTGCGATCAAACCTCTTTGGTCTTCAAAGTCAAATTCTCCGGTGGCTCCTCCTCCCTTTGCGAGACCCTCAGGCTGGGGAGCCTGACGTGGGGCTCAGAACTTTCACTCCTATGGGAGAACTTCTGTGGTATAATTATTTTCCAGTTTATGGGTCACCTACCCAGCAGGTATGGGATTTGATTTGTGATTGCACCCCTCCTACCATCTTGTTGTGGCTTCTTCTTTGTCTTTAGATATAGGGTATCTTTTTTGGTAGGTTCCCGTGTTTTTTTTGTCAATGGTTCAGTGGTTAGTTGTGATTTTGGTATTTTTGTGAGAGAATGTGAGCTCACCTACTTATACTCTGTCATCTTGTTTCTGTCTCCCTTAATGCCTTTATTTATTTATTTATTTTTTGCCGTACACAGGCCTCTCACTGCTGTGGCCTCTCCTGTTGCGGAGCACAGGCTCTGGACATGCAGGCTCAGCTGCCATGGCTCACAGGCCCAGCCGCTCTGCGGCATGTGGGATCCTCCCAGACAGGGGCATGAACCCGCCCTGCATTGGCAGGCGGACTCTCAACCACTGCGCCACCAGGGAAGCCCTCCCTTAATGCCTTTTAAAGTTTACCTGTAGGGACTTCCCTGGTGGTTCAGTGGTTAAGTATCCGCCTGCCAATGCAGGGGACACAGGTTCGATCCCTGCTGTGGGAAGCTCCCATGGGCCACAGAGCAGCTAAGCCCGTGCACCACAACTACTGAGCCTGTGCCCTAGAGCCCATGTGCTGTAACTACTGAAGCCCACATGCCTAGAGCCTGTGCTCCACAAGAGAAGCCACCACAGTGAGAAGCCCGCACACCACAACGAAGAGTAGCCCCCACTTGCGGCAACTAGAGAGGGCCCACACACAGCAATGAAGACCCAATGCAGCCAAAAAAATAAAATTAAATTAAATAAAAATAAAATAAAATAAAGTTTACCTGTAATAGATTTTCAGTTGGTAGATGATGATTCAGTTTCCCACATGTTGTTTTTTTTTTTTTTTTTTTTTTTTTTTTTTTTTTTAGTTTTTAGAATAATAAAAGGTGATTTTTTTTTTTTCTTTTTTTTTTTTTTTTTTAACATCTTTATTGGAGTATAATTGCTTTACAATGGTATGTTAGTTTCAGCTTCACAACAAAATGAATCAGTTATATATATACATATATTCCCATATCTCTTCCCGCTTGCGTCTCCCTCCCTCCCACCCTCCCTATCCCACCCCTCCAGGCGGTCACAAAGCACCGAGCTGATCTCCCTGTGCTATGCGGCTGCTTCCCACTAGCTATCTACCTTACGTTTGGTAGTGTATATATGTCCATGCCTCTTTATCGCTTTGTCACCATTTACACTTCCCCCTCCCCATAGCCTCAAGTCCATTCTCTAGTAAGTCTGTGTCTTTATTCCTGTTTCACCCCTAGGTTTTTCATGACATTTTTTTTTTTTGTGGTTTAGAATGTTTCAGATACATATATCTAGGGTTCCAAAGAGAGATTTGGACCATTGAGAGATTTTTTTGTCAAATCATTAGCATATTCCAGATGGTAATTGGAGCTACTGAAATGGATTCTAAAGTGATTATTGATAGCTATGTATTTATTGCCATTTTGTTTCTTGTTTTCTGGTCGTTTTTATAGCTCTTCTCTGTTCTTTTCTTGTTCTCTTGGTTTTGTTTCCTGTGGTTTGATGATTTTCTTTTTCTTTTTCTTTTTTTTTTTTTTTTTGCGGTACGCGGGCCTCTCACTGTTGTGGTCTCTCCCGTTGCGGAGCACAGGCTCCGGACGTGCAGGCTCAGCGGCCATGGCTCACGGGCCCAGCCGCTCCGAGGCACATGGGATCTTCCCGGACCGGGGCACGAACCCGCGTCCCCTGCATTGGCAGGCGGACTCTCAACCACTGCGCCACCAGGGAAGCCCTTTCTTTTTTTTTAAATTAATTTATTTTTAATTTTCGCTGCATTGGGTCTTCATTGCTGCACGCATGCTTTCTCTAGCTGTGGCGAGCGGGGGCTACTCTTCATTGCAGTGCACAGGCTTCTCATTGCAGTGGCTTCTCTTGTTGCAGAGCACAGGCTCTAGGCAGGCGGGCTTCAGTAATTGTGGCACGTGGGCTTCAGTAATTGTGTCTCGCGGGCTTTAGAGCGCAGGCTCAGTAGTTGTGGCGCACGGGCTTAGTTGCTCCACAGCATGTGGGATCTTCCCTGACCAGGGCTCAAACCCATGTCCCCTGCATTGGCAGGCGGATTGTTAACCACTGCACCACCAGGGAATCCCTGATGATTTTCTATAGTAGTATGCTTGTGATCCTTTCACTCTAGTTTTTGTGTATCTATTGTAGGTTTTGTTTTGTTTTGTTTTTTGGCCACACCATGTGGCTTGTGGGATCTTAGTTCCCTGACCAGGGATTGAGCCCAGGCCCTTGGCATCGAAAGCGCAGAGTCCTAACCATGGACCACCAGGGAAGTCCCCCTATTGCAGATTTTTCATTTGTTGTTACCATGAGGTTCATATATGTTGACCTGTAACCATATCTATTACTTGTTTTAAACTGGTAGTCACTTAAGTTCAAACACATTCTTAAAAAATCTATATTTTTTACTCCCCTGCCCCATGTTTTGTGTTTTTGATGTCATATTTTACATCTTCATGTTTATCCCTTAACTGTTTGTTGTAGTTACAGTTGATTTTACAATTTTTTTTTGTTTTAATCTTGGTATTAGCTTATTTAAGTGGTTGATCCTCAGCCTATATTATATATTTGCCTTTACTATTGGGATTTTTCCTTTCCAATAGATTCTTACTCCTTGTTGAAGACTTTTCTTTTCCACTTAGAGAAGACTCTTTAACATTTCTTTTAGGGTCGGTTTAGTATTCGTGAACTCTTTTTTTTTTTTGCGGTACGTGGGCCTCTCACTGTTGTGGCCTCTCCTGTTGTGGAGCACAGGCTCCGAACGCGCAGGCTCAGTGGCCATGGCTCACGGGCCCAGCCACTCCGCAGCATGTGGGATCTTCCCGGACCGGGGCACGAATCCGTGCCCCCTGCATCAGCAGGTGGACTCTCAACCACTGCGCCACCAGGGAAGCCCTCGTGAACTCTTTTAATTTTTGCTTTTCAGGTAAGTTGTTTATCTCTCCTTCAATTGTAAATGATAATCTTGCTGGATAAGGTTGTAGGTTTTTCCCTTTCAGCACTTTAAATAAAATCATGCCACTCTCGTCTGGCCTGCAAAGTTTCTGCAGAGGAATCAGCTGATAGCCTAATGGGGGTTCCCTTGTACATGACTCTTTGTTCTTCTCTTGCTGCCTTTAGAATTCTCTCTTTCTCCTTCTTTTTTGCCATTTTTAGTTATTATATGTTTTGGTGTGGGTCTGTTTGGGTTTATCTTGTTTGGGATCTCTTCTGCCTCCTGTACCTAGATATCTGTTTCCTTCTTTAATTTTGGGAAGTTTTCAGCCATAATTTCATCAAACACATTTTCAACCCCTTTCTCTCTTCTGCTTCTGGGAACCCTATAATGAGAATGTTGATATGTTTGATGTTGTTCTACAGGTCCCTTTAACCAGTCTCATTTTTAAAATTTGTTTTTCTTTTTGCTGTTCTGATTGGGTGATTTCCATCATAAGTTGCCTTGCATTTATGCATTTATGCATTCTTCTTTATCACC
The DNA here is from genome assembly GCF_011762595.2 of Tursiops truncatus. Taxonomy (NCBI): domain Eukaryota; kingdom Metazoa; phylum Chordata; class Mammalia; order Artiodactyla; family Delphinidae; genus Tursiops; species Tursiops truncatus. Next base: position 63,517,340 of record NC_047049.1, on the reverse strand, counting down.
TACTCAGCTGTAAATTCCTTCTCTTGTGTTTTTCATTTCAGTTATTGTATTCTTCAGTTCTTTTTTAAAATATTTGTTTGTTTATTTATTTATTTATTTACTTATTTTTGGCTGCATTGGGGCTTAGTTGTGTATAAGGATCTTTCATTGTGGCACATGGGTTTCTCTCTCATTGTGGCGCACAGGCTCCAGAGTGCATGGGCTCAGTAGTTGCGGCACACGGGCTCTCTAGTTGTGGTGTGCAGGCTCAGTAGTTGCAGCGTGTGGGCTTAGTTGCCTCATGGCACATGGGATCTTAGTTCCCCAACCAGGGATTGAACCTGCATCCCCTTGGAAGGCAGATTCTTAACCACTGGGCCACCAGGTAAGTCCCCCTGTATTCTTCAGTTCTGACTGATTTTTTTTTCTAGTTCCTTGTTAAAATTCTCACTGTGTTCATCTACTCTTTTCCCATTGTGTTAGCATTCTTATTACTAATGCTTTGAATGCTTTATCTGGTAAATTATTTACCTCTGTTTCATTAGTTGTTTGTTCAGGGTTTTTCTCTTGTTCTTTCATTTGAAACAAATTCTCCTGTCTTCTCATTTTGCCTGACTTTCTCTGTCCCTATGAAATTAGGTGAAACATTTACTTATCCAGGTCTTAAAGGAGTGTCCTTGTGTGAGAGCATCCCTATACAGTTTGCATGTGCCCAGTGGCCTTGGTGGGAGAGCTGTATCTGACATCAGTGTGAGTCACATCTTCCTCCACGGTGTCCTGGCAGCTATCATCTTGGTGGGAGGTGGGTTTAGAGATGGAGGGGCTAGATCCAGGGCAAGGTGTGAGCTGGGGCTCCTCCTCTGCTCAGTGGCCAGCACCAGCCTACTGGGGGTGGGGGCAGGTCTCAAGTTGTTGGAGCAAAAGCCCTGAGGGTTGGGTCCATGTTTGTTTTTTCCCCTCTAAATGTGTGCTCTCCACCCTCCCAGCATTGGTACCCTCACCCCAGAGGGGAGCAGTGCTGGAGCAAGAGGGACTGAGCAGGTGCTTGGTTTGGGTTGTGGCATGAGCTAGAGCGGTCCTGGCACCAGTCAGAGTTCCAGACCACTCCCTAACTGCTGCCACCCCAAGTGCCAGCAATGTCTGTCCTCACCTGGCTCAGTTGCTGTTTGGGCCTGAATCAGCTCTGTCCCCTACCACTGCATACTCTCCTTGCCTGTGACAGTCCTTGTCCTAAAGTGGAGCTGCATCATGGAACCAGTGGGGCTGGAGCTGGTGCTTGACTCAGCCTGGGTCATGCACTGTCGGTCGCAGGAAACAGGCCAGTGTCCCAGGCAGTTCCATTCTGTTTCCTCTGCCTTGTTTCAAGAGTAAACAAGTGTGTGCACACTGTTCACAAGCAGAGTCTAGGTTTCTTACAGTCCTGCTATAGTCCCACTGGTTTTCTAACCAGCTAAGGGGACTCATCCTTCCAGTGTCGTACCCCAGGGTGGGGTGCCCAGTATTTGGTTTGAACTGCTCACTCTCTGGGGAGGATCTCTGAGTATACATAATCCCCCTCCTCTTCTATGTCCCTTCCCAGGCATGCAGGCCCCAACCTGATTGCTTCTTTTTCCCTCCTCTCCAATTCCATGTGGATCTTCCTTACAGCCTTGGTTTTACAGGAATCTTTCTGTCTGTCTCCAGTTTGATTTTAGTGAGAATTGCTCCACATGCAGATTTTTAAAGAATATTTATTTATTTACTTATTTTGGCTGTGCCAGGTCTTAGTTGCTGCATGTGGGATCTTTGTTGTGGCATGCAGGATCTTTAGTTGCGGCATGAGGACTTCTTAGTTGTGGCATGCGGACTCAGTTGTGGCATGCATGCAGGATCCAGTTCCCCCCAGGGAACCAGGGATTGAACCAGGGATCAAACCCGGGCCCCCTGCATTCGGAGCGTGGAGTCTCACGCACTGGACCATCAGGGAAGTCCCTAGATGTATTTTTGATGTATTTGCAGAGGGAGGTGAACTCCAAGTCCTCCTACTCTGCCATTTTTATCTCCTCCTGGACTATATTTCAATGCTGATCATTGTCTGTTTGCCCTCAGTTCCATTCTGTCACCCTGAATGATACAATTTCCCAGGCTTCCTTGTGTATAGCCACATGACTGTAGGCCAGAGTTTCTCAACTGTGCACTTGACATTTTGGCTGGGTAATTCTTTGTGGTGAGGGGTTGTCCTCTTCACTGTAGAATGTTTAACAGTATCACTGGCCTCTATCTGCTGAATGTCAGTAGTACATCCTCCCTCTGAGCTGTGACAACCAAAAATGTCTCCAGATTGCCAAATATCCCCTGGAGGAAAGGGGGTCAAAATCACTCCAGTTGAGAACCATTGGTCTCGATCTTTATACTGCTGGTGGAAGGCAGGCTACATTACCAAACTGTCTGTTTGATTTGGTTTGGAAGTCCCACACAGCTTCCCTAATGGTGTTTGATAAGGTACAGAATACTAAATTCTGTAGGGACGTATAACACTTATAACCTAATAAAAAAGACAAAAGAACACGTGAAGCTGTGAAAGAATAACATCTGCTAAACTTGTGGTTATACGTAGGAAATTTAAAAAGAAGCAATGTAAGACAGGAAAGTCAGCCAATGGCTCAGGCCTCACAGGGTGGGAAGGGCTTTTTGAGGCCACCAGAACCCAGAGCCTAGCCCTCAGGTTGTAGTTTCAAAAAATGATTACTCTTTTGCTTTTAAATTATATTTTTTAAAAGTGTTCATTTTAATACATATTATGGCAAGAAACATTTTTTGAGGTGTCTTCAACCCTGCCAATAATTCCCACCCACTTCATCATGGATGTTAAAACGTTAGCATTTTGATATGTAACTTTCCATACTTCTTCCAAGCCTCTACAGCCATATTTGTATATAGGTTTCTATATAGGTATATAGGGGTTTTAAAATAATAAAAAGGTATATTTATTAAATAATAAAAAAGGATCATAATATACACATTTTTGTGCAACTTACTTTTGTCACTCCCAGTGTATCATATAAACAGTCCTCAAGAACAACAGTTATAGATCTTTTTAATGGTTGCATAATATGCCATAGTATGTATACATCATAATTTGATCAACAGATTTTCTGTTGAAGACATTGGGATTGTTTCTGGACTTTTTTCCCAACAACATTAATGCCATAATAAACATTCTTGTGTTCATAGCCTTACATATTCACACTTTTATTTCTTTAAGCTAAGTGAGATTTTGAATTGAAATGTATAGGTATATGTATGGTATTTATAATTTTAATAAATATTTCCAGATTACTTTCCAACACTATGAGAATAATATATTATAGTATCAGTTCCCCCATATCCTGGTAAGCAATAGATGGTAAAAATAAAATTTGTTTTGTTTTTGTGTGAGGAGTGAAAAATGGAACCTCATTGTTTTACTTGCATATTACTGTCTACAAATAGATTTGAACATATTTACAATTTTTATATAGTAAAATATATCTATTTTAAATGTTTCCTGTCTCAGTTAAAAAGGTTTTTCTTGATGCAAAGTTATATAATATTCTAAAATGTCTTATAATATTTTTATTGTATTTTTTCCTTTAGATCTTCGGTCCACCTGGAATTTATTTTTGTATCTAGTGTAAGGTAGGAATCTGTATTTGTATTTTTTCACAGTAATAATCATTCTGCCAATATCATTTTAGTACAAAAAGAGTTGATACTAACTCCCCTACTAATTGTAGTCATGTGAGACATATCAAGGGTATAAGGCCAATTTATTTGTTTATTTAAATAGAATTGTGAAGTCAGCCAGAATATTAACGTTGGCTCTTTGAACATTTTCTCCCAAGTGGAAAATTCCATATGGGAAACCAAATTACTGTTGAAGTCTGCTTAGAAAGCTGAGGACTAGGGGAGTTCCCTGGTGGCCTAGTGGTTAGGATTCTGCGCTTTCACTGCCATGGCCTGGGTTCAATCCCTGGTTGGGGAAGTGAGATCCCACAAGCTGTGTGGCTTGGCCAAAAAATTAAAATAAAAAACAAAACAAAACAAAAAAAGAGAAAGCTGAGGACTAGAAAACAAGTTAAAAATCTTAGTGACTAGTGTCTGACGTCTATGACAGTCTTTGGTATAATACAAAATATTTTGTTTTTGTCCCCTGTTCCAAACACAGAACTCCTAACACCCTTGTAGTTTCCTGAGTGATAGGAGCATCATTTATTATTCATAAGAAGGCCCTTCCAGCACTCCTGAGTTTATGCTAATTAGGTAGCTTAAGGTAGGCCTTAGGGTGGGACCCCCAAGATAGCTTTGAGATGGGCAGGTCACCAGAAAGACCAAGTGATTAGAGGATGGGAACTTTTCAGCTCTACTCCTGACCTCCAGAGTGAGAGGCAGGGTGTGCTAGAGATTAAGTTCTATAAAAACTCTTGAACAAAGAGATTCAGAGAGCTTCCAAGCTGGTGAACACAATGAAGTGCTGGGAGGGTAGGCACCCCAACTCCATGTGAAAGAAGCCCCTTTGCTCAGGACCTTTGTGGACTTTGCCTTTGTACCTCTTCATCTGGCCGTTCATGTGTATCCTTTGTAAGGATACAAAAGTTACCTTTACTTTGTAATTATAAGTGATGTGTCTTATTGAGTTTATTGAGTTCTGCGAGCCACTCTAGGAAATTATGGAACTTTAGGAGAGTGTCATGGGAATTCCCAATTCATAGCCAGTTGGTCAGAAGTCCAGGAGGTCTAGGACTTGTGACTGGCATCTGAAGTGGGGGCAGTCCTGTGAGACTAAGACCTTGAGCTGTGGGGTGTTCACCAACTCCCAGTATTCAGTGTCAAAAATGAGTTGAAGTGTTGAACACCCAGTTATTGTCTGGAGAATCAGAGATTTGGTTGTTGGTGTTGGAAGACACCTCACAGCCCAATGCACCAATGTTCATCCTGTCAACCAAGGTACCAGAAATCTCATATTGTATGTTTCACTAACTTTCTCATGTGAACTGTGCTGGCTACAAACCAAATTTCCTTGCCTTGCCTTTTTTTTTTTTTTAATTTTTTTTAAGCATCCATGCTTCCCATCACGCTTCATTAAATAATTGTTTTCCTATGTGCCAAGATTCCTTTACGTTCTTCATTTATTCTTTCATTCAATAAATATATGTGATAAATATATGTGCCAGTTCTCTACTAGACAGCTGACAATACAGAGGTGAACCAGATGAACAAAATTCCTGCTATAGTTGGGGGAGACAGTCAATAAAACACACAGAGAAAAATAACAAATGAAATAGGGAATGTGCTCTCTAATCATTAGAGTCTAATGTACTGAATAAGGAGTAGAGAGGACTTGTTCTAGGGAAGGAGGCACAGGCAGAAAAGTATGACAAACACGTGGCAGGCACATATGTATTTTAAGTGCTTCCAGAGTTATTTTGCACGTATAGAAGCAAATACATACATTTGGTCTCCTTTCCACACACCCCCTTTTATTTTTTCACAAATAGCACTATACTGTACACACTGTTCTACATTTTGCACTATGCCACTTGGAGATCATTCCATATGAGAACTTGAAGAGCTTCCTCATTTTAAAAAAGTGGCTTTGTAATATGAAAAGCTCAATTTAGAGAATAGTAATGCTAAAAATATTTACAAGAAGGTCAACACCAGATTAAGGGGAGTTTGAAAAACTGAATGTGAATTTGCCAGGGTTAGGGGCTAAGAATGACCTGAATTTCACGCAAGTAGTTTTCAACTACTGGTAAGGCCATAACTCTAGTTAGGAGGGTTCATTTTGTTTTGGAATACAATTTCTGTCTCTCATTTATCCTACCGGCCATGTGTGCCCCATCTGACCTTTCAGTACAGGAGTAATCACAGTGATCACACAGCATTTAATAAACACCATCAAGTGTCTTTTATGCACAACATATATAAATGAATGAATGAAATAATAGGATGTCCATAAGCTTACAAATGTCGTTTTCAAAAAATCTGGGACTTCTCTTTCTATTTTGATAGGATACTGACTCTCATTTTATATATTACATCCTACCAACATAGCTGAGAATCAATTTATGAAATATTTTGTGAGATAAGATAGATGAAGTAGGGAGGAAACAGGGCCAAATATGTCAGCCAGGAAGGGTGAGGTGCCTATGTAGTTAGGAACTGGAAAGAGTGTAGGAGCGAAGAAAAGACAACAGGATTTGCTGACTGATTCAGTAGAGGGCATCAATCTGAAGGAACACTTCAATGATTTCAAGGCTTCTAGGATGAAGGAGATCATCACTTTCAGCAATGAAGCAACCAGTTGTAAGGAGAGATTCTCAGTTTAATTTGAGGTACAAAGACTTTTGGCTTTAGATGGGACCCCAGAGTTACATTTTCAAAATTAGAACTTTTTTTTTTTTAAGAAACACCGTAAGTTGGTTTCTTAAGTTCAAACAGTAATTGCCATGGTATAGGCAGAACCCACTTTAAGCTTAAGGACTGATATACTATAAACTCACAGAGGTCCCCTAAGTGGATAGAAGTGCCATGTCCAGAGGCAGAGATGCCTGCCAAGTTTGGCTCTGGATCTGCCATGTATTATATGAGTCCTTACTTAAGGCTAGATGTGGAGTGACAGAGTCCTGGAAATTTCAGGAAAAGTGTAAAGTAGAGGGCCTTCAAGTAGGAAAGTAATATTTTTTAGCTATTATGTACCCCTCACTTTACATCTGGCTATCTTATTTCTCATCACAACCCTACAAAATAGGTATTAGCATTTTAGAGATGAGGACATTGGGTTTAGAAAAGCTAAATAAAGTGCTCACGCTAGAAGGGAAGGACCTCAAATTCTAACCCAAATCCAGATGTTTATAGGGGCCAAGTCATGCTCAGTCCAGTTCTCCTCATAACGCCCCACTTTACCCTGTATACTAATTCCATGAAGCCCAGAGAAGGTAAATCCCACATTTGGAGCCAAGCTGGGGCCAGAAAGCAAATAGGCTGATCACCCTCCCACCCCCGTCAAAGGTCCTTCCAGAGCTGACACACGCCTTTCAGGATATGACAACCTACACCACCCTACAAGGGATGGAGAGAGGGAGAAAAAGCAACCGGCTCAGGAGAGAAGCAAAGAGAAAAAAGGAGGCAAAGAGGAGTTGTTAGAATGGGGTGAGGAGGTTGAAGAGTTAACTGTGTCCTTTTGCGTCTACTGATAACCGTAACAAAGAGACCGACTACCTAGCGTATTTCAGGAAGCTGAGCCTTGGCCAGCTTCATTCCTGATCGCCTTTCAGGAACTAAGTTTTAACCCTTAGCGTAAATCCAGAAAAGACAAAGTAAGGCGAGCAAGGTGTGCACTTCAGGCAAAAGCGGAAACTCGCAGTACGAACCAAAACTTGACCCAACCAGGCAGCAGTAATTTGACGACAGTTTGAAAGACAAGTTTGGCTGCAAGACTCGCCTGCCGCCGAGGGGTGGGGCCGCAGCAGCCCCGGCCGCGTTTCCTCCAGGCCCACACCGCCTCCGCCTGCCACGTGACCCGCCGTGTTGTGGTCCGGCCCGCGTGGGTGGCGGGAGCGGCGGGAGGGCGGGGGCGAAAAGGGGCGGGTCACGTGACGGGGTTTAAATCTCCCGCAGCCGGAGCCGCGGGGGCGCCAGTGCCGCGAGTCGAGCGGGAGGAGAGGAGGCGAGGGAGGAGGGCCAGAGAGGCAGTTGAAAGATGGCGGACGAGGCGGCGCTCGCCTTTCAGCCCGGCGGCTCCCCCTCGGCAGTGACGGCTGAGAGGGAGGCCCCGTCGCCTCCTACCGGGGAGCCGCTCCGCAAGAGGCCGCGGAGAGACGGCCCCAGCGTCGGGCGGAGCCCGGGCGAGCCCGGCGGGGCGGCCCCCGAGCGTGAGCTGCCGGCGGCGGCCGGCGGCTGCCCGGCGGCGGCGCTGCGGCGGGAGGCCCAGGCGGCGGCGGCCGGAGACGGAGACAATGGGCCGGGCTTACAGGGCCTATCCCGGGAGGCGCCGCCGGCCGACGACTTCTACGACGACGACGACGACGAGGGCGAGGAGGAGGAAGAGGCGGCGGCGGCTATTGGGTACCGAGGTGCGCAGGGCGCGGGCGGGCCGGGACTGCGCATCCCCCCCCCTCCTCCCGGGGCCCCTCCTGGGGTGGGGGAGTGTCGGGCGGGCTGGGGGCTCGGGGCTGGCTCTGCGGCGTCCCCCTCTCCACTAGGGCCCCTCTTAGCTGCGCGCCTCCGGGGCTGCGGGCCCGGCTGCCGGAGCGGCCCGGGGACTCACTCCCTCCCTCGCTCTCTCCCCTCCCTCCTCCCTCGGCCGGCGGCCCGCCCCAGTGGCCTCGCGCTTTGCGCAGCCGCGGGGCGAGCTAGCCTCGCAGCTGGTTTAAAAAAAAGTTTCTCTCCCCTCCTACTCTTTTAACGTATTGCTTTTGTTAAATGTCTTGCTTCTCCGCCCACCCCCCAGCCCCGCACACTTAAACATGAAACTTTTTGACTGTCCCTTGCACCAACCTTTTGCAGTTGCCTTTGCAAACTGACACCTGTGCAATTTGTGTGTGTGTGGTTTTTTTTTTTTTGGAGGGCCTTTATTTTTAAACTTGTTTTAAATTTTAAAGAGTGTAGTTGCTTCTAAAGACGTTACCCCTCTGTGGTGCAACTAATAGTGGGCATAGGAGAGTAATAGTAGTTTTAGAGTACTTTGAGTAGTATTTTTTCTCTAATCGTGTTCTTAGATTAAATATCTTCTTGTGTGTGTATATGTAACCCTGAAACACGAATTGACATTTTTCTGGCATAGTAAAGCAGATGTGATAGTTGTATATGTCTTGTCATCCTTGAGTGTTTCAGAGTTTCTATCCGGATAGATGTGCGTCTTTATTAATATTTGTATCAAGAAATCCAGTCAGTGGGCCATTTGATCATATCAAAAGGCAACAATGTGTGCATTAGGGATTGGATTAGAGAAACAACCCCTGTTTTCAAGATACATAGTTTAATAAGGGAAACGAATAATGCAAAGGTATTTTTGTATGTTTAGTGTTATATGAGAGAAGTGCAAGTTGCCATGGTAATATTAGCACGACTTTTTTGGGTAAATTTTTATTTGATAAGTTTTATGAACTATTATTTGTGATCGATAAATTCAGTCTAACTAGGTTGCTACTTTTTGTATTTTGATTAAGTAGACATAATTTTTTTCTAGATTTTGATGAACTGAAACTTAGATTCCGAGCAGAATCCCTAAAGATGAGGATATACTGTTCCTGTGAATGGTGCAGATTGATCCAGTAGGCATTCTTTACACAGGCACTATGAATGTTAAGTGTTTTATTCATTGAAAATTGTTGCATCATAATTATAGATCTTCATAATTTTAGATGCAGATTGTTTCAGAAACCTTGAGTTACTTTTGGTTTCTTTTGCAGATAACCTTCTGTTTGGTGATGAAATCATCACCAACGGTTTCCATTCGTGTGAAAGTGATGAGGATGATAGAGCCTCACATGCGAGTTCTAGTGACTGGACTCCAAGACCACGGATAGGTATGGTTTCACAGTTTAAGAGCTATCTTTTTCAGTATTCTCTTTTTATGTCAACAAAAAATATATTTCTCTGTCCCCTTGTAGCCTGGTGATAAGGTTCTTAGGTGTTTGATGAGATTTAATATCATCCTGGTTTTAGGGAAAGTCTAGTGCTTTGTACTGTTTTTGTTTTAAAATAATCTCTGTATGTAACTTTTTTATTGCTGGTTTCCTGTACTAGAATATAAGTCCCATGGGGGCAGGGATTTCTGACTGATTTGTAGACTGTTTTGTCAGTGCCTAGAAAAGTGCCTGGCACATAGTTTATCCTCAGTAAATATTTATTAAGCATTTTGATGAAATGAGAAATATTTTGAAGTAGAGCACAGTATCAGATTTTTATACCAAGTAGTAACATGACCATCTCAAAATGTTCTTTCTCTTAATGTGCTGGGTTTTTTCAAAAATGCCTTGACTGCTTAAACATAGTAATGATTAGTTCATTTTTAGTGTTTATATTTACTGTATTTTTGGTTTTCTCAAGCTAGGAACTGATCTAAGAAATTTCAGGGTAAAGAATTAAAGCTCAGAACATCAGCATTGTATGTATCATTTTGGGAGACTGGTTAAGATTAACTTGAAGATTGTTACTGGAAAAATTTTAAAGATAGTAAAGTATAAGATTTCCTTTTCTTTTTTCTTTATGTCTTTAATGGTAAATAGTGTGGGCTTTCGGGACTGGTAAGATCTTTCCTGTGTTGATTTGTAGAACCCTTTTGTACATACTTCTGTCATGTTTATGTTGTATTTTTCTAGATTTTAACCATAGAAATTTAATTCTAGTAGTTAATTAGTTTGACTCTTAAAATACATACTTGGTATTTTATAGCTCTAGGGGCAGGCTCAACTCCTGATCTCTCCCTAATAATCTCTTTGGGATATAGCGTTAGATCTGAAGATGCTGTGAATGAAACACCTTTATAGTGCATATTTTTACTCTGCAAAACAGTGTTAAGCATTGCTAATTTCTTACTTCAAAAAATAAATGAGATTTTCAATTACTTGGAAGTGGATCTGATCTAGTTCTTTTCCCTCTTGATATAGGTCCATATACTTTTGTTCAGCAACATCTCATGATTGGCACAGATCCTCGAACGATTCTTAAAGATTTACTACCAGAAACAATTCCTCCACCTGAATTGGATGATATGACACTGTGGCAGATTGTTATTAATATCCTTTCAGAACCACCAAAAAGGAAAAAAAGAAAAGATATTAATACAATTGAAGATGCTGTGAAATTACTGCAAGAGTGCAAAAAAATAATAGTTCTAACTGGAGCTGGGGTATGTAAGATGTATAAAACACTAGTATGGGAGGTGGTGTATGTTTTTTCTTAAGCCTTGCCCAATTCAGAAACATTTTTCTGGTGTAGAATTTATCCTTATATGATGATGGGCATTTGTGTTTGAAACTGCTAAAAAGTGAGTGCAGGAGCAATTACTAAATTGGTTCAGTTTTTTAAAAACCTCTCGATAACCTTAAAAAAGATTCACGTCTGTTTACTGGCACAGTAGGTAAGTGGAATTAAGGCAAGATTTTTACCTACATTATACCACAACTTCTAAGGAGATGCAGGGAATTCTGCTTGCATTAAAGTGTGTCAGGGTCTGATAGAAATTGGTTATTTGTTTGACCTTCATGGGGAAACCGGGAGCCTAATATGTGTTGGCAAGTAATGCAGTGTTGGAAAGGTAACAGATTCCTGCCTCTCCTCCATTTTAAATTAAGGTGATGTGATTGTGGTGGGTTGAGATTTTTCATTTGTTCCACTTTAGGTCTCAAATAACTAGTTACTTAGGCTATTTCATATTGTGTGTTGAATGCAGAATATGTTAACATGGTAGCGACCAGGACAGCTGTTGGAGAAAAATCAGTCCTGCTTTCTAACCTTTTGGTTAAGGGAGGGTGTTATTTAATCTTAAATGATCATAAAGAATAGTTGCACTTTGCTCCCCGATGTGATTTAGGCAAGTTTGTTTTGCTCTGAGGCTAAAGTGGAGTAAATGCTGACAAAATTGTGAAACAAAAGGATAACTTCTGAAGTCCCTATTTGTAATGTCAAGGTTTATTTGTAGAAAAAGCATAGTGTTTAAATCTATTCTTAAAAATTGAAATATTGTACAACATAGTTTTTTAAGGAAAATAAAGAAATTTAGCGTTCTTGAAGTAGTAGCACTCTAACCCAGAAGAAGGATTTCTTTGGAAATAGTTCACTGTGATAGAAATTCTTGCCTGCTTTCTAGTTAAAATAATTTGGAATGGTTTACTTCGTTCTCAATCAAGTTGGTATTGTTTTAATTTGTTGGTTAAATGCTTATAAAGGTTTAAAGTTAGCCTGACTTAAAATTCTTTACCCCATTATGAATGGAATATGTGATGGATTTAATTATACTGGTTTTCTGAGTGTTTTATTTCTATTAGAAGTTAAAGTAGGGCATTATCTCCATTCCCCAAAAGAAGTTTCAAACTAAAAATATTTTTCAGCTCTTCCCTAACTGTGTGATAAGAGGACTAATAATTATTAAGGTAGCAGTAGAAGATTTAATTGTACAAATTATGCCATGCGTATTTCAGGTTTCTGTTTCTTGTGGAATACCTGACTTCAGGTCAAGAGATGGTATTTATGCTCGCCTTGCAGTAGACTTTCCAGACCTTCCAGATCCTCAAGCAATGTTTGACATTGAATATTTCAGAAAAGATCCAAGACCATTCTTCAAGTTTGCAAAGGTACTACAAACTCTTCTAGTTGTTTCTTTGACCTTCTCTCATGAAAAATTGTTTTAAATGGCAGTCTAGTAAATTGACTATTAGTACTGTGGTGGAGTAAAATCATTGAAATAAAGTCATTTTAGTCAGAATTCCCTTCTTCCCAGAAGGGACTGTCATTTGCTTTTCTTCATTTTAGGATTGAGCTTATTTTCAAAGAAGAGGCTATTGCATATTTTTCAAATTTGCACTTCAGTAATGGCCTTTACATTGTCCAGGCTTTTTTAGAGGTTAGTAGATCATATAAAAGTAACATCAGTGTTTTGATTTTGAATATTTTTTATGAATCATAAAGATTATAACATCTGCCTTTGGTATGTTTTTTTTTTTGCGGTACGCGGGCCTCTCACTGTTGTGGCCTCTCCCGTTGCGGAGCACAGGCTCAGTGGCCATGGCTCGCTGGGCCCAGCTGCTCCGCGGCATGTGGGATCTTCCTGGACCGGGGCACGAATCCGTGTCCCGAACCCATGTCCCCTGCATCGGCAGGTGGACTCTCAACCACTGCGCCACCAGGGAAGCCCTGGTATGTTTTATAGTAGCTAGGTTTTAACACACGAGGATGTGCCTGAGAAATTTGTGATTAGAGGTGGAGAAGAATCTTAGATTGCATTTGAGTCAAGGTTGATCTGTTATGCTGTAGCGTCTTTAGTGCTCCTCTGTTCGGTTCAGAAGCCATTTGCCACGTGGGGCTGTTGAGTGCATAAGTGTTCTGAGATGTTATGTAAGTGTGGAAGACATACCAGATTTTGGAAACCTAGTATAGAAAACATGCAAAATATAAATTCTATTCTATTATATATATATAAATAATGATTATGTGTGTAAATAATAATACTTTGATATTGGGTTATAAATGAGGAAGATTTCACATTGTTAATGTGGTTACTAGAAAATTTGAATTGTGTATATGATTCATACTATGTTTTTATTTGGCAGCTCTGCTCTGGAGTTTAAAGTTTGATGTTACAGTCTTCCCTTGGTATCTGAGGGGGATTAGTTCCAGGATCCCTCAGATACCAAAATCTGAGGATGCTCAAGTCCCTTATATAAAATGGCATAGTATTTGCATATAATCTGTGCACATCCTCCCTGTATACTTTTTTTTTTAATTTAATTTAATTTTTGGCTGCATCTGGTCTTAGTTGCTGGATCTTCGTTGAGGTGTGAGGGGCTTCTCTAATTGAGGAGCGCGGCTCAGTTGCCCTGCGGCATGTGGAATCTTAGTTCCCTGACCAGGGATTGAATGTCCCCTGCATTGGAAGGTGGATTCTTAACCACTGGACCACCAGGGAAGTTCCCTCCCTGTATACTTTAAATCACCTCTAGATTACTTATAATACCTAGTATAGGCATACCTTGTTTTATTTTGCTTCACTTTATTGCCCTTCACATATTCTGTGGGCCTTTTTTGTTTTTACAAATTTGAGGGATTGTGATCAAGTGAGTCTGTAGGCGCCATTTTTCCAACAGCATTTGCTCACTTTGTGTCTCTGTGCCACATTTTGGTCATTCACAGTATTTCAGACTTTTTCATTATTTGTTACTGTGATCTGGGATCAGTGATCTTCGTTATTGCTGAGGACTTAGATGATGATTAGCATTTTTTAGCAATAAAGTATTTTTAATTAAGGTATGTACTTTTTTTGGAGACATACTGCTATTGCATACTTAATAGATTACCATATAGTATAAAAATAACTTTATATGTACAGGGAAACCAAAAAATTCATTTCACTGACTTTACTGGGATAATTCACTTTATTGCTTTGGTCTGGAACCAAACTCATGATGTCTCAGAGGTATGCTTATATGATGTTAATAGTCGCTGGTGCAGCAAATACAAGTCTTGGCTTTTGGAACTTTCTGGAATTCTTTTTCTCTGAATATTTTCAGTCTACAGTTGGTTGAATCCAAGGATGTGGAACCTGCAAATATGGAGGGATAACTATACATTATACCATACCCAAGAAATTTTATCTTTTTTATTTAAAAAAAAAAAGATTTATTTATTTATTTGGGTGTGCCGGGTCTGTAGTTGCTGCGCGCGGGATCTTGTAGTTGCGGCACGCGGTATCTTATAGTTGCGGCATGCAGGCTCTGGTTTCCTGACCAGGGATCGAACCCAGGTCCCCTGCATTGGGAGCGTGGAGTCTTTAGCTTTTGGACCACCTGGGAAGTCCCAAGAAATTTTACTTTAGATGTCTTTTTTCTATAGTTTAGCTTTATGGAAAGAAACTGTAAAATTGTTGTTGCTAAACTTTAGTATATTTGAAAGGGTCTTTTGTATTAGTGATTATTTTTTAATGAGCATAGAAGTGAAGTGGACCTGAATTTCCATTAAGGGATAACCTCAGCTACTTTCAAATCATGTGGTCTATTTATATACCTATAAGAAGAACTCTGCCAATTCAGAATACATGGTACTAGCTTAGATTGATGGACTGTCTAAAGAAATAATTTTGTTTTGTGCAAGTGTGCTTATAAATGGGAATTAGAGTAAAATGGGGAAATTACATTAGATTTTCTTGGATATGATTTACTTGCTAGAACTGAAAACTAAATTTGAAAATTTTGTAGGCTACTAAGAAATTTGAATCTTTCCAGTAATCAACTTGAAACTTATAAAAAATTTGGAACTTCATGTATCAGCGGTGATGATGGCCATCTATATCTAGCCTTTAGAACAGACAGCTGGTTCACACTAAATTGAACAAATAATGTAGAGTATCTCTTTTCCTTTGTTACAAGAATATGAATTCATGAAGATTCACTGTTTTTAACATACTGGTGCTAGGGGTTCTACTGCATGACTTTGAACACCAATGAAATATCACTTAGTTACTGGTTTCTTGAATTGGACCTAGGACACTGGCTCTAGTTATCAGAAATTAACAATTTTTTTTTTCTGGCCGCGCTGCATGACATGTGGGATCTTAGTTCCCAGACCAGGGATTGAACCTGTTCCTCCTGCAGTCTGCAGTGGGAGTGCGGAGTCCTAACCACTGGACTCCCAGGGAATTCCCCAGAAATTAGCACTTTAAGAAAGGCATCAAGTAACTAGAATTTACTTTGATCATCCATCTGATTATAAGAGCTTGATTCACTAGTGCATTTATGTAATGCTCACAAGGTTTTTGTTGTAAATTCTTTGTTCTGAGAGGAAACAAAAAACATGCTTAAACTAACTTTTCAGCTTTTTCCCCATCACTTCAGTGTATACTAAATTGCCTGACACTTGGGGAAAATGCGGTAACTGAGAATACAAGGTGAGAAATGCAAGGTGAGAAAGATTGTAACCTTAGTTGTCTAAGGCATATAATGGGTATTCAGTTTTAGCTTAAACTGGTTTTGACATGTAAGAATCTATAGAAGCAATTAAGAATTATTCTTACAAAGACAAATTATAAAAATACACATAATAGAAATCTAGACAGTGCTTAAGAGAAAATAAAATATCTGAATTGGAGTAAAAATGGCACAGTGTTAATGTGTTACAGTGTACAGATTTCATAGTACCTAGGAGAAGAAAAAGTTGGAGGGGCAGCATGTTTCGCTTCTCTATGAAAGTTTAAGTTATGGTAGGAGCTAAATAAATAATCTTTATAACTACCACTCATATAGGATTGTTGTACTTCAATTCTTACATTAGGAACTGCCAAAAGGAAAGTACCTAGTTGGTGAAATAGCACTTAAATAGTAATAGGTAAGAGAGACTGAGTTAATTTGGGTCTAAAAATGAACAGGAAAAAGCTGAAGGACAAATAAGTAAGGACAAAGAATAAAGGATAGTATTTAAAAATGAAGGATGGGGAGAGTATGTAAATATTGTAATATTTTACTGGATTCCAAAAAGAATACATGAGTAAAATAGTCATAACCTAAAGTTTTCTTCCAGTGTCTGTACTAAGGAGAAAGTTAATTAAAAGATGGTTACTTTGCTAGTTATGAGAGAAAATGAATTTTTTTTAATTGAAGTGTAGTTGATTTACAATGTTGTGTTAGTTTCAGGTATACAGCACAGTGATTCAGTTACACATATATATGTATCCATTCTTTGAATTCTTCCCCTTATAGGTTATTATAAAATATTGAGTATAGTTTCCTGTGCTATACAGTAGGTCCTCATTGGTTATCTATTTTATATATATATATAGGAGTGTGTATATGTTAATCCCAAACTCCTGATTTATCCCCCCTCCCCTTTCCCCTTTGGTAACCATAAGTTTTTTCCTATGTCTGTGGGTCTATTTCTGTTTTGTAAATAAGTTCATTTGTATCTCTTTTTTTTAAATATAAGTGATATATTTGTCATTGTCTGGCTTACTTCACTTAGTATGATAATCTCTAGGTCCATCTATGTTGCCGCAAATGGCATTATTTCATTCTTTTTTATGGCTGAGTAATATTCCACTGTACATATTTACCACATCTTTATCCAGTCATCTGTTGATGGACATTTAGGTTGCTTCCATGTTTTGGCTGTTGTAAGTAGTGCTGCAATGAACATTGGGGTTGCATGTGTCTTTTTGAAGTATAGGTTTCTCTGGATAAATGCCCAGTAGTGGGATTGCAGGATCATATGGTAGCTCTATTTTTAGTTTTTTAAGGAACCTCCATACTCTTCTCCATAGTGGCTGTACCAATTTACATTCCCACCAATAGTGTAGGAGGGTTCCTTTTGAGAGAAAATAAATTTAATAGAAAGCCATGAAAACAGGAAATATTGTGAATTTAGGCATTTTGGAAGGAAAGTTTCTACAGATGTATCAAGCCATTGATTGTATATAACTGAGAAGAAGCAGATTTCATCTAGACTGGAAACTCAAAAGTAACGGAGAGGTGTGTGAAAGAGGTAACTGGTTCATTAGAGCAGTTTCTCAACCTGTTGACTCTGGGATGGATAATTCTTTGCTGTGAGTAGCGGTTCTGTGCACTGTAGGATATTTAGCAGCAACCAATGGCCTCCTCCCTTTAAATGCCATTAGCCCCCCACCCCAGTCTTGACAATCAGAAATGTGTCAAGATGTTGCCAAATGTCTCCTGCAAAATTGCTCCCTGTTTGAGCACCAGCATGTTAAGTGCGCCTAGCTTTAGTACCACTTTGAATTCTTCTACACAAGAACAATTAAGGCCAACATTAAAGCTATATATATTCTTGTTCTGAACTGTTGTCCTCTTGCATAATAAGGGTTTAAATTGATAATGAGGTTGTGGTCATGGTCCTGAGGAGTCTAAATTCACTGGTGCTGATAAAAATGAGTGGTTTAAGAGTCAGTGAAGGTGAAACTGAGGTTGTATGAAATAACTTTTTTTTTTTTAAAGGACTGTGTTCAGAGAGTGTAGTTGCTCGCCCATATTGAATACAGTGAATGTTCTTTCCCTTAAAGTGATAAAATTCAAGAAAAAGCAGAGGGAGAAATATGAACTTCCAAAAACATATATTTATTCACTAAATTGTCACTTTATTGATAATGTGCAGATATACCAGATTATGTAGTTATAAAGCTAAGAAATCTCAAAACCAGCTCATTACTTAAAAATCAAAAAAAGCATACACCCCCACCCCCAAAAAAGGCCACAGTCCCATTCACTTGAAGACAGTATGTTAATACTGACTTGTGTAGGTGGATTACATATAAGTGTAGAGTATTATATTTGGGTGCATATTATAAAGATGGGGTCTTTTACCTACTGCTTTGGATTTGTAGTATTTCTGTTTAATAAACTTTCAGATGCTTGAATACTTGATAACGGTCATAGTGTTCATCAAGTGGTCTACTGTAACTAATCCTGCAAGTGTTCCTTTTGGATGTTTCCTGCTTTCTGTTATTAAAAAGGTATTGCTGTGATTGTCCTTTCTGGTATGTTTATAATGTTCTTAGGATAAATTTCTGAAAGCAAAACTGCTAAGGGTCCTGATTTGTTTTACCTTATTGCTGCCTGGAAAGCAGGCAGCAATATATACTCCCATCAGAAGTATAATACATACTCCCATCAGAAGTGTAGAAGTGTACGAGAAAACTGATTTAGCATGCCCAAGCCCTCTCCCCCACAAAAAAAGCCTCCCGTGATACGTTATTAGTATTAAAGTATTTTTTAGAAAGTGTGTGTGTGTGTCTGTGTGTGTGTTGGTGTGTATGTTGTGTATATGGTTTTTAAAAGGAATTCAAACAGTACACAACAAACGATAGTTGGCCTCTCCCTTCAGTCTTCCCTACATCTAATCTCTTTCTCAAAGGTTACCATGGTAAAATGTTTCATTGGGTTTCCTTCTAGGGAAAAAAAAAAAAAAAAAGAGTAAAACTGTTTGTGTGTCTGTAGGGGGGAGAGGTATTGTAAGTTTCTAATAATACTTTAAAAATGATTACCAACAGAATCACATACCCTTTTCTCTACAGTGCTTTTTTCCCATTTAATATCCGCGGAAGTAGTTTCATGGCGGCACTTAGATATACCTCATTTTAAAGAAAAGGCTGCATAGTACTGTTTGATAGTTGTACCCCAATATATATAATCAGTCTCCTGTTAGTGGATATCTAGAGTTGTTTTTAAGGCAGTTAAAACTATCAGTGTAATAAATAAAAAATTAGCATGTTCTCATTAGTATTCAGTTTTTGTTTACTAGTGTAGATGACTGCTTCTTACTACTTGCCATGTGTATATCTTTGAGTTGCCTGTCTGTTCTTAGCTTTTTTTTTTTTTCTTTTCCACTGAGATGCTTTTCTTTCTCATACTGATTTGTGAGAACATGCGTTTTTTTGGCCGCAACCTGCAGCTTGTGGATCTTAGTTCCCTGACCAGGGATTGATCCCAGGGCATGGTAGTGAAAGCACCAAGTCCTTAACCACAGGACTGCCAGGGAATTCCCGAGAACATGTGTGGATTTTTTTGGTTTTTGTTTTTTTATTTATTTGGTTGCGCCTGGTCTTAGTTGCCGCAGGTAGGCTCCTCAGTTGTGGCTCACCAGCTCCTTAGTTGTGGCATGTGAACTCTTAGCTGCAGCATGCATGTGGGATCTAGTTCCCTGACCAGGGATCAAACTAGGGCCCCCTGCATTGGGAGCACGGAGTCTTAACCACCAGCCAGCCACCAGGGAAGTCCCCAAGAACATGTATTCTTGAAGAGTGTTTTTACATTAGAGGGTGATTGGAATTCCAGGCTCCACTAATCCCATGAAGGATGTGCAATGTGAAATATACTTACTAGATTCGTTTTAGTGGACTGATTTGCAGTACCTAATAGAAATGGTATTTAGCCTAAAAGAAAAATAGGAAACATGAGGTTGAGGGATCAGAAATTGCATAGTGGTTAAGAGCTGCACTTTGGCATCAAAACTGGGTTTGAATGATAGTTCTGCTACTTGCTAGCTCTTGTGACTTTTGGCGTTACTTCTGTGATTTGGTTTTTTCATCTGCAAGATGGGGGATACATGTCTACAGGAGGGTCAGCAGACCTTTTCCTGTAAAGGGCCAGGTAGCAAATGTAACCTGCTTTGTGGACCACATGGGAACTCTGTCATACTGTGTTCTTTTCCTTTACAGTCCTTGAAAATGTAAAAACCCAGTCCTCAGCCCAGTCTACAGCATTATTATAAAGTGCTCCTGTTATGCCTGTTACTTACATTAAGTAGTAATGAATGCTTGACTAATTGAAATTCTCTTGTGTTAGATTAGTACAGGGGCCGGCAAATTACAGCCTCAGTCCAAATGTGGCCCACTGCTTTTTGTACAGCTTTGAACTAAAATTTTTAAATGGATGGGGAAAAAAATCAAAAGAATAATACTTCACATCATATGAACATTATATGAAATTCTAATATCAGTGATTGTAAATAAAGTTCCACTGGAACACAGCTATGCTCATTCATTGGCCTATTGCCTGTGGCTGCAGATATACTACAATAGAAGACTTGAGTGGCTGCCACATAGACCGTAAGGACAGAGACTGAATGGCCCACAAAGTCTTAAATACTTGCCAACTGGTGTCCCAGTGTGGAAAAAGTTTGCTGAAGCTTGAGTTCCTTGGGGAAGTCACATGTTTAACAGGAAAAAAAGTAGTTAAATTTGTCAGGTGACTTAACTTTAATTTGCAAGTATTGAATAGGTAAGATTTTTAGTAGTCTATGGTTTAGTGGAATGAATGAAACAAGACCAGGGATTATGAGGATTTTCCTTACCAGGATCAATTAGTTTCACTTATTTTTTGACAGCATGGAGAATGTAAATTCTAGTTTCTTAACAGCTCTACCTACTTACTACCTAGCAAATAGTGGCATCTCAAACTTTGATGAGTCCTTTTAGTTTTGAGGGGCTGCAGTTAACACCCCTGCTTTTGACTGGAATCTCATTCATATTGCTAGAAATTTTAAGAAGCAAGCAAGCAAGCAGAGAGCATCTCTGGAGAAAAACCATTATTTCTACATGAAAGCTTACTGGGGCAGATAGTTCTAAGCTTTAGTTTTGGTCACATTGGTTGCCTATGGCCAATTACTGGATTGTTCGCATGTTTCTGGACACTGCTGTGAAAGCAGCCTGTCATTTTAATAGTATTTGAGCCGTTGGTCCCAGCTGTGCTTCCACTCTATTCTAAATGGATCCCTGTGGCAATAATAATGGTCCAGCCCACATGATTGGTTCCTTAATGGGCCTTAAGGAGGTTCAGATTTGGGATGGCCTGTCTTGCTTAGAACTAAAGTGTCACAGTTTCAACTTGAAGAATTAATCTATATTTTATCTGAAAGTTGTATCTCCAGTCAATTAGTTTTTAGCTAACTTTCCTTGTTAAGTAAGAGCCTGATTTAGGAGTAGTTCTATTAAAAAAGTCATTTCAGAGTAAATTTTTTCCCATTATTTCAGATTATATCCCTTAGTTGGAACACAGTATTAAATCTAATGATTCAGACATGGTCCACTACATATTTGAAAGAAAAGAGACAAAGTTAAGTTTCAAATCATCATAAAATGTAGGCTTATAAGATGAAACAAACCCTTCATAAATTACTCCCAACTACAGGAATTGATTGGTAAATTTAAGGACTAAATTTCCCTGAACTGATACATGAAGGGAAACTAGAGTGTAGAGCTGAATCTAGTGTCCCACAGGTTTTTGTTCTTCTTACCCTCTTTTTTTTTTTTTTTTTTTTTTTTGCTGTACGCGGGCCTCTCACTGTTTTGGCCTCTCCCGCTGCGGAGCACAGGCTCCAGACGCGCAGGCTCAGCGGCCATGGCTCACGGGCCCAGCCGCTCCGCGGCACGTGGGATCCTCCCGGACCGAGGCACGAACCCGTGTCCCCTGCATCGGCAGGCGGACTCAACCACTGCGCCACCAGGGAAGCCCACCCTCCCCTTTTGAAAAGGGTGGGGATAAGGCACACAAAAGTTCATTCCGGGAGGATGGAGTCCTGGTACTCTGCCCAGCCTTGTTCTGGAGGTAGTCAGCCATTTGTTCTTGCGCCGCTTTTGGCATGCTATTAGCACTTTCCTTACTACTTTAGATCCTATTTTATCTGTTGCCTAGAATATTACAATATTTGTTAAAATACTCTTTAACAGCTGTTTCCAGAGGGGAGGTTTGCAAGGTGCTGGTGTTTAATCCTCTAAATGTATTAGAACAGAGCAACCTGGGAAGAAAACAGTGATTAATAGAGAGCACAACCTAATGGTCCAAAACGTAATGTGGCTTTCAGTTTTCTATAAACATTAGCTTTAATAAACTCTTCACTTGTTACTTCTTTCTATATGCATTCTCTTTCTTAAATTGCAAAGTTCATGAACTTTATGATAAAAATTTGAGAGGCAAAATTTTTGGGTTTTATATAACATTTTCAGCAGCATATGGACATGGATGTGATAGTCTTATATAATGAGATTTGCATATTATTTTTACTTAAAAGGTATCCCAGTAGTTTTTTCTAAACTTGAAATATTAAGTAGTTTAGAAGTAGTCATCTAGAATCTTAACTGTCAGACTTTTTTGTATAATGTCAGAAGTGAAGTCCCCTACCCCCCCATCCCCATTTTATAGATTGTTTGTATCCTTCCTGACTTGATGTTTAAATTAATGTATCTGTATACTTTGCATATACTTCCCATTTTTGCTTAATAACAAAACAAAAACAAAGCTATACACAGTGGTGACTAGCTTGATTTTTTTTCACATATGTCATGGCCATCTTCCAGGTCAGTGTATCGAGACCTCCTTCATTCATTTTAATGGCTGCATACTCCACTATTACTGATGTACCCTATTTCTCTGACCAGTCCTCTGTTGATGGACATACGGTTGTATCTTGTTTTTTTGCTAGCATTGTAATAGGTTAGAGGCTGTAATGAATGGTAAGGAAGTAGGCAGAACTGCTACTTCAAAGAAAAAAGAGAAGAAACTTCCTTTGCCATAGTCACTTACTAAATGAAGTTTAATGAAAACACTGTCAAAAGTTGAGAGGACCAAAATTGATACTTTTTCTCTGATCTTTTTGCCATGTGTATATCTGAATTCTTTGTTTTTAAAGAAGAAACAGCATTGAAGCATTATTTGGGGGGAAAAACACACACACAAAATCCAGCAACTCAGCATTCATGAGCAACTCTATACTATACCAGTATGTGCCTGTGCAGTGGAAGGAAAACAATTTTGGTAAGGAATTAAAACTTCAGCTTTAAACTTCCAACAGGTTGATATTTATAATAAATGATGAATCAAGAAATTTTTTAATATTATGTTGACAGTGCCTTTTTTAGTTTTAAAAAAGAAGTCACCATATCTTTGATATCTTTAATTTCAATTTAAACTTTTTCCCTTTTTCCTTACAAAAAAAAAATCATTTGCAGCCAACAAAAATTAGATATATATTAAGGTATGTATTTCTTCTGACTTTTATTAAAATATCAATTAGCATTTATAAGAGATGTTTGTGGGTCGACTTTATCCTTTTCAAGAGGCCATGTTCACTAATTGCTGAGTTTTACACATATGACAGCAACAATCCTTTCATAAGTGTGTGTGGCATCCATCTAGATGCTTTGAGATGCTCATGTATTGTTTTTTAATTATCATTGGTAGTTTTGTTTTTTTGTTGTTGTTAAACCTGTGATATTTGTTAACACTTACATAATCTTTTTTCTGCTTTTTGCGTTATCTAGGAAATATATCCTGGACAATTCCAACCATCTCTCTGTCACAAATTCATAGCCTTGTCAGATAAGGAAGGAAAACTACTTCGCAACTATACTCAGAACATAGATACACTGGAACAGGTTGCAGGAATCCAAAGGATAATTCAGTGTCATGGTTAGTAAACTTCAGGATTGCTTTTTCTGTTACATATTAGTTAGTTTTGTAGGAAAAGTTAGGATTAGAAAAAAGGCTGCCATCCAGGAATGGAGATTAAGCCTTATTGTTGAATCATGTTATCTGATCAATTGTAGATAAATGAAGGAAAGTAGATTGCAAAAATATGAAACCAGAAATATTGGCCTTGACACTTAATTGTACAAAATGTCAGATATTAATGTGCTTTTGGATTTCAAAAGATGCAGCAATTATGTAACATTAAATTCTTTTAAATAACCTTTTTTGATTACAAAAGTAGTATTAGCTATGGATGAAAAAAATATGGCATCTTTAGGAAACCAAAGGAACTGCTGAGTAGTTCAGATGTAGGCTTCAGAAATTTGAAGACTAAATCTAAAACAAGTGTGAACAGACCATTTTCTTATGTATCTAAACTGTTTTTGAAACACAGCTGTTAAGCTAAGGTAATACAGTTGTAAACTTCCAAGTCTGCAGTTTTAGTCCTGGAGGAGTTGGTATATTTTATTAAAAGAGTAGCTTTAGGAAGCATCATTATATCAGCATTGCTCTCATGGAGTCTCTTAAAAATTTTAAAGTCGCTAGCTTTTTTGTTGTCAAGCTTACATTGTAACTGTTATTTAAGAAATGGAAAAATTTCTTTAATAAAGCATATATTTGTTGGTTGTTTTTAGGTTCCTTTGCAACAGCATCTTGCCTGATTTGTAAATACAAAGTTGACTGTGAAGCTGTACGAGGAGATATTTTTAATCAGGTAATTTATCACCCATATCTTAGGAACTGTGCATGTCTCTGATCTGTTTCTTTTACCTCAGTCCTTTTTTTCTGGAAGTATTTATGTGGTACAGAAACATCCAGGAAAACAAATGTTAGTTACCATTGGGAATTCCAGAGAAATACACAAAAACCTTTCAAAACCTTAAGTTAAAAACATTGCTACATAATCTCTTGATTGATGAAGTTAACTACCTAATATATAAGCCTAAAATAAAAACCCAGATCATTAAGTGTGGTGTTACTTAACATTAGTTTTTCTCCTTACTCTCCCTTTTTAAAAGTGCCTGTCAGATTCATTTTGTAAAAAATATTTCATGTACGCTCATTGACCAAAAAATACAGGAAAATATGGCAGAGAATAAAAACCATCCAGAAATAAATTCTGTATGCTTAGTTGCATATATAGTTAATCATATAATTATGAGAAGATAGCATATTAAAATGGAATCGTATTTTACAAACTTTTTTTAAAAGTTAAGTCTCACCTGTGTACATATATACACATGCTGCTTTTTCCTCTTAATATATAATGGACTCTTGAATATCAAATGTAGGTCTATACAGATATAATAGCAGCATACACAGATAATAGCGAAATTGTATTTCATTGTATGTTAATAAACTTAACGGGTCATTGATAGTTGATGTTTAGGTTTTATCCAGTTTTCCCTGCTATTTATCCACAGCTTTTCTGTTTTGTTTGATAATTTTGAAATGATTTCTTGGAAAGTGTGGAAATGTTGACTCTAACTCGGGCTTGCCCTTCTCTTTCCCACCTCAACTAAAATCTGGAACATGCAGGTGGTTCCTCGATGTCCTAGGTGCCCAGCTGATGAACCACTTGCTATCATGAAACCAGAGATTGTCTTTTTTGGTGAAAATTTACCAGAACAGTTTCATAGAGCCATGAAGTATGACAAAGATGAAGTTGATCTTCTCATTGTTATTGGGTCTTCCCTGAAAGTAAGACCAGTAGCACTAATTCCGAGTAAGTGGGTGATGATTTTTTTTAGAGAACCATTTCTATATATTTTGCCATGGGTTGTGGGTCTGTAGAGTAGACCTCAATGATATTATTCTGTTTTTTGTTCAAGAGTGGTGAAGAGCCGGACTTTTTTTTTTTTTTTTTGGCTGCGTTGGGTCTTCGTTGCTGCACGTGGGCTTTCTCTAGTTGCGGTGAGCGGGGGCTACTCTTCATTGCTGTGCGCGGGCTTCTCATTGTGGTGGCTTCTCTTGTTGCGGAGCATTGGCTCTAGGAGCACAGGCTCAGTAGTTGTGGCACACGGGCTTAGTTGCTCCGCGGCACGTGGGATCTTCCCAGACCAGGGCTCGAAGCCATGTCCCCTGCATTGGCAGGCGGATTCTTAACACTGTGCCACCAGGGAAGCCCCCAAACTTTAATTTTTTTAGGTGACAATATTCTTGCTCAGGAAGATTGGTTGGTTAATCTGACATTTCAGTGGGGCAAGAGGGCTTTCAAAACAGAAGTAATAACAAGGGGAAACAGTTCAACTTAAACTTTTCAGTGGAATGTGCTTTAATGTGGCAGGAGTTAGCATGAGCTAATTTTACATATACTGAGGAAACATATTAAAAATAATCTGTATTTTTAGTCTTAATTTGAGTAGTTAATCTTTGAAATGTAATTGATTTTTGGTCCAGTAAGTTCAGATGTATAGCTTGATAGATGTGTAACGTACTCATGTAAGATAGAATTTGGGGGCTCAACAATGATTGGTTTGTTTTTGTAAGAATAACAATCATGCCTTGTCAATCATTGTATGTGGATCAGCTCTACCCACAAGGGTGTTCATGTGTATAAAAATGCTCAAAAAACAATTTAAGTCCCTATTATTCTCAGGAATATTTCTTTAATCCATGCTCCCATACTACCTTTTTTCTCCCTCTAATGAGCAAGCAAGGGGGACTAATTTAGTAGCATCATTTGTGCCATAAAAGTGAGGGAAGGAGGAGAGGAGAGTATATCAAACCCTTAACTGGAGAATTAAAATTGGACCCCCATACCAGCAAACAGAGCAAAGTGCTGGAAGAAACAGAGTTAAACTCTCCAATTCTGCATCTTTTTCCTAGCCCACATGTAGTGGCTTTAGCAGTTTAACTCAGCCTTCCTCAAGTAGCTGTGAAATTCTGTTAAAGTAGATTATAGGACAACTTGTAACTAAAAAAAAAGAAAGAAAATTTAATGTATAATTTGCGTGTTATTTTTTTCTATTTAAATGTGAGGCAGAGAACTTCTTCCAAGTTTCCTGTGGGGTACTAAAACGTGTTGGTGATAGGCAAAGGTACTTTTTAAAAAATGTAAGACATTGGTACATATAGTGGAGAACAGACTGGTATGAATTTTCACATATCAGAAGCCATTTTAGTAGAATAACTATTACCTATACTGTGCCAAGAACTCTTCTCTGCATATTAACTCAGTGCTCACTGCAGGCTTGTGGAGAAGTACTGTTATTACCCCATTATACAGACAAGGAAATTGAATACAGAATAAAAAGTGAGGCGATTACCCAGAGGTAACCAGGTGACAGGAGCAGAACCTGAAATTTTGCTGCCCATCTGTTTACTTGATAGTTTGATGGTATGTAATAGCTTGGTTGAATACTAGAGTTGGGTGTCTTCTTTGGTATTGGGAACATGTTAGATTTTTTTTTTTTTTTGGCCATGCCTCACGTCTTACAGGATCTTGGTTCCCTGACCAGGGATAGAACCCTGGCCGTGGCAATGAAAGCGCAGAGTCCTAACCACTGGACTGCCAGGGAATTGTTAGATTTTTACATAGTGCATTTCTTTTGGTTTTATTAGTGTACCTCCCTTCCTTTCTCTAATTCTTACTTTTTTCACCCTATTCTTAGGTTCCATACCCCATGAAGTGCCTCAGATATTAATTAATAGGGAACCTTTGCCTCACCTGCATTTTGATGTAGAGCTTCTTGGAGACTGTGATGTCATTATTAATGAATTGTGTCACAGGTTAGGTGGTGAATACGCCAAACTTTGCTGCAACCCTGTAAAGCTTTCAGAAATTACTGAAAAACCTCCACGAACACAAAAAGAATTGGCTCACTTGTCAGAGTTGCCACCCACACCCCTCAATATTTCAGAAGGCTCAAGTTCACCAGAAGGAACCTCACCAGCAGATTCTTCAGTGATTGTCACTCTTTTAGACCAAGAAACAAAGAGTAATGTTGATGATCCAGATGCGTCTGAATCAAAAAACTGTGTCGAAGAAAAATTACAGGAAGTACAGACTTCTGCTAGGAGCATTGAAAGTGTTAATGAACAGTTGGAGAGTCCGGATTTGAAGAATGTTGCCTCCAATACTGGGGAGAAAAATGAAAGAACTTCAGTTGCTGAAACAGTGAGAAAATGCTGGCCAGCTAGACTCGCAAAGGAGCAGATTAGTAAACGGCTTGATGGTAAGAAAGGCTGTTGAAACATTTTGAAGGTTACGAAGGTTATAATTATTCTAAAGAAATATTTGTAAGAAGTGAGTATTTGTAAGAAGTGAGCAATTTTGGCAGGCTAGTTAGGGTAATTTTATGCGGCTAAATGTAATAGTTGAATTGTGTTTAGAGAAAGTGTAAAGTTGAGATTTTAAGCCAGAAAAAGAACGGTATCTTCCGTAATATGGGGGAAAAGTGGTGTGAAAGCATGCTCTGTACCTTGTGTTTCTCTAGGGAATGAGAAGGTAAGCATTTAATTGGGAAATACTGAGTGCTCTGCCATTTTCTGGTGAGAGCTTTAGCTAGTAGAAATGATTGAGATTTGGGTACTTACTGTGGGGCAGTGACTTCACATTTTCTGATTTTAGTATCCTGAGGCAGGAACTATTACTACTCTGGTACAGGTGGGAAACCGAGGACCAAAGAGGTTAAGTACCCCAGGCAAGGTAACGACTAGGGTGTGGAAGAACCAGGTGGATTCTGGGTTCTCTTAACCATTAGGTCGTGTTGTTTCAGATCTAGAAAACAGCTGGTTCTTTACCACTGAGTATCAGAAATACCATCTACCCTGTTTTGACACATGGGAAGTCTTTTTATCAATTAGCTTTTTAAAAAAATAATTAATTTTGGCTGCATTGGGTCTTTGTTGCTGTGCACAGGCTTTCTCTAGTTGCGGCGAGCGGGCTTCTCATTGCGGTGGCTCCTCTTGTTGTGGAGCACGGGCTCTAGGTGCATGGGCTTCAGTAGTTGCAGCACTAGGGCTCGGTAGTTGTGGCACACGGGCTTAGGTGCTCTGCAGCATGTGGGATCTTCACGGACCAGGGCTCGAACCCGTGTCCCCTGCATTGGCAGGCGGATTCTTAACCTCTGCGACACCAGGGAAGTCCCTATCCATAAGTATTAACATAAGTGAAATCACTTTCTACTTTTTGAAACCACTTGTGACCAAGTATTAATCAAACAGAAACTTGTGCTCTTAGATGCAACAACTTTGTACAGCTTAAAACATTAAGTCCCATTCCACTTACTATACATGGTGAAAACTGACAAATTTGAGACAAATGTATTAAGTGTTGTAATCATTTGCTCTAAATAAATTTTAGTTCAGTTGAATAAGCCTTTGGGCATTTTCCATACAGCAAGTTCTGGAGACACTGATCAAGCTACTGATATTTGTGTATATAATTAATTACAAAAATAGGTGATATTTTAAAAGGTTTATGCTACTTGGAGGGCACTAGGTTATTGAAGGCTTTCTAAAAAACCTAAGTTCTCACTTTGGTCTTGAACTGTAATTAGGGAAAGTCTACGGGGGGAAAACTAGAAAGAGCATAGAAGAATACTTACGCTTTCAAATGTGGCAAGTGTCAGAAGTAGAGATTGATTTAGTCAGGTAAGATAAGTCTCTATCATACACAAAGTCCCCCTAGGCACTGGCAGCATTCTGTGGCTGTCTTTTTGATAGATGGGTCAAACATACAAAACTCTGCCCCAGAAAATTGGTATTATACCTTGGTTTTATTCTACCAATTTAGACCTTTTAAGGTACAGGCTTTGGAATTAGACTGAGTTGTCAGATCTACTTCTCTCTCATAGCATTGTGAGCATTTGAAAAGATAACGGATGTAAAGAGTGTAAAACTTAACATTTTTAGCGGTTAAAACCACACAACAGCTGGACTTTACTCATTTTAGTTTGCCACTGTTTGTTGTGAGGTCGAGGCAGAAAGGGGAGGAAGTTGGAGCATATAGGAAGTCGAGGCTGAAAGGAGGAAGTTGGAGCATATAGGAAGTAAAATGTAAATGTCTTGAGGGTTGCCAAGAGGGCAAAAACAGACAGGTATAGGGTATGTCCACTGAGAAATAGATGATTCAGTTCTTCAGGGGAGGCCAGAGCAGAAAGAATTTGTTTTTTAATATATTTATTTTTTTGGCTGCTCTGCACGGCATGCAGGATCTTAGTTTCCCCAGCAGGGATAGAACCCAGGCCCCCTGCATTGAGAGCAGAGTCTTAATTTAACCACTGGACTGCCAGGGAAGTCCCTGAAGTGTTCTTTTTGTAAACATGGCCTAACCTATAGAAAGAAGGGGCAGGGGAGCCATGTGCTGGGACCCTTTAACAGACTGTGAGGGGATGTGATTCAAAGGACATGGCCCTAATTAGAAGCACCAGGTGGGGTTTTCTTTCTCCAGTCACTGAAACACAATGAAATAAGTGGTTTCCATGCTACAACACATAATAGGTGAGAACTGGGTCATGATGGGGTATAAAAAGCTTGAAAGTCATTTTGAAAAGAAACTCACATACGTTTGGTAGATGTTATGTCACTCCAGATAAACTATGCAGTTAGGCTTTTGTGAATCAGTCTGGGATATGGTTCAATAAATATAACACGGTGTGATAACAGACTTAAGTCAGAAGGTACTTGGTGCTTGTGAACATAAGGGCATAAAATATTTCATCATTAATGTTTAAGGTTCCTACCCATTCACTTACATCAAAATGTAAACAAAAGCAGGGAATACTTCTTACCATCGGAGGTCAAATCTTATACTGCGAATGCTAATTTGGGAGGGTGTTGGGAAAGAAAGCTTAAAAGGCCAGCACTAGATCAGTGCTTCTCACACTTTAACGTGATAGGACTCTTGTAAAAATAGATTCAGAGGGTGGGTGGTGGGCTGGATACTTCATTTCATCTCATCAAATCTGTTCAAAGGGAGTTTCATTGAATGTGGCTGTCTACATTTTTTTCATACTTGCCTCATAGGGTTGTGAAAATTATTTCATATCCAGATGAGGAAATTGAGGCACAGAGATAACTCTCCCAATTTACAAAGTTGATGAGTGGCAGAACTAAGATTTTCATGCAGGACTGCGTCTATAGCTTGTGTTTGAGAAACTACAGTAATAGCCTCTAGTAATGATACTCAGGTAAAAGGCTAGAAGCTACACTTTATTCCAGACAGCCCACTCAGACCAAGTCTTAGAAAACTGGAAATAACCCACTTCTCTCTTATTACTGTATTTCAGGTAATCAATATCTGTTTTTACCACCAAACCGTTATATTTTCCATGGTGCTGAGGTATATTCAGACTCTGAAGATGATGTCTTATCCTCTAGTTCTTGTGGCAGTAACAGTGATAGTGGAACATGCCAGAGTCCAAGTTTAGAAGAACCTATGGAGGATGAAAGTGAGATTGAAGAATTTTACAATGGTTTGGAAGATGATGCTGATGTTAATGAGAGAACCGGAGGAACTGGATTTGGAGCTGATGGAGGTGATCAAGAGGCAGTTAATGAAGCTACATCTATGAAACAGGAAGCAACATGCATTAACTATCCATCGAACAAATCATAATGTAATATTTGTCCAGGTACAGGAATTGTTCCACCAGCATTAGGATCTTGAGCATGTCAAATTGAATGTTTACTTGTGAACTCAGTAGAGCAAGGACACCAGAAAGGTATATTATTTATAGACTGGTAAAAGCTTTTTTTCCCCATGGGTAATTTTTAACTTACTTATTTCTGTGCTTATACACTCAAACACTAACTCTTTTTTTAAAACAGAAAGGTACCTAAGTATCTTTAATCAGCTGTTGGACAAGACTTTCTTTTAAAGGTTCATTTGTATGATACATCCATATGTATATATAATTTTGTTTTTGCCTAGTGAGGTTCAACATTTTAAAATTTTCAAAAAGCCATTGGAATGTTAAATTAATGTAAAGGGAACAGCTAATCTAGACCAAAGAATGGTATTTTCACACTTTTCTTTGTAACACTGAATGGTTTGAAATCCTCATTCTCTGTTCCGCTAAACTTTTGATTCTTTATTAGCACAATTACCTATTTTCAAACACTGGCATTTTCCAGAACTTGTGGCAGCTAACTTTTAAAAATATCTCATGACATGCAATCTGAGTAGAAGGAAGTCAACAATATGTGGGAGAGCACTCAGTTGTCTTTGCTTTTTAAAGTGAGACTTGGTGCTAACAGTTTCAGGAATATTGTATTTGTTCAAATGAAGATGGCTTTTGTACTTCCTGTGGACATATAGTAATGTCTATATTGGCTTATAAAACTAACCTAAAAAACAAATAAATGCTTTGGAAATGTTTCAATTGCTTTAGAAACAATAGTGCCTGCCTGGGTCCCCTTAGTTTTGAGAATATTTGCCATTGTTGTTTAAATATACCTATCAATCAATCACAGTGGTAGAGCTTGCATTGATCCTTTCCATAAGTATTAAACTGCCAAGATGTGAATTTTGCAAAGCCTTTATGAATCAATAATAATGGTACTTCAACTGGGGGGGAGAGTGTAGTATTTTGGACCGTTACCTCTCCCCCCGCCCCCCATTAATGAGAGCAGCAGACCCCCTGATTACAGTTTCAAAGCCAGTAAGTACATGTTTCCTGTTGGGAGGATTTGGTGTGTAATAAACACCAAACAACTAGCCTAGTATTATGGAGATGAGCGTGGTGTAACTTGTAATAGCAGAATAGTTAATTAAACTAGTTCTTATAACGTATTTAAAAGCTTAGCCTGCCTTAAAACTAGAGATCAACTTTTTCAGCTGCAGAAGCTTCTAGCCTTTCAAAACAGTTCATACTTTATAAAATTGCACAGTAAGAATTTATTTTGCAGACCTTTCCCCCAACATTGCTTTCAAATAAAGTATTCCTGTGTTGCTTTAGTATTTATTACAGCTTAACAAAAAGGGTTTGAAATATAGCTGTTCTTTAAGCATAAAATACCCAGCTAGGACCGTTACTGCCAGAGAAAAGAATTTTATTGAATGGCCATTTCCCTACCTGAAAGATGTCTCAATCTGAATTTGACTACACTAAAGAATGCAGTATATTTAGTTTGCCATTTGCATGATCTGTGTTTGTGCTATAGATAATATTTTAAATTGAAAAATTTGTTTTAACTTATTTTTACAGTGAAGACTGTTTTCAGCTCTTTTTATATTGTACATAGTCTTTTATGTAATCTACTGGCATATGTTTTGTAGACTGTTTAATGACTGGATATCTTCCTTCAACTTTTGAAATACAAAACCAGTGTTTTATACTTGTACACTGTTTTAAAGTCTATTAAAATTGTCATTTGACTTTTTTCTGTTTAAGGTATAAAATTTTAAAGTTTTGCAGCTTTTGTACAGCTTTGAGGGCTATATTAGATGCTTTCTTCTCATACTACATTTCTTCATTTAATTTTATCTATCAGTCTCACCAGAACAGTACTTTGGCAATGAAAGTTCTGGTTGTAGCAACTGGTG
Source organism: Tursiops truncatus (assembly GCF_011762595.2). Lineage (NCBI taxonomy): Eukaryota > Metazoa > Chordata > Mammalia > Artiodactyla > Delphinidae > Tursiops > Tursiops truncatus. The sequence goes on along the minus strand of NC_047049.1, from coordinate 63,484,160 downwards.
CATCACCAAACGTTTCAAAACTAATATTTCAACCATTCTAGGCCAGGAGCCTCAGGCCCTGCCTTTTCCCCTCCTATTTAACCCTGCCTAAGAATAACTAACCTGACGTATTAAGATTTGACAAAGGACCAGCACTTTGAACTCATGTGCTGTAATCCTGTGTCCAAACACAAGGAGTGGACAAAAAATGACTCTAGATCATATTTGGTATGGACTTTCCTACTATTCAAGAGGGCAGGAACACGCCCCTTACAAAGAGGTAATGAATAAATCTTGACTGGCAGGTTCCTGCTCTCAGGTCGCTTGCCTTCTCCCCAGCAGACTTTTGAAGTGAATCTAAAAAACAAGAAAACCCCTCTGCCCCTGTGTATCTTGTTTGCACTAGAAAAATTACCTGTAGAACCCCATCCACAGATGTTATAAAAATAAGAAACAGCGACATCATTCCATATATGCACAAAATGGAAAAAGAAGTCAGGTAGTTCACACCTTAAAAAGGAGGGTAAGTGGTCGTTTTAAGTAATCAAGTACCTGGCAAGACCTGATTTAATTAAAGCCATGTATTCAATGCTGTTTCCACTTCCTTTGGTTAATGCATCATATATTCCACTGGTACAATACCCTAATTAATGGCACATGGTTTAATTAGCATCTGCCTTACAGCATTATTTGATAAATTTTATTTGAAACAAGTCTCAACTCCTAGACATAATCAAAAAGCTCTTCCGACTCCTTAAAAATGAACAGAGCCAGCCTTGGGATGCTAGCAGAAATGGGGAGAAATGGCCTAATGACTCCTCTTTTTAAGTGCCTTCCAACTGGGATTAAAGATCACTGGGAAATTTCTGGAAGTAACCTGAGCATTTAACAGGCCTAAGGTGGGGCTTGCACATAGTATTAAGAAGTAGCCCCAGGTGATTCAAAAGTATAGTAAGGGTTGAGAAGGGAAAGGAGTTGGGGAGTTCCCTTCTGCATTTAACACTCCATTCCCGGGGGCTGGCCTAACAGGGAAGGTAAGGCAGACTTATATAAAACAAACAATTCCCAATTTATCTCTAGAAGTGTTAGCGGTGTAAGAGTGGGCAGCTACTGAACTATTCAGAAGGGAGAACAAAACTCTATAATAAGGAGTTTGGATGTGGCCCAAGTGCAAAACAGGCTGGGGATTGGGAAGAGGCTGGGAGCAGGGCCACTCGCCCGTGCTTTCAGAGAGCTCACCATATGCGGAGGAAGACTGCCTTCTACATGTTACACTTCATCAAAAGACTTGCTTAAACTAAATGCAGTGAAGATCATCTACAGTGCAAAAAAAAAAACCAAACCTGTTAGAAATAACCCTAATGAATGGTCCTTATGAGTGGGCCCTATGTGAAGGCTGGAGCTCTTAATTTAGGTCTCTGTTTTGAAAACTACATTCTGGTTTTATTTCATGCCAACTTAAAGGCGTGTCTTGGTTCTACTGCCTTCTCAATCAGTCTGAACAATGGCTATTGGTTAAAATTACTACTGACTTAAAACAGGGGAGCTAAAAACATACAGTTGCTCTTACAAATAGGTCTGTGTGGAGGCCAAGTATTTTCAAAAGTTTAGCCAACTCACTAATCATGGTCCTTATAATTTAATGAACTCAGCATTTGCCTACTTTCTAATCTATAAAGCTCAGTATTTTTGTTGCTTCTTAATAAGCAAATGGCAATTTGAAAAATCTTCAGTGGTATTTTAATTTTCTACCATGAATCTCCCTGCTGTTAATTCTACTGTAGGTCTGCAGCAACAGAAACAGGAAAATATCAGACTTACCCAAATTATGCCTTGTACTGTTGTGTTCCCAGGTAAGATGTCAGGCCCTTGTTAAAATATTTGTTAAACGAACTCCACCTGTATTAATCCAAAGTGGCTGCTACTTCACAGGTGAGCTTCATAGCAAACAGAGGTTACTAAAAAAAAAAAGCATCTGATACGTAACGTTTAGTTTTTGATGTGAATAATCAATATTCTCAAGGAATGGATGTGCAGAGAAATAGTATAATAACATATATGGAAGAATTTTCATTGGGAAAAATGTACTTTAAGGAAAATTATTAGGGCTTGTATCTATAGAAAGACACCTATGGTCCACCAAAGTTTGTTAAGTTAAACTACTTAAAAGTACAGGCATCCATGGGACTTCCCTGATGGCACAATGGTTAAGAATCTGCCTGCCACGGGTTCAGTCCCTGGTCTGGGAAGATCCCACATGCTGTGGAGCAACTAAGCCCGTGCGCCCCAACTACTGAGCCCCCGTGCTGCAACTACTGGAGCCCGGACACCTACAGCCTGTGCTCCACGACAAGAGAAGCCACCGCAGTGAGAAGCCCGTGCACCGCAACGAAGAGTAGCCCCCACTTGCCGCAGAGAAAGACAGTGTGCAGCAACAAAGATCCAACGCAGACAAAATATAAATAAATAAATGAAGTTAATAAAAGTACAGGTCCACAATCCCTTCTCCAAAACCCTTGGGCTCATTTGCAGCATTTTGGAATTATGAATGTTAAAGAATTTTTTAGAGCACACATAATGTAGCAACCCATAGAGGTCTGAGGCAGCACCTAGATCAAACACAGAAAGTAATCAAACATTAAACATTGCCACAGTAAAACGTAAGAATAGTCCCATTTAATACCATAAATAGCCTCAACAGTTCAGATCAGGTTTTGCTGTAAAATTATATACACAATTTTTTTCCAGAGTTGCTCTGGATTTTAGAATTACAGATAAGAGACTTGGGGACCTCTATAAAATGGATGAATTTGTATGGGAATGGGAACTATCCAAAATTTTAAGAGACCTTCCCTGAGACATTACTCTTTTTGAAGAATTTGGAATCTTATGTGAGAACCAATGAAAGTTTAAATATTAAACCAATGAATAATATTTAAACAGTTTTCATGGCATTTAAAAAATAAATTAAAAAAAAAGTTGCATTATAGCAGAAAGTCACATGTGTTGCATCACTCAGTGTTACAATTTAATGACAGGAGATAACTAAGCATCAGCACCATAAAACTGTTAAGATGTTTCTTAAAATTCAAGTAAACAGTTCTAAAGCACTGAAAATTCCGTTTAAATACCAACCTGCAGCATCAATAGTTTTAAAAGCTATAACCCAGTGACTGGTTCTCACAGTAGTCAGTGACTGTATTCTGGCAACTGTAGGACAAAGTTCTTCCATTACTAAATATTAAGCTTTCTGATAACCTCCCATTTATCAATAGTATCTCAAGAGTCACAAAAGGAAAGAACTATAAGTTATTTAGAGAACTCTATTTGTAATTTAGATTTGCACAAGGACATGTATTCTAGCAAAAAAGCAAAGACTATTTTCACCATACTAATTTTTTGCTTTCATAGATTCTCAGAATAAGGTTTAAATAATAATTTTTAACCCTTAAAAGTCAGCTCAGTTCAATTACAACCATAGAAACTGTACTGGTATCAGAACATAACTATTTTATTACAAAACTTAACAGTATTTACAAAATGAAAAAATAATCAAATGACTATTGCAGGCCAAAGTTAAAGGTTTTTGAGCCGTGATTGAAGAAAAATTAAGCAACATTTTCATGCACTCACACACCAGATCATTTGTGAAATATGCAAACTCTTAAAATTCATGTTAGTAAAACTTCCATGTATTCACAATACTTGTATGTTTATTGGAAGATGGCAAAAAAAAATCCATGGTTCTGTACAGTAAGTTTAATATTAACACAGTTTGTTCATTTCCTTTAATGTTTTTTGGCTTTCATGAATACTCATTGCATTGAACATTTTGCAAGTAAGAATTATAATAGTACCTCTGTCACCTTGCTGGATTCATCACCACAAAAAAACACACTAATAGTTTAATGCTTTTGCAGTAAACTGAATAGTTATAACTCCAAAGTTATATTAAACTGAAACCTTCATTGTGGTCAATAGCTTGGATCAGTTTAGAGCGTAGAGTTTCTTTGTCCGTGTATTTTGGAAGATCCAGAAGATTAAAACAGGTATGGGAAACTGGGAGATATTCCTCACCACCTCCTGTTGACTGGATGACTAGTATTAGACTCTTCATACCAAGAATAGGAATGCGATCACTACCTGTCAAAAATACTGCCAAGAAAAAAACCATTGAGCCAACTACTTTTTATCAAAACAACAACATGGAGTATCAAGTTATTAAGACAATCACCACAGCAAAGCTTTATAGTAACATTTCCTCTAATGGAAATGTTACTTCTACTGGAAGCCTATCTCCAGAATTTGTGGAAGCATTATTTTGAGACACATCCAAACAATATTTTTTCTTTAAAAGTGTAATCTTAATATTAGCACACAGGAGATGCTTAATAAATGTTTGGTACATGAATTACTATTGTCCCTGAAACACTCTAAGAAAACTTCTTTTTGAAAAGAATAGCCATTTAGAACTAGTTTATAAACAAAATGCAGTTTTGATTATGATCCCTTTTTCTACTTGTCTTGTTTCTGTCATTTTTAAACAGAAATTTATAATTGGCAGCCAAATCTCAAATCACTGAAGAATGACCTGTCATCCTATGATATGCAAAACAGACACAGATTAGGCTATAAATAAGAGAAGTCCTGGAATAGAAGAGTTCTATTTTCTACACCAATTCCCAAAGTTTTCATGCAGAAGCAAGGAGAAAAAGAAAATGAAGACTGAACACAGAAAAGAGCTATACTGCAGAGATCTTTTTAGAAATTTTAAAAGGAATTACATCCCTAGTTTATTGTAATCAGTGTTATAAATTGTTTTCTTTCATCTGAAAGAAACAATTCTATTTTGGAAGCTAACTGAATTTAGCTTTCAAAATATGAAAACACATGTAATAATGTAGATTAGAAAAATTAAAAACAGGACCTTGGTATATAATAAGGAAAAAACCTTACCCACTAAAGTGAATCAATTAATCTCCTGTGAGAATAAGTTTATTAGATTCCATTCTCATAAAACACAAAATTAGAAATACTTACACAAAAATTGCTTTTTCTTTTCCAATGGTAATTCGTGAAATACTTCCCAAAACATTTTTATTGTAGGATGTTCTGCCCAATATTCTCCTTTGTATTCTGTATTCTAACAACAACACAACCTTTTATTAATATTAAGAGATATGTTTTATCTCAAATCTGACAAACTGGCTTCCTTAGCACATAAAGCTAACATTGTCCAGGTGTTTGAAACTCATGTGATTCAGTTAACTACTTACTACTTCTTGGGCATTCTGCAACTGTTAGTTCCAGGGGAAAGGGAAGAAAATATGTATGAATCAGCAGAAATGTCTCCCCCCTCCCAATTCAAAGAACATGATAGGATTGTAATATCATCTTCCAAAGTAAATATTTAAAGGATAAACCAGAATTACTAAAATATTAATGGATTATTAAAGTTCAACATGGAATTAAGTATCTGTAATAATTATAAGATTTTCTTTCCCTATATTGATGAACAGAAGTCATACTAATTATTTTGTATTATTCTATCTTCTCTTTAAAAAATAAATGGTTCTAAGAGTAATTTTCTGTGGTAATTTTCTGTGGTAGTTTCCAAGATGGCCCTCAAAGATCTCTGCCTCCTGCTATTCATGCCCTTGTGTAGTCCCTTCCCACACTGAACAGACCTGACCTCTAATGATTAGGATATTGTAGATATGAGAATGCATGACTTCTGAGGCTAGATGACAAAAACTTCTGTAGCTTTAGCTTCTTTTTGATCACTCACTCTAAGGGGGAGCCAGCTGCCATTTCATGAGGACATTCAAACAGCCCCATGGAGAGGTCCTCATGGTGAGATTCTGAGGCCTTTGGTCAACAGCCATGTGAGTGAGCCATCTTGGAAGGGAAATTCTATCCTGAAATCTCAGATGACTAACAGCAACAGTCAGTATTATGACTGCAACCACGTGAGAGACCTCTGAGCTAAAATCACTGGACTAAATACACCTCTGAATTCCAGACCCTCAGAAACTATGGGAGACAATAAATGTCACTGTCATCTTTCAGCCACTATGTTTTGGGGTAATTTGCAACAAAACAGCTAATACACTTCCCCTTTAACACACACTCCTTTCTTTGTTCATCAGGCTAATTCCTATTTATCCTTTAGGGTTCAGATTAAATGTCACCTAATTCATTCATTGACTCATTCAACACATATATAATGAGCTTTAGTCAAAGTTTGGGGCCGTGGGGAAACTTCAGTGAACAAAGTTCTTACTTACCTGGTGGAGTGCACCATCTATGAGACGCTTTCCCAGTTTCTGTAGCCTAGGTCAGGCTTCTCCTTATATACCATTCACTAAACTCCCTTCCTTTATATTCATCACAGTTCAATTACTTAATGTCCAGCTTCCTTACTAGAGGACAAAGACCATGTCTCAATCTTATTTACTGCTCTCTTCCTAATCTGTTGCATAGTATCAGGCAACCAGTAGGGGCTCAATGAATATCTGCTTGTGGGCTTCTTGAATTTGGGGCTCTTTTTGTAGCCATGATTATCTCAATGACTGAACGCCTGAGAAATCCACAACATATTTGCTATTAAATTTTTTTTTTTGCGGTATGCGGGCCTCTCACTGTTGTGGCCTCTCCCGTTGCGGAGCACAGGCTCCGCACGCGCAGGCTCAGCGGCCATGGCTCACGGGCCCAGCCGCTCCACGGCATGTGGGATCTTCCCGGATTGGGGCACGAACCCGTTTCCCCTGCATCGGCAGGCGGACTCTCAACCACTGTGCTACCAGGGAAGCCCTTGCTATTAATTTATAAAGGTTTGGAGAAAATGGTTTGAATTTTAGAAATCAGCTGATGTATTAACTTGTTTGAATTAGTCTGTGACCATGTTAGTGGGGAAATGAAAGAAGGATGCCTAGTTTTTTCTATTTTCCTTTTTTTTTTAAACCTCAAGATGGTTCTGGGGAAATGTGTACACAGTCCTGATGAAGAAGAGCATCTAAAGTCATAAATCATAATCAATGAAATTATAATGAATCAGATACACAGTGGAAAAAACTAAGTATACTAAGTACACTAAAATATACTTAAAAAAATGTCCTGTCTTACTGAATGAACACTTCTATCAGTTGTATCTTCAGGCAAGGTTTTAACTACTTGCTGAGTACCCTTCTAAGGCTCTGGAAATAAACCAGTGAACACAGAGAAAAAAATCCTGCCTTTATGGTGCCTACATTTGTAGTGGGGGGTAAGGAGCAGCAGACAGTAAAGACAAAGTTTTATTTAGTCAAATTCAAAGAAGAAAAATAAAAGCACAGAAGGGAGATAGGGATGTATATGTGCACATGTGCAATTTTTAGTAAGTTACCGAGCGAAGGTCTCTGAAAAGATATAAAGACATAAAGGAAGTGAGAGCAAGAAACATTTGGAATTACCAAGGTGAAGGGAATTCCAGGCACAGGAAATAGAAAGGCCACAAGACTGGAGGGTTCTAGGCTCAGCAAAGAAGCCAATAAGGCTGAAGCAGAGTGAGAGGAGGAATGAAAGAAGATGAGGCAAGAAGGATAAACTGTGTAGGATCTAAAGTGTGATGAGAGGTCATTACATTGTTTTCATTGTAGAGTGACTGGAGGTGGGGTCCATTTCCACTGGGGTATCCTTAAAGTCAATACAGCTTTCTTCTCTTCAGCAGATCAATTTACCCCCAAAAAGAAATCTTCACTCTCCTTCCTAGAGGATTTAAGCCTGGCTACCAGCTTTCTGAGTGCCAGCTTCAGTTCTACCTGTTTTCCCAGATTCTAAAGCCTCTCTCCAGAGTTGTATTTTGCTGGGTAGGAAAGGGGATGTGAGAGGTCTAATAATTCCTTAAGTTAGCTCTGAAGTAATCCTATTGCTCTTAGCCCTGCCCTGCATCCCTGCCATTACAGTAGCATGATGTGCCAATTCCTGAGCCTTTCAGAGATTCTACATTGTGACACGGGTTGCCTCTTGACAACCCTGTCCCTCTGGAGGCTTCAAATTCAATTTTCTTTGTTCTAAGTCACTCAACTCATCCACCTATTCTCTCTCTTTTTAAAAATATTTATTTTATTTATTTATTTTCCTTATTTTTTTTGGCTGCATCGGGTCTTACTTAGCTGCAGCGCATGGGATCTTTGTTGAGGCATGCGGGATCTTCTCGTTATGGTGCCACTGTCTGTTCGGGTCTCTCTCTAGTTGTGGCATGCAGGTTTTCTCTCTCTAGTTGTGGCGTGGGGGCTCCAGAGCGTGTGGGCTCTGTAGTTTGCGGTGTGCAGGCTCTCTTGCTGAGGCGTGCGAGCTCAGTAGTTGTGGCGGGCGGGCTTAGTTGTCCCGCGGCATGTGGGATCTTAGTTCCCTGACCAGGGATCAAACGCACCTCCCCTGCGTTGGAAGGTGGATTCCTTACCATTGGACCACCAGGGAAGTCCCCATCCACCTACTTTCTATCTTCTAAAACTATTTTTTCTCTTGCTCACTGTATTTTTTTGGGGGTGGGGGTGGGGGTGGTTATTCCTATTTTTATTCCTTTACTGTCATTCTAGTGAGATTTTGGGAGGGAGCAGAGAAAAATGTGTTTATTCCAATACGTCTAACCAGAAGTCCTAACTTTTTTTTAATTTAAAACTTTTATTCCCTAGATTATTACACAGTAAAATTGACTTTTTCTGATGTGTGTATAGTTCCATGAGTTTGAAACACATGCAGAGATAAACTACCACCACAATCAGGATACTGAACAATTCCATCAACCCAAAAGAACTCTCTTGTGTTACCCCTCTGCAGTCACACTCTCTCCATCCCTAGCCCCTGTTCACCATAGTTTTGGCTTTTCAAGAATGTCATATAAGTGGAATCATATGGTATGTAATTCTCTGAGACTGACTTCTTTCACTCAGCATAAGGACTCTGAGAGTTATCTCAGGCATTGCATGTGTCAATAGTGCCTTCCGTTTTAACACACAGTAGTATTCTACTGTATGGATGCAGCACAGTTGGTTTATCCATTCACCCACTGAAGGATATCTGTGTTGTTTGACTTGTTTGCAGATTTTTAAAAACATAATTAAAAAAAAAACTTGTAGTAAAATACACATAACCTGAAGCTGATCATCTTAACCTTTTTAAAGTGTACAGTTTGGTAGCATTAAATACACTGGCATTACATGCAACCATCACCACTTTCTATCTCCAGAAGAAGCTTTTCATCTTCCAAAACTGAAACTCTGTACCCATTAAACAATAATGCTTCTTTCCTCCCTTGTTTACAGATTTTTGTGTGAACATAATATCTAGGAATGGAACTGCTAGAGAATGTAACAAATATATGTTTAATTTTATAAGAAAATGTCAAACTGTTTCCAAAGTGGCTGTATCATTTGTATTCTCAACAGCAATGTATGAAAGTTCCCAATGCTTTGTATCCTTGTTAGACTTAATAACATATTTTTTAATGTTAGCTAACTTAACAGGTATACAGTATAGAACTACTAATGCAAAAGCTGTATCAGAGGTTGCTAGATTACAAAGATGGAAAAATGTACAGATCAACCCTGCATACATCTTTCTTAAAGTTGACCTAACGTAGCACTTTTCACTAAATGTTTAGCTGAAGAAATATCTGAGAATTACTTGTATAGAAAAGAAGGAAAAGAAAAAAGTTGTTTAAAAATTCCCAATCTTCTCCCTAAAGTTTCCTGTATTGGTTAAGGCATCAGTAATGAAAATCATGAGTATTATTTATTCTCTGATAAAAAACTTAACATTGAGACTAATCAGAAAAAAAGGAAACAAAGATCTTAATCACTGTGAGTGCTTTTCATAATGGTTTTCCTAGGATTGAGGCAGAATGAAAGCCCATTAAGTTTTAGCTGGGGCTTCTATTCAGCCTCTGTCATAGATAATATTTTTCTATATGAATACCACCAATACCAGAGATATAAAAATGCTATCTAATTCATACAATTAAAATTCATTCATTGTGGAGTAAGAAGGGTACAGTGTTTTCCTATAAAAACGATAGTACTAAATAGTGTAAAATGGAAAATAATAAATGAAAGAGCAAGATTTCCATCAACAAGCCATGTTTTCCTTTTGCCTTTCCATTTAAACAATATCAGAGATTTGTTTTCCCCTACCTTTTCCAGTTCCTTCCAGTCATAATTTGTATTTCCAATAACCATTGCTTGTAGTTCATTAGGCTGGAAGAGCTGAAGGACTTTTCCTCCACAGACCTTATGAAAGCCCGCATGAAAAGCATCAAATAAGGAAGCCACTGATTTATTGAATATGTAATCCACATAAGCATCAACAAACTCCTGCCTGGAAATGAAAAAGCACACATGCACAGAATATAAAAATCATTTTTTATAGAGAATACATATTGAAGTCTTATTAAAACTTTGAATGCAGCTGTACTTTTTGCTACTTATGTATAAAACTGAGAAAGTATGAATAAGGTTCAAAGGGACAAAGTCTTTATGAAGAAGTCTATTATTCTTTCTATACAAAAATCTGGTATATCTATGAGGCATGTACAATCTCTCATTTACAGCCATTCTTAGGCTATTTCTAAGTGAAAGATTTCATTTCCTAATGGGGAGAATGATGATACAAATGGCTATAAAAAATTTTTAAATTCACAAATTATTCAGAATTTATACGTACCATTCCACATACATCCCTAAAAAGAATAACCTCTTAAAAATACTAGGTGACAAAAAAAAATGAGAGCTTTGGGATTCAGACTATTTGACAGACTACAGTCTGTTCTTCCTTGGGTTTCAAGGAATCTGATAACACAATTTATTTAAAAAACTAAAAACCCAAGAGGGACACTAAGTATTCTTTAAGGATAATCATTAAAGATTACAAGTGCAGTTTCTTTTCAAATGTATGTGCACATACATATAAATACACACATACACATGAACACTTTGGATGCTTTTCTTCCTGTTATGATACAAAAGGAAACCCCTTTACCCAGTAATTAGAACTACAATTTTATTCAATTTGTTCTGTTAGCCACAAACACTTTATGAGCTATCTGGTCAAACCAATAATGAGAATGGGTACTAGAGGATTTTGATATTTCATACTCCTGTTTTCCAAATTAAAAAGGATGATTCTATAAATGGGAATACTGGTAAATTTAGTCATCTACAGATAATCATTTTAGCAAAGTTTAAAATAATACCAAACTGAATTTACAAAGAGGGAAAAAAAAAGGTTAAAGGAGGATATTATAAAACTGGGTGGCCCTAAGGAAAAATTAATAATAGCATATGCTTATCAGCATAAGGTTCTGATGAGAAGAAACAGGTAATTTTGTAATGCATAATTTTATAATTAATCTAATGAGAAAGTCAAATTTATACTAGTTAAGTCTCTTAAGTACAAAAGGTTAAATTGTTTTATGGGCTAACATTTTTGCCTTCAACACTTTCATTATGTAACTAGGACTGGCAGTACAAAGATCAAAATTCTTTAAATTACTTCTAAATAACCTATGGGAAACAATATTTGTTAGAAACTTAAAGAATTAGTCCAACAATAGAAACTTTAAAAGCTGAAAAAAACAATCTTTCTAAATCATAGTCAAAGTTTTTCAAAACCAAGCTTTTTTTTAAAGGGTAAGTAGAAAGACCTAAATTATTTTCACATTATTTTTAAAACAGCTTTATTTTTTATCAAAGTAGAAGTATATACATTTTAAAATGTCAAACAGTAATAATCCTAACAGCCAACATTTACTGAGCACATACATGTGCTAGGTACTACTCTAAGCATTTTAAAATTATCGCCTCATTTAATCCTCAAAATAACCCCATGAAGTATGTATAATTTATCATCCCATTTTATGGAAAAAGAGACTATGAGGCATGGAGACATAAACTAATTTACCTAAACTTAGTTATACAGCTTCTAAGTAGTAGAATCAGGATTATAATCATTTGGATCAAGTCCCTGGCAATTTGAAGAAAACTATTTGTTAACTATTTTTGCTATTCCTTCTGATATTTACCTTCAAACTTCAACAACACAGTTCTATTGTTATTCCTTGATTTACAGTTATAAATATTATCTGATGCAGTGAATAATGAATATTGGTTCAATATTTATTAACATTTTTATGATTATAAATATTCAGCTAGGGAGTATTCTATGATTACTTTTCTTAAAAAGAATTTTTGTTTCCCTTAGGTTGCTACCTCATCTCCAACTTCAACAGAAATGTCAATCTCCTCTAGATTCATTCAAATATTTTAGGTTGCATTTTTCTCCTGAAGACATTCCTCCTGGAGCCCTCCATCTTCTTGATCTACCGCAGACTGACTGCTCTTTCTAAATCATGTACACACTGCTGTTCCTCTTTGTCTCTATTTGTTTTTTTTTGGATCCCCTGTCTTCCTCGTTCTTGGTTCAATTCCTTGTTTTGGTAGGACACATCCTCCACACATTCTTAAGAAAAATGCGCTGGAAGTAAATTCTCTGAGACTCTGCATGTATAAAAATGTTCTTATACACCACATACTTGATAGTTTCAATATAGAATTCTATGTTAAAAATAATTTTTTTCCCAGAATTTTGATCTCCTAGCTTCAGTGTCATTCTTTAGAAGCCTGATGTTATTTTGATTCTTAATTCTTTGCGTATGGTCTGCTTTTTTTTTTTCTGAAAGGTTTTAGGGTCCCTTTTTCTTTGGGTTTTGAAATTTCATGTATTTTTGCTTTGGCATATGTTTTTTCAGTTCACATGCTTTCCATCTTAAAAGGCATGTCATCCAGTTCTGGGAAGTTTTTTTTCGTACCATTTCTTTGACAAATTTCATTCATTCCATTTCCTTCAGTGAATTTTTTTCAGTTTTTAATAGTATCCTTATGGAAGCTACTCTTACCATCTTGAGGATACTGATTTCAATTTTCATTGAAGTTTTGTTTTTCATCCTATACTGTTTGTGTTTCCTTGGCATTCTTTTTCACTGTTTTGGTCCTTTCTTAAATGTCTACTGATCTTTGGTTATTCACTTACATTTAAAAGTTAGGCAGTTTTCCCAGAGAAGAATCCTCCAATATAGAGTGTCAAGGAGGAGGGAGCTGTAGACTGTCACTTAATCTCCCTGTTTTCATTTCAGCACTTTGTCCCTGGCTGTACCTAACTGCCCTCAAATCCACAGTTCCTTTAGTTCAATCTCCCCAGAATGTAAGTTTCCAATCTGCCTAGGCTGGAGAGGGGAAGTTGCCAGCTACTTGTGTACTAAGGGAAATAGGTTTCTAACTGCTTCTTATAACAGCCAATCTTTCTGTTTCCAGCTTCCCCTTAAACTCCACAGACATACACATTTTAACCTGTTTTTTATTCTCAGTGCCTGAGGCCTCTGTTCTGCAATATGAACTGTCTGCCTTCTTGGTTCCCAGTCCATCTTATGTTGCAGCTTTTTCTGGCTGGCTGAAGTTAGGCACCACTGGCTTCTAGCTTCCAAAAACGAGTTTGCTGTTGTCTCCTCTCCCTTCTCTTTGTTCTTGTTGTTAATGATCTTTTAATCCCTTTATTAATGTCTTAAAAGGAGCAAAAGGAAGATTAATTACGTCCTTACCATTCAAAATAAGTTTTATCTGAGTAAAAACTTAAGGTTGTGACATATTTCTAAATACAGAAGAAAATGCCTACTGAATCTTTTTACTACCACTGATGCTGCTTATAATTCACTTACCGATTTTGTTTGTTAACAGCTGTGTCTGCACCATTTAGAACCAGTTCTTTCACTTCTGTTGCACCAAAGTTTTCAACTGTGATCTATTAATTTAAATTTTTAAAAAAAGTCAATGTCAGACTCAAAACTTATTAGATTATTTTAATAACCTATTATTATAATCTACCTTTCTCTCATTAAATATAAGAAGTAATAAATTTGCAGTAAAATTCTGCTACCATAAGCTTATTTGTGAATTCTGCATAAAGCCACAACTAGAAATCTTCATCTTCTCTGGCAGTTTGAAATCCTACCTTGACTAACTAATTACAAATCAACAAGTGTTTGGTTTGTTAAAAACAGGAAACTGAGTATTTATCATGTGTAAAACTTCAGAAGGGTCACTACAGGAGTAAAATATTAGAAAGGATGTTTTCCACGGACAAATGAAAGACTCAAAGTCAGAATGCATTCAGTTTAGACTAGCTATGCATTCTTCCCACATGATAGCTGCTACTCTTGAATTCTTCCTTGCTGCATTCTTAATTACAAGTTGTTCTTCCAGTTTGCCATTAATTTGGTCTATAAAGAGTCGGTTATTTTGAAACTTTTAATTTCCCCTACTAGTGTACTCATTTTCCTAATGTTACCATTCCCACCTTTGAATCTTTCTTCTTCCTATTCCCTTTTTTTTGGAATATTATCCTCTTCTTTTAAAACATTTTTTTTTAGTATCTGTTGTCTATAAAACACTATGGTGGGAGTGGGATGATAAGAGATGAATAAATCCCTGCTCTGGAGTTTACTATTTAATGAAAGAGGAGAAATGTGATATGTAAACAACTCATTATAATAAAATCAATGCTATAATACAGACATGAACAAAATACTACCAGACCACAGAAGAAAGAAAACTTACTTCTAACTAGAGGAAGTATTAAAAACCTTGAGGAAGAAATGTCATTTGAAAAGCACCTGGAAGGGTAAGTAGGGCTCTGAAAGATTAGGAGAGGGTGGAAATTTCTGACTGAGTACAGAGATTGAACAAAAGAATAGATATAAGAGCAAATATCAAAAAAAAGTATGCCCCTAAAAAGCAGGGATGGTAAGGTATATAAAAGAATATTGTGAGACATGACAAAATGCAGTATGAATGGAAGGATACAATGAAAGTTAGAAAGAAAGCCAGATTACAAAGGTCTTTTAAGTCCATTATAAAGCTATTATTCTGCAAGTAATAAAGAGCCACTGAACGTCTGGGAAAGAAATGGTAGTAGGAAGGAATGTTTCAATTACCACAGTTCTTAGATATACTAAGCATTCACAAACTTGGTGATTGATAAATCAGAAATTAAACTGCTTGGAACCCAATGTTTCAGTCAATTGAGATGAACAGTAAAGATTCAATGATAACTGACATGGTTATAAGTGAATCAACTGAAAAGGAGAACTAAAATTTAATAGTAAACAGAAGTCCAAGGAGAATTTTTTTTCTTGAAAACTATTAAACATTACTAAAATAAATTAACTTATTTCCCCTAAATCTATCAAATTTTCTTACAACTAAACTATGTGCCAATTCTTAAAATGATCAAAGAATGGATAAACTTTATTGAGGGGGCACATAATTTTTTGGCAAGTTGTGTGATAGTGGAATATGGTATCTTTTGTCAGCTTTGACCATAAAAACATAAAGAGAACTGTTTAGGGGTGGGGGACAAACAAAGTTTTTGAAAAGACATAAAAAAAGAAAAACTGAAGGTTTTACCATTTTCCCAAGAGTCTAATTTATAATACTGAAATTGTTACTTCTGAAGTGACTTATAATCCTTCCTGATTTTCTCTTCTTTAGTTGTCAACTAGTCTACTTCTGCCAGATTCTCATTTGTCAATGTCTTTGCATGTAACTGGATGATTTACTGAACACCCCTCTCAGAGAATTAAGTTCTGCATCTTTTACAAGATTTGCAATTTCATCTTCCAAATAATATTCCAATGTATTTGTATTTGTATTGCATCCAACCGTAAGACTAAATAGGCAAGGATGAATGTTAGTGTGAAAGGGATATCTGAGTGGGAATTAATCTTTTAGGTGGCAAATTCATTAGTGAATATTTTCATGTTACAATAACCTATGCTTCTCTAAACATTCTTGTAACTGCAGACTCAAAAAATGAACACTTTAATAAAGAGGACCCCTTGTATTTGTAAAGATCTTTAGTATAATGTTAAACAACATAGGCTTTGAAGTCACAGAGCTGGATACAAATACTATCTCTGAAGTGTGATGACTGTTTTCAGTTTTCTTTATATGTAAAATAAGGATAATAATACCCATCTCTTGGGATTATGAGGATTAAATGAAATAATGCATGTACTGTGACTAGCATATAGTTAATGCTCAATAAATGTTAGCTAAAGGGTTCTTTAAGAATACCATCCATTAAAATAAAGAAAAACCATAAGGCACAGCTGATAAATAAAAAGGGATGATGAACACGCAGGCTACTCTATGTCTTTTCATCTTACCGTAAAATTAAGACAAAATGTTTCCTCAACATCATCTTCTGGATAATCCAGTAACTGTTGCATGCTTCTGAAAAACAATATATATGTTTCTTTGAAGTAAAATATTATTGAGTATTTTGACTATTTTGCTTATGACTAAGTATATATTTTCATTCATTCTTGATCAAATCCTTTTGTTAATTTGTACTTTTATATTTGTTTCAGAATGGTGGATGTACAATGGAAAACTTATAAACAATGCTGAAGAAAAAGCAACCTACTCTAAGGCTTTCATCTCCTGCTTTGAATACAAAAACATGTATCCACCTATTTTCAACACTTGTTCTTATTTATATACAATTTTTATTCCATTTTATGTAATAAATAAAAAGAAACTTTACATATTACATGTAGGAATGAAGGTGATTAGAAGTAAAAGTCCAAATAAATCATTTAACTACATTCAGGAAACATTACCTTCCTAAATTTATTATCAGATATTCACAAAGTATTGTTAAACTAAAAATTCAGTACATGGTTTTATACACATAACGCTTTCAGCAGAAAATTCTCAGTCTGAGTAACACAATGGGTTTTCCTTTATTAGAAGGGCTATTAGTTTATTTTGGAAATTCAACAAGAACAACAGAAACATAATTATTCCTAAAAGGAAAGCTTCTGGACATTCCCCATTTCCTATTTTCTAAACCCCACTCTTGCCACTTTTTACAACTAACCTCCCAACATCAGGCATTAGTTCTTTCAAATCATCCAGAGATGGCTTCTTTTTTAGCAGTTTCTTATACAAAGCCAAAGGAAAATGGAGGTCCACAATAGTAAAATTATAAATTGCTAATCCACAGATAACACCAATCAAGTGGAACAAATCACTGTCTTCAAATGTCTAAAATTATAAGGGAAAAATAAGTAAAGACTTGTTCTCCAAGTTAAAACATTAAACTTTCTCTGATTACAAAAACACATACTTGTGGTAGAAAATTTTGGAGACACAGAAAAAAGTAATGAATAATAGGAAAGAAGTTCATTCTCATTCCCATCTCCCTGGGACAATACCACTGTTAGTATTTTTGCACATTTGCATTCAACGTATTTTCTGGGACAAACAAAATTAAAATTTAGTTGAGATGATACTAAATATATAATTTCACAACTGGCTTTTTCCCCAGAAATAGAATCGTTTTCACATCTTTAAGCATTACATTAATAAATGAAATGATTACTAGAACATTTTTTCTGATTTAAAAAATTATACACATTCAAAATTTGGAAAATAAAAAACCTAAAGAAGAAAATGAATTAAACACCTGTAATCCAATCACTTAGAAACACCCAAAAACAACGACTTAAAATTTTTTTAATGTATTTCCATCTACTATAAGTTCAGAAAAATAATTTAAAACATTATACTTAAGGCTTTCTCATTTTTCTAATTACAACACAAGTATTTTCTTATGTCATTAAATATTCTTCCAGGACCTCCCTGGTGGCGCAGTGGTTAAGAATCCACCTGCTAATCCAGGACACGGGTTCGAGCCCTGGTCCGGGAAGATCCCACATGCCGCAGAGCAACTAAGCCCATGCGCCACAACTACTGAGCCTGTGCTCTAGAGCCCACGTGCCTAGAGCCTATGCTCCACAATAAAAGAAGTCACTGCAGTGAGAAGCCCACGCACCACAATGAAGAGTAGCCCCTGCTCATTGCAACTAGAGAAAGCCTGAGCGCAGCAACAAAGACCCAAAGCAGCCAAAAATAAATTAATTAATTACAAAAAAAATTCTTCCAGAACACAATTTTTTTTTTTTTTTTTTTTTTTTTTTTTTTTTTTGCGGTACGCGGGCCTCTCACTGTTGTGGCCTCTCCCGTTGCGGAGTACAGGCTCCGGACGCGCAGGCTCAGCGGCCATGGCTCACGGGCCCAGCCGCTCCGTGGCATGTGGGATCTTCCCGGACCGGGGCACGAACCCGCGTCCCCTGCATCGGCAGGCGGACTCTCAACCACTGCGCCACCAGGGAAGCCCCAGAACACAATTTTTAATGGTTGCATATTATATCATATAAAAGTTCCATGGCTTACTAAGTTAGCTATTTTAACTATAGTTGGACATTTAGATTATTAAAATATTAAAAACAATGCTATTCCCCTCACCTGTCCCACCCCAGTAATCTTTAGAGAATTAACATATGGTCACAGGAAATTCAGTAAGCATGACAATTAAGAGCAAACAATTTTTAAACTAGATCTGGGGCTCCAGACCTGGTTCATTCATTATCTAGCCTCACTGTTTTCAAGATAAAAGTAGTATTAATTTCATATGGTTGTTGTGAGGATTAAGTGGAATAATGTATGTAAAATACTTTTAGCACAGTTCCTGAAGCACACAGTGAAGGCTCAATAAATATTATTCGAATTAGCTAGTAATTTTCAAAAGAAGATGGGCATCTTTTTTGCATATATTTTGGTCCGTAGCTTGGAATACCTCCTTAGAAGAAATTCTGCTTTGCAAGGAAGAATTTCAAAGTCAAAGGAAAGTTAAGCATACTATCAAACTCTTTTCCTCCACAACTGTTCTAGTTTGTACCGCCATTTGTAGTCCAGGAAAATGACTATCTTTCCACATTTTCATCTGCATACACATACCACAGACACATAAAACATATTTCTGAGTTAAAAAAATGACAACTTGTTTTACTATATATTTTTTACTATTAGTGATACTGAAAATTAGGGATTTGTGTGTTTGTGAAATGCCTCTTTGTATACTTGGCCCATTTATCTTTTGGGGGCTAGTGTTTACTTATATATTTGTATCTGAATTCATCATATGTCAGGGTTATTACCCTGTGTCATCTTTGTTACATATATGCTTTTTATGTTTTGTTATATCATATTTTTCATTGGTCAAATTAAACTTTTTCTTCTGTGATGTCCTACATTATGTTGAAGTTTAGAAAGTCCTTCTTAAGTAGGGCAGACTGAATATGTGTTAATCTCTCTTCTTCCAGAAATCCCTCTAAGTGAGAATAAAGAATTAAAAATGGCATAAACCCACAAGAAAAAAAGAATAGGGGAGGGTTTTAATAGCACTAAAGAGATTTCAATATTTCAAAATATGAGAAGTAAATGGATAGCTTGTCTGTTTCGGTAAAGCAGAAAAAACTGAAACAGTAGCTTTTAGAGGAAAGCCAGTAAAAAACAAGTTCATCTGTCCTGTAGGCTCAGGAACTGGAAGTACCAATTAATACCTGTAAAGTCAGAGGTAGTCCAGGTAGCTCAGTTAGTAAAACATAAGAATCTGAAAGAGGTATCAGAGTGGGGTTGAAAATAGGATGCTTGGTGGAAAGGCTGTTGCCTTTTTGGAAAGGATGAACTAAAGAGGCTCTGAAATCTGAGGTAGCTGATGGTCAGGGTGCTGCCTTAAACAAAGGGATCGGGCTTCCCTGGTGGCGCAGTGGTTGAGGGTCCGCCTGCCGATGCAGGGGACGCAGGTTCGTGCCCCGGTCCGGGAGGATCCCACGTGCCGTGGAGCGGCTGGGTCCGTGAGCCATGGCCGCCGAGCCTGAGCGTCCGGAGCCTGTGCTCCGCAACGGGAGAGGCCACAGTGGTGGGAGGCACGCGTACCGCAAAAAAAAAAAAAGAAAAAAAAGAAAAACAAAGGGATTAAAATGAAGGTCTGTACAGTGAACAGTGAGAATCCTAGCTTCCCTTTGCAGTGTTTGGAACACTACTAGAACACTGACAGCCAGGGCTACAACCTTTCCTGTAAACACAAAGAATAAAAAACTTATATATGCTGACATTTGAGGGTTCGCCCTTGAGAGGCTCCCACCTAATCACTCTATGAATAGGGCCAGTACACAGTGCCCATACACATAAAGTATCTAGGTAGCATTTCAGTGTCACACTCTAAAATAATAAACAGCCAAGAACCACAAGAAAAAGACAAAAGAAACAAACACAAGAAAACTGGATGAATAAGAGGTATTATGGGAAACAAAGAAAAACAATAAATTTTAAAAGACTACATTTAAGAAGATTAAAATCATAAAATATATCTTTTCAGAACATAATGGAATGAAACTAGAAATCAATATCAGAAGGAAATATGGAAAAGTCACAAAGATGTGGAAATTAAACAACACACTCTTAAAAAAACCAATGGGTCAAAGAAGGCATCACAAGGGAAATCAGAAAATACTTAAGAGACTCCTGAAAATGAAAATACACACACAAAAACTTATGGAATGCAGGGAAAGCAGTGTTCAAAAAGAAGTTTTTATATTTGTAAACATCTATTAAAAACAAGGGGACTTCCCTGGTGGCCCAGTGGTTAAGGATCTGCCTTCCAATGCAGGGGATGTAGGTTCGATCCCTGGTCGGGGAATGAGGATCTCACATGCCACAGGGCAACTAAGCCCATGTGCTGTAACTAGAGAGCCTGCGTGCCACAACTACTGAGCCCACGTGCTCTGGAGCCCGTGTGCCACAACTACTGGGCCCGTGCACTGCAACTACTGAGCCCACGCACCACAGCTAGAGAGAGGCCCGCGCACCGCAACGAAGATCCTGTGTGCCACAACTAAGACCTGATGCAGCCAAATAAAAAAATTAATTAATTAATTAAAAAGAAACAATTTCTCAAATAAATAACCTAACTTTATATCCTAAGGAGCTACAAAAAGAAGAGCAAACCAAACCCAAACCTAGCAGAGGGGGAAAATAATAAAGATTAAAGTGGAGATAAATGAAATGAGAATGGAAAAGCAATACACAAAGCAACAAAACCTAATGGTGATTCTTTTTTTTTTGGCGGTACACGGGCCTCACACTGTTGTGGCCTCTCCTGTTGCGGAGCACAGGCTCCGGACACGCAGGCTCAGCAGCCATGGCTCACGGGCCCAGCTGCTCCGTGGCATGTGGGATCTTCCCGTACTGGGACATGAACCCATGTCCCCTGCATCGGCAGGCGGACTCTCAATCACTGCGCCACCAAGGAAGCCCCAAGGTGATTCTTTTAAAAGATTAACAGAATTAACAAACCTTTAGCTAGAATGACCAAGAAAAAAAGAGAGAGGTCCTTACTAAAATCAGGACCGAAAGTGTGGACATTACTATCAACCTCAGAGAAATAAAAAGGATTATAAGAGAATACTATGAATAACTGCATGCCATCAAAATAGATAATCCAGATGAAATGGACAAATTCCTAGAAACACACAAACTACTAACTGACACTAGAAGAATTAGAAAACCTAAAGAAACTTATAACAAGAGATTGAATCATCAATCAAAAACCTTCCAACCAACAAAAACCTGAGACCATATTCTACCAAACATTTAGAAGAATTAACACCAATCATTCTCAAACTCTTCCAAGAAATGGAAGAGAAGGAAACAGTTCTTAACTCATTCTATGAGGTCAGGTATACCATGACACCAAAGCCAGACAACGACATCACACACACACACAAAAGAAAACTATACAGCAGTATTCCTTACAAATAAGAACAGAAAAATCATCAACAGAATACTAGGAAACTGAATCCAGCAGCACATTAACAGGATTACACACCATGACCAAGTGGGCTTTATCCCAGGACTGCAATGCCGTTCAACATAAGAAAACCAACCAATGTAATATATCACATAATGGAATGAAGGAAGGAAACCACATGATCATCTCAACTGATGCAGAAAAAAACATATGAATAAAATCCAACACCCCTTCATGATAAAAAACTCAGTAAACTAGGCATAGAAGGGAATTTCCTTAACATGATTCAAGGTATTTATGAAAAACCCACAGCTGACATTCCACTCAGATCAGGAAAAATTGAGAAGCATGTCCACTGTCACCACGTGCATTTGAAAGCATACTGGAAGTTCAAGGTGGGGCAATCAGACAAGAGAAAAAAATAAAGGTATACAAATTGGAAAGAAAGAAGTAAAATTAAATCTATTGAATTTATAGATGACATGATTTTGTATACAGAAATCCTAAAGAATGCACAAAACAAACTATTAGTGCTAATAAATGAATTCAGCACATGATCAACACAAAAAATCAGCTCTATTTCTACACAGTAGCAATGAACTAAAAATAAAATAATTCCATTCACGATAGCATCAAAAAGAATAAAATACTGAGAAATAAATTTAACCAAGGAAGTGTAAGACTTGTACACTGAAAACTATAAAACATTGCTGAAAGAAATTAAAAGACCTAAATAACTGGAAAGACATCTAATGTTCATAGACTAGAAGATAATATTGTTAAGGTGGCCATACTTCCCAAACTGATTCAATGCATTCTCTATCAAAACCTCAATGGCCTTTTTTGCAGAAATGGAAAAGCTAACTGTAAAATTCATACAGAATTGTAAAGGACCGCTAATAGTCAAAAGAATCTTGAATGAGAAGAACGAAGTGGGAGAACTCACACATTCCAATTTTAAAATCTACAAAGCTATAGTAAACGAGACAGTGTAGTACTGGCATAAGAAT
Source organism: Tursiops truncatus (assembly GCF_011762595.2). Lineage (NCBI taxonomy): Eukaryota > Metazoa > Chordata > Mammalia > Artiodactyla > Delphinidae > Tursiops > Tursiops truncatus. The sequence continues at coordinate 63,461,424 of NC_047049.1, read as the reverse complement.
AGACATATACACCACTGGAATAAAATTGAGAGTCCAGAAATAAATCTATAGCTACAGTCAATTAATTTTCAACAGGGTGCCAAGACTTAACAAACAATGGTGGGACAACCAGGTATTCACATGCAAAGAACGAAGTTGAACTCTTACCTCACACCATGGACAAAAATGAACTCAAAATAGATGAAAGACCTAAATGTAACAGCTAAAACTATAAAACTCTTAGAAGAAAACTCAGGGGTAAATCTTCATGACCCTGAATTTGTCCATGGTTTCTTAGTTATAACACCAAAAAGCACAAGCAATAACATAATAGACAAAAAAAAAAAAAAAGACTTCACCCAAATTTAAAACTTTTGTTATCAAAGGACACTAGCAAGAAAGTAAAAAGATAATTCATACACTGGGAGAGAATATTTGCAAATCATATATTTGACAAGGGTCTAGCATCCAGAATACATAAAAGAACTCCTAAAACTCAGCAACAAAAAGAAAAACAAGCCAATTAAAAAAGTGTATAAGACTTAAAAAGACATTTTGCTAAAGAAGGCATACAAATGGCCAAACAAGCACATCATTAGCCAGTAGGGGATGCAAATCAAATCACAATGAGAGGGACTTCCCTGGTAGTCCGGTGGGTAAGACTACACGCTCCCAATGCAGGGGGCCCCAGGTTCAATCCCTGGTCAGGGAACTAGATTCCACATGCATGCCGCAACTAAGAAGCCTGCATGCCACAAGTAAACATGCCGCAGCAAATATCCCACGTGCCACAACTAAGACACGGTGCAGCCAAAATAAACAAATTAATTAATTAATTTTAAAAAACCACAGCGAGATACCACTTCATACCCACTATCATAATAAGAAAAATACAGAAATACATATATAAAATATATTTAAATATATATATATATATATATATATATATATATATATATATATATATATATATATACACACATACATACATATATATATATATTTTTAAAGGAAAGTGGCAAATGTTGACCAGGATTGTAGAGAAATTGTAATCCCCATGTATTGCTGATGGGAATGTAAAATGGTATAGCCATTGTGGGAAACAATTCGGTGGTTCCTCAAAAAGTCAAACAGAATTATCACATAACCTAACAATTCCATTCATAGGTATATACTCAAAATAACTGCAAACAATAACATGTACACAAGTTTTCACAGCAGTACTATTCATAATATTTAGCCAAAAGAGGTAAACAACCCAAATGTCCATCAACTGATGAATGAATATACAAATGTGGTATATCTATATAATGGAACATTATTCAACTATAAAAAGGAATTAAGTACTGACACATGATACAACATGGATGAGCCTCAGAAACATTATCCTAAGTGAAAGAAGCCAGACACCAAAGGCCATACACTATATGGTTTCCATTAACAGCAAATATCAAGAATAGACAAAGCCACAGAGATAGATAGTAAAGCAGTGATTGTCTGAAACTGAAGGAAGAAGGAAATGGGGAGAAACTGCTTAATGTCTACAGGTTTCCTTTTGAGGTAATGAAATGTTCTGGAACTGGAGAGTGGTGATGGTTGCACAACACTGTGAATGTACTAAATGCCACTGAATTGTACATTTTAAAATTCTTAAAATGATGACTTTTATGTTATGTGAATTTTACCTCATTAAAAATAATATTAAATTAAAAAGAACATATAGCCCTCTGCCTTCCTCCTTCTTTCCTACACCTTCTCTGAGGAGGTGGTCCAGTATGTCTGGGGCTAAGCTTTTGGCCAATGTAACCAGAAGACTAGCTACTTACTGAGTAAATACCTGGAAGATGATGGCTGTTAAGTTTCTCACTAGTGATTTAAGTCACATAAAATGGAAAGGGAGAAGGCTAAAGTAAACTCTGTGGTGTTTGTATAGAATTAGAGGTGTCAGTATCATCTCATGGTTTTTAACATGTGTGTATGTATATATATACACACACAAATATGTGTGTGTACATGTATACATATATATAAATATCCATACATGTTGAAATCCAGGAGATGTATGCCATGTGTGTATACATACATATAGTTCCTAGTTCTGTCTGCTGTGAGACTCTGAAAGCAATGACTCCTTGGTAGCAGTGAATACACGTAGCATCCAGAGCTTGACTTCTAAATACCATTTTATACTTAAAGAAGTCAGGGCTCTTAGGAGAAATGGCTAATGCCAGGACTGGGGTAGAGAAAACACAAAATGAGCCTGGAACATTTTCTGTACCAAATGTAATGAATAATTAGAGAATAATGGGAACATGTCAAAAGTACACAGAAGAGCAGCTCTATGGGGCTCCGATTGCCCAAATCAAGATATAACTGAAAAGGTATAAGAGATCCACAAGGAATTCCCTGCTGGTCCAGTGGTTAGGACTCCGCACTTCCACTGCAGGGGGCATGGGTTTGAGCCCTGGTTAGGGAAATAAGATCCCGCATGCCGCAAGGGCACGGCCAAAAAAAACCCACAAAGATATACAATAAAGCTTGTTACGACTGCCCCTCCCCTGGTCTCAAAACATTACCTTTCTGCAGAACTGAATAGAGGCCCATAGAACTCTTTGTGTTCCTGGCAGACAGGCGTCCACCCCACGGACACTCTTCAAATTCTATCTGCTACACCACTACAAACTGCCCTAAGAGATCAGCGCCAAGAAAGAGACCATAATTTGAACAGATTGTCCACCTACCTCAGAGGCCATCAGGACTATTCAACCATGTCTTACATGCCTAACTGTCAACAAAGGAGGCCTAAAAACTCACAAGTTGTCCCTAATCCCACTTCCATGTGGCAGTGTACAGGCCCTAAAATCTGACACAATGTTACTAACTGTCCCTGCTCCACCAGACCCCTTCTCTCTTCTGGAACTCACAATCTATCATTTGGAAAACTGCCTATATCCTAAACTTCTCCAAATTCTCCTTGCCCCTTTTCTAAATGAACAAGGCTGTCTCCTGAAGATGCTGTTTCCCCTGCAGCTCATAATAAATGGTGTTTGTTTAACCTTCCAACCCCTCATACAACCAGGCCTAGAGAGAGGTCTCCTGGCTCTTCACTCCTTCTAGACCTCCTTCCATTTGCCTTCTTAAAATCCCAGCTTCTGTCAAACACATGCCAACTGACCATTTTCCCTGCTACTGTTCCTTGTGCTGACATCTAAAGACATTCACAGTGCACTCATTCACAGATTCTGGCACTATCTTTTGCTTTCTTTTTCTACCACTATTCCTGCCATCGTTTTTGACGATTTCAATACCCGGGCCAAAAAAGGCATCCAACACACTAGCCTCTCAGTTCCTTAAACTGCAATTTTCCAACAAAAAATTTCCAACCGTCTTGTCCTCCCATCACATCTCAGACACCCATTCCCATGGTCATATTTTATATTTAAATGCAACCACCCAAATTTTAAGCATTCCCTATCTGACCATCATTTCTTACTTTGTAACTCACCCCCCCCAATACTTTGACTCACACTACAACTCAACTCCACCAGCAACTACAAGCCATTAACCACACTACTTTTTAAAAAATCATCACCTCCCAACCAAGTCCTTACATTTTCCTCCTTACAAAGCTTAAATTCTATAATCCATCAAGATAATCAATCATTCCCCTGCTCTTTCTTCCCTTCTGTTTATACTCACTTGCTAAAACCACAACCTAGTTAATCAACTGTCTGTTTCATTTTTACCTCTACCTAAGCAGCTAAATGTGACTAAAGAAAATAAACACAACCATGTTGATTGGTCTCCTTTTAAAATTCATGAACGTACGTTTCAAATGGGCCTCCAATGCCACCAGTCTAACCCTGTATTTATTTACATGGTCATCTTATTTTCCCACTCCCCTAAGTGATTATTTCACTCTTTCTCCTTTCTTCTTCAAACCTCCAACAACCTTCCCCCTATTCGAACTTTTTAACAAACTTGCGTCTTATTTCACTGTAAAGTAGAAATAATTCTAAGAGAACTTGCACAACCTCCCACCATCAAATCTACCAGAAGATTTGTATTTACATATATACTTGGCTTTCTCTCATGATATTATGGATCTATGTGTCTGATTAGAGTCAATCCTCCACTAGCATACTCATCTGCATCTTTTCTTCACAATTTAAGGACTGTGCTCCTGCAGCTGATATCCCCTCCTGCATAGCTGATTTTCTACTTTCTGAGTAATTCATCACAACAACATGCAAACATGCTTTAATTTCTCATGTAAAATAAAATACCCTTTCTTGATGAAGAAAAAAACATGTATAGTATAGCACTTCTTTTTAAAAATACTTCTTATTTTCAAATACTTTAACACTCACAAGAAATTACACAAATAGTACAAAATTCCTCTGTACTCTTTACTCAGTTTTCCCCAATAATAACAGCTTAAATAACCATACTTAAAACCAGGAAACTGACATTGGTATGTGGTATACTACTACATACGTACTTATATTTATTTTTTCAAAAACGGTTAAACTGTAACATTCCTTTTGAAAAGAATAACTTTAAGAGGAGGGAGGAAGTACAGTGGAGGGGGTAGAGACAAAAGTTATACTTTTTTAGATACGTTATTTTGTAGACTTGACTTTGGAACTATTGTAACTATTTCATATAACTATAAAACTAAATTGAAATTAAACAAGCAATCCCTAAAAATTAAAAATTCTACAAGTTAACCTACGTGTGTATCTACTTGGTATAATGATACAGAGTGTACCAATTTCAAGTGATATCAAAACACAGTTATTATAAAGATGTTAAAACAAACAAACAAAAAACACAGTTATTTGCCTGTGTATCTCACCTGGGGTATACTCAAAGGGCAAAAAAACCCTGCAAAATACTTAAAAATGAAACAAAACAAAACTACAGTTGACCCTTGAACAGCTCAGGGGTTGGGGCGCTGATCCCCTGTGCTGTCGAAAATCTGAGTACAATCTTATAGTCAGTCCTCCATCCTTAGATTCAACCAACTGAGGACCGTATAGTATCACAGTATGTATTTATTGAAAAAAATCGGCGTATAAGTGAACCTACACAGGTCAAATCCATGTTGTTCAAGGGTCAACTATATTTTCAGTTATCATAATATTGGTTGAAAGGTTGGTATTGTTAGGCAATAAATGTATAAGTCTGGAACATTTTATCACACCAAGTACACCAGGTAGCAAGGAAGCTACTAAACAGTATTAAGATTGTGTCAAAAGGACTCAGGTGCCAAGTTGAAGAGCTCTCCCTGGACAAAAGTGGGATAATATTAATAAAGATAATAACTGCAACAGACTGAAAAACATCAACTATGTTTAAGTCCATGAATATATAATAATATTCGAAAACAAAATCAAAAAATGAATTGTCACCACTGGAGCATGCTAATTCTTTTGAAAAATAACTACAGAGAGAATTCTTTCCCATATGAACTGTACTAATAAGGATTAAATAGCAGATATGAGAAAATTTCTTTACATGTAAGTATCCAAGCTACAAAAATGAAAAAGAAATGTTAGAGTAAGAGTAGTACCATTTTGCCACCCCTAATAAATTAACTAGCCTAGGCACTGATCATCATGACTGCTAACATCACAAAGGACAGCCAGTCTCCTGGAAGAATGAATAAATAATACATCAAGGTTTTTAGAACAAACAGTAAATAATTCAAATTTCTTTCAACTCAGAGTTCTACAAACTGAACCATCCATTTCACTTACAGTTTCTAAATCAGGGGCCGGCAAACTTTTCCTGTAAAGGGGCAGACGGTAAATATTTTAGGCTTTGTTGGCCATAGGGGCTCGTTGTAACTCCCCACTCTGCCTCTGCCAGTTTTAGCTAGAAAGTAGCAATGGACGATAGATAAATGAGTAGGCACTGACTTTATGTGCTGGGAAGAACTTTCATGGACTGTAGTTTGCTGAGTAGTTACCTCTGCCCTAAATTATAAGGTAGAGAAATCAATGATCCCTAATGATAAATTAATTCTCCCCAGAAGAAAAGTTCATCTGGTACTTATTCAATCCTCAAATCTAACTCAGCAGAACAGTCAACATCATTTTCAGGATGACCATTCCGTAATTTATTTTGCTAATTTGAAATGTGTGGTAAGCATTAATGTGTTCTGATGACTCTGAATCCAAACGTTTATAATTTTTAAAATTGTAATAAAGAAGATCTGTAAATAAAATGTTAGGTATCCAGTAATAACTCCTATTTATTACTGAGCTAAGTTGAAACATATAGGTATATATACATAGGTGTATACAGACAGACAGACAGATAGATAGATATAGAAGTAATTTAGACGGTTGGACTTTTTACCTTATCAGAAAACCAAATGAGCCTGGAATCTTCATAATACCTAAACATGCCATATTTAGGATCCAATAATTCCCTCATGATGAGCAAGAAAAATTCTTTGCGTACCCCTCCTGCATCAACAGCATCTTCTCCAACAAATATAACCTAAAACAGGTTAATGCAAACACTGAATGTAAAGAAATGAACGTATATTCTGGAAACCCTACAACACGTTATTTATTACGAATAAAAGCGTGGCAATTAATAGCTAAAAAATTTTTAAGTATGTAATTTTATTAAGATTCAAAGATACACTAAAAATGAACAGGAAAACTTTAAACATATTTTCTAAATAAAAGTTCCAATTATACAAAAGAAAATGTTAAATTACCTTGAGTGGCTTTTTGTAGTCTATATTCTTTGTTTTCCTAAGGACTTCCATTGCATCTCCTACTATATTTTCTCTACGTACCACTAGAATTAAGCAAGGATTCACAGATTCAATCACTGGGAGAAAAAGAGAGGAGACATTCTGTCTGTGGGCCTGGTCAATAGCCATCTAGAAAACAAAAGAGTAAAAATTTAATAGCAATGCTATAAAGAAGCTGCTGTGACTGAATAAGCTAACCTCTACCTACTAATTATAGATATCCTATAATTCCTATACTACTGAATTCACACAGCACCTAACACAGTATTCAGCACAGCATCAGAGCTTAATAAACTGAGCATAAAGAGTATCCTTTTGAATTTTTTTATAGTAATGTATAACTGATGATACCATTAAGCTAAGTAAGCATGGAACTGTAATAATTATGATAAATCTGAACACTGTTGTTTCTCAAAAAATAACTAGGATGGAGAGTGAGGAGAAAAAGAAAACAGCATTAAAACAACCCTTTAAAGAGAAAAAGAAACAGCCTGGCCAACTAAAAGGTTTATAGAAATTCATTTAGTAGAGTTATCACCATATATGCTCACAAACCAAGCATTTGGCTTTTACCATTTAAAGCTTTTATTTTTTTCCTATGATTTTCCTTGTGTTCTTAATTCTAAAATGGAATATCCTACATTGAAAGCACCAAGTGATTAACTTTCTTTCTCTCTCTTTTTTTTTAATATTTATTCATTTATTTGGCTGCACCAAGTCTTAGTTGCAGCACACAGGATCTTTGTTGCCGCATGTGGGATCTAGCTCCCTGACCAGGGATCGAACACCGGCCCCCTGCATTGGGAGCATAGAGACTTAACCACTGGACCACCAAGGAAGTCCTGATTAACTTAGCATTTAACAAAGATTGCTAAAAAACTAGCAATCTAGCTGTTAGTATAGAATCCTACAAAAATATTTATTTCTTCTGTTGATGAAAATGGAAATAAGCACATCTCTAAAATTTCTCCTACTATTATTGTTTAAATATATGGAAGAATTTAGAATAGTAAACGCATTTATTTTAAAGGAATAAAAATTGCCATCAAAATTGGGGGAGGGGTAATTTTAAAAAGCATTTTTAGACTATTAAGTGTTCAAGGTCTCATCTCATCCTTAGTCCTCAGCCTCTATAGTCTGATATTCTATACCAGAGGAAGAAACTCAAAAACTTTTAAATTTACAAGTCCAAATGATAAAGCAAACTTACTGTAGTCCTTCACGGTCATAATGTAAACTAGTTTTAAAATTTCTCATTATAAAGGAAAGAAAGTTCAGCTTAAAGTGGGGGGGCGGAGGGGAAGGACAGTGGGGAGGAGGAAGAGGAGATGACCAACCTCAGGAAAGTACCTTATTTATTACTAAAACGTTCTTCACGGACATTTCATACCCTCCTCCTAACAACTGATCAAATGCCTCCTACTTTTTAACATCACCTCACCTCTACTGATTTTCATCTCTTACCAAGTATATAAATAGGGAAGATATAATAAAGCAAGATTTGAAACAAACCATTTTATCAAGTAAACTAGTCAAACTGTTTATAAAGACTGTATATTTCTATAATGAAAGAAGATTATACCATTTTTTAGATATAAAATGATAAAAATCTAAATTATTCTATGTCCTTTTAAATATATATAAGTATCCCTCATAAGAATACACATTTCACATGCAACAGTCTTCTTCATAGGTACCAAAGGTGCTTTGGTAAAAGTAGCTTTTTTTTTTTTTTTTTTGGTATGTGGGCCTCTCACTGCTGTGGCCTCTCCCATTGCGGAGCACAGGCTCCGGACGCACAAGGCTCAGCGGTCATGGCTCACGGGCCCAGCCGCTCTGCGGCATGTGGGATCTTCCCGGAACAGGGCACGAACCCGTGTCCCCTGCATTGGCAGGCGGACTCTCAACCACTGCACCACCAGGGAAGCCCGTAAAAGTAGCTTTGCAAAAGACAGACCACAAAGGCACAAAATATCCCCAAAGACATTTCAAATACTTTAAAAAAACACCAGAGAAACAATTCAAAAACTACTCTCAAATTAAATTAGTACTATACAATATTTTACCTGCATCTGTAAGACTGCATCTGTTTGTAACAGAGTAGTTTTTGCTTGGGCGTCAAATACAAATGGATATGTGCAGATTGTAACAGGGATATCTGCCAACTAGAAATAAAAAATTAGCTTATTAGTACAAATTGGTTTGTAACTTCTTGTAGGTACTGTCATTTCTTGTGTAAAGTTGATCATATTCTTGGTTTATTCACTTTTGTGTCATTCAGGAATTATAAATAAAATGTGGCTTATTTCTTTTTTTAATTTAATTTTATTTTTTATACAGCAGGTTCTTATTAGTTATCCATTTTATACATATTAGTGTATACATGTCAATCCAAATCTCCCACTTCATCACACCACCGCCCCCCCCTCCCGCCACTTTCCCCCTTTGGTGTCCATACGTAAAACGTGGCTTATTTCTGAATATAGAATTTTTACTGATAATTAGATGAGGCATTGGAATAACCCTAATTCCTAATTTTAGGAGATAACTGTATACTTGAGAATCCATAAAATTGTAAATTACAGGTATCTTTTGCTTAACATCTTAACTCCAAGTTTCAGTGAATTAGGCTGCAAATTTATTCTAAATGTGGGGCTCCTATGTTAAATACAGTTCCCAGTTCTTATATGTTAGGGCTACTCTAGCAAGTGAGGCCAATGATAAGCAATCTACTTATTCATTCAACAGATATTTACTGCCAGGTCATTAGGGGGACAACACTATTATAAGCCCAACAATCTGTTCATTCATTTAACTTACAAAATAAGCACGATTAGTATTATTATTTTCTGTCAATCTTCAAAGTTGATCAGTAATAGCTGATCTATTATTACCATTATCAGACATTAGTCACCTTATCAACAATTATTTATCCTAGCAGGTAAAACATAGTGATTGATTGCTAAGTTTTTAACAGGGCAGAAAAATACAAAGAGCTATGAATTGCCAGTCACAGATCTTGCAGTTGGAGGATGTTATACTACCATATACCCAACAAAGCAAAATTTTTGTGCCAGCCTTGACACAGAGCCCCTTCTTATTATAAGGCTTCCAGTGAAGACTTAATACACCATGAAACAATCCTCTTCTTTTTAAGTTCTTAGAAAGTTCTTTATATTAAGTCTGAATCTGCATTTCTATACATCACTTCGTTTTCTATTTCAGTCTTCATTCTGCCCCTGCAGGGAAGTTTATATGGTTTAGATACTTCGTGCTGCCATGCTCTCCCTAGGATGTCTTTTTCCCACACTAAACATGCCGTTTTTCCAACCATCCTGAAAATAATATGGTTTCCAGCTCTACTCCATCCTAACCGCCTTCTTTTATTTTATTTATTTATTTATTAGGCTGCGCCGGGTCTTAGTTGTGGCATGTGGGATCTAGTTCCCTGACCAGGGATCGAACCTGGGCCCCCTGCATTGGGAGCATGGAGTCTTAACCACTGGACCACCACGGAAGTCCCCAATAACCTTTTTTTAAATGTATTTCAATTTGTCTAAGCCTCTTTCAACTATGGCCATCAAAAACAATGAAATAATTCAATAGTGCCCAATCAGTATAGAACACAAGACTATCAACTTGTTGTTCTCAACATGAAAGACAATATGCTGAGCGACATTAACCCTTAAGTAAGTTATCATTCTTGGCTATTTCTCATATGACAAGTTTACCCTCCACCCTGTATTTGTGTCACTAACTAGCTATGGATGATAGAAAGTCTTTTTACTACTCTGAAACTCTAAAAGACTGAGATGATTTCTAAAGTCCCCTTTGGCTCCAAAACTCTTTGATTTCATAATTTTATGTGCTACTTCTATTTGACGATGAGGAAGCAAACAATGTCAGGCCCATAGTTTAAAGCTACTTCTAAATGCTTCATTGGTTCAAGTGCTGTGAAAAAAGCAAAGCAAACAACAAAACCTGAAGTCTATAACAGAAGTATAATACAACATTCCCAGGTATTAAAAAGGTGGCTCAGGATTGTTGATTATGTAAGCCAAAGTGCCAGAACTTTATATATTAAGATAGTACATTAAACAAAGTGAGGGAGATGACCATACTGAAAGTTTATTCTATTTTATGGCCATTTTGAGTGTCAATTATTAGTTTAAAAATTGAAAATCATTCTACTTCTCCAACATAAAACATTTTCTGCCTTCTGGGTAGGCATCTGTGAAATTTTATAAGTTTGCTTTTTTGTATTCTGAGGACACCGTAAATTTTATACTGGAAGGCTTTAGGAGGATAGGAACTATTTTAAGACAAACATTGTTAAAAGGCATCATATATAGGTGTAATGCTAACTAAAGCAGAGGGTCTAATTTTCTTCAGAAAATTCCTCTGAAATGTTATACAGGGCAAGTTCTATACACTCATTAAAATATATATGTATACATACATATATATATGTTTTAAAGTCACAAAAAAGAGGAACTTTGGGGTCTTCAATCACTTAAGACAAAACAGAGTATATCTTACTCTGAACATGAGACTTTATTACACCAAACTTACCTCAGTTAATCCATGGTTGACATCCTAAGACAGCAGTGCAGAACGTAACAGTAATGAGGAAAGAGCATTGTTAGTGTCCAAATTTAACTATTTCTATTCAAAGCAGCATTTCATTTATTTTGCTATAGCAGAATACTGAATTAATGAAGTAGACCAAAATACATCTACAACAAAACTTACCCTTTCCACATATACCTGATATATCTATAAATGTAATAAGACCTTCGTTTCAGGTATCTTGTGATCATAAAATCATTGAGGCTTGAACATAATGAAATTTGGTTTCAGCAACTAAGTTACGCCATTTGCAGAATTTAGGTAGAACAGGGAAACTAATCCTAAGCCTAACTTGGTCTTGAAGAAATAATTTTATGGCCCAATCTCTCCACCTGGAAAATGGAGAAAATATCCCCCAGATTTTAAGACTTGGTTAATCTTGACAGAATATTTGAAAAGTGTTTAGTAGATTAAAATGCTATGTGGAAAGTGAGAAAATAAGCCATAATTGTTTTTATTCATCAGAAATAAACAGTGAAACACAGGTATCTTATATTAAGCGTTCTTTAACACTGAATTAGCTAAAACAGAAAGTACAAGACAGGGCATAGGGGTTGGTAAGTAGAAAGAAGAAATGAAGAGAGAAAGAGGTATTTATGAAGGATATAATAAAGAAAATTATAATGAAAGCTTACCACTGCATTGAACAGAAATGCACAACATTTTCTTGAAGAAAGCTTTCATATATTCTCAGGGTATAGCCTCAAATAAAGTGCTAGAATCTCCAAAAGTACGTTACTAAATTTGCAGATGGCACCTCGTATACTGAGGAATTAATCTTACCCAAAGAGAGGTCTGATTTTGCCCTCAGCTACTGGGAGATGATCCACAGGACTTTGGAACGTCATACCTGGACAGGAGTATCTTTGTTTGCCTGGAGGCTCTGGGACATGTGGTTATCAGTTCTGCCTCCAGAAGGTCTGGAAAGTAAAGGTCAGCCACATGGGCAGTATGTGATGGAACCTCAATAAAAACTCTGGGCACCAAGGCTCCAGTGAGCTTCCTTGCTTGGGAATACCCTGAGAGTATTGACACAGATGGATGCTGGGAAAATAACTTGTCCATGACTCCTCAGGGAGAGGAAAACAGAAGCTCAGCCTTTGGTACCTTTCCCAGACTCTACCCTTATGCACTTTTTCCCTTGGCATTTTAATCTGTACTCTTTCCCTATAATAAACTATAGACGTCACTATAACAGTTTCCAGTTAGTTCTGTGAAGTCTTGTAGCAAATTACTGAACCTGAGAATGGTTCTAGGAATCCTCTAAGCTTGCAATTGGTATCAGAAGTGAAGGCAGTCTTGTGTGGACGATTCCCTCTAACTTTGTAATTGGCTAAATTCTTGCACGCCACAAGGGGTATCACTGGAAGTTTTAAGGTATTAGCAAACACTTAGGGTTTGTTCACTATATTGTGCTAAATAAAGCCAAAGCAGTGTAAGCATAAGTAAAATATGACTCTAACTTCCTGTTCTGAGAAAGGTAATTATTGATAATAGCTTCTTTCAAAAAATTCAGAGTACCAAGTTATCACTATATACGTACCCCATTGGGCACGTTAACAGAAGAATATATTTACAAGCTGTTTGCAGAAAAACCCTTTTAGATTGCACTCAGTTTAATTTAAAGCAATTTAACAGGAACAACTGAATACTTTTATAGTATATCTTGTGGGATGTTTTTTAAAGTGCTGTTACAGCTAAGAAGGTGTGAATAAGCAAAGAAACACCTTTCAGTATTTTCTGACTACCTATGGCCAGCTTGAAAACTATATTTGATACCTGGTATCATGGAAGATGGATTATATTCTTAATAATGAAACATTACTATATATGCACTTTTTATTGCTACATGTAAAAGATAAAGGTTCTAGGCATATCCTTTAGCACTGGGAAGCCAATAAGATAGTCATAACTTATAGTGTAACTAAACCATATTAAAGCAGAACAAAAGTTTGATGGTAGAGACAGATGGGAGCTAGAAGGAATATGAAAAATAATGGGACATGTGGAAAACTTGGGAAAAGAGACTATTAGATATCAGGCAAAATGATTTACCTAGGGGAGAGCCATCAAAGGGAAAACCATATTAAGGTCATCATTAGAAATTTCAATTTAAGTGTTAAGGATCTAAGACAAAAGCTCAAACATTTAAAAAGAAAAAAAGTAAATATGTAAAAAAGTAAGGATAAACTCCTCTGGGAAATATTAGAGTTGCAAGATAGTTGTTATATTAGTTGAAACTCTAAATGAACCAAAGTAGTATTTCCAAGGAAAATTTAGAAGGAAAAAATGTGGTGGGGGGTGCGGACAGGATATTACAAAATACGTGAGGTCAATGAAAGGTCTATTGCTAAAAATTTACCACATCATTCAATGTGTGACCTACTAGTGGCTCCACATCCACATACTCAAGCACTAACTGTTGGCTGTTTGTAGACTGAGGGCCCTGAAATTAGGTCAAGGCATGCCTAATTTTAGTTACCCAATGTCCTAGAAACTTGAGTAAGAAAGACCTAAAGGAATGTTCAAAAGTCAGGGTCTCATGGTCCAAAGCAGACTTTCACTAAGGCTGCTTTTAACATCAATGGTTAATGATAGTTCTAGTTAGTTATAGACAAAAAAGATGCAACTCCTTGGCATGTTTTAGTTTCAACAAATTACTTATGGCAAAACACTGTATCATTGCTGGTGAAATCATTATTTAAGGGTATAACATAGGATTATTCTGAGGAGGTATAAACAGAGGATACCGAAGTTACTGAAGTAATTCAAATAAATATGAAAGGTGTTGGTGACTAGGCAGAAAAAAAAAAGATACTTCTAAAACACGAAGAAAATGAAAAATAAACCAATATAACTTGGTAATTCAAGGCATAAGGAATCAGTCCAAGAGTCTGCAAAACATTAATGCCATTAAAAATGACAAGGGAACTTTAAAAAGCTAGTATGAACCTTCTGGGAAATATTATAGCTGCAAGGTTTATACTGCAAGTATTAAATGTATTGCAATATTAAAGAACACAAATGTATTTTAATTTCTTCATTTCATTAAATGAGGAAGAAACTCAAACCTAGAAAGTTAAGTACTGGCCTATCTTCCCAAAGCTGGTCTCCCTAGCTGTTATGTCAGTCTATCTTCCTAGTTTGCTGATGAGCATGTCATGTTAGCTCAGCACTGTCCGCAGTTAAAGTACAAAACCTTAATGCCACAGAAGAAATACAGTAATGATTTACAAACACAGCACAATTAATATTGAAGTAAAATTTATGACTTAAAAATATATAAAGTGTAATATCAAAGACTGTAAAAATGTCACCAATTTATCAAATGTATTTATTAGTACTTACTTGTATCTGACATTTCTTACATAGGCATACAGTTCTTGAAATATGCACTTTAAAAAATGCTTAACTTGATTTTTAATTATAAGAGGCACAGACTCAGCATAGACCTTTCTACACTTTATTCTAAATTAATCAATTTTTAACTAGATATATATTGATACATATGTACAGTAACGAAAAGTATAAGCAAGGGAAGAAAAAAGAGCAAAGAGTTTAGTTGTAACCACTAAAGTTGTTTTGTTTCTTTTGTTTGTGTTTGGCCGCACCGTGCAGCTTGTGGGATCCTAGTTACCCAACCAGGGATCAAACCTGGGCCTTGGCAGTGAAGGCATGGAGCCCTAACTATTGGACTGCTAGGGAATTCCCCACTAAAGTATTTTTATAAACAATTTTAGAGCAAAGTTAAAAGAGGTAAGCAAATAAACTGAGACTAATACCTAGAAAGTGGAGAAAAACATCAAATAGCAGAAGATAAAAAGAGAGAGAACTCATGTGCTCTTTTATTTTGCCAAGAAATTATTGTAGAGGGAGAAAAACAGATAAAAAGCAAAAGGAATCCAACTGAAAAAATGCCATACCCTAATATCAGAGTCTGGAAAAACAATCAAAACAGAGAAGCTTATACAGTAACCAGCAGGAGTAGGAGGATCAAGCAAAAACTTCATGGAAACATGAAAAGGGAAACAGGTGAAACAAGATGGGAAAATGGAAGAGGATGAGGTGAAAAGTTAGTCTCAGCTGTACAAGAGGATATTACAAGGAATGCAAAGAATTTCACAGAATTAGTTTTTAATGTTTAGAGACCAGGAAAGTATATACCTGATGGGTTCTCTTTTTTATTTTGTTTTTTTCCTTCTAGTTCTACTGAGATATAAATGACATACAGCACTGTGTTAGTTTAAGGTGTATATTCCTGACGGATTCTTAAAATCCTTGACTGGGAAAGAAAGGAAATGGAGAAAGAAATCTCAACAGACTATGGCATAAAGAGAAATATAATAAAGGTAATATATAATAAAGGTAATATAATAAAGGTAAAATAATTTTCTTGCAGTGTTTAGAACAAGGTAAAGTTTTACATATATACGTGTATATATTTATATATAAAATATATGTGTATATATATAAATACAATTTATAGACATATTTCTTATAATTCATAGTAATTATCTTCTATCAAGGAATATTTTAAACTTTCACATGAAGGAATGGAATTATTTCAAGATAACTCCTGTTCAATAATGGTATACATATGTACATTGTATACATAGATATAAGTACATATATATGTGTACATATGTCTATGTGCACATAAATACACATATACACATTTATATAATCACAAAACAGCATATGAGTATCTTTAGGATAGACACTTTAAAACTTTACTAACTTTACTTACAGGGCCAACATAATGTTCAACCTAGTATTAAGACTAGTAATGCAAGCATGAATTTTATTAAACAGCCTCAGGAAAAGTCTTTAGTGTTATGTGTAAATGTGAAAGTGATCTGAGCTCTCTCAAAGAAAGAAGGACCTTCAGATGTCATAATATAAATTAATAAACTACTTAAGAGTTAGTCAAAGACCTTCAAAGTAAATTGTCAGCTTTCTATTTCCGGAAGACTAGAAGAACCCAAATCACGGGTTCTAGATTCTCATTTCTAAGATGTGACATTAAGTCCACTATGCACATTAAAGAACAAGTTTCCACTGCCACAACCACCTATTCAATACCAGTCTGTCTACAAATGGAGAGAAAGGAAAAACATGTGGTTGAAATAGTAGAGCAATTTTCAAGTATATCAACTTAGAAAGTCTAGAAATAAGAATGTGGTCCTCTACTGTCTCCCTCTTACCAGAAAACAGTAGCACTGAAAGAATTCCTAAGGAAATTCAATTTGATATCATCACAGATACATACCAAGAGGAGTTTGGATACAAGTCTGCCAAGCTTAAAAGCAAACATTCAAACCATAGCTTTTCCATGTAGCACAAGATTACAGCTAGTTTAAAAATCCTATTAGACTGGCATTTCTCTTAACTTGTTCAGAATACAAGTAGTTTATGACCTACATACCAGAAAAAATTCGGATGTCAAAGAACATCAGATCTAATTCACAGTGATCCAAGAGGATATAACTCTCCAGGAGAGAGTGAAATGCTTAGTGAAATAAGTCAGACAGAAAGACAAACACTATATGATATCACTTACACGTGGAATCTAAAAAATAATACAAATGAATCGATATACAAAACAGAAGAGACTCACAGACACAGAAAACAAACTTACAGTTATCAAAGGGGAGGAGGGAGGAGGGACAAATTAGGAGTAGGGGATTACAGCTATGAACTACTATACATTAAAATAGATAAGCAACAAGGATTTACTGTATAGCACAAAGAATTATATTCAATAAAAAAACTAAAAAGAAAATGTTGAGGTGGGATATAAAGCTAGGTGCTCTTATGTCACACTCCTTCCTTATCATATTTACGTTGTGAGCTGAGATTCCTGATCAAGAGAACATAATCATCTTCCATATCAAATATTAACTTGATTATTAAATTTGTAGAGTTATAATTAATTTACCAATTTGTTATGCCTTAAGAATTCTTTTAAAAGCTATGTACCAGGAGTTTAGAACTAGTTTAGTGTTTGTATATATCTAAATAAGATAATCGTAAATAAGGTAAGTGAGCTCCGGACGCGCAGGCTCACGGGCCCAGCCGCTCCGCGGCATGTGGGATCCTCCCGGACCGGGGCATGAACCCGTGTCCCCTGCGTCAGCAGGCGGACTCTCAACCACTGCGCCACCAGGGAAGCCCAACACTAAGCTTCTTAAAGGAATTATTTTATTTTAAAAGGAGTCTATATAATCACTCCAGTCTCAAAAACACTGCTCAAAGACCTAGGGCATCTAGGTGGTGTATCAGGGTTTACATGCAAGTTTTTCGATAATAAAAGTTCATTTTCTGAATCATCAGTTTTCCTCAATGGTAAATAATTTTAATCCCTTTTATATTGCAGTAAATATTTATTTATTTTTGAATTTTATTTATTTTTTTATACAGCAGGTTATTAGTTATCCATTTTATACATATTAGAGTATATATGTCAATCTCCTAATTCATCATACCACCACCCCCCTGCAGTAAATATTTATGAAGCCCCAAATTTGCATTCTCTTGAAGATAAAATATGAGACTTCACACAAATCCTGCAGAGGGAAAATTAATAACCTCAAGAAATATGTTTTTTCTCCTGTCTTAGGGGTTCACTGGAGGAAGAGTTTGAAAAGCTTTATCTAGGTGAGAGCTTTAGTTTAAATAGGGAAGGAAAAAGGAAATATTTATTCAAAGCTTTCCAGAGGTCAAGTATTTTTTCTTAAAAAACTGTTGTCCCTTGACACCAGCTAACCACCCTACTTTTTTACTCCCTTCTCTTCAGCACAGAACTTCTTGAGAGTACTGCCTATGGCTTTTGTTCCCTATCCTCACCCCTAAATTTCTCTTAAGCATACTTACTCTAGACGCATTATCAAGGTTACCAATGACCTTCACGTAACCAAATGCATTGATCAATTCTATGGTTTTATCCTATTTCTCAGCAGCGTTCAATATGGTTTCTCCTTCACTTTTCAATTTTGGTTCCCACAACTCTCTCCTAGTTTTCCTCCTACCTCTCTTAACCTCCTTTGTTGATTTCTCTCCTTTCCTCATCTCATATCCATCAGCAATTCTTGGCCGTCTTACCTCCAAGAGGTACCCAAGTCCATTTCTATCTTCCATCTATACAACTACCAATCCTAGTCAAACCCATCATTTTCTCTCCCCTTATCTACTCCATTCCCCTCACTCCATCTTCCACAAAGCTGACAGAGTGGTTATTTCAGAATATAACTTACACTGTACAGTATTCACTCCCTGCTTACCACCCTCCAATGGCTTACCATAACACTTCAGATAAAATCCATGTCCCCGATCCTAATTTACTAAACCTTGCATGATCTGGCACCTGCCCATTTCTCTGATCCTTTCCCAGAACTCTCCCCATTCCCATATTTTAGCCATACTGGCCTTTTTCTATTCTTCAAACATGACAAGCTTGCTCTCACCTAAGGTCTTTTAGTAGATGTAATTTTTCCTGAAATTTTCTTTGCTCTGATCTTACATGGCTGCTTTTTGTCATTTAGATTACAGATCATACTTCATTAGACAAGACTTTTCTGATTACCCAATCACAAGAAACCATCCTGTCTTTATTACCTTCTCTTATTTTAATTGTCTATATAGTGCATATTATAAGCTTTTTTTTTTTTTGCTTTACTTGATTACTATCCATCTTGTCCACTAGATTATAAGTTTCATGAGAACAGGGCCTTATCCATCTGGTTAATCACTGTATTTCTCATACCTAAATAAGTGCCTGTTACAAAGGAGAGTCTTAATAAGTATTTGTTGAATATGCAAATGAGCAGACATAAATCTGTAGGATGTTTGTAAACTTGACTGAGTCTCCTAGTGATTCTGCAGGAAAAAATAAAATCAACAAATCTCTCCCAATCCAGATCCAAGTATCTAGGGAAGCAAACATGTACTAGAAGTGACCTGATTCCTATAGGTAAGAGCATCCTAAAAACAGCATGCACTAACTGCACTGCCATTCAAAAACTACTGTACTTTCTAAGTGCCTACTAGACATATTTGAGATACTGTAAGAAGTGCTGGTGAATAAACTGACAGAGTGCCTATCCACAAGGAGCTTGCAGTTGGTACCTAGCAAGCAATGAAAGGCTATTCACCTTCCTAGAACTGTTACAAGCATGTTGCTTAAATTACCTGCTTCAGGGGTGGAAAAGTTGGCCTTAAGTATATTATAATGGTTAGCAAATAAGAGTCTAAACCTGTTTTATATCTAGCTGCTTAGCAATTTCTATACTGAAATTTTGTGTGACTAATTAAAGTTTTATAAGACTATGATATTAGTTTTATTTTTATTTTATTTTTTTGGCCATGCGGCACGTGGGATCTTAGTTCCCTGACCAGGGATTGAACCCTCACCCCCTGCGGTGGAAGTGCAGAGTCTTAACCACTGGATGGCCAGGGAAGTCCCTATGCTATTATTTTAATTAAGTATCTAGTTATTAGAGACTTAGCCACATGGAAAGAAATATGTGGCACTTGTGGAGGTATGCCAAAAAACTGAAATCAAATTAAGCACATAAAAGGGGAAAAATAAAAACTAGAATCAATGGTACCACAGCTCACTTCTGGTAGTTCTGAGGCACCGATCTCACAATTTTAATACGTTCTTAGAGTTCAAGTATCAGAGACTCCAGTATCCTCAACATTAGAGAATTAAGAGACAACCTCATGCAAAGTAAATGAGACTTAGAAAAATAAGTCATATTTGCATTTTTCTGTAGAAAAGTGTAATCTATCTCTTTGGTTTGGCTTTGGTATAAGAGCAGAATGCTTACTTATAAATACTGTATAATATATAACTGCTCCTTTGCAATATGCTTTTATTTAAAAAATGAGCTCTGAATAAAAGCTCTGAAAAAGCTTTGTTGTTTCAAAAATACACAATTGTTCCTTTTGTATTAGAACAAATGATACATAAAAATGAAACCATAAAATGCAATAGGAAACATACCATTCCATAGGCCTGCTGTTGGACCCAGTTGATATAATCATTCCGTATGTCTATCAATTCTTGTACTTCATGTATATAAAATTTATCATATTGTATAATCTGTCCAGTTTTCTCATTTACCTACAAAAAACAAAAATGTAATTAACATTAAATTTAACCAGTACCTAAGAAAGAGACTGAAAAATGTTTAAATAGAATTGAGACTTCTTAGCTATTTTCTCTTCCTATAAAAGAATAATTTACTGAGTGCCTACCATATGCAAAATGCTAGTTAAGTGCTACGGGAAACACCAAGATTTATAAGATGTGATATCTGTATTTAGTATCTCAAAATCCATTA
Source organism: Tursiops truncatus (assembly GCF_011762595.2). Taxonomy (NCBI): domain Eukaryota; kingdom Metazoa; phylum Chordata; class Mammalia; order Artiodactyla; family Delphinidae; genus Tursiops; species Tursiops truncatus. The sequence goes on along the minus strand of NC_047049.1, from coordinate 63,440,697 downwards.
AAAAATATTTATGTAACCACCACACAATAGGAGATATGTACCATAAGTATATATATTATACAAAGACTAGAAACTATAAAGTCTTCTGGTTGGGAATGGGACTTAAATAATAGTAAGAATAGCTAATGCTTGTTAACCATCACTCAATAGTGGCATCTGATTATAATAAACTAAGAGGATGACATTTGGGTAGGATGTGAAAAATGAAGACAGTGCAAATTACCATACGAGAAAATTACTTACTAATTACAAAAGGAAAAACAAGTCTTAACAGTGGAGACCACCACCTTAACTGAGTGATCAAACTAACCACCACCCATACTGGGACAATCAAATATTATGTTCCTGCTGGGACTTCCCTGGCAGTCCAGTGGTTAAGACTCCGCGCTTCCACTGCAGGGGGCGCAGGTTCGATCCCTGGTCAGGGAACTAAGATCCCATGTGCCTCGAAGCACGGCCAAAAAAAAAAAAAAAATTTTCCTGCTGATATAATGCAACAGGAAGTACAGACATTATCTGTGAACCAAGAAAATGTCTAACCTGAATCTAGTCAAGTCCTTGATTCAAATTCCAGTTTATAGGAAATACAGGAAAAGAGGAACAAGTTAAACATCATTATAAGGAAACAGACAATTATCCTAATTGTAGGAACTTTACAAGAAGACTGGCCAGGACTCTCCAAAAAGTCAAGGTAATGAGATCGAAAGGTGGGGGTTATTCTAAATTAAAAGAAACTACAAGAGTTCTAGTGCTGGATATGGCAGAGTACTTTTTATCAGACTAATCCTCCTGACAATAACAGTTATAATCTCTGAACAGTATATTAAAAAAAACAACAATTTAAAAACACTGGCGATCAACCCAAAGCAGGCAGAAACAAGAATGAACACAATCTCTGAAAAAAGGAAAGCACATGTTGAGAACCACATTTTTTTTTTAACATGGGAGTACTTCCAAAGCAGCATAAGGGGTAGGGGATGTAGCACATGCAGAAAGCAACAGTTTTATCAGACAGAGAAGTGTGAGATTGAAGCTGCCAACATGGCAGACAATGAGGAAGAAAAATCCCAGAAAGGAATCCTGAGGACAAAGTCCCCAAATCTGCATGTAAATCCCCCCCACCTCTTTGGCTAACTCTTAAACCATGAAAGCACAAGTGAGATTTGGGGTGGGGGGACAGGGACGGACAACACCCCAACAGAAAGCAGCAACTGGGAGGCTACTCTTAAGAGTACATTTCAAGACAAGCATCTCCAGAGGGGAAAAAAGGTACATTTCATAATGATAAAAGAATTAATTTATCAAGAAGTCATGACAACCCCAAATAACAGCGCTTCAAAATACAAGAAGGGAAAATTGACAGAACCACCATCATCGTTAGAAGTTTTAACACCCCTCTCTTGGTAACTGATTTACAAAAAAAAAAAAGAAGGGCAAAATCAGTAAGTAAGATTTGAACATCAGTTTCAACCAACTTGAACTCGTTGCCAGAAGAGAGGGAGGTGAGGGCAGGAGAGAAATAGGTGAAGGAGATAAAGAGGTACAAACTTTCAGTTATGAAATAAATGAGTCACAGGTATGAAAGTGTACAGTGTGGGAAATATAGTCAATAATTATGCAATATCTTTGTATGGTGACAGATGACAACTAGACTTACCATGGCAATCATTTTGAAACGTATAGAAATATCAAATTATGTTTTGCACCAGGAACTAATATAGTGTTATAGGTCAACTGTACTTCAAAAACAAACTCAGAAAAGGAGATCAGATTTGTGGTTACCGGAGGTGGGGGTGGGGGGAGGGGGAAGTGGATGAAGGGGGTCAAAAGGTACCAACTTCCAGTTATAAGATAAATAAATACTAGGGATGTAACGTAAAACAACATAAATATAGTTAACACTTCTGTATGTTATATGTATGAAAGCTGTTAAGAGAGTAAATCCTAAGAGTTCTCATCACAAGGAAACAAATTTTTGTCTATGTCTTTAATGTTGTATCTATATGAGATAATGGATGTTGAGTAAACTTATTGTGGTAATCATTTCATAATGTATGTAAGTCAAATCATTATTGCTGTACACCTTAAACTTACACAGAGCTATATGTCAGTTATATCCCAATAAAATGGAAAGAAAAAATAGAACATTCCACCCAGTAATTGTACATGGGATGTTCACTAACATATATCATAACCTGGACCATATAACAAGCCTTAATAAATATCGTTAAAAAAATCCAACATATACAAAGTATGTTCTTTGACCACAACAGAAATAAACTAAAAGTCAATAACAAAAATATATTTGGAAAATCCTAGAAAACTGGCAATTAAAACACTTCTAAATTACCCCAAACTCTCCTTGTATCCATCAGAGAGCTAAAGTCACAAGATAACAAAGTAGCCTGAAGTCCAAGGATGGACAGATACTTCCAAAGAAATGGGTCACCATGGCAGAGCAAGAGGAAGTTTAGCACTGTCATACAAGCAGCGAAGAAGAAATCAGCTAAAATTCTAAGAAATTGCTTAAGGCTGAGTATGGGATAACTTGAGAGGATAAAACCCCCGGGAGCCTCAGACAGTTTGCACTCACTCATAGACTCTTGACACAGACCTCTACTGGGTGCCCAGGAGGATGAGTGGAAACAGGGCAGGAGATCAAGAGACTCTCTCAGTGGTGCAAGGCATTGGCTGCCTCTGTGAGAAAGAAACAAGGCCTGCCACCCCGTCCAGATCCTTCTCTCACATAGAGAAAGCAAAAACTTTAAGCCACTGAGGAAGGGGAAGCAAATTCTATGCCATGTTGCTGGAAGAGGGGAAAAATCCTCAATCCTTGGGAAGAAGGGGGACAAGAACTGTCCTGAGCCCAGAATCTTGTATCAGTAGCGCTAGAGGCTCTCTACTGCTGGGGGTGGGAGCAGAAACTCTGAGAAAATCCCATCCCCGAGACCCTGGTACACACCCAGCTATCTACCTAAGACCAACACTATACCACAATAACAAAGAACTTTTTCTGTCCCTTCTCCTCTACCAATTTTGAAAGCACTAAGTAATAAGCAACACCAGCTCACCACTGAGGAGGGGCAAAAGTGGGGAGAGAAATCCCTCTTTGGAGCAGGCATGCAGAGTGAAGCACAAACACTGAGAAGAAATCTTTGACATTTCACCTTCACCTTAAGCATCAGACAATATTAGAGGAATCTGAGGTCTCCGGTGCAATGAAGTTAACTACATCAAACTAAAAACTCAATTCCAGTTCAACTGCAGATTAGATTGGCTTAAATCCCTACACTAACAACCACATAAGAGGTATACACATACAGGATGTAAATCTAATTACTTCAGCGTTTACTATTTTACAGATAACCAAAAATTGTGACACATATCAAAAAGCAAATAAGTAAATAAAACAAAGACCACATAAAAAAGTCTAGAGACAAAGTAATCAACAGAGCCAGACTCAGAGATGACTTAATGAAAATAAAAACACAATACATCAAAATTTGTGGAATTCTGGTAAAGTAGAGCATAGAAGGAAATTTATAGCATTAAATGATGTTAGAATAAATGGTCTAAAATCAATGATCTAATAAGCCTCGGCTCAGGAATTCCCTGGTGGTCTAGTGGTTAGGACTCAGCACTTTCACTGCCATGGCCTGGGGTTCAATCCCACACGCTGTATGGCACAGCACCCCCCTCCTCCCCCCAAAAAAAGCCTCAGCTTTAAGAACCTGGAAAATGATGATCAAATTAAGGACAAATCAAGTAGAGAAAAGGAAAGATATGAAACAGAAAACATAAATTACACTCTATTTATTTTTTAAATTTAATATTAAATTTTTAAATTTCCCAAAAGAAAATTCCAAGCCAAGATAGCTTCACTGGTGAATTCTATCAAACATTTAAGGAAGAAATAATACCAATCTTTTTTTTTCCCAAGAGGTGACATATCTAAGTGGTTTTGTTTGTTTTAAATTATATATTTATTTATTTTTGGCTGCAATGGGTTCTTGTTGCTGCGCGCGGGCTTTTCTCTAGTTTCAGTGAGTGGGGGCTACTCTTCGTTGCAGTGCATGGGCTTCTTATTGCAGTGGCTTCTCCCGCTGAAGAGCACGGGCTCTAGGCGCACAGGCTTCAGTTAGTTGTGGCACATGGGCTCAGTAGTTGTGGCTCGCAGGCTCTAGAGCGCAGGTTCAGTGGTTGTGGCGCACGGGCCCAGCTGCTCCACAGGCATGTGGGATCTTCCCGGACCAGGGCTTGAACCCGTGTCGCCTACACTGGCAGAAGGATTCTTAACCACTGTGCCACCAAGGAAGTCCCAATAATACCAATCTTAAACAAACTCAGAAAACAGAGAAAGATAGATCATTTCTTAATTCACTTTATGAATTAGGATAACCCTGATACTAAAAAGCTGATGAGAAACAAAACTGACTAGATCAACATCACTCAACAAAATATGAGCAAATTAAATCCAGCAATATGCATAAAATAATACAAAATGTCCAAGTGGAGTTTATCCCAGGAATGCAAGACTGGTTTAACATTCAAATATAAATGAATTTCACTAAATTTCAGAAAAAAAGCAAAATAAATAAATAATTGTTCATCTCAATAGATGCAGAAAAAAGTATCTAACAAAATTCAACATCCCTTCATAATAAACACACCCAGCAAACCTGGAATAGAAGGGAACTTCTTCAAACAGATAAAGCCCACCTTAAAAGAAAACAAAACAAAAACACAACTCTACAGCTAACATCATATTTATGGGTAAAATATTAAATGCTTTCTTTCTAAGATGAAGAATTAGACAAGAATGTCCACTGCAACCATTTATATTCAACACTGTACTGGGAAGTCTTAGCCAATAAAATAAGGCAAGAAAATAACATGAATGTGCACATAAAAAATCCAAATTAATCTATAAGAGAAATATTAAATTGATTTATCAAGGTCACAGAGTACAAGGTGAAAACTCAACTAAATTTTGCCACACTAACAATAGAAACTCAACTAAATTTCTCCATACTAGCATCAGAAAATAAAAAATTTTAATTATCATTTACAATAGCATCAAAAACATAAGATAGAGTTGAGCAGCTGTAACAGAAACCACGCAGCTCACAAAGTATAAAATATTACTATCTAGCCCTTCATAGAAAAAGTCTTCAGACCCTTGCCCTACAGCCAAACTCTTTCTACCAAAAAAGAAAACATACCCAATAATTACACACAAAAACTCATTTGCTTTTCCCTCTCTAATATTTATGTTTATAAAAATATACATTAACTTTTATATTACATTGGACACTTAAAAAATTTAGTGACGCCTGGGACTTCCCTGGTGGTGCAGTGGTTAAGAATATGCCTGCCGGGCTTCCCTGGTGGCGCAGTGGTTGAGAGTCCGCCTGCCGATGCAGGGGACACGGGTTTGTGCCCCGGTCTGGGAAGATCCCACATGCCGCGGAGCGGCTAGGCCCGTGAGCCATGGCCGCTGAGCCTGCGAATCTGGAGCCTGTGCTCCGCAATGGGAGAGGCCACAACAGTGAGAGGCCTGCGTACCGAAGAAAAAAAAAAAAGAATATGCCTGCCAATGCAGCGGACAGGGGTTCAAGCCCTGGTCGGGAAAGATCCCACATGCCGTGGAGCAACTAAGCCCGTGAGCCACAACTACTGAGCCTGAGCGCCACAACTACTGAGCCCACATGCCACAACTACTGAAGCCCACGTGCCTAGAGCCCATGCTCCGCAACAAGAGAAGCCACCGCAATGAAAAGTCCACACACTACAATGAAGAGTAGCTCCCACTCACCACAACTAGAGAAAACCTGCGTGCAGCAACAAAGACCCAAAGCAGCCATAAATAAATTAATTAAACAAACAAACAAACAAATAAATTTGTTTTAAAAAGTTTTAGTGACTCTTGTTGAAAATGATTCGTGTGCCACTGACCTCTGATACATACTTTTCTTTATCTGGAATATTTTTTATTTTTAAAGGTAAATTTTCTTTCACCAATAGCAACCAGTGTTTGCAGTTTTTACATCCTGCAGATATGACACATGTTTTTGAAAAGAAATGCTATGTTAGAATAAAAACTAACAATTTAGAAATCAGGTTTGGTTCAGGAACAAGCAAATTTCAGTCAAGCTTAAGACTTGGTGGGAAATGATGGCTGATAGTTAATTCAGACACAGTGATTTAATAACTAAAGATAAAACCAGTTAATATTGCTTTAAAAATAGGGAAATTAGGCACTGAACAGAAGACTGATCCAAAAGACGTGGATATAGATTTACATATAAAATCAACAGTTTAAAAAATATATATAAAAATACATTTGTATGGTAGGTAAGATTGACAAGACATTATTTTTTTCAGGAAGTCTTCTTTAATTCTTCCGAGTTATGTGCCCTCCTATGTGTTTTCATAGCACCCTTCATTTTCCTTAATCTAGCACTTACCATGCTGCATCATAAATGCTTATAATCTTTTTTTTAAGCATTTTTAAAATATTTATTTATTTGGCTGCACCAGGTCTTAGTTGCGGCACTCGGGATTTTCGTTGCGGCACACGGGATCTTTAGTTGCAGCATGTGGGATCTAGTTCCCTTACCAGGGATTGAATTCAGGCCCCTGCACTGGGAGCATGGAGTCTTAGCCACTGGACCACCAGGGAAGTCCCTACATTTATCATCTTAACAAGGGCAGAAATCACATCTTTTCCTTGTCACTGCATCACTACTGTTTAGTACCATGATAAGCACATAATAGGCACTCAGTAAATATCTGTAAAATGAATAAAAAAGAAATCATATGGTAGAAGTTCAAAACAACCTATACAATCAGTGTTACTGCCCAAAATGTACAAAATAAAATCTATGTATGTTTGATCATAACATTTCGCATTTTAATTACAATTTAGTATTCTGATTTATAAACGTGAGTTCAGAGGAGGAATATGGTAGTATACATATGTCTTATATGTTTGGGTTTATTTAAGGGTTCCTTGCAAAAAAAAGGGGGGGTTGAAAATCACTGACTTAGAAGATTAACATGATACGTAGCACTTAGGCTAGTCAAAGTAAGTCTTTTCTTTTGTCATTATTAATATTTCTATAAGGTACTGTGTGAAAACTCAGAAACTACTAAATAACACAATTACTTGCCAGCAAACTCATTTACGTGGTAATACATCCATTCCTGACAGCAGGTACCAAAATTATCTTTCTTGTGATGCCATTTGGAGCACTGTGAATAATTTCTAATTCAAAGCTTCCCAAAGGACATGTCATAAGGGAGAAACAAGTCATTCATATATCCTGAAATGATCAGGAAATAGAGTCCAGTTCTATAGTTCCTAATCCTGCTCCAGGATTAGGTCAAGAAGGAAATTGTGTGAGAAACTTTTCCTAATTCTTAACCATGGAGCAGAGAGAAGAAATATATACAATTGTCAGACATAAGGTGTCCTCAAAAACACAAATCTCTGATTAGCAATTTAGGTTCCACTAAAGATGAAAATGAATCATCTCTGATAGTGAATATCCACAGTTATCTATGACAGATTAGGATCAAGTAAAGTTTTCTCCAATGTAAGAGGTAAAAGAAAGATAAATGATTGTCCTAAGGACTCCCAGTAAGAGATGCTTATGAAACTGATACCATTATTACCCTGCTTTTGAGTATTTAACAACTTCAAACAGGAACTCAGTTTCCTCATGACCAAATGAATCAAGATAAAAGTAGCAATTTCCCATCCAAATGGTGGTGGTGATAACAAAATCTCTGAATGTATAATAATTATACATATTATGTAATCTAAAAAATACATCAATCCTGGGAAACCATCAGGCCATTATTTCAATCCTTATTTTATAGATGATTCTCCATTTGCATATGTGATAAAGACAAAGACTTGTTCAAAATCACACTGATAAGAAGCAGCACAGATCGAGTTAGAATTTTTTTTTTTTTTTTTTTGCAGTACGCGGGCCTCTCACTGCTGTGGCCTCTCCCACTGCGGAGCACAGGCTCCTGACACACAGGCTCAGCGGCCATGGCCCACGGACCCAGCTGCTCCGCGGCACGTGGGATCCTCCCGGACCGGGGCACGAACCCGTGTCCCCTGCATCGGCAGGCGGACTCTCAGCCACTGTGCTACCAGGGAAGCCCCATGGTCTTTTTTCAACAATACAATGCTATCTGTAATCTGGAAGTATAAGCCTCTAGATCTAGGGACATAAAATAAAAGCAAAGAACCATCTAAACATATTATATTACTATATCTGCTGATGCAGAAGTACATTAGAAACAGCAGGGACTTTGGAAGTCGATTTGGATTTGTATTTCAACTCTGCTACTTACTGGTTTATGACCATTGATATTCAGATTAAGGGTCAAAATATAACTGTAAAGAGTTTAAAAAGTTAAATGAGGGATATACGTAAAGTGCTCACACGAATTAGTGTACGATGGAGGTTTCTAACCTTGGCCACTGTTACATTATTTTCCTTTCCCTTTCAGCTAGCAATAATTTAGGATCCTTGTTCTAGCATGGCTCCATCAAAAAGGTCTCTGGAGATGGAACCCCATAAGGTTCTCCTCAACAGAGACTGAGGCTTCTGAGCCAGGCACATAAATTACTTGCTCAAGTTCTGTCTGTAATTATGAAAGACAAAAGGTTCAATTTCCTCCTCCACTTCTCCTTCCCTCACTTTCATTTGTAGAAAAAGACACAGCTAAGGGAAAAAAGAATTTTTTTAAGAGGTAATGCAGATAAGAAAGGGGGGGGATGAATAATTATTTGGGAAGAGGGTCCTGCTGACAAAGGATGGTTCACTGAAGTAGTAGGAAAAGAGAATCCAGAGGAAAGAAAGAATCTAATCAACCTCTTGAATCCTAGACAAAAGGCATAAAGAAAAGTAGAGACCCATTCCATAACAACAGAAGATCTTAACAGCAGTTTACTGCAGAATCCAGTTAACCCTAAAGTGCTGCAAGAAAGCCTTGGACTGGGAAAGGCAAACATAAGAATGACTTATTTCCCCCTATGAAAAAAATGGCTATCATATCTTCAGTTATAATAAGAGAAATGACTTGTTTTTCTAGAGCGCTTAGACATACTAAATACAAAAGAAAAAAGTTCAAGAAGTAGTTGAGAAAGTACCCAGGAACTTCATTAAAAGAATAAAAAGGAAAAAATTAATGGTCCATAAGAGTTCTTTCTTACAGAGAACAGAAGGACTTATCTCCTTTACCCTTTATCATTTACCTTAGTACCAGGCAAGAAGGGTGTGAAAACACTAAAGAAGCTGTTAAGGGGAGGAAACTAAAGATTAATGGTTCATATGGGTTTTTCAGTCATTCTAGAGGCTAGAAACATATCCTTCTCCCTTAGGTCATGTCTCCCAAAATAGCATCTTAAAAATACCAAATGGCACAACAGAGATATACCTACCAGCTGTCAGGGATGTCTCAAATCCATCTTTAATTAAACAGCTGAGACTCTACTTCTTCATATAACTTTGAACTGCTACAAGTGTAAAGGGGACTATTTCTTCCACTGGGAAGAAGGGCAGGAAAGAACAATAGGCAAATTAATGAATTATATATGGTTCCAATTTCAAGTTAGTCATCTGTTTCAAAGGTTGTACTTTGACTGAAGCTATTAGTACCCAACAGCAAAAGGAACATGAGTTTAAATGTTCAAAATCACAACTAGGATGTAATCTCGTTCATATTATAACCATCAATAAATAACAAAAAGCGTATTATTTAAACTAACAAATCATGTTCTTCAAATAAAACATAAGGAGAATCTAATTCATTAGTATGCTATTGTTCTGCCCAACTACAGACAAGTTATCCATAAACGCCTAACAAAGTCAAATAAGACCAAAGCTCTAAAGTATAGATATATTCTTTCTTTTAAAGGAAAATTTAGATAACTTCTCCAAATTCCTATATCTTTTATGTCAATCTAATTCTGTAATATATTCATGTTAAAATAAACATCATCAGTTTGTTAGTGGCAATGGGGAGAGAGGAAAATAAACGGACTATTGGACATACCCTATGTAATATTTCTAAAACCTTTAATGCGGTATGAAGAAAACTGTTGAAAATTCTTCTTTCAGAAGGGGGAATGCCGATCTTGTAGAGTTTCAAAAGATGTACCACAACCTCCTTAAAAAGTTCTACAATCTTGAGGAATAGTGGAGGTTCAAGTACTGACCACCAGTTTTCTGTTATTAAAGGGTGAACACACAAAATAAAATTTAAAAAGTCACAATTTTCAAAATCATACTGACTGTTTTTCGAAAGCAGTGGCTCTTAACCCTTTGAAAACCTCAGGAAGATACACATAATATGGTATTTTACGTAACATTTCTAGGGTTTATAGATACCACCCCACCCTCAAGTTAAAGAATACGGTTCTAAAAGCTCTCAAAAGCAAAAATAAAGTTAGAAAGGTCTATTGAATTTACATTCTTGGTTTCCTAAGCTACATTAAAAACTTAATAGCTAGTACTAAAACCACTTGTTAAAAAAAGTGCTTTGGAAATTAGGATTTTAATTTTTAAACAAAACACTTTTAAAACTGTATTGCTCCAATATTTAAAGATCTCTCCAACTTTTATCTTTCAACTTACGTAACATAAAGTTGAAATATTGTGAAGCACCATCCTAAAAATGCAAGGTACTCCTGAAAATCAAATACAGATACTGAACAATGTAAAGTATACCATGTCTGTCCTTCCCCACGTTCACTATTTGTAGTTATTAACTACAAATATGACAATCTTATGCAGCAGACAGAAGGGAATACAAAAACTTCTGACAACATGGAAGCAATATGCTTTTCAGTCCCTGCTTCACTCTTCTAACCACTGGCTAATTCCCTCAGATTCCAGGATTCTACCCCTTGCTTGTTGCTTCCTCTGCTCACCCTCAGCCTAAAACTTCTTGTACTGATTTTATTACTCTTATGTATCTCAGATTCACATACCTAACAAATACTATTAAGAAGGAAAGCACTGCTACTAAATGTAGCAGGCAAACTATAATGGTCAGCAGATAGAGATGAAATTATACAATTAGAAAAATTAAAGTGAGGAAAGTTTAGGCCAAAAACCCAGAGGAATAAGATCAAATAAACAGTGGAATCTCACCTACATGCACAGACATCAGAAAATTAGCAAGTGAGGGAAATACAAGGCAAAGGGTTAATAAAGTTCAAGGAGGATTTAATACCCATGTTTGTTCAGTTTTAATTGCTCCTCCTCCTTTACTTCTTTAACAGTAAGATGACTCTGGAGGGGATGAGGAAGGCGAATACCAAAAACAGTTTTTATCTTTCCCGATACTGTCTCTGCTGTTGTGCTTGATTAAAATTTTAATATTTAACATGCTTTGCCTCCAACTCTAACAACTAGCATCAGATGACTAGCAAAAAGCAACAAACTGAAAAACAGGTTTATCTCACCTTAAGACAATGTCAAAATAAGCACGGTAGCAAAATTTCAAACAGCAAAGAAGTTATGAGCATTTTCATTTAAAGAGAAAAGGTTGTAAAAAAAAAAAGAGTATTAAAATTCTTACCAAGTACTTTCAGTGGTGCCTTTTCTAGGTTCACAAGAGCTGTACCAAAGGGAATTGCTATTGTGGTGAAATTGTTGGAATCACTCATCAGGGGACATTCTGGTAGAGTAAGATAAAATCTCAATGCTTCAACATCAGGTAAGGAGCTAGTCAGTTTAGGAATAAGATTCTTTTCCAAGCTAGCTGCCACCTATATTTTGACAAAAAGTAAAACCTACTTCATTTAAAATGAATGCATATTCCAAAAAAAGAAAGAAAAAGAAAACCTTATACTACAGCAAACGTGAAACGGTGAAGGGAAAAAAAAAAAAAAGAAACCATCTTACAATGAATTAATGAATGCACTTTGGAGCACAATGAAAATTAATGCCTAAGCAGTGCTAAGAGAATTTTAAAAATCTTGCATACAAGATTTTTATTTATATCTCAATTTAAACTCTACATCTATAGTTATACAGACTTAACCAACATGGTAATATTAAGTAATTAAGAGTCTGCTCTGAACATCTGGAAAGATTTACAGATATTTGACAGCTAAATTACAAACAGTTTAAAATAATACCCTATTTTAATTCTTACATTAGTATATTAAATAAAATTATACAGACATCTCAATAAAGTGTATGAAACTGTAAAGTTAATTAGGTCACAAACATAAAAAAACATGGAATAAAAAACTCAACAGGCTACATAATACAAATATAAAATGCTTTAAAAACAAACCTGCTGAGATATCTGAGGATGATCAGATTGTATAAGTTTGTGGAATAAAAGCCTAGCAGCATTCATATCAACCCCTGAAAATCTGGTGCCCGTTCTATAGTGATCATCATTGCTATTTAAAAAAGAGAGAGAGAGAGAGAGAGAGAGAAAATAATAAAATGCAACTTTAAAATTTTTTCACTTCTTTTTAATGACATTATTTAATATAATAAATTTGAAAAATTTGGTATACCAAAGAATTGTCACTCACCTAACAGCTAAAAAACTTCCATTTAGACAACCAGACGAAGAAAACGTTCCATCTATTTCACTAAAAAGAAATTTAAAAATCACAAAATCACAAAATGAGAAATCTAATTGTTCACCTTTGGTGGTTTTTTTTTTTTAGATCTTAATTGGAGTATAATTGCTTCACAACACTGTCTTAGTTTCTGTTGCACAACAAAGCGAATTAGCCATATGCATACACATGTCCCCATAACCCCTCCCTCTTAAGCCTCCCTCCCATCCTCCCTATTCCACCCCTCTAGGTCATTGCAAAGCACCAAGCCAATCTCCCTGTGCTATGCTGCTGCTGCTTCCCACCAGCCAACTATTTTACATTCGGTAGCGTATATATGTCAATGCTACTCTCACTTCACCCCAGCTTCCCCCTCCCACCCCATGTCCTCAAGTCCATTCTGTATGTCTATCTCTTTATTCCTGCCCTGCAACTAGGTTCATCCGTACCCTTTATTTTATTTTATTTTTTAGATTCCGCGTATATACATTAGCATACGGTATTTGTTTTTCTCTTTCTGACTTACTTCACTCTGTATGACAGACTCTAGGTCCATCTACCTCACTACAAATAACTCAATTTTGTTCCTTTTTATGGCTGAGTAATATTCCATTGTATATAGTGCCACATCTTCTTTATCCATTCATCCCCTTTATTTTTTAATAAAAAATAAAATCACCTTTTATTTATTTTTTATGTGGATAAAATCCACATCACCTTTATTATTTAATAAAAAATAAAATGTAGTATTTAATGCTACAGAGCATTCCTCCAACCAACATTCAAAATAAATCAGAATTCTATAAATTACTAAAGATTAAGTAAATCTTGATAAAGGTATTACTGTTTATCTCTTTATTACTCTCTCAAACATTACTACTGTCCTCTGATTCATCAAATAAATCTGATGTTCCTAAAAATTTTTTTTTTGTTATCTAAAAAATTTTTTTATATAAACATGCACATTTAACTTTCTTAATTCCACATGATGGTAAATCTAATCTGGAATGTTATTTTTCTGAAGACTACACTTCAGGCTTTTAAGAAAAATTTTAGTTTGGGAAAATAATTTCGAATTAAAAAAACAGCTGATCAGCTATAGCCCCTCATCCCAAATACCTACACTACCTTCAACAACAACAACAAAAACTTTAAGTACTAAACAAGTCCATCTTCAAGAAAAATATTCAAGAAAGAAGAAATACTCAACTCTTCCATGGAATAAAGAAGTTAAAAGACAGTGACCACTATGAAGCTAGAAGGAACATTTTTGCAAACCCAATCCTAAAGTGGCTATATTTAATATTTTAAGTTATCATTTAATATATCATTATGTATATGAAAGAATTGTAACTTATAAACATCTACATGAGATCTCCTAAAATATCCACTATTACAGAAATTCTAGACAATTAAACTTTTGTATATAAACCATTCTGTAAATGATATTTAATGAAATATTTATTTAAATAAAAACCCCTAAGTACAGGTTCCTCTACCATGAAGTTAAGACTTTGTGTAGATAAAATATTTTTCTTACTTGGCTATCTCTACAGGAAATCTTCCAGAGGGGTAGCTCAGCCATTTTTGAATTAGAGCTTCATTCACAGTCCATATCTGCTTCGAAGGATCAGGATATCTAAAGTCATCTGGTGGCCCACAGTTCTAAATTTTAAAATAAGCAGATGAGTCAGAGGGAAGAGATATTATATATAAACCAAGACACACCTCCACTATGTATCTGGAAGTTAATCTCTACTAAACACCTGGAACAAAAACTTATCAAATGGGGACTTCCCTGGTGGCGCAGTGGTTAGGAATCCGCCTGCCAATGCAGGGCACACAGTCTCGAGCCCTGGTCCGGGAAGATCCCACATGCTGCGGAGCAACTAAGTCCGTGTGCCACAACTACTGAGACTGTGCTCTAGAGCCCACAAGCCACAAATATTGAAGCCCGCGCACCTAGAGCCCATGCTCTGCAACAAAGAGAAGCCAACGCAATGAGAAGCCTGTGCACCACAATGAAGAGTAGCCCCACTCGCTGCAACTAGAGAAAGCCCATGTGCAGCAACAAAGCCCCAAAGCAGCCAAAAATAAATAAAGAAATAAATTTAAAAAAAAACTTATCAAAAAAAACCAATTTATCAAATGGATCTGAAAAGTTTTGTAGACTTGAGGAAAAAAAATTAAGGCAATTACTTTGTAACATATAAAGAACATTAATATGGGTTTAAAAACAACTTCTAAATTATCTGAGCTTAGTAATTATTTATATGATTACTATTACCTGGGGATTAGAGTAATGTGAAAAGCTTTGATCTCCACCTGAGAAAATTCTTTTTACACAGAAATATTCTTCAGAATCTGTAATAAAAATAAAATATAAAACATTCAAGATTTATATGCATTTTTCAGAGCATCAAATATGCTACTGGACTTTCTCTTAATCATCTAACTTAATGAGACCTCCCAATCATGGGCTCAATGATACAAAATGACTGGGAATGGTCTGACTGCTATGGAGATGAGACTGACCAAGTGACAAATGTTAATGATCCCACAAGCACAACAAGCATTTGATAAGTTTTACAAGTCTTTCTTTTGACCTGCTCACCAAAAAATGGCAGTTTCTAGTCTAGATCTTTATTATCTCAATATATTTTAAACTAAGATGGTGTGAAATTTGAATGAAAGGTATAGAAGATAGCTCAGAAGAAAATAAAAATTAAGAATATTCATTTTGGGGAATTCCCTGGTGGTCCAGTGGTTAGGACTTGGCGTTTTCACTGCTTGTGGCCTGGGTTCAATCCCTGGTTGGGCAACTAAGATCCCATAAGCCTCGCAGGGTACAGCCAAAAAAAAAGGAATATTTACTTTTAAAAAGAATGACAACAAACAAGTATATGTTAAATCTTCCTGAGTAATGCAAAATTCATAATGTAAAATTATTTTCTCTTTCAATATAGCTGTACAAAAGAAAGATGACACACATAGCTCTTTGTTAACAACTATTTATCAGTAACACCCAAATCAGGTCCAAAAACAAAAAAGTTAATACGCAAATTTAGTAGAAGTAAAGAAGGAACAATAAAGCGCCTTTTTTTTCAAGTTTTGTGTTTTATTGTGATGTTTATTTTTCTTTAAAAGTTTGTTTCTTTTTTTTTTAACATCTTTATTGCCGTATAATTGCTTTACAATGTTGTGTTAGTTTCTGCTGTATAACAAAGTGAATCAGCTATATGTATACATATATCCCCATATCCTCTCCCACTTGCATCTCCCTCCCACCCTTCCCTATCCCACCCCTCTAGGAGGTCACAAAGCATGGAGCTGATCGCCCTGTGAGATGCAGCTGCTTCCCACTAGGTATCTATTTTACATTTGGTAGTATATATATGTCAATGCCACTCTCTCACTTCGTCCCAGCTTACCCTTCCCCCTCCCAGTGTCCTCAAGTCCATTCTCTACGTCTGTGTCTTTATTCCTGTCCTGCCCCTAGGTTCTTCAGAACCTTTTTTTTTTTTGGATTCCATATATATGTGTTAGCATACGGTATTTGTTTTTCTCTTTCTGACTTACTTCACTCTGTATGACAGACTCTAGGTCCATCCACCTCACTACAAATAACTCAATTTCGTTTCAGTAAAGTGCCTTTTTAAAAAGACATTCAAAGCCTCTTCCTTTTTCTCCTCTCCTGTACCTCAAAATGGAAAGAGTATCTATTATCAAAAATACCGCTAGCCTAGTATTTAGAAGTATCACATACCAAAACACCATAGCTACACAATGTAACTTAAGGCCAGTTATTTCCAAATATAATCCATTTCTGTGTTCCTACTGCTGACCCCCCACTCTTTAGTTGACTAATTCTTTTTTTTAATATAAATTTATTTATTTTTGGCTGCGTTGGGTCTTCGTTGCTGTGCGTGGGCTTTCTCTAGTTGCGGGGAGCAGGGGCTACTCTTCATTGCGGTGCGCAGGCTTCTCATTGCAGTGGAACACAGGCTCTAGGTGCACGGGCTTCAGTAGTTGTGGCACACAGGCTCAGTAGTTGTGGCTTGTGGACTCTACAGAGCGTGGGCTCAGCAGTTGTGGCGCACTGGTTTAGATACTCCGCAGCATGTGGGATCTTCCTGGACCAGGGCTTGAACCCGTGTCCCCTGCATTGGCAGGTGGATTCTTAACCACTGTGCCACTAGGGAAGCCTAGTTGACTAGTTCTTCACCTTGTATTATTTGTGACCACCACTGCTACAGAATTATAAATTCTTAAGGAAGGGACCACATCTTAATTTTCTTGATCATTCCCTACTACCAAGCACAATGTTTTATTTGTAAAAGAACTCAGTAAATATTTAATATGAATATATAATATAAAAAATTATCTAGCTTAGATAATAATAAGAGCTTCAGAGATCAGAACATTAATATGACCAAATTTTCCACAACAGGACTGCTCTACGGCCAAAAATTTTTAAGAACAGATTAAAAGGGTAAATCTAAAATATTAAATAAACCAATCATTCAACTTAAAATCTTTTCTCTACATCATCCTCACAAGTCTACATGAAGTCATGCACTTCCTCAAAAGATTGAGCAGAATGTTATTCGTTTGTTCCTAAAAGGTGATTCTGCCTTCTTTAAATAATCATCAAGTAAATGATGACTAATCTATAGTACATGAATGGGTTTCTGGGGGCTGTGAGTAGGGCACCAAAAATTATTTTCCTTAATTTCCTTTTAATTACTACTGTAAAGAAGTCTGTGAAACCTAGTCATTTGCCCTACACAGCTTCCTGCAGATTGGATTTTGCTGATTATATCCTCAAGGATTCTCCTAACACTTCTCTCAGTCTTCTGTATTTCCTGTAAATTGGTAGTTGGATCTAGAGAGGTGTTAATTAGATTAGTCAATTTTTTTTTAAGAAGATGTTGGGGGTAGGAGTTTATTAATTAATTTATTTTTGCTGTGTTGGGTCTTCATTTCTGTGCGAGGGCTTTTCTCTAGTTGTGGCAAGCGGGGGCCACTCTTCATCGGGGTGCACGGGCCTCTCACTATCGCGGCCTCTCTTGTTGAGGAGCACAGGCTCCAGACGCACAGGCTCAGTAGTTGTGGCTCACGGGCCTAGTTGCTCTGCGGCATGTGGGATCCTCCCAGACCAGGGCTCGAACCTGTGTCCCCTGCATTAGCAGGCAGATTCTCAACCACTGCGCCACCAGGGAAGCCCCAATCAGTCAATTATTTTGACAAAACTATTACATGGTGGTGGAAGGGGCTGTTCTTCCATCAGTAAGCACATAACGTATAGCTGGGTTCCTTTTTGTGACGTTAGTAACCATTGATTTCCAATGCTTAGACCATTAATTCATTGTGGGTTGAAAAATGATACACTAATATTACTTCCTCATCTTGTGGTTGGACCATTAGCTTCCCCCTATCTACCACATAGTTCATTAACCTGTAATAGGAAAGACTAATGCTGTTCTTTTCCATTTATTTACTATCATCTGGCTTTTTGAATCTGCATTTATTTGATTATAATATTTACATGTTTCTTAGTAACATGGATTTCCTCAATGGGAATTTCCGTTAACTTCCTTTATCTATTACATGTCTAAATGTTTGTCTTATTCATTTATTAGGTGTCTTACTGTTTTTCACACCAATATGTATGAGCACTTTGGATATTCAGGCTACTAACCTCAGGTTATATTCGTTACAAACATTTTTTCTAAATAATTATTTAATTTTGACTCACAAGTTTCTTTTTCTATTAAATCAAATGTATTTATCTCATTCTTTTTTTTTTTAAAGAGGAAGTGGGTTTCTTTATAAAAAATATTTATTTATTTGGCTGCATTGGGTCTTAGTTGCAGCACACAGGATCTTCGCTGCAGCGTGTGGGATCTAGTTCCCTGACCAGGGATTGAACCCGGACCCCCTGCGCTGGAAGCGTGGAGTCTTAGCCACTGGACCACGAGGGAAGTTGGCCCTCTTTCTTAATGGTGACTTTCACTGCCATAATGGTGAGAAAGCTTTTTCCCATCCTCAAATTATAGAATTATTTTCTTGTCTTAAGAACTCTTTTACATTTAACTTTAATCCATCTATAATTTATTTTAGTTTATACTGTTAGGTTAGGGTCTAAACTGACATTTTCCTCCCAATTTTCATGTGTTGAATAATTCTTTCCCCTTCTCCACATATTAGTGATGCCCTATTTTAAAGTTATGAAGAGACACTACACCTCTTCTACCTATAACACGCTACACTAAAAAACTTTGGCACTCTCCTCCATCCCGAAAGTGTTCTCAAAGTCCTTCTCATAACTTCCACTTCGTACAGTCCTTCCTATAACTCCAAGAGCCACTGCCAATCAACTGGAGTTTGAACGAAACCTATATATTGGGTTGGCCAAAAAGTTCCTTCGGTTTCTAAGTAAAAATAAAAGACACATTTTTCATTTTCACCAAGAACTTTATTTAACAACATATTCACCATTTTGTTCCACTACCTTCTGCCATTTTTCAGGCAACTTCGTAATTCCATCTTCCCAAAACCTTTTATCTTTTTGATCAAAGAACTGTTCCAGGTGCCATTTACAGTCTTCCAGGGAACTGAAATATTTTCCATTAAAAGAATTTTGTAAAGACCGAAATAAATGGAAATCCGAAGGGGCAATGTCTGGTGAATATGGCGGATGAATCAGAACTTCCCAGCCAAGCTGTAACAGTTTTTGCCTGGTCATCAAAGAAACATGTGCATTATCCTGAAGGAAGATTATGCGTTTTCTGTTGACTAATTCCGGACACTTTTCGTCAAGTGCTGCTTTCAGTTGGTCTAACTGGGAGCAGTACTTGCTGGAATTAATCGTTTGGTTTTCCAGAAGGAGCTCATAATAGAGGACTTCCTTCCAATCCCACCATATACACAACATTCCTTCTTTGAAGACCGGCCTTTGGTGTGGTTGGTGGTGGTTTTATTTCGCTTGCCCCACGATCTCTTCTGTTCCACATTATTGTACACTGTCCATTTTTCATCACCCATCACAATTTGTTTTAAAAATGGAATGTTTTCATCATGCTTAAGGACAGAATTGCATGCAGAAATACGGTCAAGAAGGTTTTTTTCCACTTAACTTACGTGGAACCCAAACACCAAAGCAATTAACATAACCAAGTTGGTGCAAATGATTTTTGATGCTTGATTTGGATATTTTGAGTATGTTGGCTATCTCCTGCATGGTATAACATTGACTGTTCTCAATTAATGTCTAAATTTTACCGCTATCAACTTCAACTGGTCTACCGGACCGTGGAGCATCGTCCAGCAAGAAATCTCCAGCACAAAACTTCACAAACCACTTTTGACACGTTCGATCAGTCCCAGCACCTTCTCCATATACTGCACAAATCTTTTCTTTGCATTTCAGTTGCATTTTTACCCTTCTTGAAATAATAAAGCATAATATGCCAAAAAAGTTACTTTTTTTCTTCCATCTTCCGTATTAAAATGGCTACACAAAAATTCACCAATTTTGATGTCTTTTTTTAACACACACTGATATGATAGCTGTCATAATACAATCTAACAAAATTGTTTCAAATGAAGTAAAAGACAACTAAGCGCTGCTAGAGCCAGCTTACGGGAAACCGAACGAACTTTTTGGCCAATCCAACAATAATGGCAATACATGGATTCCCCTCCCACCCCCGGATTTCCACTAAGCTATAATAATCTAAATGTCTAGGGACCTCCCTGGTGGTGCAGTGGTCAAGAATCCCCCTGCCAATGCAGGGGACACGGGCTCCTGGTCTGGGAAGATCCCACATGCCACAGAGCAACTAAGCCCGTGCGCCACAACTACTGAGCCTGCACTCTACAGTCCGTGAGCCACAACTACTGAGCCCACATGCCACAACTACTGAAGCCCACGCACCTAAAGCCCATGCTCCGCAACAGGAGAAGCCACCGCAACGAGAAGCCCGCGCACCACAACAAAGAGTAGCCCCCACTCACCGCAACTAGAGAAAGCCCGCAGGCAGTAATGAAGACCCAGCGTAGCCAAATAATAAACTAAAAAACACACAAAAAAGTCTATATGTATACGAATAATCTGATTTAACTGTTACAGTTTTATAGTATATGTTGTCATATCTAGGAGGGCTAGTTCACCTCCTTATTCTCTACAAAATACACTGTCAGGAAAAACAGAAAATTTTGAAATAGGCTCCCCTGCCCATGCACTCTCCCCCCCCACACCCCCGCCATTTACTGAGTCTTGATTAGGGCACTCTTCAGAAACTTATCTACCTAAATGATGTGTTTGAGCTATTTACAATTCTGTAAAGTGTACTTCTATTTAGGAGCAATACTGACAGAGATACAACTATGTATGTGCCTTTGACTTACAAGGAAAAGAAGTAGTTTTTTGATGATCCCTGAATCCCTTTACACTCTTAGGACTTATTCAGGACCCCAAAGGGCTTAAAAGCACTAATACATAACACATCAGAATTGAAAATTAAGAAATTTAAAAAATACTCATAGACTTATCTGAAAGTGAACAAGAACAAAGGCACTGCATGTTAACACAGATAACAGTACTAACATGAAAGTCATTCTAACCTCATGAACCCTATGACACAATACCACTGTCCTTGAGCAACTATCAGCTGGTTCCACAATATGGAAGAACATAACTGAAGACACAACATGGTAAGTGACTTTTATTTTCCTTGGTTTATACTTGATTCTGAAATAAGTTATACGATATGTTAAAATCTTAGCAAAGTTCACTCAATTTTGAAGGGTGTGCTCCCATGCCTTCACCTATGTTATTTTTTTACTTTTGTGTAATCTGCCAAAGAGCAAAAATTCTGTGTTTTACTAGAATAATTTTCTATACCTGATGTTGATTTTGTTTTTCATTATTTAAGTGGAAAAAAAAGAACAAAGACTCCTCACTTATGAATAA
The DNA here is from genome assembly GCF_011762595.2 of Tursiops truncatus. Taxonomy (NCBI): domain Eukaryota; kingdom Metazoa; phylum Chordata; class Mammalia; order Artiodactyla; family Delphinidae; genus Tursiops; species Tursiops truncatus. The sequence goes on along the minus strand of NC_047049.1, from coordinate 63,419,110 downwards.
GCTAAAGTTCTTTTCAATTACCATTTACATTTATTTTGAAATGTTTTATTGTCACTTCAGTAAAATAGGTAACCAAGTATTATTTCTCAAGCATCAAAGGTTACATCTTTTAATAAAGTGTTCCAATCTCCCCTCACAACTTTTTTGATTTTTGTCTTCCTGTTATGGGCTGAATTGTGTCCACCCCTGCCCCCAAATTCATATGTTGAAGCTATAATCCTCAGTACCTCGGAATATGTCTGTACTTGGAGATCGGACCTTTAGAGAGGTGATTAAGGTAAAATGAGGCTGTTAGGGTGGGGCCCTAATCCAGTATGCCTGCTGTCCTTATAATAACAGGAAGAGACACCAGCAACACACGCACACACACAGAGAAAAGGTCACATGAGGACACAGCAAGAAGGTAGCCATTTGCAAGCCAAGGCTTCAGAAGAAACCAAACCTGCTGACAGAGTGATCTTAGACTTCTAGCTTCCGGAACTGTGAGAAAATAAATTTCTGCTGTTTCAGCCACCCAGTCTGTGGTATTTTGTTATGGCAGCCCTAGCAAACTAACACACTTCGCCGAACCAGATCCTAAACTTAGGAAAATAAAACTTCCAAGATACTTTCTATGTGTTAGTGAAAATATCTTTGAGATTTCCGAGAGAGGCTATGGAGAATCAAAATGATTTGTCCTTTCAACATATAAGTAGAGATGCTAGAAATAATTAAGTTTATTTGATGTGTTACTATTCTAAAGGTTGCATGGGAAGAGTTGTCAAATCAGAAGACACTTAACCTTCCCTAGGTTAAATTTATATGGTAAAATTAATATAAATATTTCACCTCTCTAAATTAATAAAGATATTTCAAAAATGTAATTACTATAAAAATTTCTAATTTATATGGTAATATAAAAATTTCAAAAATTAATATATTTCAAAAAGTGTTTTATGAGAAGTCCATGGAGATTCACCAATGTCCTTGCTTACCATATGTTTAAATATGAAGGGAAACATTATTCAAAACTCTTATGAAATAGTTCTGTCAAGTTTTCCTGTATTTATAAGAGTTCTGGCGGTACAGTGCTGTCTGTTCTAATGTCAGGTTTCGTTCCCCCAATTTCAGTTATTATTGAATCTTTATTTTATTCACATCTATCATCTTCTAGGCCAGTGATTTTCAAATGGCGTTTTATAAAAATATAGATGTCTAAACTTGATCCCTGACTTACTGAATCTCTTTACTTGATATTCTTGGTGTTATTCCTGGTACATTAGGTCTCAGGATTATCATATTATATCTCAAGATTTTTTTCAACTGTAAAAGGTTATACTCATTCATATTCATAAATCAGATGTAAGGAATCACTGACTTCTTTGAGAACAGGCTTAATCATCATCTTTAGAAACATTCTTGTTTAAAAACCTTTTTGGAATACAGGCATAACTTGCTTTATTGTGCTTCACAGATATTGTGGTTTTTACAAATTGCTGATTTGTGGTAATTGATGATTTGTGTTGTCAGATGATTGTTAGCATTTTTTAGTAATAAAGTATTTTTAATTAAGATATAATATGTACATTTTTTAAAGAAATAATGCTACTGCACAATTAACAGGCTACAGAATAGTGTAAACATAACTTTTACATGCACCAAGAAACCAAAAATTTTATCTGACTCACTTTATTGTGGTATTCTGGAACCAAACCACAGTATCTCCAAAACATGCCTCTAATGTGTTCTCCATGTCACAGAAACAACGAAATTTCCTTGTCAACTGTATTTATTCTTATTATGAACCCTCGTCATATCTTTCCACTTGACAATTATCAATAATAAATAAGCCATAGTCATTTTAAGCCTCTTTCATCTATTGACTAGTTTTTGTTTTATTCTGATGCTTGTCTGAAGGCCTTCCTATAAGCTACAGGCCAGAGTTTGTACTTTCAACAAAGAAGGATAGTCTCAGAGCCCTGTGAAAAGGACTGTACCTGTTATTTGAAACCACTTATACATCAAAGAATAGATACTTGGGTACAGGCTTCTGAGGAGACGTGGCTTAGAGAACTTTCAAAAGACACCAGTGGACTACATTAGGATTTCTCATATATTTTTTTAAGCTGATAAGCAGTTTTATGAAACTGACAATCCAAGATCCATAATGTTTAACTTTGCTTTAATTTTCTGTTTTCTGGATCTCCCTTATAGGGAGTCATTTCTCCTTCTTCTAAAGCAATCTAATTCACATCAATTTTGTAAACTCTGCTTTGGTACGCTGAAACGAAATGTTAAAAAACATTTCTCTTCTCCCTTCAGCTTGCCAGTATCTCCGGGAAAGGAGCTTATATCCTCTTCTAAGGCCCTGATTTTTGCAGCTGCCATTCAGGGCACACCTCTAGATCACCTGACTCTGGGGGCCAGCGGGGGATTATGCTCAAGGGTCCCACAGGACTAAAACCAATGGACAAAGAGTTCTTAACTGACTACCATCCCAGGGCACAGCAAGAGGCAACAGACTGAGGTGCCCAATCTTTCTGTAGAAGAGGATTATTAGTTTACCTAATACAGCTTTGGCCTAAGAGGCAGGCTTCTAATTAAACCCACATCAAAGGGCTTGTTGTAATCCTCTCAGAGATCTCAGAAGGAGGGGCTTATCTTTGCAACATCCCTCTGCTGCACTCCAGAACATCCATTTCTTCCATAGGGGACCTCGTATTCCCATCTGGTGTCCCCATTTTTGTGGTTGCCACCTAACTGATGCCCCTTGATTGCCTGGTTCTGGTGGACAGCTGGGCTTGTATCCTGGGTCCCACGGGACTGTAACAACTGGAGAGACAGTTTTTGGTTGGCTACCACCCCCAGTGCACAGCACAAACAACAAACAGAAACATACCCCAGTTTTCTGCGAAAAAGACCTATCTGCTTGTCCTGGAGCTTTGGCCTAAGGTTTCTACACCTCTAGCAACCTACTGAGGTGATCTTTGGGGACGAAAGCTGGTGGATGCCATCTTTGTGCTCTCCCTCTACCTTGCGTTAACTTGCCAGTATCTCCTGGAAAGGAGCTTGTACCCTTAGCTGGTGCCCTGATTTTCACAGCTGCCACCCAAGGGACACCTCTAGGTTGCCTAGTTCTGGCAGCAGTGTGACTTTCTCTTGCAGTCCCACAGGATAGATATACATTTGCATACTTAAAAGCTACTGCCTGAGGGTCTGGCCTCAATCAGCTTGAATTTAGGTATTGCTGAAATTCTCCCCTTTGGGATACTGACAGGTCTTGGCACATTCTCAACTGAGAGCCACTTAAAATAATATAGACTGTTTGGACATTAACAAAGATTTGAGAGACAATCAAGAGTGAGGGCAGGGTTGAACTATATCACAACACTACAGTAATCAAAACAGTATGGTATCAGCATTAAAAACAGACATAGAATACAGAGCCCAGAAATAAACCAATGCATATATGATCAATTTATTTAAAACAAAGAAGCTAAGAATACACAGTGGGAAAAGGACAGTCTTTTCAATGAATAGTGCTGAGAAAATTGGACAGCCACATGCAAAAGAATGAAACTGGACCACTATCTTACACCATACACAAAAACCAACTCAAGAGCTTCCCTGGTAGTACAGTGGTAAAGAATATGCCTGCCAATGCAGGGGACACGGGTTCAAGCCCTGGTCCAGGCAGATCCCACATGCTGCGGAGCAACTAAGCCCGTGTGCCACAACTACTGAGCCTGCACTCTAGAGCCTGCAAGCCACAACTACTGAAGCCCGTGCACCTAGAGCCCGTGCTCCGCAACAAGAGAAGCCACTGCAATGAGAAGCCCGCGCACCACAACGAAGAGTAGCCCCGCTTGCCACAACTAGAGAAAGCCCGCACACAGCAACGAAGACCTGATGCAGCCAAAAATGATAATAAAAATAAATAAATTTATTAAAAAAAAACTAACTCAAAATGGACTAAAGACTTGAATATATGACCTAAATCATAAAACTCCTAGAAGAAAACATAGGCAGTAAGCTCCCTGACATCAGTCTTGAGGATGATTTTTTGGATTTAGCACCAAAAGTAAAAGCATCAAAAGCAAAAATAAACAAGTAGGACTACATCACACTAAAAAGCTTCTGCACAGCAAAGGAAACCATCAACATGGATTAAAGACCAAAATGTAAGACCTGAAACCATAAAACTCCTAGAGGAAAACAGGCAGATCACTCTTTGACATAAATCGTAGCAATAGTTTTTTGGATCTGTCTCCTAAGGCAAAGGAAACAAAAGCAAAAATAAACAAATGGGACCTAATTAGACTTAAAAGCTTTTGCACAGCAAAGGAGATCACTGACAAAACAAAAAGACAACCTACTGATTGGCAGAAAATATTTGCAAATGATATGACTGATAAGGGGTTAATATCCAAAATATATAAACAGCTCATATAACTCAACATCAAAAAACAAACAGCCTGGTTTAAAAAAATAGGCAGAAGAGCTGAATAGACATTTTTCCAAAGAAGACATACAGATGGCCTACAGGCACATGAAAAGATGCTCAACATCATTAATCATCAGGGAAATGCAAATCACAATGAGATATCAACTCACAGTTGTTAGACTGGTTATTAACAAAAAGACAAGAAATAACAAGTGTTGGTGAAGATGTGGAGAAAAGAGAACCCTCTTGCACTGTTAGTGGGAGTATAAATTGGTGCAGCCACTATGGAAACAGTATGGGGGTTCTTCAAAAAATTAGAAACAGAACTACCATATGATCCAGCAATTCCACTTCTGGGTAAAACAAAAACACTAATTTGAAAAGATGTATGCACCACCATGTTCATTTTAGCATTATTTACAATAGCCAAGGTATGGAAGCAACCTAAGTTTCCACTGATGGATGAATGGATAAAGAAAACATGGTGTGTGTGTGAGTGTGTGTGTGTGTGTGTGTGTGTGTGTGTGTGTGTGTGTGTAAGTGTATACATACACACATGCATATATACACATACATACAAATATACATACAATGGAATATTATTTAGCCATAAAAAAGAAGGAAATCTTGCCATTTGTGACAACACACATGATTCCTAGAGGGCATTATGCTAAGTGAAATAAGTCAGAAAGAGAAAGACAAATACTGTATGATCTCACTTACACGTGGAATCTAAAAAACAAACAACAACAACAAACTGAAACCAAACTCATAGATACGGAGAACAGATTAGTGGTTGCCAGAGGTGCCTGGGGATGGGGGCCAGGCAAAATGGATAAAGGAGGTCAAAAGGCACAAAATTCCAGTTACAAAATAACTAAATCATGGGACTGAAATGTTCAGTATGGTGACTACAGTTAATAATACTGTACTGCAAATTAGAAAGTTGCTGAGAGTAAATCTTAGTTTCATAACAAGAAAAAAAATTTTTAACGATGGTGACAGATGTTAACTTGACTTATTGTGGTGATCATTTGCAATATATACAAATATCAAATTGTTATGCTATATACATGAAACAAATATAATGTTATGTCAATTAAAAACATTTTATCTGATTCTTGCTGATCCCCAGAATTCAATAATAATTCAAATTTAATAGGTTTCTGTTCTTTTAACAGTAATGTTGCTATCTGCATGGGTTCAGTAATATGTTCCCCTTCCCACTAGTTTGTACTTCTTTCATAACTGATTGAGCAAATCAATTATGTAACAAAGAAGTTACCTGAAATGTCATATTAAGAACAATGGCTATTGAATTAGATATGACAAGTCATCTTAAAGAATAAAGTTGGTTGTACTTATGGAGCCAATGCTTATGATGTCTCTGGCGCAGTAGAAGATTAAAACTTGTCAGGTCTGGGACATCGTCATGTGATGAATTGTGCTCCCCCAAAATTCATATGTTGAAGTCCTAATCCCTAGTACTCTCAGAAAGTGACCTTCTTCAGAAATAGGGTCACTACAGATGTAATTACATAAGTTGAAGTCATATTTGAGTAGGGTGGACCACCAGTACAAAATGACTGGTGTCCTTATAAAAGAGCGAAATGTGGACACAGACAGGCACATAGAGACAATGCCATGGCAGGATGAAGGCAGAGATCTACTAGCCAAGGAATACCAAAGATTGCCAGCAAACCACCAAAAGTTAGGAGAGATATATGGAACAGATTCTCTCTTATAGCCCTCAGAAGGAAGCAACACTGCCAACACCTTGATCTTGGACTTCTAGCCTTCACAACTGAGTCAATAAATTTGTATTGTTCAAGAAACTGAGTTTGTGATATTTTATTATAGCAGCCCTAGCAAACTAATACAGTTGTCCTATATACTAATACTATACACATTCTAAAGAAAGGTTTGGGGCTTCCCTGGTGGGGCAGTGGTTGAGAGTCCACCTGCCGATGCAGGGGACACGGGTTCGTGCCCCGGTCCAGGAGGATCCCACAACCACGGAGCGGCTGGGCCCCTGAGCCATGGCGGCTGAGCCTGCGCATCCGGAGCCTGTGCTCTGGAACAGGAGAGGCCACAACAGTGAGAGGCCCGCGTACTGCAAAAAAATAATAATAATAAAAATAATAATAATAAAAGAAAGGTTTGCCCTTTGCCTAGTTCCAAGGATAGAGTCTCAAAGTCTTGGGAATATCCTGTTAAGAGTGTCTTTTTATAGACCCCGAATAGCCAAAGCAGTCTTGAGGGAAAAAAACAGAGCTGGGGGAATCAGACTCCCTGACTTCAGACTATATTACAAAGCTACAGTAATCAAGACAATATGGTACTGGCACAAAAACAGAAACATAGATCAATGGAACAAGATAGAAAGCCCAGAGATAAACCCACGCACCTATGGTCAACTAATCTATGACAAAGGAGGCAAAGATATACAATGGAGAAAAGACAGTCTCTTCAATAAGTGGTGCTGGGAAAACTGGACAGCTACATGTAAAGTAATGAAATTAGAACATTCCCTAACACCATACACAAAAATAAACTCAAAATGGATTAGAGACCTAAATGTAAGACCGGACACTATAGAACTCTTGGAGGAAAACATAGGAAGAACACTCTTGGACATAAACCACAGCAAGATCTTTTTTGATCCACCTCCTAGAGTAATGGAAATAAAAACAAAAATAAACAAATGGGACCTAATGAAACTTCAAAGCACAAGACGAAAAGACAACCCTCAGAATGGGAGAAAATATTTGCAAACGAATCAATGGACAAAGGACTAATCCCCAAAATATATAAACAGCTCATGCAGCTCAATATTAAAGAAACAAACAACCCAATCCAAAAATGGGCAGAAGAATTAAATAGACATTTCTCCAAAGAAGACATACAGATGGCCAAGAAGCACATGAAAAGCTGCTCAACATCACTAATTATTAGAGAAATGCAAATCAAAACTACAATGAGGTATCACCTCACACCAGTTAGAATGGGCATCATCAGAAAATCTACAAACAACAAATGCTGGAGAGGGTGTGGAGAAAAGGGAACCCTCTTGCACTGTTGGTGGGAATGTAAATTGATATAGCCACTATGGAGAACAGTATGGAGGTTCCTTAAAAAACTAAAAATAGAATTACCATATGATCCATCAATCCCACTACTGGGCATATATCCAGAGAAAACCGTAATTCAAAAAGACACATGCACCCAAATGTTCATTGCAGCACTATTTACAATAGCCAGGTAATGGAAGCAACCTAAATGCCCATCGACAGATGAATGGATAAAGAAGTTGTGGTACATATATACAATGGAATATTACTCAGCCATAAAAAGGAACGAAATTGAGTCATTAAGAAATTAAGTCATTGAGACGTGGATGGACCTAGAGACTGTCATACAGAGTGAAGTAAGTCAGAAAGAGAAAAATAAATATCATATATTAACGCATGTATGTGGAACCTAGAAAAATGGTACAGATGAACCAGTTTGCAGGGCAGAAGTTGAGACACAGATGTAGAGAACAAACGTATGGACATCAAGGCGGGAAAACTGCAGTGGGATGTGGATGGTGGTGTGCTGAATTGGGCGATTGGGAATGACATGTATACACTGATGTGTATAAAATTGATGACTAGTAAGAACCTGCAGTATAAAAAAACAAACAAACAAAAAAAAACCAACTAATACTAAACTTTCTTTGGGTTATTTGTATGGAAATATGTTAATATAAATGTTTCAGACATTACATGAAATGTCTAAAAATCTTATATGTTCTGGTATAATGTTATAAGTCATAATTCTAGTTATTACTTTAAAATGTATATCTCAGAAATAACTAAATTTCCTTGTCAATTGCCTTATTATGAACTTTCATCAAATCTTTAACCGTGGTCATTTTTAAGTCTTTTGTCATTTACAGACAGTTCTGGGTGTACTCTGATGCTTTTGCAAAAATGTTCCTATAAAAGGGTTTCATCGTCAAGGAATTCATGGAAAAGACTCTGACAAGTACAGGTTTCTGGTAACTGACCATACTGATGAACTGAATGAATAAGCATTTTCAGAACTCTGATGGAAAACTGATGAATTCATAAAAGTGCTAACAAAAGATCAAGATGAAAAAAAAATTAATTATATGGGACTGAGTGAACTGATGAGGATGATTATAATTTTTGTGACTTTCTGTTTGAATAAAAATAATAATAATAATTTAAAAAAATAAAATAAAATAAATCCCACAAGGGCTCAGAGGCAAAAAATATACAAATCAATTTTCACTGCAAAGTAAAGGACCTGATACAGTGGAGGATTACTGGACTGAATGTCAATATTATGACATGGTATGAGTGTGTTTCGTGTTTGGTAATTGCAATCATTGTTGCTTTTGTTGTGGTCATCCATTTACAATGCTTGGTGTCAGTTTATTTATCTCTTGTAAAAATAAAATACAGTGTGTGTGTGTGTGTGTGTGTGTGTGTGTGTGTGTGTGTGTGTGTGAAAAAAAAAAAGAGTGTCTGTTTTTACCTGTGGCCTCGAGGCCATACCAGATAGTTTATGCTAACAATGTGATTGATTTATGGTGGGGGGCCACGGACTTAACTTCTAGAGGGGCTGAGTAAATTAAATTCACATTTAATTAGTTCCTATCCTGCACAGCTTTAGTATAGTACAAAATAATTATCAGCCATTATATATATTATATATATAAAATAGTGGTAAGATATACGTAACAGAAAATTTACTGTTTTAACCATTTTAAAGTGTTAATTCATGGCATCAAGCAAATTCACAGTGCTGTGCAACTAACACCATTATTCACCTCCAGTATATTTTATCATCCCAAACAGAAAATCTGTACCCATTAAACAACTCCTCATTCTCCCCTCCCTCCAGACCCTGGAAACCAGTGTTCTCTCTGTCTCTATAAATTTGTTCTAGGTACCTCATACAAGAGGAGTCATACAATATTTATCCTTTTGTGTCAGGCTTCTTTCACTTAGCACGTTTTCAAGGTTCTTCCATGCTGTGGCATGTACCAAAATTTCATTCCTCTATATGGCTAATATTCAATTACATGTATATACCATACTTTTCTATCCATTCATCTGTTGATGGACATGAGTTGTTTATGCCTTTTGGCTACTGTGAATAAACACTTTTTTAATGAAACTAAATTGTAGCAAAAATGACTGCTTTTATAACTCCATTTCCTTTCCCACTTTAATGTAAATAATCTTAAGGTATGCAGTTTCAAAGGCAACAAAATGCATCTCTAAGTGACTAAACTGTATAACAGAAATACATGATTCCTTACAATATCCATGCTGCTTTAAATTACAAATCTCTTTGTTAGGTTATTAATGGTGCCTTGTGGAAGAAACTGATATGATGAAACACCAACATGCTCCTAAGGACATAAGAAAAAGAACAATACTACTAAAATAAATGCAGGTTCCAAACCTAAGAGTGACTGGAAGAAAGCGAAGCCATATTCTAACACAAAATCAAACAAAAAAAGAAAAAAATAGTATCATATCCTGACGTTTGTTAAATAAAAGTATAATAGAGATATCCTTTTAGTTACGAAAAAAAAAGTATCTTCAAAGGTAATTCATAATAAAAAGTGATGGACCTTTTCAAATGTCAACCTTCATAGTAGGTTCATCACAGAATAGTCTTGACTCAAGTCCCACAGCTCAGAGAAAAATCCCAAAGACAATCAAACATAGATAAAATAAACGAAAAAACAATTCTAAGGTGTAGTTTAGGATGGTAAAGGAAATATTTTAAGAAGTACATTTTGGTTGCAGCATGTCAAAGAAGTGAATGAGAAAACAGCATCTGAACATTTCAAATTCTTTAAAAGTAGTAAGTTAGGATCATTGAAAAGATAACCAGATCTATTAAAAGAGTAACAGAAAACAAAAATATAGATTTGGCTAAAGCAGTAGGGATATAAAAGCAAATTTTAATATTTCGAACAGGTAATATATTCATATGTTCAAATTTCAGATAAACAGAAAATGTTATATAATTTTAAAGTCTCGTATATACCCCAAAGAATTGAAAGCAGGGTCTTGAAGAAGAGATATTTATACACCCATGTTTATAGCAGCATTATTCACAGTAGTCAAAAGGTGGAAACAATCCAAATGTCCATCAGCAACTCACAGATAAACAAAATGTGGTCTATACACACATGCTGTAACATGGATGAACCTTAAGGACATTATGCTAAGTTTATAAAACAAGCCAATCACACACAAAAAAAATACTGTATGATTCCACTTATGAGATATTTAGAGCTAAGTCAAATTCACAGAGACAGAATGCAGAATGGTTGCCAGCTAGTGGGAAGAGTGAATGGAGAATTGTTGTTTTATGAACACAGAGTTTCAGTTTTGCAAGACAAAAACGCTCTGGAGGTAGTTACATAACAATGTGAATGTACTTAACACTACTGACTGTGCACTTAAAAACAGTTAAGTTCATAAACTTTGTATTATATGTATTTTACCATAATCAAAAATAAAAAACAAAAACACTTCCTTCCCACTGGTATCTAGTCACCATTCAGTTCCCATATGCCCAACGTACTTTCATTATTTTATTTATCCTGGGTTTCCTTATGCATATATATATATACAAACTAAGCAACCATACAGTTGCTTAGTATTCTGTATTCTGTATCTTGCTATTTTCACTAAACAATGTATCTCGTGATTCTTTCATTTAAAACATAGAAAAGTTCATCTTTTAAGAGCAACATTTTAACAATAATTTTAGTATGTGCAGCAAAGCTTTAATGTAAAAGAACTTACCAAAATCTGGTGGACATTGTCCATTATAAGGGAACCAATTTCCTTTCACAGTGAAAGGACTTTTTCTGTTGCTTGTTGAACCAGTTCCTAGCTGTCCATTACCACCAAGTCCAAAAGAATAAATTCGTCCTGATGAAGGAACAAAAGCAGAAGTGTGCTGCCTAGAGTAAAATGATAGAAAACCTCAGACTTAATGTTACCTTTCAAACAATTTACATTCAGAAAAGCATAGCAAATATTACTGATATAATTTTTGTCTTCAAAAGTAAGTTAATAAAACCATTATAGTTTTAAAATTTTCTGTACGAAATATTTAATAGCCTTACTCTATACTGAATGAATTCTGTACCACACAGGCAGGCTGCATAAAGCATATTCCAGAAAATTCCCAAAAATGTCCAAATTTTAAAAGGCCCAGCTATATACTGGAATCCCTTACAATATATGATTTAGCACTAGAGGCAGCAACTAACTATGCTGTCCAAGAAAGCTCCCCAGCCTCCTTCCCTCTCTGTCAGGTTCTAGCTTAGAGCTCTGTGGTCTATGAGGGCCCACCACCTGGGCATCACTCAAAAGTTTTAAGATAAGAACTGGGCAGAAGATTGGTATATATAAAACTCATGATAAAACAATGTTTCCTTTCTTCAAAAAAACAATGTTTCCTTTCTTCAAAATAAATTTATCCTTATGTATACACACTCAGACTCCTCTAGAGATTGCAGAGTGGAAGCAAACCTAAGAAATTACGGAACCGAAGCTAAAGAAAACCCACTAAGCAGTGAACCTATCCAACTCCTTCTGATGCTTCACTACTGTATGTTTAGGAATGGGTTAAAGGTGATTATCCAGCTCAGACCTTGTGTTCCTCAATCTCAGGTTTTATGGCTTCAATCAAGCCTGACAAATTCTTAAGTGTTATTTCTGCAAATACTGTCTCTCTCCCATTTATTCAATTCTCTTCTTGATAATATTAGACAAACGTTTTATCTTCCCAACATACCCAACAAGTCTTTTAACTTCTCTTTAATATCCATACCCCTTGTGAGTAATTTCCTTGGATCTATCTTTCAAGTCATTATTTTTCTCTTTAGCAGTGTGTCCAACCTGCTGTTTCAACTATCCACTGAATTTAAACTTTTAATGACTATGTTTTATACCATTTCTAGTTCTGTTTTTCAAAACAGCCAGCCAGTTACTTCATTTAAAACCCTTAATATATTGTGAAATATAATACATATACACCAACCCAGGACTACTCTGACAAGCCCCAAACCTACTTTAGGGCAGTCCTGTGGTTACAAATTCTGAGGGGAGATCCAAACCAGAAAATAGGCCAAGGCCAGAAAAGTCTCCTTAAACTAGCAAGAGAATATTGCATTGTGAACTCTTCCCATGAGGCAGCTTTACTGGGAGGAGATGGTTTCACAGGCCTCACTACTGCCTCTACCAGTTCTTAGGTCTCATCTTCTTTTCCAAACTCCTTTGCCATCTGTGATATACTGTTTATGAAAAGGACCCAAGGGGCTTCCCTGGTGGCACAGTGGTTGAGAGTCCGCCTGCCGATGCAGGGGACACGGGTTCGTGCCCCAGTCCGGGAAGATCCCACATACCACGGAGCGGCTAGGCCCGTGAGCCATGGCCGCTGAGCCTGCACGTCCGGAGCCTGTGCTCCGCAATGGGAGAGGCCAAAACAGTGAGAGGCCCGCGTACCCCCCCGCCAAAAAAAAAGAAAAAAATGGACCCGTTATTCTTTTCCCTGTACCCATTATCCTTACAATATGACTTCTGCAGGTGTTCCCACCAAGATGGTGAATCTATTTCTCCATGTCTTAAAACTGGTCTCTGACCTGTGGCTTGCTTTGAACAGAATGCAGCAGAAATGACAGTGCATCAGATCTGAGCCTATGCCTCACCAGTGGCTTTGCACTCTTTCCCTCTCTCTTTTGGAACTCTGCTCTACCATCATGAGAATAACCCAAGGTTAGCATTTGAAGGATGATATATAATCTGAAGCAGAGACAAGTTGACCCAGCTAAGGTCCCCACAGACTACCCAGCCCCTACCCAGATCATCGGCTGATTAACTGAGTTCAGCTAAGATGAGAATTGCCCAGGGACTTCTCTGGTGGCGCAGTGGTTAAGAAATCTGCCTGCCAATGCAGAGGACACGGGTTCGAGCCCTGGTCCGGGAAGATCCACACACTGCAGAGCAACTAAGCCCACGAGCCACAACTACTGAGCCCACGTGCCACAACTACTGAAGCCTGCACTCCTAGAGCCTGTGCTCTACAAGAGAAGCCACCACAACGAGAAGCTCACGCACCGCAACAAAGAGTAGTCCCCACTTGCCACAATTAGAGAAAGCCCACGCTCAGCAACAAAGGCCCAACGCAGCCCAAAAAAAAAAAAAAAAAAAAAAGAACTGCCCCAGCTAAGCCCAGCCCAAATCACTGAACCACAGAGATATTAGCTAAATAGGTCATTGTATTAATAAGCCACTAAGTTTTGGGGTGATTTGTTTAGCAAAATAAGCTAATTAATACATTACCTAGATTGGCAAATTTTTTCAGAGCAGCTCCAGAGTCAGTTCAAACTAAAAGGTATGGTTTTCAGATTTTTGCCCTGCGGAATTCCCTTTACTTGCTGGCAAACTAATCTATATTATTTAAAAGGTGTTTTGGGTTTTTTGTTTGTTTGTTTTTGTTTTTTGCAGTACGCGGGCCTCTCACTGCTGTGGCCTCTCCCCCTGCGGAGCACAGGTCCGGACGCGCAGGCTCAGCGGCCATGGCCCACGGGCCCAGCCGCTCTGCGGTATGCAGGATCCTCCCAGACCGGGGCACGAACCCGCATGCCCTGCATTGGCAGGCGGACTCTCAACCACTGCGTCACCAGGGAAGCCCTAAAAGGTGTTTTGATTCAAAAGGGTTTTCAAGTTATCTAGTCTGTTACATTACTGGAAAACTAAGTAGAATCTAACAACCGTCTTATCTCAGAGCCAGATGAGCCAAGGTTAATAAAAAAATTCTAAATCAAGGATACTCTTAACAAAATAAACATTAAATGGAATCCTAGCATATAAAACAGACAAACTGTTCTGGCTAAAGAAGGGTTTAACATTGCCCAGTCTGCCTCCTTCAGGAAGCAGCCGCTGTGACATTTCAAAGGAACACATCAACAGTTTAAAAACAACTGCTCAATACTAGTTTGTTAAATTCCTCCTCAAACTGGTCTACTGAAGCGGTGGTTCTTAACCCTGGCTGCATTTTGGAGTTGCCTAGGAGTGAGCCTAGGCAACAACACATATTACTAAAAACTCTCCAAAGGATTACAGCATGAAGTCAAGAGTTGAGAGCCACTGAACAAACATAACTATCTCAAGTCCTATATTTGATATAATAGCTCAAAAACAATATGACGCTATACTACTGGAATCTGAACCTTTTCCGTTTGGATTATCTCTTTAATGAGTTCACATTTCTGGTGTCCCTTGCCTGCTTCCTTCAGGAAGTTTCGGACAATTATTTAATAAGGAAATAATACATAGTTCTTACAGTACCAACTATCTGGAAATCAAACTGGTCATGATACCAACCGACATTCCCTCTGTAGATAATTTTTTACATCTCAATTAATATATAACTGAAATTCCACCCCCAGTCCAATAATTAAATAAATAAAATTACTGGAAAGAACTAAGTTTACAGAGCTAAGAATAACTATTAAAATCACGCACATTTTTACTGTTAAGAATTACAAAACTGGATAACGTTAAACAATCTGTGATATCTCACAAGAGACTGATTAAATATTTCACTGGAAAAAAATTACCTAAAAATATTTATAATCTTTTAATGAATTACTCATGAAGTGGATAAACAAGGAAATTTGAACTCTCTACACTTTAGTGAATATATATTCATGTATAACTTCAACAGTCTAATAAACAAGATTAAGATAGCAAGCATTTCTGCTCACTTATATGTTGAGCTTTTATTTACCTTTTATCCTGATTCATATATGAAAAAAGGAAAGGAAGGCTTTGTCAAATCATCCCCATAAATAATTTTTCAAATACATGGTCAAACACACAAAACTGGGCAAAGAAACAGGGTACCATGAACAAAACCTAGCAGAAAGAATAAACAATAGAAATAGATCCCTAAAGATTTCAGATATCAGAATTTTCAAACACAAGAATCTAGAATAATTATGTTTAATACTTGTTTAATGTCCAAGAAATAAAGGCCGAGGTTGAAAACTGACAGACAGCTGGAAAGATTAAAGAAAAAATTTGTTTCAGATTTTTAAAAAGAACCAGTACGAAACACCAGAACTGAAAAATCACAATAACCAAAATCAAGAATACAGGTTTAACAAAAAATATAGTATGAGAATTAATGAACTGAAATATAAATCATAAAAGTAATCAAGAAGGCAGCAAAGAGGGACAAAAATGTGGAAAGTAAGACTACAAGGTGGAGTGAGACGATTTAATACACATCCAATCAGAGTCCTATGAGGAAAGGAAAAGTTGTATCTAAAGAGAGATTATTCCACAGATTCAAGAAGTCCAGTAAGAAAATCCATACCTTGACAAATGAAAGCAAAACTGAAGAGAGAGAGAAAAGAGACAAATTACCTTCAAAGGAGCAACATACCAGCAGCCGACTTCTCAGAAGAACTGAAGCCAAAAGACAGTAGAACATTATCTTAAGTGCTGTAAGCAAATGCCAAGCTAGAATTCTATAACCAACAACATCATTCATGAACGAAGGTGCAATACAGACATTTTTAGATACACAAAAGAGTCTGCCACCTGCAAATCTACTTAAAGAAAATTCCAAAGGGTGGCTGATAAAAGGAAAATGAAACTAATTGTAAAAACTAAAGAGAAAAAAATGGTAGTAAATGTATGTAGAGCCATTTCTAAATGTACACTGACTATATGAAGCAATATTCTTCTGGGGTTTAAAAATATAGAGAGAATGAATGGGAATTCCCTGGTGGTCCAGTTGTTAAGACTCTGCACTCCCAATGCAGGGGGCATGGGTTCGATCCCTGGTCAGGGAACTAAGATCCCACATGCTGCACGGCATGGCCTAAAAAAGAAAATAAATAAATATAGAGAATGAAAAGTTGGGAAGGTAAATGGAGGTCTTACAACTTCCAGAAAAGGGGGAAAGTATTAACATAACTTAAAGATTAATGTTGTTATTTCTAGAGTAACAACTAAAAAAGAGTTCCCATATTTCCAAATGGGTAGAGGGAATTAAACTAACTAAAAGGACTTCCCTGGTGGTGCAGTGGTTAAGAATCCGCCTGCCAATGCAGGGGACACGGGTTCAAGCCCTGGTCCTGGAAGATCCCACATGCCGCAGAGCAATTAAGCCCACGAGCCACAACTACTGAGCCCGTGTGCCACAACTATTGAAGCCCACGCACCTAGAGCCCGTGCTCTTCAACAAGAAAAGCCACTGCAATGAGAAGCCCATGCACCGCAATGAAGAGTAGCCCCTGCTCACTGCAACTACAGAAAGCCCACGCGCAGCAACGAAGACCCAACACAGCCATAAATTAATTAATTAATTAATTAAAAAAAATAAACTGACTAAAAAAATTATTAATCCAGGCTTCCCTGGTGGCGCAGTGGTTGGGAATCCACCTGCCAATGCAGGGGACACGGGTTCGAGCCCTGGTCCGGGAAGATCTCATATGCCGCAGAGCAGCTAAGCCCGTGCGCCACAACTACTGAGCCTGCGCTCTAGAGCCCGCGAGCCACAACTACTGAAGGCCGCGCACTAGAGGCCGTGCTCTGCAACAAAAGAAGCCAACGCAATGAGAAGCCCGCGCACCACAAGGAAGACCCAACACAGCCAAAAATAAATAAATTTTTTAAAAAAATTATTAATCCAAAGAAAGGCAAAAAAGAAAAGAAAGAAAACGAAAATAAACTGGTAGCACAAACAGTACAAAATATGATGGCAGGTTTAAACCCAAATATATTAGTAATAATTAAAAAAAAATAAAACTTGCCAAATCTGTCCATTTAAAAGACAAAGATTGTTAGGATGGATTTTTTAAAAAAATCTAACTTAATGATATTTACATGAGATTCATCTAAAACATACAGAAAGACAAAGTAAAAGAATAGAAAAAAAATAGATAAAAAAATATATATATATCAATATAAAAGCAGGTGGAGCTCTATTCACATCAGATAAAACAGATTTTAAGGAAACAAAAATGATATTAGAGATCTAGAGGATCACCACCACAAAGACAAAAGGTTCAATTCATCAAGAATGGATAAAATTTAAATTTTATACACTTAAGAACACAGCCTCAAAAGCAAAAACTGACAGACATACAAGGAGAAATCAAGAATAATCAAACTGGGATAGACACACAGATTGAAGGAATAAGATAGAGAAGACAGAAATAGATCCACATACACATGGAACTTAATTTATGGCAACAGTAGCACTAAAAAGCAGGAGGGCAAAGGAGTTTTCAAAGATGGAGCTATGAGAGGATGATTCTGAGAAGATGGTGGAGCAGGAAGCACCAGGAATCTGTCTCCTAACTTAGACAACAACTGCTGTGACAGAATCTGTCTGATGTAACTATTTTAAAACTCTGGCGTCTATTAAAGGCTTGCAATTTCCAAGGGAAGGCTTGGGTGGTAAACTGCAATTAATTTTGATTAATTTCAGCACTTAGCACAGTAGTAGCTACCTACCCCCCCTTCACCCTCAGCCCTGTGACAGGCAATAATCCACATGCTCCAAGAGTATCTCAGACATAGCTTGTGGGAGCCAGGGTAGGCAATAAGGTCCTTATATTTGAGATTGGTCCTCTGATCACTGATTGCTGCTTCTGATCACAGAGGTACAGATACAAACGTGGGTAAGTCTTTTCTGCACCCCTTCTGCCCACTGTTACAAGCCTATTCACCTCCAGCTGAAGAGACTTCTAGAGGATTTAAAGGGCTAGTGTTTTCTTCCCTTTTATTTTCTTCTATTTTCTCCCCTTTCTTTTTTCTTCTGCCCCTTTTAGAAGTCAGTCATTTAAGATCTAGGATATTCAAATGTAACTGCATATACACAGGAATTTAGAAAAGTCATTGTGCATGCCCCGGAAAAGGTGCAGTCTCAGAAATGACCTGAGAAGACCTTATGTTTACACCTCAGGCTGATCCTTGGCACAGAGACAACCTATAAAAATCAAAAAATAAAAACAAAACAAAAAACAGCAAACCCTAGAGAAGGGAAAGAATATTATTTCTAGAGTTACCACATTATTAGGTTCAAATGTACAGTTTTCAAAAAGAAAAAAAATCACAGAGAATACAAAGAAATTGGAAAGTAAGGCGCATTCAAAGGAAACAATGATATAGCTCCTTTGGAAGGCAGTTTTATGGTTTTTTACAAAACTAAACATACTGTTACAATATGATTCGGCAATTGTGCTCTTCATTATTCATCCAAAGGAGTTAAAAACCTGTGTCTACACAAAAACCTGACACAGATATTTGTAATAGCTTTATTCATAACTGCCAAACCTTGAAAGCAACCAAGATGTCCTTCAGTAGGTGAATGGATAAACAAACTGGTACATCTAGACACTGGAATATTAGTTAGCATTAAAAAGAAATCAGCAATCAAGCCATGAAAAAACATGGAGGAACCATAAATGCATATTACTAAGTGAAAGGAGACAACCTGAGAAGGCTACATACTATGTGACTCCAACTATATTTCATTCCGGAAAAGGCAAAACTATGAGAGTAAAAATCAGTGACTGCCAGGAGTTAGGGAAGTGGGGGGGATAAATAAGGGGAGCATACAGGATTTTTAGGGCATTGAAATTACCCTGTATGATACTATAATGGTGGATGCACATCATTATACATTTGTCCAAACCCACAGAATGAACCCTAACATACACTATGTACACCTGTAATGACCTGTCAATGTAGTGATGAAATGACCTGTCAATGTAGCGATGAAAGAAATTTTCACATATTGAGGTATGGGGAAGTCATCTGGCTTATACATAAGTTAATGTGATTTTAATCCTAACTAAAACAGCCTGTTTGTGGCCTATCAAATTACAGTATATCTGCTGTAATTATTAAAGAGAAGGGCACAATGACCAGAAGTAAAGAATATCCATGTTAAAAATAAAGATTAAATCCCTCCCTTCCTGGGATGCCAATGCTGGTACTCCTTAGATGGTAAGACTCTCTTCCCAGGTGCCAAGGCCATATGGACTTGCTGTGTACATGCTGATCTGTTTTTTGGGAAACCCTGAAGGAATGTATCCCTGACTTGTTTGATGTTCTTTCTTCTGACAAGATATAAAACTGTGCTGAAAACCATGCTTCTCTGGAGGAGTAGTTCCTCAGAGTTACATGAGAAGCTGTCTTCCAGGCTATTGTCCTCAGTTTGGCTCAAATAAAACTCCTTTCTTTTCCTATTACAGATTGTTTATTGATTATTTTTGTCAACAGCAGGTTCATCAACTGAAACAAATATACCATTTAATTTTCTGGTGAACCTAAAAATGCTGTAAAAAATAAAGTCTACTTTAAAAAAATAAAACAGGGTTGTTCCCTGAGAACAACCAGATGATGAACCTTAACAGACAAAATCTAAAATAATTTTCTTAAAGATGCTCAAATAACAAAAGGAAGACATGGAAATAGTCAAGAAAACAATATATGAAGAAAATGGAAATATCAATAAAAAAATAGAAAACCTAAAAACACACCAAAAGGAAGTTCTGGAGATGAAAAATACATTAACTAAAATAAAAAACTCACTGGAGGGATTCTAAGGCAGATTTGAGCAGAAAGAAAAAAGAATACAGGAACTTGAACATAAAACAATTGAAATTATTAAGTCTCAGGAAAAGAAAGAAAAAAGACTAAACAAAAGTAAAGAGAACCTAAGGGACCTAAAGGACATCATCAAGTGGACGAACATAGGCACTGTGGGAAGTTCCAGAAGGTAAAAAGATCATTTGAAGAAATAATAACCAAAAAATACCCAAACTTGGACATAAACATCAAGAAACTCCAAGTAGGATGAACTGAAAGAGACCCATACTGAGACACATTACAATCACACTGTCGAAAGACAAAGAAACCTGAATGAAGCAAGAGAGAAGTGACTTGTCACATACAAGGGATCCTCAATAGGATTATCAGTAGACTTCTCAGCAGAAACTTTGCAGGTCAGAAGGCAGTGGGCTTATACATTCAAACTGCTGAAAGAAAAAACCTGTCAACAAAGAATCTGATACCTGACAAAACTGTCCTTCAAAAGTGAGAAAGAAATTAAGACATTTACAGATAAAAGCTCAGGGAGTTTATCACCAGACCTGCCCTTTAAGAAATACTAAAAGGAATCCTACAGGTTGAAATGAAAGGACACTAGACAGTAACTTGAAGCTGTATGAAAAAATAAAGATCTCAGTAAAGGTAAATATATGGGTGATTATAAAAGCTAGTATTATTGTAATTTTGTGTTTTTCCTCCAAATTTTGTTTTCTACATAATTTAAGAGACTAATGCATAAAATTATTAATTTATGTTTTCTGACACACAATGTATACTAAAGTTATCTTGTGACACCAATAACTGAAATGGGGTAGGGACAGAACTATATAGGAACAAAGTTTTGTATATTATTGAAATTGACCTAGTATAAATTTGAGTTAGAGAGTTAATAACTTTAGGATATTAAATGTAATCCCCATGGTAACCACAAAAAGATAGCTATAGAATATACAGAAAAGGAAATGAGAGGAAACTAAAACATTTCACTGCAAAAAATAAACTAAACACAGAAGAAGGCAATAACGTAGAAAATCAGGGACAAAAAAAAGTGTGAGGTATAGAGAAAGTAAATAGATAAAAGATATACAATGAAAACTGCAAAATATTACTGAAAGAAAGTAAATAAATGGAAAGACATCCCACATTCATGGCTTGAAAGCCTTAAAATTGTTAAGACATCAATACTTCTGAAAGTGATCTACCAACTCAATGCAATCCCTATCAAATCATGGAAATGCAAATTAAAATCATGATTAACTACCACTATATATCCAAGAGATTAGCAAAAATTTAAAAGTCTAACAATACCAAATGGTGAAAAGGACATAGGAATTCTCATACAATAGTGATGGGAAGGTAAACTGGTATAACCATTCTGGTAAATAGGGTGACATTAACCTGCAAAACTCAAATTCAGTATACTCTCTGGCCCAGAAATTCCATTCTAGGTATATACTTTAGAAATATTAAAGTTTATGTATATTACATAATAAATGTTCAAAGCAACATTATTTGTAATTGCCAAAAACTGGAAATACCCAAGTGCCCATGACTGAGAAAATAATTATATATGCATATAATTGAGTAAAACACAGCAATAAGACCTAACGATGGAGAACCATAGCTATACACATATGGATAATCATACAGCATGATGTTAAAAAAAAAAAAAGTCACCAAAGGCTACCTACGGTGTAATTCTGTGTACTTGAATTAATACTGGAAAACTTAACTATATTGTATAAAGATACATACTAGCTGGAAAACTAAGCTAAGTGGTCAAAACTGAGTGAGTCAAGCAAAGGATATTTTGCCTCTGGGGAATCCACCAAAATTTAATCCATCAAAGGTGAAGCTCAGTTACAAAGCTCTGATTCCTATCTACTCCCAACAACTGGGAATCAGGAGATCAGTAGTCCAATTCAACTTTCACCACTAACTAATCTTATGTCTTAAGTAATTAATTGGTCAATTTCTTCATTCTTTAAAGAAAAAAAAGGTGGAAAAGAAAAAAAGACGATCTATAGTTTCCCTTCAAGTGTGATGTTACATAAAATAAATTATATTTACTTAATGTTATATACAGTATTACATTTACCTTATTAATATCTTGCCTCAGATAAATTTGTTTCAAATAGAGAAAGGTAAAATAATCAGTATAAAAGAACTTTCTCCTCTTACTATGATTCCTTAGCAGCAAATCAGGCAGGTAGAAGATAATGTTTTTTTGTTTTAGATTACTAGATTCCTGAACAATTCATTTTAAAAATCTCCACTTTCAGTTGGAACTACTATATTACAGTAATTTGCAAAAATGACTAACACAAAGGGAAAGAGGAGAGGCACCACTATATCTTATCAAGGCATTCCAGAAAACATGAAGTTCCTCCTCTGGCCACAACACATGCAAATCTACAAGAAACTATGTGATACTGTAAACATCAAGGAAATGACACTGTTCAAAAAGGAATGCCCCACAAATGTTACCAAGGTAAAACTGGAAGAGTCTACAATGTTACCCTGCATGCTATTGGCACTGTTGTAAACAAGTTAAGGGCAAGATTCTTCTTGCCAAGAGAATTAATGTACATATGAAGCATATTCAGCACCCTGATAGCTTCCTGAAACATATGAAGAAAAATGATCAGGAAAAAAAAAAATGTATCCCAATGTTCATTGCAGCACTATTCACAATAGCCAGGACATGGAAGGAACCTAAGTGTCCACTGACAGATAAATGGATAAAGAAGATGTGGTACATATATACAGTGGAATATTACTCAGCCATAAAAAGGAACAAAACTGGGTCATTTGTAGAGACATGGATGGACCTAAAGTCTGTCATACAGTGTGAAGTCAGAAAAACAAATTCATATGTTAACGCATATATGTGGAATCTAGAAAAATGGTACAGATTATCCTATTTGCAGGGTAGGAATAGAGACACAGGATGTAGAGAATGGGAGGGTGGACACAGTGGGGGAAAGGGAGTGTGGAATGAATTAGGAGATTAGGATTCCCATATATACACTACCATGTACAAAACAGATAGCTAGTGGGAACCTGCTGTATAGCACAGGGAGCTCAGCTCAGTGTGTGATGACCTAGATGGGTGGGATGGGGGGTGGGGTGGGAGGGAGGTCCAAGAGGGAAGGGATATATGTATACATATAGCTGATTCACTTTGTTGTACAGCAGAAACTAACAACATGGTAAAACAATTATACTCCAATTTAAAAAAAAAAAAGAAAGAAAAAAAAAAAAAGGAAGCCAAACAGAAAGGCACTCAGGTTCAAATGAAGTGCCAGCCTGTTCCACCAGAGAAGCACACTTTGTGAGAACCAATGGAAAGGGGCCTAAGCTGCTAGAAGCCATTCCCTATTAATTCATGGCATAATAGATTTAAAAAAAAAAAAAAAGACCCCTGGACTGTTAAAAAAAAAAAAATCCTAAATAATTGGGCTATAGATCAAAATACTCTTTTCTAAAACTGCTTACCTTCCACAAGCAATCTGAGTGACAATGCTTCCCATAAGTTCAAACACTTTCCTTGGGTTTATTTCATGACTGGTAGAGTTATGACCCAACTGACCATACCCTCCAGCTCCGAAAGTAAACACTCCACCTTCCTAAAACAACAACAACAAAAAAACCCTTTGTCATTAGAAAGCCTGATAAAAGAAAATAATCTTCAGGAAAATAAGTTAATCTTTAATATGGAGTCAAATTTTCTCTTCTATTGTCTTCACAATTTAACAGATGATAAGATAGTCAAGATACCTTGACTTTTCAAGGTAAAATGTCTTAAATCTAAGAGTTCCAGGCTGATATGGCTTATTATTTTCACATACTTCAAAAGTATTTAACTATGTTCTCATCATTATAAAGTCATCATTAAAGAGATACTAATGAGTATTTTTTTGCATTGCCTTTTACTATCATTATAGTCTTGATGAATCACACCTATAAAATTTCACAAAACCTATAAATGGTATCATTTTCAGTTTCCAAAGTAGCTCTGCAAAAAAAGAGTACATGTAACCAGAGAGTGTACTAATATAGCTATTCTTAGCATAAATGGTCTTAGCATAAAATATAAATGGTCTTTAAAATATTTATCATAAAAATGTATAACAGGATTAAAGGTTATGTTTTTAAAAAGTAATTCATGATGACATTTTAAAACAAGCACAGTTAGTACTTTTCAATTCAACTGCTTTTCTTCATAGTTGCAGCTATGTATACAAATTTATGCTACTAAATGATGAAAGCAGGATATTAGTATTTATACAGATTGCTATGTAAGGAAATTGATTTTTCTGTTTAAAATTTTTTTATCATGGGAAATTTAAACAAATGCACAAAAGACATATATACATATATATATTTATCTATATATGAATGATCACATAACATCACTCAGTTTCAAATGGCAAAACTCAGATAATCCTGTTTCATTGATGCCCCTCCCACTTCCCTTTTATGGGGGTACTTTAAAGTAAAAAAAGTACTGGAATACTTTAAAATACACTGTGGTCAACAAATCATTTCACATATAAATGCATATGTATCTTCAATGGCATATACCTCTAACGGATAAAAATATATGACGCAATACTATTATCAACAAGAAGTATTAATTTCCTTTTTTTGGACAGAAATAGCAAGTGTTAATTTTTACTTCTTATGTTTTTTCCAGTTTTATTGATATCATTGACTTGACATAAAATTGTGTATATTTAAAGGGCACAACATGACTTGACATACATATACTCTGTGAAATTATTACCAGTCAAGTTAATTAACACATCCAAACCTCATATAATCCTTGTGTGTGTGTGAGAAAGCTTCAGATCTGCTCTTAGCAGATTTCAAGCATAGAATACTGTATCGTTAATTACAGTCACCATGCTGTACATTAGATCCTCAGAATTTAATAATCTTGTAACAGAAAGTTTGTACCCTTTGACCACATATCCCCATTTCCCTCACCCCCTACACCCTGGCAACCACCATTCTACTCTTTGTTTCTATGAATTTGACTTTCTATCCCCACCCCACTTTTTTTGTTTTTTTAACAATGCCACATATAAGTGATACCATTTAGTGTTTGTCTTTGCCTGGCTTATTTCACTTACCATAATGCCCTTGAGGTTCATATATGTTGTTACAAATGAAAGGATTTCCCCTTTTTATGGCTGAATAATATTCCAGTGTGTGTGTGTGTGTGTGTGTGTGTGTGTGTGCGTGCACGTGCGCGCGCATATGCACACAAACATGTACACATCACATTTCCTTTATCCACTCATTTGGCAAGGGACACTTAGGTTGTTTAAGTATCTTGGCTATTGTGAATAATGCTTCAAAAAACATGAGAATGTATTTACCTCTCTGAGACCCTGTTTTCATTTCCTTCAGAAATACATCCAAAAGTGGAACTGCTGGGTCCTACAGTAGTTCTATTTTTAAGTTTTTGAGGAAGCTTCATATTGTTTTCCCTAATGGCCGCACCAATTTATATTCCCACCAGCAGTATACAGGGCTCCCCTTTCCTCCATATACTTGTCCTTTTTTAAAAAAATTATAGCAATCCTAACAGATGTGAGGTGATATCTCATTGTGGTCTTGATCTGTATTTTCCTGATGATTGTGATATTGACATTGAGCACCATTTTCATGTACCTTTTGGTCATTTGTATATCTACTCTGGAAAAATGTCTATTCTGGCCCTTTGCCCATTTTAAAATTAGATTGTTTTTCAGCCATGAGTTACGTGAGTTCCTTATATAGTTAAAGTATTAACCCCTAATCAGATATATGATTTACAAATATTTTCTCTCATTCCACAGGATGACTTTTAATTTTGTTGACTGTTTTCTTTGCTGTGCAGAAGCTTTTAGTTTACTTTTGCTTTTGTTACCCATGTGCTTTTGGTGTCACATCCAAAAAATGCCTACCAAGACTAATGTCAAGGAACTTTCCCAAGTTTTCTCCTAGAATTTTTACAGTTTCAGGTCTTACATTTAAGTCTTTACTCCATTTGAGCTACATTTTGTGAGTGGTGTGAATTAGAAGTCCATTTTTTGCATATGGATATCCATATTTCCCAGCATCATTTATTGAAGAGGCTATCCTTTTCCACTGCGAGCTCTTGGCACCGTATCAATGATTAATTGCATTTATTTCTGGGCGATCTATTCTGTTTGGCTGGTATATGTGTCTGCTTTTATGCCAGTATCATACTGCTTTGATTACTACAGCTTTGTAATATAGTTTAAAATCAGAAACTTATGCCTTCACTTCATTGTTCTTTCTCAAGACTGCTTTGGCTATTCTGCGTCTTTTGTGGTTCTATATGAATTTTAAGATTGTTCTATTTCTGTGAAAAATGCCATTGGAATCTGGATAGGGATTGCATTGAATCTGTAGCTCACTTTGAGCAGTATGGATATTTTAACAATATTACTTCTTCCTATCAAGAACATGAGATATCTTTCCAATTATTTCTGTCTTCTTCAGTTTCTTTCATTGATGTCTCATATAGTTTTCAGTGTACAGGTCTTTCATCTGCTTGGCTCACCTTTATTACTAAGCATTACGGGGTTTTTTATTGTTTGTTTGGTTTTTTTTTTTGCGGTACGCGGGCCTCTCACTGTTGTGGCCTCTCCCGTTGCGGAGCACAGGCTCCGGACTGCAGGCTCAGCGGCCATGGCTCACGGGCCCAGCAGCTCCACGGCATGTGGGATCTTCCCAGACCAGGGCACGAACCCGTGTCCCCTGCATTGGCAGGCGGACTCTCAACCACTGCGCCACCAGGGAAGCCCAGCATTACGTTTTTGATACTATTGTAAATGGGACTACTGCTTCATTTCTTTTTCAGATAGTTTGTTTTCAGTGTATAAAAACACAACTGATCCTTTAAAAAATATTTACTTGCTTATTTGTTTGCGTCAGGCCTTAGCTGTGGCACGCAGGATCTTCATTGTCATCTGTGGGATCTTTGTTGCAGCATGTGGGATCTTTAGTTGCGGAATGCAAACTTCTTAGTTGCAGCATGTGGGATCTAGTTCCCTGACCAGGGATCAAACCCGGGCCACCTGCATTGGGAGCATGGAGTCTTAGCCAATGGACCACAAAGGAAGTCCCGCAACTGATTTTCTTTTTTTTGGCTGTGTTGGGTCTTCGTTGCTGTGTGCGGGCTTTCTCTAGTTGAGGCAAGTGGGGGTTACTCTTCATTGCGGTGCGTGGGCTTCTCACTGCAGTGGTTTCTCTTGTTGCGGAGCACGGGCTCTAGGTGTGTGGGCTTCAGTAGTTGCGGTATGTAGGCTCAGTAGTTGTGGCTCATGGGCTCTAGCGCACAGGCTCAGTAGTTGTGGCGCACAGGCTTAGTTGCTCTGCAGCACATGGCATCTTCCCAGACCAGGGCTCGAACCTGTGTCCCCTGCATTGGCAGGCGGATTCTCAACCACTGAGCCACCAGGGAAGCACCCCCGCAACTGATTTTTATATGTTAATTTGTATCCTACAACTTCACTGTATTTATTGGTTCTAACAGATTTTTTGAGGAGTCTTTAGGGTTTTCTATATAAACTATCAAGACATCTGCAAAGAGACAATTTTAGTTTTCCCTTTCTAATTTGGATGCCTTTAATTTCTTTCTCTTGGCTAACTGCTGTGGCTAGGACTCCCAGTATTATCTTGAATAGCAGTGGTGAGAGTGGGCATCCTGTCTTGTTCCTGATCTTAAAGGAAAAGCTTTCAAATTTTCACCATTAAGTATTATGTTAGTGGTGGGTTTGTCATAGATGGCCTTTATTATATTGAGGCATGTTCCCTCCATATTCACTTTGACAGTTTTTATCATAAAAAGATACTCAATTTTGTCAAATGCTTTTCTTGTATCTACTAAGATGATAATATGATTTGTATCCTTCATTCTGTTAATGTGGTGTATAACACTGATTTGTAAATGCTGAACCATCCTTGCATCCCAGGGATAAATCCCACTTGATCACTGGCTATATAATCATTTAAATGTACTGTTGAACTTAGTTTGCTAGTATTGAGTAGTTCTGCATCTACATTCATCAAGGATGTTGGTTTGTAATTTACTCTCCTTGCAGTGTCTTTCTATTATGTCTTTGGTATCAGATGGTGCCGGCCTTATAAAATAAGTTTGGAAGTGTTCCCTCCTCTTCTGTTTTTCAGAGGAGTTTGAGATTGACTGGTGTTAATTATTTTTTAAATAGTAGAATTCACCATCCAGTGAATGAGCTTCTCTTTGTTGGGAGATTTTTGAAGACATCCAGTCCTGCGCTTTTCTTTGTTGGGAGACTTTTGACTACTGATTCTATCTCCTTACTCATCAGAGGCATATTCAGATTTTGTTTCTTTATGATTCAGTTTTGGCAGTTAGTATGCTTCTGGAATGTATCCATTTCATCTAGGTTATGTGATAAATTTGTTGGTATATAATTATTGATAGTAGTCTCTTATGAACCTTTGTATTTCTGCATTATCAGTTGTAATGTCTCCTCCCAATCTGATTTTATTTGAGTCTTTTCTTCTTAGTCTAGCTAAAGATTTGTCCATTAAAAAAAATCTTTTCAGAAAAACAGCTCTTAGGTGTGTTATTCTTCTCTGATGTTTTTCTAATCTCTATTTCATTTATTTCTGCTCTGATCTTTGTAATTCCCTTCCTTCTGCTAACTTTGGACTTAGTATGTTGTTTTTCCTAGTTCCTTGAGGTATAAAATTAAGCTGTTTATTTGCAATCTTTTTTCTTAATGTAGGTGTTTATTGCTATAAACTTCCCTATTAGAGCTGCTTTTGTTGCTTCCCATAAGTTTTGTCGTGTTCCCATTTTCATTTCTCAAGATATTTAAAAATTTCCCTTTTATTTCTTCTATGACCCAATGATTATTCACAAGTGTACTTTTTTTTTTTTTTTTTTGCGGTACGTGGGCCTCTCCCGTTGCGGAGCACAGGCTCTGGACGCGCAGGCTCAGCAGCCATGGCTCACAGGCCCAGCCGCTCCGCGGCATGTGGGATCTTCCCGGACCGGGGCAGGAACCCGTGTCCCCTGCATCGGCAGGTGGACTCTCAACCACTGCGTCACCAGGGAAGCCCAGAAGTGTACTTTTTAATTTCCACATATTCGTGAATTTTCTGGCTTTCCTCCTGTTAATGATTCCTAGTTTCATACTACTATGGTTGGAAAACATACATGATATTATTTCAATCGTCTTATATTTGTTAAGACGTGTTTTTGACCTAGCATGATCTCTCCTGCAGAATGTTCCACTGTTTGCTTGAGAAGAATGTATCTCCTGCTATTCTTGGATACAATGTTCTGTATATGTTTGTTAGGTCCATTTGATATAAACTGTACTTCAAGTCAAATATTCCTTACTGATTTTCTGTCAGGATGATCCAGTCTCTGTTGAAAGTGGGGTACTTAAGTCCCCTACTGTTACTGTGTTGCTGTCTATTTCTGCCTTCAGATCTGTTAATACTTGTTAATATTTGCTGTGCTGGGAACATATATAGGTACAATTGTTATATGTTCTTGAGGAATGGACCCCTTTAATATTTCTTTAATATTATTTAATATAGAGGTCATATTTAAACTTTCTTGATTAGTATTTTATTACACCATGTCAGAAAGCATATGTCTGATAGGTAAAGTTAAAAATAAGTAAGTGGGACAGTGTGTTTCAGCCTAATCTATACCCATTAAGCTTAACGATGATCTTTGCCTAGATCCATTATTTCATTAGGGAATACAAAATGGAGATTTTTCTAATCTTATTATTTCTTCTAAATTTGTTAGTCGAAATTCTTCTATAGAGAAGTTAACTCATCAACTATTGAGCTATTATAAAATACAATCTGCAATTAAGAGGTAGAAGAAATGCTTCTTTCTCATTTACAGATTTTTAGAAAAATAAGCTGTTGCCCTAGCAACCTCCAAAGATAAGCAATGAAGTTTGCTTTGTGTTGATTTGGGTAAGAAGACGATCATTATGAAGTCACAGATTTTTATATATTTGGTATCTTTCCATTTATTGCAGACATTATTTATTTTTGTTAACCACTGAAAACTCCTTCAAGTTGTCCTTGTGACATGATCTTAGTAGTCTTTGTTTTTGTGACACAAAATACTCAAGGCTATTTTCATACTTTTTTTTTGGTCCCAGGTATAAGATCAGGCTCTTCTCTAAGAAGCCCTGGTTCTTTTTAGTATAGAGTCTACAACAATCAAAGGATGTTCATTGCTTCCAGATTACAAATGTTTAGTTATTTCTAGAAACTTTTGGTGGTCATAGCCAAAAAAAAAAAAAAAAAAAAAAAAAAAAAACACAACAACAAACCACACACCAAAAAACCAAACAAAAACCAAACCAAACAAACTTATTTTAGAAGGAGAAAAATAAGAATTCACACTGATACTTGTGATTCAAAGCAAAGATTACAGGGTTTTGATTGCTACCATTTTATATCTCTTTTCTCTTAAGCTGAAAATCATAGTTTCTAATGAGAGTAATACAAATACTTAATTGCTTTATCCTATTCTACATACAATATACTGAAAATAAATGCTGCCAATTTTACTACTAACAATAAGACTACAGAATGCAGTTTAAGACCTCTTTGTGAATTTGGTTTATCTTTAGGCTATTTCCCATCAGTGATGCACAACAAAATACTATACTTTAAAATTCTTCTTTCTGTATTTGTGCCACTTGTAATTTTGAAGAATTCTTTTAACATATAAGCTTTTTAATTATGTGTAACAGTTTCTAGGTTCCAAAGTCAAACCTATAAGGCAAGGCTCATTTGGTCTACCTATTAATCCTTTTCAAATATAAATAACATGTACCTTCTTCTTTTTCCTTAACAATAATATATCCTGACAATCGTTCCACAACATAATATAGAGATCTTCCTCATTCTGTTTTACAGGGCATGGTACCACGCAGTGGAGTTACCATAGTTTACTGAATTAGACTGCTACTGATGGGAATCTGGATTTCTTCTCTTCTTTTGTTATTAAAATACTGCCACCATAAATGGCCTTGTGTATACATAACTTAGTATCTTTGGAACAGATTCTTAAAATTACTAAGGGATTGATAAGTCAAAAGGTATATGCATATGTGATTTGCATAAAGAATTTGTAAAAGAACTTGAAAAAAATTGACATCATTATGGTAGTGTCCTCATATCCATTAACATGCATGTCTTTCCATTTATTCTGATTTTAAAAATCTGTTTTAAAAGTTTTCCTAATGTTTGTTTTGCACAAGGAAACTGCTTTGTAAAGCAATACTAATCTATTTGCAAGAAGCTCTTCCAGAAAAGCAAAAGACATTGATATAGAACTATATTCTAACTTTAAACAAGGAACAATAAAATATTTTACTTTTGCAATATTTAAAACTATCTGATTTTGTTAAAAATAATATACACCAAGAATTCCAGTGAACAAGTATCACCAGCTACTGTTTTGAGAGAGAAATACAGAAAATTAATAGAATTGGCATTTTTTAAAAACTCAATAAAGAGAAATCTTTAGAAATCTTGGGAAAATAAGATAAGTGGTTGTCTGAAAGGCTGAATTTGAAAAGCATTAACATGTGAATCTTTCTACCACAAAGTTAGTCCTATGGAAAGATATTATACAAAGTATTTTTTACTATTATCTTCAATACAGCCTTATTTCTCCTAAATACGAATGATAGAAGAGAATGACTAAAATGTATAACTTGCCGACAGTAATTACATCTGCAATTTGAATGACAAAAAAAAAATCAATGAAATATGGTAGTAAGATCAGTAGGGATAGTAAATCTTCCTTACTCAAAAGCAAGTAATACAGAATTTAAAAAAATTAACTTTTGTAACTGGTCATTATAATATTTTTTAAAGTACCTTTAGTACACTATATTTGATAAGGACTGAGAATAATTCTTCTAAAATTCCCAATGTGGGAGTACGTGTGTAGAAATTTTATAAATCTGATTAGAAGTTAATTTTTTCTTGCCAATTTTATCTACTATGCAGGATATAAAGATAAAGAAGCAAAAACATTAATTGCTAATTTAGCCAATGATAAGTTGCCAGTTCCTTTATGTTAACATGACTATAATAAATAATACTGCTGGTAAAGGTTAGTTTAATGTTTTTATTTTCATTTTACTTCTAATTGCTAGAGAACTATACAGTATTGATACTGAACTGGCACATACCCAACAAAGTGAGAGGTCAGAGTTAAAGCCATTAACAAGATTGTGCTGAAAGCCCATTATAACTGCTTGAATAATACCTGGCCTTTGGATAATAGAGGGATTCAGTCTCTATTACTTGTTATAAGGCACATGGGAGCTACATTAAAATTAGTCAGAGTTATGCAATATAAATGGGATTGATACACAAAGCACAGCAAGCCTGACAAACTAAAAAGGAATTATTTCATTCACAGTATTATTAAAGCAGTATTTCACATGAAGTTGAAAAATTCAACAATATATATTATCATCACACAAACAGTAGATCACAATTCACATTTCATAACATGAAACAGCTGAAATTTAACGTAAAGTTTTTGAGAACAGATAATAACCTAAGTTCCTTTTTTAAGATAAATTATTTTTTAGACATCAATAACACTCAAGTTTCAAAGTAAATACCATGAAAATATTCACTAATTATGAAATAACTACCATAACTATTAATAAAAAAGTTTTATAGGAGTACAATACCTTGGTTAGTGCAGCAGTGTGATCTTCTCCACAACAAATATAAACTATTTTCTGAGTTCTTAGTGACTTTAGTAAATTAGGAACATACCTATCTGAAAATTCCAACAAGAGACATCAATGAACAGTATTTTTAAAATTAAAAGCTTCTAAAATGTGTTTCCTCTACAGCTTCCTTAACTGTGGAAGATGGTGATAACTAAACAACTTTAACAATTCAATGATTTTGTGGTACAAGCCTACTAAGTTGGGCTCCCACGCCTTTCTAGTCATGCTACTGTGATAAAGGAGAGCTCTAAAAAGAGTAACTTAAGTACTAAACTGCCTAAACGCCAATCTGCATAGGACTCCGCAATCAAGGAATTTCAAAGCTATCTGACTGCTTCTAGTACATGCACATCATTCTTTATATTCACCTCATGATAATTAAGCTCATAGGATCCTACTTTAAAAAGCCTGAAAATTATACTTTCTGCTATTTTATAGTAGAAAAGAGATATAATGTCCTAATCTGACATATTTTTCTCATGCAAAACAAAGTATTTTAAAATTCTTTCTGAGAGTATTATTTATCATTACCAGTTGTTACTAGATCAACAACTCACTTTTGTCTAAGTCATTATAATTATGTTGAACTTTATTAAATTAGTTTTTGTATTTCAAATACTGGCATTCAACCTAATGTAGCTATGAAAAATCAGTTTCCAAGATCCCAACTTGTTTTAAGCAGTTATAATTTTTTAAAATTCAAAAAGTTTATTTTCAAGACTCTAGCATCACTGTTAACAGTGATTAATTAAATGACTCAGATTTAAATATTTCCTTGAAATACTCAAATAGATGAACACTTCATGTTACTTTTCAGGATAATTTTATAATTTTTTTCCACTGATGGTGGCTGATAATATGATTACCAATTTGAAGTAATGTTTTTCTCAACTTTCTTTTAGTGAACATCCAACATTGAAGACTTTTGTCCAGATATACTTTCTATATTTTATTCTAGAATAAAATAATATTTTTGGCCTTCCCACAATCTCCTAAAAATATTATTATCAAATGGAATTTTAAAATTAACCTCTCATCCCCACCTCAACACCAGGGAAGATTTGGGTACACTTCTCTCTGACACTAAGAATCACTGATATATCTCAAAACATCATCTCTTTTTAAAAATATATTTATAAAATAATGCAAACCTACCATTTTCATCATTAAGACCTAGTTGACCAAATTTGTTGCGTCCCCATCCAAAGATAGCTCCAGAAAGGGTGAGTACAAAACTATGGGCTCCTCCTGCTGCAACTTGCATGAAAGGGATTCCAAGTAAAGACTTAATCAGTTGTGGTGAAGCTTGCTTTTTACAGTCAATGCCTAAACCCAACTGGCCATATTTATTCTGTCCCCAACAGAAGACTTCACTTGCTGTAAAACAAGAATCATAAATTACTATTTTTCTCACACAAAAAAAATTTCACTTGAAAATCATCAGTTATTTTGGGATATTCTTCCTCTTTGATGAAAATACATATTCCTCCTTATTAAATTTATTTCTTATATGGAAACAATACTACCTTGAATAATCCATGTTAATACAGTTTTAGTTTGACTTTATTGATGAATGGGTAAGTCACATAACTGGGGATAATCCCATTTCCTGATGTTCCTCAAGAAAGGACCATCTCTTTTTAGTATTCCTCAGGTCTCACTTTTATTCTATGACTTCTCCCAGGAGGTACTCATTCAAGCTCAAGGTTTCAGTTATCAATTATATGCTATCACATTCAAAATTTATCACTAGCCCAGATCTCTCCTCTGAGCAATAAACTCATGTATCCAATTGTTTACCTGACAGCTATACTTCGATATTTGAAAGGTATTTCCAGTTCAACATGCCCTAAACTCAATTCATGACCCCCATCCTACCTCCCATACCTGGACCTCTTCCTAGTGTTCCTCATTCTCAGTAGATAACACCTCAACTGATACAGCAGCACAAACCATAAACACAGGAGTCATCCTTAATACTCCTCTCCTCTCTTACCTTATATACAGATTTTTATCAATCTATCGTCAAGTTATATACAGTTTTCTTTCTAAAGAAAAATATGGTGAATAGATCCACTCCTCACCATTTCACCTGGTTCTTTTAATAGTTCTCGTCACATTTGCTCACCCACTGCTACATTTTTTGCAACTTTAAACATCTTTTTACTTATTTTTATTAAATAAATGGCACTAAACTAATAATTGACACACTAATATCTGAGTTTTAAAAATTCATACTATAAAATAGTACACACTTACTAAAAGTAAGTCTCCCTTCAAAACTAGATCCCTGGTTCCTCCCCCAAGAAACAAGCACTCTTACTAACTGCTGATATGTACTTCCAGAAATACTCTATGGACACACCAGGAGACATTTGTATATATACAAAGAGATATAAAAATGTAGATCTGATATAGGACAGACACCATTAATAACGGTCTGGATAAGTTTCAAATTAACTGTTCTATAAATTTATGTCTGTGTGTTTATTCTATAATAAATCTCAAATGAGTTGACTCTTTAAAAAAATGTAGATTTGAAATGCTGCTCACCTGAAAAAAACAGAAATCAGTGCTTTCTCACTGCTCTTGAGATAAACACTTTTAACAAGGCTTATAATTCTGTAAAATGTACCTATGTTTCTGAGCTCATTTCATACCAGCCTCTTCCCTCACTTACTATACTCTAGCCATACTCACCTTCCTTTATATTCTCCAATGACCATTTCTCACACACTTGCTGTCTCACACACTCTGCCTAAACCTTTCCCTCATCCTTGTCTAGTTTACTTCTATTGTCTCCCAGCAGAAAGCCTTCCTTGATCTGCCAGATTAAGTTCAGTCCCCTTGTTATATGATCTAAATATCCCAAACTTTTTTATTTATACTCTTTTTTCATAGTATGTAAACTATATTGTTATTTGTGTGACTGTACCATAAGGGCTGGTAGTGTACTGCTTACCACTGTTTACTGTACACCCTAATGTGCCTAGTTTGTACTGAGTGATCAAAAAAAAAAAAAATTTTTTTTTCCATTAGATGCGTTAGATACTACTAAAACATGAAGCTGAATAAGGGAAAAGAATACCTGTAAGATACGTCAAGATAGAAAAACTGTCCTCATTGGTAAAACGTTTGGGTTTAAATTTATCTTGGATTTACCTACCAAAGTATCAAAAGAGGAGTTGGCAAAGTAACAACAAAGAATACAGGGATGCCAGCCTCCACCCCCTACTTTATTCCTTTGATGGAATAAAACCAAATTCCTTAATATGGCATGTAAGGCCCTTTGTAACAGATTTGTTTTTACTTTACTCTCAACTGAAGTATGAAAATGTCTCCCATGCTCTCAAAATACCCACGTAAAACTATATTCCGATACTCAAATACACAAAATATTTCCCAGATTCTATGCCTTTACTAGTACTATTACCTTAGCCAATCCTCAACATTTTCCCTAGCTGCTTCACAACCTCTCCAATTCTGAAGAAATTGTAATCATCTTTCAAGACTTGCATCAAATATCAATCCCTTCTTTATTATTACCAATTCTATTGATTGAAACTAATTAAACTTTTTTCCTTATGCCCATCATATTTTACTTTTCCTTTGACCAAAAGCAGTATATATTTTTTCTGCCTCAATTATATTATTTGTATATCTGCCTCTTCTACTAGACGGTACGATCCCTAAAACCTTCTCTTAACTTATCCGTATTTCCCTATAGTTCTAGTCTACTGTTTCATTCATAGTAGGCCTTACTAGGCATTTAATAAATTAAAAATAATAATAATGAAGCCACTGGAACTTATTTTTTATATAATAAAAAACAAATATACGGCAGGTTCTTTACTAACCCATGTTACAATCCTTAGCTGGCATAGGAAGAAGTCAAATAAAGGTTACAGGATGCTTAGACTTCTCTGTTTCTATTCATAAAAAGTTTACCTGTAAGCGTAAATGAACTTGGGCAAGTTATAAACTTCCCCAGCTATGAAGGAATAATGTTCGGCAGGTTAAAGAAACAATTAGACACAAAAAATCAATTTCATGTCTATATGCTAGTAATAAACGATTTGAAAATGACATCAGAGTAACAAAAAATATCAAATATCTAGGGAAAAATCTAATAAAACGTATATAAGACCTCTCCACAGAAAATGACGAAATACTCTTGAGAAAAATTAAAAAGAGATTAAAATAAATGGAGGGATATAGCATGCTCAAGAATTGAAAGACTCAATATTATAAAGGTTTTCCTCAAACTGATTTAGAGGTAATGCAATCCCAATCAAAATTCCAACACTTTAAGTATCTGTGAAAACTGACTAGCTAATTCTAAAATGTATATAGATATGAAAAGGATCAAGAAGAACCAAGACAATCTTTAATAAGAACGAAGTTGGAGGAATTTCAACTCAAAGTATCAAGTAATAAAACTGAAAAGGGGAAAGAAAATAAAAGCAATGCTTACCTTTAGAAAGTGCAAGTGAATGATAGTAGCCACAAGCAACCTGTACTATCTGGATATCCGACAAACTTTTAATATTTCTAGAAAGTAAGAAGAGAGATCAGGATCAGTTAATTCCATTTAATAAATGGATCCTGAATGCTATTTATTTATGCGATTTATTGACCACCTACTATGTGCAAGTAGTCTCCTTACCAGCAGTTCCTTACTAGCATGACCTAGCAGTTCATGATATTTTTTCTCATACAGGCCCAATTTACCAAAAATTTATGCTAAAATCAGTAAACAAAATCTAAATATGAAAAAATTAAGAGATATGATGAGAAAACACTTTGAAAGGACAATATTTAAGCACAGTAAACTATGCTCACAGCTCAGTGCTTTCTTTTTATTTTTTTAATTAATTAATTTATTTATTTATCGATTTATTTTATTCTTGGCTGCACTGGGTCTTCGTTTCTACATGTGGGCTTTCTCTAGTTGCTGCGAGCAGCGGCCATTCTTCATTGCAGTGTGCGGGCTTCTCGTTGTGGTGGCTTCTATTGTTGCGGAGCATGGGGTTTAGGCACGCAGACTTCAGTAGTTGTGGCACGTGGGCTCAGGAGTTATGGCTCATGGGCTCTAGAGCGCAGGCTCAGTAGTTGTAGTGCATGGGCTTAGTTGTTCTGCGGCATGTGGGATCTTCCCAGACCAGGGCTCAAATCCATGTCCCCTGCATTGGCAGGTGGATTCTTAACCACTGTGCCACCAGGGAAGCCCCTGAGTGCTTTTATGATGCAGATATTACCATCAAAATGTGAAAAATCTTTAGTTTAAAGTATGAAACTTGGCAATATATTTGTAAAACAAATGTACATGATCCAATTTGTTGAAAATTGGTGTTTGGCCTAGTTTATTATATGTTCTCCTCTGTCAGGTTCCTTAAGAACCAACAAGGATTCCTATCATGTGGTGCTACCAATTCACAAATCATGAAACCTATTCCTTTTGGACTATCCTTTTGCTTTGCATCTAAATCAGTGATATTAAATTATTTACTAGAGAAATTTAATCAATTCATATGTATTATGATCAGTGATGTGTTCAGTCATATTTCTGCCATCTCATATTTCTTACTTATATTTTTTACAGTTTTTTTCCCCCGATTTCTGATTTTTCCTTAACTGCAACATAATTCTAAAGGATTTAAAACATTACAAAAATCAAGAAACTATGTGCATCAACCATCCCAGGTTTTCTTTATGTAGCTCCCCTTCACTTGCTCATTCTGTTTTTCCTGAATGTTTTTAAGAAAAAAGGGGGTGTGGAAATATATTATGTTTCTTATTTCCCTTTACCTGATACTGCCACCTGACCTAATTCTGCCATATGAGAGTCCAGAGCAAGTTCTGACCAGAGTGTCAATACCCATGATTTTCGGGAGGCAGCTTCAGCAAACCAAATTTTGAGTGGGAAAAAAGAGAGTTACTCTAATTCCATATTGTTGTATTAAAAATAATTTTATTTAGTGGATTTATGTCCTGCAAAGCTTGAGAGTTGTACTGCTACATTTAGCAGAATCCAACAAGTTAACAGGGTCCAATGTACCTTCAGATTTTCAAATATAGCAAAAGGTCATTTTTTTTTTTTTTGCAGTTAGCAAAATCAAACACTGGCAATGCAAAAACAGGAATAAAAAAATACACGGATACATACAACTGTGCTGAAGTTACTAAACATTTACTGTTACTGCTTACGCATATTAGGCATATCATACACTGACTAGTGAACTGTACTAAGTATTTTTAAAAACCAATTGCTCCAAATATCAAGTCCAATTTGCATGACTAAGTAAAATCTTTTAAAATTCTACATTCTCATAGCACCCTATGTTTTTTTCCTTCACAGCATTTATCTCTACTAATTACTGGTGTACTTATTCATTTAATTATTACTATTAGTATACTCTGCTAAACAATAAGCTCTGTGAGGATGGACTATTATTATCTTATACCCATGGAATCCCTAGACCTACCATAGTGCCTGGCAAAAAATATGGGGGAAAAAAAAAGTATGTGAAGTATCCACTGTTAGAGGATAAGTAAATCTGCAACTTCTTTGAGGCTTTAGTATTAAACTATTCATAAAATTTGCTTCCAAAAGACTTCTAAATTTACACAGCAATTTACAGAAAGTGATTCTCATTACCAAAATATTATCATACAGCTTAGAATACAACATAAACTCTAATTTCTTCAGCCATGTCTGCTACAGAGACAAGTTAAGATATTCTTCTGTGGCATTACTGTTTTAAAGGAAAAAAACCTCTCTTTTTATCTCTATGGAGATTGAATACACTGAAGATTGTGGGGGGGTGGGGAAGAGGAGAGGATATGCTTTCTTGTTTTGTTTTGTTTTAAGCTTTCAGGAATTTTAAAAAGAAACAAAAATACTTGTGAATAGTAAAACAACTTTACCACATTCCATTTTTCCTAAAGAGACAAATTAGAAAATTCTTAATGCAACAAAATTTTATAGAATTCATCAAAAATAATCCCCAATGAGTAAAAAAGATAATGTAAATGTTTTCTGGTTTTCAATTTTTAAAAGGATTCAAATGCAGTTAACAGGAAAGTAAAATAAGCCAGAATAAATTTTGTAAGTAAAATATATATACACACATACATGAAGATTCCTAATTAATCAGAACTATGAAAAGAAAATCAGAATTCAGATGTCTAGGGGAAACATTTTATAACTGCTTATAAATTTAAAATAACTCCCTAAAGTTTAGAGTTCTTGTCAAACATTTTTAAATGGCTATGACATTTAAAATTATTCCTTATAAAGAAAAGAATAATTTCGCCCTCCTGTTTTGCCTCCTGACCACACTTGCTGCTCCTCATGTGGTCTATATGATGTGATGTGGCCTCTTCTGTCAGGAAATAGGCTTGAACAGTGTTAGCAACATAATGGGCTCAATCAAAACGTGCAATGATCTGGATGACTTTTCTGCAAATTACTGCCATGACTTTTTGGATGTAGAAATGGCCTGGTGTATTTGCCATTTGCCTTTGAATGTGTGGAATCAAGTGATTTCAGCTCCTTGGAAGAAGCTGTTTTACAGAAACCAGACCCCAACCAGACAGAGAATGATGACCATGAGCACGTAGCCCCCAGACTGGCTGGAGCCTGAAGACTGATAACGTGATCAATCTCTGTGACCTCACCTGGTTACCTCACCACACACCAATCAGAAGATTGCATGAAATGATCACATTCCCCATGACCCTCATCCTCACTTTGTCTTTAAAAACCCATCCCTAAAAACCATTAGGAGGTTTGCGTCTTTTGAGCATTAGCTGCCCATTCTCCTTGCTTGTCACCTTGCAATAAATGCTACACTTTCCTTCACCAGAAAAAAAAAAAAAAAGAAAAGAATAATTTCTTTACTGAATTTTGAAACGTTTGAAATTTGTAAGAAAACAGTTAATAAACTTGGAAATAAGATTTATACACCCCTCCCTTAGGAAGTCTTGAAGTCAAAACATATACTGTTGAATATGTGTACTGTTGTGTTGTTACATTTTTCAACCTTAATGTACAGTGGCAATATAGGCAAAAACCAGGCATTTCCAATTGTATGTTAAGGTAAAATTCTTTAACAACTGTTAACAAGGACTAGTGAAAAGTTTATATTATATATAATCACGAAGTTGAAGAACTAAAGCATTAAATATTTTGCCAATTCCAAACTCATCAAGGTGTATACATTAAGTACAGCTTTTTGTATGCCAATCATACCTCAATAAAGTGGTTTTAAAAATATATTTTGCCAGTAAAACATAATCAACAATTTTCTATTTTTCAATTACACCACAACTTTCTTACTGATTTGAGAAAAGTCTTAGCACCAACTCTTTGATTTTGAAAAATTTAGGCTAACAACTGATCTAGTCTCTACCATTAAAAACTCTTCTAATTTTTTTAAATTTTCTTTTTAATCTGAAATGTTCTGTACTTTCAGATGCTAATATTAGGCAGAAACTGTAATAAACTTCTTTTTTTTGGGGGGGGGGGGGGGGAGCAGTGCCCCATAGCTTGCAGGATCTTAGTTCCCTGACCAGGATCAAACCCGGGCCATGGTAGTGAAAGCACCAACTCCTAACCACTGGACCGTCAGGGAATTCCCTGTAATATACTTTTAAAAGTTCAATCAAGAAAATAAATTTTATTTTTGACCAAGGCGACAATTCAAACATGTTTAATTAGTTCCTGTAGCCCAGAAATTGCTGTTCTCACAAGAATCATCATATTATACCATCCTGTCATAATTTTTTCTTACAAAGTCCAAAAAAAACAGAACTTTAAAAAATAAACTACAACCTCATTGCCAACAATTGTTTTTCTATTTACATTAAAAGACAGTAAAATCAGATTAACTTTTTTTAAAATAAAGGTGTAACATATATCCTACATATAAAAAGAAATGACTAGCCAGAAATGCAGGTCCACAGAGACCACTGATATTGAATAATTTGTCTTTCCCCAAGAAATAATGATTTCAAAACAAAACAAAATCAGAAGTAGGAAAAGATTACCAAAGAGTTTCAAATATAATTTATTATTAATTTTACATTCATCTTTAAAATTAAAGTGTTGCTTAATTTACATACTCTCATCTATTAACATAAAAATGGGTTTTGTTCTCAAGAAAATACAGCCTAATGTGAATATTCACTTTTCTGATCATTCTTATGAAAATTATAAACACTAATTTTTAAAAACCTATTCACATATGTCTGAGTTTCCTCCTATATTCTACACATTTTATTCAAAGTGTATGTGAAAGTTACAAAGCTGGCTGACATCTCTAAGCACCTAGAAAAAGCCTTGCATCTAAAAAATGATTTGGTGCTGAGATTTAAAAAGAAAAAAAAAATCAATGGTGGTCTTTCATAAAAATACATTTCTACTGAAATACTAAATTGCCCTTTAAGACATGAAAGTATCAGTAAAAATTATATATATACGTCACAACAAATCAGATTAGTCCATGAAAAACTGAAAAGACTGAACAGGAAAGATGCCTTAATACACAGCTGAAAATTAATATAGATGTTCAGCAAATACACAAACAGAGAAGTTTAAACCAAAGGACTCAAGATCTTACAGGTCCCTATCCAGGTTCATAAAGAGTAAAGTCACAGATACAGAATTATTGGGCAACCTTCAAATAAATCATTATATAATAAACTCTTCTCCTTATAATTACCTTTCTCTCCATTTACTAATCATCTATGGATTACTGACTGAGATCTCTTATATCAGAACTGAACAGCAAAAAAAATAAAAATAAAAAGTAAGTATGAGAATTAAGTGGAGTAAAAATAAGAGAAACTAGACAGCCTTGCTGTGAATCATGGTTTTGAAAATACTGACTTAGAAAATCTAACATGTCTCTCTTCAATCCTGAAAACACAAAGTTCTTAAAAACCTTAAATAAAAAATCCCATTCTACAACAATTACTTGTGGAAGGAAATAAAATCAGTAGACAATATGACAAATGTGAGATCACTCTGTTCCTCTGAATGCTTTGTATTTTGTAGCCAACAGCCATTTGGCTGCAAATTAACATTTTGTAAAAGAAATCAAAACTGAAATGACTAAAAAAATTCAATTTACTTAGCTTAAAGAAAAAAATGTCTCTCCCAACAGCACCATCATTAAAAGGCACTAAAAGCATAATGGGAAGTGTGTTATTTAATTGCTACTGCGGAAGAAACAAAGGGGAAGAAATTTGTTTGGGGAGTTTTGTGGAATTTGGTTACAAGTTCGATAAACAAAACATGTTAATGTGTGTATCCAGAAGTCTCAACAGACAGTTCATTACTAGAACAAACATAAAATGTCAAACTAAAGATGAAAAAAACTTTTACTATGCTAAAACAAAGCAAATGCTTCAAATGTATACTTTAAGTTTTTAAATAGACATACATATATATATGAAGGAAGGTTATGGGCTTTTATTTAAAAAACTCATTTCTAACGATAAGAGCTCCTGTTCTGTTTTTTCGTTTTTTGTTTTGTTTTTTTTTGCACTGCACAGCTTGTGGGATCTTAGTTACCAGACCAGGGAGTGAACCCAAGCCCGCAGCAGTGAAAGCGTGGAGTCTTAACCACTGGACCACCAGGGAATTCCCTCCTCTTCTGAAATATATTAGTTCCTGTGCTCCATTTTCTTATCCTAGTAGTTACATCTACCTCTTAAACCAAAACAAACATTATCAATGTTAAATTAAAAACAAAATATCTATATGTGTATATTACAAAAATGCTACCTGAAATATATCTAAAATTGGTGTAATACCTTGGTTCCCTGGAGAGTTCTCTTTTGTCCCTATAACTATTACTAGGGGGAAAAAAGAAAACAAAAAAACAAGAGTTTAAGGAGGCAAGAATTTGTATAATTTTAAACACTAAGCATGA
This sequence comes from Tursiops truncatus, assembly GCF_011762595.2. Lineage (NCBI taxonomy): Eukaryota > Metazoa > Chordata > Mammalia > Artiodactyla > Delphinidae > Tursiops > Tursiops truncatus. Next base: position 63,375,255 of record NC_047049.1, on the reverse strand, counting down.
GTTAGTGTATTAATTATATGTCTAAAAGAACTGGATACTCTTCTTTAAATCTTTATGTTCATGCTGACAGTTTTTAATATTACAGCAATGGTTATGTCCTATATAAACCTGTAAGGCTACAACATTGATGAAGCATTGCTTATTTTTAAATTTTGAAATAATTCTATGATGAATTAGTGGTTAGCATAAATTAAGTTGTGGTCACTGCTATGTAAAAACGTAGAAAGTGACTTATTCTTTCTACACTTTAAGCATGTGGGACTTCTATATTCGATAAAAACAATAAAGACTAAAAAAGAGAAAGAAACATGCAAACAACCAATATATAATAAATATTTCAATGGCTGAGGTACTCAAGATAGTATAATTAATGGTTTAAATTAGTCTTAACCCATTTAAAATTATTAGTGAGAGAAAATTTATAATAAAGTATGCATTCCCTACCCCTTTTCTTTACAAACATAAATAATTTGGGGAAATACGGAGTATATAAAAAACAGCACTCAATCCAAATTAAAGGCAAGAATCTACCTAGTAAATGCCTTAAGAACTCAAAGGGTAGAAGTAATTCGGTGTCAACTCTTAAATGCCCAGTAGTAAGCAGAATAACTTAGATAGCAAATTTATTATAAAAGACTGTTAAAGACCTCTTGTCGGTCACCTTTGTTACCTGGGTACTCTGATACATTCCTCTGATCCTAGCAGGCCAAGTTGTCCATCAGAATCGAGACCCCAAGCATACACCTGGCCCTTGTCGTTTAGTGCTAATGTATGAGCTTCTCCACATGAAACAGCAACGATATTTTGAGCATCCAGCGCAACAACCTGCTCTACAGAAATCAAGAAGAGAGACATTACATCCTAGTTTTAAACTCCCAACAAGAATAAAACAATAGTCTTCATCTTGTACAAAAAAGCTAAGGAAATGCTGAAATACAGACTAAGTATAACTTCAGTTATTCTCAAAAACTTAACAAATATGTTCCATACAAAATTCTCGCTGTGGTAAATACAGAGATATGTCATAGGGCATAATCAACTCAGAATACTAAGTAACTTTAACATTTGGGTAAAGAAATTAAGGGTTTATAAAGATTCTCTCTGAAAAGTGCTCTTCATTCAAAGCCATTACCAATAAAAGAAAGGAGTCCAGCTGAAAGGGAACCATTTAAATAACTCGGCTGTTTTTTAACAATAAAATCGTAACTGACATATACATTACCAAATGGATACTACTATGGAGTGATCCTGAAATTAAGGAAATAATCTGAATTAGCAATTTCTGACAGGAAACAAATTATTTACAGATCTCATAAATAAAGCATCTACTAGATACACTGAGGAGAGAACTGAAAGGCAATGTGACCATAACAAATAGATATCAGTTTATGGGCTGCTACTTTTAACATCAAAGACATAAAAATTCCACATGTGATTAAAACATCTCCAAGCTTTTAACCAGAAATTAATTTAAAATATTGGCCTTCATAAGACTATCAGTAGCCACTGACAAATCAGTAAAGAAAGTGAAATTGCTTCCTTAGTCTCTTTAAGATGTGCATTGTCTATCAGTTTTTTTTACTAGTACACTACAAGTTTTTTTTAAGACTTCATTTAAAATTAAACTTTTTAAAAAAAAATTAACCTTCTTTAGCCTAATAAGAAAGCTATGTCTTCATTAACTGAAAGTCTCTTGTTGCAGAGCTGTTAAAACTGAATCAGGGTTTCTTCAGAAGCACATTTTAGATCAATGTACAAATGCAGCTGTTCAATAATAAAGCAGATTACATGAAAGAAGTTTGAATCCCTATGTACAGAGAAATTCAAATTGTATCTGGGTTACTTATTCTGCATTTTGGGGTGGGAGGTCAGCCCTTAGACAGCCTTCAGGAATCTGTATAACTCTAAGGATATGTTATTTTAAGTACTTACCTTAAAGTACTACAAGTTAATAACTCGTGAAGTTGATGAATAGTACATGGACGTTCACTATACTAATCTCTCACTTTTTGTGTATATTTTGTATATATGTTCTTATAAAATTATATTGTAGAAACATATAAAAGCAAAACATATATAACACATTGCCTCCCCCCACGAGAAAAAAAAAGAAAAAGGACTTAAAAGTATGGCATCATTTATTTACATCAAAGCATCCCATAAATCTTAATTATGAAGAAGTAAAATGCACAAAAGATCTGTTAATTTTTCACAGAGGCCCCTGAAATGAGTCGGTATCTCTCCAAAACTATCCTCAAAGGAAATGTAGTAAAGAGCAGAAATGAAAGGATGACAAGAAGGATGAATAAGACTGGTTGGTTCAACAATAATATATGAAGAGTACTTAAATTAGATAGCAATGGCTGTAAAATCAAAGGCACCAAAAATCCAAGCAACAAAGAAACAATCATGCATACCAAACACTAATATTTATTGTATACCATGTGTGCTCCAAGCACTAGACACATAAAGGTAAATAAAACAGAGTTCTAGTCCTCAACGAGTTTACAGTCTATAGAAAAACAAGCAAGATAAGGATTGCTATTAAACGCAAAGGTAAAGACATACAAAAGGTACCAGGGCAACATGAGATACTTTTTAAAGCCCTGAAAGATACTAAGAAGAATTCTGGAAGACAGTGACACTAAGCTGTGTAAGTAAGGAAAGAGGAAGAGATTCCCTGTACCCATGAGAGAAAATTCAAATCATTTCTTCAAATACAGCAGAATAAACTAAAAGCAAAGTGAAAAGACTGATTAAAAAAAAACAGGAAAAATGTTATTCATGTCAAATAAAGAAATAACCTCCCTAATATTTAAAGACTAACTGGGGCGGGGGTGGGGGAGAGCAGTAATTAAATGAAAAATGGCAAAAGATGTGAATTGATAGTTCACACAAAGAAGAAACAGAAATGGCCCTTAATCCTATGAAAAGATGTTCAACTTCACTGATGAGAGAAATGAAAATTCAAACTACACTGAGAAGCCAATAATACGTTCACTTAGAAAATTCATAAAGCCATACACTAATTTTGCATACTTAATTATAAAAGTTTATCAAAGGAATGAGAAGACAAGGCACTGACTGGGAGAAAATATGTGCAAAAGACACATCTAATAAAGGACTGTTATCCAAAACAAAAAAAACCAAAAAAAACAAACCACCCTCTTAAAACTCAACAATAAGAAAATAAACCCAATTAAAAAAACAGTGCAAAAGACGTGAGCCGACACCACACCAAGAAGACATAAAGATGGCAAATAACCATATGAAGGCATGCTGTACATCATATATGAACAGGGAACTGCAAATTTAAATGAGATACCACTATAAACCTATTAAAATGGCTCGCTTCGGCAGCACATATACTAAAATTGGAACGATACAGAGAAGATTAGCATGGCCCCTGTGCAAGAATGACATGCAAATTCGTGAAGCGGTCCATATTTTTTTCAATAAAAAAGTACCTAAAGTACCCAAAAAAAAAAAAAAAGGCCAAAACCCAAAAAACTGACAATACCAAACACTGGTAAGGATACAGAGCAACAATAACTCTCATTCGTTGCTAATGGGCATGCAAAATGATACAGATACTTTGGAAGACAGTTTGGTAGTTTCTTACAAAACCAACCATACCATTATAAGATCCAGGAATTGTGCTCTTTCGTATTTACTCAAAGGAGTTGAAAACTTATGTCCACAGAAAAACGTGCACACAGATGTTTATAGCATCTTTATTCATAACTGCCAAAACTTGGAAGCAATCAAAATGTCCTTCAGTAAGTGAATGGATAAACTGTGGTATATCGAATATTATTCAGTGCTAAAAAGAAATGAGCTCTCAAGCCACAAAAACACATGGAGGAAACTAAAATGTGTATTACGAAGTGAAAGAAGCCAATCTGAAAAGGCTACAAAATGTATGATCCAACCATTTGACATTCTGGAAAAGGCAAAACTTTGGAGACAGTAAAAAGATTAGTGGTTGCTTGGGGTTAGAGGGAGGGAGGGATGAACAGGCAGAGCAGAGGGGATTTTTAGGGTAGTGAAACTATTCTGTGTGATACTATTACTATTCTGTACAATACTAAGTATCATTATGCAGTCATCAAAACCCATTGAATATACAACACAGAGTGAATGCTAATGTAAACTATGGACTCTGGATGACAATGATGTGTCAGTACAGGTTCATTAATGGTAATAAATGTACCACTGTGGTACAGGCTGCAGATAGTGGGGGAGGTTGTATACGTGTAGTATAGAGTGTATGGGAACTCTATACTTTCTGCTCAATTTTGCTGTGAACTTTAAACTGTTCTTAGAAAGTTTATTAATTTAAAAAAGTGTATTTATAAATACACACCAAGATAACATTTTTCATCTCATAAAAATCCATATGTTTGATAACAATCTGTTGGGGGAAAAGGCACTTTTGTATATTGATAGTGGAAGTACAAAACAGAACCACCTTTATGCAAAAGAATGTGGCAAACCCTAACAAAACATATGCAATTACCTTTTGGATCCAGCAATTCCATACCCTGCAGATACATCTAAGCACTAAAGGGCAGCAGAATATGCCAACCCAAAACATGCCACTTTGGCATAAGGACTGCTTTGAGCTGAAAGCCACTAAAAAGAAAAGCTCTTTGCTCTCCTATGTGCCTAAAAGCAGGAAATAAATTTGTTGAAGTGTCCCACCTTCCCTCTCTACCAGGAAGGACAAGAGTTAATCACTGGAGGCAACTCTAGACTTATCAGCTCAGAGACAGCACCAGCAGAAGCTACATAACAAACTTCACTAACTAGCCCTTATCTAAGTTCCCCCACATATTTACCTTCCCAAAATTTGCCACCCCAGAAACTCAAAAGTCCTTTTCGTCTTGTTACTTCTCTATTTATTGTTCTTTTATTAAGATGCTATATAAGCCCATGTTCTACTACCACCTTAAGTTACTCATTACTGAGTGCTCCTGCATGTAAACGCAAGGCAATAAACTTGTTTTGTTTTTCTCCCTGTTAATCTGTCCTTTGTCTAGACAAGCCCCAGCTGGAGAACCTAGGAGGGTAGAGTACAAATACATATGTGCGTGTGTGTGAATGTGAGTGTATTTACGTGTTTGCAGTGCTGTATATAATAACAAAAAGACTGGAAATATTCCCAGTATCCATCAATAAAGGATTCCATCCACACACTGGGACACTATGCTCTGAAAACATAAATAAAGAGGAAATGCTACATGCTGATATGGAAAGATCTCAAGGGTATATTAGAAAAGTAGGAAAAAAAATCAAGACGTGGAATAATGTACATGATTTGCTATTTTTTGTGTAAGGAAGAGGAAAGAATATGAATATTCATATTTGCTTACATTTACACAAAGAAACTGAAAAGATAAACAAAAAACTAATAAACATAGTTGCCCATAGGGGATGTGGGTAGAAGGGAAATAGGGTGGTCAAGTGTAAGAGCAAACCTTCTCAATGTGTATTTATATTATTTTGATTTTTGAACCATGCGGATATATTATCTATTCAAAATTAAAATTAAAATTATTTTAAAAATTAAATAGAACATTAGAGAAAATAGTTAAAGCAATGTATAAAAACCATTGTTTTCACTTTAAAACTGAACTGGGCTCTTTACTTTTTTTTTCTACACACTAAAAACTCAAGATAAATAATTTTGGTTCTTTCAGAATTTGAGCCCCATCAAATTACTAAGATACCTATTTTGAGAATGAATAACTACTGAGAAATATATTATTAAAGAAACATAATAACATATGTCTTGGGACTACTACTTAATACAGGCTTTTCAGACAACAAATATACAAACTGTTAAGTTCTTGTACAATTTTTTTAAACTACTTATTTTTTCCAAATGGCTAATTAAAATGAAAAACCTCAACCGTTTCCCCCCAGTATGCTAGAAAGTTAGGTCAATGTTATATTGAGACATTTCACATCCAGGTCAAATTCTGGATGAATGCTCGAAACAAGGTGGCTTGCAAAAAAGTCAATGATAAGCAAGAAAGAAGGGGGAATAAATGAACCCAGCAAAACAAACCAAAAAATTCACTAGAAAACCTGTCTTAATGATGCCCTGTATGAGAAAGAGAAAAAAATAAAACAAAACAGAATTCATACCAAACCTAACAGCTAGGATTTGTTGAGTGTTTATTATGTACCAGGTATTATGCTAACTCAAAGTTTTAATCACGAAGCTACATTTGCCTTTCAATGCCAACAAACACAGAAAAGGGAGGGGTAAGAGGGATTAAATTCACTTTAATTTAGGTTGAGTATGAATATATATGGAAAAGGACAGAAAACAAAAGAAAAACTTGTCAAGAAAGCCCATGAAAAAACAACTGAGGAGCTTCCCTGGTGGTGCAGTGGTTAAGAATCCACCTGCCAAAAAAAAAAAAAAAAAAAAAGAATCCACCTGCCAATGCAGGGGACACGGGTTCGATCCCTGGTCCAGGAAGACCTCACATGCCGCGGGGCAACTAAACCCATGCGCCACAACCACTGAGCCTGCACTCTAGAGCCCGTGAGCCACAACTACTGAGCCCGCACGCCACATCTACTGAGGCCCTACACGCCTAGCACCCGTGCTCCGCAACAAAGAGAAGCCATCGCAATGAGAGGCCCGCGCACTGCAACAAAGAGTAGCCCCCCGCTTGCCGCAACTAGAGAAAGCCTGCGCGCCGCAATGAAGACACAATGCAGCCAAAAATAAATAAATTTTTAGAAAAAGAAAAAATTCCTAAAAAAAAACCAAAAACAATTGATTCCTCTGATAAATGGGAGCTACAAGAAGATGTTAGAATTATGAGCGTATGATGCTAAACTTGTTGGAAAAAGTTTAGTAACAGCACATGATCCTTACAGTTGACTGTAATTCAGAATAAGGTACTTTTTAAAAAAATACAAATACGTACAGATAAAAACACATGGTAAAATGTTAACTGTTGGTCATTGTGCTATTCTTTCTACTTTTCTTTATGCTTCAAAATGTTCATATAAAAAGTCTGAGAAAAATAACGCTGTTCATATCAGTATTTATGGTTCACAATATTTCTCTTCAAGGAAAGAAAAAAGGAACATTTAGTTTGTGGAGGCACAAAAAAGCAAAAAAAAACTTAAGTGGAGGAGACTTTCTTGAAAAAGGCAGGGAAAAAAATACATTTTTCAGAGACAGGAGCAAAAACAGAAAAGATAAAGAACTAGATAGATATAACATATCCATCTTGTAAATACTGACAGCAGATATATTCCAAATACAAATCTAATAAGCCCTAGCTCATCATTACTTCTGGTTCTTCTTACACTTGTACTGTTAAAATGCAATATTTTTTTTTTTTAAATGCAATATTTTTGAAAACTGATGGTGCATCGTTTTATTAAGGAGAAAAAGGCCATCTTCTTTGCTCCATAAACACAAAATGTTGTCATTTTTAGATTTGTAAAAACCAATTAAAATGTTCAACCTAGGGCTTTCCCTGGTGGCACAGTGGTTGAGAGTCCGCCTGCCGATGCAGGGGACACGGGTTCGTGCCCTGGTCTGGGAAGATCCCACATGCCGCGGAGCGGCTGGGCCCGTGAGCCATGGCCGCTGAGCCTGCGCGTCCAGAGCCTGTGCTCCGCAACGGGAGAGGCCACAACAGTGAGAGGCCCACGTACCGCAAAAAAAAAAAAAAAAAAGATGTTCAACCTAATGACGGTTTTCATTTCTACATCATTTATTTCCTCCAATTACCTTTGTATCCACCTCTGACTTCAGCATTTGTTCACTAACAAACTGCATCAAATAAATTTTGCTGCAGAAACATCATAAAAGAAAGAATACAGTTGCACATCCTTTTAGCAACACAGAATAGGTCCAGGTTCTTGTAAAATGTTACATGATAAAATCCTTCCATCTGAATAAGAACAACCTATTTCCTTTGGGATCTAACAAATATGTTCACCAATTCCTGAGTTTGTGAAAATTCATGTAGAATATCATCTCCAGACTCATTCTTTAAGAGTTCACTTACATGATCAATTTCACCATATCCATACAGCGGTGTATCTACATTCACCTTCTGATATGTCTCATAATTATGAACATGTTCCTCTGTCAGTTTTCTTCTCTTTGCCATTATGGACAGAAAAAAAATTTTTTTTCATTCTCAACTGTGGTTAATGAAAGGTACAAAGAGAAAAATAAAAACTACAAAAACAGTGACTCCAAACTTCTTTCACACTTCCTTGAAAGATAATGCAAAACTCTGCACAATGTATGAAGAAAAGAATGCTAAATATGATGATTTATTTCACCACCGCACCACCCTTCTAGGAAACCCCATCACTGTTCCACTTATAATTTTTAGTCTTTTTATTTTAGTCTAGTTGGGAATACATCAATTCTTGTTATTCACAGTAGCTATGTTCCATAAAGTCACCACAAATACCTATTTAGCAAATACCGAATGACTGCCCCTAGGGAAAATACAAGATTAGGTTGCTACAAGCCTCTAATCACAACATTTCATCAACTGATCAATTCATAACCTTGTGTTATGTGCGTTTCCATTTAAAGACATCTTAATTATATTGTTGATTCATTAACATTGAATTCAGAGCCAACAGCACTGTAAACTCATGCCTCAATGGATTTTTTTCTTTGACACATCATAGCCTTCTTGTGCTAAGGAACACTAGATAGCACCTCAGCAATATGCTTGGGGGCCATTTTAAACAGTGAAATCACCAACAAAAAGTATAAAAATGCAAAAAGTGTGGCATTAAATATATCACAAAAAGGACATATTATAACAGGAAGGCAAAGCAGTGCTTTGTTGAACCTCAGCTGGGAATCTACACATCAGGAGACTCATGTATTTTGCAGCCCTGCATGTGTGCATGTCCAGGAATGACCATGAAAAGCTCTGTGAGTACTGACTGACTATGACCCAGACTGATTTATCAATAATAACAGTACACATAAACACTTCTTCCTAGACAACCAATCACAAAATATACAAGATGGTCTATTAAGTCTTTTGCTAAACGGGTTTTAACCTGATAATAAGATATAATCACCAGTAACAACATGCTCTGAGAACCTTGTAAACAGTAAAAGAAAAAAAAAAATGTGTGTTTTGGGTATAAAAGTAATACTACAGACACACCATTAGTAACATATTCACAACTAGCATCTCTTAAAAGTTGCATCTTATTCGAAATTCTAAACAGCTATTTGAAGGAAAATATAAACATTATCATTACTCTGTATCCTCTTTCATCTACAGATCTCAAAACCTTGTTATTATGGGATAAATTGGGTTACCCCCAAATTGATATGCTGAAAGTCCTAATCCCCAGTACCCCAGAATGTGACCTTATTTGAAAAATGGCCATCAAGGATATAATTAGTTAAGATGAGGTCATATGGAGCAGGGTAGGCCCTTAATTTGACTTGTGTCCCAATAAAAGAGGAAACATCATCACAGACAAGCACACAAAGAGAATGCATGTGAACGACTGCTTGCAAACCACCAGAAGCTAGGAGAGAGGCCTGGAATGGATCCTTCCTTCATAATCTTTAGAACGAACCAATGCTGAGGACACCCTGATGTTGGGTTTCTAGCCTCCAGAACTGTGAAACAATACATTTCTGTTACTTAAGCCACCTAGTCTGTGGTACTTTGTTATGGCAGCCCTAGCAAACAAATACACTTAAATAAATATTTTTGGGTTCAAAACATTCCTGTCAAGTTACCCAAGTACTACCATCTTTGTTTTAAAGGTGATCCACAGAAATAACTTATTCTGAATAATTCAATCACAGATAAACTTGATTTTGAAATTTAGAAGTTTCTAGTTCGAATTACATTATTTCCATACCAAACAACTTTTTAAATGGCAAAAAAAATTTACACAAAATTGGCAAAAGACACATTTCTCTAAACAATCTTTAAAATACAAGCTCAGAGCTTCCCTGGTGGTGCAGTGGTTGAGAGTCCACCTGCCAATACAGTGGACACGGGTTCGTGCCCCGGTCCGGGAAGTTCCCACATGCCGCGGAGCGGCTGGGCCCGTGAGCCATGGCCGCTGAGCCTGCGCGTCCGGAGCCTGTGCTCCGCAACGGGAGAGGCCACAACAGTGAGAGGCCCGTGTACTGCAAAAAAAAAAAAAAAAAAAAAAAAAAAAAAAAAAAAATACAAGCTCAAAAAACAAAAAGCTTTTTAGAGAGCAAGAGCTAGTTGGCAATGCGTATTACAATTCTAAACATGCATGTCCTCTGACCCAGAAACTTTCCTTTTGGGAAACAACAATAACAACAACAGGAAATAACGTGACTTCCAGTAACAGGTAGGTAAATAAATTATGGAATATCCATGTAATAGAAATCGGTGCTTCTATTAAAATGAATGTCTATACAGTATAACATGAAAAGACAAAAATACGTTAAATGAAAAAGAGAACCACAGAACTTTATGTATGTGTGTACAGGATTACATATTTTAATACAGGTATAAAAGATATGAAAATATAAAGAAACAGTAGTCATCTTTAGGATGTAGGGAAAAAGTGGCTTCCACTTTTCAAATCATATATTTCTGTAACTTTTAAAAAGTTATAAAAATGTACTATTTTGGTAATCAGGGAAAAAAAGAATTTTTTTTTTTTTAAGATATAGTAAGTCCCCAAATTATAACTGACCCCAAACCCCACAGGAACAAATGTCCTTTGTTTCTCCAAATCAAAATACTAGGGAAATAACTAACCTGGTCTAATTAATTTTCTTCTCTAGGAAACAATGGCTATAGTCAAGTATTATTTATATTTCAAATGTGATACACAGTTAAGTTAAATGCTGCTCACAAATATCTATCTTAAGCTTTCTGGAACCAATAAAGCAAGAGAGCTAAACAAGCCAGGATAAGTGATACGTGAAGATAATTTCTGACACCCAAATGTAAAACTCCAATGAATTTTTCTACAGAAAATGTTACAAAGCTCAGTTAAATATAATTATTGATAGAGTATTACACTTAGGTATAATGTGTTTTAAAGATTGGTTTGAAAACCCATTTATGATACCTAGCAGTATTTCCATGAGCAAAGAAAAATTTAGAGTTTTTAAAAACGCAATTCTGGGCTTCCCTGGTGGCGCAGTGGTTGAGAATCTGCCTGCCAATGCATGGTACACGGGTTCGAGTCCTGGTCCGGGAAGATCCCATGTGCTGCGGAGCAACGAAGCCCGTGCACCACAACTACTGAGCCTGCGCTCTAGAGCCCATGAGCCACAACCACCGAAGCCCACGCGCCTAGAGCCCGTGCTCCGCAACAAGAGAAGCCACTGCAATGAGAAGCCCGCGCACCCAACGAAGAGTAGCCCCAGCTCGACGCAACTAAAGAAAGCCTGCGTGCAGCAACGAAGAACCAACGCAGCCAAAAATAAATAAATAAATAAATAAAATCTACATTTAATAAAAGAAAATCTTAACTCTTAATGTGGTATATGAGCTTAATGAAGTTCTACATGTATGTTTAATTAAAAAAGAAAAAACTTCAACAGTTTGAACAACTGTCAGTGTTTTACACAGAGAACAAAAATCTTTGTTGATATTTTATTCTCAAGTTATCAGGGTCTAAAAAAATATATAGTTATGAATAGCAACAAGCACAGTCATGTTAATAACAATTACAAAACTGGAGGTCAGAAGGAATATACTTTGTGAAAAGCTAATTTTAAGAAGCTCCATTTCAGGGACTTCCCTGGTGGCACAGTGGTTAAGCATCCACCTGCCCGTGCAGGTGACACAGGTTCCAGCCCTGGTCCGGGAAGATCCCACATGCTGTGGAGCAACTAAGCCCATGCGCCACAACTACTGAGCCTGCACTCTAGAGCCCGCATACCACAACTACTGAGCCCGTGTGCCACAACTACTGAAGCCTGCATGCCTAGAGCCCGTGCTCTGCAACAAGAGAAGCCACTGCAATGAGAAGCTCATATACAGCAACTAAGAGAAGCCCCCACTCAAGCAACTACAGAAAGTCTGCACGCAGCAACAAAGACCCAACGCAGCCACAAAAAAAAGCAGCTCCGTATCAATTACTTAGTAAATGTTTAATTCAGCCAGAATCCTCTGCCTACTATGCCTCACTAGTTGCTGTAAATATAGATTTTCCTCTTCCCTTCTCTCTGAATAACTCAAAACTCCAACTAGAGCAATGCAAAGTTCACTTATATCCATCTCTAGAAATTTAATGTTCACAAGATGCTATACTGTGAAATTAAAAAGGTACTGTGTAACTCCATTCTTGTATAAAAATATGTCACATACAGCCCCAATATATATGCAGAGAAAAGGCTGGAAAAATAAATACTAAATTGTCAACACTGATTATCTACAAGTGTTTTTTTCTTCTTTTATGGTTCTTTAATTGTTTAATTGAACAAGTGAATGTGTAGTTGACACATCTTACGATGCTGAATTTTTAAAAGATGAAGACATTAGTCACTTGGGATTAGTGAGTAACACCAATAAATAATTCAGAATGCTTTTTTTTTACTTTAAATAATCATATTGCTAATTTTGTGATAGAGATAACAAATAACCAAATGGCTACTTCACTCAAGGCAGCATGCTATTTCCCTATTCCTAAAGTAAAATTATTGTTTACTGACACTTTTTAAAGGATGTCTAATATGATCATATAATGATCATCATAAAATATATTCTAAAAAATTAAGAATTAAGTAAAACTAAAACATAAAATATTTAATGAAAATGCTTATTCTCTAAAATTATTACCAATAATTACCAATAAGAATTTGGAATGGTACAACTCATAGTCATGAAAACATTTTAATAAGTTCTTTGATAAAATCAAAACTTAACATACAGTAACTTACATGTCTTAGTTGACAGCCCATAATAATGTTCATATGGAGATGTAACTAGATTAAAAAATTCTTTATAACGGATATGTTTACAAGCTCATACCCCTTTTATGCATTCTTACCTACATACAGGTATACAGGTAACATAAACAAGACGATTATGTGCCTGGCACTGTGCTAAGCCCTTTGTTTGTTTAATCTCATTTAATCCTCATAAACATCATGAGACAGGTATACCATCATCCCTACTTCACAGATAAAGGCACTAAGATATAAACATTTCCCTACTGATTGAACTGTTGTCCTTTTGTTAATAATACTTAAACAACAAGGTTATGTTTTAATAATCTATTTTCAAAACATACTTAAAACTGTATAAATACTTAGGGCTTTACATTATTTTTTCTTCAGGAGAGTCCTTTCTTTATGGCTAGGAACTGCTGAAATTAACTGCTTTGAAGAGGAAAGGAGAAGTAAAATTGAAATATAAAGACTCCAACATAAATATACTATCAATCAAATAACTGCTTTACTTCAATTTCTTTTTAAGACTAGCAAGAATGAACCCTCAGAATATACTGCCAGAATTTTTGTTCTGTGTTTTCTTAGATACATTTTGGTATATTTGGCATTCATTCATCACAGAGACAATTAACTATATTCTTACTTTCTATATTCTTGATGCTGACATAGGAATGGTGGGGGGAGGGGATTATAGACACCAGAAGAGTCGGCACCTCCCAGGACTAGCTAATTCCTAAAGATAACAACTTGCCTATCAACTCCTGCCTTTCATATGCAAATTGACCAATCCAGAGTTCATTCCACCAACTATCTCCTTATCTAACTCTCACACACCAAACCCTTATCTCCCTTACCTTAAATCATCCCAGGGCCAGGTATCAGGAAACAAGAAACCAACCCTATAGACCAAAGCCTGGAGGAATTAATCAAACTAGCCAATCCTAATCTGTTTATTCTGCCTAGTTTGCCTTTCCCAGGAAAACCTCAATAAGGCTACAACCTTAAAATCTCCCCTGAGCTCTTGTTTTCTGCCTCCTGACTACCCTGATATCTTCCCCTGCAGCTCTGTGTGGCATGCAGTGACCTCCTCTCTCTGGAACCAGTGAGCATAATGAACTTCCAAGCCTCATTCTCTCTTCCCTTTATGGCCACAATGACTTTACCATACCATATCCAACATATCCAACATGTACATTCTTAGAACAGTTTACAAATTTAAAAATTTAAATTTAAAGGTCAGCTTATCACTTTGGGAGGGGCAGGTTTAAAAGTATGAATAAGCAGAATTTAAGTGTCTGTTCCTCAAAATATCAGTACACAAACTATACCTTCTGTTATAGACTGTATGTTTGTGTCACCCCCCCCCAAATTCATATGCTGAAATTCTAGCCCCCAATGTTATGGTATTAGGAGGTAGGGCTTTAGGAGGTAATTAGGTCATAAGGGTGAAGCCCTCATGATTAGTGCCCTTTCTTAGACAGCTCCCTCACCCTTCTACCATATAAGGACATAATGAAAAGATGGCCATCTAAGAACCAAGAAGCAAGTTCTCACTAGGTAACAAATCTGCTAGCACCTTGATCTTGGATTCCCCAGCCTCAAAAACCGAGAGAAAAAAAAAAAAAAAACCGAGAGAAATACAGGGTTGTTGTTTAAACCACCCAAACTATAGTAATTTTGTTGTAGCAGCCTGAATGGACCAAGAAATGTTCTAATTAGTACTCTTCAGTAAATAAACTTTTGAAAATAAACGATTAATCTAACTCCTATCGTTTATGTGCTTCTCACAAGAAAAAGGCATCTATGTTTTTTCTGTTATTACTATATCTTTAGTCTAACAGTAAAGGAATTGAATTTATTTTATATCTTGCTCTAACATTACCTCTAAACAAAACAAACATACATTTTTGGGAAATTTTGGTATAATTTTTGAATATGAGCTCCAACAAGGTAACTGAAGACTAAACATAAGTACTTTCATGGTTAGCACAACGTCTAGGACAAAGTAGACATCCTCTGTTGAATAAATGCCTGAATTTCAGTTGTAAATGAAAGGATACGTATTGTCTATCTCAAGGAACATACAGAAACAGCATATAGCCACTTCAGTGTAAGGCTTACCTAAAATTACATTCTCACACTAACATTAATGGCTTTTTTCTTTTTAGAAAACATTTATTGAGCACTTACCACATGCTAGGCATTGTTCTTTGCACTTCATGTGATATCTCACTTAATCCCTTACAACCACCCTTGGCATGATTATCCTAATTTTACAGAAGCGAATACTTAACACAGAGACTAAGCTATGTGCCCAAGATAACATAGTTAAGAAGTGAAAGAGCCAGGATTTGTATCCAAGCACTCTAATTCCAGAGCCTACCCTTTTATTTTAAAAAAAATAACAGATAATATGTCTACATTTTTTTTTAAATACATGTACGGAAAAATCTGAGTCTATCATCCATGTCTTCTACCAGTCTAGTTCTCACCCCTTATCTTACCTCTGCACCAAGAATAAATATATCCATTATTAGTTGGATATATTCTTCCAGGGTTTTTCTTAATATATCTATAAGCAAATACAAATGTATATTTGTCTTTTTTTAATCCAAAATACAGCTTTATACACAATGTTCTACACCTTGCTCTTTTTACTTAATCTTAGAGCTTTCTATATTAGTATGCAAAAAACTCCTTCATTCTCTTCATAACTATATAGCATTACACTGACTGAATTATTTGACCAGTTCCCAACAGACTGTCATAAGATTGTTTCTAATATTTGCTATTATAAACAATGTTGCAGCAACACTCATTTTGTATATGTACAAACATAGCTATCAAATCAAGGGCTATACTCTTGGACTTCTTGGAGAAAGGGTTTGTGCATTTGTAATTCTGATATATGCTGGCAAAATAACCCTCATAAGGGTTTATCAATTTACACTAACAACCTATGAACACTTATTTACTGACAGCCTCACTATAGAGATGGTACCCCAGTCATACACATAGTCGTCTGCATTTCTCTTAGTATGAATGAGGCTGAAGAGTATTCACTGTTTAAAAGTCATTTGTACTTCCTTTTCTGTGAAGTGCCTCTTCCTATCCTTTGCCCATTTTGCTACTGTCTTCTTCTTATCTCATCAATTTCTAGGAGTGCTTTATATCTCGGAGACTTGCATTTTGATTTCAATATAAATATTAAAATTCATAAATATTTCCTATTTGTCTTTTGACTTTTACAGTGACTTCTACATAGCAAAATTATTTTTACTTCCATGCAGTTTACTTCATCTTTTCACAATTCAGAAAGGATTTCCTGACTCCAAAATAATTTTTAAGAAATTAGTCCATGTTTTCTTTGAGCACATTTATCATTGTAACCTTTACATTTAAATATGTGATTCATTTAAAATTTATCCAATACATACATGGCGTGAGGTATTAATCCAACTTTTTTATTCCCTAGATGATGCTTCTACTTATACCAAGATCATTTATTGACTATCCCTCACTTGAATTTTTTTCTCCGTTGATTAGTTTATGTCTGGGCTTTCTATTCTATTTTATTTAATATGTCTATTTGTGGGGCAGTTTTAACTACCAAGGCTTTAAAAGTAAAATGTTACTATATATTTTTATATATATATATATATATATATATATATATATATATATATATATTTCGCTCTTGTTTTTCAGAGTTTTCCTGGCTACATTGGTTTACTTTTTCCATATGAACTAGAGAATCCATTTCTCAAGTTCCTGGGGGGGGGGAAGAAAAAACACTTGCTATTTTTATTAGGATCATATTAAACTGATATTAATTTTAGAGAAACTGACAGGTCTATGTAGGTTGAGTATTCCCATCCACAAATGTGGTTTCAATTTTTCAAGTTTTTTCTATCCCTCATACGTGCTTTCAAGTCTTCTTCATATTATGTCTCACACATTTCTTAGGTTATGACTAAGTCATTTTGTCTTTTTCTTGCTATTGTAAACGCTGCCTTTGCTTTGACTGTTGACATCTAATTGAATCTTGTTTCCACTACGTTTTGTTTTTTAATTGAGGTATAGTTGATTTACAGTATTATCTAAGTTTCAAGTGTACAACATAGTGATTCCCAATTTTTAAAGATTATACTCCATTTATAGTTATAAAATATTGGCTATATTCCCTGTGCTGCGCAATATATCTTTGTAGCTTATTTATTTTATACAGAGTAGTGCCTCTTAATTCCCTACCCCTATTTTGCCCCTCCTTCCTTCCCTCTCCTCACCTGTAACCACTAGTTTGTGCTCTGTATCTCTGAGTCTGTTTCTTTTTTGTTGTCTTCACTAGTTTGTTTTATTTTTTACATTCTAGAACTTATAGGTAAAGCACCTAAACTTTCCTCCAATTGTCTTCAGAAACTCCTAAGGGTCCTTAGGGTCTCTTTTAGCCTTACCCTATTCCTTCCTCACTTTCATTTCTCTTTCACAGAAGCAACATCATTCTCTCACAGGGCACATTTCCCAGGGGCTCTTGCCTACATGCCAGCACATATACAACTTATAGTTACAATTATTTCAGCTATTAGTGAAATCAAGAACTTCTATGTGACTGCATCTTGTGACTTCAAAACCTTTGTTTCCTTGGGGACTTCCCTGGTGGTGCAGTGGTTAAGAATCTGCCTGCCAATGCAGGGGACACAGGTTCGAGCCCTGGTCCAGGAAGATCCCACATGTCGCAGAGCAACAAAGCCCACGTGCCACAACTACTGAGCCAGTGCTCTAGAGCCCACGAGCCACAACTACTGAGCCTGCACTCTATAGAGCCCACACGCCACAACTACTGAAGCCTGCCCGCCTAGAGCCCGTGCTCCACAACAAGAGAAGCCACTGCAATGAGAAGCCCGCGCACCACAACGAAGAGCAGCCCCCGCTTGCTGCAACTAGAGAAAGCCCAGGTGCAGCAACGAAGATCCAACGCAGCAAATATAAATAAAATAAATACATTTTTAAAAAAATGATGAAAGGTTAAATAATCATTAAAATATCCCTAAACAGTATTTTAAAACCATGGGGAAATATTTACTAAAGTTTTATTCAATTATTACTGAAAAAAAAAGTTGAGAAAGAAAAACATATTCCCGGTCCATAATCGGAAACATATATGAGTATAGAAAAACTGTCAAATGATGGCAGTATTTATCTGTGCATGATGGCATTATGGTTGATTTTTATTTTCCCTATATTTCCTGATTCCCCTCCCAAGAATATGTAATAAGGGACTTCCCTGGTGGCGCAGTGGTTAAGAATCCACCTGCCAACACAGGGGACACGGGTTCAAGCCCTGGTCTGGGAAGATCTCACATGCCGTGGAGCAACTAAGCCCGTGTGCCACAAGTACTCAGCCTGTGCTCTAGAGCCCCCAAGCCACAACTACTGAAGCCCATGTGCCTAGAGCCCGTGCTCCACAGCAAGAGAAGCCACCACAACGAGAAGCCCGTGCACTGCAACGAAGAGTAGCCCCCCCACTCACCGCAGCTAGAGAAAGCCCGCATGCAGAAACGAAGACCCAACGCAGCCAAAACTAAAAATAAATAAATAAGTTTTTAAAAAAGAATATGTAATAAAACTATGAAAAACTAAAAATGTGTTATTTCAGAATAGTATGACACCCAGCAAAGGAATAAAATGAAACTAAACTTAGACATTAATAAAGAAATAAGGTATTTTAAAATGAAAAACACATTACTAAAGAATTATAGAATGTTTTCCTTATGGCCAAGAAAAGCTAAAATAAAATTCTGCCATACTAGAACTGAAGAAAAAAGAGTAATTCCAGGTAAATAAATAAAATATTATGGTTTAAAGAAAGCCACCAAAATTCAAGAAATTTCCCTTTTAACAAAATTAACTCCAGTAATACAACTGTACACAGCACAGATTTTTCTAGCATGTAAAGGAATCACAACAATTCATTAAGATATAAAAATAATTATTGCCTTTTAAGTTCCATCAGCATAGGGAAAAAAAAAACCCATAGAAGCTGAAATAACATAAACCATGAGCTTTTTAATACGGATCCTTTATTAATGTTTCCCACTTTTCTCCAACTTAACACAATCCTAGTCCAAAGAAACCCTATAACAATGGCTGAATACATTTTCTCTATTAGTTTTAATATGTATCCCAAGTACATGATATGCCTTACAGCCTAGGAAAACTTAACATCTATGAAGTGAGACTTGATTTATTTCTTCAAAGCGATTTTAAAAATAATGGGGGAGCTTCCCTGGTGGCGCAGTGGTTGAGAGTCCGCCTGCCGATGCAGGGGACACAGGTTCATGCCCCGGTCTGGGAAGATCCCACATGCCGCGGAGCGGCTAGGCCCGTGAGCCATGGCCGCTGAGCCTGCGCGTCCGGAGCCTGTGCTCCGCAATAGGAGAGGCCACAACAATGAGAGGCCCGCGTACCAGGGAAAAAAAATACATGGGGTTTGTGAGAAATGAGCTTTAACAACAGTGCTACACTCGTGACATATCGGGGACATGAAACCCAAAGAATACAGTCGGCCCTCCTTATCCGTGAGTTCCGCATCTCAGCATTCAACCAACACGTGGATGGAAAGTACAGCTGACCCTTGAACAAGATGGGTTTGAACTGCAAGGATCTACTTATACATCGGTTTACTTCAATAAATATAAAGCCTGTATTTTCATTTTACAGATCTTTGTGTAAGGGAAAAGTTTATGCTCAGAGATCACAAAATGTGGAATAATAAAGCTAGGGTTTGAGTTCTGATTCTATCCAAACTGTTTCAGCTTCTTGCCCTTGGGTGAGTCACTTTCAATCCCTTTGTTCTTAAGGTAGAGATAGCAGTATGGAGCCTTTCACTTGCATGGGGGATCAGCACCCCTAACACCCATGTTGTTCAAAGGTCAACTGTATTTGGGAAAAAAAAAAAATTCCAGATTTCCAAAAAGCAAAGCTTGAATTTCCCATGCCAGCAGCTATTTACATATCATTTACATTGTATTTATAGCTATTTACATTGTATTAGGTATTATAAGTAATCTAGAAATGATTTAAAATATATGTGTAGGTTATATGCAAATACTATGCCATTTTATATAAGGGACTTGAGCATCCATGGATTTTGGTATCTTCGAGGCTCCTGAAACCAATCCTCCACGGATTCTGAGAGACGACTGTACTTATACTAAGGTGATAGAACCTAGACCATCTTGGCTATCATCTGTAACAAGAATCCTTAGTAACTGCTCAAACTGTGAAACTTTCCATACTCCTGTTCTTTCAAGGAACATATGTGGCTCACTTCCAATCAGAAAAGAACACTAACATACCAAACACAAAGAGAAAATCATTGGTTCCAAATCATTTAAAGAAGCCTCTATTTGTTAGACTGTTCAGATTAGGCATCTACTACTATCATTGCTTCTCTGTGGGTTAATGGTTTTATAAAGCATTCACCAAACCAATGCATCCTACAGAGAGATACATGGCAGACTTGATACAACATAATTAACCCAAGTTCCAATGTTAGCCACCAAATCAGTTGTGCCTGGCAGTTACTATGGACCTTGGATAGTAGCACAGCACAGCATTAGACAACAAAGGGATAGAGAATATGATATATAACAGAGGAAAGAAGACTGTGTGTTACCACAGTAAGTTTTTGTTCCTTTGCTTAAATATTCTTCATACCACACAAGGTTATGATGAAATACCAAAGTGGTATCACAATGCAAGCATCTTGGTAAAATAATGATTCATTTCAATAGGCCATCAATAGAATGGCAAAAAAACAATCTGTGCATTAGTATTTGATCTGCCTCAAATAGAAGATACTATTGTAAATAATTCTAAACATAAGCACAATTTAGTGAATAAGGTAGGAGACTGGTAGACTTAAATTTTCAGATTCAATTTATAGCTGTTCACCAGTCACCTGCTGTTTTGACAAGTTACTTACCAACTTGTGCTGCCATTTCTCCGTAAATTTATCCCCTAAGATGAGGATAATTCTTGCAAATTGTGTCACAAGCATTTTGAAAGGAACCATGAGTTATTGTGTAATGCTCTTGAAATTCCTCAGATGTAGGGTCCTACACAAAGTAAAGTATTATTATACATCTCTCTAACAGTAGTCATCTGTTTGCATTATGATTTTTTTTCCCTACCCTCAACACTGTGATTCTTGGACACTAACCTTTCTCAAAGTAAAGCATCCAAAGCAAGCCTCCATTCCTGAACCAAGTAATTATTTTTTCAAGTCTTCATATCATCCACATCCTTCTCTTCCTTAAAAGGTATTATGAAAATTAGTAGTTATAAAACATAATGAGCTTCTTTGGTTCATTAAGGAATATATGGGATTATTTGAATTTTTTAATCCACTCTTATATGAACAATTTTATTTCCCATATTTATACATTTATTTTCCTATATTACTTTTTAAATTTCAACTATATTTTAAGGAGTTCATTTATAGATTTATGTTTTATGAAAAGAGAGAGCAGGTCAGAAAATGAAGAAGAAAGGCAAGCAAATTACTGCTATATGACCAAAATGTTTTTATTGGAATGATCAACAGTAGAAATTACCATTTTGGGCCACAAAAAACAGAATCAATGCTCATAATATTTTTATCTTCAGTAGAAGAGTTGAGCACAAGCTACAAAAAATTTTATCATACTATTCAAAACTTTATCTATTACTGGCTTTGCAATGAAGTCAGTCTTCAGTTCAAGAATAAAACATATATATTTGAATTTTTAGTTAGTGGTGATACAATATTACATCTGAAACTAGAATTCTCAACCTTATTACACGGTTCCTAAAATGGCTTCTCTTTGAATTTATGCACAGGGAAGGGACTGGGGAGGGATTAAAAAAACATGATGTCATCATTGTATACCTTTAGTCATAAAATAGTAATTTTTAAGAGTTTTTTAAACCCTCAGAATTACATTAAAATAATGATGTAAACTAGTTTCCTCCTTGAATAAATATTCCTCTACCTTCTAAATATGGCAGGGGCAAAACTTTGTGGGATAAAGATAAAACCACAGGGTTTAGAATGTTCTCTTAATATTTACTACTCTAGTGGTTAAGCTCTTTTAACTTCAGTTTCCTCATCTGAAAAAGGGGGACCATAACACCTGCCCTAGCTAACAAGCAAGACTGTTGTGAGGATTAAATAAGATACATAATCTATTCAAAAGAATTTTGTACACCATAAAACGCTATTAAAACAGTCATTTTTAACAAACTGTATCACATTATTTTCAAATTATGGACATAAAATAGTTTAGCGCTGTTTCTAACACAAAACAAATGGAAACAGGTGTGTAAAACATATATTTAGGTCCATGGACACCAAATTCTACCTATGGTGGATACACAGTGAGTAAACAATCTTATTAAGTACACTTTCTAAATGTTATCTTAAAATTTCCAGAAGCAAATTTGGAAGTACAAAAATAAAACTAACACTTTATTTAGGTGGACTGACCTAGCACTTTGAAGATTAAATATACTATTTACCTGTTAGCTACGAATTAAGGAAAAAACTGAGCGCCTCTAGATTTTAAAAGGTTTAAAAAAATTCCTATGAAGGAAAAATACATACATGAAAGTGAAATAGATGTTCACTTCTCTGGAAATAGTTCAGAAAGAGCTAGTAGTGAAAGCAAGGATTATACATATACAAGAGAACGGAGATGAACATGGATGTAATCTGCACTCTTGGTATAATAAAGGAAATGAGTGAAATCTTCCCATGTGGTTACTAGAATGTCCAGAATGGAAACTTCTCCCAACAGGCCATAGGTCAAATCTGTTTACTACACTGTAAGGTTGAGTCCTCCAAGACGTTACCATGACTCTCAAGAATAGCTTATCCTTAATGAATGAGGCGACCTCTTTCTCTTTTACTTCTTAATATTCAGTATGCTTATAAAGCCAATCTCTATAAGAAAACAATTCTTAGCTTTCTGTTTGCTTTCTTCATGACACAAGTTTAAAGCTCTGATGAAGTGAACTATTGTTTATTACATGGTCCTAAAATTCAACCAGACTCATTCTGTTACCCAAAGACTTCAAAAGCAATTAAATGAGAACTCTGTATCTTCTAATTCATTCCTCAAACTCACAAATTTAAAAAAAAAAAGGCTAGAAAAGGAGTATATTTAAATCATTAAGGAATTATTCCAAAGAGAAATACTTTTGGTTAAAAACATTATTACATTTTCCACTCAATCCCCTTAAATCAAAACTGAGGTTAAAAGATTAAGCTCCTATCAGAGCAACTACCTCCCTTTGAACTTTTACTTTTTCCTACCTCTTTAACTAGGTACACTTCAATACATCACTGAATCTGGCCTTCTAGCAATAAAAAGTTTTTCTCAGGATAAGGATTCTCTTCCATAAAGCTATTTCAGCTCTAGATTTATTTTCTGGCTATTTATGTGACCAATCATTGAATTAAACTTAAGGCTTCATTTTCTCCCAGAACTCTTCAATTCTATCCCACAATGACATTTCCCATCATTTAAACTTCCCAGTCTCAAAATACATACCACATCAGGTCAAATTTCAATTCTCTCTAGTTATTTCATTTACATATGCCTTAATGCCCAACCCAGGCTCTAAATTTTTCAAAGACAAAGTTTATGCCTTTCATTTTTCTATTCCATAGACTGTGATGTACTCTGGACAACAAGGCAATCCTAAAGAGGTATCAAAAATTAGGTAAACCCACCCTCCCAACTTTATATCGCCAAATATTGCTTCCACGATGAATCAATAGAGTGATATAAATGTCACAACGTAATCATCACAGTGTCAGCATGACCACAAAGAAGCCTCTTCTGGCTAGTTAAGTTTCTCAGAACCTCACCTATAGGGTTAAAAGCTGTTCCAGGCACTATAATAATCATTATACTATTAGTGCACAGTGTCTATCACCCTTGTGTTGGACACAGGACAGATGTTTAATAACATTTAAAAAATGTAAATCTTAGTAAATTTCAGTAACTATATTGGCAATTTCTTTTTGCTAGCTTTGTACTTTCTACTTGCCCTGAGGCCTCTGAGAAATTACTAAAGCAATACAGAGATATGTTCAGTTATTTCTGTGGGGCATGTTAAGTACAAGAACAGTAACAGCCCCAATACCATGAAAATCTCAACCTGAGGCAGCATTCCAAGCTAAGCAAAAAAGGTAAAGGATCCATCTGCCTCTGAAGCAGTGATAACAAATACATATCAATAAATTACCATTCATGTCTAACAACATGACAACCTCAATGCCTAAGATTATGAAAATCTGATAAGATTCCATAGAATATTCTTCATGAGGTAGAGTACAAGAAAACTACCGTTTACCTTGAGTTTTACAATAATTAAACCTATTGTATTAAGCATCACTACTATTCATCCAAAAAAATTAAATTACAAATCAAGGCAGAAGAAAAGAGATTAAAACCCTGTCAACGAAGGATGAAAACTATACCATAATTTACAAGTTAGAAAAGTGAGGCTGGGCATGGTGGTGAGATGGTATGAAAAAAGAGAAACATACCTTAATTTAATACCTTATTATACTTATATTAACCTCTCAAAAGTAGACTAACAATAGAAACCACTTAAATAATGACGTGGTAAAGAAAGATAACTGCCATAGAAAATACTGAGGTGCCATTATTGTTAAAGTTAAAAGAAACTGTAAATCAGTACAGCTATAATCTTATCTGAATTTACCATCTTAAGAATTAACTTTTAGTTAACACAACTGAAAGTGAAATTCACATTAACAATTTTTCTAAATGTGGTAATATTTGACCTTAAAATATGTATATCCAGGAAAACAGAACATGAAATGTGACCAAATTCCTCAAAATTCTCATTACCCTACAAATTATTTTAAATTTGGTTCGTATGGCTACTACATAATCAGGACATCTCATAGACACAAAACTTTTAATAGCTAGTGTTATTACTTGAAAGTAAGATACTAGGGAAATAAAAGATATTTCAAACTAAATGGAATCATGTATTTAAAATATAATAGGAAGAACAAGAGAATACTTAGGATTATATTTTCAGCAACTAAGTGAAAGTAAAAAGCTTTCATCTTAATTTTCCCCCTTTCTGATACATGGAACACAACACAGTAAATTATGCATTTAAAATCTGCCCAGGGCTTCCCTGGTGGCACAGTGGTTGAGAGTCCGCCTGCCGACGCAGGGGACACGGGTTCGTGCCCCGGTCCGGGAAGATCCCAC
Source organism: Tursiops truncatus (assembly GCF_011762595.2). NCBI lineage: Eukaryota > Metazoa > Chordata > Mammalia > Artiodactyla > Delphinidae > Tursiops > Tursiops truncatus. The sequence goes on along the minus strand of NC_047049.1, from coordinate 63,350,022 downwards.
ATGCCGCGGAGCGGCTGGGCCCGTGAGCCATGGCCGCTGAGCCTGCGCGTCCGCAGTCTGTGCTCCGCAACGGGAGAGGCCACAGCAGTGAGAGGCTCGCGTACCGCAAAAAATAAAAATATAAATATAAAATAAAATAAAATCTGCCCCCCCCCAAAAAAAAGAAGAAGATAAAAAATAAAATCTGCCCAGGGTGGCTGACCAGTACTGATAAAAGAGGACCTACATACTGTATATTCTATACCAATATACTTAGTACCAAAGAAGATCTATATACTGCAGGGTGGTTTTCGCTATTGTTTTACATCACCATAATTATGTTCTGAAACCACAGTTTCATACAATAAGGGTTTGTAGGGCTTCCCTGGTGGCGCAGTGGTTGAGCGTCCGCCTGCCGATGCAGGGGACGCGGGTTTGTGAGCCGGTCCGCGAAGATCCCACATGCCGCGGAGCGGCTAGGCCCGTGAGCCGCTAGGCCCGTGAGCCATGGCCGCTGAGCCTGCGCGTCCAGAGCCTGTGCTCCGCAACGGGAGAGGCCACAACAGTGAGAGGCCCGCGTACCGCAAAAAAAAAAAAAAAAAAGAATAAAAAAAAAATAAGGGTTTATAATAGCACTTGTTAAAAAAAGAAACCACAAAATAATTAAAGTACTTAGAAGCATGCAAACTGTAAAGGATCTATTTAATGCCTGGTTTGCTTTTAAAGCCTGATAAAAAGAAAACATGGGTTTAGGACTAGAGAAATTGTTTGACATTTCAAACTTAAATGATATAATTATTAGAAATAGCAAACAAAAAAAATTTCAACTTACCTGGTTTCTTTCTCGATTTTTCATGACCTAGCTGCCCTAGATCATTACATCCACATGTGTATACCGTTCCATCATCCAGAACAAATACAGTATGTCTGAGTCCACATCCTACATCTCGAACCTTTTTATTTATAAAAAAGTCACTTTTTCTGGGCTCTAGTACAATTTCTTCATCAATTCCACCCAAACCTAGCTGTCCAAAAGATGCATTTCCCCAGCACAACATGTTTGTGATTCTTTTGGTCTTCCAGTTTCAATAAAACATTCCCTTCTGAAACACTGGCAAGTTGGAGGTATCCCTATGTCTGAGAAGATAGAAAAAAAGTTAATATGACTTCAAAGGAAACATAATGTATAACTGCTCTTTCAAGTACTAGGCTACAATAATCACTATGTAGTAAACATGAAATTTACTTTATAATGTGTTACAGAAGTATCCTTCAATTTCAAAAACCAATCAGTTGTATATTTTTAAAATTATCATACAGAAATGTTTAGGAAAAATACATCACTCCCCATGATTCTTTGCAAAATCTAAATATTAACTAGTTTTGACTTTTTGTTGCCTTATAATAGACTAATCAAATTGAAATATTAAGTATCCTGATGAAGTTAACCTTTTTTTTCCTTTTTGCTTTGAATAATTTCAGTGGGAGCAAGAAATATGACATCTATCCACTGCCCCCAAAATCAGATATATACTCAGTGAAAAATTTAGCCAACTACAGAAACATAAAACCTTGCAATCTCCCTCAAGTCACAGGATAATTAGATTTTCTAACACCTACCTCCACATTAACAGAAAACTGAAGTTCTTATCCGTACTAGAAATAAAGCCAATAATGGAAACTTTAAGTTTCCCACAACTTAAAAGACTCTTCCAACTAACAGGCCCCAGATAAAATTACAGTTCTCTAGGTAAGCTTTGATATTAAGAAAATCACCTCCAAAGATCATACTTTACAAATCAAAATATTAACACTCTGACCTCACTACTAATTTAATTTAAAAACTCAATCAGTGTACCTAATTATAATACAAAAGTATGCAGTTTAAAGATCAAGACTGTCCCCCAAAATTCAACATTTTCTATTTCGACTGGGAACCATGACTGAAAAATATCTCCCGAAGCCGATCTACATCTATCTATACCCCTAAGACAATTATTTGAAGATGGAAAAAAAAACTGCAAATAACTCCGGCACTGCCGATTTTTCAAGAATAGAAATGCGGACTGGGACACTGAGAGTTTGGTGGCGAAATCTGTAGAACTTTCCAGTAGAGTGACTGAATATTTCTTCGCTTATATAGACACAGATAACAAAGAGTCCACTTTATCTAAACCTACACAGATTTTTAGATATATCGCGTTACTAAATAACACAATTACAGGAAGTCAGCCTTATTCCCGTGTAGGTACCCACATTCCTTACACAGAACCTAAGAAGTTTCAAAACCCAACTTTCCTAAGTGCGGGCTAGCAAGTGCTGAAGCTGTCTCATTCTATCCATGACCCATCCATTAAGAAAAGTTTGATGTTATTCTTTTGGGGCATCAGAACCCGATAGTTCCCGAGAGTTCTGCACTGTCTTCCCGGTTTTTGTTTTGTTTTTTTTAAGGAGAGGACAGGACAACACCCCAAATTCTAACGCACGAGGTTTAACAATCCTTTTCTTTAAAAAAGAGGGGTAATGGGAAAGGCGTCCTCTCGCCAGCAACAGGTAGGGGAAAGAGAAGCAGTTTATTCCCATCATTCCCTGAATATGCACTGAGATCAGCTTACGGGGACCGGGAGAGAGAAATCATCTGCACACACCCAACCTCGCGGGCCGACCAGTCAACTGCTGCAGCCGTCCGCTCGCAGTAGCCGCAGAGGCCGGCGCACGAGGCTCGGCACCTCGGCGGCCCTTGTCCCAGGGAGGCCCTTCCCCGGGGAGGTGCGACATTCCAGCCCCCGGGCCAGGGGGCCCGACACTGCCCTCGTCCCCCCACCCCCGCCCGAGGAAACGCTGAGAAAGCACCCAGCGCCAAGCCGGCCTGTATCCGCCCAGCCCCCTCCCTAACGCCGTCACACGCCCCCGAACCCACCGGGGCAACGACTCACCCGGCCCCTCAAGGCAGGGGAAGCCCAGGGCGGCTGGGGGCGGCGCCTCCCGCAAGAGGGAGGCAGCGCAGCAGCTGAGACAGGTCTCCAGCTCCCGGACCCTCCTCCTTCAGCCAGTGGCTGCGAACACCAGAGCTCCTCCGGCGTCGGTGAAGCTGCTCCGCGGCTCACCTCCTCGGCTCCTGTGAAACTTTACCGGGTTCCTCAGAGAAAAGCAGCCGCCACTGCTCTCTAGCCCAGAGCCAGCCGTCAGCGACCCGGATGGAGCGGGAGGGGAAGGGCAGGAGGCGAGCGAGGCGGAGAGCGCTAGGGGTGGGGAAGAGTTGGGGCAGACTGGGGAGGAGAAGGGAGAGAGGGAGGAGGCAACGCGGGGGGAGGGGGAGGGGTCGGCGTCGGCCGGAAGTGAACCGCGGAGCACGCGCGCGAGCCCGCCGACTTCGTGGCCCGCGCGCCTGCGCCGGAATCCTCCCAGGGCACACCGACGCGGGCGCCTGCGCAGTGTGGTGATTTGCCTTGCCTTAAGAGAAAAATGCCAAGCACAGAAGTTGGAATTTGCAAGGCAAATGCAGGTGTTTGGTGTGTCTTGTCACAGCGTTTCAGCGTGCACTAGGGCCTTTTAGTGAAGAAAATCTCTTCCTTTTTTGGCTAGGTTGTCTTTTTGCCTATTAGTTCCAGTTTCTATTATTTTATTCCACCTTTATCCAAGGAGAATTTGAAGTAGCAGATAAAACATCACAAATACGGATATAAAGGTTGTTGAAGTCTTTTATTTTATCCCTTAGCCCCAACTGGAGTTATTCTGAGGATGCCAGATGTATTGCAGCAATGATGGAGCCTACTGGCATTAAATATCAACACCACCAGTTCAGGCTCCTGATAAAGTGTTGGCTGCCATCACTTTCTGCACTCTCCCTGGAAGCTAAACTTATAACGCAGGGCCTCCTTCATTTAGAGAAAATTAAATAATGTATATGGCTAGAGTCCCTGCCTCACAAAAATAAACTCCGGATTTCCTAGGCCAGTCAAGGAGGAAAACCTGAAACAAGGCACTCTTGAAATTTTACGTCAGACTTTTCTAGTACCTTGACTTCAGAGTGAATGTTGAGAACCTAGAAAGAATTCCACAGTAAGCCATGTTTCTTTATCTCACTGAAAAATATATTTCAGATTGGAAAGTGTGTGTGCTAGAATATGTGTGTGTTTTAGTTTCTTAGGGCTGCCGTAACACTATACTACAAATTGGATGGCTTGAAACAACAGAAATTTATTGTCTCACAGTTATGGAGGCCAGAAATCTGAAATCAAAGAGGCAGCAGGATTGGTTGTCTCTTGGGGTCTCAGAGAATCTTCTCCATACTTCTCTCTTAGCTTCTGGTGGCTGCTGACAATCCTTGGCATTCTTTGGCTTGTAGATGCACCACTCGAATCCCTGCCTCCATCTCCACATGGTGTTCTTCCCTGTGTTTCTGTGTCCAAATGTCCCTCTTACAAGGACACTAGTCATTAGATTAAGACCCACCCTAATCCATTGTGACCTCTTTTTAACTGGATTGCATCTGCAAAGACCCTATTTCCCAATAAGGTCACATTCTCAGGCACTGGCAGCTGGGACTTCAACCATCTCTTGGCAACCCAATTCAACCCACAACCTTATTTCTGTATATTACAGAAATAAGAATAAAAATAACAAGGTACTTAAGCAAAGAAAGCATAATTTCAATACTAGGAGTGGTGATGTTGCCCATGAAACATACTTCTTATTTTGATAGCTTCATTGCCCTTGTAGGGCTTTTGTTGTCTTTTAACCTTCAGGACTTGATGCCTCCGAATATATTATTAAAGGGGAAGTTATGGGATTTGGGTCTTTAAGATATGTAATAGATGCTGCAACAAATAAACACTAAAATATGACTGTTAACATAATAAGAGTGTATTTTTTACCTTTTTAACATTCCAAGTGGGTGTTCCTAATGCGTCAAAACTAATTTCCAGGAACTTGGGGAGATGAGGGCACCAGGAGCTTCTTAAAACTTTTGTGTGGGAGGTGCCACATATCACATCGGCACACATAATGTTAGCAAGAACAACACCCCTAGATGCAAGGGGACTGGGAAACATAACCCCTGCTGAGTTCGCTGGTACTACTTTATGCCATAGAAGAGAGAGCATGAATTAGTGGACAGCTATCTCTGCTACATGGATGCATCTCTCGCTAGAATATTTTTAAATATAGGTCTTGCTTGTAGAAAGTGGAAAAGACTTTTCTAGATGTTCCTTTTAACCTTATAAATCTATGAAACTGTGATACAAGATCTCAGAAAATAGCCTGTGATTACCTTAAAAGTGAAACAAGTATAGGATCAGAAGTTTATTAGGATAATGTGAATTTGTTGTATAAAAGCAGCATGAGTAATTGACGATGAGTATGGCCTGTGGTGCTGGTTTGTCTGGACTCAGAGCCTGAGCCTACAGGCCACTCAGACCTCTGTCCTTCTATCCTCCCCAAAACACCTATAGACATTTACTAATGGTCTGTTTTACAGAAAATTACTTCTCAGTCACAATTTCTATAAACGGGGGAAGTTAATAATCCATACCTCACTGGGTTGTGAGGATTTAATAAGGTAACATGTACAGTGCCTTGAACATGGCCAGTATTTTGTAAATGTTAGCTTTATTATTGCTAACATTATCTCTCCTGAACTAACAAGTAGTAAGAGAACTTTTGGGAAAGCATTCCATATCACAAATAATGATATAATTCTTATTTAGAACAAAAGTAAAATATTTTTTACCTATCGTGTTATTTTCATTTAAAAAAAAGCTCAGAGTGTTGAGAGACCACTAAACTAGGTATTCATCCTGTCCCACTCTTTCCCCTGCTCCCTTCCATATAGCCATACTGCTTGTGCTGTACCCCACCTAACCTCCTTCATTCAAGTCTCTGCTCATGTCACCTCCCCAGTCTTCCCTGATCACCCTAACCAAAAAAACTAGCCCCTCACTCTCAATAACTTATCCTGCTTTTTTTATATCTGTTATCACTACCTGATATTTATTGTATAATACATAAATGTATAATATTTTATTTATTATATTCCATATGTTATATATAGATAAATTTAAAATAATTATGTTGGGACTTCCTGGTGGCACAGTGGTTAAGAATCCGCCCGCCATGGGCTTCCCTGGTGTGGCAGTGGTTGAGAGTCTGCCTGCCGATGCAGGGGACACGGGTTCGTGCCATGGTCCAGGAAGATCCCACGTACTGCAGAGCAACTAAGCCCGTACACCACAACTACTGAGCCTGCGTGCCCAGAGCCCATGCTCCGCAACAAGATAAGCCACGCACCACAACGAAGCAACTAGAGAAAGCCTGTGCGCCGCAGCTAGAGAAAGCCTGTGCACAGCAACGAAGACCCAATGCAGCCAAAAATTTAAAAAAAAAATTATAAAAAAATTAAAAGATAAAATAATTATGTAAAATCTATAAATATATATTATATAGGTAGATATATAAATTTGTCTTTTTCACTAGAAAGAAAACTCCATAAAGGCAGGGACTTTGTTTTCCTAAGTGCTCTGTTCCTTAATATCTTGAACAGTTCCTGGCCTATAGCATGTGCTCAAAAATTATTTATTGAATTAATTAATTAATGGTGCTGGCAACGTAAATTATTACAACCATTTTATAAGTAAATTCGGCAATATGTTTCAAGAGTCAGTAAATTTCATTTAACAATAGTTCATATTAATAGCAATAATTATTGTGAGACATTGCACAGAACTATTTACCTACATTATATCACTTCTGGACTCTGTCCTAAGGAAATACAAGGTGGATTCAACAAATCTTTATTAAGCACCTACTATGTGCCTCTTTCCCAATTCTGGTAGGTGAGAAAGATAAAAACAAAAAGGCAGGCAAATAAAACTGAGAACAAAGACGTTTATTGTTATATTATTTCTAAAAGCAAAAATTAAAAACAACATAAGTTCCAACAGTGGGGAAATGATATGTATGGCAAGGTTAATCCTTTTATTGTTAACTTTGAAAGGACAGGATAGGGAATTCTCTGGCGGTTCAGTGGTTAGGACTCTGTGCTTCCACTGCTGGGGGCCCAGGTTCGATCCTTGGTCAGGGAACTAAGATCTCATAAGCCGTGAGGAATGGCAAAAAAAAAAGGAAGGGAGAAAGGACAGGATGGTATTGTCCGAAAGAATTTGTCACCTACTGCCACCAAATTGTAGATTCCACCTTGAGTGGACAACAGGAAAAGCCCGTTTTATTTTATTTTACACACCCTTGCTTTCCAAGGTTGGAGCCTTCAATCAAGTGGTTGCATGGCCATGTTTTCTTCAGTCCCTCAGTGAGTCCCTCCATCTGGAGAATTCTGTCCTTTTAATCCCCTGTCTTATGGGCCCCATGGTCATCCCTTCTCATTGGTCTTTGACCTAGCATTATGGCTTCACCTTAGAATATACACATGGCAGTCAGATATTTTAAGATTCTTCAACAAATCTTTACTTAACACCTACTCCGTGCTGCCTTCCCGTTCTAGTAGTAGAGAGAGGAAAAAACAAGTAGGCAGGCAAATAAAAGTATTCCAAATTGTAATAAATACTAAGGAAACAAACAAGAGATAGAGATGGAGAATAATAGAGTAAGTCCTTGAACAGAATGGACAGTAAAGTCCTCAGTGGAGGAATTGTTATTAAAACTGAAACCAAAGAGAAGGATCAAGCCTTGTGAAGATAGGGCTGAGAAAATATTCTAGGTGGAGGGAGAAACACGAAGCCCTTGAGGCAGGAAAGAACTTGGCATTTTCCAGGAACTGAAAGAAAATTAGTGTAGATGGAGCACAAGGGTACAAGAAATGTTTGGTGACAAGCAGTCAGTAAGAGCACATTAAGGAGTTTTACTCTAAGTACTGCTCAGGGTTTTTTTTTTGGTTTTTTTTTTGTTTTTTTTTTGCTGTGTTGGGTCTTCATTTCTATGTGAGGGCTTTCTCTAGTTGTGGCGAGCAGGGGCCACTCTTCATCGCGGTGTGCGGGCCTCTCACTATCGCAGCCTCTCTTGTTGCGGAGCACAGGCTCCAGACGCACAGGCTCAGTAGTTGTGGCTCACGGGCCTAGTTGCTCCGCGGCATGTGGGATTCTCCCACACCAGGGCTCAAACCCGTGTCCCCTGCATTAGCAGGCAGATTCTCAACCACTGCGCCACCAGGGAAGCCCCTGCTCAGGGGTTTTAAGCCAGGAGAGGAGGGCAATGATTATATTTATTAAGAAAAAGATTACTCTTGTTGCTGAACTGCACAGTATTGCTGAATTACAGGAGGGTGAACATGGGCAGAGATAAATCATTTAGGAGGCTTTTATAATAATCCAAGTGGGAGATAATAGCGGTGGGGACTAAGGTGGTTGTGATGGAGATAAAGTAAAGAAGGTAGATTTAAAGCATACTTTGGGAATAGAATTAACAGAGTTGTGATGGATGGTTTGTAGGGGAGCAGAGAATGGGAGGAGTGCTGGGCCACTGGTAGTTTTCTGACTTGAGGACATTTACCAAGATGAGGATAGCTGCTGAAGGAAGAAGGAGAAGGACAGGTTTTGACCAGGAAAAATGAAGTGGCCTGTTTTTTAAGTTTGAAAAATCAAGAGTGTGTTTCTGTATTAGTTTGGTATGGCTGCCATACCAAAATACCACAGACTGGGTGGCTTAAAACAACAGAAATTGATTTTCTCACAGTTCTGGAGGCTAGAAGTCAGACATCGAGGTGTTGGCAGGTTTGGTTTCTTCTGAGGCCTCTTTCCTTGACGTACAGATGGCTACCTCCTCGCTGGGTGTTCCTATGGCCATTCCTCCCTCTGCGCATTCTCTCTGCCCTAGTCTCTTCTTCTTATAGAGACACCAGGTGTACTGGGTTGGGGCCCACTCGTTTTACCTTAATTACCGCTTTAAAGCTCCATCTCTGGGCTTCCCTGGTGGCGCAGTGGTTGAGAGTCCGCCTGCTGATGCAGGGGACACGGGTTCGTGCCCCGGTCCAGGAAGAGCCCACATGCCGCGAAGCGGCTGGGCCCGTGAGCCATGGCCGCTGAGCCTGCGCGTCCGGAGCCTGTGCTCCGCAGCGGGAGAGGCCGCAACACCGAAAGGCCCGCGTACCGTAAAAAAAAAAAAAAAAAAACCTCCATCTCCAAATACAGTCATATTCTGAGGTACTGGAGATTGGGACTTAAGCATATGAATTTGGCAGGGGACACAATTCAGCCCGTAACAATTTTTTTCTTCCTTTTGAACTGCATCATAAAAAGTCCTTTTTCTGTTATCCTACAGGGTATGGGCCTAGCCCAGAAGTGAGTGAGATGGGAGAAAGAATTCTCTTCTGCCACATAAATGAGAAAGCACAGAAAAAAATTTCCCCCTCTTTTTAACAGATGCAAGCAAAACAATTTTATTCATTATATTACATGTTATGATATATGCCACTTAACAACATAAAGAATAATAATTCTGGATATTTATTATAGAATCCTTCTCAACTTTCATTCTCACATTTATACTAATCTCATTTCCTGCTCTAAATTTACATTCTGACTCCAATTTCCTTCACAGTATCCCAGCGTGAAACAGTAGTAATGATCATATTATAAATACCTGAAATATTTTTTAAATGCTTTCTTTTTATAACTCTATAATTTCTTTGTGTTTGTTTTCCATCCAATTACAGGAATTCAGCTGGCATTCAAACAGGCATAAGCCTGAAAAAAAATCACATGTAATGTGGCCATTGACCAGTATGTGGGGATGTGTCCATGCCTTTGAAATTACAGTGTGATTATTCCAGTTACTATAGTTTCTAAACAGAGAAAGTGCTCAGAATGACTATGGTGTTTGTTGTTGTTGTTTTGTTTTGTTTTTGCAGGGGGGAGGGTTGGCAGAAAAAAAAAGTTGTTTTTAAAAACGAAGTCTTAACTGTATGATAAACTATGCTTTAAAATTAATTTTATCCCACAGCAATCATAAGATGAGAATTCTGCAAGTTCTAATTAATAATGAGCATCACCAAAGAAATATGGTATGAAGTGTGGGATCTGTACGTATATGAATCTTTTAAGTCTATGTGTTTTTCTTCTCTATTTTTTTAAAAATAAATTTACTTATTTTTTAATTTTTGGCTGTGTTGCGTCTTCGTTGCTGTGCGCAGGCTTTCTCTAGTTGCGGCGAGCAGGGGCTACTCTTCCTTGCGGTGCACGTGCTTCTCATTGCAGTGGCTTCTCTTGTTGCGGGGCACGGGCTCTAGGCACGAGGGCTTCAGTAGTTGTGGCGCACAGGCTTACCTGCTCCGCGGCATGTGGGATCTTCCCGGACCAGAAATCGAACCCATGTCCCCTGCACTGGCAGGCGGATTCTTAACCACTGCACCACCAGGGAAGTCCCTATGTGTTTTTCTTTTAAAGAAAACAATTAAAATAGCAATAAAGAGACAGAATCTCAACTACTAGAGCTTAACAGTCAAACTTTGGGTTGCAAGTTGAGCTATTTTGTTGCTACTGATTTCAAAGGGTCTCATAAAGATATCTGAGGTTGAAAAGTTCAAATTTAGCTGTTAGAAATATGAAATCTGGAAAGTTTGCTTTTTCTTGTTCCTTGTGCCAGGTCCCATACCAAAGTGAATCAGCAATATAACCTGCATCAAGCCAAAGGGTGAGATCTTATTTGTTTGTTTGTTTATTTATGGTTGTGTTGGGTCTTCGTTGCTGTGCCTGGGCTTTCTCTAGTTGCGGTGAGCCGGGGGCTACTCTTCGTTGTGGTGCGCGGACTTCTCGTTGCGGTAGCTTCTCTTGTTGCAGAGCACGGGCTCTAGGCGTGCAGGCTTCAGTAGTTGTGGCACGTGGGCTCAGTAGTTGTGGCTTGTGGGCTCTAGAGCACAGGCTCAGTAGTTGTGGCACACGGGCTTAGTTGCTCCACGGCATGTGGGATCTTCCCGGGGCAGGGCTCAAACCCGTGTCCCTTGCATTGGCAGGCAGATTCTTAACCACTGCGCCACCAGGGAAGCCCAGATCTTTTATATATATATATATATACACACACACACACATATATATACACATATGTATATATATGTATATACAAACACACATATATGTACATATGTATGTGTGTGTGTGTATGTATGTGTGTGTATATATATATATATATATATATATATATATATATATATATACTTTTTTTTGTTGTTGTTGTTGTTGTACGCGGGCCTCTCACTGTCGTGGCCTCTCCCGTTGCGGAGCACAGGTTCCCGATGCGCAGCCTCAGCGGCCATGGCTCACGGGCCCAGCCGCTCCGCGGCATGTGGGATCTTCCCGGACCAGGGCACGAACCCGTGTCCCCTACATCGGCAGTCGGACTCTCAACCACTGTGCCACCAGGGAAGCCCCATATGTATATTTTTAAGTGGCATGCCTCACAGCCTTCAAATAGAATCAGGACTAAAACTAATTTTAACTACAGGTTTTAGTCAAATTAACAGTACTATTTCTTTCATAGAAGTCAACCACAGCATGAGTATCTTCATCTATTGAATCCTTTATTACTAACTTTCAAACTAATGGTATAAAAGAAACAGACTTGCTGTGCATCTTATTCAATTATCACTTTTTATAAGAGAAATTGACATCTTTTTTTTTTTTTTTTTTTTTTTCCTCACAGCGTGCAGGATCTTAGTTCCCCAACCAGGGATAGAACCCGTGCCCCCTGCAGTGAAAACACAGAGTCCTAACCACTGGACCACCAAGGGGACTCCCAACAACACATTTCTTTTTTTTTTTTTTTTTTTTTTTATTTTGGTACGCGGGCCTCTCACTGTTGTGGCCTCTACCGTTGCGGAGCACAGGCTCCGGACGCGCAGGCTCAGCGGCCATGGCTCACGGGCCCAGCCGCTCCGCGGCATGTGGGACCCTCCCGGAACGGGGCACGAACCTGTGTCCCCTGCATCCGCAGGCGGTCTCTCAACCACTGCACCACCAGGGAAGCCCCCCACATTTCTTAATTAAGCATTAAAAATCTTACGAAAGCAGCACAGAGGACACAGAAGTAAAGAGACAGAAAAGCTTTTTAAACTCCCTTCCCTTTTCTCCTACCCCCCAGAACTCCTTACGTGCTCTAGAACCAACTGTTGGTTGCCTTCAGCATACAGATAACTTTTATACACATTGATTGCAAATGTTTAAAAAATGTGTACTGTTACTCATGCTTCTTTTGGAAAAAGGAAATAAACTGCCATAATAGCTGGCATTTAGAAATAAATAAAACACAGACATTTTTGTGGACAGATTTTCGTTACAGTTTAAAAATGTATTTTTATTGTCTCAGTGTAGATCTGATAGCCTGAAGGAACAGTTGAGCATCAGTGACTAGGAAGGACAGAGTGTTCCTAGAAGACAAATTATAGTTGCCACCTCCACAGCACCTAAATACAGTTTAACCACATAAAATGACAAACATGTTTGCCCAAGAAAAGTGCCATGCAGTTCAGCCTGCTGTTTTACTTTAAAAAAATAAAGAGAAGAAAAATTACTCTTTGTAAACATTGGGGTATTAAGAGGTGAACTGAAGGGTCGTGTGCTGTTCACTTTCAACAAACAACAAACAACAAACTTCATCTGTTCAATCTTTAAAAGGAAGCACTGCCCAGCAAGCTAACTTCCAAAGAGCAGCTTTCAAACCGCTCCCATTTGCAAGCACTGAGAGTGTCGACAATAAAACAGAAATCCTGTGGAATGGTGAATGTTAGAATTGTTTTTCGTGTGGAAAACATTTTTTTTTAAAGTACTACATCATCAGAGAATAAAATTGTACACTGAGTCTATGATAAGGGTGATACACCTTATCATCCTTCTCCTCGTTACAATTAGAGGGACTGGGTAAGATGGTTTCTTTTATTTAACAAAAAATTATTCTGTTTAAAATTAAATTTGTTTAGTATGGGAAATTCTCATTTAAAAATTAAAAGAGATTTTATTTTAAAATATTAATTATTATTGTTAATAATTTAAACAATTCAGTAAAATATAAAGAAGAAAATATCAGAGACACCACCTCAGGAGATACATACTGGGAACATTTACTGAATATCATTCTGATGTTTTTTCATACTCCAAAGTATGTTGCACAGACACAGAAATCAGTATGTTTACTCAATGGATCTTGGAATTTTGTAAATATTTTTACTCGACAAGGTGCTAAGGACCTCTTTCCAAGCATTGGGGAGCTTAGTTACGTTCACGTAGAAAACATGCCCACACCATGAATTTACAGGGTCAATTATCCACACATATAAATAATGGATAAGTTCAGTCTTATTCTGTTCAAGTAGAATAAAAATCTTTTTTTCAGCATTATTGAGATATAATTGACATATAATATTGTGTAGGTTTAAGGTGTAAAATGTCATGATTTGATACACATATGTACTGTGAAATGAATACCACATACATTAATTAACATCGCCATCACCTCGAAAAATCTTAAGTTGAATGTGTCTTGTTATACTGATAGTCATCACCTGTGCTTTGATTGCCTAGATTGGCTTCTCCAGGTACTTCAACCCCTCTGGCTCCATAGAATAACAAAATGCTCGGGGGGACATGTAAAGGAGAGCCTTGAGATGCTGCTTAGCGTATCCATTTTGTCTACTGCCCTTGTATATTTATATCCTTTAAGTTAATAAGCAATTTGTTTGATTCTGTCTATAACATATATGAAGACATAATTTCCATTCATTATATGAAAACTAAGTCTCAGGAATTTGTAAGCCCTGCCTCTTTGAATCTCTATGTATACTGAAATATCTAATGAGCTCTTTGAGGACACGGGCTCTGCTTTATTAATTTTTTATTCCCACGTCTGAACAGAGAGCACAGAACACAGTGGAAGTTTGATAAATCTGTTATCGAGATTACATCAGTGAAATACACATGTGCTTTGCTCATCATTGTATCCCTGTGACCTAATATCTTATCCACAGTAGAAACCTAGTTTATTTGTTAGATAAACATGATTTGGAAATCTGGCTACTGGGAAGGACAACTAAAATCTAATATAAAAAGTTTTCCTTAGTCCCTTGAATTCAGGTATAAACTCAGATTAGAGTAAGCATAATTCTGGAAGATATTTTATTTATTACTAAGAAATAGCTCAGCTATACAGAGGTGGGGTTGAGGAGGAAAAGGGAGAGAAGTTGTAAACAAATGAGACTCATAGGAGAAAATAGCTCCTCTGAGGGGAGCCACATGCTGATACCCAAGGTGGCTGCATGAGGAAGCAGCCTAAAATTAGCAGGATGGGCAAGCCCAGGAAGGGAAAGCCACGGCAGATTTCCCTGCACTCAGCAAGTGAGGGGAAGGGCCAGGAGCCCCCGTGGAACCCCCGTGGAGATCCACTGCAGTTTGTGCCAGGTAAGGCCCTCCCTCAGAACTCACCTTGGGAGGTAAAGCAAGCGATTTCTTAAGGGAATGTCCGGACAATGGAAAGATTTAATATTGCCTAGTAAAGAGATGCCTCCAGGAATCCAATGATTAAGAGAGCAATAAAACTATTCTTGTATCCATCCTCACCCAAGGTATTCATCTGAACCACACCTTTTCACCTTGTTGAACTGTGGCTCTCTGGGGTGTGTAGGTGCTGTTTTTTTTCAAGGGTTGGGGTAAAGGGAGGAGGCTGTCCTAGAAAATCTGTAAAACCATGTGGAAGAAGAATGAGGAAAGAGTATCTCCAAGTGATATTAAAAAAATGGATGAGATACTGCAGGTCCAAAAAGGAAAGATTAGAGATACCACAAATAGGACTAAGTGGGCAACACTGTGCTTTGTTCATGGGCAAAGTACAGAGTGGTTGAGCTGGTTGAAGACAGACAACAGAATCCTGGAGGAGGCCAGGATTTTCTGTGTTGTTGTTTCATAGAGAACTGGATCAGTGATTTACCTTAGGACACACATGAGTTATTCCCAGTTGGCGTATTTATCTATCACTCACCATGGTTTCTATAAGTTCCTACCTTCTGTGCTGGAATTCATTTTTATATTACCTGTTTTTTTTTTTAAGTTACTACTCATTAATGGTAAAACCCTCCCATTCTATTAAGAGGGTATCTCACAGGGTTGATCTGAAGGGACTGTGCAATTGGACGGCAGAAATTTAGAACTTTAAAAAAATTACAGCTGTATTGAGATATAATTCACATACCATACAATTCACCTATTTAAAGTGTACAATACAGTGGTTTTTAGTATAACTACAGAGTTTTGCAACCATTGCCACAATCAACTGTAGAACATTTCCTCACCCTCCCCACAAAAACCTATACCCAAGAGCAGTGACTCCTCTTTTCTTCCCACATTCCCCTCACCCACAACCCTAGGCAACCACAAATTTACTATCTGTTTCTGTAGATTTGTCTATTCTGGACATTGCATATAAATGGAATCACACAATATGTGGTCTTTTGTGAGCTTTTGTGGGGGGTGGGAGGGACGCTTAGTGTGTAGCGAGACAGAAAAGAACCTCTTCCGTTGGGAGTATTACTTTCACTTATTATTTACTAAAACCTTTGGACGTGTACCATATAAGTTCTCTAATGATACCCTAAATCAGGGGTCCCCAACCGCCGGGCCATGGACCACTACCAGTCCGAGGCCTGTTAGGACCGGGGCCGCACAGCAGGAGGTGAGGAGCAAGCGGGCGAAGCTTCATCTGTATTTACAGCCGCTCCCCATCGCTCGCATTACCGCCTGAGCTCCGGCTCCTATCAGCATTATGGTGAGTTGTATAATAATTTCATTATATCTTACAATGTAATAATAATAGAAATAAAGTGCACAATAAATGTAATGCATTTTAATCATCCCGAAACCATCCCCCTCTGCCCCAGTCCGTGGAAAAATTGTCTTCCATGAAACTGATCCCTGGTGCCAAAAGGGTTAGGGACTGCTGCCCTAAATGAATGCACTTCATTGCATCGGGTCATATCCAAGATGATCATTAAAAATCATCATTATTGAAAAGCATTTAATCATATAATAAATGAAAGTAAGATGTAGTGTATCTAGAACAGTGCCTGGCATGTATTAGCTTCTCAGTAAGTAGCCATATTTTCCTCTACCCTACTCCCAGCGTTAAACATTTACTCATATTATAAAACATATAGAGCAGATTTGAAGAAAATCTTAACTTAGCAGAGTACTTTCAACATACTAGTGAATAAATATCTTTTAAAACAAGAAACGAAGATATAGTCATGGATGTGTGCATTTTACAGCTGTGATATTATTTCATAAAGGCTATGGAAAACAGTTTCATATGCTGGACTAGGAAGCACCAATTATAATTTCAAGTTTGAGCTGATATCAACTGCAATCTTAGATAATCGACTTACTTCCTCTCGTCCTCAGTTTATCTACAACTCCAAGCTAAGAAAGATAGGCTGGATCATAGCTAAAACGCCATCCCCATCGTTCATATTGTGGAAGTATCTTATGGCAGTGTCTCCAAGACACACCTGCCATGTATTTATTTCATGCTAAAGGTCACACATTGAATTACAGGATTGCTTCTTAGGGAAGTCCAGTTGGTTGACTGTCATAAGATCTTGCAGCTTTTAATCACCTTGATGAAATCACCAGGTTTCATTGTCTGGTCCTCAGCTATCCAAGATCAGAAACCTAATTTGTTTTTCAAAAACTCTTATAGCGATCCAGTCCTTTTGCAGGGTATTTACATTAATCAAACTCCCAAGAGAGTAATACAGCATCCACATTTCCAATTTGTTAATTGACAATGAGAAACATGGCTTGAGAGCAAACTAAGTGCCATATTCACCTACCAACTTATTATTTAAAAGAAGTCTAGGGAATTCTCTGGTGGCGCAGTGGTTAAGAATCCGCCTGCCAATGCAGGGGACCACGGGTTCGAGCCCTGGTCCAGGAAGATCCCACATGCCGTGGAGCAACTAAGCCCGTGCGCCACAACTACTGAGCCCGTGCTCTAGAGCCCATGAGCCACAACTACTGAGCCCACGTGCCACAACTACTGAAACTCACGCACCTAGAGCCCATGCTCCGCAACAAGAGAAGCCACCGCAATGAGAAGCCCACGAACCGCAACGAAGACCCAATGCAGCCAAAAATAAATAAATAAATAAATAAATAAATTTGTTTTAAAAAATAAATAAGTCTATTTTAATAAAACACTCAATTGAGGGCTTCCCTGGTGGCGCAGTGGTTGAGAGTCCGCCTGCCGATGCAGGGGACGCGGGTTCGTGCCCCGGTCCAGGAGGATCCCACATGCCGCGGAGCGGCTGGGCCCACGAGCCATGGCCGCTGAGCCTGCGCGTCCGGAGCCTGTGCTCCGCAACGGGAGAGGCCACAACAGTGAGAGGCCCACGTACCGTACACACACACACACAAAAAAACTCAATTGAAATCAGAATGCTGTTGTATGAGCATGGATTGGAGCAAGGTAAGTAATTGGTTATGGCATCTGGTAGTGTTGGTCTGGAGCTGCCAGCACCACCATCAGGAGCAGATAGGCTCTCTTGGATGAACACTGCTGATTCTTTCTTCTTTGATTTCCCTTTCCTACTGGTAATTCCAATTATCTCTTCAGATGTAGATATAGATGTAGATATACACATATTTATATTTATATACAAACATATATTTGACAGATAGATAGGTAGGTAGAGACCATCAGTTAGGCTACAGCCAAATTTTGCTTCTTTTTTCTACTGGTGTCCTTGAAACTTTTTTTTTTTCTTTTTTTGCCTTGGGGGCAACTTTTACCATTTTTTTTCTCTTTATAACTATAATACACCCTTATTAGAAGTTTTTTAAGAAGTACAGCTAAGAAAAAATGAGAGAAAAATCTTCCATAGTTCCACTACATAGTTATAACCAGTTTAACATTTTGGAATATTGTACTCCAAAATTTTAAAAAATAAAACAGGGTCATATTATAAATACTGTTTTGAAGACTTTCTTTTTAATCTTATATAAGCTTTACTGCTCTTTAAAAATGAATAACTAAAGTTCAAAGAGGTATATACGAGCATAGGTTTCAAACTCTCAGAATCGAACTAATTCTTTCTCATTGAACTAATTTTTTTTTAACTAGTTAAATTTTATTCTTTAATTAGAAACCCTGGGGAAAAGAAGTCACATCAGGACTTAAAGGCAAAGGCAGAGACCCAAAACCAGCTGGTTTTTCCTTATTAGCCTGGAGCAGAGTTTAAACCAGGCCAGACCCACTCCAGCTCTGGCCACAGCCTGCTCTCTACGTCCTGGTCCCAAGGATTTGTTTGGTGGCAAACTGGCTTCACTTCATCCGAGGACCTAGCTTGAGTGAATTCATGGCTTCCTCAAGTGTGAGCATCCCTTGTTCCTGCCACTGGCAGTGCCACTCAGCCATGGACTTAGGAATTTGATCAAAAACACAAAAAAGCCCTTGGCATTCACACATTTAACATTTGGCATTTTTGTCTAAACAAGGAACTACCCTGAAAGGCCATGACACAATAATTTGTGATTTTGCTGAGGTATCACTTTGGACATGTACACCTGGACCTGGGGGTTCAGGGCTAGTCACTTACATGGTCCCTGAGCCTAAGCAACCATCAGTTCTCTAATTATGATCTCATACACATTTTATCTGAAAAATCAAATACAACAATGGTATAAGGGATCCACAAATGGCTTAGGGTACACCCTACTGTGAATGTCAAGGATTTATTTTATTCATATATTGTATAAAGAGTTTCAAAAGACTGAAGATGTTTTTTTTTTTAAGTTGTCAAGCTTTTTTTGTATTATTTATTTATTTATTTATGGCTGCGTTGGGTCTTTGTTGCTGTGCGCAGGCTGTCTCTAGTTGCGGTGAGCGGGGGGCTACTCTTCATTGTGGTGCGAGGGCTTCTCATTGCGATGGCTTCTCTTGTTGTGGAGCACAGGCTCTAGGCGCGCGGGCTTCAGCAGTTGTGGCTCGCGGGCTCTAGAGTGCAGGCTCAGTAGTTGTGGTGCAAGGGCTTAGCTGCTCTGCGGCATGTGGGATCTTCCCGGACCAGGGCTTGAACCTGTGTCCCCTGCACTGGCAGGCAGATTCTTAACCACTGCGCTATCAGGGAAGCCCCTAACTAGTTAATTATTTTTTATGTCAGCTTCCACATATGTAAAATGTGAGTATTAAAGCAGATCTACTGACAGGACTCTGATGAGAAATAGCTAATAAAAAACAATAAAACACTTTTCAAATGTAGTGTTAGTACAAAAGATCATTTAAATAATAGGATTTAAAACATCATTGCTCTTTGTATTTGACATCTACTCCACATCATCATCATCAGCATTTATTTAGTAGATCTAAATCTTCTTTATCTTATTCCATGTGGTGTTTATATACATTCAACATTAGTCCATTAGACAATTCAGGATCATGGGAATTCTAAGATATCCCTCACTTCCCTAGATTTCTCCTCTCTAAATCACTTAACCTTAACAATAGTTTTGTCAACCTAAAGTTTTATACCAATCTATGCTGACACCCTTTTCTAGATCAGATAAGAAATAAGATATTTACCAATACTCTCAATTATTATTTTCTTGTCATAAAGCACATACCACAGAGTGGATATACTGCTCTGATATTTGTCACCCCTCTACTTATTTGGCTAAAGTAGGCTTGTTTGATACTTGGGTTGTCAGATCAAATTATAATTTCAACCCTTTAGCTATGTTTAGCCCCTTGGCAGTGGCTGAGTTGAGAATTTAGAATTCAGAAGCAGATGGTTCAGGAGCACGGTAACTAGATATGAAGCATTTTACCTCTATGTCATTGGTTTACAACTGAACTTGGTTGATCACTATTGGTGTCCTATACAAGATGTAAGTGATCTGATTTGAATCTCTAATGAACAGCACCCATGTTAAAAAAACTCATCACTCTTGCACTAATTGGCATTTTTGTTGTCAGTGTCAGGACAGAAGCCAAGGACTGAATCAGTCTGGAAACCTGAACTGCGGCTGTGTCTGAGTCATCAGTCTAGATGACTGAGGCCCATTCAGCCTCTGGCCTTTCCTTAGAGTTTACAGCTCAGCGCAAATGTGTATACTTCACTCCCTGTGACTTCACAAAGCCAGATTAAAAGATGTTTACTTAACATATATCTTTTTATGATAAGAATGGTAATAATGATAGTTAACATTTACTGGCCACTTGCTAGGAGCCAGGTTTTATTCTAAGAGTATTTACTTAATTCTCACAGCAATCCCATGAGTTAGGTACTAATATTTCTCCCATTTTTTAGAGCTGAGGAAACTAAAGCACAGAGAAATTAAATAACTTGCCTAAGCCTTCTCAGATAATAAGTGGTGGAGGTAGACTCTAACTCTAAATACAATTTCTCTCTGCCTAATTATAGCATTTATTTGACTTCTTCTTTTAAACATCATACTATACCACTGATATAAATTTTAAATATTCTATGTTCAAATCAAACAAGGCATATATCAATGTCTCAAGTTTAAAACTGCTCATCTTTCTGTACTAGTTATTATTTGTTTCTGAAAAGTGGCGATGGATCTTTCTTAAATTTGATTCACGTGCATCCTTATTCTGATTTTTTTTTTTTAATATTTATTTATTTGTCTGCATTGGGTCTTAGTTGCACCACGCGGGATCTTCGTTGCAGCAATGTGGGATCTAGTTCCCTCACCAGGGATCGAACCTGGGCCCCTTGCATTGGGAGCGTGGAGTCTTAGCCACTGGACCAAGGAAGTCCCTTATTCTGGTTTTAAGGTAGTTAAAGACGTTGATTTTACAATGGCTTTTATGCTTACTTATTTTTTTTCATTGTTTGAGTTAAACATTACCTGAACTTGGAAACATCCTCTGACCTTAACATTTCTAACTTAATAGAGAAGAGAGAATTAAATCAAATAAAACCCTGCCTACCATGCCATCCCAATATAAACATAGTGAATGATCACCAAATAAGCAATCCAGCTGCCTCTTTTTGTTAACATAGTAATTGGATTTCTTCCACCTATTCTTCATACAAAATTAAAAAGCAGATAAGAATTTTTTTTAAAAAACTGAGTCTCTATTTTATGAGACTTCCCATAGTAGCTAGGAAGGAAGTTTTTAGTACATTGAGATAAATGACCTTTAAAATAAAGTTCATGAGCAATTAGATCATTTTAAAGAATAAAAGAAATTAATCTGGTTCTCACAGCTTTCTTAAGACTTAGAAAAATATTATTTGCTATAATTACCAGCTAGAAAAATAGAAATAGAAAATAATTACTTTTTTATGTTTCTTTTAGTTGCCATCTCTACTCAGTTATTCAAAGCATGTTCTAAGTCTCATTTAGCACATATTTATTGCTCCAGTTTTGCTAGTAGATAAACTTTGGGGTGTTCCCCTAAAAAAGCTCTTATTAAACTAAATTAATAATGTGAACTTGGCAATCTCGGTTTTACTGCTGATTTACACTTACATTTGCATGGCCATTCTAGTGTTTAATTTTCCTATGTACAAAATAATCATAATAAAGACCAACTTCACGGACAGTGGTATAGTTCTGTCATTGTTATTAGAACATAATAACCAATACATGACTGTAAATAACTTCAAAAAGATGAAGTGCTAAGTAAATGTCTACTTAAAATATGATCTCTACATGCTTAATTTCACTATGTCTAGTAATTTGCAGATAGAAATGCACCAAGATAATTGTTTATTATTTATGGTTGCTTCAATTTCTTTTAAGTTATTTCTTTGACCAGTCAGAGATAGGAAATCATCCAGATTTCCAAGGACTTGGAAGTATTTTGGAGGAAATCACTAAATCATCATAATCCTAATATCACTTGAGGTCTCCTTCTTGGAACTCTACATCTTCTGAGTTTTTTCAAAATTGATTCTCAAATGCATTACTAACAAGGGTGTATTCCTCTGAAAGGAGATGCCATGTAGTAGAGAAGAACTTGGGCTTTGGTGTCATGTAGACTTGGGTGTGAATCACAGCTCTGAGGGGGCCCTGTGGAAATTTTTTCTCTGATCTTCAGTTTCCTCCTCTATACAAAGAAGGATAATGATATAGAATACCTTGGATGATCTCAGGGTGTACCTCCTGAGACTTTTTCAGATCCCTGAATTTGCAAAACCCACAGTAGCATATAATTTTTTCAGTTTCATTCTCCATAAAATGGGGATAACAATTCACACTTCCTGGGTTGTTGTATTAAATTAAATTATGTATTAAATGTGAACAATAAAGCTTGGTTGGTGTGGACACTGGACAAGGTCAGCTAGGATCACCAGAGAGCTGAGTAATTCATTCTGGCTTATCTGCATTTTAATAAGTCCAATTTGCAGTCAGCCACCAGTAGTTGAAATCTTGATCTACATTAGAGAATATGTGTTTTAAGCGTACTGTACTCTTTATTTCTGAGAAAACAGGCAACTCAGTCTGTGACTTGAGCTGGAATCTCAAAAACCAAGGCATAAGAACAGACAGAACTGCCTCTCAGCTACGTGTAATAGGGTTTTTTGTTTGTTTGTTTTTTTGTGGTACACGGGCCTGCCACTGCTGTGGCCTCTCCCGTTGCGGAGCACAGGCTCCGGACACGCAGGCTCAGCGGCCATGGCTCACGGGCCCAGCCGCTCCGCGGCATGTGGGATCCTCCCAGACCGGGGCACGAACCCGTGTCCCCTGCATCGGCAGGCGGACTCTCAACCACTGCGCCACCAGGGAAGCCCCGTAGTAGGGTTTTTAAGTCCAAAACTCGAGAGGAGCAGTCTATGGAAGGAAAAAAGAGTCTGATTCTAGGGCTTGGACAGAAAGTAAAGACCTGATGTAAAACAAAGGTTGTTGCAAGGTGGGCAGGAAAAATAGTGGTTAAGCCAGTTAAGGAAAATGCAAAAGTATGAAAGTGCCTCTTATGGGGCACCTACAGAAGAACTCTTGGGCAAGGTGGGTGCTGTAAACAGCCCCAATCATTTCCAAAAGCGAAAGTCCCCCGTATCAATTATCTCAAGAATTGTGAGCATCCACTAGGCCAAAGCACATATATTGATAGTCATTGCTCAATGACTGGTGCACAAAGAACCACCAAACATTTTTAGCTCCTTTCCTCATTTGAATTGATTCTTAACAGTATTTCTGTGTTAAACTAACATCATAATTGTTAATGACAATTGAATCAGTTAATGTTGCTGAGAGTTTAGGTCATTTGATCTTTTCTGGCACACAATAAGCATTCATTAAATATTTGTTGAATTGTGTGAATAATTTAGGACAACTCAACAATTAATAGATTATTTTCATAGCATGCTACAGACAAATATTTATTAAGTGACTAATTTGTGCCATGCCTTGAGATTAAAACTGTGTGGCCTATATACATTTTTTTATGGCTTCGATTCTCAAGGAGTTGATCTAGTTAAATAGATAAAGCATAAATGCATATATGAAAACTCAGTTTAATTCAGCAATATAAGAAATGTTATAACCATTAGTTGTTTAATTACATAATAATTGGAAGAAACAATGAACAAAGGCAGGAAGGAAAGATAAAGCAAGGAAATACTGGTGGAACTTTTTGGAGACAAGGATTTGTGTAGAAGAGTGGCAGATCAGACCAGAAAGGTTGTTTATGTTTTATAGGATCAGTATGATCACATTTCTGATTATACCAAGGCTTTTCTTATTCCTATTTGAAATCTGCACAATATTGTCAGGCCAGTGGGCTGTCTACAAACAGATTTATCCCCAGCTCAGTTTACACTGTGGTAAATTTTTGGTTTAAGTCCCCTGTGACATTGTAAATATTTGCTTATCCCTTTTATTGACATTATCACCCACATTTTTTTTTTTTTTTGGCTGCGTCACGTGGCTTGTGGGATCTTAGTTCCCTGACCAGGGATTGAACATGGGCCCCCGGCATTGAGAGCGTCCTAACCACTGGACCTCCAGGGAATTCCCTCACCCACATTTTTAATTAAAGCTTATTGTCTACGTTATAAGATGAAAGGAGAGAATCTCTAATATATTAACAGGAGACTTCTTGGTTAGACTATGTTTTAACTAATCCATTCTCAGTTTGGAATGAAAAGCAGTTGGGTGATGAGGCAAAATAAAGGTTTTCCAGGTGTTCCATTAAAGTATGCGGACTTTGATAGGAAGTTTGCAAAAGCAAGAAACACCAAATGGGTAGATCCAAATGCAAATAAAAATAAGAACTTGAATAGGGATATAAAATACAAATTCCTTTTGATAGATTTCAGGTAATAACTTCTCGGAAATGTGTATTAGCCCTTGCTATTTCAGTCAACAAATTTTATTGAGTCTTCTTTGTGAAAACAGTCTAAGACTTAGTCTTATGCTATTTTTCTGTTCTCTTCTTGCTTCTGTTAAATAAACACCAAGTCCCTAAAATCAAAGTTAATAATTTTAATAATCCTTTGCCTACCGATACATATGAAAATAATGGCGAGTTTCCTTCTTTGGGTGATTTCTGATTTTTGAACTAACCTGCATAATTACTTTTCATGAGAAGATAGTGGGGGGGGCGCAATGAAAAGAGAATACATTTTAAACTAAGAGGCCTAGGTTTGAATTCACCCAGCTGTGCAGCTCACTGGTTGGCTACCTTTGGGAAAGCTAAACTTCCTTAAGCCTTAGTTTCCTCCTTGTAACATGCAAATAGCAATACCTTTCAGGGTTGCTGTGAGTGTTGAATAAGAGATAACTTAGGCTGCTCCTGTCTTAGAGTACACTTGGAAGAAATATTAATTCCCATTTCCTTTCCTTCACATCATTAGTGTTAGTGTGATTATTTGGGTCATGCATAAGAACACTGAACTTTATTTTCAGCTTTCTGAGATGTCCAAGCTGCCCAAAAATAGAATCTGAGTGGAATCACCCAGAGACTGGCACACTGGCATTTAAGATATTCAGTGATAGCATTATGAAGAGAGAATATTTCAAGTATTATTTTCCTACCCTTAACTTGCAAAAAATTTATTGACCCATGTTGATGTGCTGAGAAATAACACAAAGCATTGAAATTTACTTTCAAAAGAACAAAGGTCTTAAATTGTCTGAACAAAATGACTATCATAAATGGAACAAAAAAAATAGGTCTGTTAAAGCATTCAGATTGCCTTCCAATGCCCTATCTTTCAGCATTAATGCCTAATGTTTCGGTCCACATATCAATTCATATTCTCAGCTAAAATACTGCAGATACAATGTTTCTGAAAGCATTCGTTTTTTTCTTTCTATATTTTCTCTTTGCCTGTTTGTTTAGTCATACAAAAGAATTTCAGGGTTCCTTTCTGTCAGAAAAATTATAAACAAAATTCAACACAGTGTTTCCTTAAAGTACTTACTGAAGGAGACAGTAGGTTTTATGTTCATTTTTACCCTTAATTTTTTTTTCAAATACTGCAGAAATGCAAACTTTTAAATATGTGCAGTAGTTATGAGCACAGACTTAGAGTTAGCCTTAGGTTTAATCCTGGCCCAGTCACTCACCCATTGTGTTACCTTGGGCAAGTTTTTAACCTCTTTCTAAGCCTTAGATTCTTACCTGTAAATTGAGAATTCTAACAGTACCTACTTCATAGTTTGTTGAAGGAATATGTAAAATAAAGTACAATGTCCATGACATTAGGCACATGCTAGGCACATGCTAACACAGTGCCTAGCATACAGCTAAAGAATGTTAACTTACTTCTACTGAGATGATAAGTTTATATGTGTGTTAATATAATCATTATATTAATGTGGTGAGCAGGAGGAATCAATTGTAGACCTCAGGCTTACATGCCTGATACTAATTGTCTTGGATTTCTTCAGTTAATCATAGATGCTCTTTAAAAAAAAAACTCTGGGAACAGATTTCCTTCTTAGAAATAATACTTCCTAAAAAGTGTAATCTTTGGGGCTTCCCTGGTGGCGCAGTGGTTGAGAGTCCGCCTGCCAATGCAGGGAACGCGGGTTCGTGCCCCGGTCCGGGAAAATCCCACATGCCGCGGAGCGGCTGGGCCCGTGAGCCATGGCCGCTGAACCTGTGCGTCTGGAGCCTGTGCTCCGCAGCGGGAGAGGCCACAAGAGTGAGAGGCCCACGTACCACAGAAAAAAAAAAAGTGTAAACTTTGGTATGTCCTCCATATCAAAAGCACAAGTAAAGGAAGCCTTACAGTGCTTTCATGGAAACCACATAGTAAAGCTTTAATCTACCCCAAAACTGGGGGTGCACACATTATTATAACAACTGATTATTTTCCCATATTTACTTTAATAAATGTATCAACCATACTCTCAGTTTTGTATCAGGTAAAGATGTTTACACGTGTCACATGCATCCTCCGCATGGATATGTTGTGCATTCCTTATGTTTTATTCTTTAAAAGTTCATGTTTATTATCCTTTTCACCTCATCAAAGGAGAAATCAAGAAAGTCTGTTTCCTTAGTCATCTTAGTCATTATCTACCCACACCATCCATCCAGGTTAAGAACATCGCACAGACTGAGTTAGTAAAGTTGATCCGAAAGAGCAATCTGTTCTAAGTGACGGTCCCTGGATCTGCCACGGAACCCTGTAAGTACCCTTCATTACTCTGGCGGGGCAGTATCACATTTCCTTCATGCTACTTTTGTGGCTGACACAGTTAGGCAGTGAGATTTGGGCTCTGGATGATCCTGGTTGATTGACACAGGAACGGTCCTTCTCCTGGGACAGGTAATCACAAATTTACTTTTCAGGATAATAAGTATTCTGTTTACAGTTTGTTTAGATGTTTTTAGTTTTTAAAACTAAATAGGTTTTGAACTTATAGCTTTTTCAGTTTTTTTAGTTTTAAGCAAGTGTTTTCAGTACCGTTGAGATGAAAAAGACATTTCTTAAGGATTTAATTGTAGTTCTCAATTACACTGTATCATGGGGTTTGTTTAAGACCCTCTATAATCCACCATACATACATTGTTTTGGATGGTCAAGAACTTGCCTCTGCTGTGTTTTTCTCATTAGCAAAGGTTAGAAAATAATACAAGTCTCTATTCTTTTTTTTTTTTTTTTTTTTTTTTTTTGGAGTACGTGGGCCTCTCACTGTTGTGGCCTCTCCCGTTGCGGAGCACAGGCTCCGGACGCACAGGCTCAGCGGCCATGGCTCACGGGCCCAGCCGCTCTGCGGCATGTGGGATCTTCCCGCACCAGGGCACGAACCCGTGTCCCCTGCATCGGCAGGCGGACTCTCAACCACTGCGCCACCAGGGAAGCCCACAATTCTCTATTCTTTAAAAATAAGATATAGAGGATTGTTGTTTTTTCATCTGATACTTGAGGGGAATACCTCAATATAAATCTATAAACTTTAAGCAAAACTCATTGAAAATTTGGTATATGTCAGAAATTTCTTTTAAAGAGTAAAAATCTAAAGCAATCTGGAAAAATAGCAAATACAAAAATTTTATATGAATCTACTAGCACAGAAATTCTCACATGCTTATCCTCCAAGTGAAGACTTCCTCTGTCATAGATCTTCCAGATTCCTTGGCATTCCTGTGGATCACCCCAATGTGAGTAAACTGTTTCTATAACTGAGTGACTAAATTAAGAAAACAGCTGAAGGCAAGCACAAGATCATGTTCAAACCACAATAAACACATGTGTTAGATGGGCCACTCAACTTTATGGGGAAGGCTTAAGACATGTAAACTTGTGTTTACTTGTCACTTATGAAATTTGTTTTTAACTATGTTGGATATATTTTTTAAGTTTTAAAAAGTATTCTTTGTACCAGTAAACTCTGGTAAAATCTAAGCTAGTAGGTTTGTGGTGTAATGTTTATACAATTACTAAGATGATATGCAGGGTAGGGGCTACATTACTTGGGAGCAGAAACCAATTTTAAAAAACTAGAATCTAGAATACAAGGTTGATATACTGTAAGCAAGGTATCCACAGTTGCTGAATATTATTTATTTAAAATATTTATATGCAACTTTTTTTCAAAGAGCTCAAATTTTTTGTACACTGTATTTGAAAATGTTACAGTAAAAATGAAAGAAAGATTACTGCTATTCAGAAATTCTTTGTCTCTTTATTCTGTAACTTTTTTTTTTTTTTGGCATTTTAAACCGATTTTAATTCTTCCTATTGATTCCTAATTTCACTGCCCAACCAACTCTAGTTTATCTTTCAGTATGGGTCTCCTTCCACCTCAGTGTTCTATACCTGGGTGAAAGGTAGGATACCAGGCTTATCATGGAACAGTTTGCAAGGAAGCAGAAATATGTTCACTTACAGTGTGTGTAGACATTTCCCTTTAGAAAATCATATTGTAGCACATCTTTGTGCTAAATGAAATGGAGGTTTTACTTTTTCCTGTCCCGACTCAAGACTTAGCAGCACTTATATTGATTATGCATCAAGATCTGAAAGGGATAGTGGGGGAAAATCCTCTCTTTAAATAAAAAGAAATCGTTGGAGCACCTACCTAAATAGAAAATGCAGAAACACAATTAAGTAGTCGAGGTTAATTTCAGCACAGGTAAGAGATCAAAAAACCCTGTACATTGAAGATCTAGATTAATGCAGTAATGAAAATAACCTATCCATATAACTCAGTTATTCTTGTGCCCTCTTCCCTCCTTAGTAATAGTGCTTTCAGTCTGGATTATTTTAAAGTTTTCCTCAATAGTCTTTTTCATTTTGCCTGTGTAAATTCAAAGTTCCTTAACAAAAGGTATAGTGAAGCTTCTGATTTGATCATAATAAACAAAGTTTATATCTATTCAATATACTATAGGGAGTCTCTAGGTGACTGAAAAAGGTAAAAAGATCTCTTAGTAAATGCCATGAGGGCAGGAATTTTGGTATGTTTTGTGCACTGCTTTATACCCAGTACCTGGTACATAGTAGGCATTAGATAAATATTTGTTGAATGAATGGGAAGAAATTCTACAAGTATTGTGTGATTTAATTAAGAAAGGTAGGTTTATGGGCTTCGCTGGTGGCGCAGTGGTTGAGAGTCCGCCTGCCAATGCAGCGGACACCGGTTCGTGCCCTGGTCTGGGAGGATCCCACATGCCTCGGAGCGGCTGGGCCCGTGAGCCACGGTCACTGAGCCTGCGCGTCCGGAGCCTGTGCTCCGCAACGGGAGAGGCCACGACAGTGAGAGGCCCGCGTACCGCAAAAAAATAAAAATAAAAATAAGAAAGGTAGGTTTAAATCAATGTATTTTATGCTACCCAAATCTAAGAATGACCCTTAAAAGAAAGAAAAAAAAAACCCAATGGCATTTATCTGAATTTTCAAAACCCAGGCTTCTACCAAGACTGAAATAATGGGGTTAACTTTTTTTTTCCAAATTCATATTCTGAAAATATATGAAATTAATATCAAAGAGCCTATACTTTGACAAAGTAGGTTTTTGAGCAGATGTTGGTTTGGCTAAGGATTCTTTTTTATTGTTCGGCAATGCTTGTGTAAAAGAAGAAATCTGGCATAGACTTTTTCAAAATAATATACAGAAAAAAGTTATTCCAGGTACTCATAAATGAATAGGAGTTATAATATGTTACATTATATAGTAATTTTGACTTTTAAACAGTATCTGATTCGTTTTTTTTCTGAAAAAGTTTGTTCAAACTAATTTGTTACTGGGTTTATTCTCGGACTGATGGCTTTTTCCTCTCCATTTTTCCTGTGATCTCTAGTTAACAACTTTTAATGTTAGTTATCTTCTCTGCTTTTTCTAAGCCTTTGGACAAACAGTTAAAAAAAAAACAACCCTCAGCTTTAAAATGTTGGACCTCACTTTCATACTGGCTTTTCATAGCCAAATTTCCTAAAATGTATCAGTGATTAAATGAGAGTAAATTTCCCATGAATTAAAGTTAATTCTCTTACCTTCTGTGTAGTTCAGGGAACTCTACTCAGTGCTCTGTGGTGACCTAAATGGGAGGGAAATCAAAAAAAGAGGGGATATATGTATATGTATGGCTGATTCACTTTGCTGTACAGTAGAAACTAACACAGCATCATAAAGCAGCTATACTCCAATAAAATTAATTATTTAAAAAAATAAAGTTAATTCTCTTAAAAATTAAGAATTTTGATATATTTCAAAAAATAATGCCATTTTATTTGACAGATGGAATGTGTTATAATCAATTTAGTATTAATTCCAAACATAAATAAATAAACAACTTGGTCCTCTAGCTGTAAGTGAAATTCTATAGGTAGGAAAACTGACTGACCCCCACCTCCCATAGGTGCTGTCCTGCTGTGGAATCCCTTTGCTCAGTTTTCTCCTATCCAATCAGGTGGAATGTTTCACAGGC
The DNA here is from genome assembly GCF_011762595.2 of Tursiops truncatus. Lineage (NCBI taxonomy): Eukaryota > Metazoa > Chordata > Mammalia > Artiodactyla > Delphinidae > Tursiops > Tursiops truncatus. Next base: position 63,319,701 of record NC_047049.1, on the reverse strand, counting down.
ACATGGTTTATACAGCTCAAAATAACTTGGGACCTGTGAGCTGACAAATGCTCTGGCTCCGGTGGTGACAGGTTGTCCAGCTTCTAACAGCCATCTTCACTGAAACTAAGGTTAACTCCTCACTCTATGGACGGCTACTCTCCATTTCCAAGGACGTGAAGAATTTTCTTTTTCTCCTGTGCTTTCATCTAAAAGTTCTCCTTGGATAATTATCGTCACGGTGGAGTGCTTGGTTTGGACATCCTCATCTGGGTCAACTAAAAAAAGAAAGGTAATATCCAGATTTAAGTTCTCAAGTATGTTTTGATAACAAGAAACTGACAATGGGAAAGGGATATTTCCGAGACCTAATTACTGTTGCTTACAGTGAAACCGAGGATAACTTTCTAATTACGTAGGATGGGACACAAAATTACGTGAAAAATAAAGTTTTCTACGTGGTCAAATTTTGGAGGGGATTGATGAGACCCTCAGAGATCACAGCCTACTCGGGTCCTAAAGGAAAATATCTTAACAGAGGAAGTCGTGACATGTGTATTATCATTGGCATTTTCCATACATTCATTTATTAAAATTACGGTGTTTGTATAGAGAATATGTGTGCAATGCCTATTTCCTTTTAAAAGGAAATCAAATCTAAAATAATATGACTCCATAGTTAAAGACTTTCATTTAACATTTTTTTTTATCATGTAAAAGGATATGCTTGCTATATTTAGTGTTGGGAGATCTGCTCCCTGGATTAATGTACACAACAGCTGCAGAACGTCTTGCTCAAAGGACATTGCTCTTTCTTTCTCCTTTCTCTCCCCCTCTCTCTCTTTCTCTCTCTCTCTCTCTCTCTCTCTCTCTCTCTCTCTCTCTCTCTCTCTCTCTCTCTCCCTCCCTCCCTCCCTCCCTCCCTTCCTCCCTTTTCAGCTGCATCAGAAAGACACTTGACAGTCAGTGGCAAGTGTTTGGCTTGGTACATTGCACTATTAGCAGTAATTAGATGCACAACTTGAACTATATTTTAATAACCATATAAACAAAGAAAAAGAAAACATGAGTTAATCTGTATTTCCATTCCCAAAAAGTGAACATTACAGTAAGGGTGCTAAGAAATTTTATTATCTTATCAACAGATTTTTTTACTCATACTTGTTAAAGATACTAGCATCGATCAGTTTGAAAGAAACAAAACAGCTAACCAGTTTCCTTTCTCAAAACATTGTTATTCAACTACTTTCACATTGGTAATGATGAAATGAATTCTACAAGCTCTAAATTTAAAAATTGTTATAATTTTTTAGTCTCTCCTTAATAATAACTCTTAACTTCACATAAAATCCATATAATCCTTTTCTAGGATATTGAGAATGTCTACACTTATAGCTATAATAAACATATTTTTAAACAAAAATTAAGATATGCTGTCTGATACACCATTTGACAATAATCAAAATATTTAAAATCAAGGCCATCCCATGAAATCTGAAATATATGCACACTGTACTTACTTTGTCGGGACACAAAATTATAAACATTAGAGAATCTTATAATAATGGAATATGAAACAAACAGTTGGACATTATCCAAATTCTGGAGGTTTGTCTCTATTCCCACTTGTAGAATATGGCTAATGCTATTGGAACTCCTAACAACGTATTAAAGCACCAGTGTTCCATATGTGTACAATTTAGAATATAGACTCTACTACAGACTCTAATACATCTATTGTATAATAGAATATAGTTTCTAGCTTACAAAGGCACACATTCAATGGAATGGACTCAGAACCACAATTCACGGACACAAGAAATTCAATAAATTTTTATCCCAATAGGGTTTTGGAATTCATAGAGATGGTTTTTCAAACTTATTTTTGAAGAAACGGGACTACAGATAAATTAGGTTTCACTGTGAAAGGACTTTAATGAACTAATGTTAGTATATGAAAAGGTGACAGCTAAATTTTTTAGGTTAACTCCTGGATGCAATAGGAGTAATGAACTCAGCTCATTAACCTGAAAATAGAAGATGAATGAGACTGCTAACCCCAGAATAATTAGTCTCCTCATTGACATTGAGATTTGACAAAGGCATTGCTTGTAGCATGGCCGTTATTGCCTATAAAAAGCCAAAAAAATGAAAAGATTTTATCTCTTTTCCTCTCTTAAGAGATATAGAAGGATCAAACACCACAGAAATATTTTCCTAAATTTTTATGGTGCTTTACAGCTGATAAAGAGCTTTTAAAACTGCTAAGGCCTTGGGCTTTTGCTTAAAGGGAACAACCCGTGTACAGACAAAATGGTGTGTTGAGACATTTAAGAACATGTTTTCAGCAGTTACATTTTTGGTGGGCACAAAAGTTGGTGCGACTATTTACCTGCAGTCACTGAAGAGTTCCTACAGCTCATGTATAACTAGAGTCACCTTGACAAGCTCTGTATAGACTGTGTGCTACATAGCCCTCCACCTGGAGTCACAATGCACCCCACGGTCTGAGAGAGGCCCAGCAGAGCCTTCACACCAAGGGCTGGAACTAGCAAATGTGTCAATTAGGGAAGTTATCATTTTTCAAATCCTTAAACACCTAAAGAAAATGAACCCAATATTAAGAGGCTGAAGAAGGATGAAAATGTTTACTTTTTTTTTCTTATTTAAAATGAATCTTCGAGTTAATGGGGATTGACAAAGTTTTCTCATTTGGGACTTCGGTATAAGAGCTAAGTTCATCATGAATGGTGAATTGAGAGTGAAATAAAACCTCATTTTTGTGACTACCACCAAACCCTTTTTTTGATCCTAGATTCCTGAAGCCATCTTACTTGGCTTCATTACCTTTTTTAAGGGTCATAGAATTTACTTCTATACTATTTATTTGCTATATTTCAGATTAAATACTAACTTTGGGCTCTGGTTTTGGTATCCTTTGCACTAGTGCTCCCCTACAGAAAAGGATTACCTTAAATTTGTGTAGTGTTCTACATTTCTAAAGTTCCTTCACAAACAAACCCATGAAGTAAGCAGCGTAGTTCTGTTCCTCAGTTTAGAGGTGAGTTAATTAAAGATGTCTATCTTTTCCTATTCCAGCTCTCTAGCCAAATAACTATTAAATATTAGACTGTTTTTGTGTTCCCCTAGAAACCAGATTTGTTTTCTCATTTAATATCTAAGAATATTTCATAGCCAGAAAACTTCAGTATTCATGTTTTAATCCAAGTTACTTCATATTAGGTTTTGCCAATTCTCTGGTCAATGCCCCAATTTAAATGTTCATATTATAAGCAAAAGATGAGTTTACAACTCATGTTATTTCCAACAAGGTCTTCTCAGAACCTACAGAAGAATAGTGTTAACATGACTTGAGAAATATGCCCAAAGGTATCAGCATTAAGTTTTGTTTTTGTAAACGAGACTCTTAACATTTTCAGCAAGTTCTTAGGTCAGATCCTCTTTTCAGCAAAATTCGTAGGGAAAAAATATAGATATTTGGCAAAGAAAGTGAAGAACATTCAATAAGCATCCTATGTGGCTAAATTAGTTTACATGATCTACTAAAGTTGGCCCTGATGCCACATTAACTGCCTTATTTCAAATCTAAGACCATTTCATCAAAAGCACAATCTGTTTTCAATGGCATTTATTCATTCTTAGTTTGAAAGCAGTGTAATATCTGTTTCAATTTATAATAAACAGAAAGAAGGAAGCAATGTCCAATGTCACCTGAACACACCAGTTGAAATGTCTAAGAGCTGTGACATTTGTCAAATGAAATGTTTAAGAGAACCCTTCCTAAAACTTGCTCCTGCCTCATCCCAGTAAATAATTCCACCACTCACCTAGTTGCTTAGGCCATAAATACTGGAGTCACTCTTGACTCTGGTCTTTCTCTTGTACCCTACTTTCAATCCATCATTAAATCATACTGGCTCTATTTTCAAAAGATATCTCAAATCTGACCATTTCTCACCATCTTCCTCTAATACTACTCATTGATCCAAACCAGCATCATCTCTTGCATTCTTTGCATAGCAGCCACAATTGAACTTTCTCAAAACCATGTCATCTGCTTCAAAAAACTTTAAAATGGTTTCCCATTCACACATTTAGTAAAACTCAGAGTCTTTCCCATAGTCTGAAAGATCTTACATGCTCTAGCCTTCCAGTCTTCTTTCTCACTCACCTCCTGGCCCACTGGGCTTGACTTGGACACACCAAACATTCACCTCCCTTGGCCTTGACACTTACTTCTTCCTCCCAGATGGTCACATGGCTAACTTCTCCACTGCATGAGAAGCTTTGCCTGACATTCCTAGCCAAAATGTCCGTAGCACACCTTCTTCTCTACCTCATCATTCTCCAGTCCCTTGCCCTACTTTATTTTTCTTCTTAACATTTATATCTTCCCTACTAGAATGTCAACTCCATGAGGGCAAGGACTTTGTCTGTTGTTCACTGATGAATCCTCAGGGCCTAGAAGGGTGCCTGGCACATAGTAAATGCTCAGTTAATATTTATTGGATGAATAAATGAAAGCTGGGTTATCCATAGTAGCTCTCGGATTTTTTAAAACTATAACTTTTATAACAGATAGTTTTAAAATTAAATCTTGAAAGAGAAAGTAATACATTTTCATATTTCCTATTTTAGGTAATATTTATCAGTTTAACAATTTACACATGCATTTCCACCTGAGAACCATCTGAGATGGAATTGTTATTATACCATTTGATAGATGAGGATAATTGAGATTCAGATGCATTAAGTGACTTGCTCAAGATAGCAAAGTTATTTAGTGTTGGAGCTGGGATTCAAACCCAGGTTTTTTATGATAATCAGATGTTCTTTGATCCTTCTGGTATGAAAACAAAGCATAATTCCAGTTATTTTATCCACCATAAATAAATTTTTATTTGAAAGTCACTTTGAAGTTATTACTGCTTTTACCAGTTTATATTTTTTCTTTGTGTCTGTAAGGTTCCTTTGTAAATATGATTTCTATTTATCTGTCTTACTTTAGCCTGAGACTCTAAAAGAAGATAAACAACATAGATTTAGTAGGAAATTCTAATGAACAAAAGAATTCAACAGATACTTTCTGACCACCTTCTGTGTGCTGTGTGTGTACAGAGATGAGGGTGTACGAAACAAAATGAGGTAGACAGAAAAGTAAATAGGCAAATATGCATCGTAATAAGTGCTGTGTTTCGGGGTTAGGACAGTGAATTTTGGCAGCATAGTGGAGAGGTACCCAACCCAGAAAAAAGAAGAAATCCCAGGGCCAACTCTCAGCTAAGAACTGAAGATTGTATATGACTTGGCCCACTAAGATAGTGAAAAGAGGTGGAGAAAGGGAGCAGCCTGAGCAAACAGGATATGTACAAAGATCTGAAGGCAGCATAGTTTGTTCATGAGACTATGCATATTTCATAAAATACAGATACGCTGAATTAACTACAAATTCAAGTTCAGTTCCTTTTCAAAGTGTGTCCTTGGATCAAGTCACATCACTAGTTCTACTTCTACTTCTTATCATGGTATGTGGCCACAGTTGTTAAATAATAATAAATAATAGTAACTACCATATATTGAACATTTACTAGATGTCAAGCACATTAATCACCCTTCAACTTATGAAATGGCTACTCTTATTACCCCTGTTTTACAAACAAGCAGAGGCTTACAGAGGTTAAGTAACTTTCTCGAGTTTATACAGCTAGGAACTGTCAGAACTAGGATTTGAACCAGATCCATCTAACTCCAAAGTGTCAGGTAACAATTGTTAAATTCAAACATTAAAGAAATCCTTAATTTTGAATGCTTGAAATTTTTGTTATAATAATTTCTCATGACTATAAGCATCAGAACAGGCACACATTTACACCTCCTTTTTTTTTTTTTTTTTTTGGCCGCACCGCAGGGCATGTGAGATCTTAATTCCCCAACCAAGGATCGAATGGTGCCCCCTGTAGTGGAAGCACAGAATCTTAACCACTAGACTGCCAGGGAAGTGACATTGGCGCCTTTTCTATAAAAAACAACAACAAAGAAATAGTTGTAGAGAGAAGTGATTACTTATATGTGTATTTTCTTCTCCATTTTCACCATACATATAAACTTTTCGGAAGTTCTTCAACATTAACATCAGCTTTACCCATGTACTGTTTGTTACTACCATCAGTTGAGTGCTCATTATACTGGCTGGCCCTGTTTTACGAGATTTGCAATCATAATGTTATTAATCCTCACTCCCCTGGGAAATAGACATTAGCCATGTTTTACAGACGAGGGATCCAAAGATCAAAGAAGTTAAGTAATTTTCTCAAAGTCACACAACTGCTAGGAGGTGAAGACAGAATTTGAAAACAGATTTATCTGATTCCAAAGCCAATGTTCACTCCATGTTGCCTCGAGATAAAAGCCATCTTAAAGAGCTAGAGACAAAGTTACATTAAAACACAATATACAGTGATGTCTAATAGAGAGAAGACCATCCTGATTTATAAAGCACTGAATTTCCCCCCTCACATTTAAATATATACAGAAACTCAAACTTGGTTAATGGGATAGTTGATTTACAAATGGAAAGGATTTTCAATCAGTATATTAATTACATTTTCAAATAGCATTTTGTACCTTATTTCAATACCTTTAACTGTTCCTCTACAAAGTTAATGCACAAAGAGGCAAGTTTTCAGCTGGGATCTCAATTACATTTTCATATACTATTTTGTATATCATTCACTGTGCTTCAAAATGGCCATATAGTTCTATTTAATGAGCATATCATAATTTAACTAATTTCTTATTGGACATGGTTCCAATTTTTTAATATTATCATCCATACTATGATGAATATGTTTGTAGATAGATCTTTGCACCCTTCCAACCCCATTGCATTTTCAATTAATCTTTATTTAAGGCACAATAAAGCTCACCCAAACAAGCGGCTCCAGTAGTGTTCATCTCAGGCTATGGAAGCATATGAAAAAACATTTTGCTGCAGGTGATCCTTTTAGCCATCTTTAATTGTCCTCTCAAGGTGACTGCCTACCTTGTCAGTTTAGAGGTTAGTTTTAGATAGCACTCTAAAACTTTGAGAACTAGGCAGTCCCTAGGAAGCCCTATTTGTAATATTTTGTGATCTTACAAATATTTTTATTTATGATATGAGGCTGTCATATAAAAGAAAGAAGAAAAATTAACTGAAATAAATTTTGTCATAGAATGTTCAAGCCAGACAATATTTAGGAGATTACTTTCCTCTCCATCTTCCAAGCACAAGGCACACAGTAGCCAAGAATGACAGATAGGCTTCATCTCCATTACCATCTCTGAGTGGCTGGTGGTGGCTGAGGGACTGGAGAGTTAAATAAGTGAAGGTCAATGGGAAGAATACTGTAATCAGTTAGCTGCATCTCTTAAGGAGGCGAGAGAGGAGTAACAGCCTATGGGTTACAAGCTTGCTATCATTCTAGTAAATGTGTGAGTGAATAAATGGGTATAACATTAATAATATGAAAGTAGTTTGCATTACCAAAATTTCTAGTCCAAGGGACTTTGAACAAGTTATTGTACTATTTTTATAAGACTTTACGAATTATTTATTGTTGAATAAATATACCCATATAATTTATGTTAATATATAACTGATTAGAATATACTCGTATAATTACAATTTAAAATTAAGAAAAGGGTATACAGTGAAAAGTGTCCTGTCTTGCACCCCACTTCCCTGTCTTCCATATCCCCTCTTCACCAATATTAATTTAAGAGATTTTTAAAAAACCTATGCTCTCACACCTTTGTAGAAATTAAAATAATTATACCTTATTTGAAAAAGCTAAATCATTATAGTTTGCAAGAGCACACTGAGCCTAAAAACAACACTGAATTTAAACAACTTGTCTCTAGTCATAAAATAAAAGCATTATTTATTTTCATGAGCTAGATCAAGTTTATATTTTCAGTAACTAGATGAGATTATATTGTCAACATCTTTTAATTTCTGTTATTTTATTACATTCAGGGTAAGGGGGAGAGGATGGAGAGAAAACTCTCTGTGTATGAAAGCACTTTAAAACTAAAAACCCTTTACAGATATTATCAAAATTATGTTTAGAAACTGTATTTAATATCTCTATAGTTATAGCATAGCTTTCAAAATTGAACTTGTATTTAAAGAATTTAATAAAGTGATAATCACCATACTTTTATTTCCAATTTCAGGGAACCCTCATTCAGTTCCTCTCCATTTTACAATATGAGAATAATAATCTTTAAGTCTTTAAAGTAAATTTTGTGAAAGTATCAAAACTAGGCAATTTTTACTTTCAGATTTAAGTTCTTAAGCATCTATCATGCTGTAATAAACATAGACTTGTTATTCTGTAGAAATGATCCAAACTTTTTGTTATTATTGTTATTTTGTGACAGCATGCAAGACGACAGCCTAGAAGCTTCTACTTCCATATCTCAGCTTCTAAGAGAGAGCTATTTAGCTGAAACTAGACATCAGGGAAACAATGAGAGGAGTCGAGCAGAGCCTTCCTCCAACTCTTTCCATTTTGGCAGTCCTTCTGGAGCTGCTGAAGGTGGAGGAGGCCAAGATGACCTTCCAGATCTTTCAGCCTTTCTGAGCCAAGAAGAATTAGATGAAAGTGTCAATCTGGCAAGACTGGCCATCAATCACGACCCTTTGGAGAAAGCAGATGAAGCCCATGCTAGAAGATGTTTTTCTTCTGATCAGATGAAACACTCACCTAAATCAAGTTTGGACCCTAACTTCTGCCAGGATAACTCTCGAAGTCCTACCAACTCTAAAGAGAGCCTCCAGGAGGCAAAAAGGCCACAGTATAGTTCTGAAACCCAGTCCAAAAAAGTATTCTTAAATAAGGCTGCCGATTTCATTGAAGAGCTGTCATCCCTTTTCAAAGCCCATAGCTCCAAAAGGATTAGACCTCGTGCCTGCAAAAACCACAAGAATAAACTGGAATCTCATAGCAAAGTTATGCAGGAAAACAGCTCCAGTTTCTCAGATCTATCAGAAGGAAGAGAAAGATCTTCTGTTCCCATCCCTATCCCTGCAGATACCAGGGATAATGAAGTGAACCATGCCCTTGAACAGCAGGAAGCCAAGAGGCGCGAAGCTGAGCAGGCTGCCAGTGAGGCAGATGGGGGAGACACCACCCCAGGGTCTTCTCCTTCGTCTTTGTACTATGAAGAACCTCTGGGGCAACCTCCCCGGTTCACTCAAAAGTTACGGAGCAGAGAAGTTCCAGAAGGAACCAGAGTACAGTTGGATTGCATAGTGGTAGGAATTCCACCACCTGAAGTAAGGTAAAAATGTCTCATTAGTAATGTTTGGTAATTACTTTCCATCTACTGTGATCCTCCTCATTTTATCTTTCACGTACGTGGTTTCAAAAATTATATACTTTGAGTCAGAGTTTAAAGCAACACTGTCTTAATAGAAGTGTAATATTAGACATACATTCAATTTACAATTTTCTAGTCATCACATTTTTTAAAAATAAAAGGAGCTGGGTGAAATTAATTTTTAAAAATATATAATTTAACCAATATATTAAAAATATTACCATTTCAACATGTAATCAATATAAAAATTATTAGTAGGATATTTTACATTCCTTTTGTCACCGGGGCTTCAAAACTCAAGGTGAATTCTGCACTTAACAGCACATCTCAGTTTGGATGTTAAATTTTCCTAGGAAATACTTAATGTGCATTTAGATTTCAAAAAAATGTAGCTGAAAAAGTAGATTGTAAGACCCAAGTTGTTCCAAACATACTTAAAAGTTCTGTAAGAACTGAATTGAGTATCGGCTTTTACATTTAAATTAATTAAAATTGAACACAATTAAAAATTCAGTTCCTCAGATGCACTGGCCACATTTCAAGTGCCCAATACCACATGTGGCTAATGAACATGCATTAGCACAGATCTACAGCCTGTAGCTTAAAAAACAAAGTATTTATGACCTATACTTAATGAATACCTGTGGTATTTTTTTAATTAAAAAGAAACCAAATAATAGAATAAAGTCTGATAGAATAAAAGTAGAATAAGGCTGTGACAAAGATCAATTTAAAGATTTATTTTACATGTATTGTATTTATTATATAATTTTTGATATCCACTTAATGAGCACTCTTCTCCCTAATGCCAAAGTCTTTCCCTAATATGACTGATGAGTAGAAGGGATACTCATCTTTTATGTGTCTACCATCAGCTTTTCTGTGAAGTAAGTAAAGCTAAGCTTCAAGGCTCTTCATGTGCACAGGCTACATCTAATTTTGTGTTCTAATTTTATTTTTTTAAGAGGTCTTTACACTTTTATGAGCTTCAGGCCCCACAAAATCTGGATCCAGCCTTAACCCCCAGGGTGACATTTGCTACCTCTTGTATTATAATGTAATAATATATGAATAATGTGCTGGAAATATATTACTTTTATAGAGAATTACTGGTATTTAGAGTCCTATAAGAGTTACTTTGCCTCCCTAACCACCTAATTACTACTAGAATACTATTTAACATTTATTCTAGTTATGTAAGCAGGCCTCATCTTCTCTTTGCAAAATATTCATATTATAGGGTAATAATAGCATTAGTATTAATAATATCTTTCATTATGTATTCCTATTGATTAAAGGGATTTTAGTATAAAAACATATTCATATATTGAATTTTGCTTTTCAGAGTCAACATAAGGCAATATTAAATATTATTTCTACAATGGCGTATACATTTTACTATTTAGTTATCCAACTGGCCTCCTTGAGGGCAGGGGTTCTATTGTTTTACCTTTGGATCTTGAGCACCAAGCATGGCTTCTAGCCTGTAGTAGTTATGCATAATATAGTAGTCACTAAGTTACGAGTAAACTAATGCATAAAGAGACAGGAAAACAAGAAACTCAACTTAGATTTAAATCAGGAGTGATACAGTTGCACTAAGATGTGGCAAAGGGTTGGAACTGCACGACACAGGGCAGTGTCTACCCTTCTACTCTGTGCAAGCCTGATGACACTCCCTGGAACTCTGGCCAGTAATGTTGGCAAGAAGTCATAGCACTACGATGTATACCACTCAGTGGCATCTGGTCAGTCTAAGTAAGCTGGTAAGCACTCAAGTTACGGCACACATACAACTTACTTAGATTAATCCTATCCATTCCACTAGTTTCTGGTCATAGATTGGACTCTTTCAAAAAAATTAGACCAGATCATTCAAGACTCATCCTCCCCATTCTCGACCACGACAATCTCAGATACAAAAAAGACTTCAGTGCTCCCGTGAGAAAAATTACCCAGGAAGAATTACAAAATACCCATTCCTTGAAAACCAAAGTAACCTGGTGGTCACTCAGAAACTATTTAGTCAACCGATTAAATATTTACAAATTTAAAAGTGAAAGAAATATACACAACTTCCATGTAGCAATACTAGTTTTTACCTGGAGAGCATTTCTTCAGTGATAGAATTCATGCCTGTATCCCAACCACTGTTTTGGTGGCAGGAAATTAATATGTACTCACTATTTCCTGAATTTCATGACAGTAATCATATTAAGAAAAAACTTAGGGTTTTCCAAATAGACTATTAGCTGTCATTATTTTCCTAAGTACAGAACTTATATAACTCTAATCACAAAGCAAGTATGTATTGAGCTTTTGCTCTAAACTCAGCACTGTGACCAGTGCAATGACAGAGACGGTATAAATGTGTCCCTGCTCTCAAGGAACTTGCAATCCAGTTAAAGAAATCATCCTAACTCTACTCAGTACTCTGTAACGACCTACATGGGAAAAGAATCTAAAAAAGAGTGGATATATGTACAAGTGATTCACTTTGCTATACATGAGAAACTAACACAACACTGTAAATCAACTATACGCCAATAAAAAAATAATGATAACAAAAAGAAATCATCCTAATTTTTATAGGACAACCATAAGACTATCAGACTTCAGAGAAGGGCTGGAGGACTAGAAAGGTCAAAGGAGACTTCAGAGACATAAGGGGATTTTAGTTGAACCTTGAAGAGTAAGAAGAAGTTAGGTAGAAATTTAACTCATTTATGCATTCAACAAATACCTACTGAGTTACTGAAGTGACTCATTGATGGTACAAAACAATTGGGAGCTATTGGAGGTCAGGGACCTTGTTTTGAAACCAAGTCTAAAACTCTTCTAAGAGGGCAGCTCACAGTCTAATAGAGGAATCAGACAGACATATAATCAAAACATTGCAATACTGTGTAATAAGGGCTGTAACAGAAGTATGAATAGGATGCAATGGCAGCTCAAAGGAAGATGTGATATTTTGCCTGAAGTGCAGGATGAAGGAAACATTAATGCTGGAGGTGCCACTTTAGTTGAGAAAACTAAGGGTGGAAGAGGAAAGCAAGGGGAAAGGCCTAGAGACGAATGTTTCCAGGGAACTGCAAGTACTTGGCTATGTGACGAACATGGGATAACAGGTGAGGAAAGATGACAGAAAAGACAGAAGAGGTAGGCAGAGGGACAGGTCCTTTTAGGCCAGGTCAATTCAACATGTTTACATAAGTACAGATGCTGGAATAGTAATAATATCTGTAGATGACAGTGAGAAGACTGAACTAACTGGAAAACAGTGGAGCCAGATGATTTTGAAAAGCCTTGAAAGCAAAGTAGAATAGTTCAGAAGTGGTTTCAAAAGCAAGGGGAAAACATTTAAGGTTGTGTATAAGGACGTACTAAGATGAAAGGGAGAATTTAAGTAGTCTGGAAGAATGAGTTAGACCCCAAAAGAATGGAGCCATGAGGCCACTTAAGAAGCTGTGAAGGGTATTCCAGGCATCAGATGCTCTGATCAGACCAGGGTAGGGGTAGTGCAAAAGCAGAGAAAAGACGTGAGAGAGCAATATTTAGAATAAAAGAAACCAAGCTGAACTTGGTGACCGACTAGATAGGAAGGATGAGTTTGAAGCTGGGTACCTGAGAGGACTCTGGGGTCACTGTCAAGGTCTGAGAAACTGGAGGTGGATGATTTGAGTCTGAGGAGATGGAGGGACCATATCCAGTAGACAGTCAAAATGCAGGATTGAAGGTCAAATGAGAGGGTAGTGGAACTGGAGACATTCCAAGGAATGCCCTGGACACGGGGAAATTTGGACACAGTATCTCTGGCATTACAAAGGGACTATAAATACAGGTAACACTTGGAACTAACTTCTAGCTGTGCTAGACTGGGCCAGGGTTTTCCAACCTTCTTTTGGCAGTAATTCCTCCTCCCGTTTTTCTCCCCACAGTACATCTGTTACATGACCCCAATACATAGTTCACACACACATGCACTTTTTTTTTCTTTTTTTAAAAAAATTTTTATTGGAGTATAGTTGCTTTACAATACTGTGTTAGTTACTGCTGTATAGCAACACACACACACTTTTTAAAGATAAAATTAGTGCTTCTGGGATTGAAGAGAGTTGGGGTGGAGGGGGGCATGCAGTCCTACCTTTTTGCTCACCACTGAAATTCCTAAAGCAACTCCATAGAACCCAGACGCACAGATTTTGACTTGGAGAACGTCTTTAAAAATGCATTAAAATAATGAGACACTTTGGTTTGCCATAAAGGAAAACACAGTCAAAAAGAAAAGTATCCTTTTTGCTATTTTTGCAAGAAAATGTAATACATACACCTGGCAACTGAAGTCTAACCTTGTAGGTGTGTGCCTCTTTGTGTTCTCAGTATTCTACCCATGTTTTTATAACCCTAGTTTAGCAAATTGAAGAATCCTTTTTGCCTATATTTGTTGATTTCCAAGTTGACTGGGAAGAAATTGTTTTGTTTTGTAAGGGTAGGATCCTATATCATTAAAGCTAGCTGTTTTGAAAGCTTGTTAATCTTGAACATAGCTTCATCGGAGGAGCTGAAATACATTCATGCGTTAGCCACAGATGAAAGAGTCTGCAGGAATTCACAGCAAATGGCCATGATCCCTTTTTGTATCCTGACTCAAAATTCTTTTCCCAGGAATGTACAGCTGGGTCACACTAAGTATGTTTGCTTGTACATAACGCTCTGAAGCAGCAAAAATTTACCTTTTATAGATGCTGATATCTGCTTTGGCTATTAAGTTTTTGCTATTGCTACTTCTGGACATTTGCCTGTAAGTGGCGTGCTGAGGGAATAAATTAGCTGTAAAGACAAAGGATGCTTGGGAATTCCCTGGCGGTCCAGTGGTTAGGACTCCACGTTTGCACTGTCAAGGGCACCCGCTAAGATCTCACAAGCCGTGTGGCGTGACCAAAAAAAAAAAAAAAAAAAAAAGACAAAGGATGTTTTAAATGATATAGGGAAATTTTAAAATATTATAAATAATTATATATGATATGTAATGTAAAATATTATGTAAACATTTTAAAACATTACCTTATTTAGGGGCATTTTCTTCTACCTTCTGGGAAAATCTATATACCTTCATTTACTCATTCATGCAACAAATTTTAAGTGTTTATTATGTGCCATGTACTGTTCCAGGCAATAGGATTAAAGCAGCGAACAAGGAAAATTCCCTGCCTTCTTGGATCTTAGAATCTAGAAAAGAACACAGACAAAAATTCCAGTGATTATGTAATTACAATTGTGATAAATGTTATAAAGGAGGGTGCATAAAGCAAAGGGACCAAACCTTGTGAATGGGTTGGGGAAGGTTTTCCTAAAAAGTGGTATTTAAGCTGAGACATAAAAGATGACTAGGAGTTAGGCCAGCAAAGCGGAATTTAGGGAAGAGTGTTGCAGGGTGAGGGAATAACAAATTTGAGGCAGTGAGACAATGGTTAACTTTAAGGAACTGAAGGAACTGATGTCACCAGAACATAAAGAGTGAGGAGGAAATGGTTTGGGATAAGTTCAGAGAGGGAGGACAGAGTCTGGATTTCAAGAGCCTCCCAGAACAAGCTACTCAAAGTGGGTCCCTGGACCAGCAGGTCAGCATCACCTGGAGCCTTGATGGATATACAAATTTGCAGGTTCTACCTTGGACCTACTGAATTAGGATCTCTAGAGCGCAGGCCCAGACATCGGTGCTTTAACAAAGTGCCGTTTGTTTCTGTGCTGAGGACTTCTGCAATCTCTACAGAGACCTCATCGCCCGGGGGGCTGGCCCCTTGCTCTGCTCCTTGACCTGAAGGTTGTAATCTCTACTTCATGTTCTAGCACCTGCTCCTCAGTCCCTACTCCAACAGTACACCCCTCACAGCCTCTTTCTGTTGGTGTCACTCACCCTAGCAGGTGGTTCTCTGAGGTAGATCTGTTTTGAGATAGAAAACCAAGCTAATGTCTGTGGTGTCCACTTGGCCCATGGGAAAACCCACATCTTTGCCCTCACAAACTTTGGAAATGTTGGCGGTTTCCAACGCAGCACTCTCTTCTTGCTCTTCCCTCTTGGACAATGCTAAATATCCTTTCACCTTAAAAGTTTTTTAGGCGGGCTTCCCTGGTGGCGCAGTGGTTGAGAGTCTGCCTGCCGAGGCAGGGGACACGGGTTCGTGCCCTGGTCCGGGAAGATCCCACATGCCGCAGAGCGGCTGGGCCCGTGAGCCATGGCCGCTGAGCCTGCGTGTCCGGAGCCTGTGCTCCGCAACGGGAGAGTCCACAACAGTGAGAGGCCCGTGTACCGCAAAAAAACAAAAAAAAAGTTTTTGAGGCAAGAGCTGGGTAAAGCCTCTGTACCACCACGAACTCCAGAGGCTACAAGTCAAGATCTCCAAGGGATTCTTTCTGTAGAAGTCCCTGTCACTTGCCTACTAACCTTCTCTATTCAATCTCTCAACCTCCTTATCTATACTCCCAAAGTGGAAAAGGATCACCAGATGGAATTTTCTGAATTGTTTTACAAGTGCATTTTGAACAGATACTGAAGAATATCTACAATATGGATATATTATAAGAATAATAGCACAGATACCTGTGTGCCCACCTTACTATCATTTTTAAATCTACTGTCTTCCTGATCCTGTCCCTTCCTCCCTGCTCAGAGGTAACCACTAGCCCAAATCTTGTTTTTTCTTTAAATTTTTCTTAACAGTTTTTCTTCATAATTTTACAACGTATCCTTATGTCCTTAAACAATACTGGTACAGAAGTATTTACAGGTGAAACGACACAAAGTCCTATATTTACATTAACATAAGTCAAAGTGGGGAAAAGTGGAAGGTATAAAAGAAACACATCTCCCTTTGGTTGAAGCTCAGTGATGCGTGCGTGGGGGTTCATAATACAGCCTGTGTACTTTGTGTACATTTGTAAGTTTCCATAATAAAGAGTTTAAAAAAATTTTTTTAAATTTTACTGTTGTAAAATGCTTATGTAAGTGGAAGCATAATGTACGTATTCTTCTGCTACTTGCATTTTTTTCTCTAAAAAGTATACCCGTGATGCTGCGTGTAACTCTCATTCATTCACTTTCGTTGCTACATAGTATTTTACTGTAAGGTGAGAGAATTGTATCCCTGATGTACATTTGGGTTGTTTTCAGTTATTTTCCTAATAGGAACAATGGTATTATAAATGTTCTAGCATAGTCTCCTGGTGCACGAGTATGTCTAGGCATGGAATGGCTGGCAGAGTATGTACAACTTCAACTTTATAATAACACCAGATTATTTTCCAAAGGAATTGTTTCCATTTACATTCCGACCAACATTACATAAGTGTTCTGGTTGTTCTACATTGTAATACGGATATTATCAGACATTTTAATTTTTGCAAATCTGATAGGTATGAAGGCTTCTTGTTGTGATTTTCATTTTCACAAATCTCAACTAAGGAGGTTGAGATATTTTTAAATATGTTTATTGATCATTTAGGGTTCATTTTCTATGAGGGGTCTGTTTACATCTTTCACTAGTTTTTCTATCAGTTTGTTCTTTTCTTATTGATTTGTAAGAATTTTAAAAATGATTAGGAAACTAATCATTTGACATTGTGTGTTATGAAAATATTCTCTCCCCATTTGATCTTTCTTTATGGTATATTTTGATAATTAGATATTTTTAACTTTAGTATCAAATTAACTGAAGTTTCCTTTATGGTTTTGGTTTTTATAGTTTGAGTCTAGTGTGCCAAGAATTTTCCACCTGGAAGAACTCAATAAATGTTAATAAAAGTTAAAGCATAGACATAACCATCCCACCTGTAACCCCACACTCCTATGAGTGAAATATAGCCATTGGACATGAGAACTTAAGTTCGTTAACTCAGTAGTGGTCAAACAGGACATACAAAACACTGAATTGTGTTACGAAATCCAACATAACTTTGAGCCCTGTAAGAAAATGTCTACTATTATATACTCCAGTTGCACTTTCTATATGAAGAGTCATTCTCATGCATGGAGAGAGCTGAAGATGTCAATAAATAAATAAACTACCTTTTGGCTATTTCAGAGGGCTTACATTCTTTACTTAAGAAATCAGGCATCTAGTCCCCAAGCCTTCTTGAAAAATGAAAATGAAACAGACTAGAGGCTGTAATCATCTTAATTTGAATTCATTCACTTAACAGTCATGCAACAAACATTTTTTGGAACGGCTATGTCGTGCCATACGCTGTGCTAGGAACCAGATAAACAAGTGGTAAACCAAACAAAAATGATAATCTCTGCCCTGTGGTGTTTATTGTCCAGTAAGGGAGAGAGATCTTAAACAAATAAACCTATAAGTAAACATATAATTATAAGTGATATGTAGGTTCTGTGAAGTAAACAAACAGGGTATTAGGAGAGGGAGTAGTAGGAGGTGGGACAGGGACATTGGAAAGGCTGGGTCAGCGTTAACCGAAGGCTCTGAGTAATCATTCTTTTAATGAGCATTATTACTGGTGAGCCACAATAACACATTCAAATTATGTTTAGGAGTTGTTAATGTGCTAAAACAATGAGTCATAATATTTAGCCACACCATATTTTAGACAAAATAGTAACCTAAGAGCAGAATGGTGATATGTAGCTTAAAAGTCCAGTTAAATCTGAAAAATGTGTCTCTTCAGTGTCTTCATTCCCAGCCTTGGTAGCTAGCCAAATCAGCAGGTCTGGCAAGCTGTCCTTAGTGCATTAAAGATGGAGCCTTCTTTATCATTTGGACTTGTCCCATTTCCCCAGATCACTGACTCATTTCTGCTGAACCATGAATCATGTCTGGCACCCAGTGCCATTCTGTAAGTGTCATGGAGCTCTGGAGTTCTAAAAACATGCATCTGGGCAGGGTACTTCTATGAAAGCATTCCCTAACGTGGATAGACGTCTGAGGAGAGCATGTTTCCTCCTTCCCCTCAAAAGTCTTCAGAGTAGCTGGGTAAATTTTAATTTCTTTTCAGAAGGCAGCCTGACTGGTGCATTATTTCTCAGTGGGTCATGGTGTTAAAGTAAGAGTGACAGTGGTTACTAGCTGTCCTTTGGGGCTGGCTGAAGCCATCCTGGCCATCTGAGTAAGGACAAAAATGTTTCTGACAGAGAGTTTGGGCATTTGAATCACTCCACTTATCGCCTCCAGCTGTCCAATTGCTCAGAGATGTTTCCACTCTCATTTTGGTAAAGAAGAGAAATGTTATCCAAAGAAATGAGATAACCTTATAGTGTTTATATAAGGGAAGGTGTTTGTTTGTTTTGAAATATTTATATTTGTCTTATCAAATTAATACAGGTACATTGCTTAACAAGTCAAATAATATTAAAAAACGGATCATTTTCAACTATTTTTGCAGTTTCCTATTTATTCACCTCTAGATTTCTAAATTATATGCCAGTGGTTCTCAAACTTTTTGTTCTCAGGACCCTTTTACAGTCTAAAAAATTATTGAGAGGCAAAAGAGGTTCTATGTGAATTATATCTATAATTATCATGTTAGAAATTAAAACTGAGGAACTTTTTAAATAGTTGCTTACTTATTTTAAAATAACAGTGATAAACATGCTCATATGAATAATTTTATGAAAAGTAACTGTATTTTCCCCAAAAAATATTTGAGTGAGAAGAGTGACATTGTTTCATGTTTTCTGCAAACCTCGTTAATGTCTGGCGTAATAGAAGACAGCTAGATTGTCGTATCTACTTCTGCACTTGGTTTGCTGTGATATGTTGTCTGGGTTGCAGTTAACTTTAAAAATCTGGCATTGTACAGATATGTAGCTGGAAGCAGGAGGAATACTTTAATAGCCCTTTCAGATAATGTGGCTATTCTGATTTGATACTACATGAAAATTCAACTGCAGTAGTTTCTTAAAGGTTAGTTGCAATGTGAAATCTGAAACCACGCCAATGAACTTTTGTACCCTGCTGTACTAAAACCCTCTGTCTGTCTTGAACTTTGAATGGATAACATCACGTATTGGTCATTTGGAAAATGAGTAATGTGGATCTTCCAAATGTTGACACATTTTATTATATAATATTTAGAAACTCATATATGTTAATATCATGGATTTCATTAAAAATCTCTTTAAGTATTAGGAAGCCCTAAACTCAGTATGGGAGATACAAGTTTTCCAAAACTCTAATTTTTCCTTGAAAGCTCAAATTTCTTCATTGGCAACAAATGGGATCAGTTATTTTTACTTGAAACAACAGGCTTACTTCCTTCATTTTTGAGAAAACGTCTGCCAGATACCCAAATCTGAATAACCATAATTTGTCAGCTGTTCTTTCAAGTTAAGATACTGCCTCATGCATTAAGTGCCTAGTTCAACTTAAAAAGCCACACAAGTGCTCTTCTGTATTCAGGAGAAATGCCTTATGCTACTTCCCATTTCGCCACCCAGAACGTTAAAAAGATGTGGACTCGAGGTTGAGATGCAATAAATGTAATGATTTTTACTGCTTCATTGAGGACATTTTTAAGTGAACCTGGCTTTTTTTTTTTAACTGCAAGTGTGGTGGTGAAGAACCCAATGACCACTACTCAGTCTTATGCTGCTGAAGCACCAGTAATTTTACCCACTGTGGCTTTTGCACCATCAGTGTAAATGTTAACACAGTGAAAAGGCAAATAATATCTTAGTATTATAGGAAAATAGTTTAGTCTTCACAGAAAGTGAAAGTGAAGAGAACCACTGTAATATGCTTATAAACCACTATTGCTTGGTATGCTGATGCTATTTTCTCTTTACTTCCTGTTCCAGAAGATGGTGGTTTAGCACCCCTTCACTAAACCAGAACCTCCATTGTTCCTTCCTTCATTGCCTCAGTATAATCATAGCACACTCTTGTTTTAAAAAATTTAATGTTTAACTTCTTGTTACTATGTAAGTATTATTTTCTGCCAAGCCCAATAGGGAAAAATGACTGCTTCCTTGCTTGTATAACTTTTAATTTTCACCTGGAGTTGATGACTGTCTCGTTTTTTATATGCTTAGCTCTGTGGTCCTAAGACAATTCATCTCAGTTTTCCAATATATTTGTAAAACATTTCCTAAATACTCTGTTCCACACAGTTAAGCCGCCAGGCCCATCTATTTTTTACCCTTCTTCCTCTTGCTCCAATATGGAGCAGCTGCTCACACAGCCAACAACTCAGCCTTCAGCCTGGGGCATCTCCTAACTGCTCAGAAGAGAGGATGCAACCTGCTGGGGGAATCTAAATGTTCATTTTCTAAACCTGCAATCAGTGACCCTATTTTAAGCTCTGTATCTCCCTCCTCCATTGTCAGTGTGTTTCCACACCCCCAAACTTGTATCTCTAAATCCTGAAACTTGCTGGGATTTTGCTGCACAAATTGCTTTCTTTCACTGACATCCCCAAGTAGGCACTTAGTTTTCAGATTTTTCAACTCTCCTCGCTTCTCATTCTGCTTTCCACCTTCAAAAAGTGTTTGAGGTCTCAGGTCTGCTGTTATCTCCCTTCCCATTCTTTTGGCCCTTGTGCTTTTATCCCTTTAAAAACCTCCTTTATTCTCATTTTAGGGTCATTTCCAGCAGAGAGTAAAGATAAACACGTGTTTTTCTGGACATTCACTATCTGTATTTACAACTACCTTGCTCTGAGGGTTTGTTCATACAAGCTCCATGGGGTCCTGCTGAGATTCATGCTTTGGAAGATCTAGAAACCCATTTCAGCAGCTGCATGTACTGCTGCTGCCACAACAGATCAAACAATGGCAGAGAATTTGATGAAGCAAATAAAATACTTACGAAATATTAACTATCAATTCTTTCCATCATTTGGTCTTTCAACAAATCCAACACAATTTTTCTGCATACCTACTATGTGCCAGGATGCTGCTGTAAGTGTGGGATTATATTGGTAAGACTGACAAGGTCCTCTCGTGGAGTTTATAATATAGTAGGGGGAGCAAATAATAACAAAGTCAGCAAGCATATAAGATAATTTCAGATAATAATAAGTGCTATGAAGATAACACAAGAGGATAATGTGAGAGTGTCTGAGGATAAAGAAGCTACATTAGGAAAAGGTTCAGGGACGGCCTCTCCGAGGAGGTGACATTTGAACTGAGGCCTGACTGATGAGAAGGGCCTATTTTTATAAAGACTGGGGGACAAGGATTTCAGGAAGTACAAAAATCCTAACATGGAGAGTAGCTTAATGTGTTCACAGAATAGAAAGAAGACCAATGTGGTGGCAACACAGTAAAGGGAGAATGATGGGAGAAGGGATCCAGCAGTCAGAGCTGGGAGGCAGGTTTGAATGTTATCCCAAGTAGAAGTGATAATTGAAACTAAGGGATGAGGTAATGGCTAAAGGAGAAAGTGTACAGAAAACTGGACTAGGCAGTGTGGATGCTGCATGAGCTTGTAAGCCACCGTCCCTACCTTCAAAGAACTTACAATTTAGTGAAATTGGTGAGACAAGACAGATTCCCCAAATAGAGGATTATAAAGGACAGTATAAGGGAGATGGGCTCAGTGCTTTGCGATGACCTAGAGGGAGGGGATCTGGGGACATGTGTATGCATATGGCTCATTCGCTTTGTTGTGCAACAGAAATTAACATGGTATTGTGAAGCAATTCTACTCCAATAAAGAGCTATTAAAAAGAAGACAGTATATAATCAAGCCTTGCATGACACAGTATAGTTTAAAAAGAAAAAGGTAAACAATCATTGAGAATTGATGGTAAAAGGTGCTTTGCGTAGGAGGTGATACCTGAGCCAAACTGATGGATGAGTTATATTTGCAGTAGCTGAAAGGTGAGGAAGAGAATCTCAGCTAGAGAGAAACACATGAGCAGAGGCTCGAATGTAGGGGTGAATATGACATACGTATGGAACAGCAGAGAAAAGCTTAACTCTTGGGAAGCCATTGAATAGGTGAGTTTTCTTAAATGTGCTTTAGAATCTTGCTTTATAAATGGTGGGAGGGAGGGGTTCAAGCACTGAGTGGTTAGATCTCAAATTACAATAAAGATTAACGATTGCCAGGACTCCTTAATTTTTGACATTGAATAATGGTAACGTCTCCACCTAATTTCTTTTTAATACGATGTTGATTAATAATTATTACTTTAAAAATGAAAACAATTATAAAAAGGGGTACACTGAGACACCTCACCCTATCTGTCTTCATCCATCTTGTTTCCCCTCACCCCAATAGGAAGCCACTTTGATTTTCATTCCATTCTTTCCAGTTTTCCTTATGCATATGCAAACAACATGACTCTATCTTATTTCCTGCCCCGTTTTAGTTTCCTAGGGCTACTATAACAAAGTACCACAAACTTGATGGCTTACACAACAGAAATTTACTGTCTCACACTTCTGGAGGCTAGGAGTCCAGAATCAAAGTACCAGCAGGGCTGTGCTCCCTCTGAAACTCTGAAGACTCCTTCCTTGTCTTTTCTAGCTTCTGGTGGTGGCGTTCCTTGGCATTCATTGTCTTGTGGCTGCATCACTTCAATTTCTTCTTTCAGTTGTATCATTCTTAATAGGAGCCACTTGCTAATTTCCTGAAAAAAGTGTCACTGTGAATCCTGCCATTCCTTCTCATTGTTACAACCAAATTACACCATAATAATGGATTGTTTAATGTTCTGACTCTAAGTTTGCCACAGTTTTCTTCTCAGGGAATATCTGAAGCCATTTATGTTATTAATTCTCACATTTCAGTCATGCCAATGTTCTTCCTTGCAGGTGGTACTGTGAAGGCAAGGAGCTTGAAAATTCCCCGGACGTTCACATCATCCAGGCAGGAAAACTGCACTCACTGACCATTGCTGAAGCCTTTGAAGAGGACACAGGACGCTATTCCTGCTTTGCTTCTAACATCTATGGGACAGATTCAACTTCTGCTGAGATTTACATAGAAGGTAAAGCAAAATACTCTTGGAGCATGGCACTTACAGTAAGATATATAGTTATAATAAATAAGTATTTATTGAGGGCCTGCTCTACCACACACTCTTCAGTGGGGATAACAGCATTGAGCCAAACAGACAAAAATCCCTACGTTCGTGGATAGATGGCATTTACATTGTAATAGGAGAGACAGAAAATAAATGAGATAAATAAAATATATAATATGTTAGGTACATGAAATGATTCTGATCATCAGTTTCAATGTGTGTGTGTCTCATGGGGGAGGCGGTTCCCACACCAGCAACAAGCAATTCTTCACGGCACCAATTTGGTTTCCTACAGTTTAACTCAATTCTGACCCATCTACCTGGAGATGGGTGTCAGATCCAACAAGTTAAGGGCTCAGTCCCACAAGACTGCTCACCCCTACCCCCCTCAGATGCCAATCACACGCAGTAGGTGGACAGGTTACCCACAACTTCTGTCTGACTTGGCTACAAATTGGAGGTTCTCACAAACCCCTCTTCAGGTTCAATTAATTTGCTAGGGTCGTTCACAGAACTCAGGGAAACACTTAATTATTTTTACCGGTTTACTACAGGGTGTGATAAAGGATATAGATGAACAGTCAGATGAAGAGATACAGAGGGCGAGGTGGGAGGGTCCTGAGCACAGGAGCTCTGTCCCCGTGGAGTTGGGGTGCGTCACCCTCCCAGTGTGCTTACGTTCACCAACCTAGAAGCTCTCCAAACCCCATACTATTAGAATTTTATGGAGGTGTCCTCACACAGGCATGATCAACTATTAACTCCATTTCCTGCCCTTCTAACCTTTCTGGAGTATGAGGTGTGGGGCTGAAAATTCCAAGCGTCAAAATTATGGCTTGGTTTTCGGGTGACCAGCCCGCACCCAGGAGCCATCCCGAGTCACCTCATTAGAACAAAGGACGCTGCCAGTGCTCTCATCACTTAGGAATTTATTAGAGTTTTAGGAGCCCTGTGTCAGGGACCTGGTCAAAGACAAGTATTAGAACAAGAGATGCTCCTAAGTGCTCATCACTTAGGGAATAATAAGGCTTTTAGAAGCTCTGTGCCAGGAACCAGGGGCAGAGACCAAAATATATGTTTTCTGTTATCTTACAGCATATATGAGCATATGAAAGAAATAGAAAGCAAGGAAAAGGGATAGGAAGTATGTGTATGTATATATGTGGCGTGTGTGTTTGCATGCATGTGTGTGTGTGTGTGTGTGTACAGGCGGATGTACAAGACCTCACTCACCAGGTGACATATAAATGAAGACCTGAAGGAACTGAGGGAGTGAGCCACAAAGATAGATATTCAAGGGAAAAACATTCTAGGCAGAGAAATCAGTAAGTGCAGTGGCCCAGAAGAGGGAGTGTGTCTGTCTTAGGGGACGGAGATGAGCAGTTGAGGTCAGAAGTTCAAGATGGGGTGAAGGTGAGAGGAAGCAGGTGAGCAGATCATGTAGGTCCTCACGGGTCACTGCAAGGACCTGGCTTTTACTCTGAAGGAGATGGGAAGCTCTGGAGGATTCTAGGCAGAGATGTGACATGATCGGACTTAGTTTTTAACAGGGCCACTCTGGCTCCTGGTTGAAAATATACCAAAAGGAGCAGAAGCAGGGAGACCATTTGGGAGCCTTGGAAAGGCATTTATATCAGGACCAAAGTTAGATGACTAATTTTAGGGAACAAATCAATTTATTTACCTGTATATTGACCTCAGTTTTTGTATTTATTTATTTATTTATGGCTAAGTTGGGTTTTTGTTGCTGCGAGTGGGCTTTCTCTAGTTGCGGCGAGCGGGGGTTACTCTTTGTTGCGGTGCGCGGGCTTCTCATTGCGGTGGCTTCTCTTGTTGCGGAGCATGGGCTCTAGGCACACGGGCTTCAGTAGTTGTGGCACGTGGGCTCTAGAGCACAGGCTCAGTAGTTGCGGCGCACGGGCTTAGTTGCTCTGTGGCATGTGGGATTATTCCACACTAGGGCTCAAACCTGTGTCCCCTGCATTGGCAGGTGGATTCTTAACCACTGCACCACCAGAGAAGCCCTGGGAGCCGTTCTTTGGTACTTTTATCATCTCTAATACCTTATGTATGCCTTGCTTTTAGCACTTAAATATTGTATTATTATGCTATAAAGGCGGGAACTGTCTCATTCTTCTTTATATCTCCAACACCTTATATAGTACCAAGTACATAGTGGTTATTTAATAAACTTTTATTGAATAGATGATTGAATAATGATAATAACAATGAATAATATATGAATAGAAGTGTGTTACATGTTTTCATCCTCAAATATTCGGAGTACAATAAATACCTCCAGATTTAGCTGTGTGATATCTTCCTGGAATTCACTATCTTGAGAAGCAAAGCCAGGATCAAAGCTCTGCTAACAGTGCTGAGATTGGATTGCTGATTTTTAAAAATTTGTAGTAACAGAGCTTCAAACACCCCCACTCCCAAGATGAAATGTGACTTGTTAATATTAGGACTGGATGGAAGAGCATCCACCTACACCTACAACGTTTGGAATCTAATGTAATCCCTTCTTTTATTTAATCTATGTAGGCCAAGAGCAAGAGGATTTATGGACACCACAGAATGTCTGCAAAGACTGCTCTGTTAGTCTAAAGGCATCAGCAGGTGTTTTATATACAAGAACACGTGGAATTTGGACCAGTTAATTTGAACTCTGTCACTAACTAGCCATGTGACCTGAGCAAGTACTTCAACTACTAAGGGTCTAGTTCCTCATCTGTAAACTACGTGTTAGTTTAGGTAATCACTGAGATTATTTCTAGGTCTAAAATTCTATAGGTCTTCAAATGCCTAGGAACCAGTTTAAGAAATTTTTTTTTAGGGGTCTTCCCTGGTGGCACAGTGGTTAGGACTCTGCACTCCCAATGCAGGGGGCCTGGGTTCGATCCCTGGTCAGGGAACTAGATCCCACATGCATGCCGCAAGAGTTCACATGCCACAACTAAGGAGCCCACGAGCCGCAACTAAAACCCAGCACAACCAAATAAAAATAAATAAATAAATTAATACATTAAAAATTTTTTTTTTAAATTACATGTCTTATTTTTATTTTTCCAGGGGTTTCTTCTTCTGACTCAGAAGGGGACCCTAACAAGGACGAAATGAATCGGTAATTCCAATTTTCTATCTTATTTAGCATGCTCAGGTCCTGAGAAAGCTGCTAATTGTTTAGTAGAACTTGAAGAGGGGGGCTCCAGGGTTTGACCTCAAAAAAAAATAAGATTGGGTGGATTTGGAGAAAATGCTATATCTTTTGCTTGTTGCTGCTTAAAAGATTAATTTTAATATTCCCAATATTTTAAAAATGAAGTATCACGTATGAAATATCATCATACTTATATGTAAAGAGTAAAAAACAAATAACTCAGTGGTTAAAAAAAAATTCATGTTTTCTAACTAAATAATAGTATTCAAAATAACACACAGTCTGGTGAACAAAAATTTTATGTATGAGTGATCTGGGCAAGACACAGCCTTTTTGCTAAACGATTGTATTGGGTAGTGGACAAAGTTACATTACTTTCCACAACCATTGGCTAAGCACCTCCTCTACACCAGGAACTTCACTAGATGCACTGGGTACTAAGAAAAATCAGATGCTTCCTGCCTTCAAGAGGCTCACAGTCTAGGAGAGGGAAATATATGCATAGCAAATATAGCAAAAGATGTATACCACACATATAGACAGTAAGAGTAATAAAGTGTAATAGACTATGATATAACCGTGTGCAGGGTTTAAGGACTTGGCACAAAGGGCTCTTTATTGGTTGGGGAGGGAAAGAGAGATCAGGAAAGGCTTCACAGAGTTGGTGACCTTGAGCTGGGTCTTAAAAGAGCAGTAGGTGGACACCTCCGAACAAGGGAGGAAAGGGTATTTCGGGAAGAGGAGACTGTGGACAGAAGGCATGGGAACTAGAAACAGACACAGCAGCCATCCCTTGAGACTACCTGAAACATGGGCAATGTCTGGAAGACAGGTTAAGGAGCCGATAACTGAATTTGCATATTCTTTCCTCTCCTACAGAAGGCAAGCTCTTAAGGGCAGAAATCATGACTTATTCTTCAAAACGTGGGGGGTATGCCTACTTTGGAATGATAATTTGCTTTTAGCTTTTGTGCACACATGAAAATTCATAACCAGAGTAAATGATTTCTCCCTTTAACTCTCTTCCTTATCATTCTCATGGCTTCAGTTCAGTTCCTCTTCTTTCCTGTCTCTTTATGCCAGTCCCCTCCTTATAGATACTCCAACCTTTTTCTCTTTTTTTTTTTTTTTTTTTTTTTTTTTTTTTCCTTTTTCTTTTGTGGTACGTGGGCCTCTCACTGTTGCGGCCTCTCCCGCTACGGAGCACAGGCTCCGGACGCGCAGGCCCAGCGGCCATGGCTCACGGGCCCAGCCGCTCCGCGGCACGCGGAATCCTCCCGGGCCGGGGCACGAACCCGCGCCCCCTGCATCGGCAGGCGGACTCTCAACCACCGCGCCACCAGGGAAGCCCCCTTTTTCTCTTTTACAGTCTCCAAACTACATACAGCCAGTTCAAAGATAATTATGATCTTATCATTTTCCCGACTTAAAAAAATTATTACCTATGGGAAAATAAAAATCAAACACAAAACAAACGACATTTTAAAAAATCTCAACGTGGGCATACAAAGCTTTATTCAATAGAGTATCAACCAGGCTTTCCTGCCCCTCCTCCCCCAATCCCCCACCTCAGGCTCTCTACATGGCTGCCATCTCACTCAAACAATGTGCGGTTCATTTTCACCCCTTCGTTCAAGCTGTTCACTTTGCTAGGAATGACCTATCTTCTCTGCCTGGCAAACTCTCATTTATCCTTCAAAGCCCAGTCAAGTTCTATAATAAGCTCCTCTGCCATTGCACATACATCGCTCCTTCCTCAAGGCTCTCATAACATGGGTATGAATTAGAGCCTAATGGGTATGAATTTGATATACGAACTTAAATAAGCAAGAAATATCTCATTTGTTCATTTTCTTTAAATCTACTTGTAGTAGTTAGGATTTAGCTCCTGTTGTGTGTAATAGTGACCCCAAATAACAGTAACTTAAATAAGACAAATATTTTTCTCCTTTACATAAAAATATGAATTTGGCTGGTAAAACAGCTCCAAATTCCACTGGGTTCCGGTCTGCTTCCAGCTTTCTGCTTCACCTCATTCTAAGATGTGGCCTCATCTTCTTAGATTGAAAGGAATAAAGGACATACCCTACTCCCCTTTTAAGGTCATCTCTCTTAAATTACATACATCACTATCCTTCATATCCCATGACCAGAAAGTAGGCATGTGGCCACAGCTAGGTTCAATGAAGGTTGGGAAATGCAATCTTTATTTGGAGTAGCTATGTAAAGAAATCAGGGATTCTAACATTGTAGAAGAAGAAGACAGATGCTTCAGGAACACTGATAGCCTCTACACCATCAAATGATTCTGCTTCTGAGATTCCATCCTACCTGGCTCTGGGAAAAAATTCAATCAGTCATTATTGGGTGTCCCTTTCCCCCTCCAAATCTGTGCAAAGATTCCCGGGATATAGCAGATACAGAGATGTAGATATATAGTTTGATATTAAACACTGCTCTAAGCATCTTACATGAATTACCTTATTTAACCCTCACAAAAACCCTATGAGGTAAGAATTATTATTTCCTCATTTTAGAGATGAGAAAGCTGTAACATCTAGACAAAAGGAAAGGTAACATCCTGTCATCGGTCATCTATCCCCACAGGTTATGGGTGAGAGGCCCATGTCCCAGATCTCAAGGTCCCTTCAAGTCTAGTGCTTTGTTTCTTCCTGATATGTTTGGGTACTGATATCTTTAGCAAGATTGGGAGCCTTTAATCAAGGGATTGTCGTCCCCTCTGGACTCAGGTTCTCCCTCTTGTTAGGTTCTCTGGCAAGATCCCTGGACCTCTCTCTTCCCCACAACAAAACTGAAATAATCTACCCTCTGCAGCCTTCTCAAGAATACTTTCTGGCTCCCTTGCCCTTCAAACAATCTCTTTAATTTAATTTGTGTAAACCTGAAGAGCTCATTGACTCAGGCTATTTCTGCTTTTTGCCATGCCAGAATCCCAGAAGCAAAGATTTACAAAGCCTGGCCTCCTACTTGAAATAGGAGGGGGAGGGAAAACACAGAGGGCAAAACCAAAACAGATCTCAAACAATCTTCTGCACATGCTCTGTCACAGCACTTGTCTTGAATCTCAGTGAGTTGAGAATATGCTGGAGTCCCCAGCTCTGCCAACAGCAGCTAACTCAAGGACAGAACTGGCGTCTTATGATCTTCCTGTTTACACTGCCTAACAAAGTGTGTAGCAAAGCCCTCAGTAAATGTTTGTGTAATATTGTTGAACGAAGATTTCTGTAAGCATTTCTGAAAGCTTTGCTGAAAGGATTTTCACAATGATGATAGGTCTGTTTTATAATCTATATTTTAATCACTTCTCAGAATCCAGAAGCCAAGTGAGGTGTCATCCCCTCCCACTACTTCTGCAGCCATTCCTTCAGCAGTACCCCAAGCCCAGCCTGTGGTGGCCCAGCCCAGTGTGTCAACCGTTCAGCAGGTACAAGGGTCTAAGTGAGACACAGCGCCATGGATTGTGACAGGCAGGCCCTGTGACCATGACCATCTTGTATGGCATGATCATGTTCTCCTCTGTTGCAACTTCATAATGACCTTGGGCAACACACTTCTATAGTCATGATAATCACTTTGTGCTTCTGATGTACGATATCAGTAGTTCCCCCGGCTTTGGGAACATATTCTCTAACTTCATAGGCAAATTTCATAGCAAAAGAAACTCTACAAATTAGTCTCTGATATTCCAGTTTTATGAAGGGCATTGACTACATATACGATGAGCTGCCAGCTCTCACACTGGCCCAAGACACTCTGTATCATGAAACTGAGTTTCATGGAGCTATTAAAAAAAAAAAATTCTACTTTCTAAGATAGAGCAACCATGAAATTAATTTTTAGAAAACCTCAAAGTCTCTCATCCTTCAAGTTAACAATGATGATGATGATAAGAGTGATGCTTATTGTAAAAACATTTTTAAAATACAGAAAGTATATTAAGTAAAAACTTTAGTCAAGGTTCGACTCCTCTGCCCCCACTCTTCAGAGGTACCTCCTGTTAGTAATTTCTAGCAGATAGTTCCAGGCATTTTCTATGCATATCTATAAATGTATATTATGCATATACTTTAAAAATATGAAATCATACTAATAGAAACATACTTGTAATGTGTTATTGATATATTTAAATATAAATATTGATGTATATAAAGATCTACAACCTTTAAAAAAGTTTTTAAAGTACTTATCTGACCCATTTAGTAATGCAGAGGGGTCACATTTTAGTTCTAATTCAGTAGTTTTAAAACTGATCTGTGGAGCCTCAGGGGTCTATGGAACCTCTTCAGGGGGTCAGGGTTCATTACATAGCTCTATATGTGAGGGGGTGGGGATGGCCAGCACGTATTTACGGCCACCATGACCTAGAAAGAAATACAATCAGTTCAGCATGAAATTTCATGTCTGCAATTCATAGACTTAGAAAACGTCAGTCTTTGGTTTTAGATTAATTTCATACACCAAATTCTTTAGCTGTGTTATACCTATCTATCATCTGTCTACCTACCTATCTGATAATCCCAGTGACAATGAATCTATTGTTGGTTCCCTTCTAACAGTGTCAGAGCCCTCCCAACTATCTGCAAGGATTGGATGGAAAACCTATCATTGCAGCTCCTGTGTTTACAAAGGTAATCAAACTATAACTTCTTTCTGTCAAGGCTTTAAACACACCACAATACCCAAACAAAGTTGTAGGATTCAAAATTCACTGATTTTATCTCAGGATTTTGGTCTCTTATAAGTACAGGATAGGATTTGGGGTTTTGTGGTAGCTGTTACCATGTCACTCCAAGTTGCAGATTTCTAATATTAGTTTGTATAATAAGGGAAAGGTCATCCCCACTCATCACATTGATCTCTGTGGCCATCCTATTGCTTTTAAACACAGTAGCCACACCTAGGGGTCAGGTGATACACTTCTAGGCACTTACTATCCAAGGGTTTCTCTGGATGTCTTTGGTATTCAAGGAGATGGAGTTACATGCTCTTAAGAAGCTTAATACAAAGCCTCACTCTAGAACAAAGAGCTTTCTTTTTCTAATCCATGGTATCAACTACTGTGGTGGCATCAAATTCTGAGTCTCATAATCTTTGTATTTAGAACTGGAAATTTTACTCAGGCACTTTCATTTACAAATGAAAAAACCAAGGGAGGGCCAAGGAGATTAAACAATGTATCCAATGTCACAGAACTAGCAAGTGGCCGAATCAGGACTAGAAACAAGTTGTCCCAATTCTGTCTACTGTTCTTTCCCTTATATAACATAGACTTAGTTTATATGTTGCCCAGGACAATAAACTCAAAGGTGCAAAACTGAGTCATATTGGATTTGTTTTGGTATTATGAAAACCACATGGATGGAGTCTATGCCTGGATTTACAGTTTATTGTTTGTAATGAATACCAAACTTAAGCCCAAAGAAATTTTATCCACTCAGAAGTATGATTTAGAGGAATGGTTCTCAATCAGGGTTAACTTTGTCCCTCGAAGGACATTTGGCAATGTCTGGAGACATTTTTTTGATTTTCACAACAGGGGGCTGGCATCCAGAGATACTGTTAAATATCTTGTAATACACGGGATGACAGCCTCCTGCAACAAAGAATTATCCAGCCCAAACTGTCAATTAGTCCTGGGGTGAGAAATCATGCTATAGAGCAAAGTGGAAAAAAAAAAAAAATGTCTTTTCCAATGAGTACTGATCCTAAAAGTATTGCTAAATTCACAACTTCCACAGAAACATCCATTTTAGTGACGTTCCACCATATCAGCTCATCCAAGATGGTTTTCCAAAATCAAGCAGAGTCTAAGAGTGAGACATGTTTATCCATAACTGTATCAGGTTGGCAAACATTCTTATGTGAAACAAGATGCCTCTCAATTTTTCAGGTTTGTCTCTTGTAACCGCTTTCGGAATTTAAGTTTTGCTATTCTCAAAGACTTGAAGTAGGAAAGCAACATGTTGTGATTTGGTGAATACCAGACTTGGATGAAGAGTTATAAGTGGACCTGTGTGTGTGTGCGTGCACGGGCGCGCGCGTGTGTGTGTAATGTAGCTAACAGAGCTACCCCTAAGTGTCTCCTAGTTCACTGCTAAGTCACCTAGCCTTAAAACAGAGCTTTAAATGCCGAGAAATCAGGACACTTTAATTTGTCGTGCCTATTTGTCAGGCAATGCTGACTCTTCAAAGGCAACTAAATCACAGAATAATTTATACCCAGTCCCAAACTGACATCTCCTCCACTCGTCTCCTCAACACCATCTGCCCAGCTAGACAGCAAAGAGGTGTCCTTATCTCCCTCCACACTTTCAAATATTTTTGGGTGCTCTACATCACCTGGTACATGCCTCTGGTACAACATTTAGCACAATAATAAAGATGTTTAGTTTTCTGTCTCTCCCAAGCGCCTTGAAGGCTATCTCTAATATCTACATAGGAGTCCATAATGGTTATAATAGGTCCAAAGCCATTTTTGTCATTCTGAAAAGCCTAACAGGACTTTAAAACCTATTCTTTACATTTAATTTTCATGGACTGGTTAGCCTCAACTTTAGGTGCTTTTGTGTGGTGACTGATTACCTCCCTCTAATTAGACGCTCTGATTTGCAGATACCTATATGCCTTTGATGGATAAAAATGGGGAAGATAATTAGTCATTAGTATATGTTGTTAATTAGATACATCTCCAAAAACATTAGATCCATGGTGGGAAAACAGTCCCTAGTACAGGGACTCAAACTCCGGTGAGGCTTTCTCAGCCCTCGGGAAGTGTGCTTTTGCCTCCATAAATGGGATCAGGGTTGTTCAGACGTAGGGCACTAGCATAGGCTGTGGCTCAGATTCCAGAGGGACTTATCAGCAATGCTGTGCTTGCATTAGTTTCCATGAGTGAGGGTAGGATTGAGGTCATCGTCACTGCCAGTGACATTAGAAAATTTCTGAGTCAGAGCCACTGATGGTGGTAATCACGTGGCACAGGCCCTGATAACTGATCACTGGCATATGTTTGTTCAGGTTATTCCTTGCTCTGTTTACTTCTTTAGGGACTTCTGGCATTCCAATCCCTATGACTCACTTTCTATACTGCCCAACAATTATTTCTCTGCCAATAATGGCAAGAAGCCATTCTTTTGAAAGCAACGATTAGAGAGCAGAGTTTTATTTAACTCCTTGTACCTCCTTTGGTGATAGGGAAGTACTGGTATTATCTTCTTTTTAAAGAAGGTTAAAATGAAAATGAGGGTTGCCCAGCAAAACAGTGGTAGAGTTTGAAAGAAGTCTGGGGTCCCATGTGCTAATTCACTGCTCTACCTATAGAGGATACCTATATTTTTAAAATATTTTATGGAGATAGACTATCCTCCATCCTCTATACAGTATCAAAAACTTTCACTCTGTTTATGGGGGGAAAACAGTGCTCACACTCCTTGAGTGTGAAGGGAGGTAGATGATCAAATTAGAATCTTACTCCTATCACTGTTCCCACTCCAACAGCAGCTGCTCTGGCAGGCTTTCAAGGCTGCAGCCCTGGCTCCAGCTGCTTCAGCAGTAATTTGAAGAGTGCAAGGGGGCAGGGGAAGTGAGAATTTGAGGAACGGCACTTCATTATATAATAGCTGAGGCAGGAAACCCTGAAATGACAGGTACAGTGGTTGGCCCTAGATTCCTGAAGATTACATGGGCCCCTGTCCACAACCTGACAATTCCAGAGACTTCTCTGATTCAACTGTTGCACTGGGCACCTGTGACAATATAGGGGCAAAAAGGTCTTCAATCAAACGGTTCTTTATCAGTAAAAACTGCTGTGATCCAACTCCGGTCTAAAAGCACTATAACATTCACTTCCAGCATCTCCCAAGGTGCAAAAATAGCAACTAGATTTAAAAAAAGAATAAAGTGACAATATGAACCTTACAGCTGATATCTTTTAACCAATAAGGGAGATGCCTTTTCTCAAGGATGTCCCTGCATTATATCTGTGGGTATAGGTCTTCCTAAGCAAGAACTGTGTCCTTTCAACTCACATTTACAGCACCTGGCACAGAGCTTGGCACAAAGCGGGAACATAATTGTATTTATTCTGTGGTGAACTGCTTCCATTTCAGCTAAGAAGGAATTATTGCTTTTATCACTTTGTGGCTTCAGAGTGTTGTTAGGAGTAGAGAAAAAATCCAATGTCAAATGGCCGTGGAAGACATGCTTCTCAAGTCTCTGTGTTGTCAAGTCATCCTACAAAGAATGTCTTCCTGGATGGTCAGTATGGTGATGACACACAAGACAGATTTGCACTTTGGATACTGTTTACTGCAGGAGGTTGCAGACTTTTCATTATAGGGACTTCAGTTCAGATCCATAATTCCTAGTTAAGACCAACTTAATCTTAGCTAGTTGGGGAATGTTTCATGTCTTATTCGTCTTCAGTGAAGTCAAGATAAATATGATCAAGTCTTACACAATGTGCCATTAGTAACAGCCTAAGACCTACTGCTGTGTTGAACACGGCCCCATCTAAACTATGTTCAAATGGTGTAACTGGTTTGGACCGGATGTGCAGCAATGTGAGCCGATTTCTTCTTATGAGACTTTTGTAGAAAAGCACAGTTTTCAGCAGTAACAACTATCATTGTCCTTCAAATTATGACCTTCAACAACCCTTTCTAAGTGCCTTGTAAGATGACCCCTGGCAACTCCTTTACTGAGTATTGACGACGTGTCACACTGGAATGAGCTTCCATCTCATATCACAGTCCCTTAGCTGGCATATTCTAGAACTATAGTATCTCAGGTATCTGGCTAGACTCT
Organism: Tursiops truncatus; assembly: GCF_011762595.2. Classification (NCBI taxonomy): domain Eukaryota; kingdom Metazoa; phylum Chordata; class Mammalia; order Artiodactyla; family Delphinidae; genus Tursiops; species Tursiops truncatus. The sequence goes on along the minus strand of NC_047049.1, from coordinate 63,284,360 downwards.
CCAATAGAACACAGGTTTTGGCCTTCAATTGCAAGTGAATAATTACAACCAACTAATGTTGGTCTCAACTGTAACATATTCTCTCAAGGAGGTCCTTTTGCAAGCAGGACCTTGGTGTAACCTCTGCAGATTGAGAATTGGTTCATATATCTGAACCTCAAGCCATGTCAGAATGTAGATTGACCTCATTCTGCTTACATCTATTAATTATTTATTTATTTATTTTTACGGTACTCGGGCCTCTCACTGTCGTGGCCTCTCCCGTTGCGGAGCACAGGCTCCTGACGCACAGGCTCAGCAGCCATGGCTCTAGGGCCCAGCCAATCCGCGGCATGTGGGATCTTCCCGGACCGGGGCACGAACCCGTGTCCCCTGCATCGGCGGGCGGAGTCTCAACCACTGCGCCACCAGGGAAGCCCTACATCCATTTTTTAAATGTGCCATATTTTATTCATTCAATCCCTTCTGCCACCACCACTTTTTTTGCTTTGGTTTTCTTATTTGTTTGCCTCAAGAAGGAACGAAACTCCATTATGTATGAATCCCAGGGAGATGTCTGACTGTCATTAAAGTTTTCAATGGGCCCCCAAAACTACCATCTTAGCACAGAATTTGCTCAGATGTCAGGGTGGAGGGCATATTCACCAGCTTGCCAGGAGCACCCAAGACTCATTGATGCTCCCTGCTTACTGAGAACATTCCATTCTTATCACTAGAAGCTATTGTTTTGGGGTAGACAAGGAATAACCAGGTTTTTAATCAAATAGTTCCTTATTACTTCAACAACCACTCTGTGAAAATCACAGACTGAATTCCTTCAGCAAACAAATTTGGGAATGCAAAAAAAGAACAAAACACTAACTCCGAACTATAGCGCCCCCTGGCCGTCACAATATCAACTAACACATCCTTCTGAGGTAAAAGTCTCCTACTACAGCTAAAGCCATGTGGTTAAACCCACCCCAGTATTCCTAAAATAAACGCCATAAATATGATAGGTCTAAGCACAAAATATCATATATTGTTAAGAGGTATAAACAATCACAAGATATTTGTAAATGACAAAAGCAAAAAAACTACTGGCCTTCCCCTTCTCCAAAGCAAGAGCCAATATGTCCTAAATACAGACCCCAAAATTGTAATAATGGGAAAGCCTTGCAGCATTTGTTGCTGATAGAGCTTGTAGAGAAAGTTAATCACAACCTTTCCATGTTTATCATCTTTAGGCCTATATTAAAAATAAAAATGTGCCCACATATATGCCAAAAGAGCATTTCATAATCAAATGAGGTACCAACTACACAAACGTATGTGTGACTTTAAGCTCACAAATCATGATGAGTGAAAGACAAGTTGTGAAAGGAAAATGTGAGTTCCATTCTCCCATAGCATCTATTATAGAATATACCGATATTTTACAATGGAAAGTGATTTTTGTGAACTTTTTTGGGGGGAAGCGTGAAAGAGCATTTAACAATGCCTTCACAAAATTATGACATATTTTACCATGACCTAAGACTCCACATGTGACTATGATTTCATAGAGATTGTCATTGTTTACCTCCCTCAACAGACATCGAGGCTATCCTGTGAAGAACACATAAGGAAAAGAAAATAGCAAAACAAACGTCAATTTCCAGGACTACAGAAAGTAGGCAAGGCAAAGCCAAGAAAATAGTCACTTACTTAGGCCACAGAGATAGTCCACCTTGTGGAACAGTCTTGTGTGGAAAAATATACATTACTCCCATACTGAATACACCTAGTAGATATTCACTGCAGATTTTTTAAATTGTTATTATTTCTGAAAACCAAACTCTACTTGGGCATTTTCTTAAAGGAAGCAGAATTACTTTAATATTAGTATTAGTATTAGTATTAATATTAGTATTTTTGCAAACCCTCAAAATATTTCACCTAGTATTCAATAAATTTTCTGGCACTGCAACAGAGAGGAAAAGGAAGAAGCTAGTGAGGGAAAGCTTCCTATGCACTCAGATGATTCTGTCTTTAAAAACAGATTCAGGGACTTCCCTGGTGGCCCAGTGGTTGGGAATCCGCCTGCCAATGCAGGGGACGCAGGTTCGAGCCCTGGTCCGGGAAGATCCCACATGCCGCGGAACAACTGGGCCCGGGCACCACAACTACTGAGCCCGTGCTCTGGAGCCCACAGGCCACAACTACTGAGCCCACAGGCCACAACTACTGGAGCCCGTGCTCTGCATCAAGAGAAGTCACCACAGTGAGAAGCCCACGCACCGCAGTGAAGAATAGCCCCCGCTCGCTGCAACTAGAGAAAGCCTGTGCGCAGCAAGGAAGACCCAATGCAGCCAAAAATAAATAAATTAATTAATTAAAAAAAAATAGATTCAATGTGCATCCACAGAATTGAAGCTGCTGGAAATGTACAAGATATGGAGAAAATCCAAATATGGAGGCAATGGTACCTTTTTCGAAAATTCAGCACTGGGAGTAGATTCCAAAAATATATACTTTTTGGTTCTAACAATACTCTTCTCATTACAGATGTTACAAAATTTATCAGCCTCTGAGGGTCAGCTAGTTGTCTTTGAATGCAGAGTAAAAGGAGCTCCATCTCCTAAAGTTGAGTGGTATAGAGAAGGGACCTTGATAGAAGATTCTCCAGATTTTAGAATTTTACAGAAAAGTAAGTTGGTGCTTTAAAATTATTTTTCTGATAATTTTTATAGATTTATTGTATACATTTATTTTTATAACTTTTAACAACTAATTAAAATGTAATAAAAAGAATAAAATAAAAAACACTTATACTCCACCAAACTAAACCCTATTATTAATATTTTGGTATATATTCTCCAAAAATTTTTCCATGCATATATTTTCTTTAAATAAAGATAAATTTTTTTTGTAAATTGATTTTTTCACTCAACATTTCATGAACATCTTTCCATATTAATATAGCACTTTTTTACTTTTAAAAATAAGTTGATACAATCAATTTCATATTTACTTACTCTCCTATTGTTGAAAATGTAGACTGTCCACAAATTTTTACTGTTAGAAACTATATTTCAAAGCTTGTTAACAGAAAAGATCTTTGTGAATATCTATGAATAAATCTAAGTACTAGAATTGCTACTGTAAATTCACATTTTTTTAGGCTTTTAATATAAATCATCAAAATGCCATCCAAAAAGGTTGAACTAAATTTAGGATGATTATATAATTGATGATCTAACCTGGGACACCTTGGGGAGTAACAGAGGGTGCTAGTAATCATTACACAGAGATCCCAGGAATAAACCAGATCATCCCAGTTGAACTGGGACACATGCTGTTTCAATTACATTCTACTACAACCAGCAACATATGGGAACTTCTTTTGTCTTATAGCTTCACTATCAATGGGTATTAAACTGTTTTTAAATCTTCACTAATTTTATAGGTCCCAAATGGGAATACTTGTTTTAATCTGCTCTTCACTAATGAGATGTGGAAAGGAACTTTTTTTTCCTATTTATTGGGTCTTTGAATTTACTTTAAAATTACCTATTATATCCTTTGTTCATTGTTTATTGAGGTTTTACTCTTTTTATTGTAAGAATTATTTATATATCCAAGTAGTTAATTCTTCTTTTCTTGTCATGCAGTGCTTTCACCTTGACGCATTTCAGTCGTAAAATATGTTGAAAATTATTTGCTTCTTGGTTAATTTGTTTCTGCCTATCACAAAATAGATATATGAATCAAACTACTATCAGATTTAACAACAATGATATATTCTGAATAGCAGCAACAATGATATATTCTGAATACCATTTAAGCTGAGGCAAAAAACCTCCACTAGTTCTATCAGTGTAGAAGAATGTAACTAAATTCAACAACTATTCCTTGAGTGCCTGCAATTCTATAAACCTTAGTTGAGCACCTGTTTTCAGTACCAAGCGGGCACCTTCAGGAATGCCAAAGAATTTTAAGACAAAGAACTGCTCCTGAGGAACCTGTCATCTATCCTGAGGCTCTTAATATTAGAAACCTTAGGGCAGGAGGTCTACGCTACATTATATCAGGATGTGAGAGCCCGAAGCCAAGAATGATCTCTCAGTCTTCACAAACTTTTTCAGGTCAGGCTGAATGGGTACAATAAAAGCAAGTCATCCTGAATCCCAACTAATTCAGTAACTTTTCCTCACCTAAGGTTTATGTGTCCCAAGTGGAACCCAAGTATGTCCCAAGATACAGCCACATCATTTAGTTAGCAGCTCTCTTGCTGCCCTTCTGTGATAATGATCCTATCCCTGTCAAGGTCATTGGTGCTTAGGTCATTTTACTTAAAATTTACAGATTAGCCTCGCCAAATTACTCATGAGTATGCAAAAGACACTTCTATAGGAAGCTTCTGATAAAAATATCACCTCTCAGTAAAATAAATGCTCAGAATCTTTTAATTTTTTTTTTCTTTTAGAACCTCGATCCATGGCAGAGCCAGGTAAAGATCATTTTAACTTTAATTTCATTTGTATGTGATCCGTGACTTGAAATATATAATAAACATATTGAAATTACACTGTTGTCAAGAAAAAAAGTTTTACAAAGAAGATCGAAGCCAACTCTAGCTACGACTGTAGGAGAAGGAAAGGCAAGCATGTGCAAGTTTGGAATATATATTCAATAGCTAATGTGAATGCAGTTAGTTCTGCGTTGTTGAGGAATGTTTCTTAGAAATATTTTCCCTCTTTCATTGGCCCCTACTCATGACCTCCTTAAACTGGGCAGAGCAATTTCCATGATGCTATCAATTCCAATTCCAAAGCCTATGTATCTCAAAAGTTATGCATCAGATTTTGAAATTCACAGAATCAATAAAATGTTTATGATGTTATTAGATTTGGTTGGGAGGATATTAAGATGACACATGGAAGCTCTTACCTCTAGAAAATACAAATTGCTCACAAAACACAGCATAAACATCTGAATGTCCTCTCTATGATCACCCTGAAAAATAAGATTCTATTTGTGCCCATGGGTAAGAGTGATGGTTTGGAATTTCATTATTATAATTCTTGCTTCTGAAAACTGAATGGAAAGGCATTCTCGATGTAGACATTGAATATCCATGTTGCATAACCCTACACTAGGCCCTTGGGGATATAGTAAAGACCAGAGTGCTCTGGTTCTAGCATTGCTTGTAGTGGAGAAGCATTTTTCCCTTTGAAAATATTTCAGGCTTTTGATACTTTCAACCAAAGCAAGCTTTTTCACTAGGCAGTCTCATACAGAAAATAGTTTCAGAGTCACCCAAAAGGGGTCCCTGCTCAAAACAAGCCCCAGCTCCATGATCTAAAATTTCACGTTCAGAGAGTTCTTCTTTCCACCTTGGATAAAGCAAATACCCTTTGGAGACAGAATACTATATCTTATCAGGCAGGTATAGTGTAGTATGAATGAATTTATCAGATCATTTTCCGAATGCAGGTTGCTGAAAGATGAGAGTGCAAATGTTTGGGAAGGGAACAGAGAGAAGGAAGCATAAGACTCAGAGAAAGGTACCAAAACCAAACTTTGCCTCTCCATCATTTAGGATTCTTTGGGCAGCACGTAAACGAGACCTAACCAAAAATGGCTTAATCAACATGAAAAATGTATCTTGTTACATAGCATGATGCCCTAAGAAATGGTGGTCTTGAGATTGGTTAATTTAGCATCTCAGAGATCATCAAGGGCCAAGCTTTTTATTTTTTTTCCCCATTCTGTCATCTACAGAGTATCTCTTAGACTTGTTCTACTCATATACCCAAGACGGCTGCCACAGTTCTAGGTATTACGTGCAGATGACAACATCCAAAAGCAAAAATAGGGAAAAACGCTCTCTTTTACCCCTTTTAAAAGGCAAGAAAAACCCAGAAACTCCCCAGGAGATTTTCCCTAATATCTTATTGACCAGAATTGTGTGTCACATGCTACCACCTTAGCAAGAATAGAGTGGTAGGGCTTCCCTGGTGGCGCAGTGGTTGAGAGTCCGCCTGCCAAGGTAAGGGACGCGGGTTCGTGCCCCGGTTCGGGAAGATCCCACATGCCGCGGAGCGTCTGGGCCCGTGAGCCATGGCCGCTGAGCCTGCGCGTCCGGAGCCTGTGCTCCGCCAACAAGAGAAGCCACAACCGTGAGAGGCCCGCGTACTACAAAAAAAAAAAAAGAATAGAGTGGTATTTCACACAGACCTATTTTTGCTTTAAATCCTAATTTGTTTTTGTGATTTTTAAGCTCATTGTTTCTTGGTCCTTTTTTTTTTTTTTTTTTTTTTTGCGGTACGCGGGCCTCTCACTGTTGTGGCCTCTCCCGTTGCGGAGCACAGGCTCCGGACGCGCAGGCTCGGTGGCCATGGCTCACGGGCCCAGACGCTCCGCGGCATGTGGGATCTTCCTGGACCGGGGCACGAACCCGTGTCACCTGCATCAGCAGGCGGACTCTCAACCACTGCGCCACCAGGGAAGCCCTCTTGGTCCTATTTTTGACATCTGGACTGATGACATAAAAACAGATAATCTGCAAATCCATAATATACATTATATTATCATTAAATCCTCTTGTTGATTGTCTGCATGGAGTTATTCATTTTACTTCCTTTGGCTCATTTACTATGCTAATCAGTCAATTCAATCAAATAATTGGACTAAGTGTTTTCAAACAATTAATATAATCGGCTTCTTCTATTGACTTTTATAGAATCACCATCTAATATCAGAAAATTCCATAATCCATTTCCATAAATAAGTCAGTAACCATTCTGCTTTATTGGCTTTAGAGGAGATCTGTACTTTGGTCATTGCTGAGGTATTTGCAGAAGACTCTGGGTGCTTCACCTGTACTGCAAGCAATAAATACGGCACAGTGTCAAGCATTGCACAGCTAGATGTAAGAGGTAAGGGCTCTTTCAATGCCAGAACAGTTTAGTCTATGACTTTGATTATGAGTATGGACAATGTATATTACCCTCTCTTACTGCTTTTCATATGAAGCTAGCTTGGCTCTCCTAAAATTTTTTGAATTACTGAGGAAAGTGTCCTTGAACAGAATCCAGTTTTCAATTTCTCATTGCATTTATCACCACCACCCCAGTTATCCTACTGTTATTTATTATACTCCCTAAGAAAACATCTCCTTGATCTTACCTAAACTTCTAAAATTCTTTCCAAAATGGTACTTAGATTTTTTTTAGTTTTGTTTTTGTTTTTGTTTTTCCTGTATCCTTACCATTCTTTAATGTCCCAGATTGTGTTTTCTGTTTTTGACAAGCATTTCCATTAGCACATTTCGCCTGGGTTGGATACATGCCCTGTCTCAGGGTTATAATCCTATCTCAGTCTTGTTGAGTAAGGCTAACATCTCAGGTCTTGTTACCATCCTTTCAGGAAATGAAGACCCCAGAAACAATGGGTCTCTTCACTCAGTCAACTCTACCACCAACCTGGCTGTTATTGAGCAACAGTCATCCCCACCCAACCCAGAGCCTCCTTCTGTGGAACAACTCCCTAAACCCAAACTGGAAGGCGTTCTGGTGAATCACAATGAGCCCCGGTCCAGCTCAAGGATCGGGCTCCGTGTCCACTTCAACCTGCCTGAAGATGACAAAGGAAGTGAAGCATCCTCTGAGGGTGGCATGGTGACCACCAACCAGACCAGGCCTGATTCCTTCCAGGAGAGATTCAATGGACAGTCAGCAAAAATCCCTGAGCCTTCCTCGCCCGTCAAAGAGCCCCCTCCGGTTCTGGCCAAACCCAAACTGTAAGTAAAAATTAGAATGGATAACCAAGAGTGCCTGTGGCCTTCTCTGACTCTGCCCTTCTTAAAAATGATGGAGCTAAAAAGGGAAATTATGAAATGAGAAAACACACATTAAATGCTTTGCAAATCTTAATCCTTACATCAGTGTAAGTGTACTATCACTTTCATCCTTACTATTCATATTCTACCTCCAAGAAATGTTACTCCTAAACTAGCTCAAAAAGATGTTTGTCTAACATTAGAGGGCTCCAGGTGAAGCACTTCTACACTCTTCTTATAAAGCCCTTTCTCATGTCTAATAATCTTTACGGTGTGAAATTTCATCTTTCTATTCCCCATTTCTGCTTTAACTTAAGTTTTTGTAGTCATTATAGAAAAGATACCTAGTATTTTTTAGTTAGTTCCTTGATATGGCTAGATATGCTGTAGTAACCACAGGCTTCATATAAATGTAATGGGTTGAAATTACAAAGGAAGTGAAGCATCCGCTAAGGGTGGCATGGTGACCACCAACCAGAGTCACCTCAGGAGTCTGATGCAGTTGTCACCCAAACCCTCCAGAGAGCACCCATCAGAGTCATGTTGCAATATTTAACGTGCATCCATAGGATACTACTATGTTCTGTTTGATCCACACATCAAAGTGATAAAAATTACATTTATAACTACCTAAACCTTTAAATATCAACAATAAAATCTACAGTAATAGCACTCCCATCATGTGTTTCTCAGTGCTGACATTCATTGGAAGCAGTTCATGTTGCTTAGTTTTATATTTTTTCTCACTAACACACAAGGTGAAATTCTGGGCATAAAATTAATTGTTACAAAACATGCGGGTCACATCCAGAAATATCTCTGTCCCCTCAAAGTTCTGCCAGTTACAGGAAATAGGAATGTACTTAAAGTGAGAAGAAGGGAAGAGGTTATTGTAGGGATATAAGCAGCAATGGGCAACCAAACACAGCCAGGTCCTGCACAGAGAAGGAGAAGCAGGGAGTTAAGAGCTAGGATCACATACATGGTCAGTCCAGCCTCTGTCCCCTGCTCACACTCCGTCTTGAGCACCTCCTTGTTTCCTCTTTGCATATCCACTCTACTCTTCTCTCTTGGAAGACTCATCAATTCCTACCTGGCCCATGATGGCATGTCTTGTCACGATTTGTGTCAAGCTCCACTGCTACCTAAATCGTGCTCAGCAGCTCAATTCCAAATACCGAGCAGCCCAGCCTCGTCAGGGGCAGAGCATTTACATTTGGAGGGAAGAAGAGTCAAATGGATCAAATCAGAACTGTGTGTGAAGGCAGTTCGCAGAGAAGGGAGTTGTGAGAACAGGTAACCCCAAACAATCAATTGCCTCCTTTGTAGGGCCTCCTCTTACCCAGGGACTGTTTGGGGGCTATTAGGTATGTCAGTTAGGATGAGGTTTAGCTTCACGTTGCAGAAAGCCCAAACTAATGGTGAGTTAAACACATGAGGGTTTAGTTTTCTCTCAAATAAAGGAATTAGATGGGCAGTCTCAGGCTGTTATGATGGCTCCATAGTCACTAAGAACCCAGTCTCCTGCTCTGCCATCTTTAGCCCTGGCTTCTTCTCCAAGTGCCCTCCAAGCTGGCTGATGGTGGGCTAGTCATCCTGTCTGTATTCCAAGCAGCGGAAAAGGCAAAGTGGTAGAAGTCCAATTACTCTCCTTCAAAGGAGCCTTCTTAGGACTTACCCAAAATCACCTGCTTATATCTCATTGGCCAGAACTTAGTCACATGGTATATTAAGTACAAAGGAAGCTGGAAAGTGCGGTCTTTAGCTGCACATGTTGCCTCCATGAGTAAAATCAAGTTCCTTTACAAAGGGGAGAATTAAGTAGTCAGCCAGCAGTATCTACCACGTGAAACTTTCAATGAATATAAAAATTCTTTCTACTAAATGACACCCTCTAATAATCCAGTCCTCAGCAGTATATAATTCTTTAATATTTTTTGTCTTCCTTAAATTTTCACCTAATTGTGTGAATATAGGTTTGTATTAGTAGAGGTATGAATATGCATGTGCATGCTCACCTCTCTCTCCCTCTCTCTCTCTCACTCTCTCTCTCTCTCTCTCACACACACACACCCTTTGTGAATCCACATGCCTACAAAGTTTGCTTACTGGTTTTAACCTTTCAGGTTTTATGTTAAAATATATTGACTCAATAATCTTGACGATACAATTTTCTGCTTGTTCCTTCAATTTGCCATTTATACAAAAAATAGAATTCTTATAGATCTTAAAACTGCAACAGAGAGGGAAGCTGTCATTTTTCAACACTGTATCATCAAAGCCTGGATAATTCAGACTGACATTTTCAGCTTGAATATTAAGCTATTTAGAGAAGTGACTCTTCATCCTGGCTACACTCTAGAATGAAATGTGGAGCTTTTGAAAAATATTTATGCCTTCCAGCCCAGTTGAATGAGAATCTCTCCACAGATTATTTTAATGTACAGCCAGGTGGGAAAGTACGGGTGTAAAGTTGGAGAACCAGAGTTACAACCCTTTATCACCCCACCCAGCCCCCTACACACACCCCTCCACAGCCAGGAAAAAAATAGAAGAATTAACATTTAAAGTGAGTAAAATGTCAGACTAAAATCAGAATGTACTGGGTAAGCCTATGCTTTGGGGCAAGTGTTTCTTTAGAGCAGTGGTTCTCAGTCCTGGACGCAGACAAGAATCACCCAGAGCCTTGCTATTCAAAGCACTGGCATCACCTGGGAACTTGATGGAATCACAGATTCTCATGCTCCACTCAAGACCTACTGAATCAGAAACTCTGGAGGTGCGGCCTGGAAATCTATGTTTTAACAAGCCCTCCAGAGGGTTCTGAGGTTCACTAAAGTTTAAGAACTGACCCACATTTAAAAAGATTATAATAACTATGCCTGGATCCTTTCCCAGGCCAACTGACTCTCTGGCCAGTGGTGCCTAAATCATTAAGGTTTGTCTTTTATGCTCTCTGGGTGATCTAATGCACAACCAGCATAGTTACCACTGCCAAAACCACAGCTAAAAGCTGACTGCAGAGACATATTTACCCAGAATTAGTTATCCTAATCAGCAATGTGCTAGCAAATGTTTTAACTACCGGCAGAGGTGGGGAAGCCCTGATTTGTAGCATTTGCCAGTTTCCTCCCACCACGGCTGATTTCAAGCTACTAAAGAAAAGTCATTAAACTGGGAACTGGGATGAGGTGTATACGACCTGCCCTCCAGAGCCATCGAGAGCTGGCTCCAGCACACAGTGCCCCAAGTTGTTGTTGCCAAAATTGCTTTCAAAAGTATTTGATACAGTAGCCCAAGTTGTTCTGTTGTGTTTGTCATTAAGCCTTGACATTTTATCTCAACCATTTAAAATCCCTAAGAAATGGACTTGAGGACACGGGGAGGGGGAAAGGTAAGCTGGGATGAAGTGAGAGAGTGGCATGGACATATATACGCTACCAAACGTAAAATAGATAGCTAGTCGGAAGCAGCCGCATAGCACAGGGAGATCAGCTTGGTGCTTTGTGACCACCTAGAGGGGTGGGATAGGGAGGGTGGGAGGGAGGGAGACGCAAGACGGAAGAGATATGGGGATATATGTATATGTATAGCTGATTCACTTTGTTATAAAGCAGAAACTAACACACCACTGTAAAGCAATTATACTCCAATAAAGATGTTAATTAAAAAAAAATCCCTAAGAAATTCTTTTGTATTCCAGAAACCACATCAAGAAACATCCTTATAATTCTGAAACTCTAATTTTCTTACAAATCTTGAAATTGATATTTGTAGTTCAGAAACTGAAAAATATAATAGCCACCATTTATTGATCACTTATCTGATTTAGGTGATTTATCTATCAATTTTCACAACAACATGAAGAGATATTACTTACTCCTATCTTACTTATGAAGAAATCAGGGTCAGAAAAATCTAGAAACCTCCCCAAACCACACATGTAATCAGTGGCAGAGCCACGATTAGGACCTAAGTCTATCTGTCTGCAGAGGGCATATTCTTGAGCAGCATGCTTGAGCTAAGTTGTGGCAAAAGAGAAGATATTTTCAGGGAACCCAGGAGAGTTGATAATCTACAGAAAGAAAACTGGGTACAAACCTGTTTCAGAAATCCTCATAGCAACAAGAAATGAGCAGCTGAGCTTATAGCAATTTATGATAGGCTGTTATTTTGAATTAGAGAGGTTGCTCAGGGTTTTGTAATTAACCTTTCCTTCCTTTATTCTTTCATTGCACTTTGTACCTTCATTATTAAATAGTAAGTTCCATATGTTACCTGTAAATAACCACTGGGTATTTGTATTACATATACGTATAGTAAGATTTTTGAGCCCTGAATAGCTCACACTATCCCAGGCATATTTGTATCTCCTACAGTACCTAGCAAAGTAAACATACAGAAGATTCAATAAAAGTTTGTTGAATACTGGAATTGACACCTTGCCCTTATGTCATGAATAAGCAAATTGAAACAGCTGTTTTAAATCCCTTCTGAAACAAGACAGTTTAATAAAATTTGGGGGAAAAAACCCTGTCAAACAAAAGAAGACATTATTCTCAAATGAATTCTTCCAGAATCTTAGATAATCAAAATTATTCGATGCTGTATCTCATATATCATTATGTTTAAAGTTTGTGACCCTCTACGATCCGATATACTGCATTAAATGATAAGGGCTAACATGCTGTTTAAAGTCTTACTTAAAATTAAAAGCTGGTTCTTAGCTTTCATTCAATGGGAGCTAAAGGAAAATAAGAATCAATCAATACCAAACGACTTCCTGGCCCCTTTTTTTCATCCTTATCTTTCTAAGATTACTTAGTTTTCATATACTACTTTTTCTACTTGCATAACCACAATAAAACATTTCTGCAATACCATCAAATTAGAAGTTACTCAGACTACAATACAAACATGTCCTAAAAACCACATGGCATTTTCTTTACGCTACGGTAATCACAGAATGGGACCTGCCAAATATGAGATCCATTAAAAATTTAAAGGTTTTATATTTTCATGCCATTGGGAAAGTTAACACCAGCAGAAACAACGTTATTGTATATATTTTTCTAAGGATAATCTAACAAAGATATTTCTGCTTCTCTTGATTGCTGAATCTTTCATCTATGATGGAATGAAAAGATTTAATTAATTTTAATTATGTTACTTTATTCTCTCAGCTTAAATACTTACTTCTAAAAGGGAGGAAGAAAGTTACTGTGCCAAGTGGCTATACTTCTAAATTCTTAGTGTTCATAGTTGAACAGAGGACAAGAATTTTCATAGTTGAAAAAAGAGTATGTAGCATTTGACAGCAGTCATGAAAGTGGAGATAGGTCTCTACTTTGTGAAGTTACTTTTCCGTATACTGTGTATCAGAAATGTTAATGAAGGCAAGAGAAAAGATCTTAAACTCCAAGAATTTTTTTAAAAAATCACGACTATATTCAATATTCTGTGATAAACCATAATGGAAAAGAATATTTTAAAAAAAGAATGTCTCTATGTGTATAACTGAGTCACTGCTGTACAGCAGAGCTGGCACAACACTGTAAACAAACTATACTTCAATTAAAAACAAAATTTTTTTTAAATCGAAGTTTGGAGAACTTTCTGCCTCAACTTTATTGCTGCTGGTGTTGACTTTCCTGATGGTATGAAAACATAAAACCTTTCATTTTTAATAGATCTCATGTTCAGCAGATCACCTTCTATGTTCCAAAACATATTTTCAAAGAACATAAAACCACGGTGGGCTTGAAGCACTGTGGTCTCACTTGTGGCTGTTCCTATGGTTGTTTATTCAAGAATAGATTCTCCTAAACAGCAAAGTTTGACAGCCCTGACAACTTTATGCATATATGACTTTTAGACACTTTCGTTTTCCATTTTCTTTTTTTAAAAAATTAATTAACTGCTTTGTTAAGAGGAAGTAAATAGACTGTGGGACTTAAGGCAACTCATATAATGCTTCTGTGAGTCAGGTTCCTATAAATGGAGAAAGCGCTCCCAGCTTGATCTTTTTTTTTTCTTTAGGCACAAGAAAAGTCTAAGTAATGTTCATAATTACGGTGACCATATAATCCATCGTTCAAACCATGATATTTTTGAGAGTGAAAGAGCACAATTAATAATCATGCCAGGAAAACAGTCATAAAGCAGGACTGTCTAGAATGAATCGAGACATATGGTCACCTTCTCTATAAAGCTTTGTTGTCAGAAGAGGATGAGAAACGCCAAGACACATCCAGTTGCTTTGTTAAAGTTTGCTCTAAAATGAGGCACAGTGAAGAATATAGCACATTCTCAGGGAACTTAGCCCCCTTTAGTAACTCACATCAGTATGTAGCTCAGTGCCTTCTGTCCCGAAACACAGATACTATCTGCTCATCTCAGAACTTTGAGCACTTCCAACAAGAGGACCATTTTTCTATTTCTTCTTTCTAATTTATAACATTCTAAAATGGGGCTGCTGTGTTGCCCAACTCCAGGGTCACAACACAAAGAACACAACGTGAATGACGCCTCTTGGAGTTGTGCATCATGGTGGCCTTTCCCTTCTTCCTGGCAATCAAACAGATTTAGAAAGAAGGAGAGACAGGGACTTCCTTGGCAGTCCAGTGGTTAATACTCGCCCTTCCAATGCAGGGGGCACGGGTTTGATCCCTGGCCAGGGAACTAGATCCCACGTGCCCGAATCTGATCGGCTGGTTTCTGGCAACACTGGTTGTGTGTTCTTAATCGGCATCAAACAGTCAACAGCCTGTCTATACAGGCTGAGGCGATGGTGACGGATTTCTCTTCTCTCTCCCCACTATTGTTTTGCGTGCAGAGATTCCAGCCAGCTACAACAGCTTCACAACCAAGTCTTACTGGAACAACAGCAGTTGCAAAACCCATCTCCTTCATCTCCTAAGGAGTTTCCTTTCAACATGAGTGTTTCAACCTCCACTGCTGCCCCAGCGGTGCCAATGTCCGACAAGCAGGTGAAGGCCCCTTCATCACAGACATTCAGCTTGGCCCGGCCAAAGCACTTCTTTCCCTCCACAAGCACGACCGCAGCCACTGTGTCCCCTTCCAGCTCTCCAGTGTTCACCCTGATCAGCACTCCTCAAGCCATGCAGAGGACAGTGAGCAAAGAAAGCCTCTTAGTTCCTCAGCCCTCGGCGCAAACCAAATCTCTGGGAGGGGTTTCAGTCCAAAACGAGCCACCTCCTCCAGGTCCGACAGAGCCAGCACAACTGCCACTCACATTTTCCATCGCCAGCGGAAACCAGTTTCAGCCCCACTGCGTGTCCCCAACTCCTGTCTCTCCCACCAGCCGGATTCAGAACCCAGTGGCTTTCCTCAGCTCCGTCCTGCCTTCTCTCCCTGCCATCCCACCCACCAATGCCATGGGGCTGCCTAGAAGCGCACCATCCGTGTAAGTGTCATTGAGGTTTCTTGATGTAAAAGATGTCATTTAAGAATGGACCCATATAAGAGTAGCTTGGTCTGGGACAGGACTTTCATTTAGTGAATTCCTACATAATCCAATCTCTTTGACACAAAATGGATATTGAACACCTTAGGACAAAAGGACATGATTACTTTAAATAACGTTTTTATAATTTAAATACCGAAAACACCTCGACACACAGATTTTCTGGGCAGTGCTCAAGGTTTGCTCGCAAGATGCACTCCGTAAGTGCCTGATGGCTCCTGGCTCTGGTTGCCATGCCAACCACTCTGGTTTCTAGGCCTCTGTACCCTGGCCAGTGCTTTTCATGAGTGATTTAGGTGTGAATTTATTTTACAGGCCATCCCAGGGACTAATGAAGAAACATATAAAGTCTTCCCAACCAGTGAATGATGATTACATTCGTGAAACTAAGAATGCAGTGATTCTAGACTTGGGGAAAAAAATGAATTTCAGTGATGTCAGATCAAACCAGCAGGTAAGATTGTTGGGTTCAGACGGTTTACTGGAATTTCTTTGTAAGGAATGTAAGTTTGCTTAATTCAGTCCTTGGATGCTCAGGTCACCTGACCTTGGTGAAGCTGACACTGCAGTTTTGGAAGGCAAAGCACAGACTGTCCATGGTTCACGTAGGAAACTCGTCCACATGGATCCACAGTTCTTGATTTAGCCCGGTAGTTAATTCAGTTTACTTGTCTACGTGCGTTTACCTAGAATAGTGTATGTTAAGGAGAGAGACTAGATAGTCTGTTTTCCATTCCAACAATCCTCAGCTCAGTATTGGCAAACACTGTCACATCTTTGAGACATTTCAATATCTGAGCCTTGAGATGACCTAGACTTTAAGGAACTCTGGGGTTCCAAGCCATCCTTTATCTGGCTGCTTCAATCTAATGTGCTTGGGGGTTTGCTCACCAGTTCCTCTCAATCTTTACATTAGGTTGAAGCACGTGAAATAGCCATTAGCCAATATCCTGTGTTTCAACCTGTACAACTCCCTGCTTTCTAGGAAGTGTTTACACGGAAGGAGAAAAAGGAAAGTCATCTGTAAGCATCACATAAAAGAAAGACTAAGTATTTTATTGGAGCCATTTATTTTTGCTTTTTGTAAGGTGGTTATTTTTTAAATGCAGATTTACATTTTAATAATCTAGCTCTTGGTTTATTTCCCCAGGTGGGAACTGATAAAATCTATTTTAAGTATAACATAAAATTTCAGTGAAAACTATATACCAAATATTGTGGAATTTGTGACATAAGTGACCCCTGGAAACAAGGCTCCAGACTCCCCTGACCATATGCTGTTTTCCTTCATGTTTCTATCTCTTACTTCCAGTGGAGCCATTGATATACAGTATTTTACTATTGTGTTATATGTTGGACAATTTTTACTGAGTGGATTCTCTTGAAAGTCATGCTTAAAATGCTTAAAATAATAATGCTTAAAATAGCTTAAAATGCTTTTTAAAATTGACTTTAAATTATTGACTTGAAGCAGGATATTTAAGCTTGCCATAATTGAGTACACTTTTCATGTATTATCTCGTCAAATTACATATATTTCTGGGAGGCAAACACCAACGTAACTATTCTTCTCTTCCATCTTCTAGACAGAGAAACTGAAGCACAGTTGTCAAACTGTCAGTGGTAGAATGAGAACCAGAGCCCTGGTCTCCAGGACACTTTCACATTTTCCCTGAAACTCTGCAGCCTTTTTGCAGTTTTACGACAAATACCTCCAAGCCCCATAAACGTTGCTCTGTCTAGCACAGATTTGTTTTCCTATAATACTGTCATCACAGTTGTGCTTGTTAATCCTTCTAAGTGTCACTGAAATCAGAGCTGTGTTCAGCCTATGTCTTTAACAACTCAGACAGGGAGCAATTAGAACCCTGTAAAAATGATACCAGGTCAGCATACAGGCTGTTTGGTTTTACTTTTATGGTTACTCTGTAGGTAGATCCATGTTAATCCATTGCCCCCACTCAGAGGAAAGTAAGGTTTTTCTCTTAATTACCTGAAATGTGAGTACATATAAACATGAACTTCCATGAGTGGAGTGCCATAAACCCAGCAGAACTCTTTATTAAACCTCCATCATGAATTATCTTCAGGGCTCACAGCAGGAACTTGGAGTCCCAAAAAGCATCTCAATCCTCTTCATATTTCAGTGAAAACTATATACCAAATATCTGTGACACATCCGTGTTCTTCTGAGTGTTATTATGGTATATTAATTACAGAATTGATCTTACACAGCATTCTAGGCCAGGGATCATGAAAGCCAAGCTGCATAAATGCAATTCAGGAAACTAAGGAGCTGTCTGAGATGGAATGCTTGCATTAGGTTGGTAGATGTTGATTCTGAGAAAGTTTTGAGAAATAAATGATGACCATATTATAATATTGCTTTGTCCATTGCTGCCTTGGGAAATGACAGTGAAAAAGTCATGAAGCACTGTCTAAATGTATCGTGGCCCATTGAGGAAGTTAAGAAGAAGAAAATTTGCTGAGAAAAAGTGGAGAACAATCATAAAGAAACATGGGTATTGACAGCCACCTCCACCTGCATTTTGGGGACACAGGGGTCAAAGTGATCTGTTTTCTTACTCCCATATTAGCCTGCACATACAAGGGGGAAGCAAATGATTCCTTCTGAAGAGTACTCATTTGTTTTGTTTTATCTTGCTTTGACCACTTTTAGGTCCAGAAAGCTGGACTCTCTTGCCCTATGTTATTCCTAAGCAGATGAAGAATAGTAAACGTTCTAAAGCGTTTACGTGTTACGTTGAGCATGAACGTAAACCAAAGGTCCTTGAACAGTTAATATTATTGACTATAAAAAATGTCCTCCCCAGAACTCAAACTTCTAAGTTAATGCTTTAGAAATAGGGTTTCTTTGACGTATCTGCCACCTTGTATTTCTCTGCTGTAATACTTCAGCATTTATCCTCAAACTCATTTTATATAACATCTTCAATTAGCAACTAGCATTTGCTGGTTGACTCTTAGGACTTTGTGTGATACAAAGGTGTCATCCTTTCAGATGTTCATATTTATTAAACTGTTTAGCTTTCTAAACCGATAAAGATTTATAGATTTTAGGCTGCATCATTTCTTATTTTGAAGGGTATCATTCACCACCAGTGGATCTTCACTGGACATCACTTGGTTTAGGTTAGCAAGGTGAGTCTGAGAGGTCAGAGGAACCCAGGATCACACAAAATGTGATGGAACCTTCACAACCAACGATTTTAATGCCTACATGACTTAGTATGACGTTCTGCTCCCAGTAAATAGTTGGTGACTGTTAATGTCTAAAGCGCACACACACACACATTTAATGTCTTATTTCAACTTTCCTCCTTGACCTCATTTCTCTGGAAACTTTCCCATCTCTTTATTCTGCTCCTCCCCCCCATTTTTTAAATGAAGGCTTCATTAAAACTGCCTGTGGTTCCCAGATACTACCCTATATGACAGAGGGGGGAAAAGATAAGTACCTAATTCTTGCTCTGCCTTTTTTTCCTCTAATCTCCTTCTTCTCTAAACTGCTTAGTCATTTCTTCTATTTAAATCTTACCTCTTTCATCTCTGACCATGAATTCTTTATGAAAATTCTCTCTTGAGGGCAAACAGTCTTGCGATCTGTTCCTTTTCTAATAAGAATTCAACGTAGTCATTGGCCTTATGTTGCTCACTGTGGGCACTGTAGGACCCTGGGTGCTGGAATAGTGAAGTGTCCCCATGTCACCTGCTGTGGGCCCACCCAGGATGCACCAGTCACAAGCTCCCTGAGAGCGGGATTGGCAGGGGGTGGGAGGGGGTCTTGTTCATTGCTGCACCCCTGCTGTATCTGGCCCAGAGTAGGGGCTCAGGGAATATCTGCTGAATTAACTCACAACTTTGGGATTTACATTAATTTCAGATAGGATAACCAAACTTTTGACCAAGGGGAAAGTTTTGGATTTGTTGCATCTGTATGGAAAATACCTCACTTAACTATAGAGATTCTGATTATACCTAATTATAGACATTATCTACTATGATAACAATCTATTTTAATCAACTGACTAAAAAGATGAAAGCCTTTTTAAAAAACACACTGAAATTAAGCAAAACTCTGGTGTTAACTGAACATTTAAGTATAAAATAAATCTGTGAACCATTTAGTAATTATTTATTCTTAAAGACAAAATCTGGATTTAAAGTATTTTTATGCTCCTTGAAGGTAGAGTGTGTGTTTTATAGAATGCCGTGTCCCCAGTGCCTACTATAGTATTCTAAGAATTTGGCAGCAGGGACAGGGGGTAAGCCATGAAGCCTGGTTATTTCTATTGAAGGAAGCATGTAGTATTGGATAAATCATAAAAGAAGACATCCTCTGTGTAGGTTAACCTCCAAGTTAGTCTAGGAATCTCTTATCTGCTGTCCATACTGTGGCTCACCCAGGAACAAAAGGAGAATACTTTCTCTAACACATAAAACTTCTTTTAGTGAACACTGTACCCAGAGTTGGTTGGGAACCCTTTGGGCAGGCTCTTCCAGCTAGTTTGATCCTATCTGATTATTTGCCCCTGAGGCCCAGACTCAGACCCAGAGTAGAGGAAGCCAGCAGCACGCTCAGGGCAGTGAGTGCCAGATCATGGTCCACGTTTTGGAAATCTGGAACCTTGGCAATGCCGTATCTGATTGGGTTGTGTCATTACACTGTGGTTCTTAGCAGGAGGAAGGCACTCTCCACCACTCTGACAATTTGAAGAAAACTTCTGCAGATGTGTCCCAGAAACCAAATGCCTCAAGTTGTCAAACTATCAGCCTTAAGAGGATTATCTTTAAAGAAAAAAAAAAAAGGAATTATATTTTCAAGTGGCATACTCTTCTGATGTAATTTTTTTAGCTTTTCATTTTCTTTCGTAGAGCAACTGAAATTCTATGCAATTCATTTTCACTTAAGGTCTTTAACATAAGCCTGGAAAGGATGGGCCATATGTCTTTGACTTGCTTGCCACACAGACCAGATTTACACAGAAAAATATTCTCTCCTTTGACAGACATCACCTACAAGCAGCTGACGCAGAAACTCCTCCTTTTACTCACAAAGGGGACAAGGCAAGGGAAAATGGAGAACACAGCCCAAATCCAGTTCTGGAAATTCAAAGTGTACAGCTGCTGACAGTAGATCAGTAGTACAACCTTTGTGCAGAACAGTGCAGAAAGCACATTCAAATTTAACTTAAACACACTGCTTGTTTGCAAATGTCCTTACAAAATCTGAATCCCATCAGTCACAACTTGGCATGACAACCCTGATTTATGTATAAGAGGATTAGTTATCCTTGGAATAACCAACTCTTAGTTGCAAAGCACTACCAAAAAAAAAAAAAAAAAGAATTCCTGCTCTGGGGATGGTGTCCATCTTTGTAAACATCTCAGTTGTAAAGATTCACTGCTTTAGAAACAGGTCACATACCCCTTGCCACACAGTTACACGGGTTTCCTTGTTCCTGAGGTTCAACTTCCCAAATATTTTACGAAATCTTTCATGGAAACTCCTTGACCTACAGTACTCTTACTTTGTTGTGCATCTGTAACTTATACATTATACCACATAACTGGTACCTTCAACAACTGTATCTTAAAAGCAATTTTATTTTTTTCTCCCTTTATCCCTTTAAATTTATCTAGTGGGGCTAATCCTTCCCCTGGCAATCTCAAATGTGAGGTAATCTCAAAACCATTTTGACCAATTTTAGTTCATATAAGGTTCTACATTTACTTTGTTGCAAAGTACAACCTTGATCGAGTAATACAAAATGACCAGTCCTTGTGGTAACCAACACCCCAATCCTTATTCAAAAATAAGATCCCACACACAAACGCCCCCATCCACACCTCACACCGCACACCCCAGGGACCTCTACAAATGGGAAATCTAAAGCCAGGAAGGAAGTATGGCCAGCTTCTCTCTTTTTCACTCCCTCCTCCCCTGCTTCACTAACTGCTGTTCCCAACTCCTTCCTTTCCCAGCCACAGAGGGACAAAAGCTGACTCCACACTGGCTCTGTCTCATATGTGGCCCATATGTGTATGACAGGAACCATCACAAGTCCTCTGACCTGACACAGTGCAGTAGTGTGGGCCACTGAAAGCAACCTTCAGCTTGCCCACCAACAAAAACCCTCCTTGCTCCTCACTCTACATTTCTTAGGCAGGAGTCAGATACCAATCCACTGGAGGAACACAATAAACACTACAAATGGGTCTATTTAATCTCTCTCAACAAACTGGAGGTGAAAGGCAGGTACTCTGGGGGTAGAGGTGAAGGTGGAGGTGGGACACTCACAGACATTAATAGCTCTTTCCAAAGTCTTCTCACTGGATTTTCTCCCTCCTGACTCTTTCGTATCTCTGATGAAGGTGAAGAATATCAATCATCTAACCTGTCCTTAAGCACCTGCTTTGAAATTTCTGGAGGATACCTTGTCTCCCAACTCACTTGTTTTTTGATATCTAACTCATCTTGGTGCCTCAGCAGAATACAACTGTATCCTCAGTACATAGTTACAAATGGTATATTTTAGATAACTCATTGAGTGTTCTGTTTTCATCACCTCCCAACCTGTAGTACTGGTAGAATAGTAAATACGTAACCGATATGTGTACATTTATAGAAAAACAAAACCTGCGGATTTTCATCATATTGCTTCCATAGTTCCTTTGGTTAAATCAATTCAAACATTTATAAATTCCATAAAATCAGGTCCCAACTTGGTAAAATCAAGTTCCTAAAAATATCTGTTTGGAATACATGGAGACAATGTGGTATTTGTATTCTCAGGCAAGTGCTCAAAAGCCTTAGGTATCACCCATTTGTTCCTCAAGTATAGATATAATCATAACTTACCACAATGTACAGTAATACTTGTTTGGAAAAATTAGATCATACTTTCAATATAGAATTTCAGGAATTCATTTCCCCCCCCCATAATAACTCTGACAATGTAATTAGCCAGGAACTTACCAGCCCTCACCCATCATGCAGTAGGAGAAGCTGCAGAGAAGGTTCTTTAGCTTGGAGCAAGGACTCCACTAAAATAGTGGCTAGAGGCGGTATGGAATGGATTGGGAATTTGGGGACTTAAATGAAACAAGATGAGAAGCCATAAGAAGCTAAGACCCCTTGCCACCCTCACAAAAAGCCTGGGTTATCCTGAACTCCAGGATCTGTGTGTGAGGTTTGCAAACTATATGAATTATGCTTTTGACTATTATTTTTAAAATAATACAGCTATTTAGCACCTACCTCACATAGTAAGAGAATAAAATGACTCATTGGTTTTACTCCTAAACATCCAAAAAATAAACAAATTTGTTAAAAGGAAAAATAATACCCAGTTAGGAGCATGAATGCAATTCAACAAGGAAAAAAAATATATTCCTTATGGGATTTTAAAATGTCAAGACTAGGAAACATTTCAAATTTGTGGGATTAGTTAATGTATTTATGGAAAATATACTCGCTGTATAGTATTAGGTTGAATAATTTGAAATTGCTGATATTTTTACCTCTTTTAACCCTCAAAAACGGCAATTTCATGTAGTTCAAACTAATAAGTAGATAGTTGGAAGCTTTAAGTATTAACTTAAAAAAAAAATCCAAAATGTAGAAAATAGTCTTAATACTTTTAAACCAAATTGGGTTTCAAATTAGAAGTGAACAATCTTTTACTTTAATTAGTTTGTTTATCTGATTAAAAATTAATACGCTTCACTGGAGATTAATCATTTTTCTACCCTGAAAGAGCTGTAGATGTATTTTGTTCACCCAGTCTGAGATGAGGCCGAGAGGGAAGATTTAAAATTGGTTCTAAGAAATTAAAACCAAGAAACATTTG
Source organism: Tursiops truncatus (assembly GCF_011762595.2). Lineage (NCBI taxonomy): Eukaryota > Metazoa > Chordata > Mammalia > Artiodactyla > Delphinidae > Tursiops > Tursiops truncatus. The sequence continues at coordinate 63,261,196 of NC_047049.1, read as the reverse complement.
GTGTCCGTGTTTCCTAAGTTCCAATTCTGCACAAATTCAGGCGATGATATGTATAAGACAATAGCTAGAGGACATGAATGATGTGATTTAATAGCTTGAGAACATATCTCATGAGTCCTGAACTCAATTACTCTGCCTACGACTAGGGGGCAAATCAGCCATGTGCTCCCAAATTCCACTTTAGGGGCATCCTAGAACCATCTCCATGGGGCCTACCTAAATCATAAAATTATGGTTAACTAGAGTCACAAGTTTAACCAAAGGGCTCACCCTCACCCCAAGCACATGGCTCCAGATTCCTCAAAGATACAGTAGTGTTGGAACAAGTGATGGCTCCCATGTCATTCATGTATCCTTTCATTCTTCAGATACTCATGGAGCACCTGCCATGTAGCAGGCACTCACTATTCCATATATGGTTGATATAGTGGGATGCAAGACAGACAAGAGCTCTGTTTTTCTGATGCTAACATTCTAAGGCTTAGATATATTCAATCATTCAATCAATATACAAACAAGAAAAACACAAGATAGCAGTCCATGCTCTGTAGAGAATTAGAATTGAGAGTTACTTTAGATGAAGTGGCCTGGGAAAGTTACTTTAGGGAGGTGACATTTAAGCTTGATAGAATAGGGCAGGATAGGGAATCAGAGGAATCCAGGATAAGTTCTAGATTTAGGTTAACTCGGTGCACTCAAAGTGTGGTCTTAGACCTGTGCCAGTCTGCAAGCTGTCATCTCTCCACCTTGAGATAAGTATGGAAATTGAAGGTAACCATTAAGAAGTTTCTAGAGCATTTGACAGAGAAATTTTATGTCTACTGAATATAATAATTCTGCATGCTTTTTCTATTTTATTTTTCTAGTAATTCATTTTTATTTTATTTTTCTAGTAATTCATTTTTATTTTATTTTACAAGAGTACAGGTTGAAAAAATCTATTTTTAAAATCTGGTTTTCACCATAGGTAATGTGAGAAACACCAGCTTAACCACTTAATCAAATGGATGAAGAGTGGTGCCAGTTCCAAAGATGGGGAAGAGCAGGGTAGGAGTATCTTCCCTGGGGGACAGAAATCAAGTGCATGTTGTTTGGACCATGCTAAGCTGGTCCATGGGTGCACCCATGAGGCACCCAAGCCATGACAGAGAGTATACTGGTGGGTATATGACTCTCATGATGTAGAGTAGATCACTGGGCGTATGAGTTCTGGGGAGAGACCAAGCTGAGACACATGGATTTGGAGTCATCAGCATACAGAAGGTATCTGAAGCTGTGAGACTGGATGAGATCACCTAGAGCAGAGGAGGAAGAGCTAGTAAAGGAGACTGATAAGGACCAGCTAGGGGAAGAGAAGGAAAACCAGTAGGGTGTCATGGAAACCAACAGAAAAAAAATGTTTCAAAAAGGATAAAGTAGCCATCTGTGTCTAATGCTATTGAAAGGTCAGGTAAGGTAAGAACAGATAAGTGACAACTTATCTGTGGATCTGGCAAATGTGAAGACCCCGACAGCAGCAATCTCAGTGGAACTGTAGGAACATAAGCCTAATTGGAGTATGTTAGTGAGAGAACAGGCGACAAGGAAATGAGGCTATAACAATAGAAAATTCTTTCAAATAGCTTCGTCGTGAGGGCAGCAGAGACACAGTGTAGGCAGACATGGGGTCAAGGGAGATTTATTCAAGACAAGTTTTCCTCAAGTATGCAGACGGGAATGTCTAGTAGAGACAGGAAGCTGGTGATGCAGGCATGTATCAGAATGCAGTTCAGAATAATTTTGCCAAAATACCACAAAGGCAGCTCTACATATTGAAATGGACACTATTAGTAGCTACAAAAATTATACTCCATCTTCATTCCATTCCCTACAATATTCTACCGGGGCTCCATGCTGAAGGTGAGGAATCAGGGTTCACTAGGACAGTTTGGGATTGTAGTAGAAACACAAATCTCCTTCAGTGCTCCATGATGAGGAACTGGAAATGGAACATGCCTGGTTTACTGAGGTTCCACAATGTAAATCTAACATTCGAATCTTAAAAAGTTTCGTCCTCACATTGTATTGATGAACACATTCTTCCTCACCCACAGAAACTGAAATTAAAACATGTTTGCCATTTTGACAGGAGTACAAAATTTCAAGCTTTGAGCAGAGGCTGATGAATGAAATAGAGTTTCGCTTGGAACGCACCCCTGTTGATGAATCAGATGATGAAATCCAACATGATGAGATCCCCACGGGCAAGTGTATTGCTCCCATCTTTGACAAAAGACTCAAGCACTTCCGGGTCACCGAAGGCTCTCCAGTGACATTCACCTGCAAAATTGTTGGGATACCCGTCCCAAAGGTAGGAGAAGATGACCAGCCAGTTGGCCAACCAACAGTGCAAAACTATAGACAGTGCCTTCAAGAAAGTCTTACCAGACTCTAGTGCAGTATCTACAGAGGGAATGAAAATCAATACCAGAAAATTAACAAAGCCCAGGTAATCTGACTAAAAAGATACAATCAGGAATAGAATCATTAAATAGCCAGGCAAAAACAAAATCAGATAACTTATGGGTAAGTTAAAATTTTTATAGAAGTTGAAAATAAATTTCTTAGTCATGATCCTCTATTTTGGGCTATTTATTCTCTCAACCATCAAACTCACCAAACTGATACTTTTCTTTCTATTTAACATCTGCTGAATATCTACAGCCTGCCTGTTGTACAAAGTGAGGTATATTTGCATTATTACTGTTAGGTTGGTAAATGCCGAAAATGTCACATCGTTATCACTGGCTGCTGAAAAATCTTATGAGTCACCAGACTTTTTGGCAGTCAGCTGAGAGAAGGATTTACACCCAGTATGTCTACAGCAGGGAATCTATCCACTCGACTTTCACAAACATTAACATGGCGTTAGTATGTATGATTAGGTAACCAGGAAAGGTAGAGAAGGGCAGCTTCAACCAGTACTTTAACTCCCCTGTCTTTGAAAGATCTCCATGATACATGCAGAACTTAACTTGAAAACTATGTATAGTTAAATTTTAGTCAGAGGAGAAATTTAGCAATTTAGCAATTGAATCCTGGCCTCATTCCATTTGGTATAATAAACCATACTATCCTTTCAAGTAAGGTCAGCTATTCTAGGCCCTGAGATCTCGGGGCCTTCAGGAGACTTGAGTTTGTAAAAGGATAATAGGAAAAGTTCCAGGCTCCCGGTTTTAATTATTTTGCCTCTGAAGACATGTCTGGTCCTTAGGGTGGCTTTTTAAGTAATTATAAATATAATAAAAATAATCAAAAGCTTTATCTCAATCCTAAATTATACCTAATTTCTTACTTAAATATTGTATATGTACAAGTGGAGGATCATATTATACTGTCATTTGTAATATGTTTAAAAATTGTTTTCTAAGTGTTGTATAAGGGATGGGTTACTAGCTGTAGAGATGGCAATCAATCCTTGCCTTATCCTACTCCTTGTACCATTATCCTCTAAAGACGTACAGAACAGGGACTCCCCTTGTGGTCCAGTGGTTAAGACTCCACGCTCCCAATGCAGTGGGCACAGGGTCCATCCCTGATCAGGGAACTAAGATTGTGCATGCTGCATGGTGCAGCCAAAAAAAAAAAAAAGATGTACAGAACAGTGTGTATTCTCCTTGATTATTTTTCATTTCAGGTTTACTGGTTCAAAGATGGGAAGCAGATTTCAAAAAGAAATGAGCACTTCAAAATGAGGCGAGAAGGAGACGGGACATGTTCTCTGTACATCGACTCCACCACCGGCGATGACGACGGCAATTACACCATCATGGCGGCCAACCCCCAGGTAGAGACGCAGGGTTCCACGCTGTACTGCACTCTGAGGAAGGAGCGGTTCATGTCATTGTGAATAAACCTTGAGAAGTGCAAGTTACTAAGGATTTCTGAGGAGAATGAATAAGGAGCATAGAGACTGTGTAACTAGAGCACAGTATCACAACTTATAAGACCACTTAGCCACTGATGGGTCACGCCACCCTTCAGCCTTTGTCAAAGGACATTAGTAGTATCTACTCACTAAGTATATGCCCCAGACCTATTGGAGTAAATCTTGTTTTGATCAACTCATTGACTCTCTTGAAGAGTCAACAAATTATTCTAACAAAGAATGATTTGCGAGCTTCCCTGGTGGCGCAGTGGTTGAGGGTCCGCCTGCCGACGGCAGGAGATGCGGGTTTGTGCCCCGGTCCGGGAGGATCCCACATGCCGCGGCGAGGCTGGGCCCATGAGCCATGGCCGCTGAGCCTGCGCGTCCGGAGCCTGTGCTCCGCAATGGGAGAGGCCACAGAGGCCCGCGTACCGAAAAAAAAAAAAGATTTTCTAGTTTTTGTTCTTTAGAGAATAAGCAAATTACTTGTGAATATCCCTCACTCATAAAAAAAATTTTTTTTGGTAAAAGTTGGAAAGCCATAATCTTTCACTTTCCTTTTCTGAAGAGACCAAGACTTAAAATTCCCCTTAAAGATGTGGCAGAATAAATATCTTCAACTACTACTATAATAGGGGGTACAGAACTATAATTTCCACTCACCCACTCCTCCTATTAAAATGTTAGTTTTGAAGATAACCTCTATTGAGGAAAGTATAAAAATACTTGACCATGATCTCTGCATGTGCCCACAAATAATGCTAAATGCACAAGATTTCACATTTTTTTACATTTATGTCTGTTCATTTCTCGGCTTAAAAATGAAAGTCACAATATTCTTAAAAATCGTTTCCCCTGGAATATTAACAGTGATTTAAGGAGTTATATTGTTTTCATCACCCCTCCAAAAAAAAATAAAAAACTCATAATAGTTAGCCAAAAAGTTCATAATGTTCTGGTCCATAAGAATGTATATGTAGTGAAAACATGTAGAATTGTTTTTATTTATTTTAATCTCCTTCATTTTCTGTTTCTCAGGGGAGAATCAGCTGTTCTGGCCACTTGATGGTACAAGGTTTGCCCATTCGAAGTCGACTAACAGCTGCTGGTCAGCCTCACAGGTAAAGACAGTAAGAATCTCCCTTCTCTAGCCCCTCCCAAGCAGCCACCCACCACAATGAGCACTGAAGTATCTGGTCTACAAATTGTCACCTAAAGTGTAGTCCTCCACCTGCAGCACCAGCATCACTTGGGAGCTTGTTGCAAATGCAGAATCCCAAGCCCCACCTAGACATACTGATCAGAATCTACATTTTAATAAGATCCCCAGGTAATTCATAAGTGCATTAAATTTGAGAAGCATTGGTCCACGGCACACTTTTAATGGTTCAAAAATTGCAACCATCAGTAGCACCTGTGCACATAATATATAAATTAGACTCTCTGAATTAAATTACCTTGTCTTTAAAAACCAGAAACCGTTAATGAGTATATGTATACTGATAAAAGATTTCTGTTGTTGTTATTGTCTCCAAGATAACAGTTGTCTCCAACACAGCAACTGACTTTCCTCCTCTCCGATTTTACTAATCACTAAGAAGAAAGAGCCTGGCTTTCTCTCGAGTCTTACGGTGCCACAAAGTCTTAGCAAAGCATTTCATAGTTGCTGACTTACCAAAGGGACAAAAATAGTGACCCATGTTTCAGATACAGTATTTTACCACCGTTGCAACTCTACCTTCTTGTTCAGTTGTTTTTTTTTTTCCTTCTTCAAGAACAGCTGTTACTGTGGTCAGTCTTAACCAGTTTAAGTTCATGATCATCTTTAATGGTCTGACATAATTTATTAGCCAGGTTAAATTTTATTACTCAGAGACACAGGGATTGCAGCTGCCTTGTTCTGGGTGATAAACAGGACTTCTCTTTTGGCTCTTATTTGAGGTTCAGATTGAATACTGATTTCTTTATTCTGAAACTTCTGAACAACTGGTCAAACCCAAGGCAAGGGGAGCTGAGTCACTTAACCCAGAATGACTTCAGAGAGAAAGAAGCTAAAGCCTGTTTATTTAATTACAGATCTCACAAGATAACCCTACAGTGGGTGAGATAGCTAGTACTTTGCTTTTTACATCAGCTCCACACTATTATTTATTATCCCTTCATGGTCCAGCCACCCCCACCCCCCAAAAAAATCTTTCTCCAGGACCGAGAGCCATGCCTAAATGTCTATACTGTCATAAGTTTTGAAGTGGTTTCTATGCGTAATGCCTGAACATGCTTGCTGTTTTAGAGTAAGGTCCCGAGCGCAAGAAAGAGACAAAGAGCCCCTACAGGAACGATTTTTCCGACCACATTTCCTGCAGGCTCCTGGGGATATGGTAGCTCACGAGGGGCGCCTCTGTCGCCTGGACTGTAAGGTAGACTCTAGTACACCATTCTTGGTTCCAAATCTGTTCATATTTTGTATTTGTTTGTTTGTATGCACCTGTTTTTGTTTGTATTTGTTTTATGGTGGTTGTTTTTTCGGGGAAAGGGGACTGAGGAAGAGAGAGAGAGAGAGAGAGAGAGAGAGAGAGAGAGAGAGAGAGAGCGCGAGCACTTTTTCCCCCACAACATTCTTTTGGAGCATTTAATACCAGACAAAAGTATTTCATAAAATCTTTAAGTGTTTATATCTTAATAAAAGTTACACTGATACTGTACCAAGTTAACTCTATGCTTGTAAAGACAACCAAAGAGGTGATGTAATTCAGACACTTTCCATATGGTACCTGGAAAGTCTTTATTACTATAAAGGCATAAGGATGATTTCTGCAACCTTGAAGTGAATTGCTGTGAGGTACAGCCTTTGAAAACACTAGAGTCATGAAAAGATGGCTCCAAGGCAGTTTATGAAAACAGAAGCTGGTTTCTCATACAACTCAACATCCATCACCTTCAGCTAGTCTACATTCTAACTCTTCCACCAGAAACTAGGTTCAGTTGAACAGTATGAATATTTCTCAGTATGAACAGTAACTTAAGTCACCCCTTCTGTCCATAGAATGCTATGGAGATTCAGACACGAATTAGTAAAGGCTTAAGGTTACGCGTTTATAGAATCCACTTCTCTAGGTGGTTCTTGCTCTCTCATTAGTTACCTAAATAATATTTGGGATTAACGTCTTCCACCCTAAAGCCTAAAAGAAACCCATGACTGGGTCCCACCCCCAAAGATTCTGATTTAATATAGTAAGTGGGCATCAGGATGGTCAAATACTCCTCATGTGATTATGACACACAGCCGGCTTTGAGAACACTGGTTTAATGTCTGTGCCTTTCTTGGCTACCTGTTGCTTATTAGGTGTGTAAGCAATATCTCTGAAACTGATCCCACAGGCCTATTTCATCTATCTATTTAGCTTTTTAATTCTTACTCACTCTAATCTAGAATATAACCATGACCCGAATTGGGGTCCAAATACTATACGGTTTAAATGCATGAGGCCACCCATCTAGACCCCTCTTGTCCCTATGCTCCTGAGGAGAGGTTTCTCGGCACTGACACTCCGTTGCTATCGATGTGGTGCCAGACAAGGATGAAGAATTCAGCCACCAAATAAATCTGTCTGTCATCGATCTGTCATTTGCCTCGTCTGTCCTGTTGCTTATTAGGTGAGTGGCTTGCCGCCTCCGGAGCTGACGTGGCTGCTCAACGGCCAGCCTGTGCTCCCCGACACCTCCCACAAGATGCTGGTCAGGGAGACTGGAGTCCACTCTTTGCTCATTGACCCGCTCACTCAACGTGACGCAGGGACCTACACCTGTGTTGCTACCAACAAAACCGGGCAGAATTCCTTTAGTCTGGACCTCACCGTAGTAGGTAAGGTTTGCTGCTGGGACCCCTAAACGTAACTCCATTACGGAAACATGCAGAGCCTCTGATGTAACCCCTTAGTCCTTTGTCCCATGGAGTCTCATCTTAGTTTCTCCTTCACTGTAATAAGGGCCGTGTTTCCTACGTTGCTTTCGAAAACGTATCAGTAAGCTAAAAACGTAATATGGTACTTTGTGTATATCATGCTTGCAATAAATGGTAGTCATTGTAATTACTAATTGACTATCACTAAATTCAGGTCACTTGCCCTATAGCCCATCACTCCTGGAACACTCCAGGGTCTCCCCCCACCCCAAGCTTCCATGCCTTTGCATCCGTGGTCCCTCTACGTGGAATGCCCTTCTTTGCCTAGCAACCTCCTACTCATTCTCTAAGACTTAATTCAAACGTCACCACAAAGGCACAGTGGATCCACCAGGTTACATCCTCCTCTGTTTCCACAGCACTTAGTAAAGGAGAGTCTCTTACAGCACTCATGGCTTCGGTGTAACTATTTCCCCTTTTGCCTCCCTGAAGACACCATGAGCCTCTGAGGTCAGAGATTCTGACGTTCTTCTGTGTATCTCTGACGTCTGACTCAGTGCCTGGAATGTGGAAGGCACTTGACTCTGTAACTACACAACCAAACCCTGACCTTATAAGATGATGTGAACAAAACACTGTCATGTCCACAGATAAGGACAACAAGTCACTGTCACCTGGGAGGTGCCTGCCCCTCGGGGCAGTAGTCCAGCCAGAATTAGATTTCAGAATGTATGAAATCTTGTGCTGGGCTTTCTCCCGCTGTCTCCCTCGTATGGCCCCTGAAGGAAATCAGGGTAGCTTCAGAATGCTAATCCTCTCTCTAAGCTAGTAGCTGTCTCCTCAGTATATTTTTTTCTTTTTCTCATCCTTAATTCCATCTCACCAACAGAGTAGGAAAAGCTCATTCTGCGAGGACATGGTGATGGGGTTTTACTCTTTTCCCACTGTTTTGCTATTGACTAGGGAACCCTGAGATACGAGGTAGCTTTGCCTTAATTGGTTCTGTGGGGGGGGGGGAAAAGCCTCCTTAGGAAGCATAATTTATGTGTGTGGTTTTTTTTAAATAGTATACGTCTTTCAACTTTTCTGTAGCTATAAAATTTTTTCAAGATAAAAAGTTGAGGTAAAATTAATATATCTTCTACAAAATAAACTCCTCTAAAAAAGAAAAAAGAGATATATTTGGTACATATAATATACTGTTTCTCAAAATTTACTGCTGAGCAATAAAAGAAACTCCCTCAATTCCACACCTACCATATGCATCCCATGTGTGTGACCCAAATCCTTAAGTGTAGTCCCTCATAAGACAGGCAGAGACAGTTCCCTCATTTCTTTTTTATCAAGCTTCATTTCTGGAGCTTTTATCAAGGCAGTGATCTTCACTAAGAGGCTTGAGAAATGTTCTAAAGAAGAGGTAAAGGTGGGTGGGTGCTCACTCTGCTAGATTCCAGAACTGTAATTTGTTTGAGGCATGGACCCCAAGGCACTTACTCTTCAAACTAGCACTGCCCTTCTCTCATTCAGCCAAAGAAGTGAAGAAAGCACCTGTAATCCTGGAGAAACTGCAGAACAGCGGCGTTCCCGAAGGCCACCCAGTGAGACTGGAGTGCCGGGTGATAGGCATGCCTCCACCTGTGTTCTACTGGAAGAAAGACAACGAGACCATCCCCTTCACCAGAGAGAGGATCAGGTACAGGCTCCCCCCTCGGTCAAGTTCACTGAGGCTTGTCAGGCCGCCCAAATAACTCTGTAGCCTTTTGAATCTGGTTTCTTTCACTTAGCATCATGTATTTGTTTCACACGTTACTGTGCTTATCAAGAATTTATTCCTCTCTGTTGCTGAGGGGTAGCGCAGTGTACAGATGTCCCACAGTTTTAAGACCTTAATTTTCAAGCTTAAAAAGGTATGAGGAATTTATAAAGATAGTGCCTATTTTTTGTCATGTGTCTTCAGTCGCATTAGCACACAGAAAACCTTTTGACAGTAAAAAGCTAAAATAAAATAAAGCAAAATAAAATATTAAAGTAATACTCCTTCTCCATCCATCACGACAGGGCTGTTTTTTAAGTAACTTTAAGGATCCAGTTTCTTAAAGTGGGTGCTTTCCTTAATTTCCCCTAAGCATCCTTCATTCTTTGCCATTTTGGTTTTATGCTACAAAGGCAGCTTATGTACAGAAATTTCTACTGAGAATTATTTCTTCACAGTAAACTGAATTTGTCCTAGAAAATATTCGGTTTTACAGAATCTGGGCATCTAAAAAAGTCTATGTACATATAAGTCAGGGTTTTTCTCTGGTAAAATATAAGCAAGAACAGAGAATATTCTTGAGTTAACACTTCAGTGTAAATTAATGAAACGTGTCAAACACAGCCTGAAATTCTGATGTAATTATCTAGGGTTGCAATATGCAGTCAAGGTTAGTTAAGAACCACTGACATAGAGAAAACAGAAGGAAAGAACATGCTGATTTGCTCCTGAACTGTATTAAGCTAAATGCTGCACATGACCATGGATATATTAAGAAATACCCCCTCCACCCTAAAGACTGCATACAAAAACTATTAGAACTGATAAACAAATTCAGCAAGGTAGCAGGATACAAGATTAACATACAGAAATCTGTTGCATTTCTTTACACTAACAATGAAATATCAGAAAGAGAAAGTAAAGAAAAACAATCCATTTTAAAATTGTATCAAAAAAAAATAAAGTACTTAGGAATAAACCTGACCAAGGAAGTGAAAGACTTACACGCTAAGAACTATAAACGTTGATAAAGGAAACTGAAGATGCTACAAAGAAACGGAAAGATGTCCCATGCTCTTGGATATCCCAGCGTGGTATTGGCACAAAAACAGCCATATGGATCAATGGAACAGAATACAGAGCCCATAAATAAACCTACACACCTAGAGCCAATTAATCTTCGACAAAGGAGGCAAGAATATACAATGGAGAAAAGACAGTCTCTTTAGCAAGTGGTGTTGGGAAAGCTGGACAGCCGCATGTAAATCAATGAAGTTAGAACACTCGCTCACACCATACACAAAAATAAACTCAAAATGGATTAAAGACTTAAATATAAGACATGACACCATAAAATTCCTAGAAGAGAACATAGGCAAAACATTCACTGATATAAATCATACCAATGTTTTCTTAGGTCAGTCTCCCAAGGCAACACTGTAGAAATAAAAGCAAAAATAAACAAATGTGACCTAATGAAACTTATAAGCTTTTGCAGAGCACAGGAAACCATAAACAAAATGAAATGAAAACATACGGAACGAGAGTAGATATTTGCAAACAATGTGACCAACAAGGGCTTAATTTCCAAAATATACACACAGCTCATACAGCTCAATGTCAAAAAACAAACAACCCAATCAAAAACTGGGCAGAAGACCTAAATAAACATTTCTCCAAAGAACACAGCCAGATGCCAACAGCCACATGAAAAGATGCTCAACACTGCTAATTATTAAAGAAATTCAAATCAAAACTACAATGAGGTATCACCTCACACCAGTCAGAATGGCCATCATCAAAAAGTCTAAAAATAATAAATGATGGAGAGGGTGTAGAGAAAAGGGAACCCTCCTACACTGTTGGTGAGAATATAAATTGGTGCAGCCACTATGTAGAACAGTATGGAGGTTCCTTTAAAAACTAAAAATAGAGCTACCATATGATCCAGCAATCCCACTCCTGGGCATATATCCAGAAAAGACAAAAACTCTAATTCAAAAAGATACATGCACCCCAATGTCCACAGCGGCACTATTTACAATAGCCAAAACATGGAAGCAATTTGAGTGTCCATCAACAGATGAATGGATAAAGAAGTTGTGGTATATATATATATATATATACACACATACACACACACACACACATACATACATACATACACACAATGGTATACGACTCACCCATAAAAAAGAATGAAATAATGCCATTCACAGCAACATGGATGGACCTAGAGATTATCATACTAAGTGAAGTAAGTCAGACAAAGACAAATATCATATGATATCACTTATATGTGGAATCTAAAAAAATGATACAAATGAACTTATTTACAAAACAGAAATAGACCCACAGACATAGAAAACAAACTTAATGTTACCAAAGGGGAAAGGGTGGGGGGAGGGATAGATTAGGAGTTTAGGATTAACAGATACACACTACTATATATAAAATAGATAAACAACAAGGCCCTACTGTATAGCACAGGGAACTATATTCAGTACCTTGTAATAAATCTATAATGGAGAAGAATCTGAAAAAGTTATATGTATAACTGAATCACTTTGCTGTACACCAGAAACTAACACAGCATTGTAAATCAATGATACCTCAATTAGAAAGAAAGAGAGAGAGAGAGAGGGAGAGAGGGAGGGAGGGAGGAAGGGAGGAAGGGAGGAAGGGAGGAAGGGAGGAAGGGAGGAAGGGAGGAAGGGAGGAAGGGAGGAAGGGAGGAAGGGAGGAAGGGAGGAAGGGAGGAAGGAAGGAAGGAAGGGAGGAAGGAAGGAAGGAAGGAAGGAAGGAAGGAAGGAAGAAGAAAAGAAAAGACCCCATCCACGCTAACAGTCCATCCGTCCCTGGACTCTCGTTTTGGTCTACTTTCCCGTAGCTTTTTAACAAAGTTCTTGTTGCAATGTCCAGCCTGGTTCGGAAAAGAGATTTTCTCTGTACTTTGGTTGTGACAAGTGGGAGTCCTCCTGGGAGGAGAGTGGAGAGGGCAAGAACAGGTCTCAGCCATGGCTACCGACCCTCTTCTTTCCACCTTCAAGTTTGCCCCTGCTGCTTGCTTCCAGCTGAATCCCCTTCCCTCCTGCTAGGGTCAGGGAGGCGAGGAGAAGCACTGCACTGCCTGACTTGCCCGAGTTTCCTGGAGTCCTAAACTCGACAAGGCCGCTTCTGCCCCCAGATACAATACGGATACATTCTTTCTTTTCTCCAGCATGCACCAGGACACGACTGGGTATGTCTGCCTCCTCATTCAGCCAGCCAAGAAATCAGACGCTGGATGGTACACACTGTCAGCCAAGAATGAAGCCGGCATCGTGTCATGCACTGCCAGGTTGGATATATATGGTAAGTATAATGGCATCGGTTGATCTGTGTGGACAGGCAGCTTAAAAATCTTTTTTGGGGGAATTCTCTGGTTGTCCAGTGGTTAGAACTTGGCACTTTCACTGACTAGGCCCCGGTTCAGTCCCTGGTCGGGGAACTGAGATCCCGCAAGCTGCACGGCGTGGCCAAAAAAATCTTTTTTCTTTTAGGATAGATGTAGTATGTTTTCATAAATGAATTGGTTAGATCATATTTTAGTGCTTAAGCGATGGATTTTTTAAGTCATTTTATCCTAGTCACCTCAGGCTTTCGTACACTCTTTCATTTCACTAGAAGGTTAATCTTCTTCCAAAAGAGGTTAATTTTTCTGTACTTCTAATACTAGGAATTACAACTACTTCAGAGTGTACCTGTGCTTGTACTTCTAATCACCCAGCATCTTCATGCCATCTCCTTGCTGCCATGGGTCACCCACTGGAACTCCCTCCCCACTGCCTGTTATTCCCCAGTCATACCTCCACCCAGCAGAATTTTCCAGACCCTATTCATTTGTTAATTAATTCCACAAATATTTATTACTCCAATCTCACAATCAGGCTAATAATAGAGAGCTGTCCTAATGATACTGGTATCAGATGACTTTTGTACAGTGACTTGTAATTTATGAAATGGTACCCTAAGATCCTCCTAAACCCATGAGATTATTGTAATTGTTGTTACCCTCATTTAAATGCAGAAGAAATGCAGACTCAGAGAGATTAAGTGACTACAGCTGGAATGCAAATCCAGGTTTTATATCGTTCCTTTGAGCCATGTTTCTAATTTTCAAAAACATTTAACAAATTAATCTTTATTAATGTATTTGTGTACTCTACTCCTCTCCTCTATAATTTTGACATTAACTGGTATTTTTGAAGACATATTCCTTAACCCAAAAGAGTAAACCTTTTTTTTCCCCCTTTTAAAAGAACTAATTTGTTGGCTTAATAAGTTTCTTATTCATTACTGGTTTAACATGATTAACCAGAATAACAAATAAGAAACAGTAACTCTGCCTAGAACCTGAGGTCCCTGCTATTTATAGGTGCACCCGCCCCCCCCTTTTTCATTTTTTTTGGCCCTGCCGCGCGCCGTGCAGGATCTTAATTCCCCCACCAGGGATCGAACCCGTGCCCCCCTGCAGTGGAAGCGCGGGGTCTTAACCGCTGGACCGCCAGGTACCTCCTTTCTTTGGTACCATACAGGAGGGGTCTTGGCCTGCCATTTTCCCTAAGTCTAATATTTAGAGAAAATACATAGCTTTCTGGTTATCTTCCTTAATTCGTGGACTTGAAAAGAAGTTCAGCCGTGAGGGACGCTGGCTCGAATGTACTTTCCCCTGGGAGGATCCGAGGAGAGACACGCCAGTGATATGTTTCTTAATCCAGGCTAATGCCTTACCATTTCACCCACTTCACCATGTCAGAAGGAAACAGGTCTCCAACTAAGAAACTCATACCAATAAGCCCTGAAACTGATGACTCTTGTCGCAGTCCTGCTCATCCCCGGCGGAGTCCCCAGTTCAGTTAGTCCTGGCTCACCTCTCCCTGGCTCCCGTCCTGATTCTACAGCACTAACAACGCGAAGCGCTGAATCCTCAGCTGGGACCGGGGAGTGGGGCAAAGCATGGAGGATTGGGGGTAAAATCAATCCCGTACGGCCCCCCGCAATCACTTCCTACCTGTCCGAGGAACGGGTACAGTAGGCATCCGTCTCTCTTCGAAAAGAGGGCTTCTAATAGTACCTGCTATCAGGTTAAGGTGTCCGACAGAGCCAGGAAAGGCTAAGGGGCGGGGGGCGGAGGGCGGCGGGGAGGGGCTTAAACCAGTTCATGGCTGCCTTACTGAGTGCCTGCTCTCTCGTGGAATCGCTGTAAGTTTTGTCCTGTTTTGTAGCTTTCAAATTTTGATTTTATCAATTCACCTAGAGGCATTTAGATCCCGAAAAACTTATTCAAAAGAATGAAATCAACAGAGGACCCGTTTATAAGTGGGAATGCTACAAGGGTCCATAGCTTCGTAGGACCCAGAACGTCCATGTTTCCCACCTGGTGCTTCCCCTTCTCCACAGCAAGGTTCTTGGAAACCTCATGAGAAGACTGCTTGGTAATTTCTGAATCAGTGACAACACACAGGACTGAGCAAATTGGATGGATATTTCATTCAGGCCATGTTCAAGCCTAAGGATCCTGGCTGCTAAAACCAGTGTCCCTTTTGGACAGTGCTTGGTGAACGTGGAAATTCTAATATTCCCTTTTGTCCCCGAACCATGGTTGATTGCACATAAGTTACTTTTCAGTCTTCTTGCTGTAGCTCATTAGAACCTGATTAGGGCGGTAGGTAGGTGATCCCTGATTAGTATGATCAGGTGTGCGGTCAGAGGTCTGGACTCATCTTTTGGCTTCCATTTCCATAGATTTCTCATCTCCACCTTCTGAGGTGCCCTGCCTTGAGAGCCTACCGCCCTCTCTACACCGCCCTCCACCCAGCAGACTCCATGCTAGGTCAGGAGAAAATTTTGAGAAATCACCCTAGTCACCCACTGTTCCTTCTTACAGTCCCAAATTTTACTGGATTAGAATCATAGGGTTTGGAATTAGGGGATTAAAAAATCACCAGCCCAATTTCCCTCTTCTCGACAGGGAAGGAGAGATTTTATTTCTCTCTTTTACAAATGAGGCATTTCAGACCCAGATATATTTCAATGCTTTACTAAGATCCTACAGAAAGTGTTGGAATGAGCACAGAATGCACCCCTGACGTGTACCTGCTAGACTGTATTCCTTTGATTGTAACACATTATTTGGTCCATTTTCCAGCTCAGTGGCACCACCAGATCCCACCACCCATGTCTGTCCGGCCCAGTGGCAGTCGCTACGGATCTCTCACCAGTAAAGGACTTGACATTTTCTCTGCTTTCTCCTCCATGGAAAGCACAATGGTGTATTCATGCTCTTCTCGGAGTGTAGTGGAGAGTG
Organism: Tursiops truncatus; assembly: GCF_011762595.2. Taxonomy (NCBI): domain Eukaryota; kingdom Metazoa; phylum Chordata; class Mammalia; order Artiodactyla; family Delphinidae; genus Tursiops; species Tursiops truncatus. Next base: position 63,245,286 of record NC_047049.1, on the reverse strand, counting down.
ATGAACTTTAAGAATGTCTGGGTGCCTGCTGTGTAAGGGGGTGGATTGTGGAGGGGGAAGGAAGACCAGCCAGATAAGATCGTTTCCAAGCAACTGGATTTGAGTAAGTTCCCACACTGCCCGACCTGTGGCAAGGAGAGCTTTGAGTAAGTCAGCTGGGGACTCATGCAGTCTCAGCTCAGGGAGAGATGGAGGGCTGTGCCTTTTAAGATTCCAACAAAATGAGAAGACAATACCGCCGAACCAAAGATGTCCTGCAGCTGCCATCCACTGCTTTGGGAAAAAGCTAGCATGCTTCCCTGCCCCCTGCTGCGTTGGGGTATTCAGGCCCTCCTAGGAGCAATTAGGGGTCAGATGCTTGGGCTGAGAGGAGTTGGACAGTAGTGACCTTTGGAATCACTAACTCACTAAACAATGCAAAGGAAAAAGTCAGGGGGGGTCTCCACCACCTTTCACTGATTGCATCCATAGCAGTAGTTTTGGTGGATTCATTAAATCAGCTTCTACTTAGCACTAGGAGTCTGTGCCATACAACTCACATACATGGAGAAGCACTTTCGATTTGCTTACCCTGGGTGTACTGAGCCACATAATAAAGTGCCAAAATGTGATTGAGATACCAAAAAAAAAAAATCACTGGAACACTAAATATTGCACAGTGCACTTATTCTATAGCCAAAACAGGGACCCACCACCCTGCCTGTACCATTTTCTTTTGGATACAATGGTGAGTGGTTTTTTTTCTGACTATATATATATATATATATATATATCCCTAGGCTCTAGAACTAAAGGGTTGTTAATAAACCAACCAGAAGGAAATCTTCTGCGGGGTCACTTTTAAAACTACAAGCTTCAGTTGCCACTTGCAAAAATATTCAGGCATCATCATCATCTGCCCAAAGAATATTGGCTCTCCCGCTTCTCCCCTTGCCCCAAAAGTCTGCAAGTATATGAAGCAGTGAGAAAGGAAGAAATGCAAACTAGAAGAGGAAGTGATGGGAGAGTGGTTTTTGTTTTTTCATTTGCCCGAGCAAAGCAGTGGCTGTAGAAGGAGACGTCTTTAATAGTTGTGAACTGCTTTGAGATCATTAGTCAAATTGCATTTTCTATACAGAAAATATTATGCTAACTGAGAAAGTGGGAGGGACAGGGAATGTGCATCTTTATTCTAACCCACTAATTCAAAACCTGCCTCTCCACTTAAGGAATTTTTAGACTTAAGTTCACGGTGATATCCCAGTGCCTAGAAGAGTGCTTAGCACAAAGTAGACATTCGATAACTATTTGTTGGATGAATGAATCTTATATTAGAGAAATCTACAATGTATGCACCAGTCAAAAAATTGCCCTAGGGATGGTCATCACGGCACGGTTTGCTCCAGATTCACCAGGGAAATGAATTGGAGTGTCTGTTACCAACTCCTTGTGCCCAAGTCCTTGGTGTTCTCTGAGCCAGACATCCTCAGCTGGCATCTTACTCAAGTGAACAAATAGTAATTGCTTAGAAAGGCTTGAAATTTTCTTCACTTCAAGGCAAGGATTTCCAGTATAAAAATAAATTCATTCACTCAAAAAATCATTTGTGTGTCCACTCTGTATAAGATGCTATGCTAGAGACTATGGGCCATACACAAATATGATAAGACACAGTCCCTGCCTGCAGAAAGCTTACAATCTAGTGGGGGAGGTAAGAAAAAAGGCATGTCAAGTGCTGCTTCTTTGGCCAAAAGTCTATTTTTTATTAAAGGGAAGTTTCTAGTACTCTTTACCCTGTATTTTTCCTGACTCTAAAATCATCTTAATTATTTTCAATCTTTATTTCTTAATTAAATAAAAAACCATAAGTTACATCCTTAAGAAATAAAGATTTCAGCCAATTATTTAGCAGAATTATTAGACTTTTTCCTTTCTTATGTATGCAGGAACAATAGTAAAAGTATAGGCAACTGTAATGAAATTGAATGCATTCCATACAGAATGCACCCTGTAAAATATTCTGTTTCTATATTGGCTTCTATTATCAAATCTCTTTATGACCAAAGAGCATTTTCTAACTCCAGGATTGCTTCTCCACAGTTGGACACCCAACCTCCTCATCACATCTATTAATGTAAACTCTAGACAGTCTCCTATGAGAGGATATTCTTCATCTCTCTATGTATTCGCTTTCTGAATTTTTTTTTTCTGAATCTTTTTTATTTGTTGTTTTACAGTGTTCAACAGTGAACTATGATAAATACTACATTTGGCCACTAGATGGCACTGTCGAACCTAAAATATAACAAGCTTTAAAATTCCTCGAATTTGAACTTCCGGATTATGTTACAGGAAAGTTTCTCAACCTCAGCACTCTTGACATTTGGGGCTGGATAATTCGTTGTTGTGAGGGACTATCCTGCACGCTGGAGGATGTTTAGCAGCATCCTTGGCTTCTACTCACTGGATGCCAATAGCAGAGCAACCCCTCCCCAAGTTGTGGCCACCCGAAATGTCCCCAGACATTGCCATATATTCCCCGGGAGGCAGGATCCCCTTTGTTGAGAACTACTGTGTTGAACAAATCCAAATTCTATTGGAATTCAATTACAACGAGGAATACTTATATAAGAAATTTTAGTTCTGCTGGATATGTGTGGACTCAACATATCCAAAATCAGATTCATCATCTTCCCTTTCATAAACCATTCATCATCCTAGTTTAATGATTTCTATTAATGGCACCATCACAGTCCTAGTAATCCAAATAAAGAGTATCCAAGTCATTTTTTGCTTCCTCTAATCAACTGACAAATCATGTTAATTCTAACTCGATTATTTCTTTTATATTCAGGCCTTCTTTCTGTCCCCCCGTGGTTCCCCAGTTCAGACTTTCATTACTCTCTTAATTTCCCTCAATTCTTCTGACTTCAACCATAATAAGAGACTTCTAATTGGCCTTCCTGCCTCTAGTCCTGCTTTTTCTCCCACTCAAATCTAGCTGAGATCTCAGCATCAGATCATTCTTCCTGAAGTACTGCTCCAATCATCATTCCCCAATTTTCGAATCCCCAGTGGCTCCTTGGAGCCAACCCAGGCCAGCTGTTCTGTCCTGTGCTACTCAAGCCTTGCTTCAATATGATCCCAAAGCTTTTCATCCATTACTCAGAAAACACACCCAGTGCACCAGCAAAGTTAACACAGGCCTCAGCTTTCCAGCCACATGGCTCTTTTTTGCCTCCAGCTGGAAGGCTTTCTCCCCAATCCCCACCTACAGAAATCTTACCTGCTCCTTAAACATCTCAAATGCTACTTTACTGCCTCTATGAAATATTTTCTGACCCCCCCCAGACCCCAATAAAATATAATTCTACTTTTTTTGAAATCTTATAGCAAATTTCTTGAGTCTGGAAAAAGAGAAGATGAATTTGTATAGTATTTTATATAAAACACAGCCTCTATATACCTGCCTGACTCTCCCCTTGCACTAGCCCAGTCTTGCCTGCACTAGATTTTAGCTATTTGTTAGTAAGGACTGTGTCAAAAGTTTGCCTTATACAGAGGAGGCACTCAATAAATATTTATTGACCTAAATTGGACTTTAAAATTCTATGTAAGTCAGTATGTTTCCATATAAAATGAATTGAGTCTAGAGCAGTGGTTTTTAACCTTGGCACACTAGAATCTCCTGGGGAACTTTTAAAAATCCCAATAGCCATGCCACAACCCCAAATCACTGTCATAAGTTCTGGGGTTCTGGCATAGGCATCAGTATTTTTAAAGCTTCCCAGGTGATTCCAACGAGCAAGTGAGATTGAGAAGAATCATTTTATTACCATGATTTGATCACAGAACTTACCCTAAAAGGTCCGAAGGGCTGCAGATAGCATAGGCTGTAGCGTCGGCGTCAGTGAAGAATGTACTTCCTCCTTGTTGCACGTGCAGTGCATGTCTGGAAAGTAGAAATAAACATGCACTTTGGTCTTATTAGACCCTACTATTTTGCACTACACTTGTCGGACATGCAGCATTCATGAAGCCCTCGGAGAAATCTCCAAAACTGCAAAAATGGCCCGGGGAAAGAGGGAAAGTTGGTACAATCCTTCTGGCCCTTTTTCCAAAAAGCTATGCAGATCTCACAAGCACCCTTCTTTCCAAACAAGTGAAGGCCTTTTCATAACTTGTTTAATCATGGAAATGGGGATCAGAGGGAAAATGGGGAAAGAAAATGCAGCATTAAAACCAAACCGCCAGACTTCCCTGGTGGCACAGTGCTTAAGAATATGCCTGCCAATGCAGGGACACGGGTTCGAGCCCTGGTCCAGGAAGATCCCACATGCCATGGAGCGACTAAGCCCGTGCGCCACAACTACTGAAGCTGGCGTGCCTAGAGCCCATGCTCCGCCACAAGAGAAGCCACCGCAATGAGAAGCCTGCACACCAAAACGAAGACCCAATGCAGCCAAAGATAAATAAATTAATTAATTTTAAAAAAAAAACCAAACCGCCAAGCTGCTAATAGAAGAAAGACTACTTCCTCCTTTTTTGTGTCTACATGTCCAAGCTACAGTGTCTGAGGTCCTTTCTGCTTCTATCCCCATTCCGTGTTTTTCTCTGAGATGCCCTGTGCCCCATGTTCTGTAACCCCCCCATGCTGTAACCCATCCCCTCACCGCTTCCCCACAACCTGCCAACATGCCTCATGCTCCAAAATGACCTAACTCCTGTTCCATGCATCTTGGCTTAGGGGTCAGAAGAAAGCAGTCCAATCGAACAAATCCTGAATGCCTGAGAGTCTAACTTCACAGAGGAGCTGAGCTTTTAAAAGCAGTTGCTTCCTTACTTCCATCAACTTCTAATAGATGGAACTGCTGGCAAAAGGAAAAAAAAAAAAAAAAAATCAGGCCGGGAGGGGAGGTCTAGAAAACTGAGTCAGACATCCAAGTTATTCTGGTTGATCACAGCCTCCTCCTGTCCTCTTCCTCCCTACACACTCCCAAAGAACCTTCCAAGCTGAGATCCTGGCCTGAGTCTGTTTGTATATGGGCTATTTATAAGTTGGTTGTAAACTCAAAGCAAATTTACTCATAATGACCTTTATTCAGGTCCCTTCAGGGGTAACCTGGACTCAAAGTATTTCCACTTACGGTCGAGTTGAAAATCACTGGGCCTCACCAGGAAGAAGAACAGATACTTAGATTGCAATAGAGCTTGTTGAAGTCCTTTTCACCACTGATTGTCTTTTCTTGTTTTAAGTGGATCAATATTTCAGAAAGTTAATTACTGAAGCATTGCTTGAAGAATGCCAAGCATCTTCTAAACTTTGACAATGCAGTGGTCATCAGTATGCTAAAAACAAGTTGCTACTACCATGTTTTTTAAAAAATCTGTGCGATGCAAAAAAAATGCATATTTGTTAAAAATATGTTTGCCTCCTTTTTCTGCCTAATTATATTAGTTAGCATACTTGGTGCTATAGAACCATAAACAGGCTGTTTTTTGTTCGTATTTAAGTAATGGCCACTTCAAACTCCGAAGAGCAATAGCCTTGAAATTGCAAGAAATAGAGAAAGAACACACTTTTCAATCCTCTGAGAATTGTGCCATAAATGCTGAGTGTAAGCAATAAAGAAAATTGCTGTACTGTAGAGGCATATATACTAATTTGCTAAAAGATTTAACATACAAGTGAGTAGAAAATGTTTCCCTAATAGTAAAAACTAAAATATTTCAACATTATTTGACAATAAATATTTGACAGTTGACATAAATGGGCATTTTTCTTTAAAATGCAGAAAACAGTGCTAGTTTCCAGGTTTAAAGATTGGTTTTTTTTGATGATGATTGAACTGATTTTTTAATGTACAAATACATATATTCGATACTTAAAAGAGATTTTTTAAATTATTCAAATTGTAAAAATTACCACATACGTTATAACCTGGTCAGATATCTCTAGAGGAACAGAAAGATAACTGGGTTTTAGTCTTCCTAAAATATCCAGCAAGTCCAGTAAACTTCTCATAGAATGTTTTTTACTTTCTAAGATAAAAATTCGTTCTACCTCCTAACTGAAAACAGGGACACATTAAAATGAAACTTAAAGATGGGAAAGATGGGGGTGGCAGGGTGGGGGATGCTTGACCAGTTTCGATTGGAAATGAATGGAGTTAGAAGTATAGTTTTCTTACAATAAGAAGTACTTTAATACACACTAGGAAACATGAATGATTTTCATATAATGTGGTAAGAATGAATTGCTCAATGTTCCAAAATTCCAAAGAACCTGATGTTTCTACACATATTCAGTGAGTTATCTGCAAACTGGAGACAGATTCCTATAATTTCCCCACAATTAGTGGGGCAAGAATCCAGTGAACTAACTACATTCTAGTATTGACCACAGCAGTCATTACCAAAAGATTACTAAATGTATGTGCACACAGTATAAACAGTTTTACCGTTTGGGGTTTTTTTTTTTGGCTGCGTTGGGTCTTCGTTGCTGCGCGCGGGCTTTCTCTAGTTGTGGCGAGCGGGGGCTACTCTTCATTGTGGTGCGCGGGCTTCTCATTGTGGTTGCAGAGCACGGGCTCTAGAAGCACAGGCTTCAGTAGTTACAGCATGCAGGCTCAGTACTTGTGGCTCACGGGCTCTAGAGCGCAAGCTCAGTAGTTGTGGCGCACGGGCTTAGTTGCTCTGCAGCATGTGGGATCTTCCCAGACCAGGGCTTGAACCCGTGTCCCCTGAATTGTCAGGCAGATTCCTAACCACTGTGCCACCAGGGAAGTCCCGTTTTACTGTGTATTTTAAGGAGAGGTAAAACCCTGAAATAATTCAAATGAGATCATTTGAGTGCAACTGTATTTTTTAATGCACACTGGTTAATTAACTTTTACTTTCTCAGTATTTTGATTTCAGAGGTACCATATCCTCTTTTCTGATTAAATTTCACTTATTTTTTCAAGCTTTAGCATTAAGTTTCATGACCTACTCTTCTCTCTCATTATCTTCCTGTCAAGATAAAAATCTATAAAACATTTAATAGCATTCGGAGAGCTCCTTATGTCTAGGAATTCTCAGGTGAATTCCAATAGGAATTTTAATCATTCAGATGAATTTCAGATACGTTCTCTAATTTTGTTATAACTCTGGAGTCTCTGTTTCTTTATCTGTGAAATAAACAAAATATCTGAGACTTTCCCAGGATGGAGGGTAGGATAAATAAATACTTATGAAGTTTACTGTAGAGACCCTTTAAAAAAGTGATAGCAGGGGTTTTTTCAATCCAAAGAAAATGGTAAAAATACTTTTCTCCAAAGTAAGTAGTTAATTTGTTTAACAAGTTCACATTTCTTCCCGGTCCCACTACTTTGTATTTCCTGAGAAGGGTAGTACACAGTGGGGGAATTTCTTCTTCCAAGATGCTATGTGTGAAGAACCTAGGGGTAAGACGGGAATAAAGACACAGACCTACTAGAGAATGGACTTGAGGATATGGGGAGGGGGAGGGATGAGCTGTGACGGGGTGAGAGAGTGGCATGGACATATATACACTACCAAACGTAAAATAGATAGCTAGTGGGAAGCAGCCGCATAGCACAGGGAGATCAGCTCGGTGCTTTGTGACCACCTAGGGGAGTGGGATGGGGAGGGTGGGAGGGAGGGAGACGCAAGAGGGAAGAGATATGGGAACATATGTATACGTATAACTGATTCACTTTGTTATAAAGCAGAAACTAACACACCACTGTAAAGCAATTATACTCCAATAAAGATGTAAAAAAAAAAAAGATGCTATGTGGTTGAAAAAAATCTGGAGAAAAATTAAATAAATTCAAGAAATATCCTATCTGCTTTCTACAGGCAGATTCCAGGGAAATTTATTTCAACATAGGCAGAATAGCCTAAGGGAACTCAGAGTCCTGCATCTATGATCAAAGCTAGTGGAAATAATGACTCCGCAGTGCACAGAGAAATAGGAAGAGAGTCCCTGTATTCCTTTCTGGATTACGCAGTTCAGGACAACTCCATTGTACTTCTCTAGGCTCTAATGAAGAAATATTCCATACTAGCATGTCATTAGCCTTATGTTGAAATGAATCAACCTTAGGATAACAGATGGATACGGACCCTCAAAAATGAACATATCCTTTGGTCTCTGTTTTCAAATTCTTAGCTACATCAAGTCTGAATTTAAACTCCATGATTCATTTCAGCCATGAGAACTGACAAAGTTCTTGTGTCCGAAGGCATGTGCACACACACACCAACACACACACACACCAACACACACACACACCCATAGCTAACAGTTCAATCATGGTCAAGGGACACATCTTATGCTTTTCCTTTCTCTTCCTGCATGAGTTCTTTCCACTTGAAAACACACCAGGCCCCAGAAGGCTTACAAACATGATATGCTTCCATCTCAGGAAGCTAGAGTCAACTTATTTTCTAAAGTACCTTTTTGGTTATTGAAATCCTAATGGAAAAACTATTTTAGTAACCATTTTGAAATGTGTGAACTATATAAACTGTATATTTCGTCTCTATTACTAGAAAGCAATGAATGGATCTTGGCTTTTATTCCTTTCCTCTGCATCGTGCATGTTAGATATTCTTTGGAAATGAAAACCAATGATCGCTTAAGCCAAAATGTTTGTGAGCATTTACTGTGTCTTTCTCCAGGAAGTATATGGCATTGTATTCCAGTAGCCCACATCATCTCCATGACACCCATTGCTGTTTCCTAGTTGTGTTTTCTTAAAGATTTATTGGAGGTTGTGTTTTGTTTGGAAACTTTGCAATTAGAAAAAGAAAAATTAAGAACCAGTATTTAATTCAACCTGGATGTTTTAAAAAGCAGTTTAGAGGATGTGATGGACTGTTTCTTTATTCATTAAATAAAATTTTATTTATTCTCAGTTAGTTACTGGGTTTGTTTTGTGTTTTGGTCCCAGACTTTGTTATGTGAGATGGGTAAGTTCTTGCTCTCAGTAGTTTTTTTTCGGCTTGGGTATTTTGGGGGTACACTACCAGTTTGAAACAGCCATCCAAAAGTCCTGTGTTAATTCAATAAAACACTCGTTAAAGCTTGCACCCTCTAGTATATTCATGATCAGAGCAAGGAATGGGTATACATGTGAAAAGGTTGGTCATATATTTATGGTCTTATAAGTGCTTTGAAATCTCTGTCACCCACAGGCAGCAAAAAGAGATATCTTTAGTGAAACCTAAGCAGAGAGCAGAGCAAAATTCAGTCCAAAATAACACTTTGCTTTTACTCTAAGATGGCAAAATTTAAGTAGTGAACTGAGCCTTAACTGTTGAATCCTGTAGCGCTGTTACCCACAACCCAAATACATTCCATCTGGCTCATATCCAGCAGAAATGTTAGATCTTCATTAATATAATGGTCACCTCATTAACTAAGAAATTGGGTGTAACTGGATGTTAAGAAAGATAGCCTAATCCTTCTTAAGATCTGCAAATACAAAGACTGTGACAACAATATAGTCAGTTTTTGGTAACAAGGTTAATGGTGTCATAGTAGATATTGTTTAATTAAGCAGTTCTCAACCCCATCAGCCAGTTAGCATCACCCGGAGAGTCCTGAAAAAATATCTATGCCTAGGCCTCACCTCAGAGCAGTTAAATCAATTCTTGAACGGGGGGCCCCAGATTTGGTATGTTTTTCAAGACTCCCTACCTGAGATTCTAATGAGCAGTCTGGGTTGAGAACCACTAGCTTAGATGGCCTTTCCCATCTTGATAGCCCCATTCACTTGTATAGGGTTCTTCAAGACTTCTGACCCTGGGGTTTGGCCTCTACCTGCAGCTGGCACCTAGGGAGAGCCCACATATAATAACTAATGGGACTCAAACCCTGCCTGGGAGTGGGTCTTCTTTTGTTACTTAATATCTCTTAGGAGCTCTTATGGTACATATTCCCGATACTCTACAGTTGAAGCATTCAGCTGCACTGTTCAGGGCGGCTTACTGATTAGTACATGTGTATTCTTCTTGGCTGCCTACACAAGGACAAGGATGATGTTGAAGAAGGCAGGGTATGGGTAGATGCTTGATAACATTTGTTGATTTCTTAAGAAAAGGAAGCCCGAATAAAAGAATATTTTTGAATTTCAATGTGTTCAATGTGTTATGAAACTAGAAAGAACAGATTTTCAAAGGCGAGACAATATACTATATTGTAGCAACTTTTAGGTTGCTTGGTAATCTAAATTCTGTTATGTATAGTAATAAGTGAACCTTAACTCCACAAATATTTTACATTTGTTTTATCCAAGCTCCTAATCCATAAACCATGATGGATTCCCCAACATACAGTTTGAGGAGTTTTATCATAGATTGGGCTTGATCACTGAGACCCATTTACTTTTCCCTCAAATACCTTTCAGGAAAAAAATAGTACATCAAGTGGGGTGGAAAGCTTAGGAATTTGGTAAGAGTTAAGTTGCTTCCAGAGATTTCCAAACCACAGAAATGGGCAACTAAAAGCATAATAGTTAGCAGATTCCCACTCTTTGGGGGGAATGGGGATGGGGGAGAAGAGGCATAGGATTAGAATAGCATCATTTTAATTAAATTGTTTGATTTCATTAAGAAGTAGACACAGATGTAGAGAACAAATGTATGGATACCAAGGGGGAAAGGGGGCGGTGGGAGGAATTAGGAGATTGGGATTGACACATATATACTATTGATACTAGGTATAAAATAGATAACTAATGAGAACATTCTGTATAGCATGTTCTCTACTTAATGTTCCCTCTTAGTTCCCTCTACTTACAGGGAACTCTACTTAATGCACTGTGATGACCTAAATGGGAAAGAAATCCAAAAAAGAGGGGGTATATGTATATGTATAGCTGATTCGTTTTGCTGTACAGTAAAAACTAACACAACGTTGTAAAATAACAATACCCCAATAAAGATTAACTTAAAAAAAAGAAACTGCTGTTAAGGTGATAAGCAAATGTATATATTGCATGTTTATCCCTGTATGGTTCTCTTTTGCAGGGTATTTACCGTCCAGAGAGAGGAATGTGCACCCTACCTAAAAAAAGGACTAACCATCTGAATACATCTGTGAGATCCTCTCTGATTAACACATTCTATTTTAACACTGATTTTATTTCATTCTACAAACTCCAGAAACTTACTGGGGCTACTAATGAAGCATTTTAAGTATAAATAAGTAGAGTATTGTGCCCAAATAGTGAGGAAGGCAGGTGCCCTTAGGGTTGCCATAGCCCCAGTACCCACTGCAGAGTGGAGTAGGACCAGAAAGTGGTCTGGGCATCATCACTTCTAGAGCCGTGTTGTCTGCTGGAACTATAATGTCTTCTAAGAGCTGCTGAAGTCAAGAGGTTAAACATTTTATTTTCTAATTTGCACCGAGGAAGGAAAGTCCTGAGGACACCTCAGTTTCTTATTAACAGATATCAGAAGGAAAGGGAAATTCATCATTAGTCTCTCAATGGATTTCTAGTGATACACTTGTGATTTTGTAAGTTTTAGTTTATGGGGAAGATACTTCTGCTCATTACAAACCAAAAGGATTTTGATAATCAGGGATAACTAAGAAAGTAAAAATTTTGATGAAGACTTTGTAGATAAACTGCAAATAGGTGGCTGTGCCTTGATGTTAGTTGTTGGAACACATAATAAAAGGGTTTGGGAAATGCTGTTTTTGTTGACTTGTGACAAGTTCCAAATGCACAGAGCCTTGCTTTTTCCAATTATTAGCAAGACATTCTCCCAAAAGCGTGCAGTGCTGTTGACCAAGTCGTTCTTTACATTAAGGACTTGGTTTATTCATCCAATGGTTAAGCAAATTTATAAAAGTAATTCAAACCAATACCATGTGTATTATATTGCTCCTTTTTTGATTAGCCTTGATGGTAGTGAAGCCTTTATTGCTCAACTGGTACTGATTAAAAGAAAATCACTTCCAAAAGCCATATATATATATACACACAAATGTATATATGCAAATATATTTGGGTACTTGTAAGGAATTAGTAGTTAGTAATTGGTTTAATAAGGAAAATAAAATATTAAGGAACTGTAAATCTAGTTTCTTAAAAGCTAAACATTATTTCAGTTAATTTAATCTTTTTAAAAACCATGAAAAATATATCTATACTTCCAAGTTGATAGAGAAAACTTTCAAATTAATTACTTGTACTCTCATCAGCTTGTCTTTTTTTTGATGAAGTATTACAAAACAGCACTTTGCCAATTGGTGGGATTAGATTTAAACACTCCACATCTTTACTCAGATAAGCACTCAATATCATCACCCCCCCAAACAAACAGGCCTTTAGTGCCATCAGGAAACTAGCAGGGCACTTGGCATGAAAAACAAACCCATGTTTTCAATTATATTTTACAAAATCTATATTTTAATAATGTATACACAGTTTTAAAAATACAGAGCACTCACGCCCATGTACTCTACCAAAAAAAAGAAGAAAACTTTCTACTACTTCATGCATGCACACACAATGCACTAAGCATAACTGCATTTACAAGACAGGAAGGCAGCTCTCTATTAAGTATACACAAGTAATAGATACTGTAACTTCACCCTAACAGGACAAACTTACAAAGTTTAAGAAAGTAAGGGCTAAACCTGCAGTATAACCTAATCCTATTTTTCTTAAGATTGTTTTCTCTCAAGGTAGTCCAGAAAAGGGGGAGGGGGCATTACTTTCAGCAATCAAAACCATTCCAAGATCCATTAATGAAATCTACAACATACTAAGGAGGAATAAAAGAAAAGCAATAAAGTCATTGCGTCCCTAGGACTGGGGATGCGAATAAAAGTAACTTGGAAATTTGTAATTTTATTCTAAGAATGCATCCTACGCCACCGATAACCCGACCAGCTACTTGGGGGAAGGTTACGGCTCCAGAGCGCGGATCACTGGGCGTCTCATTCCGGCAGGGTCGCGCGTCCTAACTGGCCATCTGGAAGGGCTCGGGCTGGAAGCCGAAGAGCCTTTGGCCGTAGGGCTCGCTCTCGCCCGGCAGCTTCGCGCCCGCGAACGGAAGGTAGTGGTCTCGGCCGAAGTGCTCACAGTGGAGATTGACCCAGTCCCGCTCGGAGCCGAATCGCTCTGCCTCGGCCAGGATGCGGGTCAGAGCCATGATGTAGCTCAGCGCCATCTGCAGGGTCTCGTACTTGGACAGTTTTTTATCCTGGCCCCATTGGGGTACCACCCTGCGCAGACGGTCAAAAGCCGTGTTGAGCCCCTGCATGCGGCGCCGCTCGCGCGCGTTGGCCGCTAGGCGCCTGCGCGCCGCGCTCTCCAGCCGCCCCTCCCCGGCGCACGTACCCGCGCACTCGGCGCCGCCCACGCACGGGGGCGCGGCACGCGCTCCAGCCGCCGGGTTGCTGCGCTTGCAGGACTTCATCCCCCGCTGGACAGAGGGAGGCGCCGAGCTCTCTGGTCTGCTCAGGACCTGTGCGTGGGCTGGTGTATGGAGCCGCTCTGCAACTTGGCTCTTCGTAGCAAATACGTCATGCACAAAGCAACCGTGTGGAATCGAAGTTTGTAGTGGGAGTGCGGAGCCCCGCCCTCTGTCCTATTGGATAACCAGATTGATGTCTCTTCACTTGCCAAAGTTTAGGGGAAATTGAGATGTGGAAGAGAAAGTCATTTTCCCAACGTGAAGTTGAAAAAGAGAAGGGAACTTTCCTGCAGCAGAATTGGTGTCGCTGGTTCGGGTAATGTCTTTCAAGTCCTCTGGGAAAGCCCGAGACTTCTTTTCTGGAAGACAAAAATCTTTCCCCAAGCTCAGAGAGGAAAGGAGCGCTTCTTCTGCAGTAGCTGTCGGAGAGTGCTGGATGAATCTTTGAAGGAGGAGAATTTATAGCAGAGGGCTGAAGGAGGCAAACAGGTGGTGGCAGGTGGGCGGGCGTCCCTCGGCTTCCATCTCAGCACCTTCCTACCCTGGGAACTGCAGGGGGGAAGGGGGACGACGCACGGCAAAATCCTGACATTACAGCCTTCGTCTGTTGGAAGTTTCTCCAAAGCTATGTCCAACACTAACACACCATCTGGAGTGGCCGGGCTGTCCCCAAAAGAATAACAAGGTGGGGGTGGGCGGATGGCTTGGTTCATCCTTTCCCATATCAGCGAGCAGCTTACATTACCAAAAACTGAACCAAGGTTTTTAAATTACTAGAAATCACTTGTGTGAATATGTTGGTCTTGAAAATTTAAGATATTTAGACGTTTAGTGTCAGAAAATTTCGCTTTGTCAAGATGTGTGGCAATTTTGCACAATGCTGATTGAATGTATTCAACTGAGTATATTCATTTTATTTTAGCTATTAAGCAAGTTGGGACAAACTAGCAGGTCCTAATATTATTTCAGACCTGAAATTTTACTGTGCAAATAATTTGGCTGTTTTCTGCAGAATAATTTATTACAGCATATTAAAAGATATTGATATGCTCACAGACATAGAAAACAAACTTATGGTTACCAAAGGGGATCGGGTGGGGGATAAATTAAGAGTTTTGGATTAACATATACACACTCCTATAATATAAAATAGATAAACAAGGACCTACTGTATAGCACAGGGAACTATATTCAATATTTTGTAGTAACCTATAATGGAAAAAAATCTGAAAAAGAATGTATATATAAACTGAATCACTTTGCTGTACACCTGAAACTAACACAACATTGTAAATTAACTATAGTTCAATTTTAAAAATGGTTTGAAAAAGATATTAATGTGGATGTAAAAGATGTATATTATCCTACTATATAATTGGATTGCGTGAGCTTGGATACTCAGGCAAATTCAGAATTTATACTAAATTCCCCCTGACACCGGTTTATAAATGTTTTTGGGACATATATTGAGATGATAATCACTTAATTATTTAATTTGACTTTTAAATCTAATAAAACTAATCATAATGTGCATACATGTGCAAAATGGAAATATCTAAGTGATTTGTGAGGTTTTAAAAAATAATTCCTAATGGAAGACTTTTCCCCCACCTCATAAAGCTATAAATATGTCATACTACTTGGATGTTTCAGTTGTGTCAGCTGTCCTCAGGAACAATAATGAAGCATGATTTCCACTATTGATAGTGATGTGCTGATTTACAGAGAAACCATTAACTTGATTCTATTATCTCAGCTTCTTTCTAGCTCTTAAGGAAGAGTAAGGTAGCAAAGAAACCAGTTCCAAATAGATTCAAGCCAGAATCATTTCTGGATTCTTTACTAAGACCAAGTTTGTTCTTTCTCCTTTTGAAATATGGATTATGTAGGCATTATTCTCAGATATTTTTGTTTAATTAAATTATCAACAAGCTCCCACAAATCAGGAGGCTTTTAACTGTGTCTTACTTCCTTCACCATTGCTTGAGACTAAAACCCCATTGTGACTGCCCTGACTCCAAGTCCTGTCTTCCCATAAATAGTTGATTAATCTCCAGCTGAAGCAATGACAATGAAATGAAGTTGAGTAACATGAAGACAATAGAATGCAATTGGACGTTAATGATCTCCAGCATGACAGATGTTGAACACAGAATTTTGCATGGAGACACTCAGCTCTACTACTCTGATTCTTAACAGCCTTGGTCAGGAACAGCAGTCCTATGACAGGAGAGACTATGTTTAGTCATCAAAATGTCAAATACATTTTTGTGAGTTTTCATGGAAATCAGCCCTACTAATGCTATTATTTCTCATGTTCATTTATCTCATCTGTTTCTCCCAAGGAGCCTCCTCTGTGCTACCCTTTGGAATGTTTCCCTAAAAAACATACTGTTCTGGACACTATTGACCAAAGTGCTAATGAGATGCATGATTTTGCAGACCATGTATTCAGGGTTGGTGAGATTATAGCCTGTGCACCAAGAGAATTGTAAACACAACCTGAAGAGAAAAAGGAAGCCCAGCAGTGTGCACACCACACAGCTATATTAGAACAAACTAGCAGATATCTGTGACATGAAATTGATCCAAGGATAGACAGTATTGCTGCAATAAAGGGCCTTAGAAGGTATATAGTAATTCATTGCCCAGATGTATTCTGAAGGACAATTTATTAGTACTACAAAGATGCTTCTGGAGGAAAAGGATTCCACTGTCAAGTAAATTTGGGAAGCACATCTGCTATCTCCTACTTAGAGTCATGAAGCAAAATTGGTATAGTAAAGTTTCTGAGAAGTCCTGGAGTAAAGAAACCTTCTGACTCCAGAGTTTCCTAGACCTTCTCGAACACAGAACCCTTTCTTCCTAGAAAGGTCTTTTAACAAAGTTCCTTGGAATACACGTTTCCACAGCTGCTCTAATACCTTCCATTTATTTTATAGAGGAGGAGACTGAGATCCAGAGACTAAACATTAGATTCAAAGGCACTGAGCAACTTAGTGACTGAATTAAGAAGTCAAATCTCCTGTAGCCTCTAATTTTAGAAGTTTTAAAATTGAGATCACTTAATACAAGCCCCTCAGTTTATACTGGGGCAGCTGAGATCCACTAATGACTTCCCAAAGTCAGCAGAATCACTAGTAAAAGTTTCAGGAATAGAATCAGAAATTTTGTGCTTAAAGGACAGTGTCATTTATTTCATAACCCTAGTGTCTAGCACAGTGCATAGAAAATAATAAATAATAAACAACCCAGCCTGAGTGGCTGAAAAAAATGTTACGTAAATGATAGATAAATGCCAATCAGAATGCGTGTGTTGCCAGTGAATAACCTTTACAAATAATTTACATTCCCTCACTTTGTAAAGAACACACATTAGATCCACATTTTGAATGCAGAATTGATCCTTTCTTATCAAGAAACACAACTATAGCCATTTGAGCCATAAGAATTTGCATGTCAGACTAATTTCTACCATGTTTCTATACTGAGGGCATGATCCTACCAGGTGAATTGGCAGTTACTATATGTCTAGGGTTGGCCAGAAATCAAAACTGGCAGATGGAGATGGGAGAGAGTGGAAGATAGAAAGAGCTTACACCTGTAGGAGCAGAAAAGTGGGAGAAACATTATTTTAGCGGTAAAAGATCAATGGCTGGAAATTACTACATTAAATGGATAGACTAGGTTAAAGGGTAAACATCTTAATTATCCAAAACTATAATTTTCTAAATAAAAACTCTCCAAAGAAACACACAATTAAAAGAGAGGAGAACACTTGTTCATTCTGAATTTGCAAAAATAATATGGAATATGAGGAATGGGGTTTGCTTCTGGAGAGCATGGCAACTGGGGGACTCTGAGTACCTGAAAGACATCAGAGGTGAGCCAGCAAAAGACAAAGGAACAATGAAGCTGAGTTCCACTTATATTTCATTAAAGACCAGAAGTGCAAGGTCTTAAACATTCTTGTGATTTTATAACGTGCTACGTAGTTACCAAGTGGGGAAAAAACTGCAAAAGGATTTAAGTGTTTAGAGAAAGGAAGGGAGAGGCAAAGTCTGGCATCTCTGTTGCCTGCCCCTCAATGATCCAGGGAAGAGAAAACCCAGTGGAGGGAGGAAACTAAGAAGCGACAGAGACTAACAATGGGGCCAAGAGAGAGATGAAAAAGATGGGAGGCCCTGTCCTAGGCCCCAGAAATGATCTCTCACCTCCAGAAAATACGGGCTCACTAAAGGGCCCCAGCTGATTCTCCAACCCCCAGCACATGCTGCTTGAGAATTCCGGCTTGGGAGTCTGATTTAGCTTCTAGTGCCAAGAGCCAGAATGACTTGTAGGGTTTGGACTCTGGGTGGTAGATCTTAGCCTCCTCTTAGTGTCTGGGCTGAGCAGCATCTTTGAAGTCAGTTTTGAATCCTGGATCTCCTTTCAGCTAGCTGTGTACTCTTGCACAAATCACTTCTCTGATTTCTCCATCTGCAAAGTGGAATCATAACACATACCTCACAGGGCAGTAGTGAGCATTAAATGAGGTTTTATTAAATAAAGACCTCTGCCAGGTCCCTAAGAAAGTCACTCTTTAAATGACATCTAATACTTTACAAGTGATAATGAAAATGATATTTCATCATCAGTTTCTGCAGCTTTTGACTTTAATGAATAATTTTTGAACCTTTTACACATAAAGCTACAGTTAAGGGGGAAGGGATAAACTGGGAGATTAGGACTGACAATATACATGCTACTATATATAAAATAGATAACTAATAAGAACCTACTGTATAGCACAGGGAACTCGACTCAGTACTCTGCAATGGCCTATATGGGAAAAGAGTCTAAAAAAGAGTAGATATATGTACATGTATAATTGATTCACTTTGCTGTACACCTGAAACTAACAACATTGTAATCAACGATATTCCAATTAAAAAAAAAAAGCTACAGTTAAGCATGATGTGAATTCCAGTCGTGTGACCTTGAGCAATTTACCTAACCTCTCTAAGCCTCTTACCTTATCTGTAAGGAGGGTTAATAATAGATCTTATAGAACTGATATGAGGATTGAGTTAGTTCCTCTTTGTAAAGCACTTAGACCTATGCCTGGCATACAATTAAATGCAATACAGGTGCTTGTTTAGATAAACAAAATGACCTGTTGCAATTATCCAGATCATTTTTATTTCCTTTCTCTTCAGTGCTTGACCCACAGAGTGAATAGGGACAGGGAGATGAGGTTAAATTCAAAGGAGCTCCTTCTGCCTTTGATACTGGAGCAATCTAAGTTTGAAATATCAGAGGCTAAAAAAACGCAGCTCAGGGCCTTACTGGGTAGCAGATTTGGTGTTTTCATTGTAGTTAGAGGTTCAATCTCACAATGACAGACACATATTTTAAAGCATTAATTTTCAGGAGATGCTCCACTTTTCCAGTGACTGAAATGTTTGCACTCACCATCCAGGGTCCTTCCCTTCCTAGAACTGAGGTAGGTATCTGAGAAGATGAATCAATAATCATGATGTTTCTCAGACGTCCCTGGCGGTACAGGGTGGGCAAGACTCTGCACTCCCAATGCAGGGGGCCTGGGTTTGATCCCTGGATGGGGAACTAGATCCCACATGCATGCTGCAACTAAGAAGTCCGTGCTGCAACTAAGGCCCGGTACAGCCTAAATAAATACATTTTTTAAAAAAAAAGTAATAATCATGACGTCTTTTCATGAACGTAGATAGATGCATAACAAAGGGAATCAGTCTCAGGGGTGTGCTGGACTGTTCTATGGTAAATTTGGGCTGGGAGCTATGTTTTTTAGAATGCCCTTCCCTGTGTGCTTCTGGGTTTGAGTTAGGCAAAAGTGAAGCTGCATGAGCTTGGGAGGCAGAAGTGAAGCCACCATGGTCTGAAGATCAGTGTAGATTAGAGGCCGTGAGAGACAGATGCAGAGGTGCTGGTAGATCCCAGTTTGTCCTTGCTCCTCCCCATGCTGCATCCAGTGCTCCCTCCCAACCGCCAGCCCTGCTGACCAACAGCGGCCCCAGGCCCACCATCAGATGCTTCACGTGAACTCACAGAGGTGGTGGCCTCAAAGAAGAGGACTTCTGCACCAATGCCCCCACCCAGTCTTACTCCTGCAGCTGGACATGCTTGGCTTCCAGACTCCCCTGCAAGCTCTGACTCGTTCAGCCCAGCCAGGGCTGCTTAGCGACTGTTCTCTCATCCTTCAAGAACCCTTTTTGGAACTTTATGTCCCTAGCTCCTTCCCCAATTGTGTAAGGACTCATCCTTATAATAAATTCCTTCTTCTATAAGACTCACAGTGGCTCTGCTTCCCTGGTTGAACCCTGACTGATACAAGGAATCTTTCACCTGGCCACAGAAAGGCCACAGGACCTATCCCTGCACAGAGACCCTCCACACTGGTGCCCCATGGTCTATGTGCCCGCCAGAATTAGAGCCTTTGTCTCTTGGACAGTAATTACTATTTCCATCTGTTCAGCCCTGTGCCAGGCAACAGCAGGGATAAGACAGCATTTAGCCTAATGGAATCACCATCTAGTTGTGGAGATAAGATCCAAGACACATCAAAAAAGTTGCCTGAGGGAAATTCCTGGCGGCTCGGGATCCAGCAAGCCTTGCAGTGCAGCCAAAAAAATAAATAAATAAATAAAATAATAATAATAAAGAGAAGCTTTAAAGAAAAAGAAAAGAAAAAAAAAAAAAAAGACTAGCCTGAGTAGTAAACCAGGGTCATGGCCCCCAAGAGGTGCACTAGATAGTCCATTAGAGTATGCGAAATGATTAGAAATTTTGCTGATTTATTTTATCTCATTCTTTTAATTTCTGTCTCAGGGTATGTTTTATAGTGTACAAAATATAAATACATATATTTATATGTGAGTATATACCAGTGCTTTTTGTTTTTTTTAACTGATAGGAGCACATGAGCAGAAAAGTTGGGACCACTGTCCTAGGCATGAGGCAGTGTGTGGTTAGTACAGTTAGGAGCTCAGAGTAAGGAGATTTCACTGTACTCTGGAGGAAGAAGGATTTCGGCTACCTCTCTTACTGCTGCCCGCTCAAAAGGCTACTCCTCCCCCACTGCCCACATTCACCCACACCTTTGGGCTTCTTCACTGGTTGCTCCCCCAGCCTCAAATGCCATTTTCCCAGATCTTCCCTGGCTGGCTCTGTTGTATCATTCAGCTCCTGCTCTATCAGATGCTTATGTCCTTAGTTGTTTGTTTAGAAACTCCAGGAAGTCAGGGGCTTCCTCTGTACTGTTCCTAGCTATATCTCCAGTATCTAGAATTGTGTCTAGTACATAATAGATGCTCAAGAAATACTGGTTGAAGGAACGAAGGAAGAAGGGAGGAGGAAAAGGGAGATGAAGGGACCCCACACACAAAGGGAGAGTAGAAACTCTCCCCCTTAGTAACACAGCTCTTTTTCCTCCTGCTAATAGAATTCTTTGGGGGGAAACTGCGCCCTCCAAAGGCAGGGACCACAGGCCTGCTACTTTTGTTTCTGCTCTGAAATTGTGATATCTGCTGCTTCACAGTGAGCAGGTGGCTTACTCCCCCAAAGGGTGGCTCTCATTACAATCCAGGTTTCAGGCAGTACCTGAGTCAGCGCAGAGTAAAAGCCCAGAGGCCTCGTCGGCCCAGGCCAGTCGCTGATGCCAGCTCCCTGCCCCAAGGGGAAGCGGTTTTCTGTTGATTTGAGCTGGTGTTGCTTTTTTGTTTCCTTGTGCAGTTTCAGCAGCTTGGCTGCACAAGTTATTCTAAATGTCCAAACACCCAGGTCTTTTAATTCTGAGGTTGTGTCCCTGTCCCTCCTCACCATCGTGTTTGAGTCTTACTTTCCTGCCTCCTACTGACTTCCCCTGAGTGGGGAGCAAAAAGAAATCATGCCTAGCTGACCAGATATCTGTACCCATCAGATTCCTAGGCTCTGTCTAAGTGGAGTCTGACATTGGTAGTCATAGGAGTATATACTCTTTTCTATTCATTTGGCAACCATATACCAATTTGTTTCAAACTAATTTTCATTCGTTTATTCAACAAATATGTATTGCACATACTATGTGCTGGGTACTGTTGGAAGCCCTAGAAATACTGTTGACTACACTGCAAAAATCTCCACCCTCATGGATATTTAAAACTTGGTATTGTTGCTATATTCTGATGAATTTATTTTCTGTTTCTCCAGATAGGTTATAAGTTTTTTTGAGGGAAGGGGCAAATTTTAGATATCTGGGTCTAGAGTGTTCAGTGAATACATATTTGCTGTTGTTGTTGACTGAAGGTCTTACTCAGGCTGATCTTAAGCAAAGGAAACCAATATCATCACCATAAATAAATTAACACCTACAGGAAACACCAAACTTACCAGGTCTTAGCTCCTAGCCTCATCATATCTTTTGAGTAGGGACTGTTACAATCTTCATCTTGTGGCCAAGAAAATTGAGGGCTCTGGTTAAACTAAGCTACACAGCCAGCGACTAGATATGAAACCCAGTTCTCTTTCTTCCTAGAGTCCATGCGCCATGCTGCACTGAGTCTTGTCTAGAAGAGCTTTGATGTCAGAGAAAGAGACTTATTCATCACTGGGCCCCCAGTGCCTAGAATGATGCCTGGCACATAGTAGATCCTCATTAAAGTGCTGTGACATGTTCACAGCACTGTGTCAGTCCCAGCAAGTCTCAGCCCTGCTAAACAGTAGGCAGTGGGGTGGGTTATTGGCAGGCAAGATTAGACTATTTCTGCGAACCAAGTCTGAGGTTTCCTTGGAGCACCATCTCGCACTGCTGGTATAGAATTAGTACCTAGTGCTGAGCTTGGAGTCTGATGTGCCTGGGGGTGGATCAGAAGCTTCTAAGGACTCATTGACCTCAGGCTTCCTCTTTGGACCCTTCTGCAACACCCTCAACCTCCACTTCCTGTCTCCCACTGTGTCACTGTATGCCCTCCTCCTTAGGTTCCTGGAGCCTGTACGACCCTCAGTCTGGTTACTGGGGTCCCTCATTTACCATGAGCTCTCTTCTCCCAAGAACTGGTCACTTGCTCTTCTCTCAGAAGAGGACAAGGGGTCTGCCTCATCCTACACATTCTTCTGGAGCCCCAGGACCCACCACTTGATCATTTCCACATTTCGCCACACATAAAGCCTCCTGCTTCTGCATCTCTTCACACAGTCTCAGATCCTCAGAAGTCAGTACCAAAGGAGAGGGAGCCTAAGTCTGCAACACCCCTCTGACACTGGGCTCCTGACCATCCTCCTCCTGGGCCAGTTTCACCACTGAGTCGGCTCTTCCAACTCCAGCCTTCCACTGCTTGCATGTTCACCTCCCCGCCACTGCCTGCTCTTGAGGCTTCAGTGGACCAGACAACTGAGCACCTGACGCTTTGCCAGTCATAAAACCACTGCTGACTGCAGTGCTCAGAATACAAGTAATGCCCGCAACCCCTTCCTTTCAGCTCACTTGTCCTGTTCCCCAGTGGCTAACGCCCGGTTGCCATATAATCTGTCACTCTAGGTCATCTGGGTAACTTGATTCACCCTAGCAAGTTTGCTTTGCTACTAACTGATGAACAGGGAATTGGGACCCAGGTTACACTGGTTCAGGCCTCCATGCTCCCCCGTGTCACGCAGGATGCAGGTAAGTGATCTCGGATGGAAGCCAAAAGTTTACTTAACTACTTGATGACTTTAGGCCAAGAAACATCCTGGAGCACAAGTTTTCTGCAGAAGCCCACTATAAGAACCTTTTACCAATTCGACCTCCCAAGTGTCTCCATCCTCAAACAGGTCAGAGAAATTCCAGAGTGCTGTTTCCAACCTTCAGTGCCCCCTTTCTCCCATGCCTCACTTCACCCAGAAGATCAGCTTTATTTGTTCCCCCAAAGTATGTTTCCCAAAGTGTGCCCTGAAACTCTTACCCTTCGATAAAGAAAAGGAAATTCTGGCTTAAACAAAGGTGTACAGGCTTTACTATGATCATGGTCCTTCTCAGAATGGGAAATGCAGTTTCCTAAATTATGTGGCCATGGAAACTCTTCATCTCAGAGGATATCCAGAGAGCAGTACCCACAGAAACATTTTTGGAAAATGCAACCTGAGTCCACACTCCTACATTAAGGAAAAGGCCATCTTAAAAATATCTGTGTTTTTTTTTTTAATCTGTATATCTTTACACTCAAAAGTTTAACTTGCTATTTTGAAATGAAGGAACCAACCTCTTCTCTTTGACATTCTAGTCATTCTTTTGAGTCCTGAAGATTTCTCTTATAAAGTGACTTGGGAGCATGCAAACGCTCCAGGTAGTGCTGAGGGTGAGGTGGCTGTGCTGGGAGAAGACTGTTGGGGCTGAGAAAACTTTCAGGGCAAAAAACTGGCTGGTAAACAGGATGGTCAGAGATCACTGCTCAGCTGGCAGCCAGCCCAGAATGTGACTGTACATAAAGGGACCCAGGAAAGGAAGTTGCCAACAGAGAGAAGGGCATCGGTGGCAGGGTAAGATTCAAACTCCAGCCTAACCCACAGTTTATTGCCAAGGCCTGGTGGTAACACATGCCTGTGAATAACCTACCACTGTTATTTGAATGTTTCTAACTATTGTCCAGTTAATCAACTAAAAAGAGATAGAAACAGACAGAATCAGACATTGTATGCCTCCTGATGGAAAAACACAGCACCTGGTGTATCAACTAAAAAGTTGAACCTGAATCTTATTAGGCCTCCACTTCCAACAAGCAATTTGCATGACCTCCAGGGCACAGAGAAACATGTTAAGAGATACCACGTGGAGCGGGGTGGGGCGGGCACAATCAGCAAAATCCAGAACTGAGAATCTCAGTAGGACAACTGACACATTGATAACAAGTATCCTGCATGAAGAAAGTGAAGAGGGAACCTAGGAAATTAGAACAAGAGGCTAGAACCATATCAACCAAGTACAATATGTGGATCTTGTTTGAATCCTGACTCAAACCAACTCTAAAAATATTTATGAGACAATGAGGGAAATTTGGACACTGATTGCACATTTGATAAGGAATTACTGTTAATTATTTTCAGTGTAATAAAAATATCATGGTTACATTAAGTCCTTATATATTTTTTTTTCTTTAATATTTATTTATTTGGCTGCGCCGGGTCTTAGCTGCGGCATGCAGGATCTTAGTTCCCTGACCAGGGATGGAACCTGGGCCCCCTGCATTGGGAGCATGGAGTCTTAACTGCTGGACCACCAGGGAAGACGCAAGTCCTTATATTTTAGAGATACATACTGAAATAGTCACAAATGAAATTATATAATGTGTGGGATTTGCTTCAAAATAATCTAGGGCAAAGGGAAATGGGTGGACGTATAGGTAAAACAAAATTGCCTATGAGTTAATAGTTGTTGAAGCTGAGTGACAGAGATATTGTGGTTCATTATAACTGGCCTGGAAATGGGACATGATTCAGGAATTCCCTGGAGGTCCAGTGGTTAGGACTCAGCACTTCCACTGCATGGGGCACAGGTTCGATACCTGGTCTGGGAACTAAAATCCCGCATGCCACCCTGGGGGCCAAAAAAAAAAAAAGAAATGGGGACATAACTCATAACAGTAGCAGTGTGTGTCTTCAGGTTTCAGGTGCTGGTGGACAGCATCAGTGCCTTGGGGTCAAGGAGGTGACCCAGTTCAATCAAACCACCAAGTCTGCTTCTGAAGCTGATCCAACTCTTTTCTGGTTTTATCCAAGACCTGCCTGGAGATACACCTAACTGCTTCCCCCTGATCTGGTCCCAGTCCGTTTACCATGTGGGGAAGAGAGGAAGAGTGGGAGACTTAAAGAGACAAATGGAAGGCACTAGAGTCCTCAAGCAGGAAGCTCAGTAAGAGAAGGCTCTAACTGCTAACTTATGACATGGAAACATGAAAATTCTGGGAAGCTGGCAGAAGTTTTGGTGAATTATGTGAAGTCTAATAAGCTAAAGCAAGACCACTGATACTCCAAGTGGCTCTTGCAGAAGTGAGGATGGGTTGTGTCGAGGGCAGCCATCTGGGTGGAGGCTGGTCATGTCCATAGGGGGAGGATGCACTCCATGGCTAGAAAAGAGCAGGAATTGAACTGGCCCTAACAGGGATTCATGTCTTTAGCTCTGTTACAAAGTTACCCACCGCTTGGTGACATCGTATGAAAATCTCCCTATTTGAGGGAGCTAGGAGGGAGACTTTGTTCTCTTCCTCAGGGATTTTGCCCAGCTTCAAAGATGTCACTGATAAATGGACCCAACCTCACATTTGGATCCTCAGAGGAAGCCCTTTGCAGAAGATGAGACCCGAGCCTTCCTAGTCTGAATCAGTGCCCGAATGTGGATTAGAAGCGTGGATCCTATGGAGGAAGCCATTTCCAGTAATAACTGTAAGAAACCCATGGCTTGCTTCACTGGATGACTGGGACAGCCGAGGCTGTTTTAATTAATCACTGAAGGTAATGCTATAATTCATTTTTTAAAAATGTACTTAGCTGTACAAGTTTGTGCAGCTTAGATGAGCCCAGGGCCTTTTTTTCACGGATTTTAGCACTTGCAAAATTAACGCTGCAGTGTCACCTATATACTTGAGGAAGTGCACTTGGTTATTTTGTGTAGGCACAAATTTAAATCCCAGGTTACCAGACATAGATGTAAATCGCTTAGCCAAAGAACAGATCCAGCTGGCTAACCATCTGGCACATGCATCTCCATGCAGCCTTATAGCTCTTGTGGCTGAAGATGCCTTTTGTGGGGGAAATTTTATGTTATGATGATATTCTCAAGGTTGGAGAACCCAAAGATTTTGGATTAAACCACTTGCAAACATCACAAACTTACTGTACAAAACTTATCCCTCTCTGCTTTTTTTTTTTAAGTTTTCAGTAGGTAACATCACTTAAGGTTCTTGCAGAAGAAAAAAAGAAAATGGAACCAGTCTTTAAGCAAAAAGGAGATATGGAACGATATGAGGAGTAGCTCACTAAATCAAAGGAAACAAACAACCCATTCTCTGGCAGGACGTGAATGGAGGTGACCTGGGACCTTAGCAGCCATTGCTCTTGGCCCTGGAGCATTACCATGAGATGACTCTGCTCCAACTTGCTTGTCTATTCCAGTCAAGTTTTCAAATACCAGGGAGAGAGAAATGGACTGGCCAGCTTGTCAGGCATCTCTAGCTATGGCTAGGAAACAGTAACATGGTCACTGGGGGCTGGTTGTGAGCTAGAAGCCACTGCAGTTTGTGTCTGTTAGAGAAAGGGGGACCCTTTCATCCTGCCCCAATGATGGGGATCCAGCAGAAACTGTAGATAAAGAAAAAAAGTAATCAGGCATCTCATGGAAACTGAGATTCTGGCTATAACACAGTTCTCAGCCAACCACTGCTGTCTCTTCATCTGGGAGAAACGGCCCTTCCTCTCCTCTGTTCTCCTCATCCAGCTCCA
This sequence comes from Tursiops truncatus, assembly GCF_011762595.2. NCBI lineage: Eukaryota > Metazoa > Chordata > Mammalia > Artiodactyla > Delphinidae > Tursiops > Tursiops truncatus. The sequence continues at coordinate 63,218,400 of NC_047049.1, read as the reverse complement.
CTCAAAAGCAGGGCTCCTCACCCCTGTTGCCTTGTTGTCTATTGCAATAAAATTGCCTCTGACAGAGGAGAGGAAGCTTGGAGTACATGTGGCCAGGCAGGCCCATGCACCATCAGAGTGTCTGGCCCTGAAGAATGCAACCCCATCCTCAGCTACACAAAAGTTTTTCTCCCATGTGAGTAAGCACTTGATCTTGATCTCTCCACATCTCTCCTGGGAATCTTATCTAACTGTCTCCTGGGAATGATCCACCTGAGAAACACAACAGAAGTCCTTGCCATGGCTGTTGCTGGGTTCCCTGGAGTTCTGGTTCTAACAGGACTGGGGACTGGCATGAAGCGCTTCTAAAGCAACAACCCATTCATCACAGCATCACAAAATACGGTGTTATGCCTGGATCTTTATCTCTTTGTTGACAAATAAGAAAGACTCATGAATGAGAACAAGGGAGAAATGAGCAAGTTAAATAATTCACATACAACTTTAAGACTGTGGAGTTTGACGGTAAAATGTTAAAATTTAAGATTTTAAAACCAGCACTGCTCACTCAAGTCTTCTGTTCCTGCCTATTTTAACATGCCTACCTTGTTCATATTTGGCCGCGATTATCATTATCCTTATTGTCATTTTTAATACCCAAGATGTATTAAAAGTACATCCATGTACCAGACACTATACTAAACACTTTCACCATATTATCTTATTCCATCCTCTCAGCAGCCCAGTGAGGTAGGTACAATTATCCCCATTTTACAGATGAGGAATGTGAGGCCCAGAGAGGTTAAGAAACTTGCCCCAAGGTCCTTCTGCTGGTGAGTGGTGGAAACTGGATTTGTCTGACTGCAGAACATGACCTCTTAACCACCATAAAATCGGAGTCGGAACATTGATAATGATTCAATATTGCCACAGGCAGAGGAACCCACATGTCTCCCTCAGGCTGTGGTAAAGCTTTGGGGGCTTACATGTACTGCATTTGTGGTCAGACCTTTAGGGAACTGTTGACCGAAACCACCTGCCTTGGCCAGGCCCACTTGCCTGAGTTGTCTCACATCAGGAAGTCCTGATAAGGAACATGGTTCTGCCTCGAAAGCTAACCGGGAGAATTCAGGAGGAGCCAAAAGAGGGAGGAGAAGACCAACCTCCCAGAGTCCTTTGCTCTGGAGCCCATCTTGGCTGAGAAATGCTCGTGCCACCAGGAAGGACCCTGAGTCAAGACTATGGGCCAAGCAAGATGATTGGCCAGAGACAACCCGGAAACTAACCCCATTACCATAAACCCTGAGACTGTGAGCCATGTGGCAGAGCAGTTCTCCTGGGTTCCCTTACCCTGCTGCTCTCTGCCCAGGCGCCCCTTCCCAATAAAGTCTCTCGTTGTCAGCACACGTGTCTCCTTGGACAATTCATTTCGGAGTGTTAGACAGTAGCCCACTCTCGGGCCCTGGAAGGGTTCCCCCTTCCTGTCACAAGACCTCCAGGTCTTGGATAAATAGTGGCCTGACAGCCAGGCTCCAACACTAGCCTCTAGTAAACAGACTCTTTAATTTAGCTTATCGATGGGCAGTGAAGACGTCAGACTCCATTGGAGCAATCCTGGGAGGATGCTCTGAGCTCTGCCCTGCCCATTAGGAGCTGTAAGTTTGTGCAAACAACCAGAAAATTAAACCCACCCAGGGAGGGGACATTGATTTCCAATTGGCATAGTTCAGCAGATGCTGTTTGGTCTAAGAATTGCTTGACCTCTACTAGTGACGCCACCTGCCCTTGGCTTTGGAGGGAGTGTTCCCAGCAGGGAAGGCCACTGCACTCCTGCTTGCTGCTGGAACTTGGGCTGTAGGCGTGGCGGGCTCCCCATATGTTGCAGGGGAGAGGCCAGCCACGCCCCAGGATGGATTCACCCTCTTATCCAACTCTGGGGCTAAAGCCAGCCCCAAGAGATTACAGGCGCTCCCACCCCCAACTAATTAAATAGGTGGCCTCCTGATGCTAAAAGGGAATGAGGGCAGAAAAACAGCCAGACCCAGAAACCACCGATGCGGGCCTAAACAGTCTCTAATGGGTCAGGGTGGTTCTATGCCTGAGACCTGGCGTTCTGTATAGTTTCTAGTTTTCAAATCTTATAGTTCAAAACGTGTGTCATAGAAGCTTTACACATTACTTAATATTACCTATTAATGAGTGTATCTTACAATTATTATTATTACACACCAATCCTTGTGTTAAAACATTGAAATAAAAGTAACTATTCAAAGACAATATTTTTTCTCATGGGACAACCTGCAGATGATTCTAATACTTTATACAACACACACACACACAAACACGTAAGCGGAGGCTTCTGGATTCAAAGCTAAGTGTCTGCCTAAATTACCTAAATCTAAATGTTCATGCAATTATAAGTTTAGATGAAAACTAAAATCATGGTTTGGATTAAGGAAAGAAACCTTTAGAGTTTTTCAGGAGTTCAGCCCTCAAGTGAGTTATTATTAGTTGTTCTGCTTTCCATTCTGTTTTGGCTACAAATGGTTTAGAAGAGGATCTAAGATGCAAAGAGGAAGACAGTTGCAATAATAGGAAATTGGACTAAATTAAAATGATACTAAGTCACAGCACAACTTGGCCTCTTTGCCACCAACTTTTGACATTCTAATTAGGGTAAATGGTTATGTAAATCTAGTCAGTCACTCATTTCTCCCCCAGCCAGAGCGCGTGTGATTGTTTAAGTGAGGGCTGTTGATGGCATAATTAAAGCTCTCCTAAAAATTAACTGGGAATTGGAGGACAGCCTCCAAAGATGCCCTAGTTTGTGGGCAGCCCAGCACAGCTGTCCTTTTGTCCAGCCTGCCACCAGGACTCCTCGAGTTTCCCCATCAATATAATAGAATGTGACACTCGAGGTGTTCTCAAGCCTCAGTCCACAGGATGGAGTGGAAGACACAGACCGGCAGGAGTCTGCTGTACCCAGGGTTGCCTCCTGGGTATGTTCAGCTGAGAAAATGGGGTTTCAGGTGACCCCAAACACGGAGCACAGAACACCTGGGTTTGGGGGTCAACTATGAAACAGAATTAATTGGTTATGAGTTGATAAACGTTGAAGCTGCATGATGGGTGCAAGGGGTGGGGAGCAGCAGGGAAGAAAGCCAGGAGTAGTAACTATAGTATCAATATTTGTTTTGTTTTTGTGCATGCTTGAAATTGTGCACAATAAATACAATTTTTTTAATGTGTACAATACTGTTAATTAAACAAGGAGGCCTTTCAAAATAAACAAAAAAATAAATAAACAAGGAGGTCGTTAGACTCAGGTGGTTCTCATACTTAGCTACATAAGCAAACCAAAACCTAAGCCCATAAATGCCTCAAGGGTAAAAAGTCAAAACCTAAGGACAACCAATTACAGACAGCCAACTAGGCTTTCCCAAACGATGTTTGAGCTTAGCCAATCAAATAATTTCCTTGCTCTGCTTCAAAGTCTTCTCGATAATAAAGTCTTGTCTCAGGCCCTGTCAGTGAAGTGCTCCTAACCACTTCTGGTTTGGCACTGCCTGATTGGAATAGATGTTTGCTCAAATAAACTCTTAAATTTTTAAAATATGCCCCAGTTTATCTTTTTTTTTTTTAAATAAATTTATATATTTATTTTTGGCTGCATTGGGTCTTCGTTTCTGAACGTGGGCTTTCTCTAGTTGTGGCGAGTGGGGGCTACTCTTCATTGCAGTGCGCGGGCTCCTCATTGCCGTGGCTTCTCTTGTTGCGGAGCACAGGCTCTAGGCGCACAGGCTTCAGTTGTTGTGGCACACGGGCTCAGTAGTTGTGGCTCGCGGGGTCTAGAGCACAGGCTTAGTAGTTGTGGTGCACGGGCTTAGTTGCTCCGTGGCATGTGGGATCTTCCCGGACCAGGGCTCGAACCCATGTCCCCTGGATTGGCAGGCGGATTCTTAACCACTGCGTCACCAGGGGAGCCCCCAGTTTATCTTTTAACACTACCAAGAAATAACATTGACCATGAGGAGGAAGTTCTTAGTAGCAAAAGTCAACTTATGGTTATCCTCTTAAAGAAGGAGAGTCATAGAGCATCTACTGGTTAATATATGAGTATGCTGTTCTATTACTTCTTATCACATTAACAACACCCCCCACATCCCACCCTGACTCTTCCCAGTAAGGTCCCAGCTTGGAATGAAGAGCAAAGACTGAGGAGAGACCAGGAGAGAAATGGGTCCAGGTAAGAGACAGAAGAGGGGAAACCAGCTGAGAGGGTGAGAAGAGTGAGATCCCCAGGTATCCATCCAGAGGATAACTGAGAGTTGATTATGAATTAATTCTATGTCGCTGTTGGGCTGCACCCTGCAGGCTTGCAAGCCCTGTACTTGCCCAGCTTCAAGAAAGCCTGGAGTCAGCAGCAGAGACATCTATGGGTTGATGGATGGCGGAGCTTACATGTCTGAAGCAAGGTCGTGGAGCAAGACCGCACAGTGTGCGGTGGCTGACGGGCAAAATGGCAGCAGTCTTGGCTTCTGGGGGGCGGGGCGGGGGGGGGGGAGGAAGAGAGATCAGGTTGGCTCATTGGTTACCGGGGAAACTAGCAGAAGGGCACGCCCCTCACCGCCCTTTTGAGAAGCTATCAGGTAAAGATGTTCAGATCTAAAGATTAGAACAATTACTAGCTGGGGTCTGGGGCAAGTACATACATAGGAAGGTCAGTCATGGGAGTAGGTATAGATGAAGCAGGCACTGGTCGAGGGGATGAACAGAGAGCAAGAGAACAGACACCTTGAGTGGCCTAGGTGGCCTAAGCATACAGTCATAAAAAACCAGTACAATCCCATTTGACTTTAAAATAACTTAAGTAGGGCTTCCCTGGTGGCACAGTGGTTGAGAGTCAGCCTGCCGATGCAGGGGACATGGGTTCGTGCCCCGGTCCGGGAGGATCCCACATGTCGCGGAGCGCCTGGGCCCGTAAGCCATGGCCGCTGAGTCTGCGCGTCCAGAGCCCGTGCTCCGCAACGGGAGAGGCCAAGACAGTGAGAGGCCCGCGTACCGCAAAAAAATAAAAAATAACTTAAGTAAACACTGCTAAATTTAAAAACTAAAAAGTACCTGATAGTCAAGGGGCAGATTCTCTCGTGTTTGACAAGCTTCCCTGGCAGCCATGAGTTAAGATGCAATGGGAAAAGAAGTTGGTAGTTTCAGTCCTATGGGTGGAGGTTTTTTAAAGACGGGAGCCCCTTGGCTACAGGAATCACAATGCAAGATAGCTGCAGGCCTTGGAAATCACCTATCTTCCCCAGTGCAGAATGATGTTTTTTCTTTCTTTTACAATTATCCATGTCTAGGGTGACAGTAATTAATGAGCTAGTAAAAAGCCTCCCCAGTCAGGCTGTGCCCAGGATTTCCTAGCTTTGTTAGGAAAACTTGAGAGAACCAGTGTGGACTAATTAATTGGTCTTCAGGTAGTAACTAAATCAAAGGTGTCTTGGGTACCCTGGGAAACCAGAATCTCCTCTTTCTTGAGAATCAATCAGCTTAAGATTGATGAAGGGCTGCTAAGGTCAGGCTTAGAAACACAAAACCATCTGCCAATTCTCTAGGGCTGGTACCTGCAGTAGAGCAATTTTAGAAGAACAGGTGTTCACTTTTAACTTACCTCTTCTTTTCTTTATTGCTGAAATCATGACTTTAGCTACGAAGAGCCTCCAGTTGGTTGATGAAATTCACAAACGGCCTATTGTAACTTAAAATAACCTGGCCCAAAGGTATTGTGATAACCTCAACCGTTCTTGCACAAAGTCATAAACCACTCATCCCGGGACCTCCCTGGTGGTCCAGTGGTTAAGACTCCATGCTCCCAATGCAGGGGGCCTGGGCTTGATCCCTGGTCAGGGAACTAGATCCCACATGCCGCAACTAAGAGCCTGCATACCGCAACTAAAAAGGTCCCGCACGCCAAAACGAAGATCCCGCGTGTGGCCACTAAGACCCGGTGCAGACACATATATAAATATTAAAAAAGAACCAAAACACTCATCCCCGACAATGGCCACTCTGGCCTCTCTGGAAGAATTTGGCAGCATCAGAAAACAGTAACTACAAGGCATTGCCCCAGAACGGCCGCCATTGCCCTAGAATGGCTGCCATAGACTGAAAGTTTGTGTGTCCCCAAAATTCATACGTTGAAACTGAATCCCCAGTGTGATGGTACGTGGAGGTGGGGCCTTTGGAAAGTGCTTAGGTCACGAGGGTGGAGCCCTCATGAATCAGATTAGTGCCCTTATAAAAAAAAGACACAACAAGAAGATTGCCATCTATGAACCAGGAAGCAGGCTCTCACCAGGCATCAAATCTGCCACTGCCTTGATCTTGGACTGCTACCTTCCAGAACCATGAGAAATAAATATTTATTGTTTATAAGCCACCTAGTCTATGGTATTTTTGTTATAGTAGCCCAAACAGATGAAGGTAAAGACTAAGCCAAGGAACACTGTTTCACTCTGAGTGTGGAACAGATCCAGTCTGGTCGATCTCTTTTGCAGAGTAGGCCTGAGAGCCCACAAAGTCCATAAAACCTGACACTTAAATGTTTCTGGTTCCTTGAAAGTATCTCCAGTAGGCTAAGAACATTTTCATAAGTTTTTGATGATGATCTATAAACACATCCATATGTTTGTTGATGATGGCTCAATGACTATAGTTGTTGTTCCTCTATTAAAAAAAGAAAGATTCAGGGTTAACACCAAGTTTTCTTCTTTTAAATGGAGGTATTTCTTGTCCTTGCTAACCATTTATGTCTCCAATTTCCCGAGAATATGGGAAATTCCCCAAAACACTCTTGTGGTAGATCGTATTTTTCCAAAGATTGCTGCAGTCAAATATACCCCATCTCATATGCTCTTATTACAATGTGACATTAACAATCCTCCATTAAGAATGGGCTTTGTGTCCCTGCCCCATGAGCCTGGGCAGACCTTCATAAATGCCTCAACCAATAGAATGCGGCAGAAGTAAAATCATGTCACTTCCTGGTATAGTCATAAAAGGTGAGACAGCTTCCACTTGGTTTTTTTGGGGCCTTGGGAGCCAAGCCCACATGGAGGAAGTCCAGCTCTCCTAAACCCACCATGCTGGAAACATCACGTGGAGAGATTATGTAGAGATAAAGGTGTTCAAGGAGGCCCAACTGGGGACTTCCCTGGTGGCACAGTGGTTAAGATTCCACACTCCGGGCTTCCCTGGTGGTGCAGTGGTTGAGGGTCCGCCTGCTGATGCAGGGGACGCGGGTTCGTGCCCTGGTCCGGGAGGATCCCACGTGCCGCGGAGCGGCTGGGCCCGTGAGCCATGGCCGCTGAGCCTGCGCGTCCGGAGCCTGTGCTCCGCAACGGGAGAAGCCACAGCAGTGATAGGCCCGCGTACCGAAAAAAAAAAAAAAAAAAAAAGATTCCGCACTCCCCATGCAGGGGGCCTAATCAAGGAACTAGATCCCACATGCCTGCTGCAACTAAGAGTTTGCATGCCACAACTAAGGAGCATATGTGCCGCAGCTAAGGAGCCAGCGAGCCACAACTAAGGAGCCTGCCAGCCGCAACTAAGACCTGGCACAACCAAATAAATAAATTAAATTAAATTAAATTAAAAAAGGAGGACTTCCTGTTCCAGCTCTCAGCTGTTTCAACTCTCAGCTGTTTCAGTGTCCCCAACTCAGGCTCCAAACGTGTGTAAACAAGCCTTTGATGATCCCAGCCCTGCCTTTGAACCACCCTGGCTGACACCAGGTGGAGTAGAAACAAGCCTTCCCAATATGTCCCGTGCAAATTCCTGGGGACCCACAGAATCTCCGAGCATACCTGTAAATTTGGGGGTAACATTATACAGGACAGTAACCAAAGCAACCCTCTAGGGATATTCCTTGAAGTATAGCAAGGGCACTAGATTTGTCATCACATAGCCTGGTTTTGAATCCAGATCTAACCATCTCACTAGCAGAGTAAACTTAAGCAAGTCAATTTCCTTTCTGAGCATTACTTTCCTCATCTATAAAACAAGGATAATAATGACTGCCTTAATATACATCAAAACATTGGGGAGAAAATTTCCACACCTATGACAGATAAAAGTTCATAATAAAGAAACTGGTAACAACATGCAATCGAAAAAAAGCAAAATACATGAATAGAGAGTTCAGAGAAGATAAAATATAAGTAGCAAGTTACTGTAACAAAAGATGTTTAACTTTCCTAATCAGGTAAATGCAAAGTAAGTAATACTAAGCTATCACTTATCAGATTAGCAAAATTCTGCTGGTGGGTTGTGGTGAAAAGGATACAGTGCTCTGGCAACATGAACAGCTACAGTCTCTTTTGGAAGGGTATCTGACAATAGCTACTAAAATGAAAAACACACACATTCCTCTTTTTTTTGCATGTGAGATCTTATTTCCCCCACCAGGGATCGAACCCATAGCCGCCTGCATTGGAAGCGTGGAGTCTTAACCACTGGACTACCAGGGAAGTCCCCCAAAATACACACATTATTCAAACCAGAAATCTCTCTCTCTCAAGTCTATCCTAAAGAAATAAAAGTACCAGGACATAGAAAATAAAATAAAGTTGCTCTCTGCAGTACAGCTTCTAATGGTAAAGCATCAGGAAATAAAATCAAAGGTCTTCAATAGGAGACTGAGGGGGGAATTCCCTGGCGGTCCAGTGGTTAAGACTCCGTGATTCCACTGCAGGGGGCACGGGTTTGATCCCTGGTCGGGGAAATAAGATGTTGCATGCCACGAGGCATAGCCAAAAATAAAAATAAAAAAAAAATAGGAGACTGAGGGGATTGATTAAGTGGTGTAACAGCTAATAATGTTAGAACAAGCTAGAATGAGCTATAGTATGGATCTCTATAGTATAGGTCTCTAGCCACCTCTACAGTACTGCTTCCCTTGTTCAGGATCCACATTTCCAGGAGATGGTTTCTGATTTGGCGGAGCCCGAGTAGCATGCCTGCCCCCTGAAGTGCAGAGAGAGGTAGCACCTTGCCACCTTGGCTTCCTTGGAGGAAGCTGGCCAGTACCTACTTGACTATTCACAATGATGCTGCATAACTCCAAACAAATCATCATAACAACAAAAAGTCAGGAAACGGCTTTAATCTATCTTGAGCTAAAAATTGAAAACAATTTTCCCATTCTTTAGCTATCCTTGAGTTTACCTGATGCCCCTTCAGCTGGACAGTCTCATTTCTTTCTCTGCTCCAATAGTACAAGGCTGTGACTCCTCTTATTGTGATTCAATACACAGGGTGTTCATGGTCTCCAAGAGTTCAGTCTCGCACTCACCTGATGCTCTCTGACACGAAGGACTGGTTTGTGGTTTTGACTGTCTCTGCTGTATGTCCCATCCCATCAATCAATGGTCTCTGTTCAGCAAAAGCCATTTTGCATGTGTATAAAAGAGAAAATAGGCTTGAATGATCTTCCCCTTTACTAGAATCTCACTAGAGTGCTATATACTTTTTGATATAGGGATCAATCCCTGCTGGGAAAGATTACAATATTAACTTGCAGTGAATGACTAACATTGCCAAGCCAACTCCCTAATATTGCATAAAATAAAATGTTTTGGCTCCCCTAAAAATCAGGGTTTCTTATTCTTGCAGGTCTCAGCAGCCCAACTTGTTTTGCATATGGTTGCATGTTTAATTAGTGATCCTTCTGTAAGTGTCTGCAATTAGCACCATGATGATTAATAAAATAACTCCTTTAAAGCTCCATTTAGCTAGCAGAACTGCACAATCAGGTGTAATTAATTCATCATTAATAAATCATGGCTGATTAATCTGTATATTACCAACATTTTACTGAACAGCTCCCACCTGAGCACAGCTAGTTTTTCTATGCTGAACAGAACTGGAAACTAAGAGGAAAAAAAAAAAAATCCAGCTCCTCCAAAACTGCACTAAGCAGCAAGTATATTGGTATGGTCAAGGAGATTTTGAGATAATGCACATTTAAAGTTATTGAGCTACATAGGCAATTGTCACTTGGGAGGGAAGAAAACAGTGGCTGAATACTAGAGATTCTCAAACCTAAGTATACACCAGGATCACCTGGAGGGCTTGTTAAAAACCAGATTTCTGGTTTCTATCTCCACAGCTTCTGATTCAGTGGGTCTGGGATGGGGCCTGAGAATTTGCTTTTCTAACAAGCTCCCAGGTGGTACAGATGCTGCTTGTCCAGGGACCACACCTGGAGAACCATAGTTCTCCCTTTCTCATACCCTGGGGATGACTCACAATCGCCATGATTCCTATGTCCTTTCTATAGGTTTTAATAGTTTAAAAAACAACAATAAAAATAGCTTACAGTATTATTTATCTATCCTTGTGTTTACATGCTATCTCTTCAACTGGATTGTAAGTTTAATAATTACTTTCTTTTATTTCTCTCAGCCCCCATAGAACCTAACTACTTTCAAGATGTAGAAACTCTAGACAAAACCCAGACATGCCATGTGCACTCATCTCTGAAGCCTTGCTCATGCCCCAGTCTTTCGAAGCCCTGTCCTTCAACACTCCCCAGACTACGCCATAGCATTCAGTGTCTGCCATATGTAGACCCTAATCACAGACCAGTGCAAGTGCTCATTATCTTTTCATGAAAGGATGAGCCTGGTTTTCCCAGTTAGATTCCCTTGAGAGCTCTATAAGCTTCCCCTCTAATCTCCTTTGCAGCCTGGCCCCCAGCTCTCCACCCCACCAGCTTCTAGCCCAGTGTCTTATACACAGGAGACAGCAAATTGCTTTTTACCAACCACGTCAGATTGCTGAGCAGTAGATCTGACACATGGGCTGGGAATTCAGATCCCAGCTGGGCACCTAACTTGCAGAATACATGGGAGCCACAGCAAGGGGAATTCCCACCCCAAAAAGAACTTGGAAAGAGGCAAGATATTACTTTTCATGTTTAATTTTACTACCACTCTATCACACATACATTTAAAAAAATTCTGGGCTTTTTAGTTATTTAGCTACATGTCCTGATTTTTAGTTATTAAACATGAGTGTGTTCCAATGAAGAAAATAACTTTTTAGGTACATTAAAATTACTCCAATCTTACCCTCTACACGTGAACTCTTTTCACTTTTCTATCTTCATGATCCATCTCTGTCCATATAAGTTCGTATTCTCCACAGACACAGCATAACGTCGCTAACAGTTTATACTCTACTGTGATTTTCTTTCTTGGTATTGTATCATGAAATTTTTTTTAATATTTCCTCATAGTTATTGGGTCTTTTCAATGGCTACAAAATAGTCTATCTGGTACTCACACCTAAGTTTAAATGGTTTGATCTTACTCCTCATAAATTTGTTCCTCATTTTGTGATTGGTACTCATAATCAAAGGTGACATTATTCTTCGTTATTAGTTACTTACATTTCAAATATACTCACAGGTAGAGCCAAAACTCCATTAGTTAATTAGTCAGGAAGCATTATTAAATTTCCATTAATATGTCTTTGTTGTTCTATGTCTAAGGTGAGGATTAAGTAGACTACTATGCAAACTTTATTCAAAGCAGCCCCTTACATTTCTTTCTACGTGGAAAATAGTAAGTCAAGATCGCAGCATCGCGCACAAGCGCGTCTAGGCCGTCAGCGTGCCCTCTAAAACAAGAGCAGCACGTCCCTTGATGTCAACTCGTCCATCAGGACGCAGGGAAATCTTCAATTCTCCTCCCCGGCTGGAACACTGAAAGGCTAAAGAAAACATAAAACGAGTCACAAATTAAGATCATTTTCACCCTTTTTAATTAACAGGGCATAGTGACAGACCACGTATTACAAGCTCTAGAATCCTCCCAGGTCAGTTTAAAGAACAAATTCCTTCAAACAAACAAAAACAAAATAAATGAACAAACGAAACACAAATACATAGACACAGAGAACAGAGGGTGGTTGCCAGAGGCAAAGGGTCAGGGAGGGGCGGGGAGATCAAAATGGGTAAAGGGGATCAACTGTACGGTGAAAGATGGAAAATAAATTTTTGGTGGTAAGCACGTTGTAGGGTATATAGAAGCAGGAATACAATGTACACGTGAAACTTATATGATGTTATAAATCAATGTTACCTTAATAAAAATCAATTAATCTTAAAAAATTTTTGAAATAGAATGCATTCCTTCCTCTGTGCATGGTATTGCCCAGCCCACCCCATTCTCCTGAGGACTGAGACCACAGACGCAATTTGATCCACAGAATACACAGCTCTACGGCTTCGCTTCCTGAGCCACTTCCTCTATTACTTCCTGTAATGCCCCAGACATACCCCGCCCATATAGCATCCTCCCTGGCTCTGTCTAGAAGGCAAGCACATGTGAAAAGACAGAGGCAAGGACTAAAAGTCTAAGAAGATAAAGAGGGGTGCTCTTGGCCCTTCTGAAAAGGCCCCACCTTCCGCGGTCTGAATAGGATAAAGGGAGTGCTTTACTCATTGCGGTTAGCAAGCAACCACACTTGTCAGGCAACCATGAGGCACAGCCTGAGGCTTCCTAAGGTCAGAGGAGTCATTAGGCTCACCAAAGAAAGAGAACAGTCACCGTGCTGTTCCCAAGTCAGGGTCACAGAGGCTTAACCATCCCACTAAGTAAGAACCTCCATCCTTTAAAGTCAAACTCCTACTTTGATTGTGTAGCCTGTACCACATACAGACTACTAGCGGCGTAGTACTAGCTGTGTAAATTCCACTGGCTGCCATTTATTTTCTCTGCCTCAGGCACTATGTAAATCACCAGGAGACTTGGTTCCAAAGCAGTTTGTTTGATTTCATCTCATAACTAGCAGCAGCAGTAAGGAACCTTGGTAATCATCCAGTCTCAACTTGTCACATTATAAATAACCTTTCTGGGTCAAAGTTATACAGCTAGTTAACTTTATTCAACAAACATTTATTGGGTACTTACTGTATTAGAAGTGTGTCCTTGTGTTGGGAGAGACAGAGGTGGAAGATGTTTGGGGTGGAGGATGTTTTGAGTAGAAGGTTCAGGGGGAAGGAATTCGAAACCTCTCATTTTCACGTGGGTGATAGTTAACACTTTATTACATCTTCAAGTGGATAGTACATATGAGAAGAAATACTGGCTTCAAGTTAAGCAAATTTTTTAAAATTTGAAAACAAGCTGTCCTACCGTGCATGACTTTCTTCCCCAGTTGCTGGGACCAGTAGCTGCTGAGAACAGTATGTGCAGACCCTTAAAAGAAGTGAAAAGTCATGGTACAATCCCAAAGAAAACAGGGGCAACTCTGTGCTAAGTTCATAAACAATCAACTATCCAGTTTGACTAAACCTTAGATGACGTAGTCATTATGTTGGCCGTGGCCACAGCCAAGTGTGGAATTAAGGATGGAAATAGAAAGGAATACATAGAATTTACGGATAACTCCTCCAAACGATGTATCTGCTGTGTCTTATACTTTCTGAAGGCTGAATTAAACTGTAGGTTTTAATTCTTGTCTACCAGTTCATTGTCAGCCCATGGTAGAATCAAGGTCTTCACATAAATCTGTCTACATCTTTCAAGGGAAAAATATCTCCTTCTTCTTAGGACACACATGAAAGAAAAGGTGGGAACTCTGACAAAAGGCTATATTTCCCACCAAGTCAGCATTCACAGGTTTTCGGTGCCAGAAGAACTTTCTTTTAGTGAGGTATTTTTTCATATGATTGTGCCCTAGGTTTCGATCAGAGAATAGATATTAAAATGAAGAAACAGGGCTTCCCTGGTGGCGCAGTGGTTGAGAGTCTGCCTGCCAATGCAGGGGACACGGGTTCGTGCCCCGGTGCGGGAAGATCCCACATTGCCGCGGAGCGGCTGGGCCCTTGAGCCATGGCCGCTGAGCCTGTGCGTCGGGAGCCTGTGCTCCGCAACGGGAGAGGCCACAACAGTGAGAGGCCCGCGTACCGCAAAAAAATAAATAAATAAATAAAATAAAATAAAATGAAGAAACAAAATGTAAAGTAATAACTGACAGAAAAGTCTTTGGGAGAAAAAAGGATGGTTTGGAAAAGGTCTCTCCTTCAGGAAAACTTACTAATGTTATGGGAGGTCCACATAGGGTGCCCGAGCATCCCAGTATGCCTGAGACTGTCCTGGTTTTAGAACTGAAGATCCTGTATGCTGAGAAGTCCCTCAGTCTCAAGCAAACTGAAATGGTTGGTCATCGCTGCCCTTCCCACTCTAGAAAAGCATCATTACAGGGGGAAAAAACTTGCCCTCTGTGGTAATTAACATCTTTGGGAAGCAGCTGTGCAAGTGTAAGTCCACTCAGAACTTCTTTTCTATTGGGGAGGGTTGAGTTGGACCAACAGTCGCTGGGCATTTTCCTGAGTCTTTAAAAGTGCTTGCTTGCTGAGCTTTGAATTTCACATATTTTGTTCCTCAGAGTAACTAAGTCAAGGCCCTGAAACCATCCCAGCCCCTGCCATCTGACCAGAACAGGAGGCTCACAGTCTCTGCTCGGCCTCCTTTTACCCTGGTCACTATCCCATCCACCAGTCTCCTCCATCCAGCATCCCCCCTTTTGTGGCTCAGGCCATTCTTCTCCAGGAGGATGAAAGTACGAGGCTTCACATTTTTGCCCATCTTTGACTTCATCCCTCTGCTTCTGTCTGGTAGAAGATCCTGAATACCCACGTTCCTGAACCCATCCCACCCACTTTGTGGGCAGGTCAGGGAAATGAGGAAGGGAGGAAAAAACAAAACCACTATGCCTGTCCCAATTTCCCACCAGCAGTCCAGGGCTTGATCCTTCAAAAACCAAATCTTATCTAGATCAATGATCATGCAGGCTGGTCACTGAAAAGGAAAAAAGGCTTTGGGAATGTAGTAGACATTGGCCACTAGATTTTGCAAATGGCAGCTCTAGAAGTGTTGGCTCAGGGAGCCAGTTTTTTTTTGTTTTCTGTTTTTTTTTTTTGCAGTGTGCGGGCCTCTCACTGTTGTGGCCTCTCCCATTGCGGAGCATAGGCTCTGGACACGCAGGCTCAGCGGCCATGGCTCATTGGCCCAGCCGCTCCACGGCATGTGGAATCTTCCCAGACCGGGGCACGAACCCGTGTCCCCTGCATCGGCAGGCGGACTCTCAACCACTGCGCCACCAGGGAAGCCCTGTTGTTATTATTAAAATACCTAATAGCTATTGGGCACTTACCATGTGCCAGGCACTGTGTTGACCACTTAACATGCGTTGTGTTTACATAACCTATGAGGTATTATCCATATTTTATAGCCAGGGAACAAAAGCTTTAAAAAGTTAAGTCAGGGACTTCCCTGGTGGTCCAGTGGTTCAGACTTCGCCTTCCAGTGCAGGGTGTGTGGGTTCAATCCCTGGTCGAGGAGCTAAGATCCCACAGGCCTCGCGGCCAAAAAAAAAAACAAACAAACTCCAAAACATAAAAATCGAAGCAATATTGTAACAAATTCAATAAAGACTTTTTAAAAAATGGTCCACATCAAAAAAAACTCTAAAAAAAAAATGTTAAGTCATTTGCCCAAGGTCAACAGCTAGGAAGCTAAGATGCAAACCCAGCCTGTCTGACCCTAGTTTAACCCTGCTATACTGCCTCCTTAACTCTGTTTTTCACATGAGACTTCAGCGAAGGGGTGGGGGAGGGGTAGGTAGGGAAACAAAGGCAGCTCAAAAACCAAACAACCTGAAAGGTCACGTGGAGGGCACAGCAACAGCTACTTGTTATCCTCCTCCCTCTCCACTGTTTAGCCCTCTTCAGGACTCAAGTCAAAAAGTACCTGTTACAGGGTCTTCGGCCACACCAAACCATGGAGTGAAATATCTGGAGTAAAAGTCAAACGCTTGAGTCTGCCCATCAGGCTCTCCCTTGATGGTGAGAATGAGTCCTTTCACCTTCCCCGTGTTTTCCACTTGCGGCAGATTCTGTGTGTTCACTTTCAGGCTCTCCAGAAATGACCTTGTTCAGAAACGGGGTGGATCAGGACAAAGCCATTCAATAGACTACCCACTGCCCACACTCTGTAAAGCAGGCCAGGATGCAGCTTGCCAAATGGCTCACCAGGAGGGGAACAAAACTCTCTGGCTGTGTAAATCATGGTTTGACAGAACATGGCACAGCCAGACCAAGCCAGAGCCATAAATCTGGGTGCTCGGCCATCCCCAGGGTGCTGACGAAGCCAAAAATCTTGTTTACCTGTTGTAAGTATCACTGAGCCGGACCAGGAGCTTTCGGGTATCTGGGGAATAGCGGATGTCCTGAACCAGTGTGTCACCTATGGCAGTCTATGGAGACAGACCAAAACCTCCTCAGGAATTTATGAATTTGACCCATGTTTGGAGAGCAACCTCTCACGAGTGTCTGCTCTGTGCCAGGCACACCCAACATCTCCAATCCCAGGAGTTTCAGGTCAGTTTCGGGACTCAAGGTATTGCTCAAGAAGGCCAGTTTCCTGGCAGCCAGAGACCTTGATGAGGGTTGAGTTTACCCTCTGAGTTTAGCCAGAGATAGGCATTGTTCACACATGTTACTACGTCCCTCAACACACAACTCCTTCAGGTGGGTATTTTCCCCATAGATAAGAAGATTCAGAGAGGCCCAAGGTCACACACACACACACACACACCCCTTGACCCAGGTCTGAGGGGCCCTGGAGTCAAAGCTCTGAATTACTACTGTCTACTATCTGTAGAGGTGCGGGCTTCATGCCTGCCTCTTGGAGTTGTTGTGAGGATTAAGTGAAATAATATGTGGAGTTCCTGCAGCAGTAACTAGAAGCTTCCACATGGGAAGGACTCAGGGCCAGCAGTCTGATTGGAAGTGGGGACTAGGGCACTTGTCTCAAGGCTGCTCTGCTTGGCAAGCTCGCTGTTCTCACGTAGACTTTATGCTACAGATCAAGAACGTAGCAACATTTTCAACATTTTCTAGAGATACCCTGATTCACCCTTTACTGGGCTGCACATAGCCTCGCTCATATCCAAGACACTGTATGTGTCTTGTGCCCCCCCGAGTCATCCTGTGGCACCACCACCAGCTGCCTTCAGAACAGACAAGAGTTACACAGTAGTTGTCTGGTTGTCACTAGGTGGCTTCAGGTTCTCTAATCTTCTTTAGGGACTGAGGTGTTCTAGGTCCTATCGCCAAGACTCCCTCTGCCATGGGTGATGCCTGGAATGCTGCCTCTGTGACCACTGCTGACCAACGTTCCCGACCCCTCCCAGAAATGGGAACGCCTACAGCCCGATCCCATCTGCTCTCCGGGGCCTCTCAGTCTCTCTGAAGGGTCATTCTCTGCATGGATTCTTATGTCAATTTGAAAGTTTAATTCTCAGCTGAGAATCTTATTGCCAGTTTCTAGGAACACAAAATGACAATACTCACAATAAATAACCCTTCATCATCCTCATTTTACAAATGCCAACCCTGAGGCTTAGAGAGATCAGGTTAAGCTCTTTCTACCATGAACAAGGTCTAGCACTGTGAATATTTTCCATTTTCTTGCCAATATGTTTAAAGTAGTTCATTTATGAATTCGGCTTGTCTCCCAAAACTCAAGCCATAGGTAGAGCTGAGTGTAAAATCAGAATCCATGATACTTGCTTATACTCTGAAAACTTAAAGCAAAACACTAAAGAGATTATAAATCCTGAGTTGAAAATTCACTGAGAAATACCACAATACGCCATTTTACAGAATCATTTTTTCTCATGGCTGCCCTTGGCCTGGTCCTGACCTGGGCCCTTCCTGCTCTACAAACTAAGCACCTGGCCATCCAGGGCTGCTCTGGCCTTCTGGAATCTCTGGGAGACAACTGTAGTGCTTGCTGCACTGGGTGGCAGTGAGAATTAAATGAGATAATACATTAAAACACTTAGGGCTTCCCTGGTGGCGCAGTGGTTGAGAGTCCGCCTGCTGATGCAGGGGACACGGGTTCGTACCCCGGTCCAGAAAGATCCCACATGCCGCGGAGCGGCTGGGCCCGTGATCCATGGCCGCTGAGCCTGCGCGTCCGGAGCCTGTACTCCGCAACGGGAGAGGCCACGGCAGTGAGAGGCCCGCATACCGCAAGCAAAAAAAAAAAAAAAAAAAAAAAAAACAAACCACTTAGTGTGTGGCACTGCACAGGGGAGACTCTCAAAAATGTTCATTGTCATCATCGTCATCATAACCATCATCATCAAGCCCCATTCCCACACAGACTCCTTGAGGAGGCCAGTCTATGTACCTTGTCTTCTCTATCGAGGTTCCCATGCTTTCCTGCTCTCTTCCATCAAAGCACAGCCCTGTCATCTCAGGTGTATTCTCCACTAAAGACATCAGGACTCCGACAGCTGCCAGGCAGTTTCCACTCTTTCCTTTCACTCTCAGCCTGCCACACGACAGCCTCCCCTCCCCCACCTTTCCATGGAGGCTAATCGGATAATGAAGAGTCAAGGAAAACTGGTCAACCTTCTCACTAAATAGATTCAGTATTATTTTTCTTTTTTTTTTTCTGGCTGTATCGGGTCTTTGTTGCAGTGCAAGGGCTTCTCTCTAGTTGTGGCTCACGAGCTTCTCTCTAGTTGTGGCTCTCGGGGTCTGTAGTTTGCGCACCACGGCTCTATCGTTGAGGCGCACGGGCTTAGTTGCCCCGAGGCATGTGGGGTCTTTGTTCCCTAACCAGGGATCAAACACCCATCCCCTGCATTGTAAGGTGGATTCTTTACCATTGGACCACCAGGGAAGTCCCTAGATTCAATATTAAAATTCAAATCTCAAATGCACGGTGCAGTATTCAACCAAGCTTAGAATGGAACACTTGTACTGGTAGAAGGCCTATCTGTTGAGATCAAATAGTACCGAATCTTTGTTCAAATGATAACAGATGATCATATCACACGGCTCAGGTTTGATTCTTTTCACCAACCTTTATCAAATCCTCCACTTCATGGAAGTCCTAGATTGGGAAAAAAGACAAAACTACTGTAAAACAGGAAAGCTGTCAGTTTACGGCAATAATTAAAAAGAGCTGGGAATTCCCTGGCGGTCCAGTGGTTAGGACTCCATGCTCTCACTGCCGAGGGCCTGGTTCAATCCCTGGTCAGGGACCTAAGATCCCATAAGCCGTGCAGGGCAGCCAAAAGAAAAAAAAAAAATTAAAAAGAGCTGACCTGGGGATGGGCTGGATAAAGAGGCAGGTCCAGGACGATACCATCCTCTTCTCTTCTGGCCTTTAGTTCCCCACTCAGAGTGACAAACGTTAGGGTGCTATTCATGTTTTCTGGCCAAAAAAAGAATTCTATTTTGTCAACTAGAAAACTTTTTGAAAGGAATCAAGAAATAGGAAAATAAACATTGTTATATAGTTGCATGTCTGTTTTGATCACTGTTATGTAGTCTTAGATTCTCTGGCAGTGTTGTTCTTTCCAGTAAAGGGGTCCCAGGTTTGGGTTACTTGGGTCCTAAGTGGAGAAAACTCTCACTGGATTCTAACTTGAGAACCAAGAACATAACTGATTGGACTTGACATCATGCTGTGCCCTTGAAAAAATTATTTAATCTCCTTAAACCTCAATTTCCTCATTAATAAAATGGGGTAATAATTAAAACCATACTAATTTCATTTTACCAATAAATTGGGGGTAATAATTAAACATAGCTCATAGGGATGCTATAATGTTTTCTAATGCAGATTTTTAACTATACTATATTTTTAACTATACTATATTTTTAAATACTATAGAGTTATAAACTCTACTAGTTTAAGATAAGCCAAAGGGATGACAAATAGAACATACAGGTCATGTACAACAGTCTGAGATGAACAAATCAAGCTTACCATAAACAAACCAAACTATATATAAAATCTTGATTTAAAGATTAGATCACCAAACCTGATATAATATCCCTTCATGTTACTGATACAACTTGGGCCACTTATCTCAGTGTGGGTAACATTTTTAGTGAAAACAAAGATTTATGACTTAATTCTTTTCTCTTCCCTAATATTTCTGTAATACTTAACCATATCTCAAAGGTGAGAAAATTCAGCACCGCTGATTAACTTTCACAGAATAAAATTTACATTCTGAAACCCAAAGTTTAATTCTTCTCATTATAATTGGTGTAAGACGTCATTATTTACCAAGCATTTTCTCATGGAACCTCAGGCCCACCCTGGGGAGGACTATCAGGTCTTTCTTTGGTGCTACCACTTTGCAGTTCAACTTCTCCCTGTGTTCAGTTCTGCTTTCTTTTACTCCCTTAACAATACTGATCTCAAAAACACTGCCCCCAATTCTTCTGGCATGCCAGTGTGTCTCAGAGTCTGCTTTCTGGGCAAACCTGACCTATTAACACCTTCCCTTATCATCCCCACCTAAGTTGCTCCCCCAGAGAACTTCTTTTTCCAACACCCTCCTCCCCACAGTTACCCCTGTGTCGTATCATCCTGTTTATTTCCTTGTTTAACTTTCTGTTTGTGGTCTACACTTATTCATGGCTGCTTCCATCTCCACTTTTAGGACATTTCCAGGCATCTCTCTGCCCCATTCCCACAAAGCCCTGATCTTTATCTATTATACTAAGTGTAGCTGAGATGGACACAGGTAGGATTAAGGTGCTGCATCCTCTCTTCACAGGGTAAATGTATACAGCGGGGGCTCATTAATATTTAAAATTCAGAGTAAAAAAGCTCTTATTGTGAAATGAATTTCAATGTGGGTGGGGACATATTCGGGGCAAAGTTATGTCTTTTGGTTCCCCAGTATCATATCATGTTAGACAACTATTCTGTCTTGCAAACTCTGCTCCTGTGTTTGTCAAAGAGACCAGAGAGCTCCTATTTAGAAGAAAATGGCATTCCAGGAAACAATGACCATGGCTTTCCAACATGCAATGGTACATACTCTGAAAGATCAAAGTGTTATAGAAGCTTGCTGTTTTTGTTTCTGCATAATAAATCGCATGAAATAAACTTTGCAGTGTCTTTATACCAGTCACTTTGGTTCACAGGAAAGAATGTGTGCGAGTTTTTAAAAATATTTGCTATTTGCTAAATGGTAAGTTCATAAAAGAAAATCACGTTACTTATTTTGTGAAACAGCACAGCTGCAGAAGCCAGGGTAGCGTGGCCACAGAGAGGAACCTCACTCACTGGTGTAAACCACCTTAATCCAAAGCAGGAACCTTCAGAGGAGAAAAAACCAAAGAGAGATGAGATCATTCCCATACAAGGGGGTCGTAAACTTTTCATTTTCTTATTCTTTTCTAAATATTTCATTAGCATGATTCATCACTGAAACATGTTGTGAAAGGAGGAGCAAAGTCTAGGCAAGCCTCCTAGGGCCCCCCAGTGCTAGATCTGGAGCTGAAACACTCAAATTCACCAATACCTGCTCCCCCAGATGAAATGAAAACCAGATTAGAAGCTCCCCCCCCTCTCCTATCTGCATGCAAATAGTAAATGGACATTTCCCTTAACTATCATTCCCCCACTGGAAAAGCAGCTTCTTATGCCATTCAGGAATGGTTAAAAAAAAAGCGTATTTACTTTGTGTAAAGTTGTCAGTTGGGTGTAGTTTTTGGATAAAAGCAGTTTCAGAGAGATTCATTTCCTTTGCAATTTTTTGATGCATGTCTTCATCCAATTTCTAAATTAGAAACAAAAGGTTATTGAGACTCCAGAAACAAAAATCTGACTTCCTTGGACAGCAACTGCCACTAGTAAATAACAGTTTATTAATATTAAAAGTTATATGCCTAAAAGGAAATAATCACCAAGGAATTCAAGGCACTTTTATAAAGATGGTTTTTCAGAAATCCATGCATGCAACCATGTGAAGAGCTGTGGAGGTTAAAAGCTAGAACAGATTCTGAAAACCTACCGGCCTGGGCTATCCTTTGTCAGATTATTATCTAGTCTATCTGAGAGCATGTGTTCTCTTCTAAAAATAATTTCTGCAAATGGAAACTCCACAATCTCTCTTTTCTGTTGGATGAAGAGATGTCAGGTGCCCACTCTGAGCAGGCTGGACCACTCTGCCCCCATTTATGCACAGTTCACTCCCTTTCATGAGTCAGGCCTCAGGCCAGAGGTCACCTCCTCCAGAAAGCCTTCCAGACTGCTCTGTCTCTTCCCCAGTGCATAGACCACCTGAAATTACTTGCTACGTCCTTTTAATGTCTGTTCCCCTCACCTCTGACTCTGGCTCTATGAGAGCACCAACTGTGCTACTTTGCTTTGTCCTGATTTAGAACAATGCTTTTATTCATCCTGGGATGGAAGGAGGTCAATAAATATTTGCTAAGAGAATAATTATCCAGTTAACCTTCATTTTAAACACCCTCAATATAGATATTTTTATCCACTTACAGATAAACAAATTAAACACAGAAAGTTTATGTAATATCCTAAAAACACAATACGTCTAATAAATGGTAGACTGATTAAGAATGTGGGTTTTGCAAATGGTAAGAACCAGTGAATCTAGAGAAAAAGTATGTAGATGTTCATTCTTGAAATTTTTCTTAAGTTTTTTAATTTTTCAAAATAAAACAATTTTTTTAAAGTAGGCTTTGGAAACATACATAATTGGATTTGTAACCTGGGTCAGCTCCTAGAAACAGTGCAAGAGTGGGCAAGTCATTTCACCTCCTGGAGCCTCAGCTTCTATGCCTTTAAAGTGGGAATAATAGTACTTAGGTCGAAGGGTTATTGTGAAGACACCTACATACATATACATGCATAAACACATATACACATTCCTCTTAACTCAAGGGAAAAAATGGGCTGAAGCATGAATTTTCTTTTTGAGAATGAAAAGCAATTTTTTTAATCAACAAAATGATCACTACTTAGATTTTGAATTCTAAAGAAATCTCAAGACATTAACTATACTCCAATAAAAATTTATTTTAAAAAAAAGAAATCTCAAGACAAATGCATTTTTGCTTTGGCAAAACTTACTATTCTTGAGCTCCTGAAACCCAGAAATAAGAATTATGCTTTATTCTAATAAATTCATAATTCACTTATCTGAGTTATGCAAGTTAAACACCCTTGTCTTTTAGTTGATTCAAATTCTTTTGAAACACTTTCCGTATACTCATATAACATTACAGATATGTTTACCTATTAAAGTTTCTGTATTGAAAAAAAAGGCATAAAACAGCAGTTGTGAAAAATCAGTCATGATTTTTAAAATATCAGCTGATGTAAAAATCCTAACAGGGGACTTACTAAGCTTTTCTTAAAGGAGCTCTGTATTAAAAATCTGTAGAGGCTCTGTAGTCCTACAGAAAGAGAAATCACTTAAGAAATAGATACTTATTTTCTGAAAAAAATAACACAATGGGTTTTTCTGTTTGTTTTTTACTTAATGTTTTTCTTTCAAAAGATTTAATCCAATAATGCATATAAAGTGCTCATCACAGTGCCTGATGCATAGTGAGTACTTGATAAACGTTACCTTTTTAAGTGGTTCAAAGCCAGTGCTTTAACCTGCCACGCCGCACTGCCTCCCCATAACAAGGAAATTATTATTATCCCTTTAACAGGCTGCAGGCAAGAAAACCAATGTCTATCAGATAAAATGGACTCCTGCAAGCAGAATCAATCACTGAGTGCCACGCTAGGCCACCAGCATCAGCACCATTCCCAAGGGAATGTGTTAGAAATGGAGAGTCTCAGGCCCTGCCCCAGACCTTCTGGATCAGAATCTCCATCTTAACCAGAAACCAGGTGATCTGTGAGCACATTAAAGTCTGGGGAGCCCTGGTGTGTAAGGTATGGTCCTCTGGTCAAGGGCCTGAGCCTCTCAGTTGAGAAGTCAAGATAGATACAGAAATCAGCAATGGATTTTGACATTAAGTACTCTAGGACTTTAAAGGTGAGGACTTGATGTGGACCTAGAAAAAGGGAAGATTTTGTTGAGTTGAACAGGAAAATGTGGGCAAAAAGCTTTGTATTGGGGACGCTTCTTGGGCAAATCACTTGACCTCACTTCTTTCTCCTTCTGTTAAATCTTTGACACTCTAGGATTCTGTAAGCTAAGGTAAGGAGAATTAGGATGGTAGGAATGAAGTGGAATGAGCACATGTCACACCTCTGGGCACCTGTGGGCCTGGGGAGTGAGAAGTCCCACCTGAGTAGAGGAGGGGGTTGGGTGCTGCTGAGGCCAACAAGGCAACAATGTTCAGAAGTGAACTCAAGCGCTTCGCAGTGGCCTGTTGAATGTTCTCCATGGAAACTGGCCCACCTGCCCGTGCATGTAACACCTGAGAGAAACTCAGAGCCATTTAATTCCCCAGTGCTGAGTCTGCAGTCACAGGCCTCAAAGGTGATTGAAGGGTTAATGAAGAAAAGCCTGGATTTGCCTCCTTGACTAAAGGAACCTGCTGTGCCTGCCAGTCCCTCCTGTATCTGATCTGGCCAAACTCCCTATCCTTGTCCTTCCTTTCTTTGCCTATTGCTTCCCGTGATCTTTAGGACCAGAGCCTCTAAAAGTATTAAAGCATTTCGCATTGTAGCCAAGCTCACCATCTATTGGTAATAGATTCCTTTGCAAATGGGCTTCTTTGCACATCAGCTAAATCACACACTTCACAGACCATCAACTCTTTAATCTTCTCTGCTTTGGTATATTTCACCAATTACAATTTGAATTTCTATAAGTGCAATTTCTGCCCCAGAACACTGAAAATGCACCTGCTATTTGCCTGAGGGGCCAGAGACAATGTAGAAAGTATGATAGTAGCAGCCCTCAATGTGCACCACATGTGGCTGAATTTCTACACTGGAACCAAAGATCAAAATAATGGTGAATCATGAGAAGATTAATATTGCTTCAACTTGGAGAGCTTTAGGAAAAAAAGAATGAGACTACATTCATTCAAAATACTGAATTTTGGTTCCAATAGTGTTTCCATTTTACACTACAAGCTTATTTTTAAAAGTAACATAATAGTTTCAAACCAAACCGATAACTGTTAGTTCTCTTGCTTTAATATCCATTTCCTTTTGCCAATTTCACATGAGTCAAGCTTCCAGCAGCAAAATTAGAGCCATGTTTGTTTTTCTGCCTTCCAATGTACTGCGTTGGGACACTGCGGTTCCATCACTATATGGCCCACAAAAGATTAATGATCAGAAAATCAGAGTAAAGTTTTAAAATACTCCCACCTTGTGGCAGTTTAGAAATATGACAGCCTAAACAGGACAGTCCTGCTCTGTTCCTTTGTCCCTCTGCTTTCCTTCCAGCGACGTTAAAGCACTTGGATGTAGAAAGTTCTAAATCATCTAGGAATGGGAGATTCCTTTCGAGGCACTTAGATTTCCGATTGTAAAGTTATGCCCATACAATGCAGCACTCAAACTTCAGGCCATCTTCAGTTGCTTCTAATGGATCTTATAGATGCTTAGTGTCTCCAGCTCCATCACAGAACCCAAAGAACATACTCACTTTGCATACCCTGCCCAACCCTCCCTACCAATGAGAACAAAAGATGAATAACTGTTGGCTAACTAGAACTCTTAGAAGGAGATTTTTGCCATAGTATCACTGATTATAATATTTTCACTTTCACTCAACAGATATCTATTTAGTGCCTCCCATGTGCTAGGCCTTGTGTGTTGGAACAAGTCAGAATAGATTAAGATCTCATGGAATGTACAGTAGTGAGAGAGACAGGCATTGAATGAATTACAGCAAGAGTGATGCATGTTATCAACTGGGAAAGGGTGCCGTGGGAGCACATAAAAGAGGAAGATATCTTAGTCTAGTATTGAGTACAGTGGGTTAAAAGCATGGGCCCTGCAGTCAGGCAGACCTGGGGTGGGATTCTGAAGTCAGCCATTTAACCTTCTTCTGCCTCCATTTTTCTCATCTGTAAAATGGGGATAATAATAATAAGACCTACTCATAGAGTGGTTGTGAGGGTGAAATGAAATAATATATGAAAAGAAATTAGCACAGTATGTATCTGACTGAACTTGCCTGAAGTCACTGCCCTCAAAGCTGAGAGTTATGTTCTAGAAGCCAGTGAGGATACTTGGGAAGCACCAATTCCCACATTAACATTTCCTCTTCCTTTGCGTTGCTCTCTTCCCTCAAATACTTGGCAAAGGAAAACACTTCAATGTCCTAGAAGAATCTTCTCTGCACTTTGCATCATTTTTCTGGGCATAAAAATGAGATATGAGGTTGTAACCCTCTAGAAACCCCAGGAGCCTCTGACCCAGTGTGGTCACACTGAGCCAGTGATCCTCTCTCTAAGGAAGGGTAGCAAGTTTGGAAATGGCCACTGCACATGAGTTAAAGCATGGATTGAACACAGCATTGCTATACACCTGTTTTTCTTTAAATATATAACCCACCAACCTGTAAAACGGGCTTTTGGTTGTCCCTAAATTTAACCAGAAAAACCAGAACAGCAAGTACTTTAGGAACTAAAACTAAGCATTCGTCTTTAAAAGTGTGAAGCCAGGGACTTCCCTGGCGGTCCAGTGGTTAAGAGGTCACTTTCCAAAAGCAGGGGGTGCAGGTTCGATCCCTGGTTGGGGAGCTAAGATTCCCACATGCCTCAGGGCCCGAAAAACCAAAACAAAACAGAAGCAATATTGTAACAGACTCAATAAAAACTTTAAAAAAAAAAGTGTGAAGCTGATCCTCCTTGCTGTCACTGGAAATGATTAGTCGTGTTTAAAAGAACAGAAACACACATGTATGAATATTACATTTGATCCTGGCACAGTGTCCAGCTTACGGTAGACAGCCAGTAAAGGCCAGCTGAATCGGGATAAATAAATATACTGGGCACACAACAAAGTTGTTTTTATGGATAATTTAAACAGGAAAACTCCAGAATAAGCCTCTCTTTAGAGAAGGTATCTTCTGAAACAATGGTTTTCAACTGGGGGCTTTCTCTAGTTGCGGCAAGCGGGGGCTGTTCTTCGTTGCGGTGCTCGGGCTTCTCATTGCCGTGGCTTCCCTTGTTGCAGAGCACAGGCTCCAGGTGCACGGGCTTCAGTAGTTGTGGCTCATGGGCTCCAGAGTGCAGGCTCAGTAGTTGTGGCACACGGGCTTAGTTGCTCCGCGGCATGTGGGATCTTCCCAGACCAGGGCTCAAACCTGTGTCCCCTGCATTGGCAGGCGGATTCTTAACCACTGAGCCACCAGGGAAGCACCTATATTAAAACTCTTGACAAGCAGATTTAGTCAATTTCAAAAGTCCTTGACGTGAAGCTATGTTTGCCATATTGTTTCTAAACAAAGTTCACATTTTAGAATCTGGCTGTTATTCTCTCACTAATACTCCTAAGCTCTTGTGTTACTTGACAAAGCCTATTAACTTTATTACTTTCTGCACTTTGTGGTTGGAAAATGCCAACTGCAAGGTTGCATGATGAATGCATCATCAAAGTAAGATGAGGACTCTTTGTTTTGTTTTGTTTTATTTATTTACTTATTTTTGGCTGCGTTGGGTCTTCGTTGCTACGGGCGGGCTTTCTCTAGTTGCAGTGAGTGGGGGTTACTCTTCTTTGCGGTGTGTGGGCTTCTTGTGGGGTCTTCTTGTTGCGGAGCATGGGTTCTAGGTGCGGGGGCTTAAGTAGCTGTGGCGTGTGAGCTCAGTAGTTGTGGTAGGTGGGCTCCAGAGCGCAGGCTCAGTAGCTGTGGCGCAGGGGCTTAGTTGCTCCATGGCACGTGGGATCTTCCCGGAGCAGGGCTCAAACCGGTGTCCCCGCATTGGCAGGCAGATTCTTAACCACTGCGCTACCAGGGAAGCCCAAGGTAAGATGAGGACTCTTGATCACCATTTTGCTGCTCCATTTTACGGAGAAAATAAGTATACCAAAGACTCAATTAACAATATTCACCTGTCTCAGTAAAACCTCAGCCATTCTCCATCTTGATTTACACTAGAATCACCCCGGGAGCTTTAAAAAACAGTGCTGCTTGGGTCCCACCCCCAGAGATTCTATTGTGATTGGCTGGGCATAGGAATTTTTAAAGCACCTCAGGTGATTTTAATCTGCAGCCACCTTGATGTTTGCACTCAAAGGCCCCAACTTAATAAGACTTTTTTTAATGTGTTATTTTTTTATTGGAGTATAACTGCTTTACAATGTTGTGTTAGTTTCTGCTGTACAGTGAAGTGAGCCAGGTATAGGTATACATATATGCCCTCCCCCACCCCACATCCCACCCATCTAGGTCATCACAGAGCACAGAGCTGAGCTCCTTGTGCTATACAGCAGGTTCCCACTAGCTATCTATTTTACTCATGGTAGTGTATTTATGTCACACTTAATCTCCCAATTCATCCCACCCTCCCCTTCCCCCCACTCCCCACCGTGTTCTCTACCTCTGCCTTTCTATTTCTGCCCTTTAAGATCATCAGCTGCTTACTGTGTTCCTGAAGTAATTTTCAGAAAATCTACTCTTGTACTAACTGCTCTGAGTAGAAGCGTACCTTGGCTTGTTTCCTAACACCCAGGTAACAACACAAAGCATCTAAGGTCAAAGAAACTTTGACTATTCTGTTAAAACTTATCCAATCAAAGAGCCATTTTTAAAATGAGACTTTCAGTAAGCTGAGTTCTCTCTATGTTAGAGCTTAATTCCTTCTATCTACTACATTACTTAAGTCCTTGCAAAATGTCTCATCTTTGGTCCTGAAAAGAATCTCTAATTGTCTGAACTATAGGTAAGGTTAAAAATATCCAGCTAGAATCTTTTAAGCTAAATGTAGTATCAGCCATGTCCAGTCACATAAAACTCATCTAATTTCATTCTCCTCCCCATTTGGTGCTAACTAAATGAAAACACAGAGGCTACAAGGAGCTCGAGCTCTTTTTTGGGGGGGCGGGGGCGGGGGTCTCAACTACCAAACCACCAGGGAAATCCCCCACACACTTTTTTTTTAATTGGCTCTAGTTCTTCTTTACATGAATCTTCATTTCTCTTACACCTGCATCTAGGTGTAAGCAGTCTCATCATAAGATTTGGTCAATATCAACTTGCAGACATGAACATTGCTGATATCATTTGACAAAGAAAACAAACCAGAGAGGTACACAAATAGGTGGGTCTGATTTTTTTTTTTTTTTTTTTTTTTAGGAAATACTTGGTTCTACAGGAATCTAGGATTTGAGGCACTGCACTTCAAAACAAAATACTACTTACATTTTCTAGGAGGCAAACAGCAGCAGGATTCCCACGAAATGCTTTTGCTGTGAATGCATCTGCTATGAAAATAGGGAACTTCATTTTCCTTGCAATGTTTCTGCAAGCTCTCAAAATTGCTAGTAGCCTGCTTTCATGCTTGTTGCTGCAAAAAATCAAAAAGTTAATGTTTTACTAGCATTTTCCAGGTACAAAGTCAAGCAATTATTCTAACACACCTAATACACATTTAAAGTGATCCTCTGATTTTAAGCCTCTAAATTGAATTTGTTTTAAATTACTGGATTAATATTTTTTCATAGTGTACACATACTTAACAACATAATCATATTCCTAGAGTAGCCAAAACTACATTAGGCTATGCTTTTAATGAAGTGCATGAAATTTTCAAGGGGCATATATGTTGCTTATAGTTTCCCAATGAATATTACTGCCCTTTTAAAATAATGCATTTTTTCTAATTATAAAAGTATGCCCATTATCGCTTCCTTAGTGGCGCTGTGGTTGAGAATCCTCCTGCCAATGCAGGGGACACAGGTTCAAGCCGTGGTCCAGGAAGATCCCACATGCCGCGGAGCAACTAAGCCCGTGTGCTACAACTACTGAGCCTGCACTCTGGAGCCCATGAGCCACAACTACTGAAGCCCGTGCACCTGGAGCCTGTGCTCTGCATGAAGAGAAACCCACGCACTGCAAAGAAGAGTAGCCCCCGCTCGCCGCAGCTGGAGAAAGCCCACGCGCAGCAACAAAGACCCAACGCAGCCAAAAGTAATAAATTTATATTTTTTTACAATGCCCATTATAAAAAAAACTTGGAAAATCAAAAAGTGACTCATAACCATGTAAATCAGCAATAACTTTTTTTTTTTGGACTTAACATAATCAAA
The DNA here is from genome assembly GCF_011762595.2 of Tursiops truncatus. Classification (NCBI taxonomy): domain Eukaryota; kingdom Metazoa; phylum Chordata; class Mammalia; order Artiodactyla; family Delphinidae; genus Tursiops; species Tursiops truncatus. Next base: position 63,188,329 of record NC_047049.1, on the reverse strand, counting down.
GGAGCCTCATGCTTTAATTTTGTGTTATTTTATAAATCTGCAGATGGAGACTTTTTAACTCATGATATAGATTTGTTAAAATAAAGCTTTTCATTATAAGAATAACACTTTCTCTTTACTGAAAACCTGTAAAATATAGAAAAGCAGGGTGGGGAGGGGATCTCCTGTATTCTCATGCCCTACAGAGAGAAATTCTGTTAAACATTCTCAGTGTTTCCTTTGCTTTACTAGAAAGCATGGGTTTTGTCATAGGCATGGAGGGATTCTTCCCTCCCAAAGTTATAGAACTTTTAAAATATTCAGCAAATTAGAAGGTGCTTTGTTTAAATCTAAAAGAAATTAACCTATCCTAACATGTATTTCTTGTTCTCAACATTAAGATAAATAACAGTGGGACGCCTTGCTGGCGGCCACACCTGGCACCAGCCCACTGGCAGCTCCCAGGCCTACAGGTTTCTTTTTCTTTTCTTTGTGTGTAATTTATTATACAAGTGTTTTGCTTAACTTTCTTGCCAAATGCCTACGTTTTTCTGCCTTTTTTTTTTTTAGGTATAACTGATGTGTTACTTTCAGGTGTACAACATACTGATCCGATATTTTTATATATTGGGAAATGATCTACCACAATCATTAACTACCTACTTAATCCATCACCATACAAAGTTACAAAAAAAGGGTTTTTTTGTGTGTGATGAAATTTTGAAGATCTACTCTCTTAGCAGCTTTCAAATATGCAATACATTATTGCTAACTATAGTCACCATGCTGTACATGACATTCCCGGGACTTATTTATTTTACAACTGTAAGTTTGTACCTTTTGACCCCCTTCAATAACTTCAGTAAGGTTGCACCTTCTGACCTCCAAGCAATAACATTATTAATATTTTAGATATACAGTTTTTAATCATAATTTTTACCCTTTTAACAGTATAGCATGCGTATAAATGCTTCAAAAACATCATTTTAATAGATTTACAATAGGTTCATGCATATGCTATAAATTATTTAACTATTTCCCCTTTGGTGAGTATTTATTTCTAATTTTTCACTTGTAAAGATAATGTAGTGATCAAATTTTTTGACTGTAAATCTTGGTCTGCATTTCTGATTCTTTAATTATAATAGATTCCCAAAAACCAAATCCCTGGGTCAAAGTGTACAGACATCTTAACTTACACATACAGTTAAATTTATCTTCAGGGCTTCCCTCGTGGTGCAGTGGTTAAGAATCCGCCTACCAATGCAGGGGACACGGGTTCAAGCCCTGGTCCGGGAAGATCCCACATGCCACGGAGCAACTTAGCCTGTGCGCCACAACTATTGAGCCTGCGCTCTAGAGCCCGCGAGCCACAACTACTGAGCCCATGTGCCACAACTACTGAAGCCCACGTGCCTAGAGCCCGTGCTCTGCAACAAGAAAAGCCACCGCAATGAGAAGCCCACGCACCGCAACGAAGAGTAGCCCCCGCTCGCAGCAACCAGAGAAAGCCTGCGCACAGCAATGAAGACCCAACGCAGCCAAAAATAAATAAACGAATAATTTTTTAAAATTTATCTTCAGAGAGTGTATCAACTTAGCATATGAGAATGCCCCACCATTGGTGATCTGATAGATTTTAAAATACCTTGAACTTTCATTTGTGTTTCTTGGATTATTCTAACCAGACTGCAAAGAGCATAAAGTCAGAACCTCTTCTTGTTTTTCTTTGCTACTAAAATCTCAGTTTCTAGAACAGTGCCTGACACAATAAATGTTTATTGAATTAAGTAAATAATATACTGAGCATGCATCACAACTGAACTTTCATACATTGACTGGCAAATACTTAGGGCTTCTCAACATGGTATCATCTGCCAGCCAACATTTCAGTTTCAGTAGCATCACCATTACTGACAGTACACTGCAGTTTGTTGATGTAATTATTTGGAAATTTTATTACAGATTGCCTTTATTATTTTAGAAAAATTGAATAGAGACCAGAAACAAATTAAAGTTCTGACAATGAAGCATAGTTTTCATAAATAGAATTGACACTGTTACAGAAATCATAGGTATGCCAAAAGGAGCAAGTTTTTAGCCTCATTGAACTACAGCCCCGTTGGTCTCAGCCATCAGCTATGTGTTCAATTGGATGAGAAAATCTATATTGAAAAGACTGTATAACTTTTCTACAGAGATCATAAATTACATGTTTATGTTTTTAAAATGTTTCTTTAGATAGTCTTGTTTTCTTGCTCTAATTTGGTACAGAAAAATAAAATTCTACAACTAAGTACTTTATCAGGCTTCTAGAAATACTGCATTGCTTCTCAAGTGAGAACATTTCTTTAAAGGGAAAAATCCTCCAAGACTCTAATATCCAATGTCATTTGCCTGTTTGACAACAACTCCTCTCCACCCCACCCCTCCCACACACACACTTGCACTTCTCTTTTTCTAAAAGAACTCTGATTTTGTTTGGGGAGGCAATGCGCCCGGCCCCATCAATGTATCATAAATGGTCTAAGCCAATCTGTATGATTTCATTCTCCTGTGCCAGATGCTCCCTCTTCCAGATCCTCTTGCAGCTAGAGATGGCCATAGGACCCATTTAGAGCAAGATTGCTGGAGAGATTCTAGGGACAATCTTTGGCTTTCTGATAAAAGGGGCAGATGAGAAAGGAAAATGGACAGCCTCTTTTTCCCCCTCCTCTTTTTCCTGTCTTGAATATGTTGCTGATGCCTGGGAATGCAACGATCATCTTTTGACCATGAGGTGACAAATATGAAGAGAAAAAGCTAACAAACTAGGTAAGGAAGAAATAGTATAGGTTCTTTACAATGTAGTTAACCTGCTAAATCAATGTTAGATCCTCCTACTTCCAGACTTCTTAAGTAAACAGCAAATATCCTTAAGGTTCAAACTATTGTCAATCCATGGAGTAGCCAAAATAATGGCCGAAGTAGCCAAAGGTGTCCACATTCTAATTCCAAGAACTTGTTAATGTGCTATGTTGCATGGCAGCAGGGAATTAAGGTTGCATATGGGATTAAGGTTGCTAATCAACTGATTTTTTTTTTTTCAACATTTGAAGGCAGGACTTTTTAAAAAAATTTTATTTTTATCTTTGGCTGCATTGGCTCTTCCTTGTTACGCGCGGGTTTTCTCTAGTTGTGGTGAGTGGGGGCTACTCTTCGTTGCGGTGCGTGGGCTTCTCATTGTGGTGGCTTCTCTTGTTGCAGAGCATGGGCTCTAGGTGCACAGGCTTCAGTGGTTGCAGCAAGCGGGTTCGGTAGTTGTGGCACCCGGCCTCAGTAGTTGTGGCTTGTGGGATCTAGAGCACAGGCTCAGTAGTTGTGGCACATGGGCTTAGTTGCCCCGCAGCATGTGGGATCTTCCCAGACCAGGGATCAAACCCGTGTCCCCTGCATTGGCAGGTGGATTCTTAACCACTGCACCACCAGGGAAGTTCCAACTGACCTTAAAATAAGATTATTTTGGATTATCCCAGTGGACTAAATGTCACAGGGGTCATTAAAAGTGGAAGAGGGAGGCAGAAAAGTTCAAGGCAGTGATTTGAACATGCTGTGCTGCTGGGTTAAAGACAGAGGAAGGAGACACAAGCCAAGAAATATAGATAGCCTCTAGAAATTGAATAAGGTGGGACTTCCCTGGTGGTCCAGTGGTTAAGAATCCGTGCTCCCAATGTAGAGGGCATGGGTTTGATCCCTGGTCAGGGAAGTTCCTCGACCCCATGCCATGGAGCATGGCCAAAACAAACAAAAAAAATTGAACAAGGCAAGGAAACAAATTCTCCCCTAGAACCTCTAGAAGGAACAAATCTGGATTAGTCAGTTGAGGATGCCATAACAAACCACAGACTGTGTGGCTTAAACAACAGAATTTCTTTTCTCACAATCTTGAGGCTGGGAAGTCCCAGATCAAGATTGATTTTATCCCAGTGAGACCTATTTTGGATTTGTGACCTTCAGAACTATAAAATAATAAATTTGTGTTATTTTACTCACTAAATTTGTGATAATTTGTTATAGCAGCAACAGGAAATGAACACAATCCAGTATTCTGTTACTTGCAGCCCAGCAAAATCCTAACTGCTGCACAAATTTCCAAGAACAATAATAATAAATACTTACTGAGCACTTATTATGTGCTAGACATGGTTCTAAGAGCATTTAATCCTCAGAGCATCTCATGAGATAGATCCTTATTATAATCTCCATTTCCATTTTACAGGTGAATAAACAGAGGCTCAGAAATTTTAAGTAACTTGCCCAAGGTCACATATTTAGGCAATGCCTAAATTTGAACCCAAACAGTCTAATTGAAGAGTCCATGTTGTTAACCACCGTGCCTTAGAATATATCCCAGGACCAGAATTTGAGGAACTCTTACTTAAGGAACTAAAATCTTAGTTCCATGAAATTGTAAACTACCACTGCATAAGAGAAATTTTGTCTTAAGTGTTAAAATACTTTAGACCATCTTTGAAATGAAAACTCAAGAGTTTAAAAATTCTCTTAGAATTTGCAGACACTCAAGAATACAAAGGACCCTGGTACAAGAAACACTAAATAATTGTACTATGTATGAAAACTAAACAAGATTTCTGATTAAGTAAAAAGAGCTCTTGGTCAAGTGTGAAAGTTTCTTAAGCATTTTTATTTGTTCTAGAACAGTGCTTTTCAGATTTTAGCATTCATCAGAATCACCTGTGGGGATGTATTAAAACACAAATTGCTGGACTCCATGCCCAGAATTTTTTATTTCATAAGTTGTATTAAAACACAAATTGCTGGACTCCATGCCCAGAATTTTTTATTTCATAAGTCAAGAATTTACATTTCTAACAAGTTCCCAAGTGATGCTGATGCCGTACTTAGAGACTCACTACAAAAAGAGCATGAAGTTTCTAACACCATAAATGTATTAAAACTATCTTTCTAAAATGTATTTTATAAATTTAATTTTTATTCTCAAAGGGGAGCAAAAGTATTTTTATTCATTTAATTTGATTAATATTCCTGTTTGTGCTCTATGGTAACCAGTTATGCTTAACATAGGGTTCACATTAACAATTTAATTTTCAAAAATTACTGTGTATTTCCTAAACACCAGGTACATGCTAGATTTGGGGGATAAAATGATGAACAAGTCACTAACTCTCTGTCAAGGTATTCTCAGTCAGTGAGGAGACCAATGTAAAAATTATAAAATATAAAATAAAAAGATAAAGATACAATGCTTATGAACACAAGGAGAGAGCAATAACTCTGCCCAGGAGACAGTCAGAGGGAGCTGCAGAGATGAGGTGACATTTGAATGGGTCCAAAAACATATACAAAAAAATGTCCAGCAGTTCCATAAGGGGGGAACAGGCATCTTGGGCAGAGTGCATGGATTAATCCCAGGGTAAACAATTCAATATGGAAATAGATGTGGCAAGAGGATAGGAGAGGGTGGAGTTAAGGCTGTAAAGATCTGCTGGAGCCAATGTTCATGATTTCTTCTTTATCTTTGTGGGTTCAGAAATCCAAAGTTCAGTTCAACAGCTACTGTGTGGCAGGCAGACTCCAATACTAGGCACCAGGGAGAGAAGAGAATCTCATGAATGAGCCATACACCTCTACCCTGAGGATCTAATCTAGAATTTACTTTTGAAGATGTCTTTTTTCTTTTTCTCTCTCTCTCTCCTTAAAATTAGTTTTGGTTTCATTCCTATAAGGAAAAGGCAGGATTAACATCCCCCTGAATTGCTGAGAGAAAATTTGAGGCAGGTAAAGTTTAAGCAACTTGCTTTTATTTACCCAGTAAATGGGCTTGCACAAATTTTGGCATCCAGTCAAATGGCTGGTCCTCAGGTGCAGCTATCAGGCAGGGCTCTGAGCAACTATCCAGCACTGTGTTTTTCAAATGATCCAAATAATTTAAATTATCCTTCTCTAGTTTCACTGACATTCCGTTTGGACACCTAGAGTGGCTTTACATGTCCCTCAATAATGCCAAGCAAATATGCTGTTTAAAAAGAAATAAATTACCCCCAGAGGGTACAAGCTCATAAATCTAAATTCATATGATTTCAGGACTTCCCTGGTGGCGCAGTGGTTAAGAATCTGCTTGCCAATGCTGGGGACACGGTGTCGATCCCGGGCCGGGGAAGATCCCACATGCTGTGGAGCATCCCATGCACCAGAATTACTGAGCCTGCGCTCTAGAGCCCGGGCTCTAGAGCCCGTGAGCCACAACCACTGAAGCTCGCGTGCCTAGAGCCTGTGCTCCACAACAGAGAAGCCACCGCAATGAGAAGCCTGCGCACCGCAACGAAGAGTAGCCCCCACTCACCGCCACTAGAGAAACCCCGCGCACAGCAACGAAGACCCAACGCAGCCAAAAATAAATACATAAAATAAATTTATAAATTCATATGACTTCTCAACTACTCATATTTATCTTTTATAACTCTTTAGTTTTTAATAATCAAATTAGTATATGAATATAATCCTTTTATAAACAATAAAATAGTACGGAAAAAACTAAAATCCCATTTGACAATTCCCTGTCCCACTACCTTCCCCGGAGTTCCACTGGGTTTGTTTTTGAGAACACAGTAGACACCTTCCTGAATTCTAATCTTGGTTCCATTTACCATGGAAATGTAGGGAAATCATAAACCTCCCTTGTTCAAATAGCTTAGTCATTAAACCTGCCCATGGGTATGCCTGGGAACACTGAGGCTTATTTGTCCCTCTGTAACTAACTGTCTTAGCTTGTTTACAGTCTCCTGTGGCTACAGACAACAGAAAGTTGATTTCTGTTATTCTGTAGCTGTTAGCATAAAAGAATCCACTTAGCTTTTGCTTATGACTACTGCCTCAAAACAAGGATACTCATTAATAAATGCCAGTTTAGTTCTTTGAAAATGTAAATACTTACTAATAGAGCACTGACTGGCATTCAAAGTGTACTTGAACACAGTCTACTTGCTGGTGAAAAGAAAATGAGTATAAAAAATAATTACAAATTATAAGTAAAATAAGTTTTTAAATAAAAATTTGGAAGAAAGTCTATTTTTAAAGTAGTTTCATTTAGCTACTAAGACCATATATATATATATATATACACATACACACACACACACACACATACACACACACACACATACACATATATACGGCATTCAACTACTTTGTGTTTACTTTTACCCATATTTCCTATACTTAATAGAAGCTCTGAAACACTTCCTTTGTTCAAATATTTTTAGACTCGTTCTGATTTCCTCAACTACATTTATGTTTGAATACCCACTGTTTTGGATGGAAATTTTTCACTTTTCTGTTAAAGTTTACAGTTCTCATCTTATCGTCATGACTTACCATTTATCAACCAAATTATTGTCCCCCGCTTCCTCTCCCCACTGGTAACCACTAGTTCTCTATATTTGTGAGTCCGTTTCTTTTTTGTTATATTCACTAGTTTGTTGTATTTTTTAGATTCCACATATAAACGGTAACATACAGTATTTGTCTTTGTCTGACTTATTTCACTTAGCATAATACCCTCCAAGTCCACCCACATAGTTGCAAATGGCAAAACTTCATTCTTTTTTATGACTGAGTAGTATTCCATTGTATAAATATACCACATCTTCTTTATCCATTCATCTGTTGATGGACACTTAAGGTTGCTTCCATATTTTGCCAATTGTAAATAATGCTTCTATGAACACTGAGGTGCATGTATCTTTTCAAATTAGTATTTTTGGTTTTTTTCAGATACATACCCAGAAGTTGAATTGCTGAGTCATATGGTAGTTCTATTTCTAGTTTTTTGAGAAACCTCCATACTGTTTCCCACAGTGGCTGCACCAATTTACATTCCCACCAACAGTGTATGAGGGTTCCCTTTTCTCCACATCCTTGCCAACATTTGTTATTTGTATTCTTTTTCATAATAGCCATATACATATGTTCTTTATAGATATTCATATTCATATATATAATATCTAGTTAATACAAAAGCAAGCAGTAATGGAGGAATAGAGAAACAATAAAGACATGACATATAGAAAACAAATAGCAAAATGGCAGACTTAAACCCCACCTTAATTACATTAAATGTAAATGGCTAAATTCACATCAAAGGGATTTTTTTAAAAAGACATGATCTAACTATATGCTTTCTATAAGAGACAAACTTTAAATTCAAAGACACAAATAGATTGAAAGCAAAAAAATGGGGAAAAGATATGCCATGCAAAGTATAACCAAAAGAGAGCTGGAGTGACTATACTAATAACAAACAAAATAGACTTTAAGACAATATTTGTTACTACAGACAAAGAATGACTTTTTTTTTTTTTTTTTTTTTGCGGTACGCAGGCCTCTCACTGTTGTGGCCTCTCCCGTTGCGGAGCACAGGCTCCGGATGCGCAGGCTCAGCGGCCATGGCTCATGGGCCTAGCCGCTCCGCAGCATGTGGGATCTTCCCAGACCAGGGCACGAACCCGTGTCCCCTGCTTCGGCCGGCGGACTCTCAACCACTGCGCCACCAGCGAAGCCCAAGAATGACATTTTATAATGATAAAAGTATCAATCTATCTGGAACATATGACAGTTATAAATATGCACCTAACAACAGAACCCCAAAACACATGAAGCAAAAACTGACAGAATAGAAGAAATAGACAAATCAACAATAATAGTTGGAGACTTCAATGCCTAGTTTCAATAATGGATAGAACAACTAGACAGAAGATCAACAAGATTTAACAACACTGTAAACCAACTAGACCTATCAGACATCTCTAGTACACCCCACAATAGCAGTAAACAGCACATCCTTCTCAAGTGCACATGAAGCATTCTTCAGAATAGACCACATGTTAGGTAGCCCATAAAACAAGTCTCAATAAATTTAAAGGCCTGGAATCATACAAAGTGTGTCCTTCAACCACAATAGAATAAAATTACATTTTAATAACAAAACAAAAAGGAAATTTGGGAAATGTGGAAACTAAACACCATTCCCCAATAATAAAAGTGAAGCTCCCCGGAGAAATGGCCGATTCTAGGGCCAGGGTAAGGAAAATACCAGATGAGCCTGCAGCATCTTCTAGTACCAGAAAGTAAGGCAGTCTCAAAAAATAAAAAGGATAGGGGCATGTCAAAGGGATATAGAAGCCAACCTGAAAGTGCTCCCAGTGGCCTAAGCAAGAACAATTTGAGCAACAAAATTAGTAATGTAGTAGTAGATTATAACCCAAAGTACAAAAATGAATACCCACGAGTCTGTACTGACATATATAAAAGATGAAAGAATGAAAGAAAGAAAAACCTTACAGAATAATATCAAATAATTTATCTAGCTACTCTCTCTTCCAGGAGATGGAGTTTATTTATTTATATAAATTTATTTATTTATTTATATTTTTGGTTGCGTTGGGTCTTCGCTGCTGCGCGCGGGCTTTCTCTAGTTGCAGAGAGTGGGGGCTACTCTTCGTCAACGTGTGCGGACTTCTCCTTGCGGTGGCTTCCAGGAGATGGAGTTTAAATACCCCTTGAGTATGGGTGCACTCAGTGACTTGTTTCCAAAAGAGTAGACCATAGGAAGAGGATAAAAAGCAACTTCACAGTGGAGAAATCTGGCAAACACTACCTCACCCAGGTGATTAAAGGTAACACCATCAGTGATAAGTCATGTTGACAGCATATACTTTTGATATGGTGTGATGGGAATGGCACTTTACTTCTGTAGTCTTCTTCCCAAGAACACATTACTCTTGTCTAATTATGCCAAAGACATCAGAGAAATTCCAACTGAAGGATATTCTACAAAGTACTTGACTAGAGGATGCTAAGGAAAATGTTGACTAATGTAATTTAGCATCCCAGATCAGATACTGGAACACAAAAAGGATGTTACAGAAAAACAAGTGAACCCCAAATGAAGTGCAGCGTTTAGTTAATAGCAATGGACCAATGCTGGTTCATTACTTGTGACAAACATACCATAGAATGTAAGATGTTAACAACAAAGGAAACTGAGTGAGAGGTATACAGGAACTCTTCGTACTATCTTGGCAACTCTTTTGTAAACCTACAACTATTCTAAAATTTTTAAATAATTAAAAAAAACAAAACAAAACTGAGGCCTGCCAATAACCATGTAAGGGCGCTTGGAAGCAGATCTTCCATCAGTTGAGCCTTGAGTAACTGCAGGCCCAGCTGACACTTTTTTTAAAAAAATTTTATTTATTTATTTATTTATTATCTTTGGCCACGTTGGGTCTTCATTGCTGCACATGGGCTTTCTCTAGTTGTGGCAAGCGGGGGCTACTCTTCGTTGCAGTGCATGGGCTTCTCATTGCGGTGGCTTCTCTTGTTGCAGAGCATGGGCTCTAGGCACACAGGCTTCAGTAGTTGTGGCACACGGGCTCAGTAGTTGTGGCTCACGGGCTTAGTTGTTCTGCGGCATGTGGGATCTTCCCAGACCAGGGCTCAAACCCGTATCCCCTGCATTGGCAGGCAGATTCTTAACCACTGCGCCACCAGGGAAGCCCCCTGTTGACACTTTTGATTGCAGCTTTATAAGAGACCCTGAGCCAGAGGCACCCATCTAAGCTGCCTTCAGGTTTCAGACCCACAGAAACAATGAAATAATAAAAGTCTGTTGTTTTAAGCTGCTAAGTTTTAGAGTAATTTGTTAACAGCAATACTAAGTAATACAGTATGATTTCTTTTTTCCCCAGTTTTACTGAGATACAATTGTTACACATTACTGTGTAAGTTTAAGGTATATAGCATAATAGTTTGACTTACATATATTCTGAGATGATTACTGAAGTTTAGTTAGCATCCATCACCTCTTATAAACACAATAAAAAGAGAAAGCAAAATAAGAAAAATGTTTCCTTGTAATGAGAACTTTTAGGATTTACTCTCTTAACAACTTTCATACATCATATAGTAGTGTTAATTATAGTCATCATGCTGTATATTACAACCCTAGTACTTACTTGTAAAGTATAATTTTTTTATATATAATATTCAGAAGCAGCCACTGCAAAACATAGGGACAAGATGCAGTCAATCTGTTTGAATTATATTTCTCATTATTCCTCATTGTAAGTTAATCTGTTCTCATTCCAGTTTTTACAAGAGATTCTAGACCAAATTTACCTAGCCTGAGCCTATCTCCCTAAACTATCAGAATGTAAAAGCAAAATATACGTTGGTGATCGCCAGCTATATATCCTAGCACATATTAATTTCCTACTAGACACATCCACTTGGATTGTATATGGCACCTCAAAATCAGTATACTCAAGTCCTATATTCCCTATGTCAGTTACTACCCACCATCAAACCCTAAACCAAAAATAACTCATCCTTGACTTTTTACTATCCATCCACAGCTTCTCTAATCAATCACTAAATCCTGCTGATAATGGCTCCTAAATATCTCAAAGACATCCTCTTATATCTATCCCAGTACCATTGTTCTAATTTAAGAGCTCATCATCTCTGCTGGGCCTTCTTTGCTAGACTGTGGTGAAAATTAGTTACTTAAATAAGTGCCTCCACCCCCAATATAACCATAGTTATTTATACACTAAGAGGCATAGGTACATATATGAAGAAACATATTTTTATCTACCACTCAGAAGCTTAAAATCATGTGTGGGGGAAGAGGGGAATGGTGTGTTACTCTTAATGGTACAGTGTTTTCTAAGTTATCAATGTGCTTATAAAATATGAAAAGCAGTACAATAGTTTGACTTAAATTCCTTAAGTAGCTATCTTTTGTAGCTGCTTTCCCTGTTCTTCACAGCAATCCACTGGGACAGAAATAATGTTCAACACTTTTAATTATTTTCAAAAATTAGAGAAAGTGTGCTGGGTGCTTTTTTCCTTTTAAGTTGCAATTTGTTTACTTAGTAATTATTCCAATTGGATGAGACCTTTTGGCTTCCCTAATCCCAGAATGAACACTAGGGTGACTTGAAGATACAAACAAGTATCAAGAATGTAAACTGTAATTAAGTCTTGTCTTGAGAAATAATTTTGAATTATGATGGAGAAGACTACTGCTTTCTAAAGAGAGTAGATATATATGATATAAATCAAAGAACAAGCATTTCACAAAACCTTAGTAAGACAGATTTAGTGTTCAAAAGGCATTAACCACCTTAATTAGACACACTCCTAGAAACTTATTTGTGGGTTTGTTACGTTTTTAGCTTATTTGATTTTCCTGTAGCTAAAAATATTGTAATCCAGTTTTTACATTATTTCAGAATGCCAGTGGGGGTATGTGAACAACTATCTTAGCCAATTTTTAGTTAATATGCCTTCCCTCCCCCAAAAGAGTACAGTCTCTTTCAATTTCTCTTTCTTTCTTTTTCAGGCTCTGCATGGAATTTTCCTGTTTCCTTCATCCTGGTGGTATAATCAGGATCACGTGTTAGCTGCCTTGTTTTCCTCTGGGCCGTGTGGGTACTTCTATTTCCTTCTCCTTTTTCATCTCTTCTCTCATTTTGGCCTCTAACAAGACCCTCTGCAGGGTCCCTCTGATCTCTGTACTAATAGGAAAGCACTGAAATGACGAAAAGGAAGACAAAGAGAGAGAAAAAAAAAGCAGCTGGGAGTCCTTAGTTCTAACCATCTCTATGGAAACAATTCCACAGAGACCAATCTGGAAACAATTCAGTACTGACCACTGGAGCAATGGTGAGCCAATCTCACCAAGCCTTACAGGACTCAACTTGCAAATGAAAACAGTTGATAGACTTTTTTTTTTTGAGAAAAGTAATAAAATAGGAAGCCAAATAAAAATTAAGTTTACCCCTATATAACATACTTTTTTTTAAACTCAAAACTTCCTACTTGCTGTAATAATAAAAAAGTCAAAGGCATGCATGTGCTAATTTCAAGTCCTTCCCAAGCATTCACACTGGCAAACAGCAGAATGCCCAATACAACGAAATGTGGCCAAAAAAACAAAGAAAGCATTGCAGTTTGGTGCTGAAAAGTCTTAAGAATGATTTTAGGATTATGGCCCGTAACAATAAAAATATGTGGAGAGAATGGCAAACTCATTCAGGCAGTAAACAGATTGTTTGAATTCACGCAAGGGGTGAAAGGGATTACAGAATTCCATCTACCAAATCAGATTGAAAGACAGAAAGAATAAAGTAGTGATGTAATTTGAATCCAGGGAAGAACTCCACCTGAAGCGGGAGCTTGGAGTCTTACTAATAAAGCAATCATTAGAGAGAGAAAAGAAAGCTCCCCTGACACCCTCACAGTGTCAGACACCAAGATACCAAGTTTCAGTCCTGTTCAAAAGTCTCCAGCCAATAAACCGTTAACTGCAGGTCTCCAGAGATGGTAACTGCAGTGTTAGTTAGAAATAACTTCAATTTGGGGACTTCCCTGGCAGTCCAGTGGTTAAGACTTCGCCTTCCAATACAGGGGGTGCGGGTTCGATCCCTGGTCAGGGAGCTAAGATCCCACATGACCTGGGGCCAAAAAACCAAAACATAAAACAGAAGCAATATTGTAACAAATTCAATACTTTAAAAATGGTCCACATCGGGCTTCCCTGGTGGCGCAGTGGTTGAGAGTCCGCCTGCCGATGCAGGGAACACGGGTTCGTGCCCCGGCCCAGGAAGATCCCACATGCCGCGGAGCGGCTAGGCCCGTGAGCCATGGCCGCTGAGCCTGTGCGTCCGGAGCCTGTGCTCCGCAACGGGAGAGGCCACAAGAGTGGCCACGTAACGGGGGGAAAAAAAAAAAAGGTCCACTTCTTAAAAAAAAGAAGTAACTTCAATTTGCCTAAAATGATGTTTGTTCCCTCAAAGGTTATTTACATCTCCAGGTAGGTACATAGTGCTTTAAGACCCTAAGCCCCTGGAGTAAAAACCACTTGGGTTTAATTCCTAGCTTCTGCCACTAGGTGTATGACCTTGGGCAACTTTTTACATTTCTCTAGAACTCAGGCATACCATCTGTAAAATGGGGATAAAAATAATTATTTTTCAGGGTTATAAAGAGTCAGTGAATTGAGCACAGCATCTAGCTCAAGCAAGCTCTCAATAATTGTGAGCTATCCTTATTACATTATCCAGTTTCGTTTTTCTATCTCTTGTAAATGATGACATTGCCCCTTCTCCCTTTCTCTAAGGGTTATTTTGAGGGAGTGGTCTCAAGAAAGACAGTAGGGCATTATGACCCAGACAATTCTTACTGTCGCACACTTGTCTTACGCAGGTTTGAGAATGCATTAAAGCCACGAAATGGAAGTTTCCATTATATGACGGTAACTGGCCTCCTGTCTCCACCCTACACACTGCAAACCTCATGAAGGAAAAATTATTCAAGCTTCTCCACTGCTAATACCCCTTGCGCCCCCTCATCCCACTCTCGACGGGCTTCCTAGTGCCTGTAGTACAAAGTACAAAGTCTTTGGATACTGAAGGTGTACAACTTAGGTTCGGCCACATTTGCAACCTTCGGGAACATTCCTGTACTCGAACTCATTTCCTTCTCTCCCTCGCATTTGACATACGTTCCTTCGCTTGCACTTTAACTTGCATTGATCTCGGTACCAGGACTGCCCTCCACTCTTACAGAAATTAGGCTTGCTTGTTTTTTGGGTTTTGTTTTTGTTTTTCCCTAAAAGCTGTCACTAGGAACCTCGGTGGTATGCGAGTCTGCACAACCAAAAATTATTTTTTAGGCGTCACTTGTTCGTGCAATTTTCAAGAATGCAAAGCACTATTCAGAAAACCCGAAATCGGGTGCCTCAAGCGGCTGATGGGTCACTGAGATTACAAAATGGGAGACATTACAGGTGAGAGAGAATGCGAAAGCGAGAAGAGGAAGCGAGGAGTGATCTGCAGGGAAACTTCAATCATGAACATCCTCCCCCTCGCCCCCAACGATGGGGCGGCTGGGCCGGCAGTGTCAAAGCCGGGGGAAGGAGCCCCAGCCCAAGAACCTAAATCAGGGCCTGGCGGACACTCTTGTATCTTCCCAGCTGAGAAGCCCTACTATTTTTACCGCATAATGCAAACATGGTGGACAAGAAATGCCCTCCCCGCGTTTGGCAGCCGAACCACGTGGCTCCCTTTCCACGCAGGTGACGCTGAGGTAGGGGCGGGGCCTTTACCGAACTTGTTCTTGGTGCGGCAGAGCAGCAGAGAACTTTTCCACACCCCGACGCCACGGTTCCTGCAACACAGGACCACTATTGCCTCTTCACATCCTCCCCGAGAGAGCAGAAAGGTGACCTCTGAGGATCTGATAGTTTTATGGGAAGCAAAAAGGTGGAGTTCGCAACCTCTTTCTTTAACTGGACTACCTCCGGGCTCCTCTCCACCTCTCCCCACAACAACCGGGCTTCTCACCAACGCGCAAGCGCACTTCCTGCCGTCCGCTCCAAGGCTGGGCTGACTCTCTTGTCTCGCGTGAGTGGGGCCTGCCGGTCTTCCTCGCTCTCGCTCCACCCCCTCCTCCTCGCTCGCTCTCTCCCATCCCCCCAAGCCAGTCGCTCTGCTGCGCAGCTCCCTTAGCGGTTGCCGCCGCCGGAGACGGTTGGAAGAACCGTTGTGGGAGCGCTGCACGAGGCGGGCGACTTCTCCCTGCTCACGACCGGACCCCCTGAGCACCGGAGTCGGTGCTACTGTCGCCCGACAGGGTATCTGAAGTAAAAGGGGGTAGGTTGGGCTGGTGGTTTCGAGAGCGGAGTCGGGAGAAGGACGAAAGAGCGACTGGGAGGGGGTGGGGCTGCGGGGGGGAAGTGTGGAGGTCGCCGCTCGGAGGCGGCCAGGCTGCGCCTCCCAGGCGATCTCCCACTTCAAGGAGGGCGGCCTGCCGGGGGGAGGATTTACTCAGGTGGAATTCAGTGAACGAAACCGAGCCCCGAAGTGGGGGTCATCCAGCACTTCTCCTTTCCCTGCTGGTTTGGCCTCCGCCATTTTGGGTACGGCGGCGCGGCCAGCTCAGCTTCCCGCCCTTCTCATCTCTTTCTGTTTTTTGCCCATCAGCTTCCGAAAACTGATTTATAAGTCCGTGGGGTGGTTAAAGGTCCGTGGAAGGGATGAGGGTGGGGAAGGAAGCGAGCAGGGAAAGGCTGGGCACTTGGGTGGCGGGAGGATCTGGGCCGTCGGGCGCGCTCCCGATGGAAATGGCGCCAGATGGGCCTGGCCTCCCACCGCGGCCTCCCTTCCTCCGCAGTCTCGGCTGGGCTACCTGGGCCGGCGGGACTGCGAGTGACTTCTGACGCAGATTCCCAAGATGAGAGAGGCTGGAGCTGGGGGAGGAAAGCCAATGGCGACGAAGGCGCTCAACTCCCAAATCCAGGACAAAGGAGCCAGACGGCCTCCTTTGTAATTCCGCCGCCCGGTGGCGAAGGTTTTTAAGCCAGGCTTGGCTGCCGGGCGGGGAGGGGGGGAAGGGGCGTACTCTCCCTAGCTCTTTGGTCTCTAGGGCAGCTAGATAAACGAAAAGTCTCCGGGGCGGAATAAAGGACGCTTAGCCGGCCCTTATAGTCCAGATTTGGAACTTCGAAAAGAGTACGTACTCATTTTCCAAAGGGTTTTTTTTTTCCACGCTTCTCTTAAACGTATCGAAAGACTTTGTGGGTAATTGTTTTGTAAGCAGAAAAGCGGGTGACTTACCAGATAGGAATGTGAAATGGACTTATTTCAAATAGGTCGTCTGGATCCAGTGAACTGTGGAACTAGGCTTTTGGAACCTGTGGGCGGGGGTGGGATGGTTTAGCAGTGGTTTTGTGTAGTTTGGTAAATATTGATTGGGTTAGAATTTAAGTAGGAGTTTTATTTTGGGGAAACGGTTGTTAAAACACAACCAGTGATGGCAAAACTGTGTATAGGAATTGAATGATTAAATCTCCAAGGGTTGGATTTTCTGCAGAGATTGTTTGGGGATTAAGGCTGTAGAAGTAAGATACTTAAAAATACAGTTAGGGTTTATTTTCTTTTGGTAGCTAAGCATGTTTTCTATTTGGTGTAGGGCTGTAGTAATGTTTTGACCAAGAAAATAAGCCTGCTCAACAGAAAGGCAAACTGCAAGTTCAGTCATGTGATGCTGTGATGATTTTCGGTCCTTAGAACAGTCGGAGAACTGGTTCTGTAATTTTCACTGAAGACCATACAAAAGGGACAGGCAGGCTATTTTTCCAGCTTTAAAAACAAAAAACTCTTCCTGTTGTTGAAGATGTTTTATGATTCTTGTGGACTTCGAAAAGAAAGCCCAGAGTTTTCTATACTAGTTTCCTAGTATGTGATGTAACAGTTTCCCTGCTTGGATTACTCTAGAAACCTTTTTTTCTGCCCTCTTTTTCATCTGCATCATAATCTGGAAATCCATCTAATTGCCTTTATATTTTTAATAACTGTTCTGGTGTTCTTGGCTGAACTGCAGTGGCTGGTAACATTGTTCTAGAGAAGAACTTGATCATTTTAGAGACCTCACCACCTTTAGGTACTAGAGGTGTCTCTAATTTTGTTTTTATTTAAAAGTAATGATGGGACTTCCCTGGTGGTCCAGTGGTTAAGACGCCGCGCTCCTAATGCAGGGGGCACGGGTTCCATCCCTGGTCGGGGAACTAAGATCCTACATGCCTCATGGTGTGGCCAAAAAAAATTAAAAGTTCAATTAAGGAGCAAGCACAGTGAAAGGGAAATGATGTAAAATTACCATGTTAAGCATTTCATCACCACTTATTGACCAAATATTGAAGTTCCTTCTCATTTTTTTAGCAGCAGTGGACTACCATTTAGAAAGTTATTAATGCATCAAACTCTTACTGTGTGTATTATACTTAGGAAAATAGTATATGCCTCTATGTTATAAAGGAATTTTATCTCTTGGTCTCTGTTAGATGCTTTTTCTTAACAGCTTTGGGATACAGTTCACATACCATAGACTTCACCCATTTAAAATCACACAACATGTGGTCTTTTGTGACTGGCTTTTTTCACTTAGCATAATGTTTAGGAAATTATATTTAAAATCTCATATAGAACTGACTGAAGTTATTTTAGTATTTCAACTGCTGGTATTTTAATTGGTGCTAACACTAGGAATTCTTTAAAAAGCATTGTGATTAGCCATGACACTGTTGCGAAGAAAGGTTGAGGTGGATTATCCTGAATAATTAGGAAATGCCATTTAGGTAGTTGCCGAGACAGCTTTATTAAGGTATTAGAGCAGATTGTCTTTTTTTATGTGTTTAGAGTTCGTCTTGGTTTTGTTTTGTAAATAGAATTCTAGGTTCAAATTTTGAGTTTTGAAGAGATAGTAGAGTATGGCTTTCTTTATTGTGTACTCTTCATAAACATGGGATGGAGAGTCACCCTATAAAATAGTTTGTCTTCCGAATCTGCTTAATTTATCCTGATTTAGAATTGTGTTAACAGCTTGGTATTTTTTTATAGGCTATGTTTGTTGTTTTTATATAGGTCTCATTGATATAGGCTGATCCAAAAATCAGAACTAGTTTGCCTAGTATTTCTTGGAAAGTGCTAATAAGATTTATAGTAAAGATACGTCAGTTTTTGTTTTTGTTTTTGGTATTTGTTCCTGAAACAGTACCTTTACATTGAAAAAAAGGAATGTTCTAAATGAAATAAAACCACCATATCTACGGTCTTTTCACAACAGATTAGATTGGCTTTGCAAAGTTCTTAAGTTTTTCATGAGGAAGTTAATATTTGAGGTTAGAGCCTCCCTATTTTTTCCTATTCTGTTCTTAAATTCCCCTTTGTAGAAAACAGTTTTTAGGTTGCTGACAGTTTTTGTTAAGAAAATGATAAAGATCTCCAAAATGTCTCAATTTTTTCCTCAAAGCCTACTTTCAGGGTGACTCTAGAGCTAGTTTTTTAATTGTCTAGCTAATCACATATCCTAGTAAACATTTCCAGAGACCCCTTTTTTTCCTCTTTCTCTCTGCTTTAGACAGTTCCTAAGGACACTTGAAAACTTAAGCCTTTGTTGACTTTGAAAAAGACTTGTAACAGTCCTTATTTCCTTTCAAGATTCAGGATGGTTTCCTATCCTTTAAGGTTCAGTTATTTTGTTTGTGGGTTATTTCATTAGTTTTACAGGGCCCCTTAAAATCCAATAACAATGGCCACCATTGAATGATTACCATGTTGCAGACAAAGCACGAATTCCTTAACAGTCCAGTGAGGTGTAAGTACCACTGCTGCACTTTACAGTTAAATGCAGAGGTTAAGTAGTTTGCTTAAGTAGCCAGTGAGTGGCAGACTAGGGATTCAAACCCAGGTTTTCCTTTCTCTTAAAAGTTCTTCCCAGTTATTTTTGTGCATAATAATTAGTTGTAATGTCAGATAAAAATTTGCATTCCTATTTTGAACATCTGTGTCTAGAGTGGCACTTAGCGTTCAAAAAAAACAGCGAAACAAGTACCAAATGTGATTCATGTGATTCATATGCCAGAGGTATTTGCTTAATAACCACATTTGGATAATTTCTACATTAGCTTGTTTTAAATGTGTGGATTCTAGGGAAAAAATTTTACTCTTTTGAGATGCTACCCCTAACAGTTGCACTGATAATTAGATTGTGTGAAATTAAATATTAGTGAATACTGTTTATATGAAATATAATCCTCAAGCTTAAAGGAGTCAAGTGAACAAATTGTTTTGTTTACAGGGGAGGAGGTGGTGAGGGAAAGGTTTGAAATATTCAGGTGAGTAGGATTCCTACAGCTGCATAGTGAAATTTATAAGATGTGGTAAGTTTCTGCAGCTGAAGGACTTCTGCATTAACCTCTTTAAAATGTTGGGGAATTTTAAAAGAAAGGATGATTGTCTCTTGGGAAGGGAATTTGGTGGATGGGTTCTTTTTTTTGGGGGGAAGGAGGGTGTCTGGTACCGTTTTTAATACTTTTTGAATGTGATTGCATTACTTTTTAAAAAGTTCTGTCTAAAGTAGTGAGTAAACTGGTTTTTAATATTACTGTCTTCAATAATTTCTAAACAGGTGGCTTCAAAAAACTGAAAGCCATTCACTTTTGAGTGCCCTTTTATCTCAGTTTTAAAAAGTCAGCCTAATTAACTCAGTAATTGTAAAACTTGCTTTTGGGGAGTGTTTAAATCAGGTTTAAACACAGATAGGAATTTTTCCCCCTTCGAAAACAATTTGGTGTGTTGAGAATTATAGTGCATCTATTAAGTTGAGACTTTTAATACCATTTTTCCAACATCAAAGGAGAATACTCATTGTACTTGTGACTTAGGCTCTTACTGTGAATGAATGATGGTACTATGTACAACTTTTGGGTAATTAAGTTTTAAAGAATTTGCATAACTATTGAAGTGAATAATAAAACCTGGAAAATTTGAGATGTGAGGAAGAGGCTAGAGTTGACATTAAGATGACAGGGTGAAGAAATAGAGTTTGAAGACTGATGATGGAATTATGTAAGTTTTCTTAAAATTGGTTAATATATAATATTTGATACTTAGAAATTCAGTACTTTGATGGGGGGGGGTTCAGGTTTCACTGCCTTTTCGCAGTCTTTTTGTCTACCCCCAAATAGAAGGTGTTGTACCGTTGTATCGTGATGCTGTCACTGAAGTCACTGAACCATAGTTAACATTTCCTGTTGTGCACCCACTGAGAGGTGTTTCTTCAGTACCTCTGGCAAGAGTGTATTTTGATTGACTGCTTTATGTGCTTGTTTATTTTTTATAGCATTTAAATCAAACGGTATTGAGATGGATTGGGTTATGAAACATAATGGTCCAAATGACGCTAGTGATGGGACAGTACGACTTCGTGGACTGCCATTTGGTTGCAGCAAAGAGGAAATAGTTCAGTTCTTTCAAGGTACCTCTAGTATTAGTCAAAGTTTAGTAGTATTTTAATTTTATATTTCTATTACTCAGTTTTTAATTTGTAAAACCCATTTGTTTGGGGGACTTTTTGATTTGAGTATATCTGGGTTAATGTATTAAGTTACGAAATGTGCTCCAGTTAATATTCAATACAGAATGTGTAAAAATATATAAAACCTAACTAATACGCAATAAACTTAATTGAGAGTAATTATGTGTGATGAAATGAATCATGAATTAGCATATGGAGCATAGTTAAGTTTGATTTTTTTTTTCCATGTAATATTAGGTGGGCTTTTAGAGTGTGTGTGTAATTTTAAAAGACATTGGTTGCAGAGAAATTTTTATGTAATCCAATAATATTTGAAAAAATCTTCCTTTTATATTATGGGGTGATGGGAAAACTAAGCTTTTTTGTTTTGTTTTGTTTAGACTTGTTTTAAATATTTGATTCAGATGGGAATGTTTCAGCCTTTAACACTGTTCCCCTTGATGGGGTTATTTGTCCTTGGGTTAAAGGGTTGGAAATCGTGCCAAATGGGATAACATTGACGATGGACTACCAGGGGAGAAGCACAGGGGAGGCCTTCGTGCAGTTTGCTTCAAAGGAGATAGCAGAAAATGCTCTGGGGAAACACAAGGAAAGAATAGGGCACAGGTGGGGATGGAGAGTTTGGGATGGTGTTAAATTTTTATTTTTGGGGGTTGTGGGTCACTATTGCTTAAATGGGGGGGTAACAGTAACATTTTTCTGGGGTAGTTTAAAAGAATTGATAATTATCTAAATTTAACTTGGAAACTACAGATTTGGGTGGGGAATTAATGCTATAATAGTTTGCTTAAATTAAAATTAGATTGTTTCCATTTTTTGTAGGATGTTGATAAATGCTTTTGTATAATCAACTGTTTTCTCTAAACACCTATTACATACTAAAGGAAACAAGCTTAAAATTATATTTTGTGAATTGTTTTCAAATGATTTGTATGTAAAACTTAAATATTAATTATTTAAGTTTGTAGGTGTAAAAAATGTTAACTTTTGGTGTATTTAGGCAATTTAAATTGGGTTATATCTAGACGTAGAAAAACTTACTGCATTTTGCCCAATATTTTATTTACTCTAGTACGTTTATGCTGAAACCTGTACCTTAAACCATTTTCAAATAGGTATATTGAGATCTTCAGAAGTAGCAGGAGTGAAATCAAAGGATTTTATGATCCACCAAGAAGATTGCTGGGCCAGCGACCGGGACCATATGATAGACCAATAGGAGGAAGAGGGGGTTATTATGGAGCTGGGCGTGGAAGTATGTATGACAGAATGCGACGAGGAGGTGATGGATATGATGGTGGTATGTGTATCTAATGAACAAAGGTTCTGTTGTCATTTTCTTAATGTTCCTGACACTTTGTCAAGAAATACAGAAATGGCAGTAATTCAGTACCTACTAGGTTTTAAAACCTGTTCATGAAAAGATGGATTCCCATGGCCAGCTATGGGACTTGATTGATGCACATATTGGCACCTGGTTTACTTAACACAAAAATTTTTTAAAGATTGTTACGTTTTGACATTTTCTGTTTGGCATCAGGGTGAAAATTAATTTTGATGTCTAAATGGATCCTTTTCATATTTTTAATTTCCACTAAGTGTTAACTGATTTTTTCATATGCACTAAGTTGGAAGTTGCAAACTTTGTGGGAGGGCAGAGTTGCCAGACTGCTTGCCACAAAACATGCTTTTGTAAACTGGGTTATAGAATTTGTCTCTTCAAAGCTTATTCGTGTATTTCTCCTTAAATTATGTAGGTTATGGAGGTTTTGATGACTATGGTGGCTATAATAATTATGGCTATGGAAATGATGGCTTCGATGACAGAATGAGAGATGGAAGAGGTAAAATATATATTAAAGACATAGTCATTTTTAGGTGAATTTCAGTATTTGCTTTACATGCACTTAGTGGTAATATAGGTGACTTGTATACAAAAGTCAACTCAGGCATATTTCAGTGCATTCCTGCATAGGGCTTTAATACAGATGTATACTTACAGGAAAATTCTCCATTTGATATTTAGAACAACTATAAGTATTAAGATTTCTTGGGATTGTCCAAAAAAGGGGTGTAAATAGGAAAAGGTGTGTATAGGGAAGAAATAATCTTTGGAAATCTTATTCTCTAGGTATGGGAGGACATGGCTATGGTGGAGCTGGTGATGCAAGCTCAGGTTTTCATGGTGGTCATTTTGTACATATGAGGGGATTACCTTTCCGTGCAACTGAAAATGACATTGCTAATGTGAGTAATTTTAGTAATTTATTAGTGACTTTATGCATAATCATAGTCTCTAAATTTTAAAACTCTTTAATGTACTCATCTTTGTCTTTTTAGTTTTAATGTCAAAAATCCCTTTAATAGGAAAATACATATGTCCTTACCTTCACTAGTTGATGAATGTGTGTCTGTTGTGTGCCAGCCTACATAAGATTCAAGCAAGTTAAAAGCTACATTTATAAAGTCCAGTTAATAATTTCGTGAAAGACTGACGAGCAGAGTGGTGATGACTGGAAGATTTTCCTTGTGTCACGTTTTGAAAGTGTTGTAAATATGTGATAAGTCAGTAAGTTTTAGTGGTGTGGTTTAGCTTTCTAGGCTTATGTGATAATCAGAAATTGAACTGAAAATAATGATAGTAGATGCTGCTATTACTGATTTGAAACTGGTTTGTTTCAAATTGGTTAGAGAATCAGCAAATTTCGGCCCATGGGGCCAAGTCAGTCACTGAGTAGTTGTGATAGAGACCCAGTGGCCTACAAAGCTGAGGGTATTTATGTATCAGCTAGCACTTAAAGAAAAATTTTGCTGTTGATCTTACTGAGAACCAATTGGACTAAGTTCCAGGTGCCTTTTGGGGTCACTTAAATCTGGCTAACTTGTGATTAGAACTAAATGATGTATTTTGGGAGCTCTGCATATACAGTGGGTAGGTTTATCAGACTCCATTGTTCTGAGTCATTTAACACCCAATTTCTCTGCATATGTCAGTCTCAGGTGACTTTTTTCAAACAATTTTGAAATACCTTTCTTGGGAGTGGGCTAGGGGAGCTTACTTTTCTCCCTCTCAGTATAGTAAGGAAAATATGGCTTTTTCATTTGTTTAAGGTAAACTGTTCTCTAACTTAGAAATGTTTTTTAAATTTAATATCCCCTGGCTTATTTTAAAAGAGATCTCTTCTTTTCATTTGTTTTAATATACTTAAAACCAAAGTGTGTGGTAATTGGCTTTCAGTAATCTAAATAGAAAAGTAAAATAAGTGTTTTCTTTAGTTCTTCTCACCACTAAATCCAATCCGAGTGCATATTGATATTGGAGCTGATGGCAGAGCAACAGGAGAAGCAGATGTAGAGTTTGTGACACATGAAGATGCAGTAGCTGCCATGTCTAAAGATAAGAATAACATGCGTAAGTGGTATAACTTTCTTATTTGTAATTCCTCAAATGTAAGAGGTTCTGGGATCTGTAGGTAACTCTTAGCAGTCTGGGGCCTGAAACCATGTGGCCTCTAATAAGTTCAGACTTCAGTGGCTTTCTAGGGGGCTTTTTATTGAAGTTTTCTCAGACTCTTAATACTTGACAGATTATTAGAGTTTAAGTTACTAAAGAGAAAAAAATAAGTATGTTTTTTGTACTTGCCCGAGTTTCTGTGCCATTTGCAAATTGTTTCTTAACATATTCGTTGATAACTTGGGTAAGTTATTCCTGCATGTCATCAAATCTGTTTTTAAGCCATTAAATTTTAAACTCCACTAGTGATTCCCAAATCTGGCCACACATCAGTCACTTGATACTTAATAAGTTGTTCCACACCCTACCCTCAAGCTACCCTCAATATTCTAATTCAGTATTATGAATGGGCCTGGAATATATTTTTAAGACGTATACCAGCAGGTTCTAAAATAATGTCAGCCCTTTTATAGATAAGGAAACTGAGGTGTCAAACACTTGTTACTTGTTCAAGCTTGAACAGTTTGAACAAAACTTAGATTTTAGTCCTATCTGGCCTTCACTTTGTCACTCCACTAGGAATTTGCAAGCATACTTTTTCAAGTTAATATCAGCCATTCAACCTTTTCACACTTCTGCTGATAAATTTGATCCATCATTCCTTTCTTCCATATTACTTTTTTTCCCCTAAAGAACATCGATACATTGAACTCTTCTTGAATTCAACTCCTGGAGGCGGCTCTGGAATGGGAGGTTCTGGAATGGGAGCCTATGGCAGAGATGGAATGGGTATGTAAAGTTTTTAAAATAAGCTGACTTAGACACTTAGCAATCAGTCTCAAACTTTTTTTCTTTTTTTAAAGATAATCAGGGAGGCTATGGATCTGTGGGAAGAATGGGAATGGGGAACAATTACAGTGGAGGATATGGTACTCCGGATGGCCTGGGTGGTTATGGTAAGTGTCTGATTACTTTGGTTCAGTTTGTGTTAGTCCCCTTATGTGGTGCAGAGTTAAAGTTCATTTATTGTTCTTTTTTAAAAAAATATTTACTTATTTGGTTGCGCTGGGCCTTATTAGTTGCAGCAGGCGGGCTCCTTAGTTGTGGTTCACTGGCTCCTTAATTGCAGCATGCTTGTGGGATCTAGTTCCCTGACCAGGGATTGAACCTGGGCCCCCTCTATTGGGAGCGTGGAGTCTTACTGTGCCACCAGTGAAGTCCCTTTTTTTTGTTGTTTTCTTTTTTAATTGGAGTATTTACAATGTTGTATATATTTTTAATATCTTATGCATTTATATCTTCTAAACGGTTCTTAATGTCTTTTTTTCCCTAAGGCCGTGGTGGTGGAGGCAGTGGCGGTTACTATGGGCAAGGTGGCATGAGTGGAGGTGGATGGCGTGGGATGTACTGAAGCATAACCACCGATATAAAAATCCTGACAACAGCATCTGGTCTACTAGACTTTCTTACAGATTTAATTTCTTTTGTATTTTAAGAACTTTATAATGACTGAAGGAATGTGTTTTCAAACTATTATTTGGTAAAGCAACAGATTGTGATGGGAAAATCTGTTTTCTGTAGGTTTTATTTGTTGCATACTTTGACTTAAAAAAATAAATTTTTATATTCAAACCACTGATGTTGATACTTTTTATATACTAGCTATTCCTGAGGATGTGCTGCTTTCATAAGATTTGGGTTGATGTATTTTACTATTAGCTGTACAAGAAGTAGTTTAGTGTAATCTTAGAGGACAGTGGTTCACCTCTGCATAAACTACAAGTCTTAATAAGCAGACATCTAGAATAGAGCTTGCAAAAAAATTAGTGTAACTCTTTAATAATTTCTCCTTGACAATACTGTAAATATAAAACCTTAAAGATGAATTTAGGTGGCTTCAGGAGTATAAATTCAGCTAATTCTATATTATTCTTTTTCAAAAGTCATTTATCAGGCATAGCTCTGAAATGTTAATGATCTAAGAGGTATCTGGCTATGTGAATATTCATAATTGTGTTACCTGCAGATGGGAGTGTTTAAAGTTTAAATTCTAGCCCTAGATTTTAGAATAAATCCCCTCAGCACTTGACTGACGTACCAAAAAAATGTTACCCAAAAGTGATAGTTGTAAGTTCTCAAAATGTCTTAGACTAAGTTAAGGTTCTCAGTGACATGAGCATTCAGTGCAAGTACAAAGAAATTTACCATGGAGTATAATTAATTCTCACACATGTATTTTCAGTTTCCAGCCCAGTAGTTAAAGCATATGGTTTTTTAATAACAACTGTATAGATGACTACTTTAAAAAAAAAATGTAAGACACAAGTCCATGTCTTGAGAGTCTTGAGATTGGATTTTGCATCTGATGATATGTTTGGAGTTTTAGAGCCATTGTGTTAAAAAATTATATGTAGCAAGGAAAAGGTGCTTTTTTACTTTTAATCCCTTTGATCAATATGGCTTTTTTCCAAATTGGCTAATGGATCAAAATGAAACCTGTCAATGTGAATTCAGTTATTGAACTTGTTACTTGTTTTTGCTAGAAATGTTATTAATGTAATAAATATCATTGTGGGAGATAAGAGTAATGGCGTCTGTCCTAGAATGCTTTGTGTCAGTTACTGATTATAAATCAAATTGGTAGAAGGTACTATGTCTAATTGAAGATTAGACAGAGTGCCTAAGGAATGATTTCTCCTTGTTAGAGAAGGCAGCTTGATAACGTAAGTGGAGCCTATCAACTGGAGTAGTGATTCATCTTATTGCCTGTACTCCCTTAATTACCTATTTAAGTACTAGGCTCATACCACTTTTTTTAAAAAGATGACGTGCTTTTATTTCCCCAGGATTACCCTATTAAAACATACGCCTTCTAAAGGGGGGTAATTTTTCAAATCTTTTATTTGTTATATAAAATTCACATTTTAAAACTGTGGATAGAAGAATTACAACCACAATTCCTTGGCACCATGATAGCATTACTGTGGTAGTACTCCTAGATGAGGGAATGGTATGTGAAGTTCACAAAGTACAAATTGACAGTTCTGTAACATAAAATCCAAAATTAGTAGAATGGTTTCTAGATAAAAGTCAAAACAAAATGGAGCAACTTGTATTACTGTCATAAAAGCCTGCCTACAAAAAGCCCAAATCAATGGTGATGACATGAGTTTTGAGTGGCAAAGAATTTAAAGGGGGACTAAAAATCATGGTTTATTTGTTGAATGAAACCAGCCTTGGAATTTAAGAAAATCACATTTTAAATTTAAGCAGTTATAAAAAGCAGTATTTGAAACTTTTCATTTTTGCTTATTCTCATTTTCAGCAATCATAAAAATGTTAATCCAATCCCATCAGTACAAAATAGTTCCAAGAATATAATTCATGTCTCAAATATTCCTATCAGAGCATTAAGGACCACCTATAAATCAGTATGTCAGTTCTAACTGAACACTGAAAACTGGATTAGGGAGAAGATAAATCTGAAAGTAAAACAATGGTTTCATACTTTGGCAATTTAGAAAGTTAAATAATTTTAAACTTCAATGGAAGAATGTGCTCTGAGGAAACAATTCTATAGAATAAGCAACCATATCCTAGCTGGGAGGGAGGTAGCCATGATTCATTAGCGCTCTTAGGAGTAATGTGGATACCTATGACATGTTTAAAAGGTTCTCAGACTTAAAGTGCATGATTTAAATTAGGCTTAAAAGTAGAACCCCAAGTGCTGAGGCTGTTCAAATGGTTAATTATACAAGGGTAACTGGATTAAATTCTTGCTATGGCAAGGATTAGTGTTTATTGACGTTCATGCTTGAAATAGTTCAAATATGAATTTAATGGCAGGGCTGAAACTACATCTTTACCCTAGGCCCTGGCTTGGGAGGTGCTCAGTAAATGGTAAATATTTTATTCTGTACATATACTGTAGTAGTAGACTGCTACAGTGTAATGCTTCCTAAAAGTTACTGGAATGGAAACAATACAGAATTTTTTTACTCAAGACTGTCATCAAAAGCAAAGTTTTATTGCACTTTAGACTTCTTAAATGCTTAGGGGAGAATCAAATCAGCCTGTAATCCCTGCTACTACATTTTTTTCTGGGGAAGGGTTTATGTTTTGACTTTCAAAGGGGGTGTGAGTCCTCCCTAAGAAATGCATATGGAATTTTAACTTACTTTCAAAATAAAAAGTTTTCAGGCAAAATAATACCTCTGTAACGCACTGTTATCTGAAAGTTATCAGCAAATGTCACATGGACTTTTTAGAGAAGGAAGGCCTTTTCTAATGCAAAATGGGCAGAGGAAGGCAGAGCAAATAAATATTGTGAAATCTTACCAAGGTAATGAAAAATGTGTTGAAATATAAATGCTTCTAAGATGTGCATTTCCAATTTTTCAGAACTGTGAAGCTTTAAAGTGCATTAAGAAAATTACAGGCACCATCAAATATCAGTTTGACAATCTGGAGAATCAAACAATCTGAATTCAGCCCTATTTTTAAGGTCTTTACAAAATAAGGCAAATGTGTTAGCTATGCTATCTGACCTCTCAATGGCATTAAGAAAAGAGTTAACATGATTACTACATCAGGAATTAGGATAAAGTTACTGTAAAGCATGCCCTATCAAATTCTGAATTACAGTGGGGGAGGAAATGTCAAATTATACAATTTATAATTCCCGTGAGTTGAATATGGGTACAGTAAAACTGGTACCAATGCTGTCTGAAAGCTGCTTAAGAGGGACAGTCTTAATATGCTGTATACACGTTCATACATAACATTCATCGTAGATACTTTTCATATATAAGAATTTAGTTCTGGAGTATTATGGCAAGTTAGATGAGCATCTTTGAATCAGTAATGCGTGACAGGAATCACAAACCCGTACTGGCTTTGGTGAAGAAGGCAAAGGCAGTTCGTTGTCAGAGCAAGCATTACAGAAAATTTCCCCACAGTTTCTACAGTGGTGCTATTAAATGGAAAAATCAGAGAAAAAAATTGAGTAAAATTAGCCATATTTGCAACATAACTTTTGGACTCACTTCCTATCTCCCTTACCTTTCTCTTAGAGAGTGAGAATTCCTTTTCACAAAGTTTACAATGTGTTGCTTCTTTGTCTTTCAACCAAACCAGTCCCTAGTAGGAAAAATACAAATATTAATGCTCAAGTTGGTAACAAAGTTACATGTGAAAATATTTTCAACTAAGAGCATTTTATAGGAATAGATACGTAGATTAACCAAAAATGAGTCCTTTTCTTTGAAATAGTTGTAGATTTAACGAGTGTGGAATTTGCTTCAAAATAATCTGGGTGAGGAAGAAGGGATGTGGGTTGAATATAAATAAAGCAAGGTTGGCCATATATTGATAAATAGTGAAACTGGGTCATGGTTCATTTTATTCTCTTTACAACAGAATATTTGAACATTAACATGACATGTTTTTAACAAAAATCTATTGTGGAAAGTAATTCTCTTTAAGGAAAGAACCCTAGTAAACCTACATCGTTGGAAATGCCTCATAGATTAACTGTGGTTTCCTTTACTCATAGAACTACCTGTTACATCTGTGGGAAAGAACTACAAAACAGAGCTGCCAAGTAAACTATGAAAAATGTAACAGTCAAACTTTTTATCTTAGGTATTGGCATATCCCAATGATCTGTTCTAGGGTGTGATGGCTTAGGAGTGAATATGATTTGAACCTAATACATTTTTAGAGGGTGTCAAATTCAGAACCAGGAAGATCCATCTCCTGACACTAAACATGGTCCTAAAGTAAATCGCTTGAGGAAATTGGATCCCAAAGATTACAGGAGGGGAATTTTGAAGTGTGTCTTTTTTTTTTTTTTTTTTTGTGGTACGTGGGCCTCTCACTGCCGTGGCCTCTCCCGTTGCAGATCACAGGCTCCGGACGCGCAGGCCCAGCAGCCATGGCTCACGGGCCCAGCCGCTCTGCAGCATGTGAGATCTTCCGGACTGGGGCACGAACCCATGTCTCCTGCATCGGCAGGCAGACTCTCAACCACTGCGCCACCAGGAAGCCCGAAGTGTGTCCATATTTCATTGGAGATCAAACAAGCCTAACTAAAAGAATTGTGGGCTGACTCACATGATAACTTATTTTTGAAAGGGCTATTTTATCTTGAAGATTATGAGTTTGGACGAACTAAGGTAACTGGCAGTGGAAAGAATCAGAACATGTGAAATTCCTTAAAAATTTATTGACTTAACTTTGTGTTACACATAATTTAAAAAAAAAACCCCTTTACACTTAAAAAACAAAAAAAAAAAAAAGGAAAGAACCCTAAAGAATATCCAGTCCAGAAACACTTAAGGATAAATTTTCATTATGTGAAATGCATGAGTCTGGCATTATGTATATATACCTTATATACAGCAAATCCACAAAATTTGAAGAGATTTTGGAAATCAGATGATTGATTTCGTTATTTTAGGTAAGACTTCACCTTAAATTCAGTTCTACACTGCTATTAAATTCCCTCACCTTCTGTAACTCACAAATTTAATAGTTACTATGTAAACTTTAGTGGCAAATATAAGTAGTGTCGAACAGGTGGAAGTTAACTTGATACCTAAAATTTCTAACTTGACCCATTCTTTCTTTGTTGTTGTCGTCGTTGATTTAAATTGAAAACAATTATTGAAGAATTTGGAGGGAAAATTTTGACCCATTCTTAACTAACCAAGCTCTTGGCTAGAAAAAGCATTTGTTTTTCCCCTATGAAAGCAACTTTGTTAGGTGGTGCCCATTTTATTTCAAGAAGACCTAAGTGAAAGATGAGTCCTCTGCTTCTGATTAATCTCATCACATCTCCCTTTCAGAAACAGCCCAGGCTAAGCTACATTGCCACTGCTTCTAAAGAACCAAGTATATCTGATTACCACTTGGGAGATGGAACAAGTGCCACCTACAACAGTGTACCTCTAAGGCATAAGACCTTTACCAGCTAATGAGAGAAAAGTCTTCCAAGCAGAAGAGCCCACAGACATATTTCTCAAAAGCCTGAGTTGTCTTGAAAGCCTTTTCTACCTGACAGAGTTCTCTGAAGAAAGTGAGACAAGGACTAAGTATTCACAGATCAAGGTCACAAGGTTAATATCAGCTGTTTTTATTTCACAGTCTTAACCAGCAGCTATTATCTGATATAGCAGAGGTAAGACAAACGGTGTTGGGTTACTGCACTTCAGGCAGTCTAAGGCTCCTTCGAACACAGGATTGTAAGAAGTGAAGGTTTTAAAAAAAACAAAGAAAAGAAAAGGGAAAGCCTAGACAGCTTATATCAGACACACCAGCAGAGTCATATGACTTGAATCGTGGAATTTTCTTTTAAAGCAAGATGGGGCCGTAAAGATAATTCAATCCAACTTGAAGAACACCATAAAAAGGAAAGTGATTTGCCAAATGTCCCAAAGCCACCTAGTGGAAGCAACTTTGCTTCCTGCCCAGCTATATTTGTAAGGGATGGAGAGCCTGATGTGAAGCAGATTTCCAAGCAGTATCATTTGGTTCAGAAGTAACCTTCTGACATCAGGGTTGAGCTTCCAACTTTATTTCCAGACTTATTTTAATTTGACTGAACTTACCCTGCCCCTCTCCCAAAGAGAAAAGCTGTACACTGTACGGTAAGCCTAGTGTATTAGCTGGAAGGGACCTCAGAGATCAGCACCTTCAAGCTTTCATTTTACAAATAACAAAACTTGACACCCAGACAGCTGAAGTAGCTTCCTCAACGAAACAAAGCTGTTTACAAGCAGAGCCAAAACTAGAAGGGAGAAAGCTACTGCTCGGCAAACAAATGGCTATTTTTCTCTGCCCAGTTCCAGAATGTCAGCCACACAGCTTAAACCCTCCTAACAGGATATTAGAGGATCCTTCTCTAGAGAAAGTCAACTGCCCCAGAGAGAAGTCTTGTAGGTACTAACATTGAGAAAGGATACCCATCAGTTCGGTAGTTAACAGATTTTTCTATGCTTGAGGCCTACCAGTCTATTACAACCCACCCCCATCCACCTAACCAACACAGGGCTTTCAAGATTTTCTTTTTGTGCCTTTTATTGAAATTGGGAGATTATCCAACATTTGAGGAAAGATTGGGGCATGAGGTACTCCAACCAAAGAACAAACCCAAGAATGGAATTCAGAAGAAACAGAATGGAAGTAGCAAAATAAAACTTTAAAGAAACTATAATGAATATCCTCAGAGATAAAATAACAGGATGCTATTTTAAAAAGGAAAAATGAGCGAATAAAAGCCTGCTGAGGGACTTCCCTGGTGGCACAGTGGTTAACAGTCCACCTACCAATGCAGGAGACACGGGTTCGATCCCTGGTCCGGGAAGATCCCACATGCTGCGGAGCAACTAAGCCTGTGTGCCACAACTACTGAGCCTGCACTCTAGAGCCCGCGAGCCACAGCTACTGAAGCCCGTGTGCGCCTAGAGCCCGTGCTCTGCAACAAGACAAGCCACCACAATAAGCCTGCGCACCACAACTAAGAGTAGCCCCCGCTCGCCGCAACTAGAGAAAGCCCGCACACAGCAACAAAGACCCAACAGAGCCAAAAATAAATTAATTTAAAAAAAGAGCCTGCTGAATATTAAAAATATGATAGCAGAAATAAAAAACGTCTCACAGAAGGCTGAACCTGAATCCAACCAAGCCTTTAGATTTAATTTCCAGTTTACAGGCTTAAATAAGGGGATAGAGTAACAAATTTAAGACTACTATGAACAAGCAATCAGATAAAATCTGAAATGTGAGAAACTGTAGGACAGCTGTTCCAGACCCATCAACTGGACAATAGCAAGGACCAAAAAAAAAAAAAGACAAAGTCACATATAAATCCATTTTCATACATATAAAAACAGGGAAATCTGGATAATATTTTGTTAAAGCTAGACATGAATGATAAAACTATAAGAAAAACAACATAATGATTAACAAAACGTAGAGGACTGTTACTACAGGGAAGGGAATGCAATCAGGGAGCACACATGTTCTATTATAAGCTAAAACAGAGTATGCCAGTGTTTTTTTTTGTTGCGGTACGCGGGCCTCTCACTGTTGTGGCCTCTCCCGTTGCAGAGCACAGGCTCCGGACGCGCAGGCTCAGCGGCCATGGCTCATGGGCCCAGGCGCTCCGCAGCATGTGGGATCTTCCCGGACTGGGGCACAAACCCGTGTCCCCTGCATCGGCAGGCACACTCTCAACCACTGCGCCACCAGGGAAGCCCTGTGCCAGTGTTTTTAAGTTATACTATATGTGTCCTCTTTTGCATATATGATATATATTTAACAGTGAAAAAATTTTACAGAGTTTAAAAAATGACAGTTGGGCAGACATCCCTACGTATCTCCTAAAAAAAGTGTGAAAGCAGAATAAAGGCATACAGATTCATAAAATCTTTATCTTCATTCACCATTTCCTAGGAGGCTACTAAAGGAAGCACTGCCCAGTGGGGATTCCCTGGCAGCCCAGTGGTTAGGACTCCACACTCTCACTGCAGAGGGCCAGGGTTCAATCCCTGGTCAGGGAACTAAAATCCCACAAGCCGAGTGATGTGGCCAAAAAAAAAAACCCCAAAACAGTTGAAAGAACGAATGGCAGCAAAGGGAAATGCCAAGACAAGAGTGACCAGACCAGGGACTTCCTTAGTGGCACAGTGGTTAAGAATTTGTCTGCCAATTCAGGGGACACGGGTTCAATCCCTGGTCCGGGAAGATCCCACATGCCGCGGAACAACTAAGCCTGTGCGCCACAACTACTGAAGCCTGCACGCCTAGAGCCCGTGCTCCACAAGAGAAGCCACCGCAAAAAGAAGCCTACGCACCGCAACAGAGTAGCCCCCACTAGCCGCAACTAGAGAAAGCCCACGCGTAGCAACGAAGACCAAAAGCAGCCAAAAATAAATAAATAAAATAAATTTATTAAAAAAAAAAAAAGAAAAAGAGTGACCAGACCAGACAGGAGCAGTAAAGAAAAGACTCCAGAAGGGATGACTCCGACGGAAAAAGAAAACTAACCAGTTACCCGATTCATTTTACTACGTGAAAACCTTTTATCAAGAAGCACTTTACAGATTGTTTGAAAGTATAAGAAAACTCTGATGCTCAAATATAACAAAACTTAAAGGGGCGGGTAGGGGGAGAGTAAATATTAACTCCAGAGGAAATAAAAAGTAGTTCAAGAAAGAAAATATAATTGCAATATATTACCTGGTCCGGCAAGGAACAATATTTAAATAGTCATAATGAAGAATACACAGTAAATAAATGTCACAAAAACTTTTACTTAATTATACTGGGAGGGCAGTGAAGAGAAGACAGACCAGGGTGAGACTGAACAAAACTCCTCATCCACCATGCTAATGAGGCAATAGATAGGTCTAAATAGTACTTAAGAAATAGGGGAATAAATACCAGAAGAAACAACTAAAGGAATTAAAAGTAGCCTCCTTCTGGTGGCAGGAGCTGGGGTGGATAAGGGACAAGAGGGTGAAAACAAGAGACTGCTTCCGTTTTGTTTTTTTAAGTTTTCCTTGTACAATTGGACTTTTTAAATTACTTTCATGTAACACTTTGATAAACCAAATGGGTAGCTTGTGTAGTAGGAAGCTATCTGCCACTGAAGTACTCGCACAGGGACTGTATTTTCTCCTGTGTTGTAAAGAGATTCTTGCATCCAGATACATTCAGAACCATATACTAATAAATTGTACCAAATCACTATCACATACATTAACTTACTCAATATTCAAAGCAACCCTATGCAAAATCATAAGCCAATTTCAGAAGAGAAAACTGAGACTCCATGGGGATATTTACTTGATGAAGGTCAAAAACTAGTAAGTAATAGACTAGCACAGGAATTTAAGGATTATCAAATTCAAATGCAATTTCACTCTATCTTGCCACACTTTGTAGGAAAGTGGAGAAAATTATTTCCAAGGTCATTTCCAACATGAGGAATTTTAATAATGTGTTCTAGAGGTATAGGGAAGAGATGGACCCCATCCTACAAGCTCCCCATTCACTGCTTCTGCTTCTATATATCCCAGGATTCAATAATAGTACACAGGGCCTTACCTTTACTGGAGACTTTCACATATATCCATACCTTCCTACCTGAGGAAAATACTTACACTCACCTGCAATGCTTTGTTGGCTTCTTTTATATCTTCTATTTTAAGTTTTGATCTAAAAAGATTATAAATAGGTCCAAATTTCAGTACACATTTTAAAATATAGACCATCTAGTAATTCATTAGAAAGGTATTGAATTTTCATAGGATATAAAATTGTATATACTATATTATTCTAATGACCTTCTTTGGCTAGTGGGATTATATTTAATATTTTCCTATATTTCCAAAATGTCCTAAAGCAAAAATAGTTTTGAGATTTAAAATTTGCTTTTTTAAAGAAACAATATTGGGCTTCCCTGGTGGCGTAGTGGTTAAGAATCCGCCTGCCAATGCAGGGGACATGGGTTTGAGCCCTGGTCCGGGAAGATCCCACATGCCGCGGAGCAACTAAGCCCGTGAGCCACAACTACTGAGCCTGCACACCTAGAGCCTGTGCTCCGCAACAAGAGAAGCCACCACAACAAGAAGCCTGGGCACCGCAACAAAGAGTAGCCCCTGCTCACCACAACTAGAGAAAGCCTGCACACAGCAACGAAGACCCAACGCAGCCAAAAATAAATAAATAAATTTATAAATTAAAAAAAAAAAAGCATATTGGTGTTTTCATGTGGTTATGACTACTAATGACAGCTATTATTTACTGTAGGCTTATGATGTACCAGACACTATGCTATAAACTTTGCATGCATAATGTCATTTAGTCTTCAAAAACACTTATCAAGATGAAAAAAGTGAGGCCTGCTGAAGTTTAGGTGGTAACTGGGGAAGCCACAATTCAAACCCTGGTCCTCTGAGAACCCAAAGCCGACAGGTTAACCATTATGAACACTATTTCTCTAGCAGATGCAAAAGAGTGGTAAGTGAGAGTGGAAATATTAAGGAAGATGTAATTGTGATAGTTTTTCACCTTTTGAAAATACATATTAACATACAGGCTATAAATAACAATAATTATCTGTGATCCCACTACCCAGAGATGATAATCTCTAAATATCAATGAGTATGTGTATTTCAAATGGAAAAATTATTTACACAGTTTCCCACATGACTTAACAATATATCCTGAAAGGCTTAGAGCTACTGACTTGTTATTAACTATCTGCCACATCATTATATTAAATGGTTACATGGTATATCATGAAAAAGAATATGAAGTATGTAGTTTATATAATTATCCAGTGCTGAACTTTCAACTTGTTTCAAGTTTTTTTGCCACAAAATTGTTCATTAAAGTTGAAATGACCAAAACATTTGTATTATTTTTCTTAGGATAACAACTTAGAAATGTAATTACTGGATCAAAAGGTACATAAAATACTAAAGTCTCTGCTACTGAAGCAGAACATTAGGAAACTTGCTTTGCCCTACAAATGCTCTGTTCCAAGACATAAAAACAAAGTGTTAGTCTTTTATCTGGTGCATAATGACTCTTACAGTGGGAATAATCAATGTAAAATTACACAGTATAAAAATATTAACAGACTAATCAAATTTTCTTGGCTGAATTCACATCTACAAAATGTATCCAAGGAAAATTGATGCTGGTGGGAATTTTGGCCAAAACAGTCACTGCTATATAGAAAAACTAAGTATGGAATAAAAGAGCTTACTTAATGGCATTCACTACAGAAATACTTTCTATATGAAAATTTACTGGTATTGATATATTTCTGGTTAAAATGCCTCTATTCATAAATATGGACTCTAAAAAGCTTGCCCCCTCTGATAAGAATTGCCAAAGTACCTAAAGAGTATCAGTTACAGTTCCACTAAACACAATGTACAAGAACAACTTTTCCTTGTCCCAGACAAGGAACAGATGTCTATATTATTAATTTTAATTAAATTCTATTTAGAAATATGTATTTGTTTGTGAAAATATTTCCACAGAATGAAAACACCATAGAGAAGGGTCAAAATAAAACATGAGAATGTAATAAATGTGATACAATTATGACACTATAGGAAAACATCCATAAATTGTACAAGCCTCTGATAATCCTGAAACTCCTCCTTTGAGGAAAAAAAATCTTTAAGTTTCTTTATATGGAAAGAATAGCATTTACAGAATACTACATTTGGAAGAGTCCTGGTAATTTCTTTTTTATTCTTTCTTTTTTGTGTGTGTGCGGTACGCGGGCCTCCCACCGCCGCGGCCCCTCCCGCCGCGGAGCACAGGCTCCGGACGCGCAGGCTCAGCAGCCATGGCTCACGGGCCTAGCCGCTCCGCGGCACGTGGGATCTTCCCGGACCGGTGCACGAACCCGCGTCACCTGCATAGGCAGGCGGACTCCCAACCACTGCGCCACCAGGGAAGCCCCATTCTTTTTTTTTAACTCATATTCTTAAGTAAAAAAAAAAAACAAAAAACAAAAAAATCCTACCCCCCCCTCCCACACACAAACCAGCAAACTTCAAAAGAACATGCATACAGTGCCGTTACACAGGGATTAGGTATGAAGTCAGTATACAAGGGAAAAATTTAGTAGCCAGAAAAACCCTTGAGGGGCTTCCCTGGTGGCGCAGTGGTTGGGAGTCCGCCTGCCGATGCGGGGGACGCGGGTTTGTGCCCCGGTCCGGGGGGATCCCGCATGCTGCAGAGAGGCCGGGCCCATGGGCTGTGGCCGCTGGGCCTGCGCGTCCGCAGCGGGAGGGGCTGCGGCGGTGAGAGGCCCGCGTACAGCAAAAAAACAAACAAACAAACAAAAAACTATAATTTGAGAATCAATGAACCAGAATAAAAGGAAAAAGGAAAACAACGAAATTCTGAATTCAGCTATCTGGACATCTAAGTGATCATGCCTTTAATACAACTATAAAGTCTCTAGTATTGAGTGGGAGATGGGTGAAAAGTAATACACATTCCTTGTTTTACTATTCTAACCTGTTTTCATATTAAACCTTTATGATCTTAAATAAATGTAAATATATTTTTTGTTGTGGGGATTGTTCACTGTTGAGTCCCTAGCACTTAGAATAGTGCCTGGCACATAGTATGTGTCGGATGAATACATGGAAAATCAGCACCTGGTCTGGCTCAAAATGATCAATGAATGGATGCCAGATTAGAATAAAAATCTTGCTTATTGAAATCATAATGCAAATTGTTCTTTGTAGAAACAAAAACATCTTTATCTTTTTGAGAGCTGGTATTTCCTTTTGTGGTTTTAGGGAACTACTCTTTTCTTGGCTGAGCCTCACAGCATGTGGGATATTAGTTCCCTGACCAGGGATCGTACTGGCGTCCCCTGCATTGGAAGCACAGAATCTTAACCACTGGACTACCAGGGAAGTCCCAGGGAACTACTCTTTACTATGCCCTTGGTAATCGTTCTCAAGACTTCCTAATGGAATCCCAACTTTAGCAATTAAGTCTCCATTCCAGTATGATTTCTATTCAGTTTAATGATTACAAAAGATATATATGACATATATATATAGTTAATCATATCCATATATATAATGAAATCCTCATATATGGATTTGTTCTGAGGTTAGCTAATTTTGGGGATTGATACTTGGGAGGAGGGAGGCAACTGTTTATTTTATACCTTTTGGTGCTCTTTGTCTTTTTTTGGCCGCGCTGCGCATGGCATGAGGGATCTTAATTCCCTGACCAGGGATGGAACCCATGTGCCCTGCAGTGGAAGCGCAGCGTCTTAACCACTGGACCGCCAGGGAAGTCCCCTTTTGGTGCTCTCTGAATTTTCTAACCATATAAGACATCAAAGGGATTTATATAGGTGATAGGCTTATGGGTCATTGTGGCTTTCTTTTACTTTTTTGTATTAAAAAAAAAAATGACACTATTTTTTTTTAATGTGACAGTGGTACATTCAATACTAAATTAAACACTCCAGAGTTTACCCTAGATAGCTGACAGTATGTTCAATCAGGGCACAAAGATGAAGCTAATCCAAAACACAGACCATGTGGAATAAGGAGGAAAATGTGAGAAAGACAGAACGCCATTTCTCCTTCTTGTCTTCATATAAACCCAGGAACACTTCATTGTGACAGAACCAACCACAATGCATGAAGTCAAGCCTCAACTCCAGACAACATCAAATACCATTCACTTTTCAAAATGCTGGCTCCTTCTCAGAACAGTCTGAAAAAGTTCTCTCCATATATTTTGAAAATTTGACTTTTGTTCTGAGAGAAATATATTAAATGAACTTCTGAATTCTCTGACTGGAAGAAATTAAACAAGAGTCTTAGATTTCATCTACTGGAAAATGTTTAGAGCTAACACTTACTAAAATGAACTTTTAAAAAAATCTCTCCAATCTACACCCTTATTTGTTAATCTTTAAAGTTGCTGTTTGGCTTTGTTTTTAATAGTTCATATCTTTCTATTTTATATTTAAACTCTTCTGTCTACTTGGTTTGGCACACTCATAACTTAATAAGGGTCAATGACTACTTAGTTGGAGGAAAAAAGAGAAATTACTCGCTAAGTTTGTTGCCAAGTTCTTGAAGAGCTTGCTCCTGTTCGTGATATATTTTCTTCAACTGGTGATTTTCATCCTGGAGGTGAAGGAACTCCTTCAAAACAATAAAAGACAGAAAATGCAATTTAAAAGAAACAAACTAGACACTGCATACATACAATTAAAGGATAGGAATGTATCCTTCAGCTTTTCATAAAAAATAGCTGCTCTAAAAAAAAAAAAGCTGCTCTATCAACTATCAGCTATTTTCCATTCATTTAATCTCCTTACTGATATTTTTAAAGATGACCAGTATACTCTGTTTCCTTGGTATAAAAATAAATTATTATTTGATCCTCTTTTTAAATAACTTAACTGTCATCAAGATAGAATTTTTTAAGTTTTACCACCATTATTTACTTTTTTAAGACTAAGGATTTGTTGGGTCTCATTTCTAAGATGAGATAAGGTGTCTTTCTCCTTTTGAAGATCTTCTTGCAAAGTTTGCCTCCATTCCTTCTCAATCTTCAGATCGGTTTCCAGTTGCACCCTTGAATGACAAATAATACAGAGAAGTTCAGTGTTGTTTCTCACATGACGGTTGTATGTATTCTTCATTAACAGCATCTCTTTGGTTGATTACTTTCACCTTTGTAATGCAATTCTTCAGGTAGTTTCTTTCACAAATATTTTTTAGAAAACAAGTTCAGTAGCACAGGGTTTTCAGATCTCAAAGTCTCAGTTAATTTGTCAATCACAAAAACCTCCTGCTAAATGACAATTTGTCATTTATTAACTCTGTATACATAAATGCTGTATAAGCATGGAAAATGCCTGGAAGGGCACACCATACTATAAAGACTGGTTATATCTTAGAAATTGAACCATGTTCTGGGCCATGAGAAAATTTTTACCACAAACTAATGAAAAGTATTATTCTGATATAAGGATTACAGCAACCACAAAATCAATTCAACATCAGAAACAGAAAAATCAGCCCTGGTGCCAAGTGCTACTTTGCAGATTACTGTTGGAAGCTGACCCATTACAGTACAGAGCTAAGACCAGGGAGACACTAGAGGAAAATTCACACTGTCTGAAAATGCCAGTTCACATTTGAAAGCTCTATTTCATCATTCAAACAACAGGTGCTAGCTGGAAAAACAAAAGTAGTCAAATTCTTACATTTTAGGAAACCCCCCCAAAATAATTCCAATAATTATTGCTCATAAGTAGTTGTAACAGGTGAGGTATATACTAATAATGCCATAGTTCCTAATACTATACATTTTAAATTATAATGTTATGTCATAATATTGAGAATATCACCGTATTACATTATATTTTTGTGTTAATATAATTACTTTTGTTTCCTCATAAAGTTAGCATTTCCATCTACAGCCAAATTATTTTCAGTGAAGCAATTTTAGATTTTATAATTAAGGTTGAAGAGACAAGATACCTCAAAATGGAATTTACAAATTGTTGAAAAATACCATTTCACCACAAATTTAAAAGGGATACAGAGGGACAGGTATATGCTACTAACACTGAAGTAAGCAAAGTACAGAGTGAGTGCATTGTTGAGTGGCCGCGTCATCCAGAATCAGAAAAAACTGAGAGAAAAAGCAAAGGAAAAATTTTGTTTTTAAGTTATTTAAAATATATTGTCAAAACACATGTTGACCACGAAGGGCAGAAACCATAAAGGGAAAAAAAAAGGGAAAATAGAACTATATAAAAATGTAAAACGTCTAAATGAAAAAAACCACTATGAACAAAGTTTAAAAATAGGGCTTCCCTGGTGGCACAGTGGTTGAGAGTCCGCCTGCCGATGCAGGGGACATGGGTTCGTGCCCCGGTCCAGGAAGATCCCATGGGCCGTGGAGCGGCTGGGCCCGTGAGCCATGGCCGCTGAGCCTGTGCGTCTGGAGCCTGTGCTCCGCAACGGGAGAGGCCACAACAGTGAGAGGCCCGCGTACCGCAAAAAAAAGATATAAATAAATAAATAAACAAACAAACAAACTATAGGGGCTTCCCTGGTGGCGCAGTGGTTGAGAGTCCACCTGTCGATGCAGGGGACACGGGTTCGTGCCCCGGTCCGGGAAGATCCCACATGCTGCGGAGCAACTAAGCCCGTATGCCACAACTACTGAGCCTGTGCTCTAGACCCCACGAGCCACAACTACTGAAGCCTGCATGCCTATAGCCCGTGCTCCGCAACAAGAGAAGCCACCGCAATGAGAAGACCCCGCACCGCAAAGAGGAGTAGCCCCCACTAGCCACAACTAGAGAAAGCCTGTGAGCAGCAACTAAGATCCAATGCAGCCAAAAATAAATTAATTTTTTAAAAACACACACAAAAAAACTATAAACTTAGAAAACATTTTCATTGTATGTGAAAAACCCACAATAAAAACATAAAGAGCTCTTATATAAATAAATATTAAAAAGCTGAACACCACAGAGGAAAAACTAGAGGCTATGAACTGGCAATTCACAAAATAAAGAAATACAAAAGGCTATTACTAGTAATCAAAGATATGCAAATTCAAACAATAAAGCACAATTTTTCAGGCTAAATGATTCCTTTAGGTTAACTGAGATACGATAGTGTAGACCTATAGTAACTGATATGATACAATGTCCATAATGTAGTAAATACAATAAACAAGATACTAAAGGGCATGTAGCATGATCCTCTTTCTATTGATAAAAAGCAAAAAATATCTATGCATACCCAAAAAGAATGTTCATCAAAATGCTAGAAAAAGGTATATCCAGGGAATTCCCTGGCGGTCCAGTGGTTAGGACACCGCACTTCCACTACAGGGGGCTTGGGTTTGATCCCTGGTTGGGAACTAAGGTTCCCTCATGCCACAAGCGCAGCCAGAAAAATAAAGGTATATCCCATTTTTATTTTCTTCACTTTTTTCCGTATTTTCTTACATTTGGTCAACAGCATGTAATATTTTCATAATCAGAAACCAAAAAAAGTTATTTCCATTTTAGGTGAAAAAATGGAATTTGTTTTTCCTGGACAAAGTCCCAACTGCCTATTTCTACAGAAACAGTTCCAATTTTTCTGAGGGATCCCCTTGATCTCCAAATTGTTAACATGTTTATGCTCTACCAAAATGGCACCCAATGAGAAATGAAATTACTTTCACAGTTTCAGCAGGGACAAACATCTTCTCTCCACAGCTGTACCCAAGACCTATTGAGTAGGTTAGCCCTACAGGGAAGGACCAGGTCCCTGGAGCATTATTTGGGTCATTCTTTGGGCAGGGATCAAATAGAGGCATCACTGTAGAATTAATATCAGACTTGTCTTACCTACCCTTTTGTCAAAC
This sequence comes from Tursiops truncatus, assembly GCF_011762595.2. Lineage (NCBI taxonomy): Eukaryota > Metazoa > Chordata > Mammalia > Artiodactyla > Delphinidae > Tursiops > Tursiops truncatus. The sequence continues at coordinate 63,144,975 of NC_047049.1, read as the reverse complement.
TCTAGAAAAGTCATTCAGTAACACAGAGTACTGAAGTTTCAAGATTGTATTCTATTGACTGGCAAAGTGTCCCAGTCTTACTTTTCACATTTTTCCATTTGGCAGGGTACAGGGACTTAAACAACAAAACCCTTGGCACCCTTAATAAACTTGATGACTTAAATGTTCTTTGTGATTTCTGTTGCCAAGGGAGTCCTGAAAGTGCTTTTGTGAAAGTCTTAAAATTAAGAGAAAATGTTCGTTTGCCAAGTGGCGGGTTTTTTTGGGGGGGGGGGGGGGGGCGCATGTGAGTTTTAGTTTCACAATTTACAAATGATGTAAGTTTCCAACCAAGGTAATACCCCCTGGCCTAAAGCCTTATTCTATATACCAATTTCTCAAAATGTTATTTTTGTGGTAGATTTAAAAGGAACTTAATTCGGTTCTGAACAAGGTGGAGTAAACACATTTCTACCTACCCCTCCAACTAAGTACAGTTAAAATCCCTAGACATTATATATAAACAAACATAAGAATATCTTGAAAGGGGGAGAGAAGAAAGCAGACCAGCCAGAATTCAAGGAATAACATGGTGATGAGTTCCCTGAGGCTTCTTTTTGCCTTCCTTATAGCTCTGACTGGATGTAGAAGCCCACAACCCACAAACAGCAATGGGCACAGACAAAAAAAGCCCCAAGAAAAGCCTACTCTCTCCTGCCAAAGAGCTAGGAAGAAGCAGCCTAGCGTGATAGAAACCTTTTCAACGATAAATGCCCTATTCCAAAAAAAAAACACCAGAGGAAAAAACCATGCCCACTCCAACCACTGTCAGCAAAAGCCAAATGGGGAGCCTAGTTTCTACCCTCACCTGGCAATAATGAGGCATCCCTCCCAATTCCCACTGTTGTAGTATCAGAGAAAGAGCCAAGTGCGGAGCCTGGACTTTTTTACCACCACCCAGCAGTAATGAGGTATCTCTCCCCATCCACCTCTACGGTATTAGTGGAAGTCACATGGAGAGCGTGGACCTTTATTCTTATGCATCAGTAACAAGGCTTTTCTCACCCTCTCCACAGTGTCAGCAAAGGCCAAGTGGGGAGCCTAGATTTCTACCCTGGCCTGGGGTTAGTGAAGTACCTCTCTCACTCCCCTCCAGGGTCGTGTCAGCAGAGACCAAGAGGGAAGCATGGACTCCACTCCCACTTGATGGTAACAAGGCACCACTCTCCCTCTCCACAGTGGAGACTGAGTGGAAAGCACAGATTTCAAGCCCTGCCCACTAGTTAGGCACCCTTCTCCATTCCATCCAGGATGGTCCTGGGCTTCTACCCCCACTTGGTATGAAGAGTCAGTGTCCACATTCCCCTGCTGGTGTGGTTTCAGTAGAGGACTGCTAAAACATAAGATTTAAGTAAGATGCAGTCTCATAACATAGTTCCCAAAATGTCCAGAATGCAGTTGAAGAATACCTGTCATACCAAGACCCAGGAAAAATCAACAGATTCCAGGAAAAATCAACACATGGCAACATGTCAGATAATTCAAGATGTTGGATTTAACTAATAAGAATTTTAAAGCAGCCACCATAAAAATGTTCCCATGACCAACTAAGAATATGCTTGAGGAACCCTCCTACACTGTTGGTGGGTATGTAAATTGGTAAAACCACTACGGAGAACAGTACGGAGGTTCCTTTAAAAACTAAAAATAGGGTTTCCCTGGTGGCGCAGTGGTTGAGAGTCCGCCTGCCGATGCAGGGGACACGGGTTCGTGCCCCGGTCTGGGAAGATCTCACATGCCGCGGAGTGGCTAGGCCCGTGAGCCATGGCCGCTGAGCCTGCGCGTCCGGAGCCTGTGCCCCGCAACGGGAGAGGCCACAACAGTGAGAGGCCCGCGTACCGCAAAAACAACAACAACAACAAAAAAAAACCTAAAAATAGAGCTACCATATGATCCTGCAATCCCACTCCTGGGCATATACCTGCAGAAAACAGTAATTGGAAAAGATACATGCACCCCAATTTACAGCAGCACTATTTACAATAGCCAAGACATGGAAGCAACCTAAATGTTCATCGACAGATGACTAAATACAGATGTGTTATATTTATACAATGGAATATCAATCAGCCATAAAATGCCATTTGCAGCAACACAGACGGACTTAGAGATTATCATAGTAAGTGAAGTAAGTCACACAGAGAAAGACAAATATCATATCACTTACATGTAGAATCTAAAAAAAAATTAGATAAATGAACTTATTTACAAAACAGAAATAGAGCCACAGACATAGAAAACAAACTTATGGTTACCAGAGGGGAAAGGGGGAAGTTTGGGATTAACATATACACACTACTATATATAAAATAGATAACCAACAGGTCCCACTGCCTAGCACAGGGAAGTACACTCAATATTTTGTAATTACCTATAATAACCTATAAGGGAAAATAATCTGAAAAAATATATAGATGTACATATAACTGAATCACTTTGCTGTACCCCTGAAACTAACACAATATTGTAAATCACCTATAGTTCAACTAAAACAACAAAACAAAAAACTCCCAAAATGTCATTTCCTCTACCTGGAAATTCCCTCTCCTGCCCAGATAGTGACTTAGACTCTTGGGTATCATTTAAAATACAGTTTATATTTTAACTCCTCTGAAAAAAAAAAGAATATGCTTGAAACAAATTCATGAATAGGAAGTTTTGAAAGGAAGAAAGGAAATTTTGGAAGGGAAGAAGAGTCAAACGGAAATCTTAGAACTGAAAAATAAAATAATCTCACTGTATGGTCTCAATAGGAGAATGAAGATGATGAGGAAAGAATGAATGAATTTCAAAACAGAACAACAGAGATTGCCTGATCTGAACAACAGAAAGAAAACTGACCGAAAAAAAAATATATAGTGTCAGGGTCCTATGGGACTACTAAAAAAAAAAGACCTAACATTCATGATATCAAAGTCCCAGAAGAAGAGAAGAAAGCAGGTGGAACTGAAAAAAAAATATCTGAAGAAATAATAGCTGAAATTTTTCCAAATTTGGCAAAGATAAGCCTAATGACCCAAGAAGCTGACCAAAGGCAAAAAAGGATAAATCCAAAGAAAGAATCTGGAGGGTAACTACAGGAACAATGATTCAAATGACAGTCTACCTTTCATCAGAAACTACGAAGACCAGGGCTTCCCTGGTGGCACAGTGGTTGAGAGTCCGCCTGCCGATGCAGGGGACACGGGTTCGTGCCCCAGTCTGGGAAGATCCCACATGCCGTGGAGCAGCTGGGCCCGTGAGCCATGGCCGCTGAGCCTGTGCATCCAGAGCCTGTGCTCCGCAACGGGAGAGGCCACAACAGTGAGAGGCCTGCGTACCGCAAAAAAAAAAGAAAAAAAAAAAAACTACGAAGACCAAAAGAAAGTGGCACAACACTTTTCAAATGCTGAAAGAAAAGAACTGTCAACTCAGAATTTTAAGGATATTCTGAAAATATCCTTCAGAAATAAGGTGAAATCAAGACATTCTCAGATGAAAGAGAACTAAGGGAATTTGTTGCCAACAGACCTACCTTAGAAGAATGGCTAAATGAAGTTCTTCATACACAAAGAAGGAAACTTGGAGCATCAGGAATGAAGAAAGAACAATAGAGAGTTTTCTAAATTAAGTTTAATGGTTGAAGCAGAAACTATATCATTGTCTGATGTGGTTCTCAATATTACATAGAGGAAATATTTAAGCAAATTATATTGTAAAAAAGAGAACGTAAAAAGACCTAAGTGGAGGTAAGGCTTCCACACTTCCCTCGATATAGTAAAATGTTGATACCAGTGGTGAAAAGTTGCAGATATATGGTACAATGTCCAGAGTAAACACTTTAAAAAATCTATACAAAGAGATACACTAAAAAATACTATAGATAAATCAAAAGGGAATTCTAAATAATGTTCAAGTAACCCATGAGAAGACACGAAAAATCGAATAGAGGAATGAAAATACACAAAACAGCAGATTTAAGCTCTAACATATCAACAATTATACTAAATGTAAATAGGCTAAATACATCCTTAAAAGAGAGATTGGCAGAATGGATAAAAAACATGCACTATAGGAAACTTACTTCAAATATAATGATACACATTAGGCTGAAATTAAAAAGACAGAAAATGTAAACATTAATCTTTTGTTTACTACATGAAAACATTAATCAGAAGAAAGCAGGAGTGGCTATGTTAATATGAGATAAAATGGACTTCAGAGCAAATAAAACTACCAGAGACAAAAGGCACATTATATAATGATAAAAAGGTCAATTCACCAAGAAGACACAGCAATCCTAAATGTGTAGGCACCAAACAACAGAACTCAGAATACAAGAAGCAAAAACTGATAGAACTAAAAGTAGAAATATACATATCCACAATTATAGTTGGGATAGTTCAACAAATACTCTCTTGATAACTGATAGAACTACTAGACAGAAAATCATCAAGAATAGAAAAGAACTTAAAAAACACCTCAATGGATTTAAAGGTAGCTTAGCAAGTTACACATCATACATGGTATGTGATCTTGTTAATGATCTGTTAAACATAATATTGGGTTGGCCAAAAAGTTCGTTCGGGGTTTTCTGGAACATCTTATGGAAAAACACGAATGAATTTTTTGGCCTACCCAATATATAACTCTTTATTTTCTATTGTTGTTTTGCTGTTTTCTTTAATAACAAAGTGGTACATATTTATTGGGGAAAAAATACTGATGCTTATAAAGTAAAAAGTAAAATACCCGTCAATTTACCATCACTCCCCTGAGATAACCATTTTCCAGAATCTGTATTCTTTAAACTCTTTTCTATGTATATGTAAATACACACATACACAGTTTTAATTTTATAAAAAATGGGATAATACTTAGCATGCTGTCTGTAACTTACTTTTTTCAACTCAGTGACACATACTGACATCTTTCGTAGCTGGTAATATATAGATCTATCATATGAAGTACTAATAAAAATGTTTTCAGAAAATATCACTTTCTTTCATAACGTAAGCTCCTTTGAGTTACAAAGGCCTATTATACTCAGTATCTAGAAACATAATGGCCGTCAGATTAATGCTGAACAACAGCAAAAAGAATAAAAGTCTCCTTGAGCAAGAAGACAGCAAGACAGTTGAAAGTACTCTATAAACAATAAAGGGAGCAAAAACATAAGTTTTATCACAATTATGCTTTCTAGTTTTTTTTTCTTTTTTTTTTTGGAAGGAGAACTCCACAACCTAGCCAGCATCATTAAATAAATAAAAATATAGGTTGTCTACCATTATGTGCAAAAAAATGGGGGGGGAAGAGGGGGAAATTATGTTAATACAAGTATTTATTTCCAAATATACTCACAGCTGTTTCTCCTTTTGGGAGATTTGTTTCTGCAGACTGTCGAATTTACTCTGGCATTCTTGTAGATATTTCTTGTCCTCATCTTCAGTGTCCATTTGCGCCTTCTCTGCTTGCTGCAATCTGGTGTAATTCAAATCAACTTTGGGTAAAACTGAGGCTAGAACTAGGGTGTAAAAGGGTGAAGAAGACAAATAAAAGAAAAATGGGGAAATAGAAACATTTCTAAATGAAAACAAAGTTTGGGGGAAAACTCACAAACTCAAACGTGAAAGAGCCACACAATGTCTAGAAATTGTTTTGTGATTTTTTTTTCAATATAACACATAATATACCCAGAATACTATCTTCAAATGTGCTTTATTTCTTGTTCATAATTAACAATGCAAAGCAATATAGCCTTTACCACTTATGTAAAGCATAATGTGTTAACTTTCAAAGTATAATACGTGTGTTACTGCCTTTTTACAAAACCATGAAAGTATAGTACTTATGTCTACACTAGGTGAAGAAGCCACATTGTTATATATTATGCTAGGATGTGTATGCTAGGAATCAAGTGTGCTACAAGGCCAAGAGCAAAGACCTGCAATTACTTCAAATAACAGCCAAGTCCTCCCTATAGAATCTTTATACATTTACTAAATTATGCCAATGTTTTTTTTGTGTGTGTATATGTGTTTTAAGATTCAAAAGAATTTATTACTAGTTGGCAACATTCTCTAGAGATCATTTTTGTTCCTCATCACTGAATTTTTAAAATTAGCTTAAAATGTGTATTTCTTTTTTTCTGCTTTTATTTGTAAGTCATTGCTTCTCCCTGTGCTTAGCTCCACTCCCTGCCTCCTATGGCCATCTAGGATTTCTTAGATTTAACGTCACTACTTTTATAAGAAAACATCTCCCAAGTATTCAAGGGACATTAAGTCCTTGTAGGGGATCAAAAGAGAAATTTCTATTCAACTAACCAAAAAAATTACCTCTTCTTTTCTTCCTTAAAACCATGCCAATGGCGCAACCCTCACACATTTCAAAAGTATAAAGGCCACTTCCAAAAAAAGAGAGTTAAGTGTAACATTCAAGTTATCTCTAAATTTAAATTTAAAATATTAAGATGGAGAGATGGGAGACCCAAGCTTTTCTCTAAGGGTACAGAAATGAAAATAAAAGTCAGAGTGAGGTAGGCCTTGAAGTTGTGCTATCACAGAAGAGGGCTAAGGGGAACTGGAAAATCAAGGAGCTAAAGCATAAGATGATGGCCAATCTGGGTTATAAACTATTTTAAAACATAGTAAAAAATCAGTAAAGGAGCTAGTAGGCAAAGAGTGGGCCAATGGGGAAAAAAGTCTGTGCCAACACATTGTGAAACCAAAGATTAACTTATTATTAAACAATTTTTATATTTTCCATCAAAAAGTAGCTAAAAAGATAAAACTGCATTTGAAAATTCTGACCTTCAAAGGGTCAATACTCAAATAAGCCCTTGTGCACAAGGTATGAGGAATTTTTGGAAATCCAAGTGCACCCACTCTGCTTTATGGCAGTGTATTACCACAGCAGCTGATCAATAAGTGTACAGGGTTCCTAATACCCTTTCACAATACATAATAGCATAAATTCTTTTTCAATTTAATATATTATAAAATTGTTGGTTCTCTTTTAGTCTGTTTGAATACAAGTGGTTTTCAGAAAGATATATCTTTGACCAGCTTGTACTGGTCCTGAGTGTCACTGCTGGCACATTTCACCAATGACATTGCAATTGTTCTAGTTTGAGTTAACAAATCATTGTCACTTCATAATGGAATGGACAGAAATCAAAAACAGAAAAAGGTAATAAAGATGTCCAAAATGTAAAAATGGGGATAAAGAAAACAAAAAAGAAAAAAGAAGAAAGAGGATGTCAATAAAAGAATATTCATGTCAATAAAGCATTAATAGTTATGTTTTTCATAAGTAGATTCAAAGAAAGCAATGATAAGACATATGTTGACACCAACATGACAGGTCAATGGAAATACATTACACTTTCCAACAATAAAAGTGAAAAATGCCAATATAAAACAATTCAATTTAAACAAAATTATTTCCTGGGTTAGGCTGAGGGTCCTAGCTCAAAGAAACACAACTAAACTGCCAACTCAGAAAGCTTGATTTCACATAAAGGGATGGTGAATGACAAGGGATATGACAATCAATATGCATGGAAATCAATCAGGGATAATTCCACCATGGATTTTGTTCGTTTTTCACTTTTTCGAGGTTTTTGTTTGTGTATTTGTTTTATGTAATACATTGAACCAAATGAAACTGCCGATATTAGGCCTTTCTAAAAAATCTACAAAATGGCAAGTTCAAATGAATCAGGCTAATATAAAGCAACTTGATTCCATGCAACAACCAAAACAAAAAAGGCAAAATTCTGCTGGGCTTTAAAAAAAATTCCTAATCTAAATTTTCCTAATGGTCTTTGTGGCAGGTGTCAGAGTTGAATAAAGAAAAGGGGGGTAAAGAAAGGAAAAAAGAAACTAAGACTGGAAATGCTGTACCTTTGTTCCAGCTGCCTCATGGCTGCAGTAATTTTATTGGTTTTTTCTTCTAGTCGGGCAATTATTTCATTTTTTTCTTTCAAATCAGCTTCAGAACCCTATTTAGAAAAACATAAAAGCTACAGTGGTTTTGATTTTTAAACCTGAATATCTATAAGCTTTGTATATCATTTTGCTATGGGATTGTTACTTTGAAATGAGCAGAGTTTATTTGTTGATTAAAATACTCCTAGATGCACCCCTATGTTCATAGCAGCACTATTCACAATAGCCAAGACATGGAAACAACCTAAATGTCCATCAACAGATGAATGGATAAGGAATATGTGGTACATATATACAATGGAATACTACTCAGCCATAAAAAAGAAAGAATGCCATTTGCAGCAACATGGATGCAACCAGAGATTATCATACTAAGTGAAGTAAGTCAGAAAGAGAAAGAGAAATACCATATTATATCGCTTATATGTGGCATATAAAATATGACACAAATGAAACTATCTACGAGACAAAAACAGACTCACATACAGAGAACAGACCTGTTGCTGCCGAGGGGGAGGGGGAGTGGGGGAGGGATAGACTGGGAGTTTGGGGTTAGTAGATGCAACATGTAACATACAGAATGGATAAACAACAAGGTCCTACTGTATAGCACAGGGAACTATGTTCAATATCCTGGGATAAACCATAATGAAAAAAATATAAAAAAGAATGTATATGTGTGTATAACTGAGTTACTTTGCTATACAGCAGAAATCAACACAACATTGTAAATCAACTATACTTCAATAAAAAATAAATTAAAAATAAAATAAAATACTCCTAGATATAAAGCAGTACTACTACAACTAGTCTTCATTTAAAATGTAATAAAGGGAGAATTCCCTGGTGGTCCAGTAGTTAAGACTCTGAGCTTTCACTGCCGAGGGTGCTGGTTCAGTTCTGGTCGGGAAACTAAGCTCCCACAAGCTGTGCAGCAAGGTCAAAAAAAAAAAAAAAAGTAATAAAGGAAAAAAAACCTCAACCTTCAATATTTTCAGAAGATGACAGAATAAACTCGTGTAAAATATGCTATTTTTTCAAATTAAATTGTAAAGGGCTTTTGGCAACAAGTCTACTTAACAGCAATGTCACTTTATTAGAAAATTTGTAACAATTACAGTAAAGCATTTCAATCAAAATTAAATCTCTTAGGACTATACTGTGTAAAGAAGTTTACAAAAATGTCTTGCACATTTTGACTGAATTTTCCCAAAAGATTTAAGCTTCATCTGTTAATCTGTCAGCATTAAGAAACAAACTCAGGTAATTTTTTTGTTTGTTCTTTGACATTGCTACATTTCTTCAGCTTCCATTTAGGAAGTCACTGGTTTTTACTACAGACATGGCACAATTAAAATGGGCTCATAGGGCTTCCCTGGTGGCGCAGTGGTTGGGGGTCCGCCTGCCGGTGCGGGGGACGCAGGTTTGTGCCCCGGTCCGGGAGGATCCCACATGCCACGGAGTGGCTGGGCCCGTGAGCCATGGCCGCTGAGCCTGCGCGTCCAGAGCCTGTGCTCCACAACGGGAGAGGCCACAGCAGTGGGAGGCCCGCGTACCGCAAAAAAAAAAAATAAAAACGCTCATCTCTTAAAAACCGAATCTTTCATACAAACATTCATTTTCAATTTATTTTTTATTTATTTATTTTTTGGCTGCATCAGGTCTTAGTTGTGGCACACGGGATCTTTCGTTGCGGCACACGAGATCTTTCGTTGCAGCGCATGGGCTTCTCTCTAGTTGTGGGGTACAGGTTTTCTCTTCTCTAGCTGTGATGCGCAGGCTCCAGGGCGCATGGGCTCTGTAGTTTGCGGCACGCAGGCTCTCTAGTTGAGGCGCGTTAAGTCCAGTATTTGTGGCGCGAGGGCTTAGCTGCCCCACTGCATGTGGGAACCTAGTCCCCGACCAGGGATGGAACCGCATCCCCTGCATTGGAAGGTGGATTCTTTACCACTAGACCACCAGGGAAGTCCCTCATTTTCAATTTATATAACAAGAAGTTCCAAGAATTTAAGAACATTCCTTACCTGCAACTTTTGATACATCTCTATGTTAATTGCTTTAACTTCCTCTAGTTGTTGTCGAAGGCCTATCAGAGTATCTTGTTTCTCATGGATATCTTTCTCCAACAACTTCATGGCAAGTTCAATCTCATGTTTCATACTAACTTGTACCGCGAGCTCATTCTCCACATCCTGCAATTCAATACAGCCTCAATTCACACACTGCTTCAGGATGTCAAAGTCAGATACACAACAATTAATGACAACAAAAAACAGTTACTATTTATTATGCAGACTGCTCCTTTTGAGTTATAAGCCCCACTATAGGGAATCAACTAGGCCCTATAAGAACATTCTAAACATTTTCAAATGCACGTTTTGTTAAATGAAAGCATTTTCCACATTGTATTAATTATCACTATTTTAATGGCTAGAGAATTATGTATTCTTATGCCTCATAAACTCAGTATTAATTTTCCTTAAACAAAGTAATGAAGTAGTCCATATCAGTAAAGGCCAAAGATAAATCAAAAATCCCATTTCACAAACAGTTTTAATTTCTTCTCTTCAAGAATTTTACATCAGAAGGATCCTAACATTAAAGACAAAAAGCAAAAGGGATGGAAAGGCTGGCAATACTCTCTTCTTGACCTGGGTTGGTTACACAGGTATTTATGTTATAATCCATCAAGCTACATATTTGTATTTTTCTGTCAGTATTTCATAATTTAGAAAGGTTAAAAAATAAGTTAATTTTAAATATGACTTTACTATTTGAATATTGATATCTGAATACATCATTCTATTCTATTTTTTGTAATGCTGGTCACAATATACTCATTTCACAAACACAGACTGTAACATAGTTTAAAAACACTGTTTAAAAAACACTGACACAATGGGATTTTAAAGAATTTGAAGGGACTAAGGGGATCAGATTGCTATCCTACACCAAGGAAGATAAGGCTGATAGAGATTTTAGGTGGTGCTTAAGGGTAAACTATCATTTTTTCTAACGTAACTGTAACGTAACCTACTTGTCTTAACTGAGATTCATCTCGAAGCTGCCTTCTGGCTTCATTGTACATTTCATCTAGCCCCTGCCTAGAATGCTTATATGTTTGAAGCTCAGTTTCCACATCTACTTTGGTAACCTAGGAAGAAAACATAAAACTTTTAATTCTATAATCACTACTATTAATACAGCACAGATATATCCAGTCTATGCAAAAGTCCCCAAAATCAATCTATACTTACTTCTAGGTGCTGCTGTGTTTTCATTAAAATCAATTTATTTTCACTTCGTAATTGATGATTTTCTTCTTGGAGTTTAATGATATTATTCTTTGCTATTGCTAACTAAAAATAAAACAGGGGCAAGAAAAAAAGATTTTAAACATCTGTATTTATACTTGCTTTACAGGTTATGTTCATGACTATAACAATAGAAAATAAAATTCGAAAACTTGTAAAATATCTCTCACATCTACAGAAATTTTCGTTAAGAAAAATGTGCTCCTATTATCCCAAGATACCAATTAAAGGAATTATACTCTTATTTCTATTTCCTTTTGTTAACCAGTCAAATCGTATGTTAGTAGAAACATATTGCTTATCTGATTTATAATATGTCCTGAATACAAAGTGCATGAGTAAGCTTATGAAGAATTATATGGTAAACAGTAAGACTGTAAAGACTTGTGTAAAGGCAAAAACATCTATAAGGGAAGTTCTGCTATTATTGAAAATGTAACACAGACATTCATGATAATCAAATAGGACACCCTTGTGAAATCTGGGCATGCTGAGTGACTGACGATCACAAATATGAGACAGCTCTCACCCTCAGAGTTAAATATGAATGACTAAGTGACTTGGCTCTGAAGCCTAGAATGAAAAGAGGGATTCTAGGAAAGGAAAGCAGGAACTACTCCCCAATGTTGGCTTGCAAATAAATTTCTCAACACTTGGTCAGAAAGGCAACTCGAACTTCACAGTGCGCCTATTATGGTCAAGAGGCACAAACTAGTGAGGAGCTCTCTCTAATGGTCCCAATCTATCAAACTATCAAATGGTCCTAAACTATCAAAATAAAAATGCAGTCATGCAAACAGTCATGTGCTTCCTGGTTTGGGAAAATTAAGCCAATTCTAAAAGAAATATGAATTTTAATTAACATGTAAAGTAGGGTTCATAGCACTAATAACAGATTTCTTCCTCTAGCCTAAATAATTCTGAAAATGGAAAGCAATAATTCTTTTTAATTTATTTATTTATTTTATTTTTATTATTTATTTTTGGCTGCATTGGGTCTTCATTGCTGCGCGGGCTTTCTCTAGTTGCAGCGAGTGGGGGCTACTCTTTGTTGCGGTGCGCGGGCTTCTCACTGCTGTGGCTTCTCTTGATGCAGAGGACGGGCTATAGGCTCATGGGCTCTAGAGCACAGGCTCAGTAGTTGTGGCGCATGGGCTTAGTTGCTCCGCGGCATGTGGGATTTTCCCGGACCAGGGCTTGACCCCGTGTCCCCTGCATGGCAGGCAGATTCTTAACCAATGAGCCACCAAGGAAGTCCGGAAAGCAATAATTCTATGGTTAGATAGATTAAAACAAAACAAAACAAAAAAAACACAACTTATCTCAAAAGCAACTTTATAAATAGTATTAAAAAGAGATCTGAGGGAGTTCCCTGGTGGCCTAGAGGTTAGGATTTGGCACTGTCACGGCTGTGGCCCAGGTTCGATCCCTGGCTGGGGAACTGAGATCCCACAAGCTGTGCGGCATGGCCAAAATATTTTTTTTGAAGTTTTTAAAAAAATTTTTTAAAAAAAGAGAGCTGGGGTAAATTTCTGGTTCTGCAACCACCAGACAAGTACTTCAACAATGCAGGAAACCAGAGCACATGGGATGAGTTTTACACATGGGAGTGTGGAGAAAGGGCGTACATGATCATGGACTGATGCTTGTAAGGAAAAGTAATCTGAATAGGAGAACACGAGGGACAGGATCATTTTAATGGTAATTCCTAACTATAGGGGGTACAGGTCATCCAGATTAAAAAATGAGACTCATGGCTTATTTATAGAAGAGTTGTATGCATTTCATCTTTAGGGCTCATTTCTAGAAGCTGAGTATCTCAAACAATTCACAGATTCACCTAAGAATTTGCCAGAGAATACATGGTTTCTTTAGAACTTATGATCATCAATTACAACTACACTATAAGTATTCCATCATAATGATGAAAATGTGTTTTTGTGTGTGTGCACGCTTAATGCATTCATACTTAAAATGGAAAAGGATCACCAATACTAGGTCCATGAAAGGCAATTATCCATGGCTAGGTGACAATACCTCTTCAATCAGCTTAGTATTTGACTTTTCTAAAGAGTCAACTCTTGAATGGAGACTGCTGACTGTGCTGCTGAAATTAATAAAGAAAAAACTCATTCAGAATCACACAAACTCACAAAGGCAAGAAAAAGTATGTTATCCTGGACTCATCATGTTGACTGACATGCACCAACTGCCCTGTCTGAATTTTTGATTTTGGGAAATTTCATTAAGTTGGAGAACTTGATCTGACTAACAGAGCAATAAAATCTGTAGCAAAAGAATAAAATTTTCCATTAAAATTCCATTTGGTGCTGCTCATTATATTTTGCTGTCTTCTTAGGGTCCTTCTTACATTTAACTTATAACATTTAGGAATTAAAATTCCACACAAAGATTACTAAATATTGTTAAAACTAAATTCAAAATTATTTTAAATTTAGGATGAATTTATATGTTCACTTTATAATTAAGTGGCTTAATGAAGCTTGTAAATAGTGGTCTTCAACACAAGCTCCATCTGTTCACCCTCTCCACTTTCATAATAACTTAAAGACCTCCAAACTCACCCATGGTTTGGGAAATGTGAATATGAGACACCCAGCATCAGGTATCCAATCAGCCTGCAGCTAAGCAATCACCCGTCTTTCAAGGATAGAGTCAAAAGTCAGGTTACAGTATATGAACAAATTTGTTCTGTGCATTTTTACTTAAATCGATCAAGATTGGACATTATTGTACATTTTACTGAGTCATTTTTCAAGGCCTGCTTGATTCTACCATCTCAAACTTTCTCTAATAAAATGAAATATGCTGTATACGTTGCAGTAAAATCTATAATAGATTCAACAAATTTTACACTAGCCTCAGAAATAAGTAATGGCATATTAGTTTAACTGATGAAACAAGAAAAATGTTTTTCTACTCATATTAAATCATTTTTAAAATACAATCATTCTTAGGTAAACAACTTGAATTTTTCACAAACAGCACAAGGGTATCCTGATGGTGATATGTAATAAGTACAGGACTAGGAGATGGAAGACCAAGTTTATAGTCCCTGCTTTTCTACTTTGTAATTGTGTCACCTTCAAAGTTGTAAAACCTTTCTGAGCTTCAGTTTCCTTATCTATAAAATCAGACAATGATATGTGCCCTACTTTTATGTGAGAATCAGTAAGATAATAATCAAAAAGCACTTTTAAAAACAATAAACCCTCAACAGTTTTTTTCTTTAAGTGAAGGATAATAAGTGAGTTCTATTTTTTCTATTTTCTATACTTTTGAAATATTCTAAATGTACAAGAACTACTTTCTAAAGAGACAAACAAAAAATTAATACATAAAATATACAAAAGTAAGGTACCAATATTGCTGTAACTGAATAATACACATAATTGAAAAGGGAATGAGAAAGCTCTTCTGAACTGAATGAAATAAACTCTAAAGATAAACAGTTGAGTAAGAATAGTAAAATACAGACTAGTGTAAAAAGTATGCTACCTTATGTATCTCTGGAGGCATACACAAGAACCTAGTGTATTAATTACTCCCAAAGAGGGAAACCAGATGGTTGGAGATCAGGGAAGAGGGAAATTTTTCATTTTATGTTCCTTTTGAAGTTTGAACTATGTGAATATATTACCTATTCCCAAATAGTGAGTCAAAATTTAAAAGTAAATAAATAAGCAGTACAAGGTTGCATTCAGATATACAATCTCAGAAATACAAATTACAAAATACATATATATATGCATATATTTCCTATATCAATTATTAAAACTCCATGATGAAAAAAGAAAAGACACTGATATAAGATCTTTCTTCTCTCTCCAACTTCAGAGACAAAGTAAGAGTTACAACTTATTAGTTTCTTTTTCTAAAATGGGAAAATGTTTAACTGTATTTTCGGATTGTAATGCATGTTTATTGAGTGAAACTCAGAAAATACATAAAAGTATAAAGAAATTTTAAAATTATTCATAATATCACCCAGAGATAGCCATTTTTGAATTATTCATCTTAGTTAATGAGAACAGTCTGTTTCTAACAATGTAGTAAATATTATTCACTATACCTGTGCTATCTGGTATGGCAGCCATAAGCCACATGTGGCTTCTCTGAATTGAAATGTGCTGTAAGTGTAAAATGCACATTGAATTTTGAAAACAGTACAACAAAATATATAAAATATCTCATATTTCATGTTTCTTTTTTATTTTTTTAATGTGGTTACTAGATATTTTAAATTACCTTTGTGACTCACATTATATTTCTACTAGACAGAACTATACTATACTATTTTACACACAAGATCTCAGAAATTCTTCCCATATAGAGTATTCACTAACAGCTTCAATGACCAGGTGACATTGGAAGGAGAAAACTTCCACCATGGAAGATGACAGTCACACTGACACGTGAAGTCCTTTGAAGTAGGAAAAATGAATTTTTTTTTTTTTTTTTTTTTTTCGATGTGTGGGCCTCTCACTGTTGTGGCCTCTCCCATTGCGGAGCACAGGCTCCGGACGCACAGGCTCAGCGGCCATGGCTCACGGGCCCAGCCGCTCCGTGGCATGTGGGATCTTCCCAGACCAGGGCACGAACCCGTGTCCCCTGCATCGGCAGGCGGACTCTCAATCACTGCGCCACCAGGGAAGCCCGGAAAAATGAATTTTTGAACCACCAAAATGATATAAACTTTCACCCTATCTAGCCTTTTTTTCTCAAGGGTAGAGGAATAAGTCTGAAATTCTATTTTTAAATGTCTCTGAAGATTCTATTTAAAAATATGACTCTCATTTTCTGCTGAAAATCAGTTATTTCCAATAATTCTCTGTATTCTCAATTTCCATTCACTCTCTATCCCCTCAACCCCTTTTCAAAGATGCTTAGAAAAAAGGAATAGGGTTAAGATGACCTGAAGGGGGGGGAAAAAAAAACCTAAGACAACATCCAAAATGTACTAAGTATCCATGTGTCCATAATACTTACTTCAGTTGTCTATTTAATTCTTCAACATAATTCTTCTGGTCTAATATGGCAGCAATTTGAACATTCCTAGAGGAGGGGAAAAAGCAGCTTTGTGCTAACTGGAAAGGTATTTACTGGGTGACCAAAAAAAAAACCCCATAAAAGATCTAAATTATCTAAAATTGTGTTAAACCATAATGGTAAAACAACGTTATCTTGCCTTTAAAATAAAATCCAAGAATCTTTATAATCATATAGCAGCAAGCTGTGTACTAAATAACTATAACTTTTGTTAAATAAATTACTTGCTAATATTAAACAATACCATTAGTACGTTTTTAAATACTTTTGCATTTATTTATTAATTCATTAATTTTTTTTTTTTTTTGCGGTACGCGGGCCTCTCACTGTTGTGGCCTCTCCCGCTGTGGAGCACAGGCTCCGGACGCGCAGGCTCAGCGGCCATGGCTCACGGGCCCAGCCGCTCCGCGGCATGTGGGATCTTCCCGGACCGGGGCACGAACCCGTGTCCCCTGCATCGGCAGGCGGACTCTCAACCACTGTGCCACCAGGGAAGCCCCATTTATTTTTTTAAGAAATATATTTGACATATAACATTGTGTAAATTTAAGGTGTACAACATGTTAATATGATACATTTAATATTGTGAAATGATTACCGTTATGTCTTAAAATAAACCAGCATTTGTAAGCTTATGAATAATAAGCTTTCATTTCTTTTTATCACAGAAACAGAGCTGACTATTAAAATGGGTCTCCGGGGAATTCCCTGGCAGTCCAGTGGTTAGGACTCCATGCTCTCAGTAACAAGGGCCCAGGTTCGATCCCTGGTCGGGGAACTAAAATCCCATAAGCCATGCAGAACAACCAAAAAATAAAGAAAGAAAAAAGAAAATGGGTCTCTGAACTACTGGTATGACCAGAAGTCATACTTCAGATTAAAACCTCGTTCTAAGTGATTTTTGCTTTGTAAACCTAGTAAATGGAAGTGAAAACAAAACAAAGCAGGAACTACACAGAAAAAAAGGAAATAAAAACCATATTGCAAATAGATGGACCTCATACTGATTTGTAAAAGAGCTACATATAAAATACAACATGTGAAATAACTTATGAAAATCATACCTTTCTTTATTTCCAATATCTTCTTCATTCTTTAAATACATGGAAAAATCAATCACTCCAACCTAAAGTAAATAAAGTTATTCTTATTTAGAGGGTGGAAATTCTAGAAGTACCTTTAGCATACAACTGACTTTCATCCCTAATTTTTTTCTAGTGTTTAACAGCACTGTTTACAACTTAGAGTAATACCTGGATCAAAGAGGAACAGTACAAACTGAAAACACTCTGCATTTGGCACTAGTCATTCTCACTTACTTGTGAGTCTAAATCCTCTCCCTTTACACACAGATTAGCGTCTATCACATTCAGGCCAACCAGCAGCCCAACAATTACTGCTCCTTCTTCTTCCATCATTAGTGCATGATACTCATAGAATTCACTGTGAAAATTAAAATAATAAAAATCTTACATTACAAATTTATTTTGAAAACTAAGTTTTAAAATCTCAATACCTTATTACAAGAATGGAACCAATATAAATTAGGTAACTTGAAATTAGCCTTTCTATATGCAAATAACTTAAAATTTTTGAGATTTAAATGTCTATAAAGAAAACGTAAAAGAAACGGACTGAAGGAGATAAAAGAGGAAAAGGAATTTTGAGAGAGAGAAAAGAGAAGCAAACAGAGATTTAAAAAAAAAAGGGAGCAGCATTGAGCCCTGGAATGTTTGTGACTCTCGAAAGATACAGTGACTGCTGCTGATCTGATTACGATACTTTTTAGTACAGTTGAATTTTCATCCCAGGACTTATTAAGACGCTTAGGATAAAGACTAATGTGGGGAAACGAACATAAGAAACATTTCAAGTCCATTTTCTAGTCAATGCATTTGGTATATCTATTGCAAGTGCTCTTAATAGATAAGCATTAAAGATATTTATGGATATCTAGATCCCAAAAAATGTTCAAACAAGAGACTTGTGAAAGAAATAGGACAGCCTAAAAACTAAGACTTGACAACTAATACTCAGAAAACTATTTATCACTGTCTCATGCCTTCCTCAAGAAGTCCCATGTATATTACTTAATCACCTTAATTAACCTTCAGAATATCGTTGAGAAATTGAAGGCGTTTAAAGCGTGGTCATTCTCATTTAACAAATGGGAAAACCAAGATGTACAACTGGAGTCACAAGTAAAATAAAAAACGACCAGGGACTTCCCTGGTGGTCCAGTGGTAAAGAATCCACCTTCCAGTACAGGGGATGAGGGTTTGATCCCTGGTTGGGGAACTAAGATCCCACGTGCCAAGGGGCAACTAAGCCCACAAGCCACAACTACTAAGCCCGTGTGCCTCAACTAGAGAGCCCACGTGCTGCAAACTACACAGCCCACGTGCTCTGGAGCCTGCACACCACAACTACAGAGCCCACGTGCCATAACTACAGAGAGAAAACCCACACGCCACAACTAGAAAGAAGCCCGCACGCTGCAACGAATAGCCTTAGCACCGCAATAAAAAAGATCCTTCATTCCACAACAAAGACCCGATGGAGCCAAAAATAAAAATAAATTTAAAAGAAGAAAACATTAAAAAAAAAAAAGACCAGATTCTCCAAAATATCACAGAGGCACTCTAAGAGAACAAGGGCGAAGAGAGGGGCTGCCATGGGCCCACTCCCTTTGAGAACTGATATCCTTGCTTTGAAAGTCTGTCTTAAACATTTGGCCTTCAATTTAAACTGACAGTTTAAAAAGCGCCCACAATACAATCAAAGCAGTAGTTTGGACATTCAAGATCTAAAAAGAAACCTCCTGAATTAAAGCTCCAAATTCCAATACAAATTTTTATTCATAGAATTAACTAATTTAGGAAAAAATTAAAACTTAGAAATACGACATATAAATTTCCACCTTGTCAGCCAATAAAAATCTTACAGTATTCATTTTTTAGGCTAGTTCTTGATCCACGTTATGTCTCCACTATGCTTCTCTATCTCATTTTGCTCCTCCTTTTATTTTATGCCATCGTAATGTATTTTACATATCCTTTCATACTATATCTTCAACCATTTTTGGGAAACAGGATATAAATGAAATAAAAAATGAAAATGAACATGATTTAATGGTAGTACCTCAAGAGATCCCTTTGAATAATTAAGCAACGCAGGTAGTCAGCCATTTTTTTTTGCATGAGGGCTAATCGAAGCCACGCTCTTGCACGACCCAGGGGGGTCCTGAAAAGCAAAACCCAACAGTCAGAAAAGAGCCCCAGCCCAAAGATTATAGACTACATCTTCTATCTTTGTTGAAGTACACATTAATAAAGAAAAAAGCAATTTATCACGGTTTTATCTTAGTTTCTAGAGTTTCAAGCTGACTTAGTTTCAAGTCAGCTCTTTGAGCATGCAAACCAATCCCTGGGAGCTTTTTAAGTCTCTAAGATAAATCTGCGCCTACAGGACATCTAGGTACCATTTTATGTCTTGGAAAAAATGACTCTCTAAATAGTGAGGATAATTCCACAAGAAATATTTTATCAGAATAGGCTTAGCCCTCTAAATATGATTATGCAAAATGCATCAATAAAGGCAATATAATGCTCTCAAAAAATAACTGATATTATATCTGAATTTTAAAAATCATGACAAAGCTAAGAAGGTATCTAGATGCTAATTAATTAGAAAGAATCACTGCTTGCTATTTTTCAAATGTTTCTTTTATCCAGTTGTCGTTTAAAACATTAAATCTCCTCTTTAACGTGGAGGCCTGATGGGAACAGAACTTTTAAAACAATAAATTTGTCTGAAAGGCTGTGGACCAGGCCATTTTTGCTGGCTATAAGCAGTGTCTCTGGGACAGAGGGAGTACACAGCTCTTCTTAAAACTGAAGGTATCCTGCAACCTTACCAAATACGTTGATTAGTTCTAGAAGTTTTCTGGTGGCATCTTTAGGATTTTCTATGTATAGTATCATGTCATCAGCAAACAGTGACAGTTTTACTTCTTCTTTTCCATTTGTATTCCTTTTATATCTTTTCCTTCTCTGATTGCTGTGGCTAGGACTTCCAATACTACATTGAATAATAGTGGTGAGAGTGGACATCCTTGTCTTGTTACTGATCTTAGAGGAAATGCTTTCAGCTTTTCACCACTGAGAATGATGTTTACTGTGGGTTTGTCGTATATGGTTTTTATTATGTTGAGGTAGGTTCCCTCTATGCCCACTTTCTGGAGAGTTTTTATCATAAATGGGTGTTGAATTCTGTCAGAAGCTTTTTCTGCATCTATTGAGATGATCTTATGGTTAACAATGAAAGATCAGAAAGAGAAATTAAGGAAACAATAAGAGAATAAAATACCTAGGAATAAACCTACCTAAGGAGGCAAAAGACCTGTACTCAGAAAACTATAAAACACTGATGAAAGAAAACAAAGATAACATAAACAGATGGAGAGATATACCATTCTGCTAGATTGGAAGAATCAATATTGTGAAAATGACTATACCACCCAAAGCAATCTACAGGTTCAATGCAATCCCTATCAAATTACCAATGGCATTTTTCACAGAACTAGAACAAAAAATTTTACAACTTGTATGGAAACACAAAAGACCCCGAATAGCCAAAGCAATCTTGAGAAAGAAAAATGGAGCTGGAGGAATCAAGCTCCCTGACTTCAGACTATACTACAAAGCTACAGTAATCAAGACAGTATGGTACTGGCACAAAAACAGAAATATAGATCAATGGAATAGGATAGAAAGCCCAGAGATAAACCCACACACATATGGTTACCTTATCTTTGACAAAGGAGGGAAGAATGTACAATGGAGAAAGGACAGCCTCTTCAATAAGTGGTGCTGGTAAAAACGGATAGATACATGTAAAAGAATGAAATTGGAACACACCATACGCAAAAATAAACTCAAAATGGATTAAAGAACTAAATGTAAGGCCAGACACTATCAAACTCTTAGAGGAAAACATAGGCAGAACACTCTGTGACATACATCACAGCAAGATCCTTTTTGACCCATCTCCTAGAGTAAGGGAAATAAAAACAAAAATAAACAAATGGGACCTAATGAAACTTAAAAGCTTTTAGACAGCAAAGGAAACCATAAACAAGACGAAAAGACAACCCTCAGAATGGGACAAAATATTTGCAAACAAAGTAACTGACAAAGGATTAATCTCCAAAATATACAAGCAGCTCACGCAGCTCAATATCACAAAAAACAAACAACCCAATCCAAAAATGGGCAGAACACCTAACTAGACATTTCTCCAAAGAAGATATACAGATGGCCAGCAAATACATGAAAAGATGCTCAACATCACTGATCAGGAGAGAAATGCAAATCAAAACCATAATGAGGTACTACCTCACACAGGTCAGAATGGTCATCATCAAAAAATCTACAAACAATAAATGCTGGAGAGGGTGTGGAGAAAAGGGAACCCTCTTGCACTGTTGGTGGGAATGTAAATTGCTACAGCCACTATGGAGAACAGTATGAAGGTTCCTTAAAAAACTAAACATAGAACTACCATACGACCCAGCAATCCCACTATTGGGCATATACCCTGAGAAAACCAGAATTCAAAGAGTCATGTACCACAATGTTCACTGCAGCACTATTTACAACAGCCAGGACATGGAAGCAACCTAAATGTCCATTGACAGATGAATGGATAAAGAAGATGTGGCACATATAGACAATGGAATATTACTCAGCCATAAAAAGGAGAGAAATTGAGTTTTTGTAGTGAGGTGGATGGACCTAGAATTTGTCATACAGAGTGAAGTAAGTCAGAAAGAGAAAAACAAACACCGAATGCTAATGCATGTATATGGAATTTTAAAAAGCAGTATGGATGAACCTAGTGGCAGGGCAGGAATAAAGATGCAGATGTAGAGAACAGACTTGAGGGCACGGAGGGGAAGGGGAAGCTGGGACAAAGTGAGAGAGTACCATTGACATATATACACTCCCAAATGTAAAATGGATGGCTAGTGGGAAGCTGCTGCATAGCACAGGGAGATCAGCTGGATGCTTTGTGACCACCAAGAGTGGTGGGATAGGGAGGAGGGTAGGAGGGAAGCTCAAGAGGGAGGGGATATGTGGATATATGTATACATATAGCTGATTCACTTTGTTGTACAGCAGACACTAACACAACATTGTAAAGCATTTATACTCTAATAAAGATGTTAAAAAAAAAAACTGAAGGCATTTGTGCTCAAGATGAAAACTAATTCTATCTAGGCAAGAGATGTGATGTGTACAAAGCAAAAAACAACACAGTAACTCCTTGTGGCAAACTGAACAAAACCAGCCATCTAGGGAAAGGTAACCTGTGCTCATGGTAACAGTGGCATGGTTTGCACCAAATTCTGAAGCAACCTTCCTGCTAAGGTCATAGGACACAGAATCGGTGTGATGCTATACCCCTCAAGGATTTAAACTTATTGAAAAGTAAATAAATAGAAGTGTGGATTTGTTCTCTTGCTAAAAAAAATTTAATCTCATATCTCTCTTATCCAAATTCTTATCATTTAGTAAAAATAAAACCAAGTTTTACAGAACATGTACGACTTTTTTAAAGAGAAATACATCATTCACACTTTTATGTTTTCTTATGCAGAGAACATTTTAGCAGGTAATGTGGGAGGAAACTTAATCTTCACTTCAAACAGCTAACAACTTTCTCATGGCTTAGCATTTTATTTTATTTATTGTATGGCTTTTAAAAAACAATATGAACATGTATCTTCATATTAAAATGAAGCCAAATCTTATATTTCTCTTTTTGAGAGTTAAATTCCCCTTTTCCTCTCTTTGTTAAAAATTGCTACACCTTATATACCATTGTAAGAAATATGAAATGTGAACATCACTTGCTATTTAATTCTAAAAACTGGGTTTAAATCCTGGCTCTGCCACTTGTTAACTGTAACTTCTTTGATCTTTACTTTTCACATCTATACAATTATCACAGTAATAATCTCTACCCTAAGGTTGATTTAAGCGCTAGATGAGATAAGTCATGTAAAACAATTATCCTGTTACCCTGATACAGTACTCAATGAATAGCTATTTACTTTTATCACTCAATTAAGTACAATTTGCAAATTTGGATGTTGTGATAACAGAAAACACTACCATATTCCCTATAACATACAAAACCCTAAATTGTTAAGCTAAGAGAAAGCAAACTGATAATCTGACAAAAAATGGTAAGCATAAAAAAAAAAGTTATCTCATTCACAAGAATTAAGATAAACTAAAGTAAGCTCTTCTATCTTAATCACACCCTGAAGAACATAAAACCTTAGCCTTAACAGCAAAACACCTGCAAAAAATTTTCAACACTCATGAGTCACTAGCTAGAACATTCAGATTTTAGGACATTTCATATACAGTTTTTCCTCAGTATTTGTGGGGGATTGGTTCCAGGACCCCCTCA
Organism: Tursiops truncatus; assembly: GCF_011762595.2. Lineage (NCBI taxonomy): Eukaryota > Metazoa > Chordata > Mammalia > Artiodactyla > Delphinidae > Tursiops > Tursiops truncatus. The sequence goes on along the minus strand of NC_047049.1, from coordinate 63,121,139 downwards.
GATACCAAAATCCATGGATACTCAAGCTCCTTATATAAAATGGCATAGTATTTTGCATATAACCTATGCGCATCCTCCCATATACTTTAAATCATCTCTAGATTACTTATAATACCTAATATAAAGTAAATACTATGTAAATAGTTGCCAGGGTGTGGCAAATTCAAGTTTTGCTTTTTGAAACCTTCTGAAAAAAATTTTTTTGAATATTTTTGATCCAAAGTTGGTTGTATCTGCAGATGCAAAACCCACAGATATCGAGGGCCAGCTGCACCTTCATCTAGTCAAACAGGCAGATGACAATACAGATCCCAATTTTAAGAATAAAAAAAAGTAATTTGCACAAGTCCTGTGGTACATAAATGGCTTATCAGAGAACTCAAATCTCCTGAGCCTTTGCCCTGGATTTAGCTTAAATCAGTCTTCAAATAGTAAAACTGCCTACTACTGCAAACCAGCTTAATACTCAGGAAACGGAAATGAGTGATTGATACATCCTATCTTAAAAGAACTTGCCTATTTCCTGCAATACAATGCAGAATTTAAGTAAGTGATATAAGAGTGACTATAATGATAGCAGTATAAAAGAAACAGCACTTAATTCTTATTGAAGGGGCTAAGAAAAATTTCATAAAGGAAATGAAATTTGAGCTGAGCCATAAAGAATAAACAGAATTTTATTAGAAGAGAATGCAAGAAGGTTACATAAGGCTGCGAGAAGATAATAAACTAGACTGTGAGGTACTTTTAAGGAACAGTAAATATACTTCTACGGTGAAGGAGGAACAAGTAATAAGATTACTTACTTAAGACCAGGTAAATCCCGGACACTAGCTCCTATTTCCTCTGCTTCTGGGTACAGCTTCTCCACCAGTTCCAAAGGGCCCCATATAGTTTTGTTATAACTCAAAAATGATTTTCTTACTTTAAAAAGAAAATATAATGCATGTAACTTCAACTTACAAAACTGTAGTAACCTCATGTTAAATACTTAGTTTCAACATTTCTAACTTAACATACAATTATTCACAGACCTTTCCTCTCTTATCACTACACAGCCCTGTTGATCAGAAGCCTGTTGATTCTGATATTCTCCCTATCAGAAATATGCACCTTGGTCATTTTTCCATATCAGAAATATGCAAGTAGGTAATTAAAGTAGAAGAACAACTAGGCTCATTCTTTTTTTTTTAACTTTCTTTTTTTAATAGATGTTTATTTTATTTTGTGCAGGCTTCTCGATAGCTGTGGCGCACAGGCTCAGTAGTTGCAGTGCATGGGCTCTGTAGTTGGTGGTGTGAGGGCTCCAGAGCACACGGGCTCTCTAGTTGTGGTGTGCAGGCTCAGCAGTTGCAGTGCATGGGCTTAGTTTCCCTGCGGCACGTGGGATCTTAGCTCCCCAACCACGGATTGAACCGGCGTCCCCTGCATTGCAAGACCAATTCTTAACCACTGGACTACCAGGGAAGTCCCATAGGCTCATTCTTTACCAGTACAAAAATAAGACTGGTGGCCCTAGCAGGCTGATCTTTACCAGTTTATTCAATAAACCAAGGACAAATAGTTATTTTACTTTTAAACACAAAAAATTGTGACTTTACTTTTCCTTTTATTTGAATGTGAGATTCGGGTAATATAAAACCATGAAATCACTATGTTTCCTTCTAATACTGACCAGATCTCCTGTGGATCCAGTGTGCCTATCATATGCACCACCCAAAAGCCAGCAAGATAGGCAATTTTCCCTGGGGGAGAAAAATCAATCAGCACAAAGTAGCTTTATAATGGTTGATCAAGATAGGCATTTGACTGTTAGGATATGCCTCATGATATTTTGGGAAGTAAAGGAAAATATATTCAGAAAAGAGTCTAAAACGTAACTATCGTGGCCATCATTTGGCAATTCCATTTCAGCAGTCTGGGGGAAAATAAAGACCTATGTCACTGCTATTTTTTTTTTAATAAAAAGGAAGTTTTTCAAAAAGCAAATTAAAACTCAAGGCCTGAGATAAGACTGTTGACTTCCTGATGTATTAAAAGAAGTATTCAGAGACTGAGAATATCAAGAGTAGGCAAAAATGTGGGGAAACAAACACATTCACTGTTGTTTGATTAATCAGTGAAGGCTTTACAGACATCAGTTGCCTCTATCCTTTGACCCAATAATTCTACTCCTAAGAATCCTAAAGAAATCTTAGCACATGTGTACAAACATATATATCCAAAGATGTCCTTACAGCATAATTTTAATGATAAAAAACTGGAAACACCTAAGTGTACATTAAGAGGAAAGTAGTTAAATAAGTCATGGTATACATATACTATGAAATATTTTACAGCCATTAAAAATGTGATAAAGACTCTATGTAAATGGCAAAATCTCCAAACCATACCATTAAGTTTTTCTTTTTTTTAAATAGGGAAAAAAAGAAAGTCACAGAATAATACAGCATGATTTTATTTAGAGTAAAAGAAAAAATCACCTGTAATTCAATTTAAAAAAGAAAGAAAGAAAAACAGAAAAGAGCTGGAAGAGTGACAAAGATTCCTTTAGAGAGATGAATGGAAGAGAATGAAGGGAAATTATGTTTTTGCTCCATGTGCTTCTATGTTGTTTGATTCATGTACAAAAAGAACATATTTCACTATTATATATAATTTTTAAAATTATTTTAACTCTAATTAAAGAAAAAGTGGAATATGAAGAAACAAAAACAACAAAACCAAACTCATAGATACACGTTCCAGATTGGTGGTTGCCAGGGTTGGAGGGTGGGAATAGATGAAATGGGTAAAGATGGTCAAAAGGTACAAACTTCTAGTTATAAAAGAAGTCCTGGGGACGTAATGTACATAATGACTACAGTTACTGTATTGTAGATTGTATTGTATATCTGAAAGCTGCTAAGAGTAAATCTTAAAAGTTCTCATCACAAGAAAAAAAATCTTGTAACTATGTGTGGTAATGGATGTTAACTGGGTTTATTGTGGTGATCATTTCACAATATATAAAAATACTGAATCGTGTTGTACCCATTAAACTAATACGTTATATGTCAATTATATCTCAATAAATATAAACAAATTTTAATTTAAAAATGAATACATTAATAACATCACATATAGGGTTTCTCAAATTTCGATGCCAAGGCTCCTTCTCAGTTTAAAGTACATTTTATTAAAACCATGTTTAGGTAAATCTCCTCTTTTGTTTTTCACATTTACCCCTACTCTCATGTGCCATAGTCAGAAACTCCCCCTAAGTGTGCATCAGCAGATGAATGGATAAAGAAGATGTGGCATATATACACAATGGAATATTAGCCATAAAAAAGAATGGAATAATACCATTTGCAGCAACACGGATGGACCTAGAAATCATCATAATAAGTGAAGTAGTCAGTCAGAGAAAGACAAGTATCATATGATATCACTTTTATGTGGAATCTAAGAAAATTATACAAATGAACTTACTTACAAAAGGGAAATAGACTCAGAGACATAGAAAACAAATTTATGGTTACCAAAGGGGAAAGGAGGGGGGGATAAATTAGGAGTTTGGGATTAAAATATACACAGTACTATACATAAAATAGATAAGCAATAAGGACCTACTGTATAGCACAGGGAACTATACTCAATATCTTGTAATAACCTATAATGGAAAAGAATCTAAAGAAGAATATAGATATATAAAATATACATATATATAATATATATATAAAACTGAATCACTTTGCTGTACACCTGAAACTAACACAATATTGTAAATCAACTATATTTCAATTAAAATTTTTTTAAAAAAAGAACTTTCCAACTTACCCAGGCTTCTGGTATACCAACATAAAAGCAAGCTTCTCTTCTTTTTTAATAGTCACCTTAGTACACATCTCTTACATAGCCCTCTACACAGCTCTGATCATATGAACCAGAGATCAAAGTAGTTACTATTAGTAAAAGAACAGTAATATAATACAAACACATAAAAATAATTCAATGTGAAATGTATAGATGAATACAATATCCAGTTATCATCATTTTCAGGGAGCACTCACATTTCTACAATAACCCAGTCCAGAAGACAATTTTTCTAGATATGTTTCCATGCACTAAGGAGGTTCATATTTCAACAATCAACTATTTTAATGTATTTATTCAAGAGAGCTCAAACTAGTAATTATAGTTCATACCAGAATCACCAAGCTTAAGATTTTCTATATAACTCTATAGTTGTCCTAGAAAATGGAAATCAGCTCAGAGTATGTTGAAAACATTTTTAAATCAAATACACTTTTTACAGGGACTTCCCTGGTTGTCTAGTGGTTAAGAATCCACCTTCCAATGCAGGGGACGTGGGCTCAATCCCTGGTCAGGGAGCTAAGATCCCACATGCCACAGGGCAACTAAGCCGGCGTGCCGCGACTACTGAGCCTGAGTATTCTGGAGCCCGCGCGCCGCAACTAGAGAAGCCTATGTGCCGCAACAAAGAGCCGGCATGCTGCAACTAAGACCCGATGCAGCCAAATAAATAAATAATTTGTTTTTTTTTAAAACAAAAGAGTATACAAATACATTTTTACAAAACAGGAACAACTAAGGATTTTCTGAAGACCACCCATTAGAAAACATAAAGTAGTAGGGTATTTTCTCCTAAAACCAACCCACCCAGTATTTTTAAAGTAACAGTAATTATGGCCTCAAAACAAATCACATTTTCAAGGATATTTAAGATGGGAGGGGGGAGGTTCTATAGTTGGTTTTTTAAAAAATATCTCACAATACCTTTAAGACCATGTTTCAGACAATGCTCCATAACAACGAAGAACTGCTGCAAGGGGGGGTAATCAGAATCCAAAGTGCGGCCAAAGCTTAGAGCAGATTCAATGAGTCCTTTAATACTGAGTTTAGCCATGTTTAACAAGTTTGCTCTCTCTACAGCTGTAGGGTCTTTTGTAGCTGAAAGCACAAGAAAGGAGTCCAACATCACTTGCAACAACTGACATTGTAAACTATACAAACCCTTTCCTTCCCCTGTAAAACCAACAGTGGTTTGTTTTTCCTTGGTGGACAAGTAAGTCTTCCTAACATACACCCCTAGTTAACTTCTTTTTATGTCTCTCATGCATACCATAGAACAATGCTCACTCCAGCCAAAGTTTATGAATTATTCTCAAGATCCTGCAAATTGGCTATTCTAGGGTATTTATTTTACTTTTGTGGTACCTCTTCAGGGAGAATGAGTTTTTTTAAATCTTTCTCTGGAGATAAGAGTAACAGACAACATGTTTAAGGGTTCATGCAAAGGCAGACAGCAGGAACCATCACAGATGAATCCAAAAGCAAAAAACTGTTCAGAATAAACTGGCAATACAATAAAAGGTAGTTAAAATTCTAAGATTCCAATTTCACCCATAACAAACATGACAGGTAAGTAAAATAGGGGGCCACAAGAGAAGCCATTCAACTCTCACTCATTTTAACCCTCTTTCTATCTTGTCTCTTTTCATTGCAATTGTAGTTCTGTATTGCAGGACTCCTTTATTTTCCCAGAGGAAATAAAAGCAGGGTCCAGTTTCACCTTAAGGTTTCCTGACCTTCCACACAGCTGATCCAGTTGAATATCAAGGTAATCGATGCATTTTTTTAAAACTGATTTTACCTGATACTCTCAATTCACAAAAATTTTTCTTTCCCACAAATTTCATTCTCAGTTTTCTTATAAATTCAGATGCTTCCCCATACTCTCATCACTGTTGTGACTGGCAGAAATATTTTCAGCAAACACAGATGCCAAAATGAAGTGTAAAAAAATAAAGCACTTAGTATACTGTCTCATAATCCCTGACAAGTTTACTAGTCCAAGTAAACCAAATGTCCGTTTTTCCTTCACTGGATAAAAAGTCCAGGGTTCCCAATGATCTAGTATTTTACTTCTGACCACAGATAGCCAGGCGTGAAGCGTGACACTGAATCCTAAGCAACTTAAAATGCAAACAGTCACAACTGCTACGACCAAGCTAGCTGGTGGAGAATCTCCACACAAGACATCATTGCTTCAAATATGCATCGTGGTATGACTCTTTTTTCGGGGACGAAACCAGTCGATGTTTCATAATCTGCAGCAATTCTCATTTTTCTTAACAGTGCCCATCACAATCCGTAATGTACGGTGCGACAACCAGACAAAGGACGCCTTTATAACTACTCGAAGGTAGGTCCTGGTGGTCGCCGGCAGGTCCCGAGTAGAGGAGCGTTTGCACCCCAGCCGCGCCCCGCCCGGGCTGCGGCCCCCACACGCGCCCAAAGGCCGGTTCCCGCATCTTGCCTGTAGAACCCCTTCCCTGCCTCCCTGCCTGCCAGCCAGCAAGGCTGCCCAAGGGCTCGGGGCGCCCCGACACCCTCACGGAATGCTCACCCGGGGTCCTGCGCGGCATCGCTGCCCCTCTCCCGCCCACTGCATCTGGAACCCAAGCCCAAACCTGAGACGCTTCCCTCCGCCACCCCCAAACCTGAAAAGTCATCGCCCGTCCCCGACTATTTCCCCCGACCCGGGAGCTGCACCCCGGCCGGCCCTGTCCTCGCTCTCTGTAAGCCGACGGACCACCAAACCTCTGCCATTAGGCCCCTGAACGGGGAAGGGGGCGAGGGGGAACGAGGGGCGGCCGCGCGTTGCCATGGCGACCGCGGGCGCCCCTGCGCCCCCGGCTGCCTCCACCCAGGCCCAAACCCGGCTTCGGACCCCAGTCCCGACCCCGAGGCCTCCATGACCACACCACCAATCCTCCTGGCCCGGCCGAGCCCTCGGCCCAGCACGGAGGGCCGGGCGTCCGCTCTCGGCCTGCTCCGCTTACCCATGGCTGCGGCGGCGGCGACGCGGTCTCGGGCGAGGACTCCCTGGGCCCCGCCAGCAGCTCCCTTCAGGCGAGCGGCGGCCGCCACGGCGTCTGCGACCAGGCCCGCTGCGGCCCACAGCGCTCCCGGCGGCGGGAGGACGGCCGGGCGGTCCCGCGGCGCCCGAGTGGGGCGGGGGGCCGCGGAGCCTGAAGCCGGCAGCGGAGAAATCCAACCTCTCTGAGCCACTTCGGATCCAGCCGGAGCGGAAGGAGAAGGAAAAGGAGCGTGAGGAGGACCTCGCGTTGAGGGGAGGACCTCGCGTTGAGAGGAGGACCTCGCGTTGAGGAGGACCTCGCGTTGAGGAGCAGGGGGGCGGACCCTGGTCTCTCACCCTGGGGGCCTCGCCGGAGCGCTAGGGCTGCATTTCCAAGGGGATGCGAGTCACGTGCAAACGTTTTCATCTCCTGGGTCCGGCTGGGTTTAATCGAACACACCTGACCGCTTCCTTTCTTCACCAACTAACTCGCAGGGGACCACCAGTGAATCCACTGGTTTATAAAAAGCAACGAGGAATGGTCTCAGTAATCGAGGGAAAGGTGCAGAGATAAAGCCAGCGTTTTCTCATTTCAGGGAGTAAACACTCTCGTGGTCAGTTGACACTAGGTTTAAGTTATATCAATTTGGGGAAACTGAGCTATTACCTAGTTAGATCGGCAATTGTTTTTTTTTTTTTTAAGAATATATTTTTAAAATTTATTTATTTTATTTTTGGCTGTGTTGGGTCTTCGTTGCTGCACGCGGGCTTTCTCTAGTTGCGGCGAGCGGGGGCTACTCTTCGTTGTGGTGCACGGGCTTCTTATTGCAGTGGCTTCTCTTGTTGCGGAGCACGAGCTCTAGGCATGTGGGCTTCAGTAGTTGTGGCGCGTGGGCTTCAGTAGTTGTGGCGTGCGGGCTCTAGAGTGCAGGCTCAGTAGTTGTGGCTCGCTCACGGGCTTAGTTGCTCCGCGGCATGTGGGATCTTCCCAGACCAGGGCTTGAACCTGTGTCCCCTGCATTGGCAGGCGGATTCTTAACCACTGCGCCACCAGGGAAGCCCAGCAATTATTAAAACAGTGTCCGAGTTAGAAATAGACTGATATTTCGAGGAAATGGAGCGATGTTTATCTCTTCATCACATTGGTCAGCATACAGTTCTATTATGTTTCTTTACTTCTTTTGGTTTTTAATTTTCTTTATTGTGAGATAATCATACATGGATATAAATTTATAAAGCATATATACATTTAAAGAATCATAAAGTGAACAGCTGGGAAAACACCACCAGATCAAGAGAGCATAGAACAGGAGAGTCATCTTCCCTGGGGGAAAGGCCTTTAGCCACAATCCCCCTAGAAGTATTAATAAATACGATTCTGACTTCTATGACAATTGTTTCCTTGCTTTTCTGCATGTTACTACCACGTAAGTATGTGCCCCTAATCAATACAGTTTATTTTTGCCTGTTTACAAACTTTTCACAAGTGGAATAACATTACGAACATTACTTGTTTCTTTTGTTCAACATCGTCCATGTCCATGAGGAGTTTCCAGGTTAGGGTGTTTTCAGGTTTACATACTTCCTGGTCCCTATATGCAGGAGAGCCTCTAGGGCATGTAAATAAGAATACAATTACTAGAAATCAGGTATGCCTTTCTTTAAATTTACTAGATAATGCCAAACTGTTTTCAAAATTTCTCATAATTTACACTCCTATCAGCAGTGTTGTTTTTCTGTTGCTGTGTCCATTCTAATGCTTAGAATTTTGAGGATTTTTTCATTTTTTGCGTCTTGTGGGTAGGTAATTGCATGGCAGGTTTGTTTTTTATTTATCTCATTACTGATGACATTGAGCACTTTACCTATGTTTACTATTTGGAATTTCACTTTTGCAAAGAAATGGTGCCTGTTTTTCTATTGACTTACCTTTTTCTTATTGGCTTGTGCAAGTTACTTAATATTCTACATACTAATTTGATGTCAGTTATGTGTTGCCACTATCTTTTGGCTAATTTTTTTTCTCTCCTTATGGCAACCGTTGATTAAATATAAGTTCTTAATTTTCTTGTAGTGAATTTATAGTTTTTGCCTTAGTGTCTTAAGAAATCCTCCTTATTCCAAGGTCATGAAGATACTCTCTTTTAAGAATTACATAGTTTTGGAACTTCCCTGGTGGTCCAGTGGTAAAGAATCCGCCTTCCAATGCAGGGGATGCAGGTTCGATCCCCGGTTGGGAAACTAAGATCCCACATGCCGCGGGGCAACTAAGCCCATGCGCCACAACTACTGAGCTTGCACGCCTCAACTAGAGAGCCTGCGTGCCACAAACTACAGAGCCCATGTGCTCTGGAGCCCACACACCCTGGAGCCTGCATGCCACAACAAGAGAAGAGAAAACCCGCACACCACAACTAGGGAGAAGCCCACGCGACCAAACGAGCGCCACAACAAGAGATCCCACATGCCACAACGAGGACCCGATGCAGCCAAATAAATAAATATTTAAAAAAAAAAAAGAATTACATAGTTTTGCCTTTAATATTTAGGCCTGTTAGTGCACCCAGAATTAATTTCAGTGATGATGTGAGATAGGGTCAAATTTCATTTCCTCAACTATCCCATCACCCTTTCACCGTTCATCTTCCATGCCCATGAGCGTGGAAGTGAAGGTCAATGAGCATGTATGTGAAGGTCAGTTCCTAGGCCAAAACCTCATTTGATCTTCAGAACCACCCCATGAGGAATAAATTATTTACCTCTTTTACAGATGAAACTAACCTCAAAGATTAAATAACTCGCCCAAAGTCACAGTACTATTAACGAACAGAGCCAGAATCTGAACCAGTACAAAACTAGCCTCCATTTTCATAATGTCAAAATACATCTGTGGTTTTTACAGTGTTTGAAGGAGCCTAAAACTGATGACAAGTCTAACCCCTTCCACCATCTTGCTGTTAAACACTGAAATGACTGAATTGTTCATTTTTCTCTTCTCCAAATGATGAGCAAAAAGGGAGGGATTTGTGTTCCAAGTGCGTTTAGAAAAGCAAATAATGTTAAGTATATATTTATTTATTTTATAAAACCATGAGAACAAAGGAAAAGAGCTTTATTTTCTGAATTGCTTTCCCTCCAGTGACTTTATAGGTTACATGTAGGAAAGAAATTTAGTTCAGTAACAGACCAGCTTTATTTAAAGCAAAAAATATTTCTTCCTTTGAGGAAGATGTTCTTAAACTCCAAAATACATATTTGCTGGATACTCTAGCCACCTTGTATTGAACAGAATTGGAATTAGGGTGTATGTTTAAAACCTATTACACTTAATAGGTTTAAACTAGAATATGAATCTGTTCTGAGCTCTTGATGTACTAAAACTAAGAATCTAGGTTTTTAAACGTACAGATATAATCATGTAACAAAATACTGTTTTTTAAAAACTCATCACATACTGAAATATAGGGATGAAATTGAATGATGTCTAAAATTTGCTTTAAAACATGTCAGCAAGGAAAAATGGTTGAAAACAATTGCTGCAAAATCTAACTGTTGAATGTGGGTGATGGGTATATAGAAGTTCATTATACTACTTTTGTGTGTGTTTTTAAAGGTTTTATAATAATGTTCTAAAGCTCATCATGAAAAGAAAGCTAGTTAAAGCCTTAAAAATAATTTTTATGTAAAAATCTTTCATAATAAGCCAAAGCAGTATCTATACAAGAGCCGAGAGTCAGGAAAGGCAGACTTCACCCCCTGGGTCCATCTTGGTTCATACTTTCCAGGATCATGAGTCCCAATCAGCCGAGAGTCAGTGGTGACTTGAGTGAGGTTGGATGGGCCTATCCTCTTAGCTACAAGCAGTCTTTTTAATGAGCAAAGCTGTCCACTGAATCTACATAGACCAGCTGGTCAAATCATGCCCCAAGGTTTCCAGCTGGCCTGAGATGTGATTTGCTTACACTAACCATTGTAATGCTTTTTTTTCTTTTTGGCTGCACTGTGCGGCTTGTGGGATCTTTGTTCCCTGACTAGGGATTGAACCCCAGCCCTTGGCAGTGAAAGCGCGGAGTCCTAACCACTGGACTGCCAGGGAATTCCCAGCAATTGTAATGCTTCTAAACATTTGTATAGCACCTGGAAAATGTACACAACACTGAATGGGAAACACATAGTACCTGGGAAAATTGCTGAATTACTAATCAGAACATCTGGGTTCTAGCAATGACTTGCCCAGAGCCATATGCTAACGTGAAATATCTATGCTAGGTACTCTGTAGGGTTTAATTCAATTGAGAGAATATCTATGAAAATTATAAAGCATATTACATATTATTACCGCTGCTAAAAAAGCAGTAAGTGGTATAAAGCTACATATAAAGATGGAAGTAATTCTTTCTGGAAGGAAAAAAATCAGAAAAGGCTTTCTGGAGAAGGTAGCATACTAGTCTTTCAGCCTGGGTGAAGTTGCATAAATGGTATTGGAGAAACAGACAAATATAGATAGAGGATACAACAAACAAGAAAAAAGACATGTATAGGGAAGAGCAAAAATAGTATATTAGGGAATTCTCTGGCAGTCCAGTGCTTAGGACTCTGCACTTTCACTGCCATGGGCCCAGCCTGGATCCCTGGTCAGGGAATTAGGATCCCACAAGCTATGCAGTGCGGCCAGAAAAAAAAAAGTACATTAGAACAAATATGCAAAGAAATAATGGAGAATGACCTCCATTACATACCACACGTTCCAACCTATTAGTGGGATATGAAAGAATGTTAGTAGGTTGCAACCAGCTTTGTTTTTTTAAATTAATTATTTTTGGCTGCTTTGGATCTTCGTTGCTGCGCACGGGCTTTCTCTAGTTGTGGCGAGTGGGGGCTACTCTTTGTTGTGGCGCGCGAGCTTCTTCATTGCGGTGGCTTCTCTTGCTGCGGAGCACGGGCTCTAGGTGCGCGGGATTCAGTAGTTGTGGCACACGGGCTCTATAGAGCACAGACTCAGTAGTTGTGGTGCACGGGCTCAGCAGTTGTGGCTTGCGGGCTCTAGAGCGCAGGCTCAGTAGTTGTGGTGCACGGGCTTAGTTGCTCCGTGGCATGTGGGATCTTCCCGGACCTGGGCTCAAACTCGTGTCCCCTGCACTGGCAGGCAAATTCTTAACCACTGCGCCACCAGGGAAGCCCTGCAACCAGCTTTGCTTTTAATGGAATAGTGGAAAATATTAGGGTATATCACATATAAAAAGGGTAAATATTTTGTTAAAGTACTGTTTAAGGTGCATGCACATACATATGTTCATGCTGAGTCATGATGCAAAATGTGTTTCTTGTTGTGGGTTCTGGCAATTTTTACTCTTAAGCACCAGTCCAGATTATCATACACCAAACTACCAGTAGTTATAACTAAATGATAAGATTACAAAGAAACTGAATTTTCTAAAATTTGTAGTGTTTGAAATTCTCACTAAAATCATGTACTACTCTATAATTAGAAAAAAAAATTTAAAGAAAGAAAATTACGCCAAGACTTTTGAACTCAGAAAATGTGAGGTAGATGGTGTCCTTGACAGAAATAGAGATTACAGAGGAAGGCATTAGATGAAGATGGAAATTTACATTTTGTATGTGCTGACTCGGAAGTGCTCACAGAAGACTCTGAAGGCAGGAGCTGGAACACAGATATAACTAGAATCCAGAAGACATGGCGGGGTATACAGATTTGGTAAACAGCTACATAGGTCATGGCTGGAGGCAGTGACTGTCCAAGGAGGGAGAACAGGACCAGACCAAACATAGAGCTCTGGGAAAGACCCGTCTCTAGAGAGTGAGAGACGAGGAAGAAAAGAAAGGAATCAGAGGAGGCAGCAAGAGAGGTAAGGAGGCAGAACTCTGAACTGATTTTCAGGAATGGGGCCACTGGAATGGCTACACTGTCATCACATCCTGGCTTTACACTATAAGGAAGACCTTGTCTAGGCTAATGATGCTTTTGATCTGGACCTGCACAAAGTGACTGCCCAATAACATTAGAGACTGGTAGCCACTGCTGTCTTAGTCCTTGGCGTGGATGTCATACTTAAACTGCACTATTAGCAATTTGATGGCCCAGTCTGGGTTTAACTTACAGCTCACCCCAAGCCTCCAACTCACAGCATCTTATATATAAAAGACGAATCCTAACTCTTTCAACTAAGTGGCTAGACTCTTGTAATCAAGACAGAGTCCCAGGGCTTCCCTGGTGGCGCAGTGGTTGAGAGTCCGCCTGCCGATGCAGGGGACATGGGTTCGTGCCCCGGTCTGGGAAGATCCCACATGCTGTGGAGCGGCTGGGCCCGTGAGCCATGGCCGCTGGGCCTGCACGTCCGGAGCCTGTGCTCTGCAACGGGAGAGACCACAACAGTGAGAGGCCCGCGTACCGCAAAAAAAAATAAAAAAAGAATCCCAAATGACAAGAAACATGGAACCCCTCCCAGGGCTCTTCTTCCACAGGGCTTTGCAGGCCATACAAATCTGTAAAGCAACCACTGATTGAACCAAAAGAATTTACATTATTCATCTCACTCCCAGGAATATCTAACCAATATTTAAGCCTTATCTCTGTAAACTTCCTAGTTTTTCCTGTCTAATCCATAGTATCTCCATGATCAACTCCATCCTGTGTGTCCTTCATAAATCTCTTTATAATGTCAACACTCCTTGGTTTCAGCTTTAGAGCATTATCAATATTTCAGTTCTCAACACTGGAAAAAACTGTGGACAACCCTGAACTTAATTATTATTTAGTATTAATAATTGACACTGTAAGATCTAACAGTAAGAGAACAATTTATTTAATAAAATCTTCAAGTAATAATTTTTTTAAAACATGTGAGGTAGAGGCAGCAATTTTTAACATACTTAACATTCATTAAAAAGAAAACATTTAAGAGAAGTGAGAGATCTCCCTGCCAAAGATGGATACACTAAGGTTAAAATTGGTCACAATATAAGTAACCAAGCACTTTGAGGTAACTGTTTTACAAAACATTTTTATACCAAAAGAGAAAATTGAGAAATGCCCTAAAACTAAGGGGCATATGAACATGAATAAGTGAAAATAGGAATACACCTTTTTAATTTGTCATCAATTCAGCAAACAAAATTTCTTCTCAAAAGAACAGTAGGAATTATTTTCTTTCACTAGAATACTGAAAAGTGAAAATAACAAGTGGGAGAGTAAGGAGAATCAGAAATTAACTGGAAATAATACATTTATCAGTGATAATTTAAAAGACTAGGTTTAAAGTGAAAACATCTCTGATAGGAGAAAGCAAAAGTCAGGAAAAAAACCAGCAGAATGGCCTTTGAATCAGGGACCTCAAAATACAGAAAAACATCTTACTTATGTTCTCATCATCACAAGATTGTCCTTAAATGACAAAAGCGATCAATTTTCTTACCTAATCTTTCAAATAAACAAAATATGATTAAAAATCTAAAAGATCAAATTAATCTTGAAAATTTAGACTTAAAGGTTTAAGCCTCAGATTGAAAAATTCACCCCAGCTTTAAAAGGTGGTAGAAATTTATCAAACTCTAGATCATACAAAACCACATTTATAATACCTATAAATTTAGACTTTTCAGTTTTGTTTCACCTGTACTAAAAAAATACTATGTTAAATTTTGTATGGTAATAGAACTTTATGTTTAACAAGGTTATACCAAAAAATAAATAAAACAAAAAAACTGGAACTCTGAAAGAGTATATTTACATCATTTCTTACCCTTGGGATAAAAGTTATCTTCACAGTGTAACCAGGCACTGATTTTACAGCATATCCGAATTATAAATAGGCAACAGTTAGAGAAGATCATGATGGTTTGGAAAAAGCAAGGAAAACAGTGCTTTATCTTCTTTGAAAATCACCCAATATATGACAAAGACTTTCATGTTCTCCTGATGGAAGATCCATGATGTAAAATAAATTAAGGAAGATATATTTAACACAATGTGGAATTACATAAAAACATATATGACATTATTATCTAACATTCTGTAATTTGGTTTACAGGGCTGCTAAAAAAATTGTAAAGATTTTTATGGCATTCTATGGATAATAATATACTTAAGCAATATGGTTTACATATCTTATTAGCCTGAGACCTACATATAATTTTTTAAAGAGATGACCTATTTTTAAAATAATCTATTAATACAATATGACAAGTAATAATCTCCATTTTTAAATATAATACTTTGTCCTAGATTTTTTTTAAAAAAAGGTTATAAATTGAGGGGAGAGGAACCAGAAGGGATAACCAGTTTTCCTAGATGTATTCTAGGAAACATGCACCCTGTTCCTAAGGCAAAAAAATCAAGTCCCTTTTTTCCCCCCTTCTCATTTCACAAACTATCCTTCACCACCACGTTCATTATTTCACTTTTTGCTTAAAATTACTTCCTGTGAATTGTTTTCTCTCTTTCCTTTGCAGAATCAGATCTTTTGAAATATGCCCATGGAAAACAGGAGACACCGAGTTTTAGTTTATACAAATACATAAATGAAGTACTCACAATAGCACAATCAAATGTGACTATAAAAAAATTTTTTTTTTAAATTTTAAAAAAATGTGACCATATATAAAACAAAAAGGATATTAATTTTTCTGAGTTTAGATGATAAAGTAGCTTCCCCAAAGGAGGATAGCGGTTTAGTGAGGGCACACATCCCAGGAGAATCAGCTTATGTTTGGCTCTGGTTATAGCAACATTAAGACGCCGCCAATCTTTCAATAGTTCACCAAGCTGAAAGAAATTGTAATTTTCATTCTTTGAGTTTTCTTATTTATTTGAGTTTTCTGAGCAGTTTTCAAAAACATATACTGCAAAAAAGATTCATCAACACATTTAAAATCCAGACAGTTGGAAAAACTTGCCCACAGTAACAACTTCAAGTATTTTATCGTGGGTATGATATCCTAGCCATAATTTTAAATTATTAAATACATATAATAAAAATATACTAAAAATTTTAAAATATTAAATATATATAATACAGAATTGAAGTTAGGACTTCCCTGGTGGACCAGTGGTTAAGACTCCGTGCTCCCAATGCAGGGGGCCCGGGTTCGATCCCTGGTCGGGGAACTAGATCCCGCATACCACAACTAGGAGCCCACATGCCGCAACTAAAGATCCTGCACCCAGCAATGAAGATCCCAAGTGCCGCAACTAAGACCCAGCACCGCCAAATAAATAAATATTTAAAAAAAAAAAAGAATTGAAGTTATCTCCACTCAGTGTAGCATTGTTTTTTTTAAATATCTATGAAACAAGCTCTCTGTTTCTTTTTTAAAAAAATTTTTTTAATAGATTTTATTTATTTATTGGCTGCGTTGAGTCTTCCTTTGCTGTGCACAGGCTTTCTCTAGTTGTGGTGAGCAGGGCTACTCTTTGTTGCGGTGTGAGGGCTTCCCATTGTGGTGGCTTCTCTTGTTGTGGAGCACAGGCTCTAGGCACGCAGGCTTCAGTAGTTGTGGCACACGGGCTTCAGTAGTTGTGGCTCACGGGCTCTAGAGCGCAGGCTCAGTAGTTGTGGCACATGGGCTTAGTTGCTCCATGGCATGTGGGATCTTCCCAGACCAGGGCTCGAACCTGTGGTCCCCTGCATTGGCAGGCGGATTCTCAACCACCATGCCACCAGGGAAGCCCCGGTGTAGCATTGTTTTTTAACAGTAGTAGAAACTCGTCATAGTAGAAGACTCAGAGGAGTGGTTAAATATACCGTGACCCATATATACAGTAGAAAACTATGCATCTGTAAGAACAGAATGAAATCTCTGTGTAATGACATGGAAAGATCTCCAAGCTGTTAAGTGGAAAAAGCAAAGTCCAGAATAGTGTATATATTACCTTTTGTGCAAAAAAGGAGAGGAATATGAATACTGATTCATATCTTTAAGCATATGCTTAAAGAAACATAGAAGGTTACCAAAAAAACAAAAATAAAACAAAAACAAAAAACCAAACATGTGATTATCTGTGAGGGTAAGAACTAAGTAGAGGAACCGGGAAGAAGGGAGACTTTATACTATGTGTATTTTATTTCATTTATTTATTTTTGGCTGCACAGCGTGGCATGTGGGATCTTAGTTCGCTGACCAGGTATCAAACCCGCAGCCCCTGCATTGGAAGTGTGGAGTCTTAAACACTGGATGACGAGGCAAGTCCCTCTACTACATGTATCTTAAAAACCATATGAAGCTATCGCATAGTCAATAAAAATGAGTCAAGGAGAGATAAAAATGCAACAAAACAAAACAAAGCCTGGAATTATCTATAAATTTGAAAGTATACCTAGGGAAGCCTGTATGTTTAAAAATGCTCCAAACTCGATAACCAAGAGGTAGAAGCAACCCAAATGTCCACTGATGGATAAATGGATAAACAAAATGTGGTATATACATGCAGTGGAATAATATTCAGCCTTTAAAAGGAAGGAAATTCTGACACATGCTACAACACGGATGAACCCTGAGGACATTATGATAAGTGAAATAAGCCACTTACAAAAGGACAAATACCGTATGATTCCACTTATATGGAAAATTCACAGAATTCATAAAATTCTGTCAAATTCACAGAGACAGAAAGTGATTGCCAGGGAAAGGAGAGAGTGGGAATTAGGGAATTGCTCATGGGTATAGAATTTGTTTTGCAAAATGAAAACGTTCTGGAGATGTGTTGCACACACTGTAAATATACTTAATACTTGTGAATTGTACATTAAAAGATAGTTAAGAAGGTGATTTTTATGTTATGTGTTTTTTACCACAATTAAAAAAGAGAGAGGAAAATAAAAAAAGAGAGGTAAATAATGTCCCAAACAAATATAAAATACAAATCAGACAACAAAGCAGAAAATACAATTAACTCACAGTTCCATCTTCATTACTTCTAACAAAAGATACTAGAATGATACTTTTGTCTCTTCCTTGGTATTTGTCTACTGTATTAACTTCGACCATCCCAAGAGAAGAATGTGCCAATAAATCATTGATGACTTTTAACTGTTGCCGGTATGGTGCAATGATACCAATATCAGAGGGATTACAACCAGCCTAAACAGAAAAGAACACAATTTAAAGTGAAAAAATCCTGACTTTTGTTATTTAAGCTTTACTAAATTTATTAAATGTTTACATAATGTGCCCAATTGATGTTTATAATACATGTTCCTATCACAAGGAGTAAATACAATTATTGAGTTCACTCTAAGGCTATATCCACATTTCCTGAAATGAAATAATTTCCTCAAACATTGTTCCCTTGTTATTTAGAAGTTCATGGCAATATAATGGTTTGTATGCCACCAAAACAGTGTTGCCATACCAAAAAAAATACAAAGAAATACATTTTACTTTCTGCTATCCCTTACACCAGAGGTTTCCAATTGCCAATCATACTGACTTCAGCACTAAATTGAAACAATCAGAATTATCTGATGTTACAAAGTTATCCTAAATGGAAACTCAAAATGCCATTACTGTATAAAAAATTACATGTCTTAGATAAATGTTCTCAAAATAAAAACAATCAGGCTTCATTCCTCTTTATCTTAATGAACAAAAGTTAACTTTAGAGCTAAAGTTCCTGGCATTATAATATTCTATTACTCTGCACCTTAATATTAATTAGCCCTCAAAATTAAATTCTATGTTACCTTAATAAAAATTGAGGTCAGGAAAACAACGAGTTTGGCTTCTGTTATATTACTGACACCTCCCTTTTCAACTTGTTCTGGTGCTGGAACCTAAATAGAAAAAATACGCATCCTGCTTGCAAAACAATCTCTGAAGTTAAGAGTACTGTCAGTACACAGGTGGCCATAGAGACGGTACTACCACATGTGGAAACAGATGAAAAATATCTTCATCTTAAAGTTGAAGGTAAAAGAATTAACAAAAATGAATGATATTAGTCACTTTCAGAAAGCCACCCAGAGGCAACCCATCTTAAACATGCTACATAGAGTTCAGACTAAAATCTCTATGAAAGCCGACCATACACTGGGCTTCACAAACTTTACTGTGTTATCCCCCATTTTATAGGAATCAAAGGTCAGAAGAGATGAGTAGCCTGCCCAAGCCTCACAATAAATCATGGCACTAGGATTCAAACTTAGATCTGGCTCTAATATCTGTGCCCTTTCCATTTTCTTGTTGATTTTCATACAAATAATGGAGCAATAAGGTTCCCCAGTTTCTACCATACCTAGTAGAACTTCCAAAGGATTGTTTTGCTCCTACATCATTCCTTAGTAACCTTGATTAATTTTAATACAACTTATTTGGAATCCTGATGCCAAGAAAGAGGAAATGTGAGTAGCAAAAAAGACTCTGAAATATCACTGGTGAGGTTAAAAAATGGTAAATTATAACTAATAAATTAGAGTTGTGGTTTATAAAAGCAGTCATTTGTGAGATCAGTTTATGTGACTAAATATCCCAGAGCCTGCCTGCCCCTAGGTGTTAATTCTTCATCCTGAAACACTAAGGCAATGTCCAAGAGAATGAAAATCCCACCATGGTACACACATGATAATGCCCTATTTTTAACAACCAGCTGGCTCCACCCATCTTAATAACAAGAGATACACCTATTTTAGAATAACATGCATACATATAATTGGTCATTATATTTTTATTTGAACTTACATAGACTTCCAAATCAATAATGAGAAGCACTATATAAAACAAACTGTAGGAACATAGGGTCAAAACTTTGTTCTTAGTTCTCAGAAATAAGACTCAAGTCATTTAAAGTCCTTGTGCAGATTTTTTGTTTAATGACACATTTGCAAAGAGATCTTTAGATGCATATGGTGGGGGGAGGAGATATATGGGAAATCTCTGTACTTTTAGCTCAGTTTTGCTGTGGACCTAAAACTGCTCTAGAAAATAAAGTCTGTTTTTTTAAAAAAGGTCATCAAAAGAACATCAATTTATCGTATCTGCTGTCCATTTGTAAACCCAGACCTTTGACAATATCAATGCCAATTTCTTTTATCGGAAATGTAATTATACAGTTGAGTTCACTTTCTACCTTTCTGACTTCAAAAGCCAATTTTGACATCTATCAATCACCAGAATAAACCTCCCAAAGACAGTGAGTCTATAGAAAGAAAAGATTCTTTTGTGTTAAAGTACAAGAAGTACACTAGTTTTAACTGATAAGCTCTAAGGAAGCAATCGCTACTGAAAACTGAGGAATACAAATAACAGAGCAAAAGGAGAAAAACTAAAGAAAATGTTTGTTTTTTACCTTGTCTGTGTTAAGGAAACAAACAGGACTTTTTGGCTCGAAAACTTCAACCAGCCAAGGATTTTCAGAATAATCAGCATAAAACTCCAGTTCCAGCTTTACATCTTTAAAGTTAGGTAGGTGTATCACTGCATTGGCCACTTTGTCTGATCCACACTCCAGCTTTCCTTCGTATGTCAGTTTATTACTTAAGGACATAATTTTACTAAGGGAATTACAAAATAATTTTAGTTTTAGTGATGAACACAAATATAAAAATCACTCGTAGCTGACACTGTTACAAATACCTGTTCATTCTGTACTGCACGGTTAACTGTACGACAGCATTCTTATTCTGTTCCAGCCTCTTGAATAAGCTTTCACTCATGCCAAGAGCTCTGTCAACAAATCCAGTTCAGGCTTATCAGTGTACTGAAACTGTCCCTTAAAAAGAATCTAGTTTAAAATTGAAACCTCAACGTCTGCTTACCTTGCTTCGCAGTTTAGTACCAGGGGAGGAAGCTGCTGATGATCCCCCACCAACACAAATCTCCGTGAAAAAAAAAGTGGCCCTAGGCAAACTGGTTGGCTAATTTGAGAGGCTTCATCCACTATACAAAAATCAAAAGTTTTACGAGAAAATATGGGATGGTTTACTCCCATACATGTTGTTGCAACTATAAGCTAAAAAAAAATAGGGAAAATAGATCAGTTATTTAATATGTCCAAGAAATATACCTTGTTTTTCCCAGTTTTGAAATTAAAAGATCAAAAAAGAACTCTTTGTCCCCCAAAACAGGAATCCCCCAATATGATTGCAGAAACACATATAGCATACAAAAAATTTTAATTTTTTACTATAAATTTTTAAAAATCAAGTTAATTTTCCATACACTATAACAATGCTCAAATTTTGATATTTCAAAATGGAAATCGGAAACATTCAAGAGGCAGTAAGTTAATGAATTTATTTTTTTAACGTCAACCAGGACTTTACTTCTGGGAAGATGGAGTACTTTTCCCTACTCCTCCCACAAAGTACAATGAAAAACCCTGGACATTATATAAATATAAAACTATAAACATAAAGACTGAAAGGCGGAGAAAAGGTAGACCAGCTAGGAACCTTGGGACACGAGGAACACCACAGTTCCCTGGGTTTTCCTTTTGCCTCACATATCCCAGATTTGGAGGTGATAAGACTAGGAACACAGGAATGCCAATGTATGCAGACCAAAAGAAGTTCCAACAAAAGCCAAAAGAACAGGAAAGGGATAGCCTAGCAGACAGAAAACTTATACAATAATCACTCAACTCTAGCCAAACACCACATAAAAAACTATGGCCTCAATAGAAATAAAAAAACAAAAATAAATGGGACCTAATCAAATTTATAAGCTTTTTCACAGCACAGAAAACCATAAATAAAACAAAAAGACAACCTACAGACGGGGAGAAAATATCTGCAAATGATGCGAACAACAAGGGCTTAATTTCCAAAATATACAAACAGCTTATACAACTCAATAACAAAAAAAAAACAACCCAATCAAAAACTGGGCAGAAGGGACTTCCCTGGTGGTCCAGTGGTAAAGAATCCGCCTTACAATGCAGGGGACACCGCATTGATCCCGGGTCAGGGAACTAAGATCCCACATGCTGAGGGGCAACTAAGCCCACACACTACAACTACTGAGCCCACGTGCCTCAACTTGAGAGCCTGCGTGCCACAACTAGAAAGAAGACCGAGCACGGCAACTAGAGAGAAGCCCGCACACCACAACGAAGAGCCTGTGCGCCACAACGAAAGATCCCGCACACTGCAACGAAGATCCTGCATGTCACAACTAAGACCTGACACAGCTAAAAATAAATAAATAAACTAATTAATTTAATTTTTTTAAAAAAAGAACCACATCTCCTTTATTAAAAAAAAAAAAAAGTGGGTAGAAGACCTAAATAGACATTTCTCTAAAGAAGACATACAGATGGCCAATAGGCACATGAAAAGATGCTCAACATCGCTAATTATTAGAGAAACACAAATCAAAACTACAACGAAGTACCACCTCACACAGATCAGAATAGACATCATTAAAAAGTCTACAAATAATAAATAATAAATGCTAGCGAGGGTGTGGAGAAAAGGAACCCCACACACACACCGTTGGTAGGAATGTAAATTGGTGCAGCCACTGTGGAGAATAGTATGGAGGTTCCTTTAAAAACTAAAAATAGAGTCACCATATGATCCAGCAATCCCACTCCTGGGCATATATCTGGAGAAAACTCTAATTTGAAAACATACATGTACCCCTATGTTCATCGCAGCGCTATTTACAATAACCAAGACATGGAAACAACCTAAATATCCATCGACAGATGAATGGATAAAGATGTGGTATATGTATACAATGGAATATTACTCAGCCATAAAAATGAAATAATGCCATCTGCAGCAACATGGATGGATCTAGATTTCATACTAAGTGAAGTAAGCCAGAAAGAGAGAAAGACAAATATCATATGATATCATTTACACGTGGAATCTAAAAAAATGATACAAATGAAATTATTTACAAAACAGAAACAGACTCACAGACATAGAAAACAAACTTATGGTTACCAAAGGGGAAAGGGTGGCTGGAGGGATAAATTAGGAGCGTAGGATTAACAGATACGCACTACTATATATAAAACAGAGAAATAACAAGGTCCTACTGTATGCACAGGGAACTATATACAACATCCTGTAATAAACCATAAAGGAAAAGGAAAAAAAAAAACACATGTTCAATCTAATAAAGATTTTAGAAACTCTAAAAAAACAAAACCAAAAAATTATGGCCTTGCCCCCCTACCAAGGCCAGCAAAGGTCAAGGGGGGATCCTAGACTTCCACCTGCCTGAGGCTGGAATAAGGCACCCCAATACCTTGCCAGGGTGGTGTCAGAGAGGTCAAGTCAGGATTTTCATCCCTCTTGGCTGGTAGTAACCCTCACCCGGCAATGTAGTGGAGACTGCGTGGGGAACCTAGACTTCCTTCCACCCCTATCCAACAGTAATGAGAAGCCTGTCACCTTCTACATTAAAAGAGGCCAAGTAGGGATCCTGGACTTCAGCTCCCAGCTGGCAATAATGAGGTGGCATACACTCTTGCCCTACCAGGGTAGTGTTAGAGAAGCGAGCTAAAACAGCAGTTTTAAATAACACAATACAAAAATGTTCAGATTTCATCAAAAATCACTCGTTATATATAGAACCAGAAATATCTCAAACTGAATGAATATAAGACAATCAATAGATGACAGTGATGTTAGAATTACATGACAAAGATTTTAAAGCAGCCATGATAAGAATGTTTCAATGAACAATTATGAACACACTTGAATGAAAAGAAAAAGATATAAAATCTCAAGAAAATAAAAGTCTTGGCAAAGAAACAGAAGGTAAAAAGAAGAACCAAATGGAAATTTTAGAACTGAAACTAGAATAATTAGAATTTTAAAATCATGGAATAGGCTCAACAGCAAGGGACAGAGAAAAGAATCAGTGAACAAAGACATAGAAAAGTAGAAATTATACAGTCTGAATAACAGACAGAAATAGACTGAAAAAACAAAAACTACACAGAGCCTCATGGACCTGCAGGACATAAAGGATCCACCATTCATGTCTTCACAGTCCTAGCAGAAAAGAAAGAGGGAGGGGCTGAAAAAGCACTAGAAGAAATCATGGCTAAAAATGTCCTAAGTTTGGCAAGAGACATTAAATCTATAGATTCAATAAGCTGGGAAAACTCCAAACATGATAGAAAAAAATCCACTACAAGACATATCATAATTAAAATTCTAAAAACTAAAGAAAAGAAAAAATTCTGAAAAGGAGCCCAGGTAAACACCACCTTGCTACAAGGAAAAACATTCCAATTCAAAGGTCAGCATATTTCTCATCAGAAACCACGGAAGCCAGAAGAAAATGGCAGAATATTTTCCCAGTATAAAAGAAAAGAATTACATGTTTACCCAGAATCCTATAACTAGCAAAACTACCCTTCAGGAATGAAGGGGAAGTTGAGACATTCTCACTTTGTATATCACTATCCACCTATCAGAATGGCCAAGATGAAAAATAGTTAACACCACCAAATGCTGACGAGGATCACTCACACTTTGCTGGTGGGAATGTAAAATGTTATAGCTTCTTTAGAAAACAGTTTGGTAGATTTTTTTAAAACTAAACATGCAACTACCAAATGACTCAGACACTGGACCCCTGAGCATTGATCCCAGAGATATGAAGACTTACAGTCACACAAAACCCTATACATGAATGTCTATAGCAGCTTTATTCGTAATAGCCCCAAACTGCAAACAATCCAGATGTTTTCCAATGGGTGAATGGTTAAACAAATTGTGGCGCATCCATACTATGGAACAATACTCACCAAAAAAAAGGAGCAAAAAAAAAAAAAAAAAAAAAAAAAAGGAGCAAACTACTGATTGATACATGTAACAATCTGAATCTACAGAGCATTAGGCTAAGTGAAAAACACCAATCCCAAAAGATTACATACTGTATGTGAAACCAAGCAGGACCTTGTGGGGCCCTCCTAGGAACAAAAGCCTTTCTGGGTCCCCCATTTCTTATTTGAAGGATAAAGGCTTCAGCCTCCTCGATCTTCCCAGAGTTCCAAAGGGCATATTCAAACAGCTACTAATCAGGGAAATAGGGGATGCAGAAACAAAGGAGGAACAATCAAGAAACTATAGTGCAGGAATTAAAGAAGGATCCTGGTTCTTCCTCAAGGAATATAGGTTACAAATATCTTTGAGTTCCTTTTTTTTTTAAAAACTTTTAGTGCAGTATAGTTGATTTACAATGTTGTGTTTGTTTCTGCTGTACAGCAAAGTGAATCAGTTATACATATATCCACTGTTTTTTAGATTCTTTTCCCATATAGGCCATTACAGAGTATTGGGTTCCCTGTGCTATACAGTAGGTCCTTATTAGTCACCTATTTTATATATAGTAGTATGTATATGTCAATCCCATCTCCCAATTTATCCCTCCCCCGCTCCCTTGAGGTCTTCTGCAGGAAATAAGGCCGGCACCTAGGTGGAGGATAGTAACTTCAGGCTGAGCACAAGATTCCTGGAGCACCACCCTGTTACCTCACCACCAACCAACCAGAAGAAAGATACACACCCTGCAGCCCTCACCCCAAATTTTGCCTATAAAAACTTCTCCCTGAAAAGAGTTTGAGGTTTTTGAGTACGAGCTGCCTGGTCTCCTTGCTTGGCCCTGCAATAAACATTTCTCTGCTCCAAACTCTGACGTTTCAGTTTGTTTGGCCTCACTGTGTGTCCGGCACACGAACTTTTGTTTGATAACATATATTTCCACTTATATAACATTCTTGAAACGACAAAACTGTAGAAATGGAAAACAGAAAAGTGGTTATCAGGGGTCAAGGAATGAGTAGGCAGGAAAGAAGTGGGCATAGTTATAAAAGTACAACGAGAGTGATCCTTGTGGTAATGGAACTATTCTGTATGTAGACTGTATCACTGTCAATATCCTTGTGATATTTCACTTTAGTTTTGCAAAATGTTACTACTGGGCAAAGGGTATACATAATCTCCCTGTATTATTTCTGTCTACTGTATGTGAATCTATAATTATCTCAAAATAAAAACTTTTAATTTAAAAAAGTAAATCAGACATACATCTTAGCCACTTCAAAATTTTTCAATAATTGGGATAGATATTAGACAAAAGAGTTGTTAAGAAGAGTCTATTAAAATCTATTTTAGATAATTTTTAAGACAAAAATATCAGTTAAGACTTCCCAGTAAAAATACATACAGACATTAAATAAAAATTAGGTTCTGTATCAAAGCCTAAAAATACCTATCACAAGACTATTCATATACCATTACTTCTAATTCAAACTCACTAAAAAATCCTGATTATTAGTTTTCTAGGTGTGACACTATAATATAATAAGAAATACACATTTGGTCTTCCTTCTGGTTCTTGACCCAGAGCTCCTAAAACCCTTGGAATTCCCTGATTGCTGGGGTGAGGGGAACACCTTTCGTTATTCATAAGTCCCTTTTAATCATACCTGAGTTTATGCTAATGAGCTGACTTTCTTGAGTTCTGTGAGCCATTCTAGCAAATTATAGAATCCAAGGAGGAGGACACAGGAACCCCCAAGCTGGGCACAGGAGGCTTGAACTCGCAATTGAGAACTGAAGTAGGGGGCAGTCTTGTGGGACTGAGTCCTTAACCTGTGGAGTCTGCACTAACTCCACGTAGTCAGTGTCAGAAGTGTGAGTAGACAGAAACAGAGTTTTCTTTTACTAGAATATTTTAAACTAGAAGATGGGAGCCCTGAATAATAAACCAGAAACCGTATTTCAGTTCAGAAGCAAAGAACAAACTATAAACTCATAAACTGGTCCTGTGGTTTATATAAATTAATCATGTGCAAATTTGGTCAATGCAATTAAATTTCCCAACGTACCATTTCTCCCCTCATTCTGGATACAAAAATTACTGTCAGTATTATTATACAATAATTGTACTTACTTGACTATTGTAGAGTTCTTCTAGAAGAGCTAAGGATCTAATGGATTTTGATCTGCAAATATCCTCCTCTGTAAATTTCTGGATATCTGGATGTACCTTCTGAGTCTGACCCAAGCGCAAAAATCCAATTTTAAACTTTGCTAACTTCAAAAGAATATTGTCAACAGCCGAGTGTGTATAGCTGGTCAACAAAACACTAAAACCACAGGCATAGAGAATTCTTACCTAATAATGAATAAAAGAAAGGAAAACAGCATTACTTTTAACTCCTGGTAATTTTTAACATTTATATTTTTTGAATAGAATTAGAAAACTTAATAGGAAGCATATCTAAGAGCTGAGCCAAGTAACTTTTTAAAAAACTATATAGCCAAAATGTTTTATGAAAAAAACAAAGCATTATTATCATGTTATTAATGATATGTTAATAATATATTATGTCATAATAAAATTGAATACAAATACACTTTGACTAGTGCCTGGCACACAGTATCAGTCAATAAATATTTGCTGCCGTCATTATGATTATTCTAAGACTGCTCAGTAATTTACTGACATGAAAAAAAAATTCAAGAAAACTCTATTTCAACCGCCTCTGTACAACTTATCATTTTTTAAAGGGAAGGAAAACATACATATAACAACAACAGAAGGAGATTTTAGACAATCTTACATGCAAGATATCTACAAGGTGATCACAACTATTGGTAATTTAGGTTTTCTATTTCTCATGTCACTTTTAGTTTGAAATAAAGGCATTTTGACTTAAAATTCAGCCCTTTTTATATCCAATATCACATTCTCTGAACCAAGGAGAAGCTGATTTAAATATTCAGTTTCTAAGCAAAAGAATAATAACCTTACAAGAGTACATATTGTAGTTGTTTTTCCTGTTCCAGGCATACCCACGATGAGGGTGTAGTCTTTTGAAAGAAGTACCTTTTTCATGGCTTGCCTCTGAGGCTTATTCAAACCTACATTTAAATTTAAAAATAACAGGAAAAAGAGTGTTGAATTTCACTGAGCACCTTAACTATTTTACAAGAAAAGCTGACTCTATTCTAGTCTGTTCTTCAATACATCTTTTCAAAGTAAGGAAATATCATGGTGACAGTAAAGGTCACAGGTAAACTAATTCCAAAGAGATGCTGTCTAAAAGTTGTAATTACAAGTTTATAAATTATTAAAGGACTTCCCTGGTGGCGCAGTGGTTAAGAATCCACCTGCCAATGCAGGGGACACAGGTTCAAGCCCTGGTCCGGGAAGATCCCACATGACACGGAGCAATTAAGCCCATGCGCCACAGCTACTGAGCCTGTGCTCTAGAGCTCACGAGCCACAACTACTGAGCCTGTGTGCCACAACTACTGAAGCCCGGGCGCCTAGAGCCCGTGCTCCGCAACAAGAGAAGACACAGCAATGAGAAGCCCACGCACCGCAACAAAGAGTAGCCCCCAGCTAGCCGCAGCTAGAGAAAGCCCGTGCGCAGCAACAATAGACTCAACTCAGCCAAAAATAAATAAATAAATTTATTTTTTTTTAAGTATTAAAATGCTAGACTATAATATAGATTAAATTATAAATAGAACCAAGAAAAATTAATGGATGCAGACACGCTGATTAACATACCTTTTAGATTAACATACCTTTTAGAATGCAGGCAACTGTGTCCTTTGCATCATGTGGAAGAACAGAACTGAGGTAGGATATAAACTGCGGTTCGCGAAAGTCAATGATTAAATCTCGAAGTTTTTGACTGAAAAGAAAAAAAAAGCTTTTTTTTACTCCACGTTCCTTAGGAAAGTGGAGCAAAATTCAGATTCATTTATTGTTACAAACCTGACAGAAGTATTTTCCATCAGTTTAGAAAGATTTCCTAATGGGGTATCTATATTACAATGTTTTTCTTCCTGGTCCAATCTGAACAAAGTTGATTCTGGGAGTCCTGACAAGTTCCTAAAACAGAAAACAGATGTACATGAATGTTTTTCATTTAACATAGTCAGTGGGTCTGTATAAGAAATATGCTGCTGTCTGCTAAAAGAGTAAATGAGCCAGAATTGCTATTAAAATGGCTACCAGCCCCTAATACATACTTGCCAACCAGAGACAGGATGAGGCCCTGGATTGGTGGGAAAAGGGAGAAGGGGAAGGCACCAAAGTCAAAGCAGTTAATAATTGGGAACCTACAACATTTGCTAACAACTCAGTTGGACCTGGGCAAGTTCGACCTGGGCAATTCAGCCTGGGCTCACCACCCCAGAAGGATCCTAAGCATACGGCTCCTCCCTCCCCCAGCCTGGAGTACAGGTCTCTTTCCCGACAGCTTCTCCCACTCCTCTATCAGCCCCTAAACCATGATGTTCCCTAGGTCCCCTCCCTGGTCCTGTGTACTCTTCTTTCTTGTCATTTTTCCTCTCATCCCATGCCCCCATGTGGGTCTAAATCCCAACTCTACATCTTCAGGCCTGACCTCACGTTCCTCTCTCACCCTGTTTCTCACCCAAGCTTCAGGTTTGGATATCCAGCAAACAGCAAGATATTTATCTCCACTTAGTTAAAACCCAGGCTATGAAAGTTCAATTTTTCAAAACTGAACAACTCTTTATTCCAGCTGAACCCGATCCTTCTTCTGTGGTCCTGACCTCAATTAATGGCTCTTGCATCCACACAGCTGTCTTGATCCTTCCCTCTTCCTCACTCTCTTCCAACCCTGCACACTCGATCAGGATCCCATGTCAGACAGTTTTACTTTCTAAATACTTCTCAAAGTCATTCCACCTTCTCTGTCAAAACTACCCTGCCCTCAATCACCTCAAGCCTGGGCCACTACAACAGATGCCTGACTTTTCGGCTTTCAGTTTTGCCTCCATTAATTAACTCTATTCTCCACAGTGCATCCAAAGAAAAATGCAAATCTGATTATTATCATTCTTCTGTTTAAAACTCTTCAGTACATCTGAAAAAGTAAAGTCAGAACTTCTTAATATGGTATATAAGACCTTCTATGACCTGACCTCTCCAATCATTCCCTTCTTTATCTTTTACATTCCAGAAACTAATTATTACTTGTACTTTCCTGAACACTCCACTTCATACCATCAGGTCTTTCCACACCCTGTTCCCTCTGTTTGATATACTCCTCTCACACTGCTTCATCAGGCTAATTTATTCACCCACAGGGTGAAGATCTGGAATGACCTTTTTCACAAAGCCTTCCCTGAGCCTCCTAAAACTGGGTTAAATGCCTCTCCTCTGTGTTCCCATCAATCCAAACACTTGTCATATTAGACCAAAAACATATTTATTTATTTGTTACCCACAAGACTATGAGTTCCTCAAGGGTTTACAAAGCACGTAATACATGTTAGGTGCCAAATAAATACCTCAAAGGACTGACTGCAGGGATTCCTAAGAAACAACAGAAATATCACAGCTGATACTCCGATATCATGAAAGCTAGGCTAGGACTGGTTATGGCTTAACTAGGATTACTGATTAGCAGAGAGCAAGCCTGGACATTTCCACTGCATCCCAATTACTGATCTCCATCCACTAAGAAATGTGACGCATGCCGGCACTTAAATGCAAGAAAGGCTGGGGGTCCAGGAAGAAGGGAATATGGATTTTTTTTTTTTTTTTTTGCGGTACGCGGGCCTCTCACTGTTGTGGCCTCTCCCGTTGCGGAGCACAGGCTCCGGACGCGCAGGCTCAGCAGCCATGGCTCACGGGCCCAGCCACTCCGCGGCATGTGGGATCTTCCCGGACCGGGGCACGAACCTGTGTCCCCTGCATCGGCAGGCGGACTCTCAACCACTGCGCCACCAGGGAAGCCCGGGAATATGGATATTAACAAATATGGATATTAGTTTCTACCACAAATTTTCATACCGACTTTTCTATTTAATTAATATTATTAAATTAACTCACTTTGTTTTAACTTATACTTTATAAATATAAAGTATTTACAACTCTAAATGGAAAAACGCATCATCTTTAAAAAAATGAGGGCTTCCCTGGTGGTACAGTGGTTAAGAATCCACCTGCCAACGCAGGGGACACGGGTTCAATCCCTGATCTGGGAAGATCCCACATGCCACGAAGCAACTAAGCCCATGCTCCACAATTACTGAGCCTGCGCTCTAGAGCCCGCGTGCCACAACTACTGAAGCCCACGCACCTAGAGCCCGTGCTTCGCCACAAGAGAAGCTACCGCAATGAGAAGCCCACACGCCGCAACTAGAGAAAGCCCACACGCAGCAACAAAGACCCAACGCAGACAAAAAATAATAACAATAATAAAATTATAAAAATAAAATATTTTAAAAAAAGGAGAGAATGAAACGGTGAGTGCCCAGAGTGCTAAGAAGGAGAAATAAGCTTTACAGTCAACACAGGGCATCTGTCCTGCCTGCTGTACACATGGTTGTGAGAATCTGATAAGATTACATCCACATTAGCACTATGGAATGTAATGTATTAAACAAAAGTTTAGCAGTTGGATAATTGCTAAATGCCACTGAACTCTACATTTAAAGTGGTTAATGGTTAATTTTATGTTATGTGAATTTTATCTAAATTTTTTTTAAAAGGCA
Organism: Tursiops truncatus; assembly: GCF_011762595.2. Lineage (NCBI taxonomy): Eukaryota > Metazoa > Chordata > Mammalia > Artiodactyla > Delphinidae > Tursiops > Tursiops truncatus. The sequence continues at coordinate 63,089,798 of NC_047049.1, read as the reverse complement.
TGGAGTACTGGTACATGCCACTACATGAAGATGATCCTCAAAAACAGTACGCTAAGTGAAAAAAGCCAGTCACAAAAGACCACATATTGTATGATCCCATTTATGTGAAATGTTCAGAAGAGGCAAATCTATAAAGATAGAAAGGGAACTGGTGGTTGCCTAGGGCAGGGGGTGTGACTACAGGATACAGGGAGTCTTTTGCGGGTGATGAATATGGTCTAAAATTGATTTTAGTGCTGACTGCACAGCTCTGTGAATATACTAAACATCACTGAATTATACACTTTAAATGGATGAACCATATGGTATATGTTTACATATCAATAAAGCTTTATCCCCCCCACCCAAAAAGGGAACATTTCATTACCTGTCTAATAAACAGGTTACAGTTGTCATGTTAATCTCCTTCACGTACCCCCTAGACAAAGCAAACAATGTTCTCTCTTCTCCACTTAAAATAATTCTGTCACCTGCCATTAGATTTGTGACAGGCATGACACCATTTTTATGTTGGAAATTATGTAAATATTGTCCATCACAAACTGTCTTTACATGTTCTGTTCTAATCAGGTTCCCAATGCAGCTGCCACTCTCCTCCCTATGAGAGAGAAAGAAAAAGAGAAATTAGTTTTAAAATAATCTCTCAGGACTTCCCTGGCAGTCCAGTGGTTAAGACTCATGCTTCCACTGCAGGGGGCACAGGTTTGATCCCTGGTCGGGGAACTAAGATCCTGCATGCATGCGACAAGGCCAAAAAAAAAAAGAAAATCTCTCATCACCAGATCTCTAGAAAGGTGCTAGGGAGCACCTCCCTTGTTGCACCCACAGTCTGGGATTTGCTTTTGTTAAATATTTATTTATTTATTTGGCTGCATCAGGTCTTAGTTGTGGAACGTGGGCTCTAGAGTGCTCGGGCTTAGTTTTCCTGAGGCATGTGGGATCTTAGTTCCCAGACCAGGGATTGAACCCAAATCCCCTGCATTGGAAGGCGAATTCTTAACCACTGGACCACCAGGGAAGTCCCTGAGATTTCTGAACAACTTGCATATCAGCACTTTGATTCTTGACTGACACCCCACCTCCTGTGCTGATACACATATAACACTACAGAAGACAAATCATAGTAACCTGACTCTGAACCTGAAGTGAAGAAAGTAGTAACGTTATTTCTTTACTGTTCATAAGAGAATTTATAATTATTGTTACTAAAACAATGGCAAGCAAAGTGATAAGTCCACTGCCTCTTAGAAGTAAGCATTAAGCATTTACAAACTCTCAGGCATTACTATTATACTAGAGAAGCTTGCTGGCGCGTACACTGGACCTATTTACTGTACTTATGTAGTCTGTTGAAAATGACTTAAACTTTGTCCACTGTAATGGTGCCTTGTGTTAAAGTCTAGTATTAAGGAAATAAAAATCTAAGGTCTAAAGTCACATTATTATCAATATTCATTCTGGAAAGAAAGAAATGGATCAAAAGCAACTAAATATGACATAAAGAAATATACTATGCAAAGACATAGAAAGTTATAACTTTACAAGTAACTTGTAAAAGAACGGATCTCACAAAATACAATATTGACCCACTTTAGAAAATGTGAATCTCTATCAAAACTTACAAAAATAAAGACTTTCAAAATGCTAGTATTTAAAATATTAAGTAAAACTTCATTAATTTCCACTGTACCAATATGCTAAAATTCACCTTATGATATATTCAAGTTTATAGTCTTCTCACTGATGAAAAAGGATTTAATTTCACTAGTAATTTTTTAAGTAAGATTTCTTGAGGTTTATTTATTTACATATTTGTGTATTTATCTATTTTGGCCGTGCCACATGGCATGCGGGATCTTAGTCGTCCACCCGCCCGCCCCACACCCTAAGGAGTGGAAGCGAGGAGTCTTAACCACTGGACCGCCAGAGAAGTCCCGAGGTATATTTAATCTACTGAAAATAACAATGGTGCTCTACTTAGAAACAATTCACTGACAGCCATCTGGAGTTGGCATGAATATACGAAACTGCATGGCTTTAACATGCTACATAACCTGTATTTGTCATGAATTACAAATTTCATACCACTGGCTAATCCAAATTACTGAAGTTTTACTGTATTAAATGGACCACTTACATATCTGAAGCAGGCGTTAACCATATAGTTTGGTAATTTTTTTTATTATGCTTTGACTGTGACTCCAGGGTTAACATAAGACACCAAAGGCTGAAATACTCTAAGTGTGTAAGTTTTAGATGCTGGGTTTCTTCTTTTATTTTGGGCTGCATGCTGGTCGGGACTGAACTGTCATCCATCTGTTGTTCAACCGCTCTAAAGATAAAGTTCCAAGTCAGAGATGCATATGAAACATTTCACTGGCTGGTTATGAAATGAGGTATTTCTAAAATAAATACACATATATGATAATCATCATAACTTATAACCACAGCCCCTAATTTTCTTTTAAAGTCATTTCAACATTTCATAAGCCAAATGGCTTTTTACAAAACAAAATGCCCTAGAAACTCAATACTGCATTATTTTGCCTTGAATGACTGTTCCCCTAACAAGTGCTGAAGTTTCATTATAGCCCAGTCTTCATTCCTATATGTAGCAAGTTTCGGCTTTTTGTAGGACTGCGTTTCTCAAAATCACAGTATTTGTACATCCAGCTCTGTGCCATTAAGAAAGTCAACATAAAAACATGGAGAACCATGTGGAGTATCAATTTTGCTCAATATTAATTTTGAATTTTTATATAGAAACAAATACATTATAGGATAGCATACAAAACATGGAGAGTAAAACTTAAGAGTTCAAAAATATGTGCTTGTACTATAGGCCCAGATTTCCCATGGTTCACAGTCTCTGCCATTAAGAGATCTTTTGATACAATACAGTTGACCCTTGAATAACATGGGACTGAACTCTATGGGTCCACTTATACGTGGACTTTTTTCAATAGTAAATACTACAGTACTAAATGATCTGAGGTTGGCTAAATACAGGAATGTGGAGGAATCTCGTATATGGAGGGCCATCTATAAGTTATACTAAGATTTTTCAACTGCAGGGAGGGTTGCCACCCCCAACCCCAGTGTTGTTCAAGGGTCAACTGTACTTTTAAAACTCCTTTATATGAATTTTCAGGCTGATTTAGAACTTTGGTTCTGATTTGATCGTTTCCTAGTCTGAATTTACATCTAACTACCTTCTTGTTTCCTCCAAAACTCTCACTGGCTATGAAGGTGTAAATACATATGATTGCTCACAAGACAGCTAATAAACTTCCCATATGTAGAAAAATAGACATATATAAGTAAGACAAGTCTACTGAATCATATCAAAGTGTCTGGAAGAACAAATTTCCCTATTTTGAGCTACAAAAGGTTTGAAATTAAAATATCAACTAAGAAAGGGAAGATTTCTTGAAATATCATTTAAGAAAAGCTGTATTAACAATGCCTATACTACATCTTTCTTAAATAGATTCCATAAGTTCTACAATTATTTCATTTCCCCAGGAACTATATGCAGCAAGATTAAAATATTCACTTTTGGAAAAAGTTTTAAAAGCATTCTATCTCTCCAAGGAAAGAGGCTTGTTATATAATATGAACTAGCTGTGCTTGGTTTTTTTTTTTTTCTATTCCCTTTGTTTTAAATAACCAAAATGAAACCATCAATGCCAGACCAGACAACAATGTAAAATCATTCTGAGTTGAATACTTACTTAACTGGAATTAATACTTTTGGAAGACAGTGTGTTTACCTGCTATAAAGAGCACAGTTGCCCATCTGTGAGCAATATTTACAGGTTTGCTGTTCCTCAATTATTTGTGGCAAAGGAGCAAGCTTTGTCTTCTCCTCTCCAGTAGCAGATTTGTTAATACGATGAAACAAAGAGAATGCCATCTGGTTTCTTAGCCTTAATAATTCTATGAGGGAAAAAAGGATGGGTGTTTTTTAAGAATTAAGTAAAGTTTATTATACATCTTTTCCATTATATATAACTTTCAGATTCAAAAACATAAAAAAGGAAAGAACAACATTCATATTTCCCACTATACTAAAATAACCACTGATAACATTTTGGTATATTTCCTTCAATTTTTGTTCACTTGATAAGTTCTTTGAATAACCATGAATCTCATAAGTAGTAAATATTGTGAAGCTGGTGTTTTACTGGCTGAATGCTAAGGACAAATACAGCTATCTAGAGTGTCTTGAATGTAAGACAGCAAGTTTAAAATAAAGTTTTATATAGTAAAATATTTTTAATTTATTTTTTAATGTATAGTTGATTTACAATGTTGTGTTAATTTCCACTGTACAGCAAAATGATTCAGTTATACATATATATACATTCTTTTTCATATTCTTTTCCATTATGGTTTACCACAGGATACTGAAAATAGTTCCATGTGCCATACAGTAGGACCTTATTGTTTATCCATTCTATATATAATACTTTGCATCTGCTAATCCCAAACTAAACGTCCATTGACAGAAGACTACATAAAGAAGATGCGGGGCTTCCCTGGTGGCGCAGTGGTTAAGAATCCGCCTGCCAATACACGGGACACCCTGGTCCGGGAAGATCCCACATGCTGCGGAGCAACTAAGCCCGTGCACCACAACTACTGAGCCTGCACTCTAGAGCCCACAAGCAACAACTACTGAGCCTGTGTGCCACAACTACTGAAGCCCACGTGCCTAAAGCCCATGCTCCACAACAAGAGAAGCCACCGCAATGAGAAGCCCGCACACCACAACAAACAGTAGCCCCCGCTCGCCACAACTAGAGAAAGCCCGCACACAGCAACGGAGACCCAACACAGCCAAAAATAAATAAAATTAAAGAAGATGTGATACATACACACACACACACACACACACACACACACACACACACACACACATCCATCGAATACTACTCAGCCGTAAAAAAAGAATGAAATAATGCCATTTGCAGCAACATAGATGGACCTAGAAGTTATCATACTAAATGAAGTGAGTCAGACAAAGAAAGACCAATACCGTATGATATCACTTATTGTGGAATCTAAACTATGACCTAAATGAACTTATATAGTAAAAAGGTTAATAGTGTTTTCAACTATACAGTATATTGTTCAAATTCTTTTTTTTTTTTTTTTTTTTGGCCACGCCGCACGGCTTGCAGGATCCCAGTTCCCCGACGAGGGATGGAACCCAGGCCCTCAGCAGTGCAAGCGGGGAGTCCTAACCACTAGATAACCAGGGAGTTCCCTAAAATTCTTTTTTTTAAAAAAGCACCACAACTTACCAATTACAACCTGTTTTAGGCCTAGCGATGGCAGTGAGTGATTGTCAGGTATAAATGTGCGTCACCAAAAATTGAAGGAAAAAACCAACCAACAAAACCCAGAGAAGTAAAATTGAGAGAAAACAGCTCTACCTCTTTTATCGAGATGGTTGGCAGGTACAGGGTACATCTGGCCGGTCTTCAGGTAGAGGAGCAGGCCAGCCTCTGGATCAGCTCTCCTCTCTTGGCTTAGCAGTGTGTACAGAACAAGCTGTGAAAACATGGTATATTTCATCAAATGAAACTTTAACTTTCTATATTTACATACATGTTTTGCAATCAATACATATCGTAATTTTAAAATCAAAAGGTGAATCAAGCTATTTCCATTTTGAAAATAACATGATCCAAATTTAGTAAAGGTAATACAATAAATTCAAAGTCAAATATTTAATTTCCACAAAACATAGTATATGCTTCTCAGTTTTACACAGACAAAAAAGAAATATTTAGAATTTTTCTTAGATGGTAAATAATCTCCAATAAGTTAAAGAGGGAAATTAATCAAGCTATGTTTTCCATTTTGAAGTTGTCTTCAGACAGTATTTTCCCTGTTTAAAATGAGTGGATTAAACACTAAAATGCATATTATTCATGTCATGGTTACTGTGACAACTAAATGAGACTAACTCTACTAACAGTTTACTGGGTTTTTTTCCAGAGCAGGAGGGAGCATTAAGTGCTTTAAGTTTATGTGGCACTCTTCAGAGAAACCATCTAAGACAAGTTAGAAATAGCTCCTTTAGTTCATGGAAACACCTTAGCAGCAACATTTGAGCCTATGTAGCATGTTTTGGGATGTCTTCTTATAAGCACTCCACTTGTGTTGCCTGATACAGCATAAGTAACCAAATAAAACTTTTAAAAATTAAAATGAACTCATAAATGACAGGGTGAAGCCTTGGGGCTGTGGACCAAGGGAGTCAACCCAAACTAATGGTCCATCTATGTTAAGTTTTTCCGTTCACGGGAACTGAGGCAGAAGGAAGAGGATTCTGCTTCTGGGACTTATTAAAAGGAAAAAATATCTGAAATGAAATTCCCTTCATATTATGATAAAAGAAAGCCGGACTGCAATTTTACAACACTGTTATAATCCAACTATATCACAAGTGAAATAGGCTTCTGTGAGCTGGTTTAGAGATCACAGCTCCATATAATATTTTTCCTTTAGAAAATGTGTTTCAGGGGGACTTCCCTGGTGGTCCACTGGTTAAGACTCCACACTCCCAATGCAAGGGGCACCGGTTTGATCCCTGATCAGGGAACAGAGATCCCACATGCCGTGCAGCACGGCCAAAAAAAAAAAACAAGAAAATGTTTCTAATGTCACATTACTGACTTAGAAATGAATTTTTAGAATACAATCCATTTATAAAATAAAGATCTTCCTTAACTAAAGTTAGTTTATAACATAAACTTTTTCTGTATTACCAAAGTGAGAAGTCAAATCTCCTAAAAGGTATATGTATACATATAGCAGATTCACTTTGTTATACAGCAGAAACTAACACAACAATGTAAAGCAATTATACTCCAATAAAGATGTTAAAAAATATATATATACATAACAAAAAAGGAAGTGATTTAAAATCTTTAATGAAAAATTATACCTGGATTTAATATTCTTTTGCTTATGCACTAGTAATTATATTCATTAAAGTTTTAATTTGAAGAAAAAAAAATTCCTAAAAGGGGAGATCTATGTCTTTCCTCATCCGCAATATCTATCTATTTACCTATCTATCTATGTATATATCTCAATGAATTACTATAATTATTCTTTCAATGTCTCCTTGTTTCTTACTCAATGAATATGCAATATGCACTCCAATATATTTGTTTGAGCCTTGTCCAAATCATTTTTCCTGTTTTTAAATATGATAAACACCACTGTATTCTTAAAAGTTCTTCTTCCAGCTTCTATTCTTGCAAAGATAAAAGTTCCAACTGAACAAAATTAAATACAGTAATATTCTTTGCCTTGAAGGCACTACAATTTAGAGCAGTGGCCTTAGAAGAAAGGTCTTTAAATCTAGACCACTTTAGATGCTGAAATGCTTTTGTATTTCTCTTCCTTTTAGCATTCAGAAGTGATTTCAAACAAACTTGTCCTTAAAAACACAAGTAAAAATTTTCAGCCTCACGTACACAAAACACATTTCTTCAAATCTTTGACTTCAAAATAGCTTTTCTTGGGCTTCCCTGGTGGTGCAGAGGTTAAGAATCCACCTGCCAATGCAGGTGACACAGGTTCGAGCCCTGGTCCGGGAAGATCCCACATGCTGCAGAGCAACTAAGCCCAGGCGCTACAACTACTGAGCCTGCACTCTAGGGCCCGCGAGCCACAGCTATTGAGCCCATGCACCGCAATTACTGAAGCCTGCGCGCCTAGAGCCCGTGCTCCACAACAAGAGAAGCCACCACAATGAGAAGCCCGTCGACGCAACTAGAGAAAGCCCACGTGCAGCAACGAAGACCCAATGCAGCCAAAAATAAATAAATTAAAAAAATAAATAAAAATTTAAAAAAAATAGCTTTTCTTCTATCTAGACATGATTTTCCTTTCACAAGAAGGCTTTAATCTAGCCAAGTCTTTGTTCATAATTTCAGCCATTTCTGTTTTACCAAAGTGAAAAATTCAAGTCTTCTGATAGGGGAAGCCTAATTTTTCCTCTACCTCCAGTATCTGTAAAACCCAATGATAGGTGAAACAACAAGGTTACCCTATTTTTCATTCCCAAATGGAAAAGCTTTTGTGAGAACCTTTGGTGCTTGGTACACAATTAAGAATAGCAAGAAAGATTTAATAAGGGAAGATCTTGTTAATCCCTGATTATACAATTCAGTACTTTGAATCTGAACCTATTTTACATAAAATCTGCTGAAATAAAATGTGAAAATTCCATGGGCAAAAGGAAGTTTAATTTATATTACAAATGCTATGTTATTTGTTATATTATTTGTTCCTTTAATACTTATTATACCATAAAAATACAATAATGTTACTACTTTTAGTTTTATCTTTGCTTATTTAAAAGTGTCTAGGGGACTTCCCTCGTGGTCCAGTGGTTGAGACTCCACGCTTCCACTGCAGGGGGCTCGGGTTCGATCCCTGGTGGGGGAACTAAGATCCCATGTGCCACAAGTACAGCCAAAATAAAATAAAATAAATTAAAAAAAAAAAGTGTCTAGAACATACCATAGACTGCCAATGTGGAGGTTGGCAGAGGGAATGGTAATAATTAGAAAAAATAGAACTTTATGTTAGTTACTTTGATTTGTTAACTCACTATAATTAATATAAATTTCAGGTCATTTTGAAGGACAACAGAAGACATATTTACCAAGGAGAAGATGATTAAGAAAACTTGAATTTAACTTAATGGTAAGATACAGTTCTATATTTCATTTTAAATAAAAATCAATATATTGGGACTTCCCTGGTGGTCCAATGGGCAAGACTCCGCGCTCCCAACAAAGGGGGCTCAGGTTCAATCCCTGGTCGGGGAACTAGATGCCACGTACATGCCACAACTAGGAAGCCCTCATGCCGCAACTAAACATGCTGTAACGAAGATCCCACCTGCCGCAACTAAGACCCGGCGCAGCCAAAATAAATAAATAAATATTTTTTTAAAAAAAAGAACAATGGGGCTTCCCTGGTGGCGCAGTGGTTGAGGGTCCACCTGCCGATGCAGGGGACACGGATCCGTGCCCCGGTCTGGGAAGATCCCACATGCCATGGAGCGGCTGGGCCCGTGAGCCATGGCCGCTGACCCCGTGCGTCCGGAGCCTGTGCTCCGCAACGGGAGAGGCCAAAACAGTGAGAGGCCTGCGTACCGCAAAAAAATAAAATAAAATAAAATTGTAAAAGAACAATGGGACATCTTTTTTTTAAAAAATCAACATCATTGGATTAAAGGTCAGAAGTAAAAGAATAAATTGACACTGCTGTTTCCTAAAGAGTATCCCATGTAGATGTTACATGAAAACACTAGCTCTGTGGTAAATTAGGTTTAGGAAATGCTGGGTTAAATTAAAAATCACCTGAATTGAATCAAAATATATAAAGCAACTACTTTTCAAACATATTAAAAAAATTTAAATATATTACACACTCATAATTTTCTTATTAATATTTATACCTGACTACGGTGTTCAATAGAATTTGATTCTTTGCCAGTTTTAAGTTCCAGTGGCATTATCTTATATTTCGTTTTACATCCTCTATGTATCTTCACGCCAACTGTAACATCTATTTTGCCCTTCAATCCAAACCTAGGAGACCAAATGCTTTCTTCAATATCCAGTGAGTTTATAACTTCGATATTACATGTTGAATTACCATCACTACCATCACTTGGCCTAAAAAACAAAACACAAAGATATTTAATTAATTAGAAATATTTAACTAAAATATTTAATTGAATGGAATTAGAACACTTAGCTCATTTCTTATATGCTGGCATTGACTCTACTGCATGCACGGAATGTGGGGATGGGAAGGAGTCTACAGACATTTATGGCAGTGATTCTCAAAGTATGCTTCCTGGATGAGTAGCATCAGCACCACCCAGGGAATGTGTCATAAATGCAAATTCTCAGGCCCCATTCCAGACCAACAGGTGAGGCCCAGAATTTGTTTAACAAACTCTCCAAGTGATTCTGATGCACAGGCAAGTTTGAATCCTATCAGTTCTAACTCATCATTTATTTATTTATTATTTTTATTGGAGTATCGTTGCTTTACAATTCTGTGTTAGCCTCCACTGCACAACAAAATGAATCAGCCATATACATACAGAGAGATATCCCCTCCCTTTTGGACTTCCTTCCCATTTAGGCTACCACAGTGCATTAGGTGGAGTTCCCTGTGCTATACAGTATGTTCCCATCAGTTGTCTATTTTATACATAGTATCAATACTGTATATGTGTTAATCCCAGTCTCCCAATTCCTCCCACCCCACCCCTTTCCCCCTTGGTGTCCATACATTTGTTCTCTACGTCTGTGTCTCTATTTATGCTTTGCATATAAGATCATCTGTACCATTTTTCTAGATTCCACATATATGCGTTACTATACGACATTTGTTTTTCTCTGACTTACTTCACTCTGTATGACACTTTCTAGGTCCATCCACATCTCTACAAATGACCCAATTTCATTCCTTTTTGTGGCTGCTAACTCATATAATTTAAATTTTCTTAATATTTATCGTCTGTCCCTTTCAGTTCATTCCCACAATAATCTTCCTAACTCAGGCCTTTATTTCCTCAAGTCTATCTATATTACAATGCAAAAGTCTCACTCCTTGGACGGCTGGAGCCACTATGACAGTCTGAATATTCTGATGTACAATTATTACACAGATTAACATATAATGGCTTGCACGTGGTTGCACCCTCGGTAACAAGGGATGTGTTTTTCCATGTAACACCATATTAACCTGAGTAAGAACAAGCTGTCTCTCCCCACTACCTATGCTGTGTGGGCCCTGATCACCCAGCGCTTCATCCCTACCCTCAACCCCACGACAGCCCTCAGAGAAGCTCAGGTGCTCCTGCACTTACTCATTATATCCTTTACTTAATCATTAAATGAATCCAGCTCTGCCACTATCAATATTTAACACTAAGTACTCAACATTGTTGTTTTATATTACAAAAGAGGTTCTGATTTTAGTATCTTACCTGTTAAATAAGCCAAGAGCACAGGAAGGAGGAAAAAAGGAATTTATGAATGTCAAAGGAATTAGAAGAGATGAAAATAACTTTTAAAGCCTCTTGCACTTCTCTTATCTAAGATTTACTCATTTTCAAAGCAGTAAGTTATTCTGCAGAAGAAAGGTCAGATAGGAACAGTCTTTTATTTATTAATCCTATTTTATACTCAAAGCCATATAAAATACTAAATGTAATGTAAATCTTAAATGAAAAGGATAAATTTTCTAGTAATAAAACATTTTATATCATTTAAAAATCAAGATTCAAAAAGTATAAGAATTCTGGCTGTCAGAATACATGATTTAGTTGATTTGTTTTGCTAATTTCATGTTATTTAGATCAGCATCTATTTCTTAACAAATGAGAATATTTTCTAAGAGGAAGAATGCTATCTTTGGTAATTTTTTAAAAACCTTTTCAGGATGCTTCAAATATAATCTCCAGGAATATACGTATACTTCTGCAATCTTGTTTTTTTTTTTTTTGCGGTACGCGGGCCTCTCACTGTTGTGGCCTCTCCTGTTGCGGAGCACAGGCTCCAGACGCGCAGGCCCAGCGGCCACAGCCCACAGGCCCAGCCGCTCCGCGGCATGCGGGATCCTCCCGGACCAGGGCACGAACCCGTGTCCCCTGCATCAGCAGGCGGACTCTCAACCACTGCGCCACCAGGGAAGCCCTTTCTGCAATCTTTGAAGAGGACAATAGAGGAATTCAGGGAAGCCACAACTTATCAGAAATTTCTTAAATATTAATCTGTTTTCTCTGATGGATGTTATCTGATCATGACATGTATTTAAATATACGTATATGAAATAAAGCAAACTTTATTAAATATGTCACATGTATACTTAGAAGATAGGTAATGAAACTTTTACTATTACTATTACTATTCTTTCCCCTAGAAAAAGAAGTAATGTGGTTTTAGTCTTAGATCTGTAGAACAAATGACAGGTACTTCAATTTAACTTCTATGCTTTTCATCAACATAATGCTATAAAACTCCTTTGAGAGTCACCTGATAGAGAATATAAGAGGTCATGAAGATTAAGAAAATACACATTTACTACTTATGGGTAAGAAAGGTTCTGTCTTGAAATGGCTTTTAAAGGTCTCATTCTCTGCTCTAAAGTCTAAAGTTTTGTTGTTTCTTTTAAAGACTAGCTATAGACTGCTGGGGAAATGATGCAAAGTAAAGTACAGAGAAGCGCCTCCTTCACAGACAGACACATAAAACCCCATCAGAAATAACTGAAACAAAGAAGAGTCTTACACCAAGCTACGGAGGTGAGAACACCAAGCTGAGAATCAAGAAATTCCTTGTTCTAGACTCTGCTCGACCACCGGTTTTTCACATAAAACCTGGACAAGTCACACCACCTCACTGGACCTCAATTTCCTTACTGGAAATCTAAGACTGAAATCTCAAAAATCCCCTTCAGGTCAAAGATGATTCTGAATCCCAAACTCTCCTAGGCTTCCATGATAACTTCTTCCAAGCTACCAAATCCCTTGCTGGTCCACTCCAAGCCTCCTTCGACGGATTCCACTCTCTCCCTCTGTCCTTATACAAGGTAACCTCCCAGGGTTCTATGCCTCTTCTGTTGCCCTCAGCAGATTGCTATTCTCTCTCAGCAATCCCCTCCACTTCTACATTTTCAACTACCACCAATACACCGAGTTCCTGGAGGGTTTTAGTCTCCCTGTAACACCTAGAACAATCCTGGGCACAGATGCAGCATGTAATACATTTTGCTGAATAGATAAGTCCATAAGTCTGTGAGAATATGGCAGCTTATTAACTCTGCAAAAACAATAAGCAAATTTTAGCCAAAAGAAAAAAACATGCAAACGAAATGCTAAAACAACAGTGAAAGAAAAGCTAGTATCTAAAACAACCATAAGGAATTCCCTGGCGGTCCAGTGGTAAGGACTTGGCGCATTCATTGCTATGGCCCTGGGTTCAATCCCTGGTTGGGGAACTAAGATCCCACAAGCCATGGGCAAGACAAAAAAAAAAAAAAAAGATAAAACAACCACAGAAATGGATATCCACCACAATTTTAAATCTCAAGCAAATTTAAATGACCAAAAGAAATAATAAGGGAGGAAAGAAAGGTAGGGAGGGAAGGTAAACAAGGATAAAGAAATAATTAGGGGGACTTCCCTGGTGGCGCAGTGGTTAGAATCCACCTGCCAATGCAGGGTACACGGTCGAGCCCTGGTCCGGGAGGATCCCACATGCCGCGGAGCAACTAAGCCCATGAGCCACAACTACTGAGCCTGAGCTCTAGAGCCCAAAAGCCACAACTACTGAGCCCACGTGCCACAACTACAGTAACCTGTGCGCCTAGAGCCCGTGCTCCACAACAAAAGAAGCCATGACAATGAGAAGCCCACGCGCCGCAATGAAGAGTAGCCCCTGCTCACCGCAACGAGAGAAAGCCTGCACTCAAGAACAAAGACCCAACACAGCCAAAAACAAATAAATTAATTAACTCATATATATATATATATATATATATATAAAGAATATTGCTAAGCAAAATGTTAAAAAAAAAGAAAGAATTAGGAACAATGGAAAACAAAATTCAGTTTGTTATTATTACAGAAAATCAAGAGACCAGAATGACAGAAATATTATAAAACAAAGCAAGGAACCAGGAAAAGAATGACTACTTAATAAACAGTTAGCAGATTATCACAATGACAACTAATGCACCAAGATCCACCCCCTATACCAGACATAGCAATCTGCTCCAAAGAAATAACAAAGAACAAAGCACTTATAAATTTATTTAAAAAACACTACAAGAAACTTTAACCAATTTACTCTAGCATTTTTTTAGGGTAAGGACCTGGTGGTAAATTTATGACCACAACAGAAGTAAAAAATATGATAAATAAACCCAATTCTAACAGCAAGATAAGCTTTGGTTTTTTTTAACCACTAAGTTTTTTTTTTATTGAAGTATAGTTGATTTACAGTGTTGTGTAAGTTTCAGGTGTACAGCAAAGTGATATACTTATAGATATATATGTATTCTTTTTAAAAATATGGAACGCTTCACGAATTTGTGTGTCATCTTTGTGCAGGGGCCATGCTAATCTTCTCTGTATCGTTCCAATTTTACTGCATGTGCTGCCACAACGAGCACAACCACTAAGTATTTTAAAAATAGATATATCAGAGTCCTATTGGCAAACTGATTGTGGTGATGGTTGTACAACTCTACGAATATACTCAATTATAAATAATTATAATAATAAAATAAATAAAATCTTACCGGCAGACACAGGACATTTAAACATTGCTAGCAACTTTCTAAAATGACTTAAAAAATTCTCAAAGAATTCTAGCAATATGCAAAAGGTTGTAAATTTTCCAAGTACCTTGGATGAAGTAGTCCAGTTATGAGGTTTTAATGCACAGAAATAACTGTCCCCGTAAGGTCCACCCCTCCACTTGTGTACTCTAATCCCTCTCTTTTACTCAATGACACAGCTCTAAGACTCCTCCCATCTCTTCTAAGTGTTAATGTTACCGTCTCTATGGAATTCTTCTCACTGGCATATAAACATGTTATACCTCCCATCTTCAAAACAACAACAAAGCTCTCTTAACCCCACATAAGCCATTCCATTTCTACATACCCTTTCATAGAACAACCTGTCAATATAGTAGTCTACATTCCCTGCCTCCAAATCCTCCTCTACCATTCTCTCTTGACTCCATTCTCATCACATTTTCTCCCCTGAAATCACCACTGACTTTTTTTTCCCTCACACCCTGCACCAAAACCTATCAGCACTACGTTGAAAATCTGACCGTAATCCAACTGATTCTCATCACTTCCACAACCCTCACTCTGGTCTAAGCCACCACCAACTCTTGCCTGGATTCCTGCAAGAACCTCCAAATTGGTGTCTCTACCTCTGCCCTTACCATATAGCATAGTCTCAAAAGATTGATTCTTTCAAAAGTAAATCAGATCAATATAGAAAGTAGCACAGAGAGAATAAGGAACTTGACTAAAGTTGCACAGACAAGTTGTGGCAAAACTGGGATTCACATCCAGGCTCAGTGTGTCCTTTGAACTTGAGAAAACACACTGGCACAAAGACCTGACTGTTCCCAAGATTTCTGATTCACAAATCTTAAAACAAGTTCAGATCACAAAATGTCACAAGATAAAATACTGAGAATATTGAGAAAAAGATAAGAATATTGATATAAAGGAAGTTATGACTACTTAAAGAAAAAGAAAATGTTGCCTGTTTAAAAAAAAAAAAAAGAAAGAAATCAGATCAAAAACCTCTGTACAAACCCTGCAATGGCTTCCCATGGTAGCCAGATTACACGTGGTCATGGACTCAGAATGGCAGCCAATATCCTGTAAGGCTTATGAGGCCCCAGGACAGCTGCTTCTCCTGTTCCACCTCACTCTGCTCCAGCCACACCGTAGGAGTGCGTTAGCCACAGGGCTTTTACCTGAGTGCTCTTCCTGGAAACAGCTGCATGGCTGCCTCCTTCACTTCCTTCAGGCTCCTGCTCAATGTCACCTTATATACAGAGGCCTTTCATGACCACTCTTGGGAAATAACATGTCCCTCCAACTCCTCTTTCTTATCCTCCCCATTGTTCTACACTGCACTTATCACAATCTGGCACCCTGCTGTTTACTTGTTCAGTAGTACAGAAGCACCATAAAGTCAGTTGCTTTTTTTTTTTATTTTTTGCTACTGTGATCCCAGCACCTAGAACATTACTTGGCACATATTAGGCACTTAATAAATATTTGCTGAATGGGCAAATAATGGGGGGAAAAAAAAGGATGACCTACAAATTTGTATCAATGCTACTTTAAGGGGAAAAAAGGTAAAAAACAAACCAAATGCCAAACAGTATTGAATGCCTAAACACACTATTTAAACATACAGCACAGGGCTTCCCTGGTGGTGCAGTGGTTAAGAATCCACCTGCCAATGCAGGAGACACAAGTTCGAGCCCTGGCCCTGGAAGATTCCATATGCTGCGGAGCAACTAAGCCCGTGCGCCACAACTACTGAGCCCACGTGCCACAACTACTGAAGCCTGTGTGCCTAGAGCCCATGCTCTGCAACAAGAGAAGCCACGACAATGAGAAGCCCACACACCACAACGAAAAGTAGTCCCCGCTCACTGCAAAACCCACGTGAGAAAACCCACGCACAGCAACGAAGACCCAACACAGCCAAAAATAAATAAATAAATAAATTTATTAAAAATAAATAAAAATAAATAAACATACAGCACAAATCCATGGTAATCAACACATGAGACAGTCCATATATGATAGTAACACAGAGAAATATATATGAAATTAGGACAGCCCTCCCATATATTTATAAACTGAAGATTTTATTAAAAAACTATACCTACATCCAAAAATTATAAATTTTACTATAGTGAAAATAGAATTTTCTATTCACTAGATTATTTTTTTTGTCCAAGAATTATACTCAGGACTGTAACTTATAAAGTAAGCAAACAAAAAGGCTAGTCATAACTTGACCTCTAAAAAGCTTTAATTCAACATCTTGAATAAGATCCTGGTCTAAAGATATGAACACCATATAAACAAAATGGGTTTCTTACAGAGAGAGCTGCATCTGAGGGAAGTCAGTTGAAGTATGTTTATGCATGAAATCTCCAGCCCATTTAGAAAATGAAGGAAGATACTCCTCTACTTCTTGTTTTATTTCATCTTGATTCAGATTTAGGCGGTACCTACCAAAGTAAGAGATATTAAATATGAAAGCTTAAATATGAAAAAAGTAAACAAGGAAAAAAACATTCAAATAAGCAACCCAAGTGCCCATCAACTAATGAACGGATAAATAAAATTTGATATATACAATGGAATATTATTCAGCCTTGGAAAGGAAGGAAATTCTGATACTTGCTACAACATAAATGAACCTTGAGGACATTAGACTAAATAAGCCAACAACAAAAGGACAAATACTGCATGACCGCTTACGTGAGGTACCTAGAATAGTCAAATTCATAGAGACAGAAAGAATGGTGACTGCCAGGGACCGAGGGAAGGGGGGAGTTGTTTAATGGATATAAAGTTTCAGTCTGGGAAGATAAAAAAAGTTCTGGAGGTGGAGGATGGTAATGTTTGCACAACAATGTCAATGTACTTAATGCCACTTAACTGTACCCTTAAAAGTGGTTAAGATTGTGATTTTTAATGCTATGTGTATTTTACCACACACAAAAAATCCAAATAACAGTGACATGACATCAAATTTCAGATCTGCTCCAACTCCTATCATCTCAGGTCTAATAGGTCCCAGCTACACTTTTGTGATAAAAAAGAAACCGTAGAAGATGTTGCTCCTGAAACCCAGCAATGGAAAGTAGAAAAGTAAAAGAGGAAAAAAGACTGTAGGAACAGAAAAGTCACATCAGCCTTACCGAATTAAAGGACAATTTATAGGAATGTTAACTTCTTAAGTCAGAAGTCAGCAAAGACTACCAGAATCTAGTCTCAGTTTTTCAGGGTGCCCATAAGGTCAAAACTATGTCATAATAATACTACAACATTATTTGCCTTTTTTGCTCTTGTTTTCTCATGAGTACACAGTGGAGATTTCTGAGTCCACATACACACATACAATATAGCAATATAGAGAATGAAGAAGCAGATATAAGAAACCAGATGTCTTTTTTTTTAATTGGAGTATAGTTGATTTACAATGTTGTGTTAGTCTCAGGTGTACAGCAAAGTGAATCAGTTACACGTTTACATATATCCACTCTTTCTAGATTCTTTTCCCATATAGGCCATTACAGAGTATTGAGGAGAGCTCCCTGTGCTATATAGTAGGTCCTTATTAGTTATCTATTTTATATATACAGGTGTCAATATGTATTAAGTCATAAAATTAAAACATCTGCAAAAATGTAAAACAATGCCACTTGTATCATTACGTTTTTTTTCAGAAACAGTTATTTTTCATTAGACTGTTATTTATATTAACATGGAATGGATTGTTATTGTTATTTTCAAATTAACCAATAAACATTTTAAAACTGTCTCAGTTTTCATTTCTAGTACAGTAATTATCTATAGATATAACCCACATAAACAAAATCTCCTCAGGGTCCTCAATAATTTTTTTAGTGTAACATGGTCCTGAGACCAAAAAATTTTGAAACCTGCTGTCCCCTTCCCAGGATAGTTCTCCCAGCTCCTTCTGCATGTTTAAGCATCACAATCTTAATAACTACTCTGGGGTGTTAAGAGCACACGTGTTTCTGTCAGATCACACCTAGGTTTGAATCCTAACTCTTTATTAGATGTGTAACTTTGGGCGATTCACTGTTAGCTGAGCCTCAGTTTCTTCATCTGTAAGGTGAGTTGATAACTACCACACAGTTAGTTTGATGATTAAATAAAACAGCCTACGTAAAGTATTACTACTTGGCTTATGATAAGAACTCAATAAGGTATGAAGATAATAACAGTGAATACTCATATAATGCTGACTCTAGGCCAGGTACTATTCTAGGTGCTTAACATGAACACTTTCAACCCTCATTATATCTCTATGAGATACTATTATTGTCACCCCACTTTAGAGCCAAGGAAACTGAAGCTCAGAAGTTACTTCCAAAGGACACACAGCTCTAGCTTGGGAACCTAAGTTCTTAACCCCTATGCTCCCTTCTACACTGTGTTTTAATAATTTACTGCCATAATTTTCTCCCTGCAGGCCTGAGTTCACCTGAGTACTGGTATAGCCTCCAACAGTCTGCAAACTCCTTTCAAAAAACACAACTTACCATTTTTCTCTCCTTCTGAAGATAGCACAATATTCAATAACATATTCATCAAAATCTGAGACTCCAAAACGCTACAAATTTACCATATAATAACTCTGTAACATTTCTAATACCAAATTTAATAAGCTCTTACTTTCCTAGGTTTCTGCTACCTCTGGCTTACCAGAACTAAGAAAGCAGAGCCCTACCAGTCCTCTGGGAGAGCCAGTTCAGCAGGGAAGACAAAATTAGCAATCCTAGCTCTGCCAAGATTGCTTGTCCTGACCACAAAAGCAACTTCAGGTTGAAGGCAAAGCTGAAGAATCTCAAACCAGGGAGCAATTACTGACACCAAAGTGCCCCGAATGACCTACAGAAACACAATCAGTCCACATAAGGCAAAGGGTGTTTGTCTGAAAAAGGCTGTTTGAAATCTGGGAAACTTAGAGTGGATGAAAGATGATATAGGTGAGGACGTGGGGGAAACAAGGACCCATATATTGCCTATAGAAATGCAAAATGAATTCTGCAATATACACACATATTAAATCATTAAGTTGTATACCTTAAACTAATACAATGTTATATGTCAATGATATCTCAACGAAACTGGAAAACAATGAATGGAAGAAAGAAACAGGACAATGTCTACATAGAGCAATTTGACAATATATATCAAAACTTTAAATGTACCCAGACCGGATCCTGTCCTGGAGGGAAAAAAATGCTATGAAGAACATTACTGGACAAAACTGAAATGTGCACAGTAGATCAGACACAAGTATTATAACAATGTTAAATTTCCTGAAGTTGATAACTGTTCTGTG
Organism: Tursiops truncatus; assembly: GCF_011762595.2. Lineage (NCBI taxonomy): Eukaryota > Metazoa > Chordata > Mammalia > Artiodactyla > Delphinidae > Tursiops > Tursiops truncatus. Next base: position 63,070,081 of record NC_047049.1, on the reverse strand, counting down.
GTTACATAAGAGAAAATCCTTATTCTTAGGAAATACACATTTAAGTATTTAAAGGTCAAAATAACACATATACAGCTTAATCTCAAGCGGTTTAGAAAAACACACACAGCAGGTAAATCTGAGTAAACAGTGTATGGATGTTCTTTGTACTACTCTTGCAACTTTTCTCTAAATTTAAAATTATTTTCAAATAAAAAGATTTGTTAACAAAAAGATACACCCCTATGTTCACAGCAGCACTACTCACAATAGCCAAGACATGAAAACAACCTAAATGTCCATCGACAGATGAATGGATAAAGACGTGGTACATATATACAATGGAATACTACTCAGCCATAAAAAAGAATGAAATAATGCCATTTGCGGCAACATGGATGCAACTAGAGATTATCATTCTAAGAGAGGTAAATGAGAACGAGAAAGAAAAATGCCATATGATATCGCTTATACGTGGAATCTAAATCATGACATAAATGAACCTATCTACGAAACAGAAACAAAGTCACAGACATAGAGAATAGACTTGTGGTTGCCAAGGGGAGCTGGTTGGGGGAAGGATGGAGTGGGAGGTTGACGTAAGCTCTTATAAAATGGATAAACAGGGCTTCCCTGGTGGCGCAGTGGTTGAGAGTCCGCCTGCCGATGCAGGGGACACGGATTCGTGCCCCAGTCTGGGAGGATCCCACATGCCGCCGAACGGCTGGGCCCGTGAGCCATGGCCGCTGAGCCTGCGCGTCCGGAGCCTGTGCTCCACAACGGGAGAGGCCACAGCAGTGAGAGGCCCGCGTACCGCAAAAAAAAAAAAAAAAAAAAAAAGGATAAACAACAAGGTCCAACTGTGATAAATCATATATTCGATATCCTGTGATAAACCATAATGGAAAAGGATATAAATATAAATATATATATATATGTATAACTGAGTCACTCTGCTATACAGCAGAAAATAATACAACACTGTAAATCAACTATGCTTCAATAAAAATTTTTTTTAAAAAGATTTTTTAAATGTTTAAATGTAAATATCCTCTGGTCCAACAATTCCACTTCTAAGTATTGAGCCCAGATATATGCCTGCACAGCTATTAAAATTAAAATGTACAAAGGTATTTATTATAGTGTTGCTAATAAAAGCAAAGACTGAAATGCCAGGGGCTCTTAAATAAATTACTGTACATCCATACAATGAAACATTTTGCCACTCTTAATTAAAAATGAGATAGCTCAATCAGTACTAATATGGAATAATCACCAAGTTTTTTTTTTTTGGCCACGCTGCCCGACCTATAGAATCTTAATTCATTGACCAGGGATTGAACCCGAGTCCATAGCAGTGAAAGCACTGAATCCTAACCACTGGACCGCCAGGGAACTCCCAAGATTTAATATTTATATACAATAATGTGTATGGTATGCTACCATTTATATAACAAATAATATATAAACATAAATAATCACACACACAATCACATGTAAATATTTGAAATCTCTGTGGAAGGACATACAAGAAACTGATAACAGAAGTTGCCTCTGGAGCTCGGTAGTGACTGACCAGGGATGCAGGGGTAGAAAGGACTTACTATCATTGTACACCCTCTTGTACTATTACAACAACACATGCTGTATGTGAATTTATAAGCTATTTAGAAATAATAATTTACTATTAAAAAAAAAAACCTGCACAACTGGGTAATCTTTTTCGTAAATAACCTTCGCAAACCATCCTGGAACCATTCTTCACTGTCACCATCTCCTTAGGCAGATCCTTCCTAGTGTTTTACTTTTTACAGACCAGGACTCTTCTAAGTTTCCAAACCAGTCCACACTGGTTATTTAAAGTCTTCTGCATTTGAATTCTGCCTTTTTAATTTCGAGCCAAATCACCGCAAAATGACATGTAACCACCTGTTCTTTCCTGAGGCTATAGAGATACTTAAGGTTTGGCATCTTCAAGCCTAGACTTTTATAGATATAATGAGAGGACAGAGCATGAACAGGTAAAAACCTGTTCTAAGATCTGTAATAAAGTAGAAGGGCCTATGAGAGAGGGCAGGAAAGAACTTTGGATCTGTTATTTTTAGGCTCTGGGAATTTTAAAAAGTATCCTTTGGAACAGGGTTGGGCAAGATTCATGAGAGAATTAGTATTTTCATAACTGAAATGAAACGTATTTCCCCTTAATGACTTAGGATATAATGATAAAAAAAATAATAATGCAGCAAAATGGGTGGAGAGAGATTACCATACTAAGTGAAGTCAGAGAAAGACAACTATCATATGGTATCACTTATATGTGGAATCTAAATATGATAGAAATGAACTTATTTAGAAAACAGAGACTCACAAACATAGAAAACAAACTTATGACTACCAAAGGGGAAGGGGGGGCAGGGGGGGTGGGGATAAATTAGAAGTTTGGATTTAGCAGATACAAACTACTATATATAAAATAGATAAACAAGGTCCTACTGTACAGCACAGGGAACTCTATTCAATATCCTGTAATAAACCATAATGGAAAATATGAAAAAGAATATATAGGGACTTCCCTGGTGGCTCAGTGGTTAAGAATCCGCCTGCCAATGCAGGGGACACAGGTTCCAGCCCTGGTCTGGGAAGATCCCACATGCCACAGAGCAACTAAGCCCGTGTGCCACAACTACTGAGCCTGTACTCTAGAGCCCGCGAGCCACAACTACTGAGCCCACGTGCCACAACTACTGAAGCCTGCGTGCCTAGAGCCCCCGCTCGCTGCAACTAGAGAAAGCTCAGGTGCAGCAAGGAAGACCCAACGCAGCCAAAAATAAAAATTAATTAGTTAATTAATTTTTTTAAAAAAAAGAATATATATGGGGGCTTCCCTGGTGGCGCAGTGGTTGAGAGTCCACCTGCCGATGCAGGGGACACAGGTTCGTGCCCCGGTCCGGGAAGATCCCACATGCCGCAGAGCGGCTGGGCCCATGAGCCATGGCCGCTGAGCCTGCGCGTCCGGAGCCTGTGCTCCGCAACGGGAGAGGCCACAACAGTGAGAGGCCCACATACCGAAAAAAAAAAAGAATATATATGTATGTATATGTATAAATAACTGCATCACTTTGCTATACACCAGAAACTAACACAACGTTGTAAATCAACTATACTTCAAAAAACATATATATATATAATTCAGTGATACCCAAGGATCTGCTAAGAATACATTCCTGACACAACACTGTAAAGCAACTATACTCCAATAAAAATTAATTAAAGGGACTTCCCTGGTGGTCCAGTGGTTAAGACTCTGTGCTTCCACTGCGGGGGGCATGGGTTCGATCCCTGGTCAGGGAACTAAGTTTCCTCAAGCCGCGCTGTGCGGCCAAAAAAACCAAAACCAAAAAAAACAAAATTCTGATCTTCATAGTTCTTATATTTTTTAAAAAGTTTTTCCTTTCCTGGGCTTCCCTGGTGGAGCAGTGGTTGGGAGTCCTCCTGCCAATGCAGGGGGCACGGGTTCGTGCCCCGGTCTGGGAGGATCCCGCGTGCTGCGGAGCGGCTGGGCCCGTGGGCCATGGCCCTGTGCTCTGCGATGGAAGAGGCCGCAGCGGTGAGAGGCCCGCGTACCGCAAAAAAAAAAAAAAAGTTTCTCCTTTCCTATACAGTAATGAAGCTATCAGCTCTCCTAATGACTATGAAGGTACCTTTCTCCCACATCTTAGAAACCAGATAAGACTGTTAGATATTAATGAAAAATAACAGATGCTGAGGGCATAAGAGACATTCCATTACATAACATGCACAAGGTTTAATACAAGGACATGAATTCTGAGCAAGGCTGCTCAAAATCCTTGTTTTCTTTCATACTTATATTCACGTTGGGTTCTGGACTGATCAGGTTACCTGATACCTGAATACCTGTGGTGGTTTAAAATATGTCCACAAATCCTTTGACACCCCGTTCAAAAGATGGCACCTAATTCCCCTACCGTTAAGGGAGAGCTAGACTTAGTAATGAGTACTTAATAAAAAAAGCAGAAGTGACATCATAGCAATCAGAGACTAGGTTATAAAAGGCACTGTGGCTTCCTGCTCTCTTTCTTGGACCCTTCAATCTGAAGGAAGCAGATTGTGTCCCAGGACATATCAGCCAGCCCCCTAGAGAAGCCCATATGGCAAGAAACTGAGGCCTCCTGCCAACAGCCAGCTAGGAAATGAGTCCTCCCCACAACAGACGTGTGAGTGAGTCATCACGGAAGCAGATGCTCCTGCCCGGTCATGCCTTCAGATGCAGCTCACATTGGAGACCCTGAGCCTGAGCCACCCAGCTGAACTACTTCCAAATTCCTGACTGACAAAAACTATGAGATAACAGGTTAGATGTTTGTCATTTTAAGGCACTAAGTTTTGATGTGTTTTGTTTCAGGGCAATGATCCATACAATACACAACAGATCCTGGTTAGGGTGTGACAAAAAATTTTTTTAATTTGAAAACCAAAGTGGCAACTAAAGCAATAAGTAGAACTCTTAAGCAAAAACTTTATTATAGCTATTCATATTCTGAAAGCCATGCTGTGTGTGGTTGTAACCAAGTGACAACTTCTCTGTGCTTCCATTTCTTCCTTTATAACAGGTTGCTATCAGATTATATAAGATAGCTAAAAAGCACTTAACACAGTGCCTGACATAGGGCAGGGTTCTAAAATGTTTTTAAGACAGTAGATTGTATGTCATTAGTAAATAAGTGTAGAATTATGGAACACATTTTTCTCATTTACACAGTGAAATGTAGAATTATATCTGGGAAAAGTAGGTTTGTATCAACTAGTCTGGAAAGCAAAATCACCACTAATAAAAAAATTTCTGTGAAAAAAAGATGGACTGCAGTAGGAGTCAAGAAAGAAATAGAGAATATGCCAATCCCTCTGCAGGTAGCCACTCATAAAACGCCAATGACTAGCCATTTGTGGGTTTACATACATTATCTCCATTGTCACAAAAAGTCTGCCAAACAGGTATTATCACCCTTTCCAGAATCTTTCAGTAACTAGTTCAATCATAAAATTGGCAAAGCTAGAATTTGAAAGGAGGTTCATCTGACTCCCAGCCCCATACAATTTTCAGGATGTCACACTGTTTCTAGAAGTAAAACAAAAAGTTCACACTCTCTGAGTGCAGCTGTGGAGTCTATTATGCATATAGAGAATATTTAGGTATTTTTAGCCAAAGAATTCCTGTTCTGCAATTTCAGAAGCTCTTCGCAGAATTGCAGTGGGATACTACAGCCCTGAAATCTGCATTCTAGTATTATACTGATTTATATTTAATAGTCTAATAGCCAAAAACCTTATAGATGCTAGGAAAGAAGTTATATAGCAAAACTGTATCTATAGTTCCTCTCGTAACTACTTACATTTCCTTCAGATGCCTTATTTCTTGAACAGTTTGAAAAGCAAGTTCTTGTAGCTTTCCTGGGGCAAAACTATCACTTATTGCTTTTTGAAATACTTCATGGAGAATGGTACCAATCAGCATTTGGCGTGTGGCTGGATCAGAGCTCTACCAAAAAAACACAAAAATCATACAAATATCTTATTTCACAACGTATCAACAGATGTGATCGTACATTTATTACCTAACCTATTGAACCACCATAACCAAAGTACACTGGTGAGACAAATGCCAAAATATGAAACAATTTATTTTTCTGGTGAGTGAAATTATAGGTGACTTTCACTTTCTTCAATTTAGAATTACCTGAATTATTTTACAAGTTATTATTTTCAAATCAGTATATTTCCATTTTGAAAAAAATTAAAATAACTTATATGAAAAAGTTCAATGTGGTCTCAAATATTTAACATATTCATCTCTAATTTCACTTTATAATGAACCCACATACAAAAGTCAATAAACGCATAGATCATAAAGTCATGTGAGTAAAATACTCAAAACATGAAACAAACTTACAGCAGAGATTTTTTTTTTTGGCTGCCCCACACACCTGTGGGATCTTAGTTCCCCAACCAGGGACTGAACCCAGGCCCCAGCAGTTAAAGCACTGAGTCCTAACCACTGGACTGCCAGGGAACTCTCTACAGAGATTTTTTTTTTTCAAATTTATTTTTTTTAATTTATTTATCTATTTTTGGCTGTGTCGGGTCTTCGTTGCTGCGCGTGGGCTTTCCCTAGTTGAGGCGAGCGGGGGCTACTCTTCGTTGTGGTACATGCGCTCCTCATTGCGGAGGCTTCTCTTGTTGCAGAGCACGGGCTCCAGGTGCACAGGCTTCAGAAGCTGTGGCTCGCGGGCTCTAGAGCGCAGGCTCAGTAGTTGTGATGCACGGGCTTAGTTGCTCCGCAGCATGTGGGATCCGCTCGGACCAGGGCTCGAACCCGTGTCCCTTGCATTGGCAGGTGGATTCTTAACCCCTGTGCCACCAGGGAAGTCCCCAGCAGAGATTTTTGACAAACTCTCGCCACTCAAACAGAAACAGTAGTTTTCAATTAACTCTTTTATTAGCCTGGACCATCCCCTTGAAACTATCAAAAAAAAAAAGAAAAAGTCCACAAGACACCCATCAGGAATTTTAAAAATTAATTTACAGGGAACTCTCTGTACTATTTTTGTAAGTTCTATGTGAGTCTAAAATTATTTCAAAATAAGGTTTTTAAAATATTAATATTCAGGTCTGCTTTATAATACGTGGTTAAAAGAGAAGTTAATAGTATCCCTACAATTGAAGAAAAAAGCTGATTTTTTTAAAAAAACTATAAATAAGTGATAACTAAGATGATTAGAAAATCTACTTGGGTATTTTTCCTTCTTTTATTCTTCTTGCTTAGCTGCATTTTTTTTTTTTTTTTTTTTTGGCTGCATTGGGTCTTCATTGCTATGCACGGGATTTCTCTAGTTGCAGTGAGAGGGGGCTACTCTTCATTGTGGTGAGCAGGCTTCTCATTGCGGTGGCTTCTCTTGTTGTGGAGCACGGGCTCTAGACCACTGTCCCCTGCATTGGCAGGCAGATTCCTAATCACTGCGCCACCAGGGAAGCCCTTAGCTGTATTTTTTGGTTTTCTACAGACATAGAGACTAATTGTATAATTAAAAGAATACCCTGGGAGGAAGAGGAAACTTAACAAATAAAACTCACGTTCTTCAAAAATAAATGGCATTGGGAATTCCCTGGCGGTCCAGTGGTTAGGACTCCGTGCTCTCACTGCTGAGGGCCTGGGTTCAATCCCTTGTCAGAGAACTAAGATCCCATAAGCCGTGCAGTGCAACCAAAAAATAAAAAAGAAATGGCATTGAAACAAAGGGAGTGGGTGTAAGGCAGAATTTAGATTAAAAGAAACTATGAGACATATCAACCAAACATAATATTGTTTGGATATTGATGCTAACAAACGAACTGAATAAAAAAAAATTTGATAAAAGACATTAGAGGTAAAACTATTAGATTAATTTAAGGAATTACTGTTCATTTTATTGTGTATGATAAAGATACTGTGTTTATATATATTTTTAAATCCTCAGCTTTCATTTAGTTGCAAAATAATACAATGTCTGGGAACAGCAACATGGGTACATGGGAGTTTATTATAATCATCTCTTTGCATATGTTTGAAACTTTCCATAATAATGTTTTTAAAAGAGACTCTCACATTTACTTTTAGTTCACTGGGAATCACATGAAGCCAAGTTTGGAAATGCCCAGATATATTAAATTAAAATTTTTATCACTGAAATTTATATTATTATTAGAACTAATTATTTGACAAAATGTTGAATAAGATTCAAAGGATCTTAGGGCACCTGGCCTTGAATCCCAACACTGCCACTTACTAGCTACAGTAACTTTGGGCAAGTCACTTAACTTCCTGATTTTCCCAATCAGTAAAATGCAGCTGATTAATACCATCTACTTCACAGGATTGTTGGGAGGATTAAGTAAGAGTGTAAAAGTGGTCTGTGAACTCTTAAGACCCTGTGGAAACACTGGCTGTTAATATTGTTCACCTTAAATGTTTCACTCAGGACAGCTCTTCTCATGCATCGAATACTACTGGCTATGCTTGTGCCAGAAATCAGCATGTCTGGATACAGAATCAAATATCCAAAATCTTCATCTATTATCCAAGTATCGGATATGCAGTCTCCCTCTAAATGAATGATGTCCCCTGGCTCTACTGGTACAGAGCACCTGAAAATAAAGCAAAATTAAAGTATACATATTTTAGATTCCTACATTTAAACATATTAAGGAGGCTTCAAAAATAACTGGAGGAAAAAAATAAAATAACTGGAGGGACCTCTCTGGTGGACCAGTGGTTAAGACTCCGTGCTCCCAATGCAGGGGGCCCGGGTTCGATTCCTGGTCAGGGAACTAGATCCCGCATACCGCAACTAAGAGCCCGCACACAGCAACGAACATCCCACGTGCCGCAACTAAGACCCAGCGCAGCCAAATAAATAAATATTTTTTAAAAATAAACAAATAACTGGATATCTTATATAAAGAAATAAGTATTTCTAAATTTCTGGGTCTTGCATTATCTACTGCAAAAGCTATCAAATTATTAACAGTGTATAGCTTCAATTATGGATGAGGTTGTTCTAATAATAGTTCTCTCATTCTTAAGACTTATACCTACAGCTTCTATAAGCCTTGAGGCATGAAGCCGAACACAATGTACCAAGAACAAAATCATATTTATCGAGTTCAAACCATCCAACTTGCAGCCTAGACAGAGTTAGACCTCCACCTTCTCTGCATCTCCCCTTCACCCCTCACATACCACACACTGCTTGAGAAGCAACAGCTAGAGTCTAAGGATGTTCTCTGCGGTACACAGGCCTCTCACTGTTGTGGCCTCTCCTGTTGCAGAGCACAGGCTCCGGACACGCAGGCTCAGTGGCCATGGCTCACGGGCCCAGCCGCTCCGCGGCATGTGGGATCTTCCCGGACCGGGGCACGAACCTGTGTCCCCTGCATCGGCAGGCAGACTCTCAACCACTGTGCCACCAGGGAAGCCCTAAGGATGTTCTTATGCTGTGATTAGTTTTCCTCTTAGTGAGAACTAAATGAGGTTTAAGCTGCAGTCCCAGAAAGCACTGGGAAATAGGAAGTAGTGATTTAATAAATCCCCTTGTACTTGATTTTCAAATGACAATAAAAGTTTTGGAATAAGGGACTTGAGATGCTAGTGTAATAGGCACAATCCTTATGCAAAATTAATTCAGGTTCATATCTACTCTCTTTATTAACAATTAAATTATTGCAACAGCCACACAAGCCCATGTGATAGTTTGTAAGACAGCACCCTTAAGACTCTGCCAGAAGAACGCCCAAAGTCACACAAAAATTACCAGTCATTCCTAAGGATACACAGTTCTTTACATTCTAGCGACTGCGAAGCAGTGATGATTAGGTGCTTTTCATGGTTTCCTTCTTCATTCTGTACAATATTGACTGCTAACACCAGGTACCGGTTATCCATTCCTCGGCTCAGAACTGCTTTAGAAAAGGAAGCTTCCACCTTCTTCTTCTGAAATCTAAAGCGTACACATACAAAACTACTGTAACACAAGCATTAAATAAGAAGCCATCCAATCTCTTTTATCTACAAACCAACCTTCTAGTTTTCTAGGTTTGTTTCTTCCAGTAAGCTTATCACAAGACCATTGGCTAAAAGAGGTAAAGAGAGAGAGCAAGGGCATAGCAGAATTCCTATTATAAAAACTTCCCAGAAGCAATGCCATTTAAAACATACTTATGACATGGATTTTTCCAAATATAAGCTCTATGAGGAGCTCTTTGGGACATCTATGATTATGAGGACGAATGGTAAATTGAAAAATATTAGACACAAATTCCTACCACTGGTGCAAACCTTCCCAAAGTACAAGTGAAAGGAAATGTCTAGGACACTATCTTTTTGTAAATAAAAGATGTTTGTTATGGAAAAATATAGTGTGGGTGGTTTGCTGGAAGTCCTACTGTGAGCTTCATTATTATATTAATCTTTCAATTAGGAGAGTACTTAGAAATCACCTAGTCCAACCTACTATTTAATGCAGGAAATCATTCTATAAAACCTCATTGGGGATCAACTAGCCTATGCTTTGTAGAGAAAGCAAGATTAATACCTGTCATCTTAACCATTCCTTCATAGAGTAACTCAGAAATGTCTTATTTATAATGGGCAAGTCGATTTCACAATTCTTTTATCCACTGATCCTAGCCGCCTGAAAACTGCAAAATACTCTAATCTCTCCTCTAGAAAACATTAATTCCCTCTTAAATCTTTCCAGTTTGACTGCAGTCTTTATCAGTGACAGTCCAAAGTCATTATCTCTCCAGTTATTACCCTAAAACTTTACCCTAAAACTGTCTTTGTCACCCAACCTTTGTAACCCACCTAGGTTATATTCCTCATTCACCTACCCACGTAGCCTCAGGCCATGAATTTCCCAAGGTCAGCTGGGACGCTTTAAGGATCTCCCAAAAGGTACTGCTGATCACAACTCAAAGCGCAAAGCTCCGTCGACAATAATTAGCCTCAATATCATTACTACTGACAATTCTACACTATGCTTGCGGGTCAATTTCCCCGACCATTTAAGCCGCTCTGAGGGTACAGATTTCTCCCTGGGATAACTTTCTCCAATTAAACATGAAGAAAAGCGTCTAGCAGTTGCAATTTCGCTTCATGAAGACATTTAAGTTGGCTAGGACTCCCCAAATTCAGGAAAGTGGTGATATCAAGATTAAGAATGAACTGCTGGGTGAGGGAGAATATTCAAGCCCTGGCCCGGGCTTGGCCCCAAAGAGAACCCTGGGAAACAGACCCCAGTTCCGGAGGCTCGTCGGGCGCCCCGGGACTTGAGCCTGGTTACTCTGTCCCAGCCCCGGTCCGCGGAGGCGCGGGTACGGCCTTTCCCGCTCCCTGCTTTTCAAATCTCCCGCTTTGTTCCCAGAACCTCCCCCCGCTCCGCTCACAGCTCCGCCGGCTGCGCAGCGTTATCTCCGAAACTCTTCTCCATTAGCAGCTCCAGTTCGTCCACCTGTTCCATCCCGACCGCAGAGACCTCAAACTGCCGCCAGGTGAATTCAGGGGAACCCGGAGCAACACACGGGGGGAAAAGGACCGCGAGACCGCGTGGAGCCGCGCGCATGCGCCGACCAGCCGAGGTCCCAAGTGACCTGCGCGGGCAATTCCTACGGCGCCCTGCGCGTGAGGCGCTTTTGCTCCTTTGCCTTAGAGTTTGGAAAACAGGGAGTCTTCGTAATCTGGCCCAGACTAAATGCTCCGGCTCCTCTGTCTCTCTCTGTCTCTCCCCCTCCCCCTTCCCCTCCCTCCCTCTCTCTCGACACGCCGACCCATGTCCGACACACGCACTTAGTATGAACAAAACTGCAGTTGCCCAAACCAAGGCGTCCCTTGTTAGCTTACGGAATTTTTCACTCTTTGGCAAACAACCTCTCCTCCTTTTTTTCTGGCTCAACTGAGAAAATGGAAGCTGTCAGGAAAGAACTTCCTCATCATGCCATGACTAAATCTACAAAACCACTAATATCTCCTCCCCATTTTATAACCTCTTTCCACTTCTTTTCAGCAGTGGACAGAGCGTTCCTCCTATCAATGGGCAATCCCTCTACTTCTACTTGGGATCCCAAGGCCTCTTACATTCTCAAGGGCATTACTTCTTCTGTTATTCCCTCATTCTCTACTATCCTCAATCTGGCCCTCATTATTGGATCACTCCCTGGTTTGTAATGCTTCCCAGTATCTCTCATCTTGAAATGATGTTACCTTGATGGAACCTTTTCTCTCTTGGCCACCCTCCTGAGGAAAACTTCTTTAAAGAATTTTTTTCAAGGCTATATCCAATTTCAACTCCTATTCGCTGCCGCAACTAAACATGCAGCAACGAAGATCCCGCATGTGGCAACTAAGACCCGGAGCAGGCAAAATAAATAAATAAATAAATATTTTTTAAAATACAGAAATGTGTAAAATCACTTCCTAAGGGTTTCACCCAACTTAAAATAATCTTTATCAAAAGTTATCTTTCACATTCATGTTTATTCATATAAAATTATGAAGAAGTTATGATCAACTTCCTGGAAAAACAAGAATGGAAAATCCTTGCCTGTAGTAGTTACAGATTTTGTACCTGTGATGCCATAATCAACTGGTTTTCTTCCAACATCGCAGGCCCTCCTCAATCTCCTTTACTGTCTCTTCATTTTTCTGCCCAATCTCTAAATGTTGAAAGTCCTCAGAATTCAGTTCTGAAAATTTTATTTGTCTACTAGCTCCCTAGGTTATTTCAACCATCTTCATGGCTTTATTTATTTTTATAAACTTATTTATTTTTGGCTGTGTTGGGTCTTCGTTGCTGTGCGCGGGCTTTCTCTAGTTGCGGTGAGCGGGGGCTACTCTTTGTTGCGGTGCACGGGCTTCTCATTGCGGTGGCTTCTCCTGTTGCGGAGCACGGGCTCTAGGCGTGTGAGCTCAGTAGTTGTGGCTCACGGACTCTAGAGCGCAGGCTCAGTAGTTGTGGCGCACGGGCTTAGTTGCTCCGCAGCATGTGGGATCTTCCCGGACCAGGGCTCGAACCCGTGTCCCCTGCACTGGCAGGCGAATTCTCCACCACTGCGCCACCAGGGAAGCCCCATTGTCATCGCTTTAAATACCATCTCTATCCTGCCAATTCTCAAATTCATATTTACAGGCAAAGCTTTTCCTCCAAATTCAAGAGTCCAACTGCCTGCTTGACATCTCCACTTGGAGGGAAGGGGGAAACTTCTTTAACATGGCCAAAATGGAAAAATAAAAATTTTTTTTTTGGCCGCGAGGCTTGCAGGGATCTTAGTTCCCCAAACCCAGGCCTCCTGCAGTGGAAGTGCAGAGGCCTAAACACTGGACTTCCAGGGAATTCCCTAAAATAGAACTTTATATTTCCCCAACAAACCTATTATTCTTCTCAGTAATAGCACTAACCACCTAGCAGATAAGGCCAGAAACCCAGAAATCATCCTTGATTCCTTTCTGTTACTACCCACATCCAATCCATAGGCAGACCCATAGATTCTGCCTCTAAAATGATCTAAATCTCTTCATTCCTTTCCATTTCCACTGTCACTACCTAATCATTATCTCTCACATGTGCGTCCATTCTTCTCTCCCTGCAATTTATTCTTTTCCCTTTCCTAATATTTTATCATAAAAACTTTCAAATGTACAGAAAAGTTAAAAGAATTATATCATGGGGCTTCCCTGGTGGCGCAGTGGTTGAGAGTCCACCTGCCGATGCAGGGGACGCGGGTTCATGCCCCGGTCCGGGAAGATCCCACATGCCGCGGAGCGGCTGGGCCCGTGAGCCGCGGCCGCTGAGCTTGCGCGTCCGGAGCCTGTGCTCCGCAACGGGAGAGGCCACAATAGTGAGAGGGCTGCGTACCGCAAAAAAAAAAAAAAGAATTATATCATGAACACCATATACCTATCACCTAAATTTTACAATTAACATTTGCTATCTTTAGCAAATGTTATCATTCATTATCACAATGTATATCTATCTATCCATCCATGAATTCAAGTGTTTCTTTTTAAATGCATTTCAAAATAGCAGACATCAGTGCATTTCACCCCTGAACACTTTAGCATGCACATCATTAGCTAGAGTTCAATATTTTGTCTGTGGTACTTTAAATGTTTTATGTAAATTTCATATGTGAATTGTAGAATTTACAATAAAATGAAATGCACAAATCTTGTGTGTACCATTTGATGAATTTTGACAAATGTGTTTGACACCAATGCTTATTAAGATACAGAATGTTATCATCACCCCCAGAAAGTTCTCTCATACCTCTTCCCAGGCAATTCCCACATCCATCCCTACTGGAAACCCAACCACTAAACTGATTTTTTTTCACCAGAGATCTGATTTGTCTATTCTACAAGTTCATATAATGAAAATCACATGGTATGTACTATTTTGTATCTGGCTTCTTTTACTCAGTATAATGTTTTTGAGATTCATCCATTTTGTTACATAAACCAGCAGTTTGTTCCTTTTTATTGCTGAATAGTAGTCTACTTCGTCAGTCTCCAGTTGACAAACACCTAGATTATTTACGGTATTTTGCTATCTTGAATAAAGTGGCTACAAATATTCTTGTATACATTTTTTCATGGATGTGTCCTTCTGTTTCTCTTGAGTAAATACCTTGGTGTGATATTTCTGGGCCATGGGTAGGTTTATATTTAGGTTTAACATAAGAAACTGACAGACCTTTATGCAAGTGGTTGTAACATTTTACACTATAGCTGACGATGTTTCAGAATTCCAGTTTCTGCATATACTTGACAATATTTGATGCTATCAGTCTTTTCAGTCTTAATTTGCACATCCCCATCACTAATGAAATTTTATCATGTGCTCAGTCATTTGTATATCCTCCTTTGTAAATGTCTGTTCAGATCCTTTGCCCAGGGACTTCCCTGGTGGTCCAGTGGTGAAGAATCCGCCTTGCAATGCAGGGGATGCGGGTTTGATTCCCGGTTAGGGAACTAAGATCCCACATGCCGCAGGGCAACTAAGCCCACGCGCTGCAACTACTGAGCTCGCGCACCTCAACTAGAGCCCACGCGCCACAAACTACAGAGCCCACGCGCCCTGGAGCCCGCGCCACAACTAGAGTGAGAAAACCCACACACCACAACTAAAGAGAAGCCAGAGCACCACAACGAAGAGTCCACGTGCCACAAGGAAAGATCCCGCGTACCTCCACGAAGATCCTGCGTGCCGCAACTAAGACCCGACACAGCCAAAAATAAATAAAATAAATAAATAATAAATAGGGCTTCCCTGGTGGCGCAGTGGTTGAGGATCCACCTGCCAATGCAGGGGACACGGATTCGAGCCCTGGTCCGGGAAGATCCCACATGCCGCAGAGCAACTAAGCCCGTGCACCACAACTACTGAGCCTGCGCTCTACAGCCCGTGAGCCACAACTGCTGAAGCCCACGCGCCTGGAGCCCATGCTCCGCAAGAGGAGAAGCCACCACAATGAGAAGCCCGCGTACCGCAATGAACAGTAGCCCCTGCTCGCAGCAACTACAGAAAGCCCGAGCACAGCAACAAAAACCTAACGCAGCCAAAAATAAATAAATAAAATAAATTTTAAAATAATAATAATAAATAAATCTTTTTAAAAAATCCTTTGCCCATTTTTTTCTTAACTGCATTGTCCTTTTATTACTGAGTTACAAAAAAAATTTTTTTTCTTTTTTGGCTGTGCCAAACAGCGTGGGATCTTAGGTCCCCGACCAGGGATTGAACTCAGGACCTAAGCAGTGAGGGCTCGAAGTCCTAACCACTGGACCACAGGGAATTCCCCGGAAATCCTTTATATAATTCTTAATAAAAGACTTGTCAGATAGGTTCTGTGAGTATTTTCTCCCCATCTGTCGCTTGCCTATTCATTTTCTTAACAAGATTGTAACCCAGCAGGACCCTATGGGCCTTCCCCAAATCCTCTGCTTTAGCTCCTCTCTGAAGTCCCTAGATAATAGTATCTGATACACATTTCCTGAGTAGTTCTATAGACGTGAAAACCCCCCACCAAATGGAAGATGTTTGGTTTTTTTTTTTTGGCCACACCATGCAGCTTGTGGGATCTCAGTTCCCCGACCAGGGATTGAACCTGGGCCACAGTAGGGAAAGCCGGGCATCCTAACCACTAGACCACCAGGGAACTCCCTGGAAGGTGCTAACTACTTGATGATCATGAACACATAGCCCCCAGGCCTGAGGGAGCCTGATTGATGATGTTAACCCCTGTGACACACCCTGTTACCTCACAAGCTGATCACATACCTTGCGACCCCACCCCCTCACCTGGCAAGGCAGGGAGAAGCAAGAGGGAAGAGATATGGGAACATATGTATATGTATAACTGATTCACTTTGTTATAAAGCAGAAACTAACACACAATTGTAAAGCAATTATACTTCAGTAAAGATGTAAAAAAAAAACCTTTGCTGAAACCCTTCGGGGAGTTTGGGGATTTTAGAGCATGAGCCCTCCATCCTTCTTGTACTGGCGCCTTATAGTAAATGCTGCACTTTCCTTCACCACAACCCAGTGTCAGTAGCTTTACTGCAGTGGTGAGCAGACCCAAGTTTGGTTCGGTAACAAGATCTTTAGATATGAGTAAATTGTAATATTTATGAAGTCTAATTTATCCATTTTTCTTCTGTGCTTTTCGCTTTCTGTGACCTGTGGAATCCTTGCCAACCCCTAGGAAGTAGAGATATTCTTTGTTTTCTTCTTGAAGTTTATTGTTTTATTTTTCATTTAGGTTTATGATCCATCTAAAATTAATTTTTGTGTGTGGTATGAGGTAGAGAATGAGTCGTGTTCCCAACCATGTGCATATCCAGTTTTTCCAGTAGCACCTGTACAAAAGACTACCCTTCCCCCATGGTATTGCTTTGGCACCTTGTTAAAAAAAATCAAATGACTATGTAAGTATAGGTCCATTTCGGCTCTCTATTCTGTTTTTTTGTTGTTGTTTTTTTTTTTTTTTTTTTTTTTTTTGCGGTCGCGGGCCTCTCACTGTTGTGGCCTCTCCCGTTGCGGAGCACAGGCTCCGGACGCGCAGGCTCAGCGGCCATGGCTCACGGGCCTAGCTGCTCCGCGGCATGTGGGATCTTCCCGGACCGGGGCACGAACCCGTGTCCCCAGCATCGGCAGGTGGACTCTCAACCACTGAGCCACCAGGGAAGCCCCTATTCTGTTCTTTTGATGTTTGTGACTCCTTATGCCAGTATCACATTGTCATGATTACTACAGCTTTACAGTAAGTCATACAGACAGGTGCTGTATGTCTTTGTTCTTTTTAAAGATTGCTTTGGGTATTCTAGGTCCTTCACATTTCTATATAAATTTTAGAATCAGGTTGTGAATTTCTACAAAGAGCCTGTTGAAATTATGATTGAGATTACATTAGATCTAAAAATCAATTTGAGAAGTATTGATTTCTTTAAAATATAGAGACTTCTAATACATTAACCTGGTTTATCTCTCCATTTATATAGATTTTCTTTAATGTCTCTCGGCAACATTTTGTAATTGTCAGTGTAAAGCTATTGCATATATTTTGTTAAATTTAAGTATATATATTTTTATAAGTTTTTTTAAAATTTATTTATTTACTTTTTTTTTGGCTGTGTTGGGTCTTCGTTGCGGTGCGCGGGCTTCTCATCGTGGTGGCTTCTCTTGTTGCGGAGCACAGGCTCTAGGCACGCGGGCTTCAGTAGTTGTGGCTCACAGGCTCTAGAGCACAGGCTCAGTAGTTGTGGCAGACAGGCTTAGTTGCTCCGCGGCATGTGGGATCTTCCCAGACTAGGGCTCGAACCTGTGTCCCCTGCATTGGCAGGCGGATTCTTAACCACTGCAGCACCAGGGAAGCCCTAAGTGTATTTTTTTATGCTATTTTAAATGAAATTGTTTTTTAATTGCTTCCTGCTAGTATATAAAAATACAATCCTTAAAGTTTACCTTAGGACTTTCCTGGTGGTCCAGTGGTTAAGATTCCACACTTCCAATGCAGGGGGCACAAGTTTGATCCCTAGTCAGGGAACTAGGATCCCACATGGCGCATGGTGCGGCCAAAAAAATAAGATAGATAAAATTTACCTTATATCCTGAGACTTTGCCAGTAGTTGTTTTGTAGATTCATTAAGACTTTCTATGTAAATAATCATGTCATCTACAAACAGAGGCAGTTTTACTTCTTCCTTTCTGATCTTTATGCTTTTTATTTCACTTTCTTAAGTTCACTGGTTAAATAGAAGTTCTGACACTGGGCATCCTTGACTTCTACTGATCTCAGGGGGAAAGCATTCAATATTTCACTATTAAATATGATGCTTAGCTGTAGGTTTTTCATGAATATTTCCTATGGTTATCTAATCTATGTAAAAAACAAACCTCCAAAACTTAGTGTCTTTAAACAACAATCTTTTTTAAAATTAATTTATATATTTTTGTGGCATGTGGGATCTTAGTTCCCGAACCAGTGATCAAACCTGCGCCCCCTGCAGTGGAAGCAAGCCCTAACCACTGGACCGTCAGGGAAGTCCCCAACAATCATTTTTTTAGCTTATGAATTTTCATTTTGGGCAGGGCTCTCTGAGGAAAGCTTTTCTCTGTCCATGAAGCATCAGCTGGAAGCTGGAGGATCCACTTTGAAGATGGCTTACTCAAATGGCTGGCAAGTTGAGGCTGGCTGACAGTTTCTCTACAGGGGCTGCCTGGCTTCCTCACAGCATGTCGTGAGGATTCCAAGAGCAAGCATTCCAAAAGACCAGATGGAAGCTGTTTCAGCTTTATGACATAACTTCAGAAGTAACACAGCATCACTTCCACTGTAGACACAAGCCCACTCAACCAGATGTAAGGGGAGGGAATGGTCTCTACCTCTTGATGGGATGAGTGTCAATGACACGAGAAGAACATGTGAGATGAGATGTATGGTTG
This sequence comes from Tursiops truncatus, assembly GCF_011762595.2. NCBI lineage: Eukaryota > Metazoa > Chordata > Mammalia > Artiodactyla > Delphinidae > Tursiops > Tursiops truncatus. The sequence continues at coordinate 63,051,548 of NC_047049.1, read as the reverse complement.
GAAAATTAATCTGACAAAATGCTCTATCAGATTGAGGAAGGTCTACCCTAATGTGATTAATTTTTATAATGTATCAATTTTGAATTTTGCCAAGTGCTTTTTCTGTACTTTTGAAGTGCAGAAATTGAAGAATCATGTGTTTTTCTCCTTTATTCTGTGATTACAGGAAATTACACTATTGACTTAAGATTGTGAAACAACTTGGCACTCCTAGGATAAACCCAATTTCGTCACGATACAATAAACTTTTTATGTATTGCTGGATTTGATTTGCTAATATGCTGTTAAAGATTTTTCCATCTTTGTTCCTGAAGGATACTGGTTGGTAATTTTATTTTTCTGTAACAACTTGGTCAGGTTTGGGCATCAAGGTTATAGTGGCATCATAAAAGTGCTGTCTTCTAATTTCTGAAAGTTTGTATAAAATTATTTCTTTCTTAGATGTCCAAGAGAATTCACAATCTGAGCCTGGAGTTTTCTTTGTGGAAGGATTTTTGATAAATTCAGTTTCTTTAATTGGTTATGCAGATTTTGTTTCACCTACATCAGTTTTGGTTGTGATTTTCAAAGCCTCTGTCCATTTCATCTAAGTCATCAAATTCCTTAGCAAAGAGTTATTTAGAAATCCCGTATTATCTTTTTAACATCCATAGGAGCCATAGTAATGTCATCTTTTTCATTATTTTTTTTTTGGCCACGCCACATGGCTTGTGGGATCTTAGTTCCCCAGCCAGGGATTGAACCCGGGCCTTCGGCAATGAAAGCGTGGAGTCCTAACCACTGGACCACCAGGGAATTCCCCATTCTTGATATTGGTAATTTATGTTCCTTTTTAGTTATCAGTCTAGTTAAGGGGCTTACCAATTTTGTTGATCTCTTCAAAAAACCAATTTGGGGGTTTGTTATTTTCTCTATTATCTGTTTTTAATTTTGTTGATTTCTGTTGTTTTTTATTTTGTTGTTTTGTTTGTTTGTTTGTTTTGGCTGTGCCAGCATGTGGGATCTTAATTCCCCAACCGGGGATCGAACCCACACCCCCTGCATTGGAAGCACAGAGTCAACCACTGGACCACCAGGGAATTCCCTGATTTCTGTTTTAAGTGCATATAATTGTTGATAAAGCAGTAATCTTTGTAAAAATATAATCAGGCAATTTTATTCCCCTACTGAAAACCTTCAAGGCTTCCCATTGCATTTAGAATAAAAGACAAAATCATTACTACATCCTATAGAGCCCTAAATACATTGATCTGCCCTTTGTCTACTTCTCCAATCTATTTATTGCTACTCCCTCGCTCAGGGAGCTTCATTCACACAGGGCTTAGATCCACCACTTATTGTGTGAACCTGGGCAAGTTACTTGATATCCCTGGGTCTCAATTATCCCAACTGTAAAAAAGGAATATTTAATAGTACCTATCTTATAGTACTGTTATAGAGTTAAGGCATCAAATAACGATATCTGACATACTTGTATAGCAACTGTATACTTAAACACTTATGTCAATTCTCTGAATATCAGACAGTGTTACAAACTAGAAATGAATGACAAATAATAAGTCATGTATATTTCCTGGCAATAATAAGTCATATATATTTCCTGTTCCATTCCTTATTTTAAGCACTTTTGATGCCTTCGTCTACTTCTCCAACCTATTTATTGCTACTTCCTCTCTCAGGGAGCTTCAATGACACTGGGCTTCTGACAATTCCTGTGTCAAACTAAACTTTTTCCTGTTTCAGAGTTTTTGTACTGTGCTGTTCCCTTCATCTGGGCCATTCTTCCCCCACAGCTCTTTGCACGACTACTTCCTTTTCATGTGTAGGATTAAGGTTAAGCACATCAAAGAAACTTTTCCCTGACCATTCTAAAGTAGCACTCTGATCCTTACACCCAACAATTATTCTCTATCATGTAATCTATTTACTTCCTTAATAAGCACTTTCCAGTAATTTCCTGGTAGTCTCAGGGTTAGGACTCTGTGCTTTCACTGTCGAGGGCCCTGCATACAATCCCTATTCAGGGAACTAAGATCCCGCAAGCCACTTGCTGGGGGGGAGGGGGGCCAGGGGGGGCAAAAAAATTTTCTAAAGCACTTTCCAACATCTATAATCATTCTATTAATTGGTTTGTATTTATTACATATTAGAGCTTTATGTGAATAGGAAGGATACTACTGTGTTGAAGTATAGCATCATGGCTAGTAGACTACGCTGTAGGCTGAATCTTAGATCCACCACTTATTGTGTGAACCTGGGCAAGTTACTTGATATCCCTGGGTCTCAATTATCCCAACTGTAAAAAAGGAATATTTAATAGTGCCTATCTTATAGTACTGTTATAGAGTTAAGGCATCAAAAGTGCTTAAAATAAGGAATGGAACATAGTAAATACTCAGGAAATATACATGACTTATTATTTGTCATTGATTTCTAGTTTGTAACAATGTCTAATATTCAAAGAATTGATGTAAGTGTTTAAGTATACAGTTGCTATACAAGTATGTCAGATATCATTGGCCCAACTCTGCAAGGCAACGCATACTCATATAATATAGGTATTATTATTCGCCATTCATCCTGGCTCAAATTAGCAACAAGACATTTCTGTGAAGAAAAAACAAATAACTTTCTTTCTAAATTGCTCTTTCCCTAAACTATTTGCGCCTCGTTTCTCTCTACTAGAACATTTTCTCCAAAAACAGGAACCAAACCTTCCTTCTGCCCATCAGTAAACATCACTGAGCAACTATTATGATGCCATACCCTGTGCTCCTTAAAGGGGATGAAGGTATGACTCTGCCCATGAAGGAACCAATGGGAGGACACGTAAACATGCAGTAACCAAAAAGTATGGTACATACCCTGTTAGAGAAATACCCAGTGATAGATGCTATTGGGAATCCAAATCAGACTGCAAGTACAGTTAACAGACCTCTCAAGGTATGCCCCCATAATGCTGATATAATCCGTGGCACACAATGGGTGCTGCATAAATGGATGTTGAGTAATCTGGAGGAAAATGTTGTAAGATATTATTATATATACCCACTAACCTTTTCATCTCCACACAGACCACCATTAAGAGCTAGGAATGGTACCTCACTCATCAGTCCCTAAACAAAATCACTGCCCCATTCTATAAATCAGAGGGCTGTACCCAATAAAAGGCAAGGAAAGTATTACAATGGAGATCAAAACAGAAACAGTCAATATTCAAATTGAAGATAATCTGTCAAGATTCACTTTGCGTTATCAATCTGAAATAAATCAGATAAAAATACAGTCATTATTTTAAGTATTCTTCCATTATGTTTAATATTTGTGCTTCAATAATGTAAATAGTTAAAAGAGAGGAATAACTGTTGAAATATGAAAATTTATTTTTAATAACCTATGTATTCTGTAACAGACATAGAATGCAAATTTTTATTTAAAAAAATATTTGCAGTCCTCTTTTGTTAACATAACTGAGATACTTATTTTATAAATTTAAATTATCTTGAGATTTGATAGCAGTATTTAGCTACAGTGTAGCCAAGAAATGAAAATATACAAAATAGTTTTAGGAACACATGTATTTTTACCTGTGGGTACACTTATAAATCATACAAAGATACACACTTATTTTAAAATAAAGACTTTGAAAATGAAACCAGTTCATAAAATTTTTACCAAGTTATGACAAGAAATCTTTTATGCAAAAAAATAAAAATTGAAGCAGAAATAACACTTTCAATTTAGTTTTCTAATGTCTTAAAAATCACATCAATTCTACAAATTGCTGTTTCTGAGGACAGAACTATAACTGTTCCCCTCCCATTTTTGTCATGCTTATAATAAAACATAAAAACTACTCTAAACATAATAACTGGAATTCTTACATTTTAAACCATTTTAATATAAATGATAGCAATTCAGATCATGTTTTACATTTCTACTTAAGTTTATATTGCACTAAAATTATTTTACGTGGAAGAACTAGTTGCTGTGTCATAACATAATACTTGGAAACATTCTTTGACATTCACATCTATATTAATGGATATTTCACAGTCCACTTAAATAAATTTTCTAGTATACATCAAATCATCTAACAAAAACAAATCTATAATGCTAACTTGTTTTGAGAGCAAAGATATTCAGTATTTACTATTACTGCCTTTGGGAAATACACTGACTTTTAAAAACACATTTAAATCACTCAGAAACTGGGAATAACATTTGAGCAATACCTGAAAATTCTTGACTTACTGATGAGTCTCTACATGGTTACTTTTTGAATACAACATTTATCAAAACATGAAGAGAAAAAGTGTTTGTCCTTTTATCCAGTGGAGCAGAATTATGAGAAGAGAAATATTAAGAATACTTCAATACTGGCTTCTATGTTTTATATAACTTAAAATTTCAGCTCTCATCATTCTGCTGCAATATAACCAAGACTGTTAATAATAATAATAACAATAACAGCAACCAACACTAGAGTCTTTGAAAATCATGATTACAATTAAAAGCTTGGAATAGCATGATAAAACTAATGGCAACCTTTTGAATCCCATTTTAAGTTAGTTCTATCCAAATAATACTTTAAAATGGTTTCAAATAACCTTACTGATTAGCCAGCATCAGCTTAGGATTTTTTTGCAATGTTCTAAGATATAACTTTTGGCATAAAAGTATAGTAAGCACTTTTGATTTGTGATGAATAGAAAAATCAAGTACTAACATACCAGTGGTTCCTGTGACAGGGTAAATATCCCCCTTCAAGTAATGTTCTCCCCAAATTAAATTAACATTTTATTTTTCCCTCTGAGAGTTTATTAAGGAAAAGAAATAACGATATTTTTTAATTGAGGTGAAAAAACTGCTTCATAAGTTCATATGTTGTAAAAGCCACTGCCTGAGAAGGAACGCAGCGAATGTAATTAAGAGATAAACCACGATATAATCCTTTTCGAATTCCATGGTGTCCATAGACATACTTCATAGTCTCCCGCATGGTACTGAAAGAGAATGGTTAAATGATGACACCTTTACGCCCAGTCATGAAGAGACAATTTCAGGATCCATAATAGCATTTTTAAAAGAAGCTAAAAATGCCATCTTGAGTAGCTTTTGGAAGGCAAGTGTTAAAAGGAAGCCGGCGCACTGCAATGAAGAGTAGCCCCTGCTCGCCACAACTAGAGAAAGCCCGTGCACAGTAACAAAGAGCCAACGCAGCCAAAAATAAATTAATTAATTTTTTTAAAAAAACCAAGCTAAAAATTCATAATAAAAGAGCAATTCATTCCAAACAAGTACAAGCATTATGCATAGAATTCCGGGGCTCATTAATACAATATATTTTGTTTGCATTATGTCTGTGACATTTACTAGCAACACTATTTCAGAATAATATTTGAAATATTGATGTAGTCTTTTTAAAGGATATATGAGCAGTTGCCCTTTAAACTCTCAAGTTTCTGCTCAAGTTCTATGCTACTAAAGCTTGAAGGACTATCTTCCAGATTTCATCAATAAAGACTTTTTTGTTTCAGTGTTCTTTCCTTTCAAACCAACATTTTGGGCTTTGTCTTTCTCTTTCAATATGCAATGTAGACTGAAATATTCAAAAAATCTTTTGGGTGAATGAAGGCAATTCATGGTCCTGAATAAACATTCTGCTCTTCCCCTGAGGAACAACACATCACCAATCAAACAGAATGATTCGAAATCTCTACAGATTATAGAAAACTCTAGAGCTGTGCTATGCAATAGTGGTAGCCACTAGCCACATGTGGCTACTGAGTACATGAAATGTGGCAAGTCCTAAATTGAGATGTGCTGTGAGTGTAAAATACACCCTGGATTTCAAACACTTAGTGTTTTTTTTTAAAAGGATGTAAAATACTGAAATGTTGAAGTGATAAATTTTAAATATATTGGTTTAAATAAAATATTTTAAAACAATTTCATGTTTCTTTTTATACTTTTTTAATGTGGTTAGGTTACCAGAAAATTTTAAATTACATATGTGGCTCACATCATATTTCTATTTAACAGAGCTGCTCTAAAATTAAATTTGTTTTTGTTTTTTTTTTTGGCTGCAAGGCTTGTGGGATCTTAGTTCCCTGATCAGGGACCGAACCCTGGCCCCCACAGTGAAAGCACCGAGTCCTAACCACTGGACCACCAGGGAATTACCTAAAATGAACATTTTAACAGGAGGATTAGGACCTGATTAAATTCAGTTTACCAAAGAATATTATGGGATATAAAATGAAAGCTCTAGACTACTAGTGAGATCACAGTCCTATCTCCCTACTTACTATACACATTACATTTCCTAAAGAAATTGAACAATGACAAATGAAGAACTTACAGGCACTTTTCAAATTCTGGAAGAACAGTTCCTAACTGCATTCGCCGACGTGTTACATCAAATGGGTAGCTAAAAGAAGAAAAAGAAGGACTTAAAAATGATTTTTAGTTTTCTACTCAGCAATTATTGAATACAAAGCCCTATGTATGCTAGGAAATAATGTGTTCCTATTTTCTTACTGTTTTGTCTAATCTGGGAGTCAGGATATAGGCATATGAATAAAATCAAATAACAATACAGAGGTCTCCTTGCCTTTGCCTAAGTGGTTCCCTTGGGTTAAATGATTCTTCTCTTTCATCACCCATTATCAAGTTCTATTTATTCCCCCAAACCAAATTAAATGCCGCTTCCTGAGGAAATAGACTGGGTGCTTTCCATTGTTGTAACCCTAAGACAGGGTTTCTTAACTTTGGCACTATTGCCATTTTGGGTTGGAAAATTCTTAGTTGTGGGAGCTGTCCTGGGCATTGTAGGGTGTTTAGGTAAATCCCTGGCTTCTACCCACTAGATGCCAGTAGCACAACCCCAGTTGTAACAACGAAAAATGTCTCCAGACATTAATAAATGTCCACTAGAGACGAAACCACCCCAGTTAAGAACCACTACCCTAAGAGTATTCAGCAAGTGCCCCTGTATACAGTAGGCCAACAAAAAATTCTCCTTAAGGGCTAAAATTAACAATACAGATAATTGCTTATAGAGGATAGAGAAAATTCTATGTGAAAAGATTGCCTGATTCTGCAACTATGTATGGTGATGAATGTTAACCAGACTTAATATCAAATCATTATGTTATATACCAGAAACTAATATAATATTGTATATTAATTATACCTCAATTTAAAAAAAATTTTACAGATTGCCTAAAATGAAATATACAAAAGTAATCTCTTAGGAGTGGGACCCTAGGTGATTTTTTTTTTAAATTACTTTTTTGGGGCTAACGTTGACTGCTTATGTTAGGTCCTGTGCTAAGCAATTTATGTACATTATCTCATTCCATCTTTACAACTGTGTTAAGTAGGTACTGTTATCTCAATATTAAGATAAGAAAATTGAGTCTTAGGGCTTCCCTGGTGGCGCAGTGGTTGAGAATCTGCCTGCCAAGGGACACGGGTTCGAGCCCTGGTCTGGGAAGATCCCACATGCCGCGGAGCAACTGGGCCTGTGAGCCACAACTACTGAGACTGCGCATCTGGAGCCTGTGCTCCGCAACAAGAGAGGCCGAGATAGTGAGAGGCCCGCGCACCGCGATGAAGAGTGGCCCACGCTCGCCGCAACTAGAGAAAGCCCTCGCATAGAAACGAAGACCCAACACAGACAAAAATAAATATATAAATAAATTTATTTAAAAAAAGGAAAATTGAGTCTTAGAGACATTTGCCATGTCATAAAGCTGCTTTCTACTTCCCTATTCAAAGCTCTCGTTCATACACACATATATATATATACACACACATATGTATATATACATACATACATACATACATATAATATATACGTAAGTGATATATGACAAAAATAATTATATACTTTTATATACATTTAAATTTACTATGAAATAATTGTAATAAAAAAACCACCCGTGTACCAACCAAACAGCTTAAGAAATAACATTACTAACAGATGAAGAGCTCTATGCATCTAAGCAGCATCTCCATGAATTATCTTTTTTTTTTTGGCCCTGCTTCACGGCTTGCAGGATCTTATCTCCCCAACCAGGGATCCAACACATGTCCCCTGCAGTGAAAGTGCGGGGTCCTAACCACTGGGTCACCAGGGAATTCCCCTCCATGAATTATCTTTTTTAAAATTTTTAAAATATTTATTTATTTTTGGCTGTGTTGGGTCTTCGTTGCTGCACGCAGGCTTTCTCTGTTGCGGCGAGTGGGGGCTACTCTTCGTTGTGGTATGCGTGCTTCTCATTGTGGTGGCTTCTCTTGCTGTGGAGCATGGGCTCTAGGCGTGCGGGCTTCAGTGATTGTGGCACATGGGCTCAGTAGTTGTGGCACACGGGCTTAGTTGCTCTGCAGTATGTGGGATCTTTCCGGACCAGGGCTCGAACCCGTGTCCCCTGCCTTGGCAGGCGGATTCTTAACCACTGCGCCACCAGTTAAGTCCTGAATTATCTTTTAATGGGAGGTGGAGATAGGAAAAACCTTTATGGGGAATAAAGGGACCAAAACCTCAACCTGAAGGATTCAGTTTCCAAGCAGGAAAAGATGTGTCCGGGTAGAAAGAATTGATTAATAAAGAGAAAGTAAGAAGACAAAGTACAAGGATCAGAACTAGGGAAATAACAATGGGAAAGAAAGAAAATAACATTCTAGGTAATGTTTTTAAGCAAAAAAATGACAAAAATACTTGGATATGTACAATGTGAAAAATGATCTCAAGGTATTATCAGGACTAGAAGATTAATGGTGATCGATAACAAATAGGAAAGTTGGGGGCCGAGGACAGACATGGAAAAAAAGACAAGAAAGCAGTATATGAATTACAGAGCTTGAACTGAGGACAGAAGTCCAGGTATAAACATCCAAGAGCTTGCTAGAGAAGTAATGAGTCAGCAATGAAGATTTAAATAGAATTAGTTATCTGTACAGAGGTGACCATTGAAACAATAAAGATAGATGAGCTATTCTGGATGTTTACGGGAAGAGCAGAGGACCAAAGTCTGGCTAGGCCTTAAAAAAATCAGCACAGATAGGTAGGAGGAGGAAGACATGAATCAGCAAGATACCTGAAAAGGGAAAGTTGCCGCAACTAAGAGTTCGCATGTCACAACTAAAGATCCAGTGCAGCCAAATAAATAAATAAATAAATAATTTTTAAAAAAAGAGTCAGTGGGTGTAGAATATAGCTTATGAAGTAAGTGGAAAAGAGAAGACAGATTTTAAAGATCTAAACTGGAAGTAAATAATAAAGAAAAGGGGCAGTAAAACCAAGAAGAGAATCAGAATAGCTAAAGGTGATCATGTCTCCGCAAATGAACAAGGTTCCGCAGCCATGTTTCTAAAAGTAAACTACACACCTTTTTTTTTTTTTAATATTTAGTTATTTATTTGGCTGTGTCAGGTCTTAGTTGTGGCATGCGGGATCACTCTTGCCACGTGCGGGATCTTTTAGATGTGGCCTTCGGGATCTTTAGTTGCGGCATGTGAACTCTTAGTTGCGGCATGTGGGATCTAGTTCCCTGACCAGGGATTGAACCCGGGCCCCCTGAATTGGGAGCGCGGAGTCTTAGGCACTGGACCGCCAGGGAAGTCCCTATACCTTTTTTCCTTTACTTTCAGTCTAGTACGATCTGCTCCCACACACAAGCATACTGAATCTGCCTTCACAAAAGTAACCTTCATTGCGAAATCCGATGAATACCTTACTTTTCAGTACTTATCTTACTTTGAGTTTTCTTTTTCCATTGGATACTCTTTTTTGAGCCTTTGTGACACTACGATTTCCTGTTGTCTTCCTGTTTTTCAGGATACTCCTCAGTCACAGAGAGCTTCCCTTCTTCCTGTTCCTGAAAAGTTCCTGCTTCTTAGTATTCCAGCTCTTTTTTAATCTCATCTATCCAATCTCTCTTGGTCTACAGAAATTCTCTACAGCCAACTTTCCAATTACACTTTCCACCTAATTTATCTATGTCCCTAATACACTTATATTAATATAAAACTCCCTTGTATTGCTACTGTCTTAATAAGAGTATAGGCTTCTTGGGACTTCCCTGGTGGCACAGTGATTGAGAATCCTCCTGCCAATGCAGGGACACGGGTTCAAACCATGGTCCGGGAAGATCCCACATGCCGCAGAGCAACTAAGCCTGTGCACCACAACTACTGAAGCCTGCGAGCCTGGTGCCTGTGCTCCGCAACAAGAGAAGCAACCACAATGAGAAGCCCCCGCACTGCAACAAAGAGTAGCCCCGACTCGCTGCAACTAGAGAAAGCCTGCATGCAGCAACAAAGACCCAAGGCAGCCAAAAAAAAAAAAAAAAAAGAAAAGAGTATAGGCTTCTTGAGGCAATACTTTTGTTTTTCCTTCAGTGAAACTCCCAATGCCTAGCATACTGACTGGCACAAAGTAGGCCTTCAAGATTTAGTGCACGAGAAGTTGTACCTACACACATACACACACACACACACACACACACACAATAAATGGCTCAAATTTCAGAAAACTCATACAGGCAATTCATGAGGAAATATGGATGAAAACTATAGTGTTTCTTTCTAGCTTTCTTTTTCCTTTCTTTTAAAATCCACAGAAATTGAGTAGGTTCAAACTAATTTGGTCAATTTGGCACGAAGTTATTTATAATATGCTTAAAGTGCAGGCACACTGGAAAAAATGTATTAAATTAATATTTGTATTTTGCAAGGGATCCTGTGTCTTAATAATCTATTAGAAAAAATAAGACAACTAACCAATGCTAAAAATCAGTATTGGATAAATGTAATTTAACTTAATTAAGTTGATGAACAAACTTACGATATTGTCTGTGCTATTGCTCCAGCAACACCACCACAAAGTAAGTTTATGTGAGTTTTCAAAACTAAGACATTAGGATTGTCTGATGAAGGTCTGCCAAGAAGGGTAGGAGCATGGGAAAGCCCAACACTCTTTAAGGTACCAAAAGTAAAAAACGAAACACCTGAAAAACAAAATATAAATTCACCACAATGCTTAACAGAGATGTGAGCTGTGAGAAGACACCATTCTTACATAATAACCAATTAACTCAATTGGTTATTATCAACCAATTAACTCAAGGGACTAACTATGCATTTCCTGATTTCCAATGTTTGGCTTAATCTAAGACAAAAAGATTTAATTAATGTTTACAAATAACCTAAAGATAACAAAATTACCACCTATAAAAAATTATACGTTGGTTTTTCACACACTAACATAATGTTCAGTTCACTGAATAAAGGTAGTAGTTGAGTATAATGCCACCTTATACATGAATAGAATTGAACAGTTTTCCAAGGTTTTACATAAGTAAAAGTTAAATTAATGATTAGTAACCTTACGTAAACATATTTACAATAACAATGATGGTGATAATGTAAGGTAGAGGCAAGAAATTCAAAAGTGATAAAGCATTGTTATTTCAATTCAATGTCTAATGTTGTCTTCCAGGAAAAGTTATGACAATGAGAGACTCACCAGACACATGGAATCTAATGAATATTGAATTAAGTTATTGATAATGTGCAGTTGGTGCTGGCTGAATATTTACACGATTTTATAATAAAAGGATTAAAGTCATACATTAAAAAAATTAGCAGAACTCAAGTATACTTATCAACTAAATATTACTCAAGATATCTTGATATTTACTGAATTTTAAAAACATACTGTAAAAGATACTTGATTCTTAAGAACAAATAAGCACTAACAAAAATTCAGTCTAGGATAACACCTCAATATATGCATTTATCTTTGTATAAAATTCTTACGATCTTATAGTATTTTATAATGATGCTATACAACTTTAGAATATTCATATACTTTTTTTTAAAGAAGTGGTTTTTATTTTTTAATTTTTAATTTTAATTTTATTTATTTTCGGTTGCATTGGGTTTTCGTTGCTGCACGTGGGCCTTCTCTAGATGCAGCGAGTGGGGGCTACTCTTTGTTGCGGTGCACAGGCTTCTCATTGCAGTGGCTTCTCCTGTTGCAGAGCACGGGCTCTAGGCACGCGGGCCCCCAGCAGTTGTGGCACATGGGCTAAGTAGTTGCGGCTCGCGGGCTCTAGAGCACAGGCTCAGTAGTTGTGGTGCATGGGCTTAGCTGCTCCGCGGCGTGTGAGATCCTCCCAGAGCAGGGCTCAAACCCATGTCCCTTGCATTCGCAGGCGGATTCCCAACCACTGCGCCACTAGGGAAGTCCCCATACACTTTTATATATGGGAAATCTATTCTATAGACTTAAATACAGAAATTTTAACCACAGGAAAAGCTCACAACAAGGAAATTCATAGCAAATTAAACACAAGTAGAAAAAAAATAGAAATACCTTAATTATGCAGAATGGTATTCACTGAAATATGACACAATTAATAAAAATGTGAATACTATTCAGAAATATGAAAAACATTTGGGAAATGGGAAAAAATTAAGAAACAAAATTATATACATACTATAACTATGTAAAAAATGTATTTCAAAAACAAAACTGAAAACAAAAAAAATCAGAAAGAGAAAAAAATATAGTAAAAAAACTAAAGAGTTCTGATTCCAGCATAATGGCAGTCTAGGTATTCTGAGGGACTTTGTCATTGCAGAACAACTATATCCATTGCTGGGCTTACAAAAAGGAAGAGAAGGTTTCCAAGAATCCCTAGCAGCACCACCTTCCAAAAATATGATATGGGGCCCACTTGGGAATTGTGGCCCATGAGAGAGTTGGAGTGACTCTACATTTTGATGGCAATAGCAGCCAAGCCATTGAGACAGATCCTGCCACTGGGCTACAGAAGATGGAATCACTGGGTCAGAAACTCAGAGGTTAAGATCAAGTAATGGACTCATAATTAAAGACCGCTCAAAAGAAGCCACAAGAAATAAAACAAACAACAAACTAACTAACTAAATAAAGACCATCAAGCATAGGAGGAAGCAAATAAACTTATATATTTATAAAATATTGGGGGGGGGCTAAGGATTCAGAAAAATAAGCAAACAAGATAAGAAAGGAATAAAAAGAAACGTATAAAGAAAAACAGGGCTTCCCTGGTGGTGCAGTGGTTAAGAATCCGCCTGCCAATGCAGGGGACACGGGTTCGAGCCCTGGTCTTGGAAAATCTCACATGCTGCGGAGCAGCTAAGCCCGTGCGCCACAACTACTGAGCCTGCACTCTTGAGCCCATGAACCACAACTACTGAGCGTGCATGCCACAACTACTGAAGCCTGTGTGCCTAGAGCCCGAGCTCCGCAACAACAGAAGCCACCACAATGAGAAACCCGCACACCGCAAGGAAGAGTAGCCCCTGCTTGCCGCAACTAGAGAAAGCCTGTGTGCAGCAACGAAGGCCCAATGCAGCCAAAAATAAATAAATAAAACAAATAAATTTATTAAAAAGAATAAAAAAAAGAAAAACAAGTGGAAATCAATAGCAAGGTAAAGAAACAAGTCCAAATATATCAATAACCATTAAGTGTACTGTCAATTAAAAGATTTTACTGACCAGATTAAAGAAATACCCAGCTATATATATATAATGATTACAAAATAAATATCTAAAACAAAAACATGACAAAGTAGAAAATGAAAGGATGAAAAAAGATATCCCAGGCAAATATTAACTTGGATCTGGGCAAAAAAAATTATAAATGGGGGGAATTTGAAAAATGACAATATACTAGATGATATTAAGAAAGTTTCATAATGGTAAGACAAATACCATAAGATATCACTTATATGTGGAATCTAAAATATGACACAAATGAACCTATCTATGAAACAGAAACAGAATCATGAACATAGAGAACAGACTGGTGGTTGCCAAGGAAGAGGGGGCTGGGGGAGGGATGGAATGGGAGGTTGGGGTGAGCAGATGTAAGCTTTTATATATAGAATGGATAAACAACAAGGTCCTACTGTCTAGCACAGAGAACTGTATTCAGTATCCTATGATAAACCACAATGGAAAAGAATATATATATAAAAAAAAAGAATGTTGGGTTTCCCTAGTGGCGCAGTGGTTAAGGGTCCGCTTGCCAATGCAGGGGACACAGGTTCCAGCCCTGGTCTGGGAAGATCCCACATGCTGCGGAGCAACTAAGCCCATATGCCACAACTACTGAGCCTGCGTTCTAGAGCCCACGAGCCTCAACTACTGAAGCCCACGTGCCACAACTACTGAAGCCCACGCGCCTAGATCCCGTGCTCTGTAACAAGAGAAGCCATCGCAATGAGAAGCCCACACACCGCAACGAAGAGTAGCCCCTGCTCACTGCAACTAGAGAAAGCCCGCACGTAGCAATGAAGACCCAACGCAGCCAAAAATAAATAAATAAATTTATAAAATCAGTAACGAGCCAAAATGCCACGTATCATCACTTTTATTGACTACTGCACTGTAGGTCCTTAGCTGCTACAGTAAGATAAGATAAACATAAATAGACAAAGAAATAAGGATTTGAACAGAAGTAAGAAAAATGATGTTATTTGCACAGGATGTGATGGTCCACACAGAAAATCCAAAGCATTTACAAGTAGCATGGTAGCTGGCTATCATATCAACAAGTAGAATAATGGCTAGCTATAAAATCATATAAAAATTAAATTAAGCAATAAACTGAAAATGTAATTTTCTAAAAGACACAACAAAACTTATAAGATGTCTATGAATATATCTAACAAAAACGTCCAAGATCTGTATGCAATTTCATTCAGAATTCCAGCAAGGATTTTTGTGCAACATCAAAAAATGATTCTAAAATGCACATGGGGGCTTCCCTAGTGGCGCAGTGGTTGAGAGTCCGCCTGCCGATGCAGGGGACACGGGCTCGTTCCCCGGTCTGGGAAGATTCCACATGCCGCGGAGCGGCTGGGCCCGTGAGCCATGGCCGCTGAGCCTGCGCGTCCGGAGCCTGTGCTCCACAACGGAAGAGGCCACAACAGTGAGAGGCCCGCGTACCGCAAAAAAAAAAAAAAAAAAAAAAGAAAAACGACTTACTATAAAACTGCATTCTATTATTGTTTTAAGAAGTAGCACTACAGATCACTGGGGAAAGGAGAAATTAATCAGTGACTATTCTTAGGGAGGAAAAAAAGTAATTCTGGACAGATTAGGGGCTTAAATATAACATGCTAAACTTTAAAATTATTCCTACAAGAAAACGAAAAACGAAGATTTTGCCAAATTTAAAACATACCTGCATATGGAGCCATTCCTAATATAGTAGGCATCAAGCCTCTGTAAAATCCAAGGAAACCACCTTCCTTTTGAGTGAAGAAAAATTAGAAGTGAAATTACACTGGGCTTATTATGATAAATGCAAAAGAACAAAAGCATACATTATATAGGAAAAATTATTCTGGACCCACACTGAAACACATGTGTTTTCACAATTATGATTAGTATCAGTAATTATAAGTAAAACAATAACTATTCAAAACAATGACATTCAAAACATTTGCCTAAATATAAAAGGACATGTTATAGACAAGATAAGTAAAAATGAAATACCTTTGCATAAATTGTTTTGAATGCATGAATAATTCCCGTATAAGTATGTTCCCCTTTCACCTGGAATGCTAGGCGTACTCTAACCATATCAAGAGGGTAAGTACAGATAACTGCTGTCATACCTGAAAAGAAAGCAGAAACTTAAATGTATAAGAATCATATATTATGTGTATATATATATATATATATACCATTACTATCATTAGTAATGCTCTCAAATTATATAGTAATGACGAAAACCCAATGAAATCAAAGTAATATTACTGACAGAATTATATCATAATATTATCAGCTGAAAAACTTGTAAGTAAAAGGGTCAGTTTGTAAAATCTTTTCAAGTTCTTCCCATTGTGAAGTTATAATGTTAGCACCAAAATAGTACAGTATTAGTGGATCATGTTAGTATTTTTTAAATTCTATTACTTGTCTATTCACAGGTGAGACATCAGAAAAGAAAAACTGACTATCTCCAAAGCACTAGGCAGGATATTTGACTTTTTCCTTATTTTCTCTAATCCTAAAATGGAGAGATGCTTAACCTACCTAAGGAATTCTTTTAAAAATAAAATAAAGGCATTTTTTTAAAAAATTCAAAGCATGGTCACTATTTTCTTTTTAAAATTTAGGTAAGGGTAATTCCCTGGTGGTCCAGTGGTTAGGACTCCATGCTCTCACTGTCAAGGGCCTGGGTTCAATCCCTGGTCAGGGAACAAAGATCCTGCCAGCAGAGCAGCTAGACCAAAATAAAAAAACAAAACATACAGGAATTCGATAAATAAATAAATAAAATTTACATAAATTTGTTACTGACTAAACATAATAAAAATATAAATGTCCAAGGTCATAGGAACAATTTATTTTAGGAATAAAATCTCCTGATAAACAAATTTAGTATTAAGTTCTAGATTTTCATCAATATATGATTTCAAATTCCATAAAATATCCAGATGAATTTTTTTAAATATGTATTTATTTATTTGCTTATTTGTTTACTTATTTATTTATTTATGGCTGCGTTGGGTATTCCTTGCTGCACGGGGCTTTCTCCAGTTGCGGTGAGCGGGGGCTACTCTTCGTGGCGGTGCACGGGCTTCTCATTGCGCTGGCTTCTTTTTTTTTTTTTTTTTTTGCAGTACGCGGGCCTCTCACTGTCGTAGTCTCTCCCGTTGCGGAGCACAGGCTCCGGACGCGCAGGCTCAGCGGCCATGGCTCATGGGCCTAGCCGCTCCGCAGCATATGGGATCTTCCCAGACCGGGGCACGAACCCGTATACCCTGCGTCGGCAGGCGGATTCTCAACCATTGCGCCACAGGGAAGTCCCCCAGCTGAACTTTTATTTGCATCTTTTTTACTGAGGTATAGTTATGTATCAGTTATTTTTAAAATTAAAAATAATCTTCTATTTTTGTAAAGTACCAAAGAAATATATGCTCAAGGTAAAAAAATTAGAAAATAATTTTTAAATATACATATTCATCCTCCAGAAATAACCACCTAAATATATAATATTACAAACCTTTTATACAGGGGCATTTACACACATCTAAACACATACACACATTTAAAACATGACAATGGGTTTCGCTGGTGGCGCTGTGGTTAAGAATCCACCTGCCAACGCAGGGGACACGGGTTTGAGCCCTGGTCCGGTAAGATCCCACATGCTGCAGAGCAACTAAGCCCGTGCGCGACAACTACTGAGCCTGCGCTCTTGAGCCCGTGAACCGCAACTGCTGAGCCTGTGTGCCACAACTACTGAAGTCCACATGCCTAGAGTCCATGCTCTGCCAACAACAGAAGCCACCATAAAGAGAAGCCTGCACACCACAATGAAGAGTAGCACCCGCTCACCGCAACCAGAGAAAAGCCCGCGTGCAGCAACGAAGACACAACGCAGCCAAAAATAAAATAAATAAAATAAATTTATTTTAAAAAAGTACAAGATAATGGTGTAATTCTATTTTGTAGTAAATTTTTCCTACTTCACATTATATTGTGAACATCTTTCCACATGAGAAAAACATTACCTGGATGTACTATAATTTATTTAAACAATCCTCTTAGACATTTAGGTTGTCTCCATTATTTGCTACATGATACTGTAATAGTAAACAGTGCTTTGATGAATGTCCTTATAACTAAATATTTCATTATGGATTAAATTCCTAAAATAAAATTATCAGGACAATGCATAAGGCTTTTAACAGAAACTGCCTTCCAGAATGATTGTGCTGATTTATAATGTCATCCGTTAGAATATAAGTCCTATTTCTCTAACTTATCAGAAGTATTAGATAATTATTAGACAAGCAGAATATTCAATTATTAGATAATTTTTCCAACATTGGATGGGCAAAAAAACACTGTTATTTTGGTTTGTTTCTCATATGACATTCTTTTTCTTTTTTGGGGGGGGCGCAGGCAGTTTTATAACTTTCTTTGACAATCAGTGGTCAGTTCCCTTCCACATCACCTGTGTAGATTTCTGAGAGTGGTGACAGATTTTTGAAAGTGGTTACCTCCTTGGTACATAGGTAACCAACATATAGAGCTTGTTTGGTGAATCTTCATCATCATTATGTTTTCTGGACAACTGCACACAGATATGGTAGGGGATATTCCTCCTATCTTTGGCCCAGACAGCTTTGTTAAGCATAGTGTCAATGAGCACATCGGGAGTTCCCATCTCCTTGCTGGCCAATTTCTGGATCTCTTTGAGTACCTGAGGGGCACACACTTGAAGTCCACTCCAGGGATGTGCTTGTGAATGTTAGTGGTGTACTCCCTGGTCACGACCTGGTTGGTGAGCAGATCGACGCTTCGTCTCACCACCCTTCTTTGCAGGAACCATCCTGCCAGGCCCAGGTTGGAAAGGAAGAGCTTGAGGTATTGTCAAGACTTTCTTTTTCTCTGTAGGCTTTTAACATGATAATTTCATCTTTTTATTAGTCTTACTAAATGAAAATATAATTTTTTTGCCACAACTTCGGCCTACAATAGCATACTAGGCATAAAAGTGGCAATTTAAGTGATTTCTGTATTCTTAACCTAATTTAACTTTTTAGTTTTAATTTTTTTGGCATTTTATTATTATTACTATCATTATTATTATTATTATTTTGGCTGTACCACATGGCTTGCGGGATCTTAGTTCCCTCTCCAGGGATCGAACCTGTGCCCCCTGCAGTGGAAGCACTGAGTCCTAACCACTGGACTGCCAAGGAAGTCCCAGTGTTAAATTTTTAATATTTGTTTAATATTATTTAAATAGACCTGAGATACCTTACCCCACTTACTTAGCAAATGCTGCTGTAACTTGCATCCATTTTTTTTAGCCCAAACTTAAATCTATACTAATTTTCAGAGCTTCTGCCACTCTCCCAAAAATCTAAATCAGTTCGCCACTCCTTATACATGGATTAGAAAACAATGTTCTTTATGTTATTATCTAGGTATCTCTCATGGCATCTCTACCTGGGTGATTATAACATTATCTCTGAGCTAAAAATCTACACAGCTAATATACTGTTAATACTTTAATGCAAACAAATGCAACCCTTCATTCTCTTTTCCCCCGCTTAGTTCTCTCTTGAGAATGACCTCAATTACTTTAGACAATGAGCCGAAAGTCAGTTTGAATATGTTTAATTTTAAAAGCAAGGAATACTTTGTATCAAGATTAGCCTAATGGTACTCCGAACAGGTTAGACTCATAGAAGAAAGGCTGATTTATGATTCACTTATCTGCGATTTAGCTGTAAATGATATTTTAAACCTTCCTTTTTTTAGTTTGCACATAACAATAAAGACTGTCTACTATGTGCCAAGCACACCATACCAGGCACTTTACAAATACCACCTCTAATCCTCAAATACCAAGTACCACCAACAATCCTACAAGGTAGAAAATTGAGGCTCAAAGTAGTTAAGTGAGTTGACCAAATTCACAGTTTCTGTATCACAGAGTAGAATTTGAGACTAAATTTTCTGACTCATATCACAACATATATTGCCTTCCCTGTAATTTTCTTTTCTCAAACATTTAGTTAGTACTTTCTAAACTTAAATTTTTAGTTCAGAAATTCCATCAGTTCAGTGATTAGAAATGTCAGTCCCTCATTTCAGCCAATTTGATTTTGAGCTGTACATCTGAGCCATTTGTTTTCAAGCTATTCATTTTCAAACTTGTTTTTTATTTAACTTGTTTTTTATCTATTGGTATTCAAACCAGCCATGTCTGGCAGCCAAGGCAGTGACTCTTCTAAATGGCCTCTTTGAAGCTGAATCTAAACTAATACAGTACAAATGTGATGTTCCTAAGACAAGGTTTGGCAATAACATCACATTTAAGTCACAGCAAATACCTTATTATCCAGATATTTATAAAACTACATATTTCGCAGCTTGGTTTAATTTTTTGCAGCTTGTGCTAAATATTTTGCAAGGGAAAATTTTACAAAATAAAATGAGGAGAGATTATCTATAAACTAGTTCCATGTTTATTGAAAATGGTTCATATTAAGGAGTTTAACAAATATAGAAAAGAATCAAAAGGCTGACCATTTTAAGGCTTGATCATCCTGACACAATTTGAACATCAGATTTTGCTAGGATTTGCCCAGATCATCACTATTCATTTTTTTTTTTTATGCTTCTGTACATTTTTACAACTCCCATATTTTTTTTCTCCTCCCTATCTGGATCACTTTCGTCTTGCCTCTCCTATTTGTTCTCCCCACTCCATTTATTTCTTCTTTCCTTCTCACATGCTCCAAGCCTTCTCATTGTCTTCTTACTGGTTTCAAGTGGCTTAACATGAAATAACTGAATTAACAAAGTGATCAAAACGGTAAATTGGTAGAAAATGGAAATGGAAAATGGAAATTTCTGGGCATCCAGAAATTTCTAAAGGTAAAGGAGGCATTAGTTTAAAAGCTGTAAGACCATGAGTCAGGCTGAGGAACTGGCATAACCTAATTGTACATCAGAGAATGGTAAAAATAATGCCAATGATTACTATAATGCTAAACTGATGATCTAGTTTTACAATTTTTCGGCCAGTTTACTTCACTATGTTTTTATATGGTATATTTCTTTTGAATTTGAGCAATCAAATCTTCCTAAAGAAAAACAAAACCTTTTAACCAGGATGTTTAAAACTTTCAAAGTTTGGGCTTCCCTGGTGGTGCAGTGGTTGAGAGTCCGCCTGCCGATGCAGGAGACGCGGGTTCGTGCCCCGGTCTGGGAGGATCCCACATGCCACGGAGCGGCTGGGCCCGTGAGCCATGGCCGCTGGGCCTGCACATCCGGAGCCTGTGCTCCGCAACGGGAGAGGCCACGACAGGGAGAGGCCCGCGTACCGCAAAAAAAAAAAAAACAAAAAAAAACAGCTTACAAAGTTTTTTGTTGTTGCTGTTGTTCACTATTTCTAAAAACAACTCAGTGATTTAAATGTAATTTTAAAATTTAGAATTTAGCAAGAAGATTTTTAATAATTTTGTACTCCAATAAATCTTGAAAACTCTTTAAGATTTTAAATGTTTTCTTTTAAAAAAAAGATTTTAAATGTTTATTTATCCTTGGAATAAGTGGGATGTGAGAACTATTCTTCTGATAGTCATATTTTACGCTTCACTCTAAGTATAAAATTATGAAGCCCTCTACAGGCTGGATTTAGACTTTCAAAAGCTGTAAAAGTCTAAAAGCCCTAAATACAGAAAAGATTATGACATCTTATATTGTTCAAACGAGAAACAATAATGCACTGTAAAGTAAGTTTGAGCATATCCAACTAAGTTCTTTTTTTTAAACATTTATTTATTTATTTGGCTGCGCTGTGTCTTAGTTGCAGCACACGGGATCTTTTAGTTGCGGCATGAGGGTTCTTTAGTTGCAGCATGTGGGATCTAGTTCTCTGACCAGGAATCAAACCTGGGTCCCCTGCATTGGGAGTGCAGAGTCTTAGCCACTGGACCACCAGGAAAGTCCCTCCAACTAAGTTCTGATTCACTTCATGATGACTATGTCAATGCTTTTTTTTTTTTTTATGTCAATGCTTTTTAAAAATACCACACCATTAAGTTCCTTTTTCTCCACACTCTCTCCAGAATTTATTATTTATAGACTTTTTGATAATAGCCATTCTGACTGGTGTGAGGTGATACCTCGTTGTGGTTTTGATTTGCGCTTCTCTAATAATTAGCGATGTTCAGCATCTTTTCATTTGCCTGTTGGCCATCTGGATGTCTTCTTTGGAGAAATGTCTATTTAGGTCTTCTGCCCATTTTTTGACTGGGCCGTTCATTTTCTGAGGAATAAGGAATTCAAGCGGCTGGCTCAAGAAATGTAACAAGCCGCTGGCATGGAAAGTTTAATAACATTCCCCCATACTTATGGAGGACCTCAGATCTTTCAGAATGTTTTCACAGAATTCTTTACTCTGACCCTTAGAACAACTAAGAAAGAAAGGGAGTTGAACAATCATAAGTTCTACTTTAACAAATGGATAAATGAATTATGGCAGGCTCAGATGACCTGCCCATAGTCAAAGGACATGTATGTAATGGAGGCCAGCCACGATCCCAGGCAGTAAGTGTTCTGTCCATCTGACCTCCCAGCCTTACGCCAAGCACTAAACTAGAGCAGACCAGAACTGGCCACAAGCAGAACTCAGCTCGTTGCTTCTGGTTTCTGACAACTTCCTTCTTTTTCCTCTTCTCTATCCTGTCACTCTTAGTTTCATAGGAACTGGCAGATCAAGATTTATTTCAAACAAGTGAAACATACAGAAAGAAAGGAGAAGGCCTTCCTTAAATATACAAACCTTGATTCTCAGTCTCTAGTTTTTCCTTTTTGAATGACTGAGATTCAATATGTACTGGATTGTAGTTGTAGGATGAGGGAAAATGTTGAAGTTCAAAAAAGCTTTAAAATAAGCTCTGTTGAAATGATCATGAAAAACATACCATTTTTAATTTTGGCAAATATAAAATTTCCAAACTTATGTTCAAAGACCACCAAAAGTACAGAAGCAAAGATACCAGATATAAATAAAATTAACCAGAACATTTATTTCAACTGTTTAAAATCATAAAAGCAAAATGTAAATTATAATTACTTAAACATGGTAATAAAAAGAGAAATATTGGTTAATGGAAGCACTAGTCTTATCTATAATAGCTAGAATTTTTTTAACCTCTTTTCTTTAAAAATTAAAATTTATACTTGAAGTTCCTTTGGTTTATTATTATTTTCTAGTGTATATTGAAACCTTGATGTTAACACGTCTTTCATTTCAGAAATATGAACACGCTAGTCAAGAAATAATCAAGTGCCACGAAAAGGAAATAATACAAAGTCTTTAGGATTTTACTCATATTCATAATCCTACTTCATCTTTCCTACAACCCTAAAAGAAAGAATTTGACCTGTCACTTATAAAATCAAATTTAAGAGACAAAAAAATTTTTAAGTGATGTAAGAAATCATAAATTTTAAGATTTGGAAACTTTACTAAAATTTTCCTTCTGCAAAATGAGAGATAATCATAGCACTTTCCTCACAGTATCTTTCTGTGAACTACATGTCAAGTACTCAAAGATTACATGGCAAGTGCTCAGGTCTGTGAAGGGTACAAAGCAAGTGAACAATACATGCTAGCTAATGTTACTCACCAGCACTGCCATGCCAGGGTAAAATACTAAAATATTTCTATAGCAGTTGACAAATAGCTGTTGCTCCAGCTTCCAAGATCTCCCACATCATGACTCTGGTAGTCTCTTCCCCAACCAGAGCTCCCACCACCACCACATACTGTGTCCTGATCCAGCCATGAAAAAGTTAGTTGGAGGCTTTCAGAGCCTGTCCTATTTGTTAGTACCTCTACGGTTGGTTTGCTAAATATTTTAGATAATATTCCTGGTTACTTTTAATACTTATTGATCTTGGGTCAGTCTGCCAGAAGTCAAAAAGAGTTAAATAAACACTGCGTAAGGCAAAACCCTGGATAAGGTAGGTCAGGTTGGACATTATAAATCTAGGTCCAAAAAAATCAACTGAAATCCTACAAACCTTGTGATAACCACATAGTTAAGATTTTGATATACCACCTTCCAATGGTCTTATTTCCATTAGCAGAAATAAAAACTGTTAACGTGTTGGTTTATAACCTTGCAGATGTTTCTTTAATGAATATTTACATATGTATTTACTTTTTAAAAACCAAAATATGATATAGCATATTAAACATTCTCTTTTGTAACTTCCTTTCTACATATGATGTAAACATCCTTCTCTGTCAATAAATACAATTCTACAAATGTACAAAAAAAATCTAGTACTGGAAGTATAGAATTCTGACATGGATTTTTTTTTTTTACCACTCTTCTATTGCTACATACTTAAATTACCTTTTGGTGTGAGAAACAAAAAAACAATGAAAATCTAACATTTAAAAAAAAATCAATATAAAAAAAGTTTTAGTGGAAAACATGAATAAATGTTTTTATCTTAGAATGGGGAAGGCATTTCTCAACACAATTCAAAAAATTTTGAAGCCACAGAGGAAAAGACTAACCCATTTGGCTATGTAATATTTCTATATGGGGGGGAACTTTTGGATGATTTTTCCAAAAAAATCACAAATAAGGTTAAAAGACAAATCTAGAACTGGGAAATAAAATAATAGCAATATTTGACAGAAAAAAAATGTCTTAATTCCCAAACTCATAAAAATGAATATTCAAAGAATAGAAACAATTCAAGGCTGAAAGTAAGAAATACAAATGGTCAATAAACATTTGAAAAGCTGACCAAGCTTACTCATAATTAATTGCCAAATACTAAAAATTTAATAAGGCCCAGTGTTGATATGGTATGTAGGGGAAAGGGCTGCTGAAAGCATTAAGGAGATCAGTTGTTTGCAAAGGTCTATCAAAAATTAAATACAGGGCTTCCCTGGTGGCGCAGTGGTTGAGAGTCTGCCTGCTGATGCAGGGGACACGGGTTCGTGCCCTGGTCCGGGAAGATCCCACATGCCGCGGAGCGGCTGGGCCTGTGAGCCATGGCCGCTGAGCTTGCGCGTCCGGAGCCTGTGCTCCGCAACGGGAGAGGCCACAACAGTGAGAGGCCTGCGTACCGCAAAAAAAAAAAAATTAAATACACATATCCTCTGATAAAGTAATTTCCCTTCTGAAAATTATTCTACAGATATATTCACACAAGTACAATGTGTTATTTGCAAAACAAAAATTTTAACTATCCCAAACGTCAATCAATAGGGCACTGAGTAAATAAATAATGGGCCATTTTTACCGTAGAATATAACACAGTTCTTCACAAAATTAAGAAAGATCTATGTACTGATACAGAAGAGAGTCCTAAGATAACTATAAAAGTTCTAATCCTATAGAATAGTATTGGAAAAAAGCACACATAAGAAACTGCTAATAGTGATTGCTTCTAGGGAGCAGAACTATTTTCATTGTATAGGAATATGTATTACTGTAGTCATTATAATTTTTTTAATTTTTTGAAAGAAAAAAATAAACATTTCCAGAAGGAGAACTGTCAAAGGGAATGTATGATTTTCACATAGCTGTAAGTTTAGACTACTCCTTATATCTCCTACTGTAAAACACTCTGAGTTGGGATATTAATGATTTCTTGCATAATTGAGCACAGGAAGATAACAAATGTGTGCTACTTAATCAACGTCACACATATTACCTAAAGCAAATTAAGTATTTTAATAGAAAATTAATTTGCAGAAATAAAATATACCCACTCCTGTATAGCACAGGGAACTATATTCAATATCCTGTGATAAACCATAATGGAAAAGAATATTAAAAAAAAGAATGTCTCTATGTGTATAACTGAGGCACTTTGCTGTACAACAGAGATGGCACAACATTGTGAATCAACTCTACTTCACTTAAAAACAAAAAATTACCCACTCCTCTTACCTGCCATGGACCCAGCCATTAATCTGTGTACATGACCAGAAACTCCCAGTTTTGTAGTTATTAACTAGAAACCAAAAACATCAAATTATGCACTTTTACAGAAGCAATCTTGCCAAATGTACTATATTACACATTGATGACCACAAATACTCAAAGTGTGAATGGGAGTAGTAGGAATAAAATGCTACTATAGACAGTGAAGTCTTGATACTGCTTACTTTTCATTTTAAGATACCCTATGATAATTTTTTAAAAATTATTCTTAGAATACCCTATGAAATTTAATTCATTAAACTCCTTTCTGTGTTAAGATGTTTGAGAGAATAAACTTTCAGTCAGCCAGAAAAGAGAAACTTAGTATGATGGGAAAAGCTGTTAACTTACAGCATTACTCAAAAACAGACTTTCACAATATGGTCTCACTAGTTTATTTAATAAGAAAATCCAGTGTTCCTCTCCTACAACTGAGAAACAAAAAGCATATCAAAAAGCTATTAATATTTTATGGATTTATTATTAGCTACTTGAAGGATACTTTGGCTCTTCTTCATAAGTATAAACATAAACAATTTACTAAAAAATGACTAACAATCCTGGAACAGATAACTCCAAAACCAAGTTATATTTAAAAACTTAAACTATCACAAGCCTTAGTCTTTCAAGAAGGCATTACTTTATCCATTCATCCAAAGTAACTTTAAAGGTCAAAGCAAATGCCTTGTCAATTAAGTATGATATTCAAAGACACAAAAGAGGAAAACAAGATAAAGTTTCAAGTACCGTTTTATAATGCTCAAATGCCATAAACTGGATTGCACCATAAGGAAAAATTCGAATCATCATTGCACCATTCCCTTTATACAATCCAAGGTATCCCTCCTTTTGGGGAACAGCACGCAATGTAGAAAATACTCCTATTTTTAGAAAGATTTTTAGAAGAAAAATACTATTAAAACAGAGAAAACTACCTAAATTCAAATTTTCATGACAATCACAGATAAAGATTACTATGCCATCATTCATGATATAATTTTGCTTGAGGAATTACATGAATAGTAATTTCTGTATAACAGTTAAAGCTACGTAAAATACATCATATGTCCAAATTATGTAAATATTCCTCATGTAAAAATATAAAACATACTATAGCAAGAACAGTTACAAATTATAGTAAATTATATTTATAATTATTGTAAATTAATTAATCGCTAGCAACCTAAAAGAATATTAATAGAAATATATTCAACATCCAGATAATACACTGTGGATGACTATTTGGAAGGACGAAGGAAGGTTTCCCGGACTGACCCAGACACCTGTGTGGTTTGTTTACGAAAGAAACTGCTAAATAGAAGAAACAAATAAAAAACCTACCAATTAAAAAACTATTTAAATTGGGGGGCAAATTTTCATTAGTAGTACACTTTAATTAGGAATAGAGATAAACAAAGGCCTGAGTTCTGATCCGATATACTGATATGTTTATTATTCTAATAATGTCAATCACTAATCCTATTTGCAGTACAGACTTCTACATTCCATTATTAAACTATTTAAATTCCAATATTAAACTATTTAAATTCAGGTTCCTTTCCAAATTTTTCAAACAAAAATCAGATCAAATATGAAGGTAAATCACTGGGCTCATTTCGAATTTTAGAATTCAAGTAACCTTTTGATACCTTCGCAGAAATCAAAACTGTAGGTACTTACTAACATCCAAGAAAAGATATACTCTAAAAGCATTTTTAATAAGCAGATATCTAAGTGGACTAATAATGTATTAAAAAGAATTTTATTTGGGTTGTTCCCTGCTGGCCTAGTAGTTAGGATTCCAGGCTTTCACTGCTGTGGTCCGGGGTCAATCCCTGGTCGGGGAACTGAGATGTCGCAAGCCACGTAGCGCGGCCAGGGGGAAAAAAAAATAGAATTCTACTATATATATATATATATATATATATATATATATATATCTCCACACACACACGTACAGCTATATGTATAATATAAAGTTCTTCCAAAATACATGAATAATACAACTAAATATATTCACCCCTCCCTAAAAAAAATTCTATCAAAGACATCCTCTTGCTGGAAGAGAAGAGTAATGATAAGCTCAGTTTAATTTTATTTAAATGTGTTTGTAATAATTTAAGGGTAATCAAACTTAGAACAGTGGCCACCTAGCAGGAACAGGAAGGCTAACGATGAGAGAGAGTACAGAGGAGGTTTCAACTGTACTGATGATGTTTATTTCTGAAGTTCTGTGCAGCTCCCCATATGTTTATTATATTATTCTCTAAAACTCTTTGATTGTTACAAATATTTAAAGAGAAATCATTAGTAGAAGTGAAATAAAGTTATTTCAAAAAAAGGAAATCCAGGGACTTCCGTGGTGGTCCAGTGGTTAAGCCTGCGCTTCCAGTGCAGGGGAGCACAGGTTCAATCCCTGGGCGGGGGGGGCGGGAACTAGGATCCCACATGCCGTGGGGCCAATAAATAAATAAAATTTTTTTTTTAAAAAAAGGAAATCCAGGAAACAAGGAGCAGGGGAGGGTGGCTGGGGAGGATACAAGAAAAGCACAATGAACAGAAAACATAAATCTATGATTGAAAAGAAAATCTAAAAGATATAAATCCGGGACTTCCTTGGTGGTCCAGTGGTAAAGAATCTGCCTTCCAGTGAGGGGACACGGGTTTGATACCTGGTTGGGGAACTAAGATCCCATATGCTGTGGGGCAACTATGCCCGTGTGCTACAACAAAAGAACCCACAACGAAGATCCCGCTGTCACAACTAAGACCTGACACAGCGAAAAGTAAATAAATAAAACTTAAAAATATTTTTTAAAAAAAGATATAACTCCTTCTATTAAAAGCCAAACTCTCAAATTCTGTTAAAAGGCAATGCCTAACCAAATGCTTTTCACAAAAATCTCACCTAAAACAATAACACAGAAAGACAGAGTAAGACTGAATGTTGAATGTTTTCAAATGGCATTTAAATATCCATTGAGATAATCACGTTATTTTTCTCCTTCAACCTATAGTCTACTATTTTTACTTTGGGAAATTGAGATTTTCTTTATGGCATAACACTGAACCAAGTTTTGCATGTGTTACAAGCATATTTGGAAAGAATATGTATTCTCTGCAGGGTGCAAAGTCCTCTTGTCTATGTTATATCAAGCTTGTGTGTTATTTAGATCCTTTTCTGTATCTTTATTTTGTCAAGATAGGATTACAAGGAATTAACAGTTGGTAAAATATAAGCATATGCTTGTGTATATATACATAAGCTCTGAAGGAAAAGGGAAGAAAACTGTAAATGCTTGATTCTAACGAGGGGACAAGGAGAAAGACGTTTGCTTTTGCACTTTTTGAATTATGAACTTGTGAAAATATTATACATTCAAAAAATAAATAAAATGTAAAAATAACAAAATTTAAAGGATTTTTAAAGAATCCTATTATGATTCAGCTACCTATTTTTATATCACATTGACTGTAAAAAGTTAAATGGAGGTCAAAGATTTTTAATATACCACAGGAAAAAATTCTTTACATTCGGTGCAAATTGCGGAAGAAGAAATTCTAATTATACCCCTTCCTTTTCATTTGGCCACAATAATTTTGATTCAAAATAAAAAGTAGTTTTTGATGCCTTGGAAATAACGCCATACACTTTTTAAAAGAAGCTAAAGTACAAATTTTATTCAATAGCATACCTTTATCATCTTTAGTTTGACTGTGAAAAATCATGTTTTTAAATTTAAGCAAAACTGAAAAACTATCTTATGCATGTAAAAAGGGAGGCACCTAGAATAAAATGCCCAACAATATTTTTTAAATAAATTAATAAGCCATTAATACTTTTCTTTTGGCTTGTATATTTTAAAGATACATGAAACTCCATCCACTACACCAATAGTTCATTGCTGCACTACAGGAATTCTGTTTCAAATTCTGCATGCCTTGTAGGGTACACTGTAACCCGTGGCATGCAGCCCTGTAGAGCGTGAAATCTAATGTGAATATGTAAACTAACGATTACAAATCAGGAAACAAAACAACATACATCAGCATGGGGAGAAGTTTAAAAGAATAAAACAATACTGCTCAGACATTCATATGCTGGGTCACTGTCAAACACCACGAGATATTGGGTAATATAATTCATCTCCTTTTCACCCTCAATTTAGACTACAAAAGAAAATCATTTCCTTCCTTTCCAGTTTTATATAATCTCTCAATAAGTTCAAAGGTCTTATTCTTTCTATACATGAGCAGTACACTGAGAAGATATAGAATTCATTTCTAGATACAAAGATATTAGCAAAATTTTTCTTTCAATTTAAAGAACAGACTTTGTATTAAAAATATTGACAGGAAAATGAGACACGATAAATATAAAATCACATTTTAAAAACCCAATTGTTAAAATAATTGATTCTTATTCACTCTGTTAAGTATCTTTCTTAAAAATGATGCATAGATCATGCAGAGCACACATCATTCCCATTACTGAAGCATGAAACTGTAAAGCAATGGAGTAGTATGAGTTAGTTGCCTTGACCTAACTTCTTTCTTGGTCTCTATTCACATTAAATTTATTCTTTTAAATCTTCTTCCCTCTAATTGAAAATTTAATATATGTTTAACATGTATTATAAATTAGCTTAGAGGAAAAAAATTACCTATAATCTCACCACTGAAAATTAACCACTTAATGTTCATATTTCTCCTTCTAGCCTTTCGTCTAAACACATTTACTTAGATAAAAATGCAATATGATTAAACCATTTGCAACATTTTTTCATTTAACTAATATATTATGAACATTCTTCCTAGTCAATTAATATTCTTTTACAATTTTTTATGATTGCAAAATAGTCTATAATATGGACTTATCTATTTAAGTAATACTTTTATTTAACTTAGCCAATTCCCTATTAAACATTTTGGTTGGCTCTTTCTTTTTTTTAACCAACATAAATAATGCTTTCATTCTTGTATATACATATTTGAGCACATTTCTGATTACTTGCTTGAAACAACCTCCTAGAACTAGAATTGCAAGGCCAAAGAATATGTATCTTTTCAAGACTTTTGATGCATATCACCAAAATGCCCTCCAAAAAGGCTATAAAAAATCCTTACTCCCACCAATGATATATCAGAGTGTCCATGTTAATTATAATAGCTGGTTTTTATGTTTACAAGGAACAACTAAGGGCTCGATATTTTTTTAACAATGCAAGTTTATACTAATTGCATTGGATTCTGCTTGCCCTAAGATATCTATAACACATGCTTAAGTGTTTAAAGGAATAAACCTTATCTCTATCACTAGTTGGATTTTTTTTTTAAATCAAGCTGAGCTATTATGTGTGTCCATTAAGGATGTGATTTGTTAATCTCAATAAATAAATATGTAGTACTTACTTCAATGATTCAAAGATTTTAGAGTACATTAGTACCCTAAAATGATAAACATATATAACCATTATTGCAAATGAAATGATTAAAATAGCTAAGAGATACATCCCTTGTAAAATCTGCCC
The DNA here is from genome assembly GCF_011762595.2 of Tursiops truncatus. Classification (NCBI taxonomy): domain Eukaryota; kingdom Metazoa; phylum Chordata; class Mammalia; order Artiodactyla; family Delphinidae; genus Tursiops; species Tursiops truncatus. The sequence goes on along the minus strand of NC_047049.1, from coordinate 63,020,452 downwards.
CCAAACTTGAACTCCCTTTTGTGTCCTCTTTCCACTATAATTCACAACTAGAAACGAAGACAGCAGATGGATAACATTTTCATTTTTCTCTTTAGCATCAATTAACTCACCCAAGTGTTTGTAATGGTGATTGTGAGCTTGTAATAAAACCTTCACTCGATCCAAAGGAGCAACTGTTGTTTTGGCACAGCATCCAGCAATACCTAAAAAATTTGAAAAGATCAGGAAGAAATTCCATATCATTTCTTTCCAGATGGAAATCATTATTTAGAGGCTAGCATACCCTCTAATCTCTAATTTGATCTCCATGGGTAGAAGTGCCCAGTAGCAGGGATATGTAGATGATGGGCCCCCATTCTCTACAATTTAATTATTGAGCATGTCAGACTTAATAAGTTTGAAGAGTGTAAATCTGCCCCCTAATTCCTGATGAACATTGGAATCTTGCTAAATGTGGTTATGGAGACAGACACTTGGAGGGACTTACCCACCTATAAGCCTCTGTTTGAAATAACATCTTCTTCTGGATGACTTCTCATTGAAATAATCAAATTTCACCCGTAAAATTCAGTCATTCATTTATCCACTCAGCAATTATGTATTTGGTCCCTACCACATGCCACTGTGCAGACATGTGGATGACGGTAAAGTGCATACATGGGCTTTAGCATAAATCAGAATCCAGGTGAGCCCTAATAGCTTGGCATGCTTCTAAGGTGACAGTATATAAAGATTTTTTGCTACAGACTGTTTGTGTCCCCCCAAAATTCATACGTTGAAAACTAATTCCTAGTGATGGTATTTAGAGGTGGAGGTGGTATTAGAGGAGGTGATTAGGACCCTCATGAATGGAATTAATGCCCTTATAAAAGAGGCCCCAGAGGGACTTCCCTGGAGGTCCAGTGGTTAAGGCTCTGTGCTTCCACTGCAGGGGGGCACAGGTTCAATCCCTGGTCGGGGAACTAGGATTCCGCAGGCTGTACGGCCAAGAAAAAAAAGAGGCCCCAGAGAGATCCCTGGCCCCTTCCACCATGCAGAAACACCAGCTATGAGGAAGCAGGTCCTCCCCAGATATTTGCTGGCACCATGACCTTGGACTTCCCAGTTTCCAGAACTATGAGAAAGAAGTTTGTTGTTTATAAGTCACCCAGATTACAGTATTTTTTTATAGTAGCCTGAACCATCTAAGACACTTCTGTAAGGTACCTTACATGTAGTAAGCACTCAACCAAATGAGTTGTTACTATTATAACAAGGTGGACAAAAATGTCCTTGGTGTCTTTTTTTTTTTTTTTTTTTTTTTTTGCGGTACACGGGCCTCTCACTGTTGCGGCCTCTCCCGTTGCGGAGCACAGGCTCCGGACGCGCAGGCTCAGCGGCCATGGCTCACGGGCCCAGCCGCTCCGCAGCATGTGGGATCCTCCCGGACTGGGTCACGAACCCGTGTCCTCTGCATCGGCAGGCAGACTCTCAACCACTGCGCCACCAGGGAAGCCCCCTTGGTGTCTTTTTTATGGTTATGTTAAGCTCTTCATCATTGCATATTTGTTAAGGAAGGTACAAGAGGACTGGGATACTGAGTCTCTTTACTACTGCATCCCCAGAGACCAGTTCAGGGCCTGGCACCTAACAGGTACTCAATACCTGTTTACTGAATGAATGAAGAGTCTTACTTTACAAACTTTTAAAAATATAAGACAAAATCACTCAAAATCCACACACATTTACTTAATAGCTCAGCATGTAACTGATGCTAAAATGCATATTCTGAAATACCCAAAAATAAAATGCCTATTTGTACTCAAATATTAAATCCACATATAAGTTTCTATATCAAGCTTCTCTTATCTGAACTAATGGAAATAACATTTATGGCTACTCAAAATTGAGAATAAGCTAAAAATAATTTTCATTCGGTATATTTGGTTTCAGAATAGTTTTTTATATAATTATCTTCCCATTCATTATGAAATAACCACATAAAAATTATTTAGAAACTGTTGAATAAGTAGTTTCTTTTAACAATATCTTTACTTGCTTATCACACCACTTTATAGCTCAATTAATCATCACAAAAGTCCACTGAGTAAGGTCAAGTAGCCTTTATCTTCATTTTGAACAGCTGAACTTAAGATATTTGCCAAAGACGACTTCCCTGGCGGCACAGTGGTTAAGAATCCGCCTGCCAATGCACGAGACACGGGTTCAAGCCCTGGTCCGGGAATACCCTGCATGCTGCGGAGCAGCTAAGACCCTGCGCCACAACTACTGAGCCTGCGCTCTGGAGCCCACAAGCCACAACTACTGAACCTGCATGCCGCAACTACTGAAGCCCGTACGCCTAGAGCCAGTGCTCCTCAACAAGAGAAGCCATGGCAATGAGAAGACTGCGCACCACAACGAAGAGTAGCCCCCCGCTCACGGCAACTAGAGAAAGCCTGCGTGCGGCAATGAAGACCCAGTACAGCCAAAAATAAATTAATTTATTTATTTAAAAAAAAAAGATTTGCCAAAGACCACTGCTAATCACCAGTAAAAAACATGTATGGGTCTTCCCTGGTGGCGCAGTGGTTGAAAGTCCGCCTGCCGATGCAGGGGGCACGGGTTCGTGCCCCGGTCCGGGAAGATCCCACATGCTGTGGAGCGGCTGGACCCGTGAGCCATGGCCGCTGAGCCTGCGCGTCCGGAGCCTGTGCTCCGCAACGGTAGAGGCCGTCGCAGTGAGAGGCCCACGTACCGGGGGAAAAAAAAAAAAAAAAAGAATCAGGTTAAAAACATATGGTGGGGCTTCCCTGGTGGCGCAGTGGTCTGCCTGCTAATGCAGGGGACACGGGTTCGAGCCCTGGTCTGGGAGGATCCCACATGCCGCGGAGCGACTAAGCCCGTGCGCCACAACTACTGAGCCTGCGCGTCTGGAGCCTCTGCTCCGCAACAAGAGAGGCCGTGATAGTGAGAGGCCCGTGCACTGCGATGAAGAGTGGCCCCCGCTTGCCACTAGAGAAAGCCCTCGCACAGAAACGAAGACCCAACACAGCAAAAATAAATTAATTAATTAATAAAAAAAACAACAAAAAAAACACGTATGGTTTCCTTTGTACCCGGTACTAGGCTAAGAGATTCAACTGCAGGCACTATGCCAAGGCTTTTACAGGTCCTTTCTCATTTAATCATTACAATTACATTCTGAGGTAGGTACTCTATTTTCTCATTTAAAGGATGGGGAAACTGAGGCAAAGGGAGGTTAAGTAACTTGCCCAATGGTATTTTCTCATATCACTTGGACCAGGAGCGCCTATAATGGTTATAAAAATCTGTGAGCAACTTTTTTTTTTTCCTTCCCATTTCAATGACAACTTCATCCTTTCAGCTGCTCAAACCAAAATAAGTCCCCCTTGACTTCTCTTCTTTACCCATCTCTAATCTGTCAGAAAATCATTTATTCTATCTATATCCAGATTATCACAATTTTTCACCACCTCCCCTGCTACTAACCTGATCCAAGCCACCATCATCTATCATCTGAATTACTGCAATAACCACCAAACGGGTCTCCCTGCTTCCATATTTACATCCCTGCAGTTATTCTCCACAGAGCAGCCCAAGTAATCCTTTGGAAACATGTCATATCATGTCACTTCTCTACTAAAGACCTGCAATGGCTCCCTACTTCACTCCAAGTAAAAGTTAGAATCTTTACAGTGGTTTACAAGACCCTTCATTTCCTGTCCCCTTTAACTTTCTAACCTCCTTCCCCCATCAGCACCACCTGGCTCCAGCCACGTAGGTCTCACTGCTGTTCTTTGAACCGATAAGCTCCTCCCTGACTTTGAAGACTTTGCTTTAGCTTTTCTTCCCACCTGGAAGGCTCCTTCTTAGACATCAACTTGCTAAACTCCCTCACGTTTTCAAGTTTGCTCAAGTGTCATCCTCCCAATGAGACATCACGAATTATCCTATTTAATACTGTACCCACGTAGCCTCTACATTTCCTTGCCCCATTCTCCTTTTTACTTCTTCCCATTCCATTCGTCATGTTCTAATATACTATATAACTTATTTTTTCATTTTGCTTATCGCCTTTCTCACAACAAGTCCCCAACCAATGTAAACTCTAGGATCTTTGTTTTATTCCCTTATATACACTGAGCATGTAGCAGACACTGAAATATTCCTTGTATAAATAAATGAATGACCTTTTTATCAGCAGAACAAAATAATTCTTAATACTATTGCAGCATACAGATATCTTTCTACAAGTCCTCATAATGTGGAATTTTAAAAATTCCCAGTCTTTACAAATAATTAAATGATGACAACCCAGACAGTCAACTAAGAGAGGGTAGAGACTGAAACACCTCTTTATGGGAAAGCAGAAGAAATTTCTGAGAGACAATATGAAACTTCTGGCCCGACAGTCACACCAATAGTAGGGCTGGGGCTTCCCTGGTGGCGCAGTGGTTGAGAGTCCGCCTGCCGATGCAGGGGACACGGGTTCGTGCCCCGGTCCGGGAAGATCCCACATGCCGCGGAGCGGCTGGGCCCGTGAGCCATGGCCGCTGAGCCTACGCGTCCGGAGCCTGTGCTCTGCAACAGGAGAGGCCACAACAGTGAGAGGCCCGCAAAAAAAAAAAAAAAAAAATAGTAGCTTTGTACCAGCTACCTGTCAAGTACCTGTGGCACAGTTTTCTAGAATCACCGGAACCAGCTTTGCTTGTAGACAGTTTTGCACAATTTCCCAGTCATCCTTAAAAAGCTGACCTCCCATGTTTATTTTCTTTTAAGCAAACATCAAAATCCAATTCTACTGTCCGTCGTGCAGTCTTTATAAAAGAAAGGAGTGCCCAGCATGTTGCACTGAAACCCTGACGTCCTTTAAGGGACTCCCCTCTTTTTCCTACTATCCAACCCTGAAGAACTGGTGCCTGGTTCAGCCCTTCCACGGCTCCAGCCGCTCCTCGACAGCTCGAGACCCTTCCTCCCCAGGATCCTGCTGTCATTAGTCAAGGGATTCTTAGAGGTTACAGCGGGTCCGGGCAAACACCTGCCAGGGCATTGGAGCAGCCAGAGTCCAAGAATGTTATCGCGGCCGCATACACCCGACCTGCCCCGGATCCCGCCCCGGCCACTCAGTGCGCGGCCAGGTCCTCCCGGCGGAAACCCACCTCCGGCCAGGAAGGAGCGCAGCCAGTAGAAATCTCTGCGGGCGGCTGGCCCTCCGGCTCCTGCCGCCTGCGGCATCGCGGGAGGTGGCTCGGCTGCTGCCAGGGCCGCCGCCGCCGCCATCAGGACCAGGGCCGCGTCGGGAGCTTTGGTCGCTAATTTATAACCCAAGCGCCCTAGCCATGGCCAGAGCAGGCAGTGACAGGGCACCGACCGCCGCACGGCGGGACGGAACACCACGGGCGGCGCGGCGCTGGCTGATGGCGTAGGCCAGGGGCGGGGCCTGGGTCAAGGCCCGAAGCGGGAGTCGCCGGGCCTGGACACCTCCCACTCTCACCAGCCTCGCACCACATCTCTACTTCTGGCCTCGCTGTGCAGGCGTCTTCTGTTACACGCGGATGAAGGGAAGAATGGCCAGCGAGAAGGTCCTTCCAAAACCCACCACCTCAGAAAGCACTCCCCCGCCCATCAACCCATATTGATCATTGTTCGACATGTAACCGTCCATCGGGCTGCCTTCTGACCTTCCCAAAATGAACCCTTTCCAGAACCAACCTTTGGTTCCTCACTATTTCCAGGAACTTCTGAAATTGCACTCTCTCCCACCTGATCAGCTATACCTTCTCAGATCTTCTCGCTGAACCTCACATTCTGCCTCCCTAACCCCCCCACCAACTAAGCTTCTATTCCACCCCCAACCCCTCTGCCAAAGAAATAATTGCTAAAGCAAGTTCTTCTTTCTTTGGGGTGCTACGAATTACACAAATACTTCTGCCTTGCCAGGACTTTCTGAATCTGTGCTTTGTGCTTAGCTCTGAAATTCCAGCGCTCTACTCCCCACCAACTCCTAAACTCTCAGGAACCTCCCAGTTTCTTCTCCCTGACCCCGCTGTATTACAAGACTATTTTTTTCAAACCACCCCTTACCCAGCACTATTCTCTTACTGTGCGTCCCTCATCACCTCCAACTGGAGCAAAATTCATACCTATTCTTTGTGACCAAAGTTGTTCTGAACTTTTATCCTCTTTTTCAGAAATTACCTATTATAATTTTCATTAATACTTACTCCAATCTTCCCTATTATTGACACTGGTCCCCACTTTCTCTTTCTATGAATATGCCTCTGCAAGGTGTTTCTAGCCAACATTTATCATTAATGGTGAGTCCAGATTTCAAATTTATTTTTTCCCATGCTCCCAATATTCAATTTCTACCAGAAAATACAGACCCATATAATAATATCATTATTTATAATTTGCATGTCTAATGTGAAGAATTGAAAGCTCCCAAAAGTGGGGATGGTTGCACAACATTGTGAATGTAATTAATACTACTGAACTGTACACTTTAAAATGGTTAAAAGAGTAATTTTTTTTTTTTTTGGCCGTGCGGCTTACGGAGTGACCAGGGATTGAACCCGTGCCCCCTGCAGTGGAAGTGCAGAGTCCTAACCACTGGACCGCCAGGGAATCCCTGAAGTATGTTTTATTACAATAAAAAAGTACAAGAAAAACCTCCCTAAGGTTTTTTTTTTTTTTCTTTTTTTTGCGATACGCGGGCCTCTCACTGCTGTGGCCTCTCCGGCCGCGGAGCACAGGCTCCGGACGCGCAGGCTCAGCGGCCATGGCTCACGGGCCCAGCTGCTCCGCGGCACGTGGGATCCTCCCGGACCGGGCACGAACCCGTGTCCCCTGCATCGGCAGGCGGACTCTGAACCACTGCGCCACCAGGGAAGCCCCCTCCCTAAGGTTTTTGTTTGTTTGTTTGTTTGTTTATTTTGGACTGAGTTGGGTCTTCATTGCTGCCCACGGGCTTTATCTAGTTGTGGCGAGCAGGGGCTACTCTTTGCTGTGGTGCACGGACTTCTTGTTGCGGTGGCTTCTCTTGTTGCAGAGCTCAGGCTCTAGGCACACGGGCTTCAGTAGTAGTGGCTCGTGGGCTCAGTAGTTGTGGCTCGCAGGCTCTAGAGCACAGGCTCATAATTGTGGCACACGGGCTTAGTTGCTCCGCGGCATGTGGGATCTTACCAGACCAGGGCTCGAACCTGTGTCCCCTGCATTGGCAGGCGGATTCTTAACCACTGTGCCACCAGTGAAGTCCCCAGGTTTTTTTTATGTAACAAAAAAAAAACAAAGGTCTATGCTTTCATATTACATAACTAGCAAAGCTGTCCCAGCTCCTAGTGCTAATGTGTATTTTTCCCCTGTCCTGTAAGCTGTACTAGTATCTCTTCTAATCCATTTCCGTTTCAAATGAGATGCACCTTACAGATTTAATTTATCACGTAATGGCCCTCAACTCCAAAACTCAATCCAGACCTAGGATGGAAAGTTTATATACATGATAACCGACAAGTCTAGTGACTTAAACATCCAATTATTTCTTCTCTACTCAGCTGGTTACAACTAAGCTACTCAACCTACAGATGTTATTACACTCACTCTCAGAGATCTTACCCAACCTCAGAGTTTTAAATACATTTATATGTAGTCATTGGGATGACTGCTAATCTCCAGCCCTTCCCACCCACTCTCCAAATCTATTGATCCATATTTCCCACATCTCCACCTGTATACCTAACTGGCATCTATTTATCATATCCAAAACTAAATTCCTCATCTTCTTTCCCAAACATGCTACTCCTGCAACCTTTCGTCATTTCATTAAATCACAACTCCAACCTCAGTCCATAAACATTGAGTAATTTCCTAATTAATCTCCCTGCTTTCTCTTGCTTCCTACTTTCTGTTCCTAATATGGCAGCCAAAGCAATTCTTTAAAACCTAAAACAAATCTTGTCACACCTTATCCCCAAACCCTTCAATGGCTTCCCATATCACTTGGGGGAATTCTTAAAATGGTCTACTGGTTTCCTGTTATATCTCTGGCCTCAACTCCTAGAACTTCCTTCAGTCACACTGGCTTCTTTGTTCCTCATAAATACCTGGCATGATTCCCTCAGGGCCTCTGCACATGCTCTTCTTTCCACCTGTACTACTTTTCCCCTAGATATTCCATGTAACTTCCTCTTTCTATATCCTTCTTCAGGTTTTACACAAATGTAAGCTTCTCAAGGAGGCCTTTTCTGGCTGTAATATTTAAAATTACTACCCACTCCACCCTCACCCCTACCAAAACTCTATCTCTTTTCTCTCCTTTAATTTTTTCCACAGAATTTACCAGTGCTTATAATATATATAAAATGTTTTTATTATTAGTTTTCCCCCACTAGAATGTAAGCTCCATGAAGGTAGGAATTATCTGTTTTGTTCATTTGATTTGACACTGAATAGATGATATACAATGGTGCCTCTACTTAAAGACCAAGTCTTTCTATGTGTGTCTTTCACTGCTAGAATATCTAGCAACTAGTGGCCAGAGGCTAAAGAAATGGAGAAAAATGAATCCCTTTCCTCAATGAATGTACTATTTCATGGAATGAATGTGAACCTAATAGTTAAATAAATAACATACACAAATAAAAAGTAGGGATGCAGAAAACAGACCATGTTTGTCAGAGATCATCAGGGAAGGAGGTAATTGAACAGGCTTTTGACACAGCCAAGCATGGGCCAGGGCAAACACACATACATGTATACACATGCATGCACATGTGCACATACACACACACACACACACACACACACACACACACACACACACAAATAAGGAAACTCAGCTTGGTCAAAGAACAAAGAATTGTCCAGTTTGCCTGTCTTAAGATTCTTGACACCCTCTCCTTGACTCCCCAACACTTGTATGGCAGACCACTGACCAATAACATTAGAGAAATAGGTCAAGGTTATATCATGAACAGTTTCAATCTTGGGCTAAAGAGTTTAGACTTAATTTAGTGGCTAATAAGAAACTGGTGACAGCTATGTTTTAGAAGAATTAATCTGGGAGAGATGAATACAATAATTGGGAAGACAGTCACTGACAGATCTGACAGTAAAGAAGCCAGTTAGGAAGCTTTTGCAATAATCTAGGCAAGAGAGTTGATGGGAGCATGAAAATATAATCAGAAAGAAAATGGATGGAGGAGATAGCACCTCTGGGCTTGCTAAGGAATTAAATATGGAAGGCAAGGAATAGGATAAGTCAAAACTGATGCAAAGTTTTTTGCTAGGGTGGTTAAAAGACTTGATGGACCATTAACAGAAGAGGGAAAACAGAAAGAGGGACTGGTTTGGGACTTCCCTGGTGGCACAGTGGTTGAGAATCTGCCTGCAAATGCAGGGGACACGGGTTCGAGCCCTGGTCCAGGACGATCCCACATGCCATGGAGCAACTAAGCCCGTGCGCCACAATTACTGAAGCCTGTGCATCTAGAGCCTGAGCTCTGCAACAAGAGAAGCCCACGCACCACAACGAAGAGTAGCCCCTGCTCACCGCAACCAGAGAAAGCCTGCGCGCAGTAACGAAGACCCAACACAGCCATAAATAATTAAATAGATAGATAGATAGATAGATAGATAGATAGATTTAGAAAGAGAGACTGGTTTAAGGCATAGAAAGGGGATGGAAATGTTGGCACAAACTGTAAAGATGAAAATATACAGAATACCAAAGGACAAAGGTTTGGCAAAGGTTTTTGTTTTTGTTTTTTGTGGACCATTTTTAAAGTCCGTATTGAAGGGACTTCCCTGGTGGCACAGTGGTTAAAAATCCACCTGCCAGTGCAGGGGACACAGGTTCACAGGCTCTAGAGCTCAGGCTCAGTAGTTGTGGCGCACGCCTTAGTTGCTCCGTGGCATGTGGGATCTTGCCAGACCAGGGCTCGAACCCATGTCTCCTGCATTGGCAAGCGGATTCTTAACCACTGCGCCACCAGGGAAGCCCCTGCTTCTGTTTTATGTTTTGGCTTTTTGGCCATGAGGCATGTGGGATCTTAGCTCTCTGACCTAAGGGGATTGAACCCGCACCCCCTGAAGTGGAAGGCGAAGTCTTAACCACTGGACCACCAGGGATGTCCCAGGCAGTTTTTCTTTAAATATGGGCAATACGTGAATACCATATAGACTGGATATAGCAATAACTACCTAAAAAGCCTTCTTTGGGGTCTTCCCTGGCAATCCAGTGGTTAAGACTCCACACTCCTGATGCAGAGGGCACAGGTTCTATCCCTGGTAGGGGAACTAAGATCCCATATGCCGTAGGGCGCAGCTTAAATAAATAAATAAATGTAAAAAGCCTTCTTTGAAAGCTTCACCCAACCCCACACATACCCCGACGTTTCATGAAACAGGGATAAATCAATGTGCCTTTTTTAATTATTATTATTATTGGTTTTCGCGGTAGAAAAGTCTTTTGTTATATTAGTCAGGCCCCATCTGGCCGGGCCTAGACCTGGGCCCAGGAATAGCTGAGAAGAGCCCGTCCCCCTCCCTACTACTCAAGCTTCTCTTTGTCCTGCTTCTTCTCCTCCTCCAGCACCAGGGTTCGTTCTCACTCTTTCACCAGCTGGACACCACAGTAGATGAGAAACAGGATGGCCAGTGTGGTCTGGGGGAACCCTGTGAGTAGCAGGCACTGGGCGACCAGCTCTGTGAACTCAAGGCTGCTCAGGCTTACAAGGTTGTACATGATGATGGCCCAGAAGTTCATGGCCCCAAAGATGGCTGAGACCCTGCGGGACATCTGCTCCCACGCAGAGGCCTCAATTTGCGCTAGGGACCCCCACTCTGACAGTTCCTGTACCCAGAGCTCAAAGGTGAGGCCAAAGCAGTTAAGACATGACCACAGGTAGACATTATCACAAGGCCCAAGCCACAGAGTGGTGATGGCAAATGTGGCCACACTGGCCCCCAACTCTGGAATCACCGCAGAGTTGAGTAGGCTAGGCCAGCCGGGGACAAGGGGCTGTCCCTGCCTGGGGGGCTTTACACCTTCCCCCCCACCCCCCACTCTGACCTGGGCCTCCCAAAATCCAGGGGAGGCCCCATTTTAATAAACATTGTCATGGACCTTAGCTATCTTTATTTTACTTACTTACTTATTTATTTATTTTTGGCCACACGGTGAGGCTTGCAGGATCTTAGTTTCCTGACCAGGGATCTAGCCCGTGCCCCCTGTAATGGAAGCCCAGAGTCCTAACCGCTGGACCATCAGGGAATTTCCTTAGCTATCTTTAAGTTAGGCTAGGTAGTCTCTTTTAGACCACAGATCATTAATGTTTATTTACTTATATTTACCAGGAATAAGCATCATATATCACAGATGCCTTATAATTTAAATAATTTTGGAGTCATATGTAATTTATCTGATATATAACACACGATCTTTGCTCCTTTAGTAGCATTTGTACGCTCTTTTATATGGTTAGATTTTTTTTTTTTTTTTTTTTGGCGGAGCTGCACAGCTTGCGGGATCTCAGTTTCCCAACCAGGGATTGAACCTGGGCCACGGCAGTGAAAGCCTGGAATCCTAACCCGTAGGCCACCAGGAAATTCCCTGATTTTTTTTTTAACTACTCTTTTTTTTTTTAATTTACTTATTTATTTATTTTTTGGCTGCATTGGGTCTTTATTGCTGTGCGTGGGCCTTCTCTAGATGAAGCGAGCGGGGGCTACTTTTCATTGCGTGCGCGAGCTTCTCATTGCGGTGGCTTCTCTTGTTGCAGAGCACTGGCTCTAGGTGCGCGGTTTTCCATAGTTGTGGCTCGCAGGCTCTAGAATGCAGGATCAGTAGTTGTGGCGCACGGGCTTAGTTGCTCCATGGCATATGGGATCTTCCCGGACCAGGGCTCAAACCCGTGTCCCCTGCATTGGCAGGCGGATTGTTAACCACTGTGCCACCAGGGAAGCCCCCTGATTTTTTTTTTTTAAAGCACACTTTGGTTATATTTTGACCTTAGGTAATTAGATCTTAAGAAATTGCATAAGATAAAGATGATTCTTATTATTTTTGACTCTAGAAATAATATTAGATATGCTTAAGTTGTGACGTCAGCTTTCCATGACTAGTGTACAGTTGAAAAAGTTTGTGAACATGAGGTAAAGTTTAATCAGGAAAGCAGGGATTTTAGGAAACAGCTTCAGGTTTCTTTTTTACTACGGCATTAGTAATCTGGTATTCAAAAAATGAAAAGTGACATTTTTAAATCAAATCTTTTGCTACAGTCCTCCAAAGCTGTACATTAAATTTCTAACAGAGTATAGCGAAAAAGAACAGAAACATGGAATGTCTGTTTCTCTACTTAGTAGGTAAGTGATCTTTTTTTCTAAATTTTATTTATTTTTTGGCTGCCTTGGACCTGCGTTGCTGCACATGGGCTTTCTCTAGTTGCAGTGAGCGGGGGCTACTCTTCATTGCGGTGCACCGGCTTCTCATTGTGGTGGCTTCTCTTGTTGTGGAGCACAGGCTCTAGGTGCACGGGCTTCAGTGGTTGCAGCACACAGGCTCAGTAGTTGTGGCTCGTGGGCTCTAGAGCGCGAGCTCAGCAGTTGTGGCGCAGCACAGACTTAGTTGCTCCGCAGTATGTGGGATCTTCCCGGACCAGGGCTCGAACCCGTGTCCCCTGCATTGGCAGGCGGATTCTTAACCACTGCTCCACCAGGGAAGTCCTGTAAGTGATCTTAAAGACAATACATACCTGATATACAGTTTCTAACCTGTAAAATATGGCTGATCCCCCAGATATGATATGGATATCAAATAAAATCATTTAGACAAAGGACCTACCACAGTGCACAACACATAATATGTGCTATATTCCTTTCACTTCCTCAGTATGTGCACCCCTAGACCTGCAGAACAGATCATTATTCATCCAATCCATACATATTTACTATCCACCTGCTGTGCACCAGGTGTTATGTTAGATGGTCAAGCTATGAAAATAAGATAAAATTCCTACAAAGACTTTTGTAAGAGAGCAAGCAGTTACAAAAAAGTAAGTATAATTTGCCAGTATTTGTCTAGTATTAGGGGTATGCATAGAGTACTATAAGGAACAAAGAGGGAAGAGACCAATTCTATTGGGGTGGGGTTGGGGGATGGAATTAAGAAAACCTAGAGAGTTGAACTGAGCCTTGAAAAATGAGTAAGAGTTTTCTGAATATTTCAGAAGAGGAACTACATCATCTCAGTGTAGTTACAATTATATATAGCAATGAACTGGAAATTATTTAGAGAACTGATCTAATTTATTTTTGTTGTTGTTCATCACGTATTTCTTGTACAGGTGCTAGGCATCAAAGATACAATAGTAAATAAAAACTTGGTCCCTGCACTTCAGGGAGCTTATATTCTAGTGGGAAAGAGATCTTAATCAAGTAACCACAGAAATTTATGTAAAATTTAAACTAGAATAAGTACTTCGGGGAACTAAGTTCCCACATGCTGCACAGCGCGGCCAAAAAAAGACCATAAAACAGGGATTGACCTAAACCAGTTTAGAGAAACCTTCCTTAAGGAAATGATGCTTGAACCCAAAGGTGAAGAATGCCTAGGGCTTAACTGAGGAAAGGAAAAAGAAAAAGCAGAAAAAAGAAACAGAGCTTATGGTGGAAGAGTTTGGTGTCTTCAAGGGTCCGATCACAACTTCGAATGCATTACCATGCTATGTCCTTCCAGGCTTCAGGCAGGTCACTCACATTGACAAATGTGTAAGACAATAGAGGGAGCTGCTAGACTGAAGAACTGTAAAGTGCTTGCTTTGCCTAAAATGAAACTTTTCTGCAAATGAAACTTACTGGTTTACAAGAGTGGAATTATTGGTTTGTAATTACAGAAGAAAGCCACTGAGGCTGGAGTGAGAAGAACTAGGATGTTTGTGATATAAGATGAGATAGAGAAATAGGTCAAGTCTTACAGCCACTAGCAGACTTATAGCCCGTGTAAGAGTCTTGACATTATCCTAAAGCAATATGAAGCCAGTATTAAGCTGTGGCTGACATGGTGAGGTGTGTATTTCAAAATGATCATTCTGCTCATGGCTTGGACAATGGAATAAGGACAAAAGTGGACGTGAGTACACTATTGCAAGACGTGGCAATTGGTCTAGAGTAAAGGCCATGGGAGTGGAGGGAAGTAGGTGGATTCGAGACACACTGAAGTGATGAAATGGACAGAACTTGGTGATCGATTCAATTAGGGTGTGAGGAAGGGGAGATAAAGATAATTCCTAGGTTCCTGGTTTACATGACTGGATGGGGAATTCCCTGGCAGTCCAGTGGTTAGGACTCTGTGCTTCCACTGCAAGGGGCATGGGTTCGATCCCTGGTCAGGAAACTAAGATCCCACAAGCCACGTGGCACGGCCAAAAAGAAACCCACAAAAAACATGACTGGATGGACTCACTGAGGCAGGAATCACTGGAAGAGGGTCAGTTTGTTGTTGCTTTAGGGCAAAGTGGAAGGACAGGGGAGAAGATGAGTTGCATGGTTGGGACACACTGAGTATGCGGAGGCCTCAGAGACATCTAAGAGGAGATATTAAAGAGTAGAATATATAAGGAGCAGCCCGGGCTGAAGATATAATATTAGTAAGTCAAGCCTAAAGAGAGAGTGAGAACCTAGAACTCAGCCTTGAGTAACTGCAACACCTAATGGCCAGTTGGAGAATGATGAGGCGGTAAAGGAGATAGAGGAGTAGCTAGAGATGTGTGTGGGTGAGGGGGCGAGGGTGTAGGATAGAAGCCAATGGAATAGAGTGTTTTAAGAATAATGTAGTATTGGAAACGTTGAGTTTAAGATGTCTATGAAGGATCGAAGCTGAAATATTCTGGGAATTCCCTGGCTGTCCAGTGGTTAGGACTCCGCACTTCCATTGCAAGGGGCACAGGTTCAGTCCCTGGTCAGGGAACTAAAATCCCACAGGCGTGTCCGAAAAAAAGGAAAGTCTGGAGCAATGGGATTCAGTCTAGAGAGATAAATTTGGAAGTTTGGGGCATTTACATTACAACTTAAAGCCATGTTTATTTAGAAAGCATAGTATAATGTGTAAAGACATTACTCAATCAACGGTAGCAATTGTTATTCACACACTTGAGCAATAATAACACTGATGGATTTACTTAGTGTTTTTCTCTGAGAAGATAAAAACACTTTGGAGATATTATCCAATTGCTTCTGTCATTCGGTATTTGACCTGTCAGCAATATTTATTGAGGGTATTACAGTAAAAGATAAGACACAAAAGAAATAGAAGATATGAGTCTTACCCTTAAGCTTTCACGTAGTTGGGGGAACAAAATGTTGACATATGCGGGCTTCCCTGGTGGCGCAGTGGTTGAGAGTCCGCCTGCCGATGCAGGGTATACGGGTTCGTGCCCCAGTCCGGGAAGATCCCACATGCCGCGGAGCCTGCGCGTCCGGAGCCTGTGCTCCGCAACGGGAGGGGCCACAACAGTGAGAGGCCCGTGTACCGCAAAAAAAAAAAAAGTTGACACATGCAATACTAATGAACAGAGTCAAAATTACATAATCAGTGATACAAATTAATAAAGTTCGGGCTTCCCTGGTGGCGCAGTGATTGAGAGTCCGCCGGCCGATGCAGGGGACATGGGTTTGTGCCCCGGTCCGGGAAGATCCCACATGCCGCGGAGCGGATAGGCCCGTGAGCCATGGCCTCTGAGCCTGCGCGTCCGGAGCCTGTGCTCTGCAACAGGAGAGGCCACGACAGTGAGAGGCCCGCG
The DNA here is from genome assembly GCF_011762595.2 of Tursiops truncatus. NCBI lineage: Eukaryota > Metazoa > Chordata > Mammalia > Artiodactyla > Delphinidae > Tursiops > Tursiops truncatus. Next base: position 63,004,652 of record NC_047049.1, on the reverse strand, counting down.
TACCGCAAAAAAAAAAAAAGAAAAGAAATTAGCCTCATTTGTGCAAATATATAGAATTACATAATCGCAGTCACAGGTTAAAAAGGACCTCTGAGAGGCGTTTATTTATTTATTTTTTAAATTTTTGGCTGCGTTCGGTCTTCGTTGCTGCGCGTGGGCTTTCTCTAGTTGTGGCGAGCGGAAGCTATTCTTCATTGTGGCGCTCAGGCTCAGTAGTTGTGGTGCACAGGCTTCGTTGCTCCGCGACATGTGGGATCTTCCAGAACCAGGGCTCGAACCCGTGTCCCCTGCATTGACAGGTGGATTCTCAACAACTGTGCCACCAGGGAAGTCCTCTGAGAGGTGTTTAACAAAGTTTCTTGAGCTATTGGGTATCTGCTTTGTGCTTAGTCCTGAGCTAGCACTGGGAATATAAAAAAGGAAGATAAGTCCTTTGAGAGACATACAGTTTGGTAACTGGAGTGGAGTGTGTGAGAAGTGCTAGGACAGAGATCTGGGGCTGCTGCAGAAGCAGTGTGGAGAGAGTTATGAAGCTCCTAATTCTGCCTGGGTTATTACATGAGGCTTCACAGACAAGGAGTTTTGTGAGCTGGGTTTTTAGGGATGAAGATAAGTTTGCCAGGTTGGCAGGAATGAGAATAATGTAGAGGAAGGAGAGGACGGAACCAGAGGGAGAAGGACATTCCAGGCAGACCTGTATCTGTCCCAACTTTTTCGTCCCCTCTATTCACAGAGCTGGAGAAAGTATGTTTGTTAGAACAGACTCACCAAATAATCAAGACAGCTTTAAATGAATTCTCAGAGGGGAGGAAGAAAACATTCAGAAATAATTCAGTCAGTTGTTTTCAATGTGCTTACTATGTAGAGGTCATGATGTGTGAGGCAACGAGAAGGAAGAATTAGAACGGAGCAGGTCCCAGAATGTCTCAGGTGAAAAATGCAATGAAAGAGGTCAGGAACACAGCACAGTTCTTCAGGGGTTAGAGATAATGGGCTGCAGTTACAGAGCAAAACCTTCAGGGCCGGGGACTTCCCTGGTGGTCCAGTGGTTAAGACTCCGTGCTTCCAATGCAGGGGGCACAAGTTTGATCCCTGGTCGGGACACTAAGATCCCACATGCCACGGGGTGAGGCCAAAAAGTTAAAACAAAACAAAGCCAAAAAATACCCTATTCACTCATGGTGGAGAGTCAGCTTTGGAAGTCTCTGGCTGGACCAGGAGTCTCGAAGTGCTTGCAGTGCCAAGAGGGGTCTGAAGAAGGAAGCATCCAGAGAAAGAAGATGGTGAAGGCATTTTGGTTGGACTTATAGGAGGAGAACCAGGATGGCCTATAGGTGTCGCAGAATTCCAGGACTGAGGAATTTCAAAATGTAGGGGGAAAAAAAAGAGAATGAAGCTGTGTTGTGAATGTAACTTCAGGAGAGTAGGTCAGTGGACTCAGAAATAAACAGATGTTATAGGAACAAGAAACAGCAAGAAACAGAATTTGTCATGGAGAGAAATAGGGCTAAAGGTAGATGGGAGAGCAAGGTCAAGCAAAGGCATGACCTGGGCATGATAAACATGGACAACCCCTAGACAGCAGAGAAGAAGGCGCTAATGAAGAAGAGACTGAAGATGCTAGAAGGAAGGGCTCATTAATGTAGTAAAAACTGCTTAAATAAAGTAGCATGGAGAGACCTCCCTGGTAGTCCAGTGGTTAAAACTCTGCACTCTCAATGCAAGGGGCCCGGGTTTGATCCCTTCTTGGGGAATCAAGATCCTACCTACCGCAACTAAACCTGCATGCCACAACTACTGAGCCCGGGCACTGCAACTAGAGAGACCTGCACATTGCAGTGAAGACCCAGCACAGCCTAAAAAGAAAAAAAAAAAAGTAGCATGGAGACTAAGCTAAAGGGCACAAGATAATGGACAGCCCCATAACAGGGAAGAAACTTCAGGAAAGGAAGGAAATTGAGCAAGGGAGGAAAAGATTAATAAGAAATCTATGGTGATCATTTTGTAATGTATAGAAATATTGTGCACCAGAAACTCACATAGTGTTGTAGGTCAATTACACTTCAAAAACAAACAAACAAAGAAACTCATAGAAAAGGAGATCCGATTTGTGGTTACCAGAAGTGGGGAGTGGGGGGAGGGGGGAGGGGGAATTGGGTGAAGGTGGTCAAAAGGTACAAACTTCCAGTTATAAGGTAAATAAGTACTGGAGGTATAACGTACACCATGATAAATATAACACTGCTGTACACCGAATATGAAAGTTGTTAGGAGAGTATATCCTAAGAGTTTTCATCACAAGGAAAAAATATTTTTTCTTTTATTTTGTATCTATATGAGATAAAGGTTGTTCACTAAACTTACTGTGGTCATCATTTCATGATGTATGTAAATCAAATCATTCTGCTGTACACCTTAAACTTACACAGCGCTGTATGTCATTTATATTTCAATAAAACTGAAGAAGAAAAAAAGAAACCTATTGCTTGAGGGCCTCTTTTTTTTTTTTTTTTTTTTTTTTTTTGGCCACAGCACTTGGCATGTGAGATCTTAGTTTCTTAGTTCCCTGACCCCTGCAGTGGAAGGGCAGTCTTAGCCAGTGGACCGCCAGGAAAGTCCCTTGAGGGCCTCTCTTGACAGCCTGTGCTATGGGCAGCTTTGGAGGTGAGGCATAGGAAGGCTTAGAACAGGTCCCATGGCAGAAGGATACTCAAAATCTTCCAAAATAGGGATTGCTGAGGAGAAATAAAGACCTCAGGCAGATTTAGGTCTTAAGATTTCAAAGTTGGCTAAGGCTCCCACAGAATTCTGCCGCTTGCAAACAGCAGAGAAAATGAATGATGGGGATATAGAAGTCAAGTCAGGGTGCTTCCAGGTTGAGTTTGGGAGAGGCTAAGCGGACAAATGAATTAGTGGGTTGGAAAGCTTACCATTAAAGTTGCTGGACAAGGCATAAATGGAGAAAATGGCCTAATCTTGTCATAGGAAGTAGGGAAGGAGTTTTCATCAAAATCATACTTGATCACACTCAAGTTCTTGATTTGATATACGGTCCTTTTGGAAGCTGACTATATTATAAAAGATCCTGTTTCATTATCATAACTAGACTGTATCTTCATGCTCTGCAGTTACTATGAAGGTATGCTAATTTTTCCAATTCCTTCCAAAACCAATTCTGGCAATTCCAATTTTTTTTTTCTCCCTCACAGTATCAATTTGATTTCCTCTTTCTTCCACCTTCTCTACTGAGGTGTCTTTTGGTTTGTACCTACCATGTATTGTATGTATTCTTGACAATCTCTGGATTCAATGTAGAAGCTTGAGTGAGAAAAAGACCTTAAGTCTGTGTCTGCCAGTAAACTGACCAGTAAATACCAATTCCTGCAAACCTGCTCCATGCAAAGTCTCTGAGAATTCCCTTGGGTCTTTTCTACTTTAAGTTTTCCTTGCTCTCTTGGACTCCTAGCAGAATTGACTGCGTTATAGCTTTTTCAATGCGGAGCTATTATTGCAGGTTTATCTTGCCCAGCCTCCCCTGCTCTTCCAGGACCTTGTAGATTGCAGTGTCCCAGATCACCAAGCGACTATTAACTTTTTCCTACCTACTATTATATTATCTATCTATCCCTGATGTCTTTTTTTTTTTTTTTGCGATACGCGGGCCTCTCACTGTTGCGGCCTCTCCCGTTGCGGAGCGCAGGCTCCGGACGCGCAGGCTCAGTGGCCATGGCTCACGGGCGCAGCCGCTCCGCGGCATGTGGGATCTTCCCGGACCGGGGCACAAACCCGTGTCCCCTGCATCGGCAGGCGGACTCTCAACCACTGCGCCACCACTGCGCCACCAGAGAAGCCCCCTGCTGTCTTTATAGAGAATCATAAGTTTGCCTTTCTTATTTGTTTGTACCATTTATACTACTAGAAATGTGTAAGAGTTCCTCATCAGCACTTAGTATTGCCAATTTAAGAAATTTTTCCAATGGAATAAAAAATTTTTTTTTGTCAATGGAGATTATATTCTTTAGGAAAGAAAGCATGTGTGTGTGTGTGTCTGTGTGTGTGTGTGTGTGTGTGAGGGGAGTATATACATTTCCCTAGGACACTGCCTAAGGTAATTAGTAAGCAGGGCAGCTAAGATGAAAGTCCGGTTATGTATTTAGGAAGCTATATAAGCACAATTCCAATACTCACCTTATGTGTATTTGGAAATACACATAAGGTATATTTGGAAATAAGACAGGAATTCTTGTTTTGTTATTAAGAAAGAATAGATAAGGATAGTGGGAAATTGCTTAAACGTTTATTCTTTGATATTGAGGACTGGAAATAATTGCATTTTCTTTTTTTCTCCTTGGGTAGACACCTCATGTTATTGTTTAGCTTCCCATGGCTTGTTCAACCTTTTAGTTTCTGTTATAATTATCAGACCCCTTTTCTAACAGGTTCAGATGGACACGACGTTGCTAGGTGCTATGTTTGAGTTTCAGATGCCAAGGTGGCTTTCAATGTCATCTATGTGCTGATGACTTCCAAATTTGTTTTTCCAAGCTAAACTTCTTTTCCAAACTAAAAATTGTCTCAGACTTGGTCAGTGGGAGTTTTTTATATATATATATATATATATATATATATATATATATATATATATATATTTTTTTTTTTTTTTTTTTGATGGGCACCTACAGTTTCCAATTTTTTTTTACCATTGTGAAATACAGTGAAATTGTGTTGCTGCAGACACAAACCTACCTTCAGGGCCTTTGCACTTGCTCCTTCCTTAGCATAAAATCTTCCCCGGTTTCCTTCCTTAATCTCTTTCAGATCTATTCCATGAGCTGATCGTTGTATTTAAAATTGCAGCCTTCCCCAGCACTCCCTGTCCCCTTCTCTGCTTTTTTTCCCCTCCCTCTGACCATCACCATCTGACACACTGTATGGATTCTGCTTTCTAGCCTTTTTTATTCTCCTGGCCCCATTCCATGATTGAATGCAAGCACCACAAGAGCAGAGGTTTCATTTTGCTCACTGCTGTTTCCCCAAAGCATGGGACTGTGCCTGGCACATGGTATGGACTCAACTAATATTTATGGAATGAAGAGAATAAGCATTGCCATGGTCATTTTTTTAAAATTTTATTTTATTTATTTTTGGCTGTGCCTGGTCTTAGTTGTGGCACATGGGATCCTCGTTGAGGCATGTGGGATCTTTCATTGCAGTGCACAGGCTTCTCTCCAGTCGTGGTGTGCAGGTTTTCTCTTCTCTAGTTGTGGCGCACAGGCTCCAGGGCACGTGGGCTCTATAGTTTGCGGCCTGCGGGCTCTCTAGTTGAGGCCCACGAGCTTAGTAGTCATGGCGCAAGGGCTTACTTGCCCCGGGGGCATGTGGGATCTTAGTTCCTTGACCAGGGATCTCACTGAGTCCCCTGCATTGTAAGGCGGATTCTTTACCACTGGACCACCAGGGAAGCCCCACCATGGTCATTTTTCTACATCTTTGTGTGATTTTCCCATTTCAATACTTTTTAAAGTTAATCATTTCAATTAATTGACAAAAGCCAGGATATGGCTATTACATGATAGTCTTTCTCCTTTTGTTCTTTAAGAAAATCAAGTTTTGAGTCAAACTCTGACAAGATATTAACAATTAGGCTTTTGGAAACATTGACTGAGAAGAGTCCCATTTTTCAGATAAGATTTATTTTAAACACCACATGTCTTTCTCCAATCGCTGTATTTATCTGACTGTAGCACTGAAAACACTGTAGTGCAGCCATTGGTTTGTTCTGCTTGCAAACCCAGAATGTGTTCCTCCTGGGTGGGAAGCAAATTGCATTCAACTCTGTAGGCCAAGCTTCTAACTCAATAATAAGTTTGAATGAATCAATCAGTGAGAAAGGTTGAAAGTTTAGGAATCTTTCTCAAAAGAACAATCTGGTTATGCTTATTAATGCAGGTATAACAAAGAATAAAAATTATGGGCAGAATGGGGATAGAATGGTGTGGAAGGCAATGATAGAAGGAGTCTTTACCTTCCGTTGAAGTTTGACCTGGGAGGAATGATTGTTCCATGAACAGCATTTTCCTTCCCACTGTGACTCCATTGAAGATCTGGATTTCCATGTCTGTTTAATAACTGACTGCTGGAAGAAGCAACAGCCATCAAACACTTAGGGAGAAATTCAGATGCCCCAGTCAGTCTTAATTTTGGCATAATGCTACTGGTTATTCCTCCTAATGATAAAAACTTACTTCTTCCTGTGCCTTCATTTCTTCATCCATAAAGTGAATACTGCCAAAGCACGGGGGCAAATAACTAACAAAAAATGTTATGACGACCTTTGCAGACATCAAGCTCTGAGTCAAGGGAACACAACCCTCCTCTGGCTTCTCTCTAAGGTATTGAGGCCAGTTTTCCATTGCTCGCCACGCAGATATGCCTCAATGGTGTCATCTCTGACCTGGCGTCCCATTAATGCACCTACAAACATTCAATTGAGAGACCCTAAAACTTTTCCCTCAGCCAGAGAGTCCCTCGGAAAAAAGATAATGACAAGAAAACGCTGACAACGCTCTCCCTCTTCAATACTCTCCTTTGACCTTAACAAAAAAAAAAAAAGAAAAAAAAAATGTCAAGAGAGACGAGGGCCAAGGGGAAGGGGAAGGGTCGAGAGATGAGTCCAGCTCCAGTTTGGGGAAATCCAGCTCGCGTTTTGCCTCTCGCTCAGTAGTGCAGGGTCCAGGGAAGGCAGAGCCCCAGCTTCGCTCCCTGAGGTCTGTCCTGGGGAGACACTGCTGCTCCGGGGGGCTGACCTGGCGGGGAGTGGCAGCGCAGTCCGCTCCCGCGCCGCTTTGTGCGCGCAGCCGCTGGGCCCTCTGCTCCCGGGTCTGCCCCCCGGGACGCCCCCCTGCCCCGCCCCAGTCATGCAACTCTACCTGCCTTTCCGCTGTGGACCTTTGGGAAGCAGTCGCCCACCCCGGGGGCTCGGGCCCTGACCCTGCCAGGAGCCGGTAGGTGTTCGTCCGGGGCCCGCCCGCGCCCCTCGCGCCCCCCGGGGCCCCGGACTCCGAAGTTGTGGGGACGAGCGCAAGTTGGAAAGTTTGCCCGAGGGCTGGTGCAGGCTTGGAGCCGGGGGGACGCGCGCAGCCCTCGGAGCCTGAGGGGGCCAGTGGTGAGTTGGGGTTGGGGCAGAGGGCAGGGGTCCGGGGAGCCACACGCGGAGGCCGGAAGGCGTTGAGAGGGGCAGTGCACCGCTGGGGCTGGACGTGGGCCGGGGCTCGGCGGCCGCGCGGCCGCCGGGGCCGCGGGGGTGGGCCCGCTCCCCGCGACGACCCCATACCCAGGGCTGCTTGGGGCGCTTTTGTTGCGGGTGATAAACAATGCCCCCCGGCCGGAGGACTCGGCTGCGGCGCCGGGTGAGGAGAGCTGGAGCGCCTCGAGGTAGGACCCCGGGCTCCGCTGGAAACCGGATTGGGCGGGGAGGGCAAGTGCGGCCTGAGGTGGGGATGCCTGACTGGGCCGGCGATTGATGCGGCTCGGGCTGAGGAGAGGGAAGAGTTAGGGCAAGTTGCGGGTAGGGAACCCTGGCTGTCCCACGCTCAAGCGTACCCCCAAACAAGTTTTCTCCCTCCCCTGTGCTAATATAGGGGCCGGTTCCTTGAGAAAACATTTGGCACTTGCCTCCTTGAGCTTTTCCGGGAGGGAGCTTCAGGGACGTAGCTTTTGGAGTGGAGGTAGTAGGAGAGTCTTGCCAGAGGCTTGACCTGGAGTTACGCTGATCTGGGAAGAAGGGAGTGGAGGAATAGAACAGTGTTCTGTCAAAATGGCCTAAAAACTCTTAAGAGCGCCACTCGTTCGCCGAACGCGCTGGCTTGCCGTCGCATCGGTCCCACTAGGGCGGAATCCCGGAGCGGGCCCCAAGGATGAGAGGTCCGCAGAGCCGGGTGCCGGGGACCGGCCGGGCGGCAAGTGAGGGGCCGGCGCTGGGCTAGGTCTCTCGCCGTCTCCCCCTCACCCCTCTCTCCTCTTCCTCCCCTCTCCTCCCTCCCTCCCTCCCTCTCACCCACACTCCCAAACGATTCGGCTACTGAGGGCTGTGTGCAGTCCATAAATTTCTACAGAAATTGGTCGGGAAGTTGCTGGCCTGCCCCAGTAGGCTTTCCACGGTAATGGGGAACACAGATTGGGCTTTTCTGACCCCATAAAAATTAATGTATCAACAAGAGAACAGATATTGCTTGAACTAGGAGTCTTTTCCCCCGCCGGCAACTCGTCCTCCCAAAGTAACCAGGTCGCTCCAGTGCCTCTTTCTCTCCTCCCCCGTAACACTCTCGGGCACACAAATGAGCTGCATCATATATCATAGTAAGGGTCAGTTTATAAAGACATGTTTGAAAAGTGTTTCAAGACCCTGAGGGAGGAAAAGATTAGGTGCACAGCCTAGTGTCGGCAGGGTGCGCTGAGCGCTTGCACCCACATGAGTTGAAGGGCGGCGCTACAGGGTAGCAACCCCAGGTCCGCCCTGAACCGAAAAGGGACCATCCTGCTCTCTTCCCCATCTCAACGTTAAAGAGTGAAATAAAAACGTTGGCTTCCTCAGTCCTCACTCAGGATGCCAAAATGAATATGGGAAAGGTGTTTGTGAACCAGTTAGGGCGAGAGCTTTTTAAGGCATATTAGGAATTTTGTCTACAATTAAACAAGGCGGGTGTGTAGATAAGGATGTGTTTGGGGACTGGTCAGCGTTGTTTCTAAGAACTAAAAGCCTCAGGTAACGTGATGTTGGGTGCGCTTCCTGATTTTATTGGTTTTATTAGTTTGTATTAGTTACACAGGTTAAAGCCCAAGTCCCTTTCCTCCCCAATTAAGAGGTCTTAATTAGGTTGGTTGTCAGTGTATGACAGTGTTCAAAACAATCTTATGATTTCAATTAAACTGAATCAAGTACGAGAGTTATTAGTATACACTGTCTGTATCTCTTTGCAAAGATTGGTAGCTCAGATTAACAACTCCTGGATCACTGCTTACCATTTTAATGAGGGTTAACTATGGCTCCCAGCTCTGGTCTTCCAGAATTGATTGGTTGGAGGTTTGGATCACCTCTGTCCCTGCCCTTTGTTTCTCTTCCTCCTCCAATCTTCTTTATCTTGTTCGTCCCTCCCCTCCCCCACCCTCTTCTTTGCCTCTGTATTTTTCCTTCTCTGTACACTTAAGTTTCTCTTTTTCCACCCCCTCCACCTTTCTAGCTTTAGTCTTCAGCATTTTGATCCCAGTTGTCTTTTTATATTCTAGCTTTATTACTATATAGTCCTTCCCCTTCCTCTACTTTTTGGCTTTTTTTTTTTTTTCCATTTTAGACATTTTCTTCCTTCTGCTTTTTCCTCTTCTTCCTAACGTGTTTTATGCTTTTCTTGTTTTTGGAATGGTCATTCCATCTTCATTTAACTTGTCCCTTCCCTTTTCTGTGGCCCTTTTTGGCCTTTTTTTCTTCGCTCTCTGCAGGGCAGCAGGGGTGTTTTACATATGGAAGGAGGCTTTGACTAAATCTGCTGGCATTCTAGTGAGTTTGCCTCCACAGCCTTTCCATGTGCCGAAGGCTCTCACACTTCCTGTGGTACAAAACTATCTAGGAACAGCAAGCAGCCCGCCCACCTCCTCTTCCTTTAGAACTAAGTTGCTGGAGGAAACTAAGCCAGGTGGTGCCTTTTAAAAAGAAATGTTTTAAGTCTTGTATTTCTCAGTCAAGTGCAGTAGCCTTTAAATTCTAAGGAGCTGAATGGAGTGACTATTAAATCAGAGTTTCTTTTGCAACTAGCTCTATGTATGCAAATACCACTTTTTTGGCCACTGCTGGTGGTGGGAAGGATTGCAGTATAATTTTAAATTGACATGTGGGCTGGATGGTTACATCAGTACAGCCACTTCCTGCCCAGGGGACTTTGGGAGATCCAGAAGGAGGAGGGGGGATGTAAGTGGGAGAGAATTTTTCTGACACGGTACTGTCGATATTGTCCTTTACAGACAACTGATACAGTTTAGGAAGTCAGCTTTTCAGTTTCTAGGCAAGGTGATCACATCAAATAATTGCTTTTTTTTTTTTTTTTTTAAGACTCTTTAGGGAAAGGCTGACTACTTAGTAAGCTCAGATAATATTGAGGCAAAAGTCTGATCCTGTTTGTTGACCAATTTGGTTAGGTATGTTTAAATTATGTGTGAATAATTAGCAGATCCTTACATAAGCCCTGGGGCCTGATCTTGCCACTTCTCCTCTTTCTCTGCAATCTTATATTTTCTTCCTTGGGCTGGCATCTCTTTTCATGTTTCAAATTATGAGTTGGCCCTTATCTCCTGGACAGTAATATTTGGATCTCAAACACTACTCCAGTCCCCTATGTCACAAGGACATCTTAGGAAAAGAAAAAAAAAATTTTTTTATTGTGGGTTAGGGGTCTTGGTGCCCTCTGGTGAAAAGACTAGTTAAGTAATGTTTTGCATCCCACAGTTGTAGGGAATTTTGTTTGTTTGTTTGTTTCACTTTGTTTTCTCTTCTAGGAAAACAAAAACTCACAGGATAGTGTCAATTAACTGCATGTGGTTCCCCCTCCGGGGCCTGCTATATATGTTTGATAACAGGGACATTATTCTCTTATTTTCTCTCCAATCATGTTATCCTGTAGCAACCTCAGTAGCACTCAGACTCTTGAATATACTCTAGAGTAGAATAAAACTGATTCTGAGAAATATTGAAATGTCAGTTTTCATCAAAAATGAAAAACAGAAGTGGAATTAGTATTTAATTGTAAATGTATTTTTCTATGACTTAAACACTCTGTAGTAAATAAAAGCACAAAAAAAGGAAATAAAGCATTTAATAATGTTTCCAAATTAATAAGGAAAATAAATTTCAGAAGATCTGTGTAGATAATTCCATATTTAAATGTGGATCTATATAATAGAATGGACTCCTCCCCTCCCTCCAGCCCTGGGGATAACTTAGTTTATTTACAAAAGGAGGTTACATTTCATCAGTGGAGCCAAGTAAAATTAAGATCTTGTGGGAGTCCTTATTTTGTTTCTGATTGTTTCTTTGGCTGGGTGGTACCCAGTGGTTTCTTCCCTGCATTTGGGTTTTTCAGGGGTCATTGGCCTCTTTCACAATCTCATAAAAAGGCTGTTACCATTCAAAGAGGCCACATCTTTCCAATCCATGTTGCTCATACCTTTTCCATTTCCTTGACAGGCTTTTTCAAGAGATAAGGTTTGAATAGTAAACATTATCTTAATTACAAGTCTGGATTTCTAAAGCACTTCCATTTAAAAATATAAAAGAATATATGAGACAGAGATCAATTTATAAACTACTTTCAAAAGCAGATCCCATGACACCCTCTGGCATATTCAGATTACTTGCAACATATATGAATTTTAATTTTCATGGCTGATTGCAATATTTAGATTATAGGCTCTTAATAATTTTTTAGCAAGGTAATCCTGATATAAGAGATAAAGCATGTTTAGACAGATATTGTTGAATTTCTAGAGAATGGAATGGATTGTTTTTTGTTATCCGAAAAAACATCCTTATAAAGATTGCTGACTTTCTGGAGATTAGAATTGGAATGTCTTTTGTTTTCTAAAAATGCTGGTTACAAAAAGCAGTGGTCTTTGGAGAAAATATCCTACAGCTTTTCACAGCCAAAGAGGTAGTGCAGCCAAACTTTTTTTTTTTTTAGGAAAAGGGGGAAAGCCATAAGCTTAGATGCCAAGAACTCAAGTGGAGTATTCTCTGGCCTAGTATTTGTATTCAGCACAGGTTTATCAAAATGTTATTTTTCTTGTGGTTAATGTTATCACTAATGTCTGTTTTAAAAGTCTTTCTTAAAGGCTCAATGCCTTGACTCTAAATGTTGTTCTCTGAGATCTTTTATTATAGTGTGTGGCCTACAACGTGTTAGATGAGAACAGAAACAAAAGAACTAGATTTTGTTTTGCAGGATACGGCAGACTGAGGATTAAACTTGTTCTACAATAATGATAACTACCATTAAGCTTATGGCTAGTAATGTTTCTGATCTGGAAATTGAACCCATGTCTACCTAATTCCAAAGTCCTCCTTCTTACCTCAGATATCACAAGGATGAAACCACTACCGCTAGGTTTTCCTCAGAGGAACCCATTGATATCTCAAAACAACCTCATTTCAGATGCAGAAACCTTGACTCCTGTTAAGTAGTTTGCTGAAGGACACAGCTGGTGATCACAGATTCAGATTCAGGGTTTTCTGATGTGACACCATCTCTAGCCACTAAACCAACGAGTGCATCCCAGGATTACCAGGATCAGATGAGTACAACAAAAACAAAACCAAGATTTGAGAATCGGTAGAGGGCCGTCAAATTTTTACTTTGCCAAGTAATAACATTAAAAAAATAAGCCTATCTCCACCCTTTCACAAAAAAAGGACTTTTATTACTTTATTTATTTATTTGGCCGAGCCTCGCAGCTTGCGGAATCTTAGTTCCCCAACCAGGGATCGAACCTGTGCCCTTTGCTGTGGCAGTGCGGAATCCTAACCACTGGACTGCCAGGGAATTCTCCACGTTTTTTAGAAAGGACATTTTAATGAGAGAAAACAGGAAAGCATGATTAAATAATAATAAATTCAACCTTATGAAAAACTTTATATGGCCTCATTTTTTTTTTAATAGAAGTGTAGTTGATTTACAGTGTTGTGTTAGTTTCAGGTGTACTCAGCCTCTTTTTTTTTTTTTTCTCATTTCGCCACAGACTGGTGATCACTTGGTTGCAGACCAGTTTTTGGTAACCATTCTCCTACACCAGATTTTCTTACAAATCCAGCAACCTGTCAACTGTTAAAGAATCCTCACCCAGTTTGTTGTCACACTCTTGATTCCATGATGTTTAGGAAGTCTACTGGTATGTTTTGTATGGTGAGCTTCACTCTTCCTCATAGCTTGGTCTTATTTGGGGTCAGGGAGGCAATCTGAGGAGACAAAAATGCAACTGATGATGACTCTTAGTCAGTCCCCTTTCGTTTTCTCCTCTTTTCTTACTTTTCAAATAATAGTTGCTTATCTAGTATGCTTTACTGTTCTAATTATCTCATTTTCTCTTTATTTCCAATTTCTTTGCCTAGGCATTGATCATGAAACTTTTGGGACCCTTGGTAGAAGGGAGTTTAGAACCATCAGTCTTTGGATTAAGTTGGGTGAAAGAGGAAGGAGGGACATCATTTCTGGGTGTGGGCCGTGCCCGCCACAATGCTTTCCTTATACAGAAGAGGTACTCAACAGTTATTTGTTGGACCTGTGAGTCTTATTTGTAACCTAATCTGTAAATACTAACTCCCAAGAGTTTACGCTACTTTTGTGTGCATGTATAAAACTCAAAATTTGTGTATGGTTAATTGGAATATGGTATTAATGTTACTGGATCTCCAAAGAGTAGAGTTTCTTGGATAATACAAGCCTCTTCTTCCTCTGGCTTTACCAGCTTTACTGTCCAACAGATGATACCTCTGTCTGTATGGTGATGTGCTGAGGAAAGAGTTTAAGAGATAACTTTTTAAGTATCCATATTTGTAAAGATTAGGATTTGAGCTTTAAACTACATGTAACTGCAGTAGTTGTGGTTTCTTTTTTTTTTGGTTGCATTGGGTCTTCCCTGCTGCGTGCGGGCTTTCTCTACTTATGGTGAGCAGGGGCTACTCTTTGTTGCTGTGCGCGGGCTTCTCATTGCGGTGGCTTCTCTTGTTGCAGAGCATGGGCTCTAGGCGCGCGGGCTGCAGTAGTTGTGGTGTGCAGGCTCAGTTGCTCTGCAGCATGTGGGATCTTCCCGGACCAGGGCTCGATCCCATGTCCCCCGCATTGGCAGGCAGATTCTTAACCACTGCGCCACCAGGGAAGTCCACGGTTGCGGTTTCTAATGTAAAGAAACTCCCATGCTTAACTTATTCAAACAACTTCATCACCTTAATCAGTTGTCACAGAAATTGAAGTTAAAGGAGCTTTATTTGTGAATCCAGGATTTATAGGATACTTTAGTATGTTTTATGTCTATTATATTTTCCTTTTACAGTCAATATTCTCAGCTCCTTAATTTTAATTAACTTGCTAGTAAATATTCTATTTCAAATGAGGGAATGCATAGGAAAAACACTCACTCCCAATGTTTTGTCATTGTTATTTCAGACCAAAACCTCCTGCGACTGAGCACAACCATGGTGCATCCGGATTCTCCTCAGAAGTGAGACTTTCCAAAGGACCAATGACTCTTTTCCTCATGCCCTTTCAGTTTTTCCTGCTCCGTAGCTATGTCTCGATCTCGCCATGCAAGGCCTTCCAAATTAGTCAGGAGGGAAGATTTAAACAAAAAGAAAAACAGCCAACTGAAGAAGGGATCTAAGCCAGCCAACAAAAATGTGGCGACAGTCAAGACTGTGAGCCCTGGAAAATTAAAGCAATTAATTCAAGAAAGAGGTGTTAAGAGAAAAACAGAACCCAAACTGCCTATGCCAGTCAGAAGCCTTCTGACAAGAGCTGGAGCAGCACGAATGAATTTGGATAGGACTGAGGTTCTTTTTCAGAACCCAGAGTCCTTAACTTGCAATGGGTTTACAATGGCTCTCCGAAGCACCTCTCTTAGCAGACGACTCTCCCAACCCCCAGCGGTCATAGCCAAACCCAAGAAAGTTTCACTGCCTAAGAATCTAGGAAAGCAACATGAGTGTGATTATAAGGTACTTACTGACATGGGAGTAAAGCACTCAGAAAGTGATTCAGTCCCAGTGCAAGACCCCTCAATCCCTCCTGATATAAAGAATCTAATTGGCATACAAAATGCATCATTAATAAAAAACGAGAGCCAAGAGACAACCCAGTCTTGGTCCCAAAGTGTGGAGGATTCCAAACTAAATCACTCTACTCATAGTGGCCCTGCAGCAGAGGTTCTTTCTGGGTCATTGGAAGGGACACGTGGTGGTGAAGGACTATTCTCTAGAGAGACATTGAATGATATTAGTGATTCCCCTAGAATGTTTGCTCAGGACACTTTCTGTGTTCCTTTGCTCCAAAAAGCAGCCCTCAGGGTTACCTCTGAAGGAAACCCCAGCATTCAGTTAGAAGATTTGGGTTCACGAGTAGAATCTCTTAAGCTATCTGATTCTTACCTGGATCCCATCAAAAGTGAACATGATTGCTGCCCCACCTCCAGCTTTAATAAGGTTGTACCTGAATTGGACCTTAGAAACTGTTTGTCTATTGGTGGGTCAATATATCCTACCTCATTAATACAACTCCTCTTGGCAGGTTCAGAACAAGAAACCCTTGGTGCTAAACCAGATCATCAAGAGGTACTCAAATCTACCCCAGATGAACAGGAAGTTGCTGATACCACCCCTGTCCTAGGACGGGCCTTTAGTGCTGTCCCACATCAATGGGAAGTTCCTGGTGCTAACCCAGTTCATGGAGAGCCTCTGGGTCAGACCCCAGGCCCACCAGAGATTCCTGGTGCTATTCCAGTCCAAGGAGAGGTCTTTGGTGCTATCTTAAATCAACAAGTCCTCGGTATGGTTGGTGGTACTGCCTCAGACCCCGATATCTTTCTTCCTGCTCCTCTTAACCCAATTGCTACCTGTAATGCTCTCCCAGAATGGCCTGAGCCCCAGAGCACTGTTTCATCTGGGCTTGAGGTCCAGGGCACTATGGAGATTTTGCCTTCGGGCTTAGGTCACACTCCTCAACCATCATCAAACTCAGAGATAAGTTCGGTACCTCCCGCAATGGCTATAAACAATATAGAAAATAAGAAGGTTCATATAAGCTTTCTGCCAGCTAACACTCAGGGGTTCACAATAGCCCCTGAGAGAGGACTCCACCATGCTTCACAGGGCATTGTCCACCTCTCCCAGGCCAGTCCCAGCAAATTGGAAGGAGAGAGCTCCCAGATCAGTGCCACCAGCATGGTTGACATCAACACCACAGTGGTGTCTAGGCCAGTGTCACTTGTCAGTACCTCCTCTTCTCCTTCCTACACAACTTTGCTACCTACTTTGGAAAAGAAGAAACGAAAGCGATGTGGGGTCTGTGAGCCCTGCCAGCAGAAGACCAATTGTGGTGAATGTACCTACTGCAAGAATAGAAAGAACAGCCATCAGATCTGTAAGAAGAGGAAATGTGAGGAACTGAAAAAGAAGCCATCCATCATTGTGCCTTTGGAGGTAAGTAAATACCCAAGGGGCTGGGGACACCTGTGAGACTTAGTAGTGTGATTTGTGTGGAGACAATTTGCTTCTGTATTACATCCTTTTGCTTTGGTAAAATGTTGCTTTAAGTTGCCTATAGGAATTTGTGGACCTACCTGAAGTACGTCTTGGGCACTGAGTGATGCATTAGCTTATTTTTAGAATTTGTCTCAGAAAACTAGAACATAAACATTTTCCATTATAAGTTTTGATGGAGAATAGGGAAACTGTATGAAATGTGGTTTTGGAAGGATTTCCACTGTGCCTCATTTTAGCCAGTTGTGTGTCTTTTTTTGGGAGTTACAGATTTAAAAATTAGGAGCACAAACTCACTAACTGTCCTGCAGCCTGAGAAACCAGAGGAATTAAACTTCTTTTCTTTTGAAAGAATAAAACTGTCTCTATCTTTAATCTTAAAACTTTGCCTTGGAGGTATAGTAATGATAAAGCTTTCGTCTCAACTTTTGGCTTGTGATTTTCACCTGCTCACAGGATTGTTGAGATTCAATGGTAATCAGAAGTTGAAAATGGTTTTTAAACTCCAAAGTGACATACAAACATTTGTACTTATTATTACAGTTATGAAACTAAGGTAGTAAAAATATTGGTTGCCTTAGACTTTGTTTAAAGGATTTTATGGAGGTTGGTTAATACTCAAACTTGCTTTAATTAAAGCAAGCTTGCTTTAATTAAAATACCTGTCAGCTATGGTGTTTTATGATTTTTAGATTACTCACTTGAAGTTATATTTATTTTGAGTCTACTATGAATATGGGTGTAGTAGAATAGATTAATTTAAAATATTATGAACTTAATTTCAGTCAACCTTTTTTCTATTTCATTCTGGACTTAAATTATGTCCAAAAATGCTGACTTCCTATTTGACTGACACGTTGCAAATAAGAGATCAGACATTTAGCCAATCATGTATTGATGACATTTAATATTTCTAAAATATTTTGTTATTATAAATCTTACTGCAATGAACTATCTTCTTTACTCAAGTCACTTCACACGTGTGAGAGTAGATCAAAATGTGGCCAGTAACTTAATAGTCTACATACTTACATCTAAAACACTTAGTAGCAATATTTTTATAACAAGAGTGATCTCCCTGATAAGCTCCTGATTTGTAACATTGCCAATAGACATAGTTGCCAAAGGTACTCTATCTCTAATAGGTATAAACAAGTTTGTTCTCTTCTTTTTGTTCTTTTTCGGTACGCGGGCCTCTCACTGTTGTGGCCCCTCCCGTTGCGGAGCACAGGCTCCGGTCGCGCATGCTCAGCGGCCATGGCTCACGGGCCCAGCTGCTCTGCGGCATGTGGGATCTTCCCAGACCGGGGCACGAACCCGTGTCCCCTGCATCGGCAGGCGGACTCTCAACCACTGCGCCACCAGGGAAGCCCTGTTCTCTTCTTTTCTAAACTGGCTCCTCCTCTTGCATTACATTTTTGGTTAACGGCTTACTGTCTACACGGTCACCCAAAATGGAAAATTCAGTCATGTTTAATGCCTTTCTCTCACTCTTGTAGTATCTCTTGTTCTACAACATCAGAGCACTTCTATCTCTCCATTTTCTTGGCTCCAGCTGTAGTTGAGCCTTTATCTCATACTGGGACAATTTCAGTGTCATCTTTATTATCAGCAAGTATTTATTGCACTTCTACTCTGGGTTGAGGGTACCAGCTAGCTGGGAAGTCAGGATGTTGAACAACAATTCTCCTTAGGTACAGTTCAAGTTTTCTTTCTATAACCCTGTTTCTCCTAGTTTAATACATTTAGTGCTCTTCTGTATATGTAATTTATCTCACTCAAAACAAAAGAAAATAGAGCAAAGTTTTCAGCGCCTTCCAGTTGTAGATGAAGCCTAGCTTTCTTAGCATGGAATACCAAGATTTTTTAAAATATATTTATTTATTATTTTTTATTTTTTGGATGTGTTGGGTCTTGCAGCACGTGGGCTTCTCTCTAGTTGTGGCATGCAGGTTTTCTCTCTCTAGCTGGGGCATGTGGGCTGCAGAGGGTGTGGGCTCTGTAGTTTGCAGCACGTGGGCTCTCTAGTTTAGGCACGCAGGCTCAGTAGTTGTGGCATGTGGGCTTATTTGCCCCGCAGCATGTGGGATCCTAGTTCCCCGACCAGGGATCAAACCTGGGTCCCCTGCATTGGAAGGCGGATTCTTTACCACTGGACCACTGGTGATGTGGGAAGGTACCAATATTCAAGATCTTGGCATGACTGATCTCCTCTGTCTTGTTTGCTGTCACTTCTTACATTATACTTGAAGTTTCAGCTGTATCCAGCTACTTATATATCCCCAAGCTCACCGTGCATGATCCTGCCTCAGTGTCCTTGCTCATGGTACATATTCTTCCTTTCCCTATCTAACAAGACTCCACCCATTCACTCACCCCTCCCTGTGCCACACCTGTATCTGTGCATGTTCCCCCGGTTTCATTCCAGGGGACTTTGTTTTTCTAGTGCCTATCTAGCCTTGGTACAGTGATAGGTGCTAAATAAACACTTGTTAGTTAAATGAAAAGAATACATTTGTAACTCAAATAATCAGGTTTAGAAATTTAGATGTTGGCATGTGGTTTATTTCTGTAAACTTGCTCTGGCAAGCAAGTGTGGCCACTGTTGTCAAGGTCCATCCGTGTGAGAAAAACCAGTATTTGTTAATGAATGAATGAATACCTTGGCTATAGCTCACAATCTCCTAAGCACCACATTCTTTATTAAAAACAAAACAAAAAACTCTTTTATTTTGACATGTCAATTTTATAGAAATATTGCAAGAGTAGTATCGAGAATTTGGTTTATCTTTCAGCCAAATGATAATATTTTATCATATTACTTTATCTCTCTTTTTAGCTCCTCCCCATGTGTATATTTTTTTCTGAATCAACTGAGAGTAAGGTTTTCATAGACATGATATCCCTTTATCCTTGCATACTAGAGAATATATTTCCTAAAAACAAGGATATTCTCTCCTATTATTATCAAAATTAGCAAGTTAACATTGAACCATTATTATTATCTAGCCCACAGACTTTATTCATATTTTGCCTATAAGAAAATATCCTTTTGACCTCCTTTAATTTGGAATAGTTCCTCAAACTTTTAAAACAACTTTACTGAGGTATAATTGACATATAATAAACTGCACGTATTTAAAGGGTACAGTTTGGTAAGTCTGACATATGTATACACTGTGTGAACATTACCACAGTCAAAATTCATTACTCCCCCAAATTTCTTTGTACCCCTTCATAGTCCCTTCTCTCCTACCTGCACCCTTTCTCCTCAGGAAAACACTCTTTCTATACATTAGTTTGCATTTTCTAGAGTTTTATATAAATGGAATCATATAATATGTACTTTTTGTGTGTGTGTGTGTGTGTGTGTGTGTGTGTGTGTGTGCACTGAGTGATGCATTAGCTTATTTTTAGAATTTGTCTCAGAAAACTAGAACATAAACATTTTCCATTATAAGTTTTGATGGAGAGTAGGGAAATTGTATGAAATGTGGTTTTGAAAAGATTTCCACTGTGCCTCATTTTGGCTAGTTGTGTGTCTTTTTTGGGGAGTTACAGATTTAAAAATTAGGAGCACAAACTCACTAACTGTCCTGCAGCCTGAGAAACCAGAGGAATTAAACTTCTTTTCTTTTGAAAGAATAAAACTGCCTCTATCTTTAATCATTACATTAGTTTGCATTTTCTAGAGTTTGATATAAATGGAATCATATAATATGTACTTTTTTTTTTTTGGTTTAGAATAGTTCCTCAACATTTGTTTTTAATGACATTGCTTCTTTTGCAAAATGCAGATTACTTATTTTGTCCCTCACTTTGGGTTTGTCTAATGCTTCCTCATGACTAGATTTGGATTATACATTTTTGTATGAATACCTTCTTACAGGAGGGATGTAATGTCCATTTGTCTGACTATTCATGATCTTAATTTTGATCACTTGGTTAAAGGTAGTGTCTTCTAGATTTCTCCATTGTAAAATCAGTATTTTTCACTTTGTATTTAATAAATATCTTACAGAGAGATCAAGACACGTAAATATACTGCTATCCCTCAAACTTTCACTCCCCGATTTTAATGTTCATCAGTGATTTTTGCCTGATAGTTGCCAAATTGTGGTTCTGTTTCCATTGTTTCTTCTAAATCTGTTAATTAGTTTTAAACTCCAAAGAAGAGCTTTTTCTTCTTATTTGTTTCAGTGTGAACCTGTAGATTTTTGTTATATTCAGTAAGTTACACTCCTTTATTATCATTACTTATTTTGTTGCTCAAATTTCCCCAAATCTGGCCAGGGAGCACCTTCAACCATTGTTTGAATAATTATTTATTTCCTGGGACAAGTATTCTAAGGTTTTCTATTTTCCATCCTGCCCCAGACCAGATGATCAGCTGTTTATCCAAGGAAACTTGGTTCTTTTTGGTGGAGAATGATACTTAGAAACCAAGATCTTGTTAATAGGTATTATCGTTGTTGCTGAAATGTCAGTGGTGTGTTCAAAAGTTAGAATATGCATATGTTGAATTAGTTCTCTCTCTCTCTCTCTCTCTCTCTCTCTCTCTCACACACACACACACACACACACACACACACACACACACACACACCACCCTAATGCTTCAATGTAGTTATGTTGTTCATTTGAAATACAATTTTAATTAGTTTATTTGTTTATTTTCTATTTCAAAGGTCCCCTATAGTTGATGATATTCATATTCTCTTGCTTTCCCCCTCCCCCAAAAGATTGCCCTTGCCCCTGACAAAGCTGATTCTGAAGAATGTATTGTGTTGTCCTTATACTGAACTCTGACAGTACAGAGACTTACGCATCCAGCAATGCGTGGAGAGGCAGAGGAGAACATAGGGAACACTTCTCTGAGGAATTTCATTCTGAGAGAGCAAGGAACAGTTGTACACTCATTTGTTTCTGTCTTCTTTTGCTTAATATTATGTTTATAAGATTTGCCAATAATGTTGCTTATAGTTATAGTTGTTCATTCTTGTTGCAGTGTAGTATTCCATTGTATGTATATATCACAATACCTGTATCCATTCTATTGTTAATGGAAAGTGAAATGTTACAGTACAGAACAGAACAGAAGAATGAACATAGCAGTACTGCTATGGATTTTTTTTGGGCCGGGGGTGGTGGGCTGGCCATGCAGCTTGTGGGATCTTAGTTTCCCCACCAGGGATCAAACTTGCCCCCTGCAGTGGAAGCACAGAGTCCTAACCACTGGACCACCAGAGAATTCCCTGGACACTTTTTTTTTCTATGTTAAAGTCTCTGTTTTTTTTTTAACGGAACTTTATATTTATTTATTTATTTATGGCTGCGTTGGGTCTTTGTTGCTGTGCGTGGGCTTTCTTTAGTTGCGGCAAGTGGGATCTACTCTTGCGGTGTGCGGGCTTCTCGTTGCAGTGGCTTCTCGTTGCGGAGCACGGGCTCTTAGCACGCGGCCTTCAGTAGTTGTGGCACAGCAGGCTCAATAGTTGTGGCTTGTGGGCTCTAGAGTGCAGGCTCAGTAGTTGTGGCGCACCGGCTTAGTTGCTCCGTGACATGTGGGATCTTCTCGGACCAGGGCTTGAAGCTGTGTCCCCTGCATTGGCAGGGGGATTCTTAACCACTGCGCCACCAGGGAAGCCCCCTGGACATTTTTATAAAAGTCTTTTGGTGACTATATGCATGCATTCTGTTGAGTGTATTTCTAGGAGTGGAATTTCTGGGTCATAGAATATGCGTATGCTTAGCTTCCATAAATATTACCAAACTGCTGTGATTGTTCCAATTAAGACTCTCATCAGTAGTGTATGAAAGTTCCACTTGCTCCACATCCTTGCCAACACCGGATATTTTCTGTCTTTTTAAAAAAATATTTATTTTCTTTATTTTTTTGGCTGCATTGGGTTTTTGTTGCGGCATGTGTGCTTCTCTCTAGTTGCGGTGCACGGGCTTTCTCTAGTTGCGGCAAGCAAGGCCTACTCTTCATTGTGATGCGTGAGCTTCTCACTGCGGGGTCTTCTCTTGTTGTGGAGCACGGGCTCTAGGTGTGCAGGCTTCAGTAGTTGCAGCACGTGGGCTCAGTAGTTGTGGTTCGTGGGCTCTAGAGCGCAGGCTCAGTAGTTGTGGCACACAGGCTTAGTTGCTCTGTGGCATGTGGGATCTTCCTGGAGTAGGGCTCGAACCCGTATCCCCTGCATTGGCAGGCAGATTCTTAACCACTGTGCCACGAGGGAAGTCCCAATTGTGCTTTTTAATGAACAGAAATTCTTAACTTTAATGTAGTCCAGTTTACCAATCCTCTCCTTTATGATAACTTTTTATTTCCTGTTTAAGAAAATTTTTTTGGACTTCCCTGGTGGCACAGTGGTTAAGAATCCGTGTGCCAATGCAGGGGACACAGGTTTAAGCCCTGGTCCGGGAAGATCCCACATGCCTCGGAGTAACTAAGCCTGTGCGCCACAAATTTTGAGCCTGCGTGCTACAACTACTGAAGCCCGTGCACCTAGAGCCCGTGCTCTGCAACAAGAGAAGCCACCGCAGTGAGGGGCCAGAGCACCAGGAGGAAGAGTAGGCCCCTGCTCGCCACAACTAGAGAAAGCCCGCGCGCAGCAACAAAGACCCAACGCAGCAAAAATAAAATATAAAATGAATAAATAAATAAATTCTTAAAAAAGAGAAAATGTTGTCTGTTTTTTGCAAATTCCAAGGTCATGAAAATGTTCTCTTTTGTTTTCTTCTTAAAAAGTTACTTTTTAAAACCTTTCACGTTTAGATGTACAAACTGGAATTGACTTTTGTGTATCACATGAGATAGGAGTCAAGACTCATCCTTTTTCATAGGGATATCTACTTGACCAGCACCATTACTGAAATGACTATCCTTTCCCCACTACTACAACATCAACTTTGTCACAAATCAAGTGATTAATTAGTTCTCAATCTGTTTCTAGACTGTTTCATTGGCCTTTTGTCTATTTTTCTGTCTGAACTCTCATTACTAGCCTTTACAACTAGTCTTGCTAACTGGTAGTATAAGTCCTTCAGTTTTGTTTTCAATATTTATTTGGGCTATTTTTTTGGTTGTTTGTATTTTCATCAAAAAATTTTTTTTAATATGTGTATTTATTTGGCTGCACTGGGTCTTAGTTGCCGCGTGTGTGTGGGATCTTTGTTGCTGCATGCGGAGTCTTTTTTTTAAAAAATAAATTTGTTCATTTTATTTATTTATTTTGCGGTACGCGGGCCCCTCACCGCCGCGGCCTCTCCCACCGCGGAGCACAGGCTCTGGACGCGCATGCCCAGCGGCCATGGCCCACGGGCCCAGCCGCTCTGCGGCACGCGGGACCCTCCCGGACCGGGGCACGAAACTGCGCCCCCCGCATCGGCAGGCGGACCCCCAACCACTGCGCCACCAGGGAAGACCTATTTATTTATTTTTGGCTGCACTGGTTCTTCGTTGCTGCGCGCAGGCTTTCTCTAGTTGCGGAGAGCAGGGGTTACTTTTCGTTGCGGTGCATGGGCTTCTTATTGTGATGGCTTCTCTTGTTGCAGAGCATGGACTCTAGGCACACAGGCTTCTGTAGTTCTGGTGCACAGGCCTAACTGCTCTGCGGCATGTGAGATCTTCCCGGACCAGGGCTCGAACCCGTGTCCCCTGCATTGGCAGGCAGATTCCTAACCACTGCGCCACCAGGGAAGCCCGTGGAGTCTTTTTAGCTGTGGCATGCAAACTCTTAGTTGTGGCATGTGGGATCCAGCTCCCTGACCAGGGATCGAACCCAGGCCCCCTGCATTGGGAGTTCGGAGTTTTAGCCACAGGACCACAAGGGAAATCCCTTCATCAAAATTTTTGAATCAGCTTGTAAATTTCCACCAAAAACCCTGTTGGAAGTTTTATTGTTTGTGTTGAATCTATACATCAGTTTGCAGTCTAATGCTCTACCACTGAGCTATATATACCCCCTCTCATCAGTTTGAAGAGATTGACATTTTTTTTTTTTTTTGCGGTACGCGGGCCTCTCACTGTTGTGGCCTCTCCCGTTGCGGAGCACAGGCTCCGCACGCGCAGGCTCAGCGGCCATGGCTCACGGGTCCAGCCGCTCCGCGGCATGTGGGATCTTCCCGGACCGGGGCACGAACCCGTATACCCTGCGTCGGCAGGCGGACTCTCAACCACTGCGCCACCAGGGAAGCCCCGAGATTGACATTTTTACAATATTGAATCTTCCAGTTCATGACCATAGTATATCTTTATTTATGATCTACTTTCTTTCAATAACATTTTGTAGCTTTCAATATAGAGTTATTTAGTTCGTTTTATTTTTAGGTATTTGATATCAAAATTTTTTTATATTTATTTTATACACATCAATGATTGAAGCCCATTTACTTTGATAAGTAAGAATATTGGTAAGCAAATATATTTCATGTATTTCTTCCTCACATCAGAATTATTTTACTTATTATTGAGAGTTGGAGTGAGAAAGAGAAAATACATTTACAGTTTTTAAATGTTAATATTTTTATTATTAGAATATTTATTTTATTATTTATTTATAATAATATATATATATTAATTTATGTATTTTGGCTTCGTTGGGTCTTCGTTGCTGTGTGCAGACTTTCTCTAGTTGCAGCAAGCGGGGGCCACTCTTCCTTCCAGTGCGTGGGCTTCCCATTGCAGTGGCCTCCCCCTCTGCGGAGCACAGGCTCTAGGCACCTGGGCTCCAGTAGCCATGGCACGCGGGCTCAGCAGCCGTGGTTCACGGGCCCAGTTGCTCCGCGGCATGTGGGATCCCCCGGACCAGGGTTCGAACCCGTGTCCCCTGAATCGGCAGGCGGACTCCCAACCACTGCACCACCAGGGAAGCCCTATAATAATATTTTATTATATGAAACAAATGTACATTTTAAAAACAGAACTGTTAGAATTTTTTTCTTCTAAAATATACTTAGCCCCCAAAGGCATATGCCATTTCTCAGAATGTTAACTACTAATGTCTGGGAGAAGTAAAAACAATTTTGATCTACTCTTTTTTTGATCATAGATTATATTTTTGTCTCCCAATAGTTTCTTTTAATTGAACAACAAGGTAATTAGATAGTCTTCCCAGTGATCTCTTTGGCCAAGAGATAAAGTGTTATTTTTTGCCAAGTTTAGTTCAGCTTAGTGTTCTCCATATTCAGAAATACAGTTAATTAAAACCATTGACTTTACAACTCATAGTCATCTAGGAATTTGCTCCTGGCTAGGTATTCCTCATTTTGCATTTGTAATTTAGCATACTGAGACATAAGCATTATTCTATTTATTGAATAGTGAGTGATGTTAGAAGCGGGGGAGAGGTGCTTTTTAGGGACTTAAAGTGTAGGTGCTTTGGCCAGGCTACACTTTCACACACTTTTTAGTATGTTCAAAAACAACAACGACAACAAAACACAGTTGTTTGTAGATATGCTTCTGAGGGCAGTGTTTTGAATTATATGTCTATAGCTTGATGATTTGGTATAGTATCACACATTTAAGTAATATGAATTGAATGACTAAGCAGTTTGTGAGTTGGTTGCCAAAGTGAAATAGTCTCTTAATATTTACTCCAATTAATCTTTTTTGTTTCTTGGGTTTTTTTGTTTGTTTTTGTTTTGCCATGCCAGGCAGCTTGTGGGATTTTAGTTCCCCGACTAGGGATTGAACTTGGGCCATGGCAGTGAAAGCTCCATGTCCTAACCATTGGACCACCAGGGAATTCCCTACTCCAGTTAATATTGATTTTTTTTCCTCCAAATATTAAAGGGTTATTATATGCTTGGTTACATTAATAGCAGTATATTAGATAACACTGTAAAATGTGCTATTTATTACCATGCTACCTTCTTAGCTAATAGAAATTACACCTGGGAAAATAGCAATACCTATATAGTTTGTGCTTGAAAAGCTAAAAGTTAAGTAGTATTATATGATACAAATTGAACCACTGACTGTTCACTGTCCTGTGGATAGTGTGATAACAGTCTAGTTCCGGAGATGTCCCTTCAGAATTGGTTGACATACTTGTTTAATTTTATTTTATCCATTTTAGTGGGAGTTGCGTGGGACAGGCCTCTTCTGGCCACTGCTTTTCTCAGTGTTTTCAAACAGCCAGATTTCATTTTGGCATATGTTATATATGGCATATGGAACAAATTTTTGCTACCAACTCTTGCAATTGAGGGCAGATGTTATATGTCCCTAAATGTGCCTTTAAGGAATCTCTTAGGATCACTATTGAGACTTCAGTAGCATACCTCACCACAGAGCTGACCATAGGGAAAAAGCCTGTGGCGTCTAGGATCTTTGCATGTTTAGAATATGTGTATATATGTATAACTGAACCATTTTGCTACACACCAAAAATGAATACAGCATTGTAAATCAAGTATACTTCAAATAAATAAATAAATAAAAATAAACCCCAAGCATGTAAACAAAACCATGCTGATCTTGATTGATTATGACTGGTGGGTGTTAATTTCTGGAATCTTGTCAGTATGGTTCAAATCTTACCTTGCCATTTTGTGTAGACCATCTTATCCAGAAAGAAAAATGTGTGAAACTGACTTAACACCTTCATCTAGTATCAGTATAATCCAAGTTATACTATCACTTACTAGTGAGCACTGTAGTTTGGTACATGTTTATTTTGCTACAGAGCTTATCTCCCCATGTCTTTGTTGGTCAGCTTCTTGATATTTTTATTCCAGAGTAATATTTCAAGAGTTGATGGTTTCAGAGCTGCAAAAGTCATTCTCCCGGGTTTCCCTGGTGGCGCAGTGGTTGAGAGTCTGCCTGCCGATGCAGGGGACACGGGTTCGTGCCCCGGTCCGGGAAGATCCCACATGCCGTGGAGCAGCTAGGCCCGTGAGCCATGGCCACTGAGCCTGTGTGTCCGGAGCCTGTGCTCCGCAACGGGAGAGGCCACGACAGTGAGAGGCCCACGTACAGCAAAAAAAAAAAAAAAAAAAAAGTCATTCTCCCTATAAAGTAGCCAGTCACTGTAGTACTATGATGGATGTGGCACTAGTGTAACCAGCTAGGAGAGAAGGTGGGATCATATATTTTTGTAGTATTATCATATTAAAATAAGACACAGCTAGCAAATGCATCAAACTAATCTAAGCAATTCAGGTTATTACCTTGATAATGAGACTCAGTGCTCAAGTCATGATTATCCAGAAAGTTTTGGCTAATTATCTATCATCAGCTCTTCATGTCTGCTAGTAAGCAACAAGAGAAATCTTGCTCTTTTCTGATTTATTTATGTCCTGTTAACACTGCTACAGTTTTTTAAAAAAGGGCATGGTGAGAAAGCAGGCTTAGAAGTGAGATGTTTAAATTACTTCTAAAGCCCAAGCTCAGGCTATAGAGGGTGCTAGCACATCACAGGTGCTCAATACATGTTTGCTGAACAAATGATTCAATGAATGAATGAAATCTCATAAAAAATGTAAGATTCAGCCTATCTCACATACCAATGTCTCTTAAAAAAAAAAAGTGCACTGTAAACCATTATATCCCATGTGTACTTAATATATCATCTTAGCAGCTAGTACCTCAAAACATTTTGGGGTTTATTCTATATATGTCATTTTCAAGTACCAAAGATATTAGGATCATGGGATGTCTGTAGCAGAAATTCAAGTAGAGGACTTGAGAAAAAAGTTTATAGGAAGTACACAGTGCTTTAAAAATATGCTTAAAGGGCTTCCCTGGTGGCGCAGTGGTTGAGAGTCCACCTGCCGATGCAGGGGACACGGGTTCGTGCCCTGGTCCGGGAAGATCCCACATGCCACGGAGCGGCTGGGCCCGTGAGCCATGGCCGCTGAGCCTGCGTGTCCGGAGCCTGTGCTCTGCAACGGGAGAGGCCACAACAGTGAGAGGCCCGCATACCACACACACACACAAAAAAGCTTAAAAAGCAGCTGCTTTTGTTGTTTAAAATTACTGCCATGTCCATTTGTGATTATGAGTTATACCAAGATGCAAAGTTTGGACACCTCAAAGTTCTAAAGGGAAAAGGACCATGAAAGCTCAAAATGACGCTTTTTCTAATTGTAAATGGAGTTTAGAAAAACAATTCTAGAAGGATACATACCTACCAAACCAAACTGTTGGAAGTGTTTACCTCTGAGGACTAGAGTTTTTGGATGGAGGATGGGTGTATTAGAAAATAAGTGACTTTAAATTTTGCTTAAATTTTTATACATGGTTTGAATTTCTACATAAAGAGCTTGTGTTACTTTAAAAAATAATAAAATCAAAGTAGTGTAATTTGCATTTGGAAAGCTTAGAAGCAGGAAAAAGACAAACTTTAATTCTACTACCTAGATGCAACCACGATGAGTATATAGGCATATTTACTTCCAGTGTTTTTTCTGCATTTATTTTTTAAAAGATTTTTTTGATGTGGACCATTTTTAAAGTCTTTATTTAATTTGTTACAATATTGCTTCTGTTTTATGTTTTGGTTTTTTGGCCCTGAGGCGTATGGGATCTTAGCTCCCCAACCAGGGATCGAACACTCACCTCCCTTCATTGGAAGGCGAAGTCTTAACCACTGGACCACCAGGGAGGTCCCTGCATTTAAAAAATAACATAGTTTTTAAATTTTTTCTTTTTGTTTCACTGGAAATATGATGCTCAGTTGTAAACGTTAAAAGCATACAAATTGTGGGCTTCCTTGGTGGTGCAGTGGTTAAGAATCTGCCTGCCAATGTAGGGGACACAGGTTCAGTCCCTGGTCTGGGAAGCTCCCACGTGCCGTGGAGCAACTAAGCCCATGCGCCACAACTACTGAGCCCGCATGCCACAACTACTGAAGCCCGGGCACCTAGAACCCGTGCCACCACAATAAGAAGCCCACACACTGCACGAAAAGTAGCACCTGCTCGCCGCAACTAAAGAAAGCCTGTGCAGCAACGAAGACCCAACGCGGCCAAAAAAAGAAAAAGTATACAAATTGCTTTGTTACAATAAAACTAACCGTGTATACACACACACAGAAAAAAATAAATAACATCTTTAAAGTTGAATGAGGTAAAATTTCTTCTTTTTTTCTCAGTATATCATCAACATTTCCCTTGCAAGTAAAAATTTGTAAAGATTTAAAAAGTATGTGTATAATATTCCTTTGGGTAAACGAACATAACCTACTAAATTACTTTTCATGACTGGATGAATTATTTTGGGTCCCATTTCAAATTATGTTCTTTTTTTTTTTTGGCTGCATTGGGTCGTAGTTGTGGCATGCGGGATCTTTTGTTGCAGCGCGGGCTCTCTGTCGTGGTGTGTGGGCTTCTCTCTAGTTGTGGCGTGCGGGTTTTCTCTCTCTAGTTGTGGCACACAGGCTCCAGAGTGCGTGGGCCCTGTAGTTTGTGGCAGGCCAGCTCTAGTTGAGGCACAGGAGCTCAGTAGTTGTGGCACGCGGGCTTAGTTGCTTCACGATATGTGGGATCTTAGTTCCCTGACCAGGTATCCAACCTGCATCCCCTGCATTGCAAGGAGGATTCTTTGCCACTGGACCACCAGCGAAGTCCCCTCAAATTATGTTCTTGACACTGGAATCTACTAGTCCTGAATTTCAAGCTAGAAGTATTAGCATAACCAAAAAATTTAGTATTTTGTTAATGATTTATTATTGCCTAATGGTTTCTAAATCTTTACCACTTTTGGAAACCTGAAGTTTGTAGTACAGGTAGGTTTTGGAAAGTCAGGTCCATTTCCTTCTCTCAAAAAGAGAAACTAAAATTTCTTTTACCTTCTTTCTGGTAAACACATCTTCATGCCCTCTCAAAGATGGGGGTTGAGCCAGCATTTAAGCATATCTCATTAGCGTAGCTAAATTACTGGACACTAGCCAGATCAGATTAGGTACTTGGTGTATTTTTAGCTACCATGGAAAAACCCAGAATTTTAAAGTTATTATTATTATATTAGTGCTTAAGTCCCACTAAATTTTCTACATGGTTTTTAGTTGCTAGGCAAGAGTTCCTAAGACTAATTTGATCCTGATTTAAATGATCCCAACACTTGTCTTTCATATGATGTTTCAAAAATCATAAAGTTAGAACTTCTACATCAGAGGTTTTTAATCTGGATGGGCTTCAGTGCTCTGTGATCCCATCTCCTCAAAATTATATGTAACATATTGGTTTTTTTTGATTTTTTGGGTTTTTTTTGCGTTACGCGGGCCTCTCACTGTTGTGGCCTCTCCCGTTGCGGAGCACATGCTCCGGACATGCAGGCTCAGCGGCCATGGCTCATGGGCGTAGCCGCTCCGCGGCATGTGGGATCCTCCCGGACCGGGGGGGCACGAACCCGTGTCCCCTGCATCGGCAGGCAGACTCTCAACCACCGCGCCACCAGGGAAGCCCCATGTTTTTTGTTTTTTAACATATTGTTTTATATGCATTTTTCTGGAGAGATGGTCTTTAGCTTTCATTAGATTTCACAGAAATATAAATCATGTCTCCTACTCCCCAAAGTAAAAACAAGTAAGGGGGTCACACCAATCTTTTAAGACTTTGAAGGAGTGAAATTGACAACTGTTACTCTGGTTAAGCTATATTAAGATCCTTTATTCCCCCCATGTGGTCATCAGTGTGAGAATGGATCTATTTGTAACATTGTGATAGACCCCTGAAGCAGGGATGCCTGAGGAGCAGAAGTGATGTCTACAAAGGGTCTGGTAGAGTCCTTGCTACATAGTAGGTGCTTAATGTGGTGGTTATTGTTTTATCCTTGAAGAGATTTGCCTATTCATTTCATTACTTTCACCCATTTCCCTCTTGCTACCTGACTCACGTTACTTAGAGGAAAGTAACTAAAGTCCTCAGAATTAGCCAGTACACACCATTTCACAGGATCTGCAAATGCATTTTTCCTGCAAGAGCATTAGGGTTATGAATGAATTGGTTTCACTGTTCCCATGTGATGCAGAATTATAGCTGTGGTTTCCGGCGAGACGATGCCACAGTTATTTTCTTGTCCTTGTATAATGAGAGGGTTTTGGTGTTTCTGCCATATTCTAGATATTTACACTACATAGCTCATTTTCGTATCATATTTCATATGGAACACCATTTTGTGGTGAGTTTTCTGTTAAAGGGCAAAAGTAGGATCAAGACAGGAGGAAGTGGGAGGACAAGACAGTGGAAGCCCACAGTTGATCCAAGCCATGGACTTTTTTGGAGGGAGCTGATCCAGTTTAGATTTAGAGAGAAAAGTGTGTGTGTGTGTGTGTGTGTGTGTGTGTGTGTTAGTTTCCTCCACACTTGCAGGAGTAAGTAACTTGTTTAGGAATTAACACAGAATTGCAGGGAGATTTGTCTACTAGGCAACATAAAATTAAATTACCTTCTTTATTCATCTACTTCCATTTTCTAGGGACATTTCTGGTACACTATGAGATGTCAAAACAAACAAAAATCAATAAAACAAGGAAAACAAAACAAAGTAGTGTTTAACTTATTTCTTTTAAAAAAGTCAGTAACCAGGGAACTTTGTCTTCATTGATAATTAAGTACATAAGATTTTAACAAAATTTAAACTTCTTTGACTTGCAGTGCAGGAAACTGGCAAAGGAAAGGAAAAAGGGAAAAAATGAACATTTATTGAGAGTCTACTATGGGCCAGACACTGTGCTAGAAGGCTTAATGTTACCATATTTGATCCTGACAGTGACCCATGAAGTGTAAGTATTAGGACTCTCATTTAGCAGACCAGGAAACAGAAACCCACATTAAAAAATGTATTAATTTCCCCTGGCTAGCAAGTAGTAGAGGCACTCTTTCCATTATGATAAAGGAGAATCAAACAATTTCTTCTTTTTAAAAAACTGAGATCTGGGGGGGGAGAGAAAAAAAAAAACTGAGATCTAATTCATGTATCATAAAATTCACTCTTTTGAAAGTATACAATAGTGCAATAGTGGTTTTATATATATATATTTTTTGTTTGTTTGTTTGTTTGTTTGTTTGTTTGTTTTGCCTGCAGAGCTTGCAGGATCTTAGTTCCCCAAACAGGCATCGAACCAGTGCCCCCTGCAGTGGAAGCACGGAGTCCTAACCACTGGACCGCCAAGGAATTCCCGGTCTTTAGTATATTTACAAAGTTGTGCAACCTTTACCACAATCTAATTCTAGAACACGTTCATCACCCCAAAAAAGAAACCCAGTATAATTAAGCAGTGACTCCCCATCCTTCTCTCCCTCAGCTCCTGGTAACCACTGATTTGCTTTTTGTCTTTATGGATTTGCCTATTCTGGGCATTTCATGTAAATGGAACCGTACAATATTTGGTCTTTTGTATCTGGCTTCTTTTACTTTAGCATAATGTTTTCAAGTTTCATCCATGTCATAGCATTTATCAGTACTTCGTTCCCTTTTATGGCTGAATAATATTTCATTGCATGAATAAACCACATTTTGTATAAACAGTCATCAGTTGATGGACTTCTGAGTTGCTTCTACTTTTTGGCTACTATGAATAATGCATTTACGAACATTTGTGTACAGGTTTTTTTTGTGGACATGTGTTTTCAGTTATTACGGGTATATCCCTAGGATTGGAACTGCTGGGTCATATGGTAACTCTTTGTTTAACTTTAAGGAATTGCCAGACTGTTTTCCAAAGTAGCTGTACCATTTTAGATTCAACAATCCTCATCAAAACTTATTATCTGGGGCTCCCCTGGTGGCGCAGTGGTTGAGAGTCCGCCTGCCGATGCTAGGGGACACAGGTTCGCGCTCCGCTCCGGGAAGATCCCACATGCCGCGGAGTGGCTAGGCCTGTGAGCCATGGCCACTGAGCCTGCGTGTCCGGAGCCTGTGCTCCGCAACAGGAGAGGCCACAACAGTGAGAGGCCTGCGTACCGCAAAAAAAAAAACAAACCAAAAAAACTTATTATCTGATTTTCTGATTATTGCCTTCCTAGTCGGTGTGAAGTGGTATTCCAGGATGGTTTTGATTTGCATTTCTCTAATGATTAATGATATCAAGCATCTTATCATGTCCTTATTGACCATTTGTATATTTTTTTTGGAGAAGTGTCTATTCAAGTCTGTCTTAGTTCGTTTGGGCTGCTATAACAAAATACTGCAGACGGGGTGGCTTATAAACAACAGAAATTTATTGCTCATAGTTCTGGAGAAGGCACCAGCATGGTTGAATTCTGGTGAAGGCCCACTTCCTGGTTCATGGTTTGTGCCTTCTCACTGTGTCCTCACATGGTGGAAGAGGCTAGGGAACTCTCTGGAGCTTCTTTTAGAAGGCACTAATCTCATTCATGAGGGTTCTACCCTCATGACTTAAGCATCTCTCAAAGGCCCCATCTTCTAATATTATATTGGGCTTTAGGATTTCAAAAAATGAATTTTGGGGGGACACAAACATTGTGTAGTGCCTGTCATTTGGTAGCCACCAAACAAATGTTGGTTGAATTAAATGATACTAGTCATAGATGTGGAACTGGTATGTAGTAAACATTGATATCTGAAGGGGTTAATAACAACTATTATATACTGAGTACTCACTAAGTGCCTGGTACTGTATTAAGCACTGACATGCTCATTATCTCATGTAATCCTTGTAATAATCCTATGAAACATACATTCTTCCCTCAATGTATAAAGTAAGACACTGAGGCTTAGACAGGACAAGTAACTTGTCTAAGACTACACAGTTGATCTTGGATTAGAGCCCTTGGCTTCGATGGTAAGTGCTCATTTAAAGCACCATGTTCCCGGGAATTTCCTGGAGGTCCATTAGTTGGGACTCAACACTTCAGCTACCGAGGGCCAGCGTTCGATCCCTGGTCAGGGAACTAAAATCCCACAAGCGGTGTGGCATGGCCAAAATAATAAATAAATAAATAAAATTAACCACCATGTTTCTGAGCAAGGGGAAGAAGCCAAATATGAAGAACCTGGAGGATAGAGAGAAGTGGGACCAAAATGTGGACTGGTTAAGGATAGCCCTGCTAAGGCGATTGCTGCTATCTTTTAGACTTTTGAAACTTTGAAAGAGATGTTGTATAAGAATCTTATACTAGGTTCATTTTAACAAGGAAACTATATAGCACAGGAAACTATATAGCACTGTATAGCACAGGAAACTATATTCAGTATCTTGTAATAACCCATGATGGGAAAGAATCTGAAAAAGAATATATATATGTGCATATATATATGCAACTGAATCATTTTGCTGTACACCAGAAACTAACACACCAAAAAAAAGCTCCCTAGGGACTTCCCTGGAGGTCCAGTGGTTAAGACACCATGCTCCCAATGCAGGGGGCACAGGGTCGATCCCTGGTGGGTGAACTAAGATCTTGCATGCCACACGGCACAGCCAAAAAAAAAAAAAGAAAGAAACTAACACAACATTGTAAGTCAACTATACTTCAATAAAAATTAAAAGAAAAAAGAATCTTTTTTTTTTAATTATTATTATTTTTTTGCGGTACGCGGGCCTCTCACTGTTGTGGCCTCTCCCGTTGCGGAGCACAGGCTCCGGACGCGCAGGCTCAGCAGCCATGGCTCACGGGCCCAGCCGCTCCGCGGCATGTGGGATCTTCCTGGACCGGGGCACGAACCCGTGTCCCCTGCATCGGCAGGCGGACTCTCAACCACTGCGCCACCAGGGAAGCCCTTAAATGAGTTTTAATTGCTTAATACCTTGTTTATTTGTACATGTTCATGTGACAGCCATCATTCTCCGTTGCTGTAGTGGAACCACCTGCAAGTCAGCTGCCATACCAGAAGCTTTTTTCATAGCCATTACAGCATTTAACCCTAAAGTCAGCTTTGTCCCTCACTGAGTCTATGGGGGGTTAACTTACTCCGGGTCCCATAGTTAATAAGCATCATTGGGATTTGGATCCCACCAAGGACATACTGATCTTGTATAAGATCATATTTTGATATTGTTTGATGTAACATCTTAAGGTGGACAAGCCATGAGGAAATACTACTTTCTTTTTAAAAAATCTAAATTAATTTTCTTTGATCACATACATAGTTACGATTAAGAGAATTGTTAGGTATAGTGGTCCTTCATCCCCACCACCCCCTCCTCAAACCCACTAATGCTTCATTTATGATGATGATTAGCAAAAGTAGCCTTATAAGAATATGGTATATATTCATAAAGTTGGACACAATCACAGCATCAGTGAATGCAGTTTGACTTATTCTCAAATGATGTGCATGAAAGAACTGTTGTTATGAGCAAGGAAAATATCAATTCACAGTTTATAAATATCTAGTAAAAACATTAAGAACCATTTATTTTATTTTAAACAGCAAGAGCTAATGTACACTTTGAATAAGTGTTTGGAACTCAGGTAAATCAAACAGATTTGGTGGAAAATTGCATTTTCTTAACTAGTCATTAAGAGTATCTATGGAAACGCCATTATAATCGTTTAGGCTAAAACATTCCTGATAAAGATAGGCAAGTTTTTCATTTAAATCTGCACAGTTAACACGGATATAACCTTGAGCTCCATACTTGTTGATTTCTAAGGTGGACTGTGGGGAAAATAACTTTTTTGTTTTCTTGCTACGACAAATATATCTCCTCTTGATCCCACAAGTTATTCCTAAAGGGCTTTACATTGCAAAAGCTCAAAATGATCCCCTCAGGCAATGAAATGGCAATCTCAAGTTAGAAGAAATGTCTCTAGGACTTCCCTGGAGGTCCAGTGGTTAAGACTCTATGCTTCCGCTGCAGGCGGCACGGGTCCCATCCCTGGTCAACCCCTGGTTGGGGAACTAAGATCCCACATGCTCTGCGGCCCAAAAAAAAAAAAAAAAAAAAGGTCTCTAGTAAGAATATCAAGGACTGTTTATTTATTTTAGTTTAAACAAGAGCTAATGTACCCACTGAATAAGTATTTGGATATCAAGAAAGTTAAACAGACTTTAGAAAAAATTAATTTTAGGCATTCTATAATTATAAATATTGTGGGCTTCATGTCAAGTTTTTTCTTTTTTCTCTCTACCTGAGTTAAGCTCAATGGAAAAGTTATTCATTGTCAGAGATTCCACAGGTGTTAGGCAGTGCCTCGAATATAGCTGGTGTTCTCTGTTCTATTTCTGGAATGAACAAAAAAGAAGGGCATCCCTTTCTCCAAACATCAGAAGCATCTCTCCAGTACAACCAGAGTTACCCAGCTGAAAGAGTAACATTTCTTGGCAGGCAAATCTTGCTTCTCCATAGATTGTGTGGAACTCGAGTAAATTAGTTCAAAAACTAAAGAGGTTAACCCTTCCTGAGTAACTGATCTCATCTCAACAAAAACCTACATACACTTATTCTCAAAATATTGCTTTATTCTGATTAGGAGACTTAGTTACATGAGAGTTTTTTCTAGCTAAGATACAAAGGTTTCAGACCTAGGATAAACCAGTCACCTCTCCTTAGTTCTCTTGAAAAGGTAGCTGTTTGTGTTGAACAACTTAACAGGGGTATCGTTGTCTTTTGAAAGGACCAATTATGGAAAGTTGAAGGATGGAACAGAAACATTTCAAACCAGAATGGTAGAGAATTAAGGCTGATTACATCTCTTCATATGCATTCTCAATGACCCGCATTAATGCCCATGTTGTAGCTATCTATTTATATGCATTTCTCCCCATAGTGTTACTGTCAATAGCCACAGTGATCCCAGTGTCCTTGTATATGTTGTTACCTCCATCTGGGGCACATACTTTTCTTCTGTCCCTCTATGTTTAACCAACTCCTACTTACAGTGGAAATAAATGTCAGTTCCTCTGGGAAGCCTTCTCTGGACTTGCATAGATTTCTGGGCTCATCCCTTTTCTATACTACTTCATAATAATTATCTGTTTCTGTCTCTCCTGAGATGGTACGGTCCAGTGGGGAGCGGGGAGCCCAGCACCATGTCTGCATATTGAAAGTGCCCAACACTTGTTTTAAAACAACACTATTGTTTTAAGTTTTTGGTTATTAAATGGGGGTATTTCATTGTCAAAACATGAATTAACAAATTGGCTTAATTTTGCTAAACTTAGGAGACACCTAGGTCTAACTTTCTCTGAAAGAAGTTGTATGTGTGTAAATGCTTTGAGCTTCTCAGTGAAACAAGACAGTTTTAGGATTTTGCTATTAGATCAAAAACTGAGGGTATTGGACTTCCCCGGTGGCGCAGTGGTTAAGAATCTGCCTGCCATTGCAGGGGACACGGGTTTGAGCCCTGGTCCGGGAAGATCCCACATGCCGCGGAGCAACTAAGCCTGTGTACCACAGTGACTGAGCCTGCGCTCTAGAGCCTGGGAGCCACAACTACTGAGCCCGCGCGCCACAACTACTGAAGCCCGCGCGCCTAGAGCCCATGCTCTGCAGCAAGAGAAGCCACCACAATGAGACGCCCGCGCACCACAACGAAGAGTAGCCCCCCACTCGCCGCAATGAGAGAAAGCCTGCGTGTAGCAACGAAGACCCAATGCAGCCAAAAATAAAAAATAAATAATAAATAAAACACAAAAAACTGAGGGTACAATGCTCTCTAGAGTCAGCTCTCTTGCATGAATAACATAGAGAAGGAGCCCGAAGGTACAGAACTTCCTTTTAAAAAAAAAAGAATAACATTAATTATAAAATACACAGGACAGACTAGGAATAATAAGAAGCATTCAATATATCATTCACAAAAGGGGAAATATTTTCTAAATTGCAGCATCCTTTGTGATTTGTTTTTGACAAAAAGCCATAGATGCTGTTATTGGATTTCGCTGTGCAAATTATGGATCTAGACTGTAATAGAGGTAGTAGACTTGTCAGTTTCAAGTTAGTACTACGAATTGTTGAAAAGAAATTGGGGAGAGGGGATATTTTAGCCCCGTTTAGTATCTGGCATTATCTATGGTTCACCTCATTGTCAACTGTTCTCACTTGGCAGCTGCTGAAGATCACTGCTTGCTTACTTGTTCCTTAGTTCTTGCTATTGAAGAGCAGTTATTTTTACCAGCAGTAAGCAGGACTGCTAGAGAGAATGGAGTTGGATACTTGGTAGACCAGGCCCCTTAGAGGGAAAAAGCACTACTGCAGATAAGCCTCAGGGAAGGAAGTGGGGGAGGGAAGCCAGGGAAAGGCTGTGCCAGGGGATCGACTCAAATCACTCACGATTAAAAACTGAGAAGATCTCCAGTGTTAGCCTTTCGGGTTCCTATGTCTCACACGACATAAAATTAAACTCACTTTAAGATCTCCATTAGAACTGTTAAAGTATGAACCGCCTTTTTTTTTGTGATTCTTATTGATTGGAAGTTTACAAAAGGTGGTACTTGGAATATCTGAACCAAGTATCACAGCAAAAGCTATGTCTCCAACAGTAAATAAGAGGAGACATATAGAAGGATTTCATGGGAGGCGAGAGTGTGGCTTATATTGGAAGGATTTTGTGCTGCGCAGGTATCAATTTTGAGGAATAGTAAATAACTCGAGATTAATTTAGAAGAAGACTCCTCCTAGGCAATATCTGTATGTCTAGTTTCTTGTGGGTGCAGAACTGCTTATGTTTAGAAAGAGAAGTAGGATTTTGAAATTATTCATAAATTTATCTCTGAGGGCACACAATATTATCTTTTAAAAAATACACCTAGGGCTTCCCTGGTGGCACAGTGATTGGGAATCTGCCTGCCAATTAAGGGGGCACGGGTTCAAGCCCTGGTCCAGCAAGATCCCACATGTCACGGAGCAACTAAACCCGTGTGCCACAACTACTGAGCCGGCGCTCTAGAGCCCGCGAGCCACAACTACTGAAGCCTGTGTGCCTAGAGCCTGTGCTCTGCAACAAGAGAAGCCACCGCAATGAGAAGCCTGCACACCGCAACAAAGAGTAGCCCCCGCTCGCTGCAACTAGAGAAAGCCCACATAAAGCAACAAAGACCCAACACAGCCAAAAATATATATTAATTAATTAATTTAAAAAATACTGGGGTTTCCCTGGTGGCGCAGTGGTTGAGAGTCTGCCTGCCGATGCAGGAGACGCGGGTTTGTGCCCCAGTCCGGGAAGATGCCACGTGCCGCGGAGCGGCTGGGCCCGTGAGCCATGGCTGTTGGGCCTGCGCGTCCGGAGCCTGTGCTCCACAACGGGAGAGGCCACGGCAGTGAGAGGCCCGTGTACCGCAAAAAAAAAAAAAAAAAAAAAAAAAAAAAGAAAACTAATCTTTGGACTTCCCTGGTGGTCCAGTGGCTAAGATTCCTCGCTCCAGGCCCGGGTTCCATCCCTGGTCAGGGAACTAGATCCCACATGCCACAACTAAAGATCCCGCATGCCGCAACGCCCACGTGCCGCAAGTAGGACCCGGTGCAGCCAAATAAATAAATAAACAAATATTAGGAAAAAAAATACTAATCTTCTTGAGCTGCTGTTGTAGCCTAAAAACGATGCATGTGAGGGGTTTTTTTTGGAAGTATTGTTGATTTACAGGATTATATTAGTTTCAAGTGTACAACATAGTGATTCAATATTTTTATAACTAAGGGTGTGGTTTTGAAGTGTTTTTTGTTTTTGTTTTGTTTTTGGCTGCATCACACAGCATGTGGGATCCTAGTTCCTGACCAGGGACTGAACCCGTGCCCCCTGCAGTAGAAGCGTGGAGTCTTAACCACTGGACCGCCAAGGAAGTCCCTTTTTTTGCGTGTGAAGATGGTTCTTTTAAGGTTATTTTGGGATATTTGCCAATTCTATTGTTGAGTAATGAAGAGGAATTATAGAGAGAGCAATGTAAATGGTTAGATTCAGGCTCAAGTTCAGGTTTTAACTTGCTGTGTAACCTGAGTTAAGTAATTTTACCTCTTTGGGCCTCAGTTTATCTATGACCTAAATTTTCTCTGATGTTCTTTTTTTAGCTCTGTAATCATGTGACTTTTAAGAGAAAAGAGATAGATCTCATTTTGTAATATTTGAAAAAACCTAATACACTTGAGTTATTACAAAATTAAGTAACTCATGCAACTTAATAATGGTTCCTTGTAGGGAAAAACAAATAGATTTAAATGACAAAAATAAGTTCTGAATAGGTTGGACTACAACGCAATGTGTCTTAGTTTCTCAACTTGTCATTCATTCAACTGGATCTAGTTGTATGCATTTTGCTCTAAAAAATAAGATAATGGAGGGCTTCCCTGGTGGCGCAGTGGTTGAGAGTCTGCCTGCCGATGCAGGGGACACGTGTTCGTGCCCCGGTCTGGGAAGATCCCACATGCCGCGGAGCGGATAGGCCCGTGAGCCATGGCCGCTAGGCCTGCGCGTCCGGAGCCTGTGCTCCGCAAAGGGAGAGGCCACATCAGTGAGAGGCCCGCATACTGCAAAAAAAAAATAGGATAATGGGAATGGCTCTTGACCTCCACCTTCTCTGCTAGTAATTTCTGATTATTTTCTCCATCAAAGTTCATTTCACCTAAGCCTTGAGCTGAGATGGACAAATCGCTAGGTATAGGATTTAGAACAGATGGTCACAACTAATTGATGTTACCAATCTACTCTGTGTTCAAACAAGTATAGATCTTCATGGTGTAGTATCAGTTGGATATTTGGAGTTAATGTTAGTTCTGGTCACTTCCATTAACCCCCATTTAGCTGGGATGAGCTTTGGCTTTATTATTAACTCATTTTACAGAACACTAAACATAGACCTTCGATGTTTGCTTAGGTTGCCAAGTGCGATGTTGTGTGGTTTCATGAGTATCCCATACAGTGAAAACGCCTGTCCATGGGGCTTTAAAAAATGGACCTCTCACCAGTGTGGATATTCAGTAGACCTAAGACTCTGATCCTGATTTTATTTTATTGAGGGAAACATATGGATCACACAGGTAATAAAATGATTTAAAATATATAATTATATCTTTTTTATTTTTTCGCCACACGGCACATGGGATCATAGTTCCCCAACCAGGGATCGAACCCGCATCCTCTGCACTGGAAGCACGGAGTCTTAACCGCTTAACGGCC
Organism: Tursiops truncatus; assembly: GCF_011762595.2. Taxonomy (NCBI): domain Eukaryota; kingdom Metazoa; phylum Chordata; class Mammalia; order Artiodactyla; family Delphinidae; genus Tursiops; species Tursiops truncatus. The sequence goes on along the minus strand of NC_047049.1, from coordinate 62,963,335 downwards.
AGGGAAGTCCCCTATAATTATATCTTAATATATCATGGCCATTTTACTAAATTGTGAGCAATCAACCTGGGAAAATGTTGATGCTTTTTAAAAATGTTATTCGGCTATTCAAGGGGAGAGGCATAACCTGTAATTGAAATGGAAGACACTTTAAGAAATATAGGGCTACCCTTGTGTGCATTGCTGATGGGAATGTAAAATGGTAAAAAATAGTTTGGCTGCAGAAAATGGTTTGGTGGTTCCTCAAAAAATTAAACAGTTGTCATATGACCCAGCAATTCTACTCCCAGGTATATACTCAAATGAATTGAATGCAGGGACTCAAATAGATACCTGTATACCCATGTTCATAGCAGTATTATTCACAATAGTCAAAAGGGAGAAATGACCCAAAAGTGTATCAACAGAAGAATGGGTAACAAAATGTTGTTATTCAGCCTTAAAAAAGAATGAAATTCTTAATACATCTTACAACATGGATGAACCTTGAAAACATTATGCTAAGTGAAATAAGCCAGACGTAAAAGAACAAACATTGTGTGATACTACTTATATGAGGTACCGAGAGCAGGCAAATTTATAGACTCGGAAAGTAGAACAGAAGTTCGCACGGGAGCGGGAAGTTACTTTTTAATGAGTACAGAGTTTCTGTTTGGAATGATGAAAAAGTTCTGGAAATGTAAAGTGGTGATACTTGCACAATATTGTGGATATACTTAATGCTACTAAATTGTACACTTTAAAATGGTTAAAATGGAAAATTTTATGTTATGTATGTTTTACCACACACACACAAATCTCCAAAGAGAAAGAAATGTAGGGTTAAAAGGTTTAGCACTCATTTTCAAATCTTGTATTTGGTCCTGTTTTCCTACCCATTCATTTCACGGTTGCTTCATTCCCCACAGAGAGCTTCTTAGCGTGGGCTCGGTGTGCTTAAAGTTGCCGTGGTGGACGTGGTTAGGTCAAAATCCACTGGTTTTGCTTGCTGCTTACATTTGTTAAAAATTTTGAAAGTGGGTGGGTGAGGGAGAGGTAGTTTAAAGTGGGGAAACAATGCATGTTGGACTTCCCATTCCAACAAGAAAAGCGTGCTTTTGTGGCAGACTGAAAGGCTAGGAATCAAGGGTGATGAAATACAGCCTTTCCGGCCCTCTCTCTGTTCCCGATTTCTGGTTGTGGGAATCTGTTCTGAATCCAACTGCAAGTGGAAAACCAATCTTTGGCTGAGCAGCCAGTGAGGCCCTCCTGCCAATCCCCCAAATGTGCTGCTGAAACTTTGGCCCTGTGAAGATGGAGCTGAGGCTGTCTTCCCAAGATCTGTGCAGCTGTCAAGGTGGCTGTGATGGGACTGTGACTGGCCTCTGCACTGCATTTTGGCAGTGACCTTGAGACCTGCCAGCTCAAACAGCTGTCCTGGTTCTTCGTCTACTGCCCCTGTTCCATGTCCAGGAAGCTGAAGGGAGGGGCTAAACTCCTCTGGCTCTGTCATTCCCAGGGTCTGGCAAGTTCTAACTGTGGTGCCCAGCTCTCCCAGTGCTTACCACCCACTGGGCATGGGGGCAGTTCAGGTGTGTTGAGTGTGGCTGGTTGCTTGTTCCACCTCTGGCTCGGCTCCCAATCCCTGGGAAGTAAGTGGCTGTGTCTGTCCATCAGCCCGTGCACAGACAGGCTCCACGTGGGGACTTGCTTGGCAGCTCTGCGGAGAGATGCTCAGTGACAGTTGATGATCCTGGGAGGCAGAGGAGCCAGAGGTGCTTCTTCTGTCCCAAAGTTATGAATCCGCCTTCTGGAAGGGATGGATTTCTTTGGGAAATGAAGGTCATCAGAAATGTCCAGAGCAAGAGAGAGAAATCTTTTTGAAACCTCCAGCCACTCAGAGTGGCAAGTGCATTTTGAAAACTCCTCCACCTCTCCTTGCCCTCATCCTGTCCTTTCCCTTTTAAGTGGCTTTATTATTATTTTTTAATCCGCCTTTATCATTGGACATTTATTGACAGAAATCAAATTGCTGTGTTTCTGGGCAAAGCGCCTGCTGCAGAGAGGTGTGGTTCCCGAGGAATGAGACACGCAGCCCAACAGCTGAGCCTACACTGTCCTCACATAACCTCCCTGCCTTAAATATCGCCAATATTTAGCCTTGCCTTATAAAGTAAAAATGCACAATACCTTCCAGAGTTTCAGCAAGCCCAAATGCCCCCATCAGCTCAGTTATATCTCCTGTACGTTAAAGATAGGACCGCGCACCCCTCCCCCCGCGCAGACCTGCCCTCGGAGCCGCCAAGAGGTTACTAATCAGGGAGAATCCGCCATCGATCCGATGGTGGAGACCTGGGGGATTTGTGTGCATTGTTTTTGCTGAAGCCTCCTGTGATTTCGGCGCGACCAGATCCTCTGCAGCGAACTCCATGTCGCAGCTTGTGGCTGCCTGTGTCCTGTGGTGAGAGCGGAGCCGCACAGGAGATCCTTTGTCTAGGAAGGCTAGGCAGAGAAGATCACTTTGGAGTTGCTAAGCTCTGCATTGCCATTGGCTGCACTCTTTGTGGGGCTGTTTTTGCAAAAGGCATGCCCAGCACGTCTACAGTGCTGGCAGGCCAGGGCTGCCTTTAAACACCATGATAATAATACCAAAAAGCAGTTTGCAGAACTGTTCAACTGTAGAGGCTTCCTCTGCAGAAGCAAGCAAGATGGCTACCTCGTGGGCTTCGCTGTGAAGAATGCAGAGGCTAATTAAGACAGACTTTAAGGGGAAAAAAGGGTATTTCCCTACTTCATCTTTATGCAAGGCTTTTTTTCAGTGACTTTTGAAGTGTACATTTTACATAAGCTCTTTAGGTTCTGTCTAGCAAACATGTTGATGATTTTAGATGGTATAAGTAGTTTTATAGAGAATAGCCAAAAATTTTTTGGGGGGGGAGGTGGGAGCTAATTTTTTTTCTCTTATATGGAGGCTCATTTTGCAATTTGATTTTTTTTAGGTTATAAAGGAAAACAAGAGGCCCCAGAGGGAAAAGAAGCCCAAAGTTTTAAAGGTAATCAGCTATTGATTAACTCATATTTAATATTTTTCCATTTCATATAGTATTTTTCTGTCACTTAGGGGTAAATTTGGAGTACAGTAGATGTAAATTCTCCCAGATTTTCAGTAGATAAATGAATTTTCACTCAACTAAAGTGTTTTCTCTCTCTCTCTCTCTCTCTCTCTTTTTTTTTGATACGTTGCATAATATGCATATTAGCATCCTTTATTTTCAACTCCACACGAGTCTGCAGACAGAAAACTTTATATGCAAGTGTTGTGAATAAAATTTGTGGCTTTTTTTTGTAGCTCCATTTGTAGCATCTGCATTTGTGGTGTTGCACCAGTGTGTAAACTTCAGCTCTTAAGGAGAAAGACACTATTTAAAGTTGACAGCTATGATCCATTGTGATTTTAATGGACCTTCCATTAGAGACTATTTTAAAATGTGTGATTTTTCCAAAGGAAAAGGTGCTTAGAGGTTCTAGTTCAGCTTAAAATGTGTAAGCCATTGAGGTTTTACAGCCAAATTACAATTGCTTAATCCCAAATTCTCATTATATCATCTTTAATTTGGGCATTCATGGAGCTGTAGGATTGTGTATGCTTTCTTTATTTTCAGTAGTTTGCCTAATGAGTATTTAGTAGTTACCTAATTCAGTGATAAGCTAGCAGTCTGTGTTATGAGCTTTGTATAGTATTTAAAATGGTTAATTTAAAAGCATATGACATTACTAAAAGTTCAAGACTAGCTTTAGCAAATAGGTGCTTATGTGTTAAAGGTTTCAAGTGGTATATTGCTATTATGAATGTAACTATCCTGAGCAGTCAAGCTTTTTAATTCAAGAAGACATATTAAACAATAAAACGACTGGTCTTTAAAATTATATTGTGTATATATAATTGAATATATCTTACCTTAATCTTAGCTTTTCTTCTGCAAATAAAGTTTTGGCACTCATAGAGGAACAACATGTTTGAACTGTGGCTATAGCACATTTTAAAATCTCATTTGTTTCCCCAGTTGTGTACCTTGAAAATGCTATTGACATGCAGAACCAAACCTTGCATTGCTTTCTAATTTGTCTGACCACTTCAAGTTTCTGTTTCCTGTGTGTACACAGCATTGCCATGTATATTTTTCATCAACCAACAAGTATTTATTTAATATTTACCACACAGTCATCAATGTGCCAGGCACTGTGAAATGAATGAGATTGCTTGGCACAAATTCTCACTGGGCCTGGACAAATAGAATACTGGTTATTTTCAAGGTAAATTAAACCCTTCTCTGTTTTTCTCCTGCATATTGATCCACCTGCCCCCTTTTAATCCTTTCCCCTCCCCCAATTATAGAGGAATATCATTAAAATCCCTAAGTATATTTCTCAATCTCTTTTTACACTTCCTGTGTTGGGTGTATCCATCTCAGGTGTTTTGTCTTAAAATCTTCAAGTGAGAAATAGTTTCAGTCCTGCTGTTATAAATGGCTCTCAAATTTGTGTGTGTGTGTGTGGGGGGGTGGCGTGGGGTAGGAAAGCAGCATGGAAGAAAGGGATGGAGACTGCATGGACAAACTAACATGGACTAATCTTGGTAGCTAAATCATCACCTGCCTTTCCTACAAGGTAGAATTGGACTTTGGGAATACTATTTAATTCTATGTTTATTTTGTTAGTCTGTGGGTGTCCTGTCACCTGAAATAAATTTCAGAAGTAAATATACTGTGTATTGCTTTTTTGAATCATGGCAATGGACCCTGACTTTTAAAAAGAAATAAGTGCCTGTGGATGGCTGAAATTCATGTGCCACAGCAAGCAGAACCAAACTGTTGCTCACTTCCTCTATAGTTATCAGTTGTTGTACAACAGTAGAAAAATGCTCTAAAAGGAAAAAAATTATTTTTTTTTCTGATGTTGGCATTTTTAAATGTTTTCTTTAATTTTCTGTTGGGCATAATTTTTTTTTTGTTCCTTTTCAAAGAAAGCTTTGTTTCTCTGCTCCACAGGAGAAATGCTAAAATACTTTCAGATTTTAGCTTGATATGTGTAAAATATAGTTAGAGCAAGTGTAGAATATTATATAGCCCGAAGGAGATGTTAAGAAAACTAAATCCAACTTTTGGGAGGGAGGGTGGAGGAAAAGTAAAGCTTTCCATTTAGGATTTTATGGGTGAGAACTTAACATTCCAGCTGGCTGCTACCCAGGGGATCAGTCACGGGAATCTACAGGTTACACCTTGGTTTCCTTTCATAATTCTTTCTTTGGTTTTGGCATTGTGCCAGACTTCTACTCTTCTTCCTTTGACTCTGGCCTCTTAAGTCTTCACATCTCCTGCGTCCCTTGCTCTTTGTCAGGGTGGCTGCTACATATAGGTATCCTGACTCATTTTCATCTTCATCTATTGGAAGGTAGTTGGATAAATGAAGAGTCTGACTAAGGAAATTGGGAATAGAATTGAAGCTTGTCTCATCCTACTCTGAACCTGCTAACTAAATACTGAATCCAGTTGTGGGGCTGAAATTGCCTGGTGTGTCTCACACCTCTCATCTTTAAACAATCTATTATCTATTATCTATATCAAACAATCTATTATCTATATCAAAAACCTGTATGCATTCTATTACAATTCGAAGTTTAAAACTATACATAGTGATCTGAAATCCCAGACTACAGAGAGCGTTTTCCTCGAGCTGAAATGACGATTTCTGTCCAAAGCACTCTAATGGCCAGAATGGGCACCAAATCATGGGGGTGAGGGTGGGGGTGCTCAGCACAAACTCCTGCCCCCACTGGGGCTGAAGGACCAGGTTCCTGCTCAGGCGCTCTTGTTGATCACTGGAGTTGATCTGTCTTCATAGATGGCAGCATGTTACCTGTGCTATAATTGTTTGCTTGACTGTTGAGTAAGGTGAAGGTATGAGATGATTTCAGGCCTTGATTCATGAACTTGTACTTGTGAGTGGCATGGTTTGGAGCTCCTCTTGGTAGAAACATTTATGTAAATAATCACTATTTTGTGTTTTGGGGTGGGAGAAAGTCAATTTTAAGGTAATATCACTTTAGTTAGGTTGTCACTCCCTGTCCCTAGAGAAAATCAGATTACACAGTCAGTTGGGAGTATTGGGGAGAATTTAATAAAGGGATTGTTTAAAAGAGGTGGGCAGGGTTCAGAAAAATCTAGGGATGACAAAGCATCCTGGGACTAATGACAGCAGAGAGATATTGCCGTTCCTAGGCCTGAAGGGACAGGGGCTTTTGTGTGGCCCTTGATAATGGGATCTTTCTTGAAGTGAAAGTCATGGGGAGGTGGGTATGGAAATAAATACTCTGCCATCCAGTTTCCTGCTGCTTTCATTGGTTGATCCCAATCAGAAGCCAAAAGGAAAAAGGGAGCCTACTGATGATGAAATATATCTTGTTCCGCCTCCTGTGTCATGTAAGAGGGTGTAGAAGATGGAGTGGGGACCTGAAGGGCAAACCAAACATACATTCAGCATCACTACTGACCACAGGGGCAATATGGTAGGGTCAAAAATGGTACCAGAATCATGGTTATGTAAGAAAGTAACACTGGACAGGGTTGGGTGAAGTTTATATAAGAACTCTATACTATTTTTGCAACTTACCTGAAAATCTAAAATCATGTCAAAATAAAAAGTGTGGGTATCCCTGAGAATGAACTGCATTTGTACATTCTGTAATTTCTTATCTGGTAAGGAACATTTTCTAGCTTTTTGATTATAAAATATCATCAAAGTATTATTTGGAAGAACTGGGTGAACAAATATAAAGAAATGTCAGTGTATATTAAACCAGGACACTGTCTACAAATGATTTAGAAATGAAAAAAAAAAAAGAAAACTAAGTGATCTTCCTGCTAGCTTCTATGCCACCAGCTCTGTTCATCACTGTTTCCTTCCTTCCTTGATGATGCTGATAAAAGTAGAATGAGTGGTTGTTGCGGGGGACAGGGGGTGGGATGGGGGTAAATAAGACATATTTCACTAGGAGAGAAGGACAAGACACTGGCGTGTAGCTATAGTGGTAAGTCTTTTAGAAACGTTTTAAAAGGAGAATCAAATCATAAATGAATCACATTCATATGTGGTCTTGATTTACATGACAGTGATATTCAAAATATTTAGTACCTTCATGGCCTGGCACACAGTTAATGCTCAATATGTGTTGTTTCTTGAACAACAGTATTATTAACATTCGATAAATACTTTTTTAGCCCATACTAAATGCTGGGCTACAATGGTGTGTAAGACCAAAGTGATTTCAGCCCTCAAGGAGATTAAATGTTGCTGAGGAAAGGCCAAAAAAAATTAAAGACAAATTGATAAATTACAAATTGTGGCATATACTTTGAAGGAAACAAAGAAACAAAAAAAATTTGCCAAGACAGGGGAAAACACCCCCTAGGGAAATTTACTTGGTATCTTTGAGAACTATTCCCTTCTTTTGTAAATTGTTACATACACTAGTGAGGGTTTAAAACTACCAAATTAGATACAATTGAGTTACCCTGTTTATCTTAAAAACTCATTAAGCTACAAGAAATGAAAGTAACAGGGTTACTAAAGATTTTTTTTCTGTGCACACTTATCTACAACTTTGTTTCAGTTAGTTAAAGAAATCATTGGTAAAATGATAAACTTTTCTTAACTCTAGTTATAAAGTAACATTCCATGACTTATAGCAGCAACATGTTACAAATTTTAGTGACATTCTATACTGAGCTTGATGGTTGTTCAGGGGGGAAAAAAGCCATTTGATAGTCTTTTTTTTGGCTGCACTATGCGGCATGCGGATCTTAATTGCCTGACCAGGGATCAAAACTGCACCCCCTGCAGTGGAAGCATGGAGTCTTAACCACTGGACCGCCAGGGAAGTCCCTTGATAGTCTTACATAGTCCCAGGCAAAGAATCCCAGACTTCTGAATATAACAGACCATGGGGGCAGTTGGGGGTGGGGGGCGAGGCAGGGGAGATTCAGAGTGGTGAGAGCATCCACAAAGGGATACCAGCTTTATAAACAAAACAATAACAACAACAAAAAAACCCCCACAAACATATAAATTGGAAGAAGATAATCTCAGAATATAGGGTGGTCATATAAAATTTAATAATTTATCCTTATGATTCAACACATGGTCCTTATTTTCCTCATGTCATAAGCTGGCAAAAACTATCAGAGACTAGTGCTTATCCATCAGTGTTTATTCACACGCTCAAAGGCACACATGGGGCTTCTGTTTTGCATACCCAGAAATTGTAACATAGCATTTTGACCAGGGACGATGAGACTGAGTTCAGGCTGAGAACTCAGACTCGGGGCTGAGTTCTCACTAAGTCAGCTCACATACAGTCAAATCATTCATTTATCATCGCAACACGAACATTTCCAGTGATTCAAAATTCATGTCCATTTTGTAATTTCTAGGAATGATCCCAAACAGAGAATCAGTGAATAGAAGCCAAGTGGGGTGAATAGGCTTGAAGAAAATTTCATTCAGGCTACAAAAAAAGTCTGTTGAGTTTTTCCTAGCTTAGAAAAGAACATATGCTTTGTGTCTTGAATCCTTATGCTCATCTGATAATGTGTTTGTGCTTTGATAGTGCTAGATTCATACTGTTTTCTGAGGTCTGCCTTGCTTGTTGTATAGCTCTCCATCTATTGGCTAGAATATCATCTCAATAGACAGGGGCTTCTCTGGGGCTTCCCTGGTGGCGCAGTGGTTGAGAGTCCGCCTGCGGATGCAGGGGACACGGGTTCGTGCCCCGTGTCCGGGAAGATCCCACATGCTGCGGAGCCGCTGGGCCCGTGAGCCATGATCGCTGAGCCTGCGCGTCTGGAGCCTGTGTGCCGCAGTGGGAAAGGCCAGCATACCGCAAAAAAAAAAAAAAAAAAAAAAAAAAAAAAAATCAGTAGATAGGTAAAAAAAGCCAAATAAGAACTGTTAAATTTTTGTTAAAACCTCACTAGTATCTTAAGTCATTTTCAAGTTATAATTAATTTTATAATGGAATGCCTTTCAATATTCAAAATGTGTCATAAAAATAATGTTTTTAAAGATGTGATGGCAAGGGAACTTCCCTGGTGGCGCAGTGGTTAAGAATCCACCTGCCAATGCAGGGGACACGGGTTCGAGCCCAGGGTCGGGAAGATGCCACATGCTGCAGCACAGCTAAGCCCATGTGCCACAACTACTGAGCCTGCGCTCTAGAGCCCATGAGTCACAACTACTGAGCCAATGTGCCACAACTACTGAAGCCCGGGCGCCTAGAGCCCATGCTCTGCAACAAGAGAAGCCACCACAGTAAGAAGCCCATGCACCGCAACGAAGAGTAGCCCCCGCTTGCTGCAACTAGAGAAAGCCCACGCACAGCAACGAAGACCCAACGTAGCCTAAATCAATCAATCAATCAATCAATCAAACACCATTTAAAAACCTTTGGTAAAAAAAAGACGTGATGGCAAAAAAAAAAAAAAAAAAAAAGACGTGATGGCAAGATTTATCCACCACAGTGGCCTATCCAAGAGAATGAAGGTTACAATGTCATTCTTTAACCTGTTCTGATGCTTCATAGTTTTAAATACTAACTGTTTTAGTATTTTTTGAGCTAAAAACAGGACTTTCTGCACATGAAATATTTTAAGGGAAGAGATGTTACAGTTTTATTATCTATGTTTAAAATTAATGATATATGAATTTGATTAAAGCATAGGTTCTTTTCATGGTTCTAGGGAACCAGATGTTAAACAGTAAACTTATTTTAGCAACTTAGTTATTTTTAAGTAACTAAATTATTTATTTTAAGCATTATATTGTGTGCTTAATTTTAAATATAGTATACAGAAATACACACTCATAGGATCATAAGATTGTTATAGACTTAAGTGAATTATTTAATACATGTTACATTGCCTAGGACAGCTTGACATATAGTAATTTCTCAATTAGTGGTGTTATTACATCTGAAGGTATAATTTATCCTACTAAAAATATTAAGTGAGCCTTTAAGAAAATGTGTATTTTCTTAGCAATATATTCGCTTGCCTTATTTGAGAAATATAAACCTGTATTACAAAAAGCCTTTTCTTTCCTTTTAAAAATGTCACTTCTGCTTTTTCTAATAAGAATTATCAGAAAGGAGTCTTTAAACCTTGAATATATTAAATTTCTCTCTTTCCTGTTTTATTTACATGTATATATTTTATAGAATCAATAATTCTATAATAAAGAGTAGAACATCATCACTATGAAAAATAATCTCACAGCTGATGGTTAGTTTCAATTATAGAACTCAGCTGCAAAGGACTAGGATGAACATATTTGAAACAGGATATAAGTTATAGTGACGTTTGCAAGTTCTGTACCTTAAGCATGATTTCTTCCAGATAAGAATCACATAAGAAAGTTCTCACTAAATTATCACAAAATTTATCTTAGATATCTGAAAGTATCTTTTTCTTAGAAAAAAAGTTTTTACTTAATATCTTGTGTATTATTCTACTTTAGAAAGGGGAAAAAATCTAATAACTGTGTATTCCACTTCTTGAAGTAAGTTTAATATTATTTTAGACATAACTTCTCTGAAAATAGAAAACACAAATCTGAAATTTTCTGAGTATTTAATTTTTTCTTTTGCCACTTGGCATGTGGGATCTTAGTTTCCTGACCAGGGATCTAACCCGTGCCCCTTGCATTGGAAGTACGGAGTCTTAACCACTGGACCACTATGGAAGTCCCCAAGTATTTAATTTTGATATCATAGGTATTTAGGGCTTTTGATTACTTTTAGTTTTAAAATTTAAACCATGTGTATTTTTGTGGTATCAGCAGTGACCAAAGGAAAGTGCCTGACTGAGGGAAATTTAATTGAACTATCTGAGAGCTATTTTCATTTTTTTTTTGGATTACTTTTTTCTTTATTATTATTAATAAATTAATTAGTTTATGGCTGTGTTGGGTCTTCGTTGCTGCGTGCGGGCTTTCTCTAGTTGCGGCGAGCGGGGCTACTCTTCCTTGTGGTGCACAGGCTTCTCATTGAGGTGGCTTTTCTTGTTGCAGAGCACGGTCTCTAGGCATGTGGACTTCAGTAGTTGTGGCATGTGGGCTCAGTAGTTGTGGCTCACGGGCTCTAGAGTGCAGGCTCAGTAGTTGTGGCGCATGGGCTTAGTTGCTCTGTGGCACATGGGAGCTTTTGAGACCAGGGCTCGAACCCGTGTCCCCTGCATTGGCAGGCGGGTTCTTAACCACTGAGCCACCAGAGAAGCCCTATTTTCATTACCTTTAAACCAGAGTGGATGTTCAATAAACGATAGCTATCATCATCATGATTGTTTTTGTTATGGTTGTTAATATAAAATAAAATCCTTTATAGAATATTGATGTGTTTAGATTTTTAGTTGCTTTTATTATTCGGTAAACTAGATTGTAAACCTCTTAAGCTTAGAGCAGCATTCAACTTTGTGTTCTGCAGTCTTAATGTAATGTCTTGTGCCTACAAGTCAATAAATGTTGGTTTAATGAATGATTGAATTAATGCATTTCATGGCCTAACTTTATTTAGTCAGTTAGGTCTGAAGTGTAGAAATTATTATAGTGACATCTGGGTATATAAGGGAAACTGTACTTTCTGAAATCATCAGGCCAGCCTTGAATAGTGTTGATAATGAATTGCTATGGAAATCAGGATATATAGCTAATATGTTTATTTTAATTTGATTAATTGTTCTGTAAATTTTATTTGAAAAAATCAAACCTACAGAAAAGTTGAAGGAATAACACATTGTCCATCAATATATATATATATTTTTTTGCTGGATCATGTGACATTTTACCTATAAATTCTTCAGCGTGCCTCTCCTTAACTGCAGTACAGTGATCACACTGAGGATAGTTAATGATTCAGAAGGTACTGTCCATTTAAAAAATCTTTTCCATCGTTTCCCCCTCTACCCACTCAAATCCTTTTTAGCTGTTTCCTCCTGATCTAGCCTCTAATCTTTTTTTTTTTTTTTTTTTTTTTTTGCGGTACGCGGGCCTCTCACAGTTGTGGCCTCTCCCGTTTTGGAGCACAGGCTCCGGACGCTCAGGCTCAGCGGCCATGGCTCACGGGCCCAGACACTCCGCGGCATGTGGGATCTTCCCGGACCGGGGCACAAACCCGCGTCCCCTGCATCGGCAGGCCGACTGTCAACCACTGTGCCACCAGGGAAGCCCTAGCCTCTAATCTTAAATCATGTCTTGGATTTGGTTGTCTTGTCTCTTTGTTCTCCTTTTATTTGGTCTTACTATCATTTTGAGTGTGTTTATATAAATTTATTTATTTTCAGCTACGTTGGGTCTTCGTTGCTGTGCGCGGGCTTTCTTTAGTTGCATTGAGCGGGGGCTACTCTTCATTGCAGTGCGCGGGCTTCTCTTGTTGCGGAGCTCGGGCTCTAGGCGTTCATGTTTCAGTAGCTGTGTCACGTGGGCTCTAGAGCGCGGGCTTAGTAGTTGCGGCGCACGGGCTTAGTTGCTCCGCGGTATGTGGGATCTTCCCGAACCAGGGCTTGAACCTGTGTCCCCTGCATTGGCAGGCAGATTCTTAACCATTGCACCACCAGGGAAGCCCGTGTGTGTGTGTTTCTTGATTGGTGATTTTGAACACTACTTCTCTTCCATTACATTTTTATAAAATGTTTTGATTTGAAGATCAAGCAATCTGGGTAAATTACAATAAATTTCAGGTGTCAGGTAGGTTGTCCAATCTACATTTAGCTGTTGGGGTCTTTGTCAGAGATTGTCCAATGCTTCCTGGATTGGATCCTAAATTCTTAATTAGAGGAAAGTAGCAGATTGAAAAAATAAATGTAGTTGGCTAAACTCAGATTAAATTGACCTGCCCCATCTATACCAGGTAGTAGCAGGGAGTGGAAGAGAAAATGGATACCTTAATTATGGTTTCACTGAAATAAAGAAATGAAAAAAAATGAAGTAGGGGTATCTATAGAACCATGGGGAAGCACTTTCAGTACTATTGGCTTGAAGTCAGGGTATTGATGAACCTTATAAAAATCTGACTGTTATTTGCTGATTAAAATAAATAGAAGCTATTTCAAAATGTTGATTTTTGTCACTCTACACCCATGAAATCTAGTTTATGCCCTCACTTAATGGACAGGATAAAATAACTGCAGTTTAGAACATTTCATCAGAAGTTTTTTTTTTTTTTTTTTTTTTTTTTTGCGGTACGCGGGCCTCTCACCGTTGTGGCCTCTCCCGTTGCGGAGCACAGGCTCCGGACGCGCAGGCTCAGCGGCCATGGCTCACGGGCCCAGCCGCTCCGCGGCATGTGGGATCTTCCCGGACCGGGGCACGAACCCGTGTCCCCTGCATCGGCAGGCGGATTCTCAACCACTGCGCCACCAGGGAAGCCCAAGGACCTCTTCTTGCATAACTATAGTACAATGATCAAAATTAGGAAATTAACATTGACACAATACTATTATCTACTGATCAGAATTCACTATTTGTCCTTAATAATGTAGAGCATATCAAAAGATAATCTCAGATTATGAATTTCATTCAGTTGTTCTGTCTCTTTAGTCTTACCAGTCTGACATTTTTCAGAGTAAGGTCAGTTAGAATGTCTCTTAATTTGGGTTTATTTGACGTTTGCTCATGATTAGATTCACGTTATGCATTTTTAACAGGAATGCCACAGAAGTGAGTTAGTGGGTTTTTTTTTTTTCCAGTGAATCATATCTGGAGGCACGTGATGTCAGTTTGTTCCATTATTACGATCTTTACTTTGAAAACTTGGTTAATGTGGCCTCTGCCAGGTTTCTCCTAAGTTACTCTTTTACCTCTTGCAGTTAATATCTCCTGTGGAGATACTTTAAAACTGTGTAAGCATTCTGTTACTTCTCATTGGTTTTTAGTATCCATCCATGTTTCTTGTCTGATGTAATTATGATGGACTCCATTTTAAGCTAAACATTTTATTTTGTATTTTGTTACCTTTAAGGCATCTTGACTTTCCTTTGGGCGTAGAAATGGCACATATTTTAAGTTTTAGAGATTAAATGGATAAAACTTTTAAGTAATAATGAAAAATGCCTATAACTCTATTTAATGTCCTCTTGCACAGTGTAGCCAAATGGTTAATTTGGGTTGAGAAAGTTGGACCCAGGTCACTGTATGATAAAATGGGTATAGTGAGGATCTGGAATGTTGAAAAAATGCAGGTATGAGGATGATGAGGCTAACTAGGCGTAGAATTCCAAGAGAATGTGACTTAGACTTCATTCCTTCTTTATCTTGTCCTTTCCACTTTTATCTTCCCGGCAACCCTATCTTACCAAGAACTCAATACAAAAGAAAGAAGCCTAACTCAGAGGAACTCAGTGGAGACAAAGTAAAACGGAAGATAACCAGTCAAGTAGCGACAGCCTACTCCCTCAGTCTAGGACAAAGTAGCATTAAAGACAAGAAAAAAGATTTGTTTATGAGGCAGATAGGAAGCAAATTACATTAAACATCTTTCAGGGTGTATATAAGTAACAAAACTCACAAAATTAACTCCAGGTGACCTTTATAGGTTATCAGAATAGCAGCAAAAGCATCCTAAAATCCTGTGTACAATTAGTGATCTGAGACAAACATCAAAGTGTAGTCAAAATTTTGTTGAGGAAGAAAATGCAAACATCAGGATGATTTAAAAGGAAATCCAATGAACTCATTTAACAATAGTTTTAAATTGCAAAAAAAAAGAATAATCTTGAAAGGAATTTGAACACAAGTGTTTGAAGGAAAGGAAAAATGTTCTCCTTTATACTCATTGTCCCTCCCTTCGTTCATCCTTATTCTCACACCTGAGGGGTATAACCTCTTAGTAGTTTTGTGGGTATTCTTCCAGATAAAGTCTGTATACATACCAGTGTAGCTATAGTTACATATATGTCATGTATATATACAACTGCATCAACTCATTCTTTTTAAACAACGGCCTTATTTTTTGAAATGTACTTTATATATGGTGAAATATCCAGGTCTTAAATATATTACTCAACCAGTTTTGATGAATGCACAGAAAGACACCAATCTTTTCTGTCATCTCAGCCCCTCTTCCTAGTCAACCTGCTCCCCCCGCCAAGCAACTACTGATTTGATTTCTATCACTTTAGGTTGGTTTTGCCTTTTCTGTAATTTTTTACATATGGAATTTTATAGAATATACTTTTGGGGGGGGTATTCGGCTTCTTTGACTCAGGACTAGGTAGGTAGATGGTTTTGAACATCCTTAGTTGTTTTTTTTTTTTTTTTGTAATTTATTTATTTTTAGCTGCATTGGGTCTTCGTTGCTGTGCGCAGTCTTTCTCTAGTTGTGGCGAGCAGGGGCTACTCTTCGTTGTGGCACACTGGCTTCTTATTGTGGTGGCTTCTCTTGTTGCAGAGCACGGGCTCTAGGCATGTGGGCTTCAGTAGTTGTGGTACACAGGCTCAATAGTTGTGGCTCGCGGGCTCTAGAGCGCAGGCTCAGTAGTTGTGGCGCATGGGCTTAGTTGCCCCACGGCATGTGGGATATTCCCAGACCAGGGCTCGAACCCGTGTCCCCTGCATTGGCAGGCGGATTCTTAACCACTGCACCACCAGGGTAGCCCCATCCTTAGTTTTTTGTTTCTGTTGTTTTTTTTAAATAGCCTTATTGAGATATAATATTATACTACCCAATTCACTTATTTAAAGTATACAATTCAGTGGCTTTTAGTATATTCACAGTCGTGCATGGATCACTACAATCAATTTTAGAACATTTTCATTATCCCCCAAAATAACCTATTTCATAGAAATAGGATCGTATGAAACGTAGTACTTTGTTAAGAGGTTTTTTTCATTTAACATAATGTTTTCAAGATTCATCCATGTTGTAGCATGTATCCTTCCTTCTTTCCTTCATTCCTTCCTTCTTTCCTGAATAATATTCCATTGTATGTATACAGCACATTTTACTTACCCAATCACCATTTGATGGCCATTTGGGTTATTTCCACTTTTTGGCTCTTGTGAATAATGCTGATATAGTCATTAACATACAAGTTTTTTTGTGTAGACATGTTTTAATTTCTCTTGGGTATATGCCTAGGAGTGGATTGCTGGGCCATATATTAACTCTGTGTTTAACTCTTAGAGGAACTGCCAGTGTATGAGAGGTCCAATTTCTCTGCATTCTGACCAACACATTCTTATACAAGTGCTTTTTCTGGGTGTGAACATATATTTTTCATTTATCTTGGATAAATAGGAATTGAATTGCCTGTAGGGTAGGTGTATGTTTAATATTTTAACAATCTTCCAGTGAAATTAAGGGAATATTAGTTGCTCCACATCTTCTCCAACATTTGGTGTGTCAGTTGTTTCATTTAGTCATTCTAATGATAGCTTTGTTCTTGTTCATTTTTACCCATTAAATGACTCTATAATAACTGCTTTAACTTATTTTTTAACTTATTTTTGAATAATATTCTATATATTACCTAAAATAGTAGCATTATCGATTACAATAACATCTTCAGGAAAATACTATTGTTCAGGAGAATTAATCGGCTTCTAGTTTTTCATCATTATAGTTATTGCTAAAGTAAACATACTTGAACACAGATTTTTAAAAAATGTTATATAATCTATGAGCATGTCATATAACATTAAGCCTGTAATAACAATATGAAGAAGAATAAAGTTAAAAGTGAGGTGAGATTTTTTTTTTTATTCTAAGGGTTTGTGTTTAATTTTGGTAACTGTAGAGAGGAAACAGAATTTATCCTGTAGTTTGCCATTTATTTGCCTTTGATCTTTAGATTAAAGCATAGATAGAACATAGAGAAGAGGAATTAAACTTACTAAGTGGTCAGCCTCTATAATAATTTGAAGAACATACATTATTATAAGATATCTTTTTTTCCCATATGAATTTGGAAAGGTAAAAGAACACAATTAGCAAATAAGGAAAATGTGAGTTGAAATGGGACAGTCTTGGAACTCTGTGAGAAAATAAATTGGTACTGTCTTTCTGGAGAGCAGTTTGGATAGTTTTGAAAGTGTGAGTGCCTACTTCAGTCTAAAGAAAGGAAGAGAGCTTCAACAATGTTGTTTTTTTTTTTTTAACATCTTTATTGGAGTATAATTGCTTTACAATGGTGTGTTAGTTTCTGCTTTATAACAAAGTGAATCAGTTATACATATGTTCCCATATCTCTTCCCTCTTGCATCTCCCTCCCTCCCAGCCTCCCTATCCCACCCCTCTAGGTGGTCACAAAGCACCAAGCTGATCTCCCTGTGCTATGCGGCCGCTTCCCACTAGCTATCTATTTTACATTTGGTAGTGTATATATGTCCATGCCACTCTCTCACTTTGTCACAGCTTACCCTTCCCCCTCCCCATATCCTCAAGTCCATTCTCTAGTAGGTCTGTGTCTTTATTCCCATCTTACTCCTAGGTTCTTCATGACCTTTTTTTTTCCTTCTTAGATTCCATATATATGTGTTAGCATACGGTATTTGTTTTTCTGTTTCTGACTTACTTCACTCTGTATGACAGACTCTAGGTCCATCCACCTCACTACAAATAACTCAATTTCGTTTCTTTTTATGCCTGAGTAATGTTCCATTCAACAATGTATTTTTAAAGTGAAAAAAATTAGGTTACAAAATGACATATGGTGTAGATCTCATTTTTGTTTTAAAAATATAGTGCATCAGGGGCTTCCCCGGTGGCTCAGTGGTTGAGAGTCCGCCTGCCGATGCAGGGGACGTGGGTTCATGCCCCGGTCTGGGAAGATCCCCCATGCCGCGGAGCAGCTGGGCCCATGAGCCATGGCCGCTGAGCCTGCATGTCCGGAGCCTGTGCTCCCCGCAACGGGAGAGGCCACAACAGTGAGAGGCCTGTGTACCGGAAAAAAAAAAAAAAAAAAAAAAAATATATATATATATATATATATAGTGCATCAAATATAATATATTTATATACATAAAAAGGAATCTGACAGACTTCATACTAGTTTTTCCTGGGTAGATGATATGGAGTCTTTCCTCTGGTTTTCCTTATCTATGTCTGCTGGGTTTTGTTTGTTTGTTTTCTGTTCTGAGAGTGTAATAAAGGCAAATAAATTTCTAATTAAAATTTAAAAACACAAACCCTAGGAAATATAAAAAAGAGGGGATATATGTATATGTATAACTGATTCACTTTGCTATACAGCAGAAACTAGCACAACATTGTAAAGCAACTATACGCCAATAAAAATTAAAACAAAAAACAAAAACCCCAAAACAAAAACACAAACCCCAATATTGTGATTAAAAAGCAGAGTGATCAGCACAGTGAACATTGTGAAAACTATTCCCTCTGTGTGAAAGTTCCAGTTAAGCTTTGAGAGGGGACAGGGGTCTTTGGGAAAGGGGAATGGGCTCTAGACTATGATAGGTATATATTTTTTTGACTTTTTATTTGCTTATCATTTTTAATTTATAAAAACATTGTAAAAATAGTACAAGAATTTCATTTTACCCTTTGCCCAACATTCCTAAATGTTAACATCTTATATCACCATAGTTCCATGATCAAAACCATATCATTGGGCTTCCCTGGTGGTGCAGTGCTTGGGAGTCCGCCTGCCGATGCAGGGGACACAGGTTCGTGACCCGGTCCGGGAGGATCCCACATGCCGCGGAGCGGCTGGGCCCGTGAGCCATGGCTGCTGAGCCTGCGCATCCGGAGCCTGTGTTCCGCAACGAGTGAGGCCACGGCAGTGAGGGGCCCACATACCGCAAAAAAAACCCCAAAACAAAACAAAACAAAAACCATATCATTGGACTTCCCAGGCTGTCCAGTGGTTAGGGCTCTGCGCCTCCACTGCAGGGGGCATGGGTTTGATCACTGGCCCGGGAATGAAGATCCCGGGCTGCATGACCAAAAAACCCAAAAACAAACTAGGTCATTAAAATTGACACAATACTACTACCAATTCTAAAGACCTATTTCAAATTTGGCCAATTTCCCCACTAATGTACTTTCTTCAGTGCAGGATTTAATTTTGATCCCTCATTGCATTTAGTTGTCAGGTCTCTTTAGTCACCAAACTGTAGTAGTTCCTCAGTATTTTGAAGTCTTTTATGACTTTGGCACTTTCGAAGAATTCTGGTCAGTTATTGTGTAGAATGTTTCTCAAGTTGGGTTTGTTTGATGCTCCCTCATGATTAAATTTAGGATATGTACTTTCGGCAAAAATCTACAGAAGCAGTGTACCTTTCTCAGATATCTTGTCAGGTCTCATATTTGAGTTAACATTGTTCACTTGCCTTAACTGCACATATCCTGTTTTCCATCATGTTTTTACCCACTAATTTTAGCATCCATTGGTAATTCTTTTTCTTTCTTTCTTATTTTCTTTCTTTTTCTTTCTTTCTTTCTTTCTTTCTTTCTTTCTTTCTTTCTTTCTTTCTTTCTTTCTTTCTTTCTTTCTTTTTCTTTCTTTCTTTCTTTCCTCCCTCCCTCCCTCCCTCCCTCCCTCCCTCCCTCCCTCCCTTCTCTCCTTCTTTCCTTATTTCTTTCTTGCTATCTGTGCCGAGTGGTATGCGGAATCTTAGTTTCCCCGACCAGGGATGGAACCCATGCCCCTGAATTAGGAACTCAGAGTCTTAACCACTGGACCACCAAGGAAGTGCCCCATGGATAATTATTGCCTCCAACAATTATTAATGTTGTGCTTACCAAGTGGTCATTTTCTATTTCCACCATTCCTCTCCATCTTTGCAGTGGGAACTCCACTGCAAAGAAGCACTGTCCCTCTTCTCCAACTTATTTATTCATTCAATTATTTATTACATCAATATGGACTCACACTGTTTATTTTATTCTTTGGAGTATAATCCATCACTGCTAGATAAATGAAGGGTTAAGGGAGACTCGCCCTGTTGGGTTCCAAGGAAAAAGCAGGACAGGTGGGTGAGGGGTGGGACAAAAGAGCACACTGGACTGTTTGCAGGTAGTTTCTTGTTCCTTTGAGTACTTAAGCAGAGGTTGATGGATTGCTTAACAGAGGTAATGCAGAGATCGTTCATGCTTGGCATCACTCCATGACCTTGAAGGTCTCTTCTAACCTTGAGATCCTCTCAGCAGCTTAAGCAGAAAACACAGATGGCCACTTTATAACTTACTTAACCACTAAGCTTGTGCAGTAAGGGTTTTATATCAGAGCATGTTTAGCCCCTGGTGTATCTGTCCCATAATTAATAAAACCCAGCCGGCACCACAGGCAAAGGGTAAGGTGTATAGAACTTCAATGTAAATAATCTAAAAATGCCAGACCTGACAGATTCCACTATTATTTTGTAGCTCAGTTCTCACTTCTTAGAACTAAACATTATGATGTGTAAGTTTAGCTCAAGGTGACTTCTTCTTGGGATGTGTAAAGGAGATTATTGCATTTGCTGGTATAGTTGTGTTTCCTAGTACCGAGTACATTGCTTTATGATTTGTTGCCTTAATGCCACTTCAAATCCTTTTTCATCACTTCTTCAGAATTTCAGCTTTGGATTTATTCCCCTCCAGACATTTCCATATTTATCAGATGAATTCTATACTTGTCTTTATTTCCATGATACTTCCTTGAAGCAACATAATTATTTTAACAAAATTATTTTTCTTATTTTGTATTTATTTATTTTACTAAAATCAAACTTTATTTTGATTGAAACGTTTTTTAAAATTATTTTTTTCCATTCTTCATTGAGGTGTAATTGACACATAACACTATATAAGGTTAAGGTGTACATTGTGATGATTTGATATATGTCTTTTAAAAATTTATGGCTGTGTTGGGTCTTCCTTGCTGTGTGTGGGCTTTCTCTAGTTGTGTCGAATGGGGGCTACTCTTTGTTGCGGTGTGCAGGCCCCTCTTTGTGGTGGCTTCTCTTGCTGTGGAGCACGGGCTCTAGGTGCGCAGGCTTCAGTAGTTGTGGCCTGTGGGCTCAGTAGTTGTGGCTCCCAGGCTCTAGAGCACAGGCTCAGTAGTTGTGGCACATGGGCTTAGTTGTTCCACGGCATGTGGGATCTTGCCAGACCAGGGCTCCAACCCATGTCTCCTGCATTGGCAGGCAGATTCTCAACCACTGCGCCTCCAGGGAAGTCCTTGATATATGTGTATGTTGTGAAATGATGATCACATTTTTATGTTCTTTTGGAATGTCACTGAAATTTTCTTCCCTTTTAGTAGCTTGTAGCATTAGTCTCTTTATTACTGGCCCCAATTTTGCTCTTTGCTGTGTTTTTCAATTAATTGTTAGTTAAAAGGTCTTAGATATTATTTGAATCTCTACTAGCCAAATACTGCTCACCCCTGGCAAGGGTCCTTTGTTTACCATATTTAATCCAGCTTTTAGTCCCTCTGATTGCTCATCCCCAAGCTGATTGGTTTGAATCAGTTTTGCAAGTAAAATACCAAGAGATCTTGTTGGAATTGCTTCCTTATCAATGCCCAAATGTATAACATCTGCTGAGGTTTTTTCGTGCCTGGAGTCTTGTGTTCTTAAAACTCTTATTAGTTTCCACAGTTGTCATCTCATTTGTTAGCAAGCATCAAAGTGGTTTAAGAACAAGCCACAAAAGTCTAGCTCACAGCTTTCCAGAGAGGTGCAGAATAGAGGTAATTTAGGGTCAGGTTGTAACTTTGTAATTTTTAAAAGAGAGGTGAGAAAAATTCAGTGTTAGCAAAAAGCCCTCAGTGTTCACAGACTAGGAAACCATTTTGTTGCTGTTTTTGTTTATTTTTATTAAAAGCCTTACACTCAGCTGTCAGTCTTTACAACCAAATTCAGTGTATGATATTAAAATTCAATGATATCCTATTTTATTGTATAACACCAGTCTTTTGGGAACTGCGAAATTCAGAATCTTCTTTCTGATTTATGACTTTATTCTTGTCTTCCTTTATTTGATTTGTATTCCATGATGTTTAAGATGTTTATGAGGAATTAAAAAGTAATGGAGGCCCAGAAGTGAATTTGTCTGTTTATAATTGTTAAAGAAATACTTAAAAGGAAGGGGGGAAATGCAGTGCCCTCCTCTGTATGATTATAATGACTTCTAACTTGGTTTTTTTTTTTTTTGGTAATGCCTACATATTTTCTGTAATGCCTTCATTTTCATCTGTGGCATTTTGTTTGCACTGTGAAGTACATGAAACAATGGTGGCAACTCATGTGCTGGTGTTTTATATCAAATAATGTGAGTCCAAGCAGATGATATTCTAGACACTTATTAAGTATCTTTTCCTTTAATTGTAAATTTATTTGTTGTGGACTATTAGCCTCCTCCAACTCACCCAGCTGGACAGTATTAACAGTTGTCTAATATTCTTTCAGATCTTTTTAAAAAGTATATTTATTTATTTATTTGGTTGTGCTGGGTCTTAGTTGTGCAGGCGGGCTCCTTAGTTGTGGCACGTGGGCTCCTTAGTTGTGACATGTGAACTCTTAGTTGTGGCAGGCATGTGCAATCTAGTTCCCTGACCAGGGATCAAACCCGGGCCCCACTATATTGGGAGCTTGGAATCTTAACCACCGTGCCACCGGGGAAGTCCCTTTCAGATCTCCTTTGTTACATATATAAGTACATAAAGAGAATGGTATCATACTATAATATATTTTGCCATATACTTTTTTTTTTTTTTTTTGCGGTACGTGGGCCTCTCACTGTTGTGTTCTCTCCCGTTGCGGAGCACAGGCTCCGGACGCGCAGGCTCAGCGACCAGCCGCTCCGCGGCATGTGGGATCTTCCCAGACCGGGGCACGAACCCGTATCCCCTGCATCGGCAGGCGGACTCTCAACCACTGCCCCACCAGGGAAGCCCTGCCATATACTTTTTAAAACGTTTTTTTGAGTTCTGAAATAATACATACAAAGTGTGTGTAAGATGTTTGTGTAGTTCAAACTTATTACAGGAACACTCAATCACCAGTCAAGTGGTTAAGAAATAGAATATTGCCAATACTGCAAC
Organism: Tursiops truncatus; assembly: GCF_011762595.2. NCBI lineage: Eukaryota > Metazoa > Chordata > Mammalia > Artiodactyla > Delphinidae > Tursiops > Tursiops truncatus. The sequence goes on along the minus strand of NC_047049.1, from coordinate 62,940,263 downwards.
CATCTGTGCATATCCTTCTATCATCTCATCATCCTACCAACCCCCACGAGGAAGTTTCTCTCCTGACCTTAGGATAATCATTTCTTTGTTCTTCTATATAAAGTTTTATCATTCTTGTATTCATCTTCGACAGTATAGTTCTTAAGGGTAAATTTCTATAGGATAAATACCTAGGAGGGAGATGGGCTTGTAGTTAAAAAATTTTTTTTTTCTCTTGCATAAAATTTTTATTTTTTTCTCATTACAAAAACGATCATGTTTATTATAAAGTTATTTGACATCATTCTACAAATTAAACAAACACTACAGAAATGTATGATATAAAACATGAAAGTAACCAGTAACTAATCCCATACCAAATAATATACATTTGGTTTATGTTCCTATACTACACTAACATTTATTATTATTTTATAAAAATTAGATTGTATAATATTACTTCTTTGAGGCTTCATTCTTTTCATATTAATTTTACGTACTTCTTTTCGGGTCCCGGTAAGTAGATTTCTATCATAATTTTAATAGATTGAGAAATATGGATTTAAGAGTACTATTTATTTATTTATTTATTTATTTATTCGGTACGCGGGCCTCTCACTGTTGTGGCCTCTCCCATTGCGGAGCACAGGCTCCGGACGCGCAGGCTCAGCGGCCATGGCTCACGGGCCTAGCCACTCCGCGGCATGTGGGATCTTCCCGGACTGGGGCACGAACCAGTGTTCCTTGCATCGGCAGGCGGACTCTCAACCACTGCGCCACCAGGGAAGCCCCCAAGAGTACTATTTAAAGACATAAAGGGAATCAGTCGTAAAATTAAAGTAGAGTGTATGTCTTTTAAATTAATAGAGGAATAGAGAAAAAAAAGAAAAACAACCCATTTAGCAAAACACCTGCCTGCACCAAACATGTATTATTACAATAAATGTTTATGAAATATAGTCCCCATCTAAAAGAAATGCCACAGATTGTATAAATAAAACAAAATCTAAATTAAATGATATATTGTCCACAAGAGACACTCCTAAAAGCAATATGAATTGAAACACAAAGGATGGGCAAAAAATATTCCAGAGAAATGTAAACAAAAATAGAATGTACTTCTAGGTGTAAATTGAAAATTTTTGATAGTTATTGCCCTCTAAATTTAAACCTGAACCAAGAGCGTCAAGTTTATCACCTCTAAATATTATCAATCTTTATTCTTTGTCAGTCTGATATTTTTAAGTGACTACATTATTTTCATTTTGAGATTATTACTGAGATTATTTTCAGCCTTATGGAGGTATAATTGACAAATAGAGGGAATTCCCTGGTGGTCCAGTGGTTAGGACCCTGTGTTTCCACTGCTGGGGGCACAGGTTCAATCCCTGGTCAGTGAACTAGGATCCCACAAGCCATGCAGCCGGGCCAAAAAAAAATTGACAAATAGATTTGTAAGCTATTTAAAGTGTACATTGTGAAAGCATTCCTTCCACTGAGGTAATTAGCACATCCATAACCTCACAGATTTATCTTTCTTAGTGAGAATATTTAAGTTCTACTGTCTTAGCAAATTTCAATTATACAGTACAGTGTTATCAACTAGAGTTACCATGTTATGCATTAGAAACTCAGACCTTATTCATCCTATAACTGAAAGTTTGCACCCTTTTACCAACCGCTCCCTATTTCCCTCACCGCCCCCAGATCCTGGCAATCACTTTTTTACTCTCTGTTTCTGTGAGTTTGCCTTTTTTGTTGTTTTTTTTTTAGATTCCACATATATGTGATACCATGCAATATTTATCTTTCTCTGTCTAATGTATTTTACTTAGCATAATGGCATTAGGTTGATCCATGCTGTTGCAAATGACAGGATTTCCTTCTTTTTAAAGACAATAAAATCCCGTTGTATATATATCCCACATTTTCTTTACCCAGTACCCATTCATCAGTGGACAGACACTTAGGTTGTTTCCTTACCTTGGCTATTGTAAAGAATGCTGCTACTTCATTTGAGGTGCTATCTCATTGTGGGTGTTTTTTTTTTGGCTGTGTTGGGTCTTTGTTGCTGCACGTGGGCTTTCTCTAGTTGCGGTGAGAGGGCCTACTCTTCATCGCGGTCCACGGGCTTCTCATCGCGGTGGCTTCTCCTTCTCATTGCGGGCTCTAGGCGCGTGGGCTTCAGTAGTTGCAGCTCGAGGGATCTAGAGCGCAGGCTCAGTAGTTGTGGCACACAGGCTTAGTTGCTCTGCGGCATGTGGGATCTTCCTGGACCAGGGCTCAAACCCGTGTCCCCTGCATTGGCAGGTGGATTCTTAACCACTGCGCCACCAGGGATGTCCTCATTGTGCTTTTGATTTGTATTTCCTTGATGATTAATGATGATTAGCACATTTTCATGTACCTGTTGGCCATCTGTATGTCTTCTTGGGAAAAATGTCCATTTAGGTCCTTAATTTTTATTTCTTTATTATTAATGGCAAGAAACTATTTTTCATAGAAAGTTTATTAATACTGAACTTTGGTAGATGTGGTTTTCTGAATTTTATTTCAATTTTTTTGTGTAATTAGAATTTTTTCAACCTTTATAATAAAGGTAACAGATGCTGGTTGAAAAAAATAATAAAATAGCAAAGTGCTGAAAGATAAATATTCTCTGTTTTCTTTGTACCCTCCTCTCTATCTCATACTTCACAGCAGTAACCTCATGACTAGGTTGTGTATTTTTTCAGATGTTTTAAATCTACACTTACATAGATAACTCTCCAGCACTCCCCACATACACATGGAGGACTGTATCACATGTAATTTTTCAGCTGTTCTTTTAATGCTATGTTTTGAACCTTTTGCCATTTCAGTGCATGCTATTTTAATGGCTACCTAGAATTCCATTGTATAGACATATCATATGATACTTCATTCACCCAGTCCTGTATTCTTTTGAAATATTTCTTATGATGCAGCTCAATCAAGCCTTACATAAATATTCTCATATTTTTTTACTCTTAGTAAAGAAAAATCTAAAAATATTTTAGTTATTACTTTTAATAAAAAGGGAAGGATAAAGAGAAATTTCCATCATTGTAAATTATCTACAAGAATAAGAGGAAAAAAGGACAACTCGTGATGGGAATTTTGATGAGTGTGTAGTACCTCTAAGCTTCATGACTGTGCCTGTAAGTGCTTATCTTGGTTTCTCTTCCTGACTTTCCAAAACTGAGTCATGCAGTAAGAGAGGAATTAGATGGAAAAAGACCAGAGCTGTGGTTAAGAAGAAGGGTGTTGTATCCAGACTCAGTGGTGGGTGACAAAGTTGATGCTAGATCCTGTAGACTGTTTCGCAAGAGGCAAGAAAAGAGTAGAACAAGTGCATCTAAAATAGCTTTTCCTAACCAATCCTGCTATTTAATGTGTCTGGTTCCAAAAGAGCCACATTCTGAAAAGAAGTATTGGAAAAGTTGACATTTAGAAAAGAGAAGGACTCTATTCCTTTATTCTAAAATAATATTTACAAATGCAGAGTTGGCAAATCTCCCCAGATTAAGCCACTGTGCAATACCTGTTTCTTCTTTATTTTAAAATCATTTGTGCATTTATTCATATTTTTATTCTTTAAGATAAACATTGAACTTTTTTTTAAAATCAAATTTATATTTATTTATTTGGCTGTGTTGCGTCTTCGTTGGTGCGTGCGGGCTTTCTGTAGTTGCACTACTCTTCGTTGTGATGCGTGGGCTTCTCATCTCTGTGGCTTCTCTTGTTGCAGAGCATGAGCTCTAGGCACACGGGCTTCAGTAGTTGTGGCATGCAGGCTCAGTAGTTGTGGCACATGGGCTTAGTTGCTCTGTGGCATGTGGGATCTTCCTGGACCAGGGCTCGAACCCATGTCCCTTGCATTGGCAGGAGGATTCTTAACTACTGTGCCACCAGGGAAGTCCCAACATCCAACTTTTTAAATGAAAATTTTCAAGCATAAAACAAGTTGAGAGGATAATGCAATGAACACCACAGTACCCATTATATCAATTCAATAATTGTCTTTTGGTATGTGTATTAACCATTGGAAAGCTGTAGGTATCATCCTTAAGGTTAAATCTCTTAAGAACATTGTGCACAATCATACCATTATTACCATTTCCTAGTATTATCTAATATCTAGCCTATATTTTGATTTCTTCCCCAAATAAAGCACACATATTTGAGTCTAGAGGACAGCCACCAAGATCTGTCCTCTGGGGACTAAAGTCCAAAATGAGGGGACAGCATTGCAAACAAATGAGTAAGTGCAATCAATTGATGTGATAAATATCTGTGCCGAGATAGTACAGAAGGGAGTGTTCAGTTTTATCTGAGTGAAGCAGAAGGATAAGAAATACTTGATTCTACCAGCTGGAGGATTGTTAAGAAATACTTGATTCCACTGGTCCCCTTTCCTCTAGTTCTCTAGAGGTGAATTGGTGCTTTAGAGGCAAATTGGATGGGGGAGGGTTGAATGACCAAAGAGCTTTCTATGTTGAAGCTGCTACTTGAGAAAAGACGAAGCTGCTTAAAATAGCCTAGAGGAAGCAGGGCTGGGGGTAGGGCTGGTGTGGGGAATACTGTTGTACAAGATGGTCTGTAAACTTTGGCTAGGGGTAGAACTGGGGAGGCCTTGCTTTGCTTGCTGGACTGAAAAATGTGAATTTTGCTCTTGGGATTAGTGGTTCCCACTTTCCTTTACCAGGCTACTCTCTGAATCTTTATGGGGTTTTTAGCTTCAGACCTAAGGGAGCCATGCAGGGGTTAGTTTAGAATCTGTGGTTTTCTAAAACCCACTTGGATGATGTTGATGTTTAGCCAGGTGGTGTGGAATACAGCCTAAAGCAATGAGATTTGCATTTAAAATGAATTCCATAAGTAACTGCATTGTCTAATAACTTGAAATTTGGATAGGACAACTGAGAAACTGACTTTGTGATTTTATTTTAATTAATTTCAAATTTAAAACTGAAGCAAAGTGAAATATTTTCCCATTAAATACAACTTTATTTTGGTACCACTACATTTTACTTTAACCATTGAATATTTAGCACTGAATTGTGATTCATTAAGTATAAAATATACACTAAATTTCATAGGTTTTATATAAAAAAGTAAAATATCTGATGATTTTTATATTAATTCCATGTTGAAATAATATGTTTGATATGGTGGCTTTAATAGAAATATATTAAAATTTATTTCACGTGCTTCTTTGTACCTAAAGAAAATACCTCCTAAAACCTTTAAAATGATTTCTGTAGCCCACGTTGTATTTCCATTGGACAGTGCTTCCTTGGAAGAATATGAAGGTTTGGGAGTGCTACATTCTGGAAGCCAATCCCAATTCTGAGATTAATCTACTAAGGGTACAAGATGAAAGATTAGGTTCTGAAAATGTTTGTAATCTAACACCCATTAGAATGTGAAGCCACTGCAATGAGAAGCTCACGGTGCAGCAACGAAGACCCAATGCAGCCAAAAATAAATAAAAATTAAAAAAAAAAAGAGCTGGTACCTTTTTTCTCCTATTAACCATACCTAGAGCATGTTATGGGTACTCCATAAATGTGTTGAATGAATGTACTGAGGCAGGGCAGTAGGAATGGGGAACGCAGGGATAAATGGAAGAGATTTTTAAGTAATAAGATCCATTGAACTTTGTAGCTGAATTTCGGTCTTGAACTAGGAGGCTTCTTAGAAGACTCATGGATCATTAGGTGGATTTGGGGGGTTAAAGCAGGCCCCAAGGACAAGGTAATTCTTTAACTTTTAGATGTGGTTCCATTTTTTTGTTTTTTTTAAAGGTTAGTTTCTTTTTTTTTTAATTTATACATTTTATTTATTCATTTTTGGCTGCTTTGGGTCTTAGTTGTGTGCGGGCTTTCTCTAGTTGCAGCGAGCGGGGGCTACTCTTTGTTGTGGTGCATGGACTTCTTATTGTGGTGGCTTCTCTTGTTGCGGAGCACGGGCTCTAGGCACGTGGGCTTCAGTAGTTGTGGCACACGGGCTCAGGAATTGTGGCTCATGGGCTTAGTTGCTCTGCAGCATGTGGGATCTTCCCAGACCAGAGTTTGAACCCGTGTCCCCTGCAGGCAGATTCTTAACCACTGTGCCACCAGGAAAGCCCCAAGATGTGGTTCAGTTTTAATTGCCAGGTGAAGATGTCCAGTTGGTGGATGACTGAATTTGACATTCAGGAGAAATATCTTGTCTTGTTGTGAGAATTAACAGCAAATAAGCGTAGACTGAAGGGCAAGTATGTGGATAAACGGGCGATTGGAGATGAGGCAAAGGGAGACACTATCGTTTATAAGTGGGCAGAGAAGCCAGCCAGGGAGACTGAAATGATGCACAGAGAATTGAAGGGAGGATCTTAAGTGAGAAATGGTATCAAAAGATATTCTGCAAGTCCACTGAATTTGGTATTGGACTACACTGGTGAATCTTGGGTAGTTTCAGTGAGGTGGTGGGAGCAGAAGCCTAATTACAATGGGTTGAAGAGTGCAGGATAGATAGGGTGATTGCAGTTTGGAGGAGTTCTTTGTAAAATAGGACAGTGAGGTAGGGTGGGAGCTAAATATTTCTGGAGGATTTCGTTTTCTTAAAATAGAAAAGATTTAAATTTGTTATAGCCTGTGGGGAAGGAGGTAGTTGGGAAAGATTTACAGATCTTTGGCTCCAGAATGCTCTCTGATTTTTCTATTAGGAATGTGTAAATACCTCTGTGCATACCATCACCAGCTAAGTGCTGAATAAATACTCAGTATTCTTGACGATTATATTCTTATTCTTAGAAAGTCTAAACTGAAATAGACATATTTTCTTCAAAGGAACACCTTGGAGGAAGGGAGTAGAGACCCAAAGCCACATGGGCGATGTGGAAAGAACTAAAAGCTGAAACCTGTCTTGGTGCCTTGTAGGATCATGAATTAACTAGTTATCTGATGGCCTTCTGGAAGGAGTTAGGTGAGGCAAGGTCCTTGAATATTATCTTTGATTGAGGGAGCATTCCAGGTGCGGTGACTTGATAGAAGCCAAACCCTAATGGAAAACAGGATTACAAATCTCCTGAAATCTTGAGGAGCATTTAAGCGCCATTAACAAAAAAAAAAAAAGAGGAAAAAAAAAAAGTGCATATAAACTGAATTTGTAAAGAACTAGCGTGATCAGATTAAATAATCTGTAATTTGTATGTCATTCTTTTGTTTTTTAAATTAATATGGCAATTCATATTGGGGTACTAATTAATACCAAGAAGTTTTCAACGAATTTTAGTCTCCTAATTATATGAAACTAACAATTTTTTTAACTACTTCAAGTTAATTTCTTTTTTTTTAAACATCTTTATTGGGGTATAATTGCTTTACAATGGTGTGTTAGTTTCTGTTGTACAACAAAGTGAGTCAGATATACATATACATATATCATCATATCTCCTCCCTCTTGCATCTCCCTCCCACCCTCCCTATCCCACCCCTCTAGGTGAATACAAAGCACCGAGCTGATCTCCCTGTGCTATACAGCTGCTTCCCACTAGCTATCTATTTTATGTTTGGTAGTGTATATATGTCCATGCCACTCTCTTACTTTGTCCCAGCTTACCCTTCCCGCTCCCTGTGTCCTCATGTCCATTCTCTGCATCTGTGTCTTTATTCCTGTCTTGCCCCTAGGTTCTTCAGAACCTTTTTTTTTTAAGATTCCATATATATGTGTTAGCTTACGGTATTTGTTTTTCTCTTTCTCACTTACTTCACTCTGTATGACAGTCTCTAGGTCCATCCACTTCCCTACAATTAACTCAATTTCATTTCTTTTTATGGATAACATTCCATTGTATATATGTGCCACATCTTGTTTATCCATTCATCTGTCGATGGACACTTAGGTTGATACCATATCCTGGCTATTGTAAATAGAGCTGCAATGAACATTGTGGTACATGACTCTTTGAATTATGGTTTTCTCAGGGTATATGCCCAGTAGTGGGATTGCTGGGTTGTATAGTAGTTCTATTTTTAGTTTTTTAAGGAACCTCCATACTGTTCTCCATAGTGGCTGTATCAATTTACATTCTCATCAACAGTGCAAGAGGGTTTCCTTTTCTCCACACCCTCTCCAGCATTTATTGTTTGTAGATTTTTTGATGATGGCCATCATCAAAATGGCCGGTGTGAGGTGATACCTCATTGTAGTTTTGATTTGCATTTCTCTAATAATTAGTCATGTTGAGCATCCTTTCATGTGTTTGTTGGCAGTCTGTATATCTTCTTTGGAGAAATGTCTATTTAGGTCTTCTGCCCATTTTTTTTTTGCGTTACGCGGGCCTCTCACTGTTGTGGCCTCTCCCGTTGCGGAGCACAGGCTCCGGACATGCAAGCTCAGCGGCCATGGCTCACGGGCCCAGCCGCTCCGCGGCATGTGGGATCTTCCTGGACCGGGGCACGAACCCGCGTCTGCTGCATCGGCAGGCGGACTCTCAACCACTGTGCCACCAGGGAAGCCCATTTTTTTTATTGGTTTGTTTGTTTTTTTGATATTGAGCTTCATGAGCTACTTGTATATTTTGGAGATTAATCCTTTGTCAGTTGATTCATTTGCATATATTTTCTCCCATTCTGAGAGTTGTCTTTTCATCTTGTTTATGGTTTCCTTTGCTGTGCAAAAGCTTTTAAGTTTCATTAGGTCCCATTTGTTTATTTTTGTTTTTATTTCCATTTCTCTAGGAGGTGGGTCAAAAAGGATCTTGCTGTGATTTATGTCATAGAGTGTTCTCCCTATGTTTTCCTCTAAGAGTTTTATAGTGTCTGGCCTTACATTTAGGACTTTAATCCATTTTGAATTTATTTTTGTGTATCATGTTAGGGAGTGTTCTAATGTCATTCTTTTACATGTAGCTGTTCAGTTTTCCCAGCACCACTTATAGAAGAGGCTGTCTTTTCTCCATTATATAGTCTTGCCTCCTTTATCAAAGATAAGGTGACCATATGTATGTGGGTTTATCTCTGGGCTTTCTATCCTGTTCCATTGATCTATATTTCTGTTTTTGTGCCAGTACCATGCTGTCTTGATTACTGTAGCTTTGTAGTATAGTGTGAAGTCAGGGACCCTGATTCCTCCAGCTCCATTTTTCTTTCTCAAGATTGCCTTGGCTATTTGGGGTCTTTTGTGTTTCCATACAAATTGTGAAAATTTTTGTTCTAGTTCTGTGAAAAATGCCATTGGTAGTTTGATAGGGATTGCACTGAGTCTGTAGATTGCTTTGGGTGTATAGTCATTTTCACGATGTTGATTGTTCCAATCCAAGAACATGGTATACCTCTCCATCTGTTTGTATCATCTTTAATTTCTTTCATCAGTGTCTTACAGTTTTCTACATACAGGTCTTTTGTCTCCTTAGGTAGGTTTATTCCTAGGTATTTTATTCTTTTTGTTGCAATGGTAAATGGGAGTGTTTCCTTAATTTTTCTTTCAGATTTTTCATCATTAGTGTATAGGAATGCAAGAGGTTTCTGTGCATTAATTTTGTATCCTGATACTTTACCAAATTCATTGATTAGCTCAAGTAGTTTTTGGTAGGATCTTTAGGATTCTCTATGTATAGTATTATGTCATCTACAAACAGTGACAATTTTACTTCTTCTTTTCTGATTTGGATTTCTTTTATTTATTTTTCTTCTCCGATTGCTGTGGCTAGTACTTCCAAAACTATGTTGAATAATAGTGGTGAGAGTGGCAACCTTGTCTTTTTCCTGGTATTAGTGGAAATTGTTTCAGCTTTTCACCATTGAGAATGATGTTCGCTGTGGGTTTGTCATATATGGCCTTTATTATGTTGAGGTAAGTTCCCTCTATGCCTACTTTCTGGAGGGTTTTTATCATAAATGGTTGTTGAATTTTGTCAAAAGCTTTTTCTCCATCTATTGAGATGATCATATGGTTTTTCTCCTTCAATTTGTTAATATGGTTTATCACATTGATTGATTTGCATATATTGAAGAACCTTGCATTCCTGGGATAAACCTCACTTGATCATGGTGTATGATCCTTTTAATGTGCTGTTGGATTCTGTTTGCTAGTATTTTGTTGAGGATTTTTGTATCTTTGTTCATCAGTGATATTGGCCTGTATTTTTCTTTTTTTGTGACATCTTTGTCTGGTTTTGGTATCAGAGTGATGGTGGCCTCGTAGAATGAGTTTGGGAGTGTCCCTCCCTCTGCTATATTTTGGAAGAGATTGAGAAGGATAGGTGTTAGCTTTTCTCTCAATGTTTGATAGAATTCACCTGTAAAGCCATCTGGTCCTGGGCTTTTGTTTGTTGGAAGATTTTTAATCACAGTTTCAATTTCGGTGCTTGTGATTGGTCTGTTTATCTTTTCTGTTTCTTCCTGGTTCAGTTTCAGGAGGTTGTGCTTTTCTAAGAACTTGTCCATTTCTTCCAGGTTGTCCATTTTATTGGCATACAGTTGCTTGGAGTAACCTCTCATGATCCTTTGTATTTCTGCAGTGTCAGAAACTAACAATTTTGAGGAAAAAGTTATGCTAGAAGGTAAAACATGTAAGGGTTATCCAGAAATAAAGAGGGTTATAAGCCAAGGAACATTTGCGGGAGGAAATAGACAGTGACCTCCGACTGCTTCCTTAAGAACTAGATTCTAAATTGTGTTCCAGTTTCACTCCTTTCTGTAATAAGTTTGCATGAACCCAGCATGCATATACTGAATTTGGAGATTAAGTTATGATATTTTGAATAGCAGTGTTGTACTGCTACAACTCACAAACAGATGAATAAAAGTAGACCTAAGAGAAAAACAGATACTGTATGCTAATGCATATATATGGAAGTTTAAAAATTGGTACTGATTAACCTAGTGGCACGGCAGGAATAAAAACACACATGTAGAGAACAGAATTGAGGGCACAGGGAGGGAAGGGGAAGATGGGATGAAGTGAGAGAGTAGCATTGATATATATACACTACCAAATGTAAAATGGGTGGCTAGTGGGAAACTGCTACATAGCACAAGGAGATCAACTCGATGCTTTGTGAGGACCTAGAGGGATGGGATAGGGAGGGTGGGAGGGAAGCTCAAGAGGGAGGGCATATGGGGATATATGTATACATATAGCTGATTCACTTTGTTATACAGCAGAAACTAAGACAACATTGTAAAGCAATTATACTCCAATAAAGATGTTAAGAAAAAAAAAAAGTAGGCCAGTCAGTTCAGAAAGATAATTCCCACAATCTAACAAAGGAAACTTCCATAGGAGCTGTGTTGTTCTTTTTAGTTCTAAGCATCTATGGCAATCTTAGTTCAGTAAGCATTAGTAAATATTAGTAAGTAAAGGAATTTGTTTTAAATGTTAATACTTACTTGCTGCTGACAGGATTATTTTTAGGACAGTGCATTTGGTTAAACACTAGGACCTTGTGACTAACACTAGGACCTCTCTAAAGAGACATTTGGTTTGAATTTTGGCTCAGAGCATTGATCTGACTTTGGCTAGTGACTTAACCTTATCAGAATCTTCCTTGTTAAAAGACTGGAGAAGTGAATATGATTTTTTTTTTTTTTTTTGGCTGTGCCACACAGCTTGTGGGATCTCAGTTCCCCAACCAGGAATTGAACCTGGCCCCTGGCAGTGAGAGCACCAAGTCCTAAGCACTGTACCACCAGGGAATTCCTGTAAATACATTTATCTCAGTAGGAAAATTAAATGAGATAATTCATATAAAGTGCTTATAATGACGCCTGGCAAGCATTACATGCTCAATACATAGGTAATAGCTATTAATAAATATTCTTTTCTTAATTGTGGATTTGAGACTGGAATTACTGAGTTTTTGCCATATATTGAAGGACATGTAGAAAAAGAACTACCTAATATGTATTTTTCCCTAAATAGTTTGTTTCTACACATAAGATCCAACACTTATAAATGTGTATAAATAAGTTGTTTGATTTAATCCCCACAATAAACCTTTTCAGTAAGTGCTATTACTAGTCTTGATTTATCTTTTTTAAATTTATTTTTTATTGAAGTAGAGTTGAATTACAATGTTGTGTTAATTACTGCTGTACAGCAGAGTGACTCAGTTATACATATATATACTTTCATTTTCATATTCTTTTCCATTACAGTTTATCACAAGATATTGAATATAGATATATATTGTGCTGTATAGTATAGTATTGATATATACTGTGCTATACAGTAGTTATTTATGTTTTTTTTAATAATTTTTTTAAATCCTGAGAAATTCTTTTTAAATTGAAGTATAGTTGATTTATAATATCGTGTTACTTTTAGGTGTACAGCACAGCAATTCAGGTATATATATATATATATATATATATATATGTATATATGAATATATATAACACACACAGATATTCTTTTTCAGATTCTTTTGCCTTATAGGTTATTAAAAAATATTGAGTATAATTCCGTGTGCCATATAGTAGGTCTTTGTTGGTTATCTATTTTATGTATAGTAGTGTGTATAAGTTAATCCCATAGTCTTGATTTATCTTAAGGAAACTGAGGCTCAATTAGCAAGGACTCGCTCTATGCCATGTGGTTGGTAAGCAGTCGGAGAGTCACCAGTTTGATTCCAGTAAAACTCACGTTATTAAAAATATATGAAACAGTTAAGATACATAAAAAGTGTAAAGAATAATAACTGGGGACTTCCCTGGTGGTCCAGTGGTTAAAACTCCGCACTTTCAATGCAGGGGGCGTGAGTTTGATTCCTGGTCGGGGAACTGTGATCCCACATGCCGTGAGGTGTGGCCAAAAAAAAAAAAAAAAAAAAAAACACTGAACATGAGAGTTGGTTATTAACTTTAAGCTTGGATAGGATTGTTCATGAAAAGTGCGAAGAACAAAAAGTCTGTGGGTTTTGACTTAGAATCCTCTATGGAATGGGCTCAGGGGGACACACCCACAACCAAGGGGCAGACACCCAAGAGTGAGGCTCCAGGGGAGACCTAGATTATAGTTTCAGTTGAGAATCTCCTTGGGGATCCACAAAAGAGCAGGTTAGGCCTATGATATTTAAGGAATGATTGGACTTGGCAGTTAAGAACTCATTTATAACCTTGGGGGATAACTACTTAAGATATTTGAATCAGGAGGGAATTTGATGGGATGATAGCTTGAGGCAGATTTGGGGTCTGCCAGGCTTTTTGTCTTTTGTTGTTACATGAATTAACCCATTTATTGTAGGCTAGCAATGTTACCAATGGTGGACCTTCCACTGGTCTTACAGTTCCTTCAGTCAGATTTTATAGCGATGGTAGGAGCGGTACTGTAGGTCTAGGCATCACCTGCAAGCTTTTCAGGAACCATGGCGCCAGGTCCCCAAAGCTCATTTCTTCATTTTGGTTTTGCCACCAGAGAAACAAGTGTACTTGGCGTGCTGGCTGATTTCAGTTTTCTTCACCGTCTTCCTGAGGGAGGCAGCATAATGGGCCCGTATTTACCGACAATCCTGACCGTAGTGCTTTTAGCATTGTCACCACAAACTAGCTCCGAGCCCAGAGAGTGGGTTTTTATCTTTTTGACTGGGAATAAATTATACTGACTCTTAGCTCCAGAGGAAGAGGTCTAGGACTAGGTCATCTGTGACTACAGAGGTTTAGCTCTTAGGTCAGTTTTGTATACATTTGGAACTAATCTGCAATTAACTTGGGTTTTTTTTTTGTTGTTGTTGTTGTTTGTTTTTATTTGCGGTACGCGGGCCTCTCACAGTTGTGGCCTCTCCCATTGCGGAGCACAGGCTCCGGACGCGCAGGCTCAGCGGCCATGGCTCACGGGCCCACCCACTCCGCGGCATGTGGGATCTTCCCGGACCGGTGCACGAACCCGTGTCCCCTGCATCGGCAGGCGGACTCTCAACCACTGCGCCACCAGGGAAGCCCCTAACTTGGTTTTTGATTAAATACAAGTTGTCCCTCCCTTTAGTAACTCTCCTCCTTTGCCCCACCCCCAAGTTAAAGGAATTACTTTAGATACTAAGACCCTGTGGCCAAACGAGGGTGGAGTTTTTGTTTGGGGATAAGAATAAAAACATTAGAAAAGCTGTCTGGATCTGGTGTCTGGATCTGACTGAGAGAATTGGGAAACATTTGAAGTTTCTGCCGTGGCTCCTATTCGGCGCAAACTTGGAAAAGCCGTAAGTCCGTATGGCAATGAGGTAGGGCAGGTGGGGATGCATGCTGACCTAGTTCCTTAGACTCCCCCTCTCCTGGCTGACGCAGCCCTGCCTTTCTGTGGCCTTTGAACCCCTCACCGGGTGGCTCTAGGCAAACTGGAGAAACAGAGATCAGAGGCAAAGCTCAAAGAATGTTAGGGCTACAAAACTTGGTCGGGCAGGTATTCCCTTTTTATGCCTAAAAAAAGGAAAAAGAGAGCTTAATGGCTGGGATTCTGGAGAAGGTAATTTCATTGCTATACGAAAATAAGGTAGCTTTTTGCAGGTCCCTTTTGAAGGGGGATATTTTTGGTGTATGTGTGTTAAATGTCTATTTTAGAATCCCCTTGGGTGGATCTTTGATGAGTAGCTGGTTCATCTTTACTTTTGACTTAAATTTGGTTTTGTTATCAAGCAGTTGTGGTTAGCATTGCATGGTGGTAGGTTGCAGAGCAGGGCTGACCTCCATGCTTCTTTTTAGAGAATGTGGGAGGGAAAATACAGTATCAGGCATGATTGTGTCATCTTAAAGTGAAAATTAATGGAGGCCCCAGTGGTTCTCCCTCAAAATTTTCTCCAAGCTCTCAGTTTTCAGGTTGAGAACGTAGATTTTGAAGGTGTCACTTCTGATTAGGAATAAATGCGCTGTGGGCTGCTCCTCCTGTTCTACATGTTTTTAAAATTGTTTTTTACTCTGAGGGGGTTTATATTGGTGGGGGGGCAGGGCGAAAAAATCTTAGATATTACAAGGGGGCCACAGTACGTAAACAGATACCCACAATATCTGTTGTATTAAGATCTCACGGGGAGGGCTATTAGGGAAAAAAATGTTTTAAAAGACTCCTGCAGGGACTTCCCTGGCGGTCCAATGATTAAGACTCAGCGCTTCCACTGCGGGGTGGGGGTGGCGGGGTGGGGTGTTAGATCCCTGGTTGGGGAACTAAGATCCCACATGCCCACGGGGCAGCCAAAAAATAAAAAAAAAAAAACTAAAAGACTCCTGCAGTAAGGGATGAAAAAAAATGAAAAGAAAGTTGAGAAACACACTGATCTACCTGTGTAGTAAAGGTCATAGTCTTGTAGGACCACGTCTCTGAACATGCTTCGAAAGTCTTTATTTTTTCATGTGATCTGGGTACCTGTTTCTTGATACAGGACATGCAGCATGTAAGGAATGTGAGTGTGTGTTGGGAGGAGCTACAGTCAGATCCGGTCCATAGGGCAGGGTCTTTTCAGAATAAAATACCCCTTTGCTCAGTGTCATTTGAGCTCCTTCAAGAGCGGGTGTAAGAGTATCCTGATGATAGGAATGTGGAAAAATGACAAGATGGAGGGGGCCTGGGAACTACCGGACCCAGATCTGATCTAAGGAGTTCAACATTCCTGTTAGTTCAGAGTGCGAACAACCTATAATCTTGAAATGGGTATAGAGTGGAAGACAGACAACTAGGGGAGTTTTAATCACTTACTGTCTTGTAAACTGTTCCCTTGGGCCCTTTTGGAGTAGCAGAGGACAGCAGTGGGACCGGAGAGGGAGGGGGGTTGGAGGAGGAGGAGAAGAGACATAAACACAGGTGGGTAGGTGGCAAGAGTTTGGTGTCCCCGGAGTGTACCTGAAACTTGAGGGGATAAAACAGCCAGCATTCCAATATTCTTGAAACACTTCACTTCCTTCAGAGAGTTGGCTTCTCTTTAGAGATAAATGTTAACAATAATAATTTGAGATTCAAGATAGATGTTCAGGAAATACACTATACCTAAGCAGATTAAATGTCAATAAAATCTTCATTAAAACAATGTAGCCACTGGGGCCTGGATTAGTGCTCTCAGTGGTGTCATGGAGACAGCTCCTTCCAGCTCACTAGATGTGTGCATTTCTTCCCAACTCTTGCTCAGGTGGTCACACTGATAGTTTACAATCCACCGTGGTGGGTGTATTTACACCACAAAAATTGGCCAACCCTACAAAACAGGGCTTTCTCCCCACCACTTCCCAAGTTGATTGTTAAACATTTACCAGAATACCACCGAGTACAGTTTCTATAATACAAATGTTGACAGTTGTATATACCCTTCCTGAAATATCTTAAACAAATATTAGCAAATACATATGTACTCTGCACTCTTCCTTTTGCTCTAATTTGTTTGTAATTTGATACTACATAAACTATTCTGCATTTAGGTTTTTTCACTTAATTGTACCCTAGAAATCTTTCCATAGAGTGCTTTGTCAATTTTGGTTTAATTTTAAAGGAAACATATTAAAAAGTCAAAACAGTGTTTAATCAGATCTGGGTCTAAATAGTTCCCAGGCCTCCTTGCTGTTTTCTCACTGTCAGGTATTGCTCCTAAACTAAACTCTTCCTATTCAGCATTAGTTTCTTTTGTATTCTTCCATAGTTTCTTTTTTTTAGCCGAGTCTTATGGTTTTATTAACACAAACTAAATGTGACGTGAGCTGTCTATTCATTTTCTTTGCTGAGCAACCTGGCGTTGGGATTGGTGATTCTGATGGCCAGCTGGGCTGCTCTTTCCACAATGGCTTTTGGTTCTTGGAGGAGAGGTTGTGAGCAATCTCAGCATAGTAAGCTTTGTTGCACATCAGCCTCACTTCAAGCTCCTTGACCAGGTGGACCAGGAACTTACGGAAGCTGCTGGGCAGTGTGCGCTTTGTTTTCTTGTTGCTCCCGTTACTGATGTTGGGCATCAAGATCTGGCCCTTGAATCTCCTGCACACCCTGTTGTCAGTGCCTCTGGGTTTCCACCAGTTCCGCTTAATTTTGACATATTGGTCTGACTGGTGCCGGATGAATTTCTTGGTCCTCTTTTTGATGATCTTGGGCTTCACGGGGGGTCTGAGGGCAGCCATGATGCCGAGTTGGAGACAGCTGCCACCTCCGAAGGCAGTGCTGAGGAAGAGCTGTATTCTTCCAGAGTTTCTTTATGCAAATATGAATATTATTTCTTTTTATACAAAAAGATATATTTCATATACAAGTACTATTTTTAAAAACATACTTTGGACATCTTTGCCTATTAGCTCTGTAACTTTTTATCATTCTTTTATTTATTTATTTGTTTATTTTTGGCTGTGTTGGGTCTTGTTGCTGCGCGCAGGCTTTCTCTAGTTGCCGCTAGCGGGGGCTACTCTTCGTTGCGGTGCACGGGCTTCTCATTGCGGTGGCTTCTCTTATTGCAGAGCACGGGCTCTAGGCTCGTGGGCTTCAGGAGTTGTGGCACACGGGCTTCAGGAGTTGTGGCACGCAGGCTCAGTAGTTGTGGTTTGTGGGCTGTAGAGTGCAGGCTCAGTAGTTGTGGCCCACAGGCTTAGTTGCTCTGCGGCAGGTGGGATCTTCCCAGACCAGGGCTGGAACCCCTGTCCCCTGCATTGGCAGGTGGATTCTTAACCACTGCACCACCAGGGAAGTCCCTATCATCCTTTTTTATAGTTGCAAGGCACTATACTATATTATATTATATCACAATTGAATTAGTCTGCTACAGATGGACACTGGGATATTTTCAGCTATTTGTTAAAATATACAAAGCTGTCAAAACATGTAATTATATGCAGGTATAGCTAGCTAAGATAAATTTCAAACTGCTGTATTAAAGTTGCACTTAATTTTGATAGTTAATTATTGCCAAATTGCCCTAGGGGTAATTGCATAGGGGTTACACTATTTTGTACTTCCACCAACATTTTATGAAAGTTTATCTCCCTACAGCTTGCCCAAGGGTCTAGGTGGTCAAACTTTTTCATTGTTATTCTGATAAATGAAAAATGTTATCTGTGTCACTTTAATTTGCACTTCTTTTAATGTTGAGCACCTTTTCACAGTGTCTTCATCAGGTTTGTATGAAGATTAATGAGTTACTGCAAGTAAGGAGTATATTAGAATACAGCTAACTTTTTTTGAATTATAACTATTGTAATGAAATTGTGCTCTCTCAGTGATAGCTCATCATCACTGTGCTCTTGAGTCATATTATCTCATCTAATTCCCATCACAATCATATATGATCTCTTAGAAGGAAGAAACTATAGTTTAGGCCAAGTACCGTCTCCTGGGTCACACAATTCCTAAGGATTGCTCTCTTCCCTTCCCCATCTTAGTGTTCAAGATTAACCAGTAATAGCACATAGGTTAGTTTCTTTTCTTTTCAACACCTGTATTTAAAAACAAACCTATGTATAGTTTGTTTAGATGTATGTATACTTTATTTAGATGTATCTATTTAAAAAGTTGATTTTATGCATTTTTAAAAATTGAGGTATAGTTTATTTAAAATATTATATATTATAGTTATATATAAAATATTATATAATTGTATGTTATAGTTTCAGCTATACAACATAGTGATTCAAAAATTTTATATAGATTATATATTCCATTTAAAGTTATTATAAAATATTGGTTATATTCCTTGTGCTGTACACTAGATCCTTATAACATTTATTTTATACATAGTAGTTGATATGTCTTAATTCCCTACCCCTATCTTGACCCTTCCCCCTTTCCTCTCCCCATTGATAACCACTGGCTTATTCTCTACATCTGGGATTCTGTTTCTGTTTTGTTATATTCATTCATTTGTTTTATTTTTTAGATACCACATATAAGTGATATCATACAGTATTTGTCTTTCTCTGTCTGACTTATTTCACTAAGAATAATATTCTCCAAGTCCATCCGTGTTGTTGCAAATGGCAAAATTTCATTCCTTTTTTAGCTGAGTAGTATTTCATTGTATATAATATACCACATCTTTTTTATCCATTCATCTGTTGGTGGACACTTAGTTTGCTTCCATATCTTAGCTATTTAAATAATCCTGCTATGAACATTTGGGTACATGTATCTTTTTGAATTAGTGTTTTCATTTTCTTTAGATATACCTAAGAGTGGAATCACTGAATCATATGGTAGTTCTATTTTTAGTTTGTTGAGGAATCTCCATACCGTTTTTCACAGTGGCTGCACCAATTTATATTTCTACCAACAGTGTACGAGGGTTCCTTTTTCTCCACATCCTCACCAACATTTGTTACTTGTGGTCTTCTTGATTATAGCCATTCTGATGTGAGGTGATATCTCATTATGGTTTTGATTTGCATTTCTCTGAAGACTAGTGATGTTGAACATCTTTTCATGTGCCTTTTAGCCATCTATATATCTTCTTAAAAATGTCCATTCAAATCTTCTCACCATTTTTTAATTGCCTGCGTTTTTTTTATATTGAGTTGTATGAGCTGTTTATATATTTTGAATACTAACCCTTTATTGGTCATATCATTTGCAAATATTTTCTCTCATTTAGTAGGTTGTCTTTTCATTCTGTTGATGGTTTCCTTTGCTGTGCAAAGCTTTTAAATTTAATTAGATTCCATTTGTTTATTTTTACTTTTGTTTCTTTTGTTTTAGGAGACAGATCCAAAAAATAATGCTGTGACTTATTGCAAAGAGTGTCTGCCTATGTTTTCTTCTAGAAGTTTTATGGTTTCAGGTCTTACATTTTGTTCTTTAATCCACTTTGTGTGTATTTTTATATGTGGTGTCAGAAAATTTCTAATTTCATTCTTTTACATGTAGCTGTCCAGCTTTCCCAAGCACCACCTATTGAAGAGACTATCTTTTCCCCATTGTATATTCCTGCCTTCTTTGTTGTAGATTGACCATAAGTGCATGGGTTTATTTCTGGACTCTCTATTCTGTTCCATTGATCTATGTGTCTGTTTTTGTGCAGTACTATACTCTTTTGATTACTGTAGCTACATAGTATAGTCTAAAGTTAGGCAGTATGATACGCCTAGTTCTGTTCTTTGTTCTCAAGATTGTTTTGGCTATTCAGGGTCCTTTGTGTTTTCATACAAAAATTATTTGGTAATTTTGATTTGGTATTTTGATAGGAATTGCATTGAATCTGTAGATTGCCTTAGATAGTATGGTCATTTAAAAAATGTTAATTCTTCCAATCCATGAATGCAGTATATCTTTCCATCTGTTTGTGTCAGCTTCAATTTCTTTCATTAATGTCTTATAGTTTTCTGAGTACAGGTCTTTTACCTCCTTAGTTAGAGTTATTCCTAGGTATTTTATTCTTTTTGATGGGATTCTAAATGGGATTTTTTCCTTAATTTCTCTTCCTGATGGTTTGTTGTTAGTGTATAGATATGCAAGAGATTTCTGTATATTAATTTTCAGTCCTGCAACTTTACCGAATTCATTGATGAGCTCTTATAGTTTTTGGTAATTTTTTAGGATTTTCTATGTATAGTATGTCATCTGCAAACAGTGGCAGTTTTACTACTTCTTTTCCAATTTGCATTGCTTTTATTTCTTCTTCTTGTCTGATTGCTATGACTAGGACTTCCAATACTATGTTGAATAAAAGTAGCAAGAGGGGCATCCTTGTCTTGTTCCTCATCTTACAGGAAATGATTTCAGCTTTTCACCATTGAGTATGATGTTAGCTGTGGGCTTATGGCTTATCATAATGGCCTTTATTATTTTGAGGTGTGTTCCCTCTATACCCACTTTGTGGTGAGTACATTATTTGGATGTATCTCTTTTTTTTTTTTTGGCTGTGCTGCACAGCTTGAGGCATCTTAGTTACCTAAACCTGGGTCCCTGGCAGTGAAAGCGCCAAGTCCTATCCACTGAACTGCCAGGGAATTCCGTTTCCTTAAAGTTTAGTTTTATAGTTAGCAGAGTGTAGGACATGTTTTCATGTACTTATAAACTTGTGATACCCAGTGTTTTTTAAAAGTTGCATGAGTTATAACTGAATAATAAGTCAATTTTTTTTCTAATATGTATACCAAGTATGTTCTATTACCTGCTTTGTCTTTGAAAAATGCAGGAGATCAAAGAATAAAACTATTGAAACAGCAGTCCAAGGGATCTAGATTGAGTAGGAAAACAAGAAAATCAGAAGTTGCAAAATGAACTGTGAATAGGTAGGGGTGGTCTAGAAACTAGAAGGTATCATAAAGTAAAGATCTTTAGTACTATCAGAATTCTTGGAAGTACATTTTTATTTTTCTTATTTTATTTTATATATATATTTTATATCTTTATTGGAGTATAATTGCTTTACAATGTTGAATTAGTTTCTGCTGTACAACAAAGTGAATCAGCTATATGTATACATATATCCCCATATCCCCTCCCTCTTGAGCCTCCCTCCCACCCTCCCTATCCCACCCATCTAGGTGATCACAAAGCATCCAGCTGATCTCCCTGTGCTATGTGGCAGCTTCCCACTAGCCATCCATTTTACATTTGGTAGTGTCAATGTTACCATATATGTCAATGTTATATTCTCTCACTTGGTCCCAGCTTCCCCTTCTCCCCCGTGTCCTCAAGTCCATTCTCTACATTTGTGTCTTTATTCCTGCCCTGCCACTAGGTTCATCAGTACTGTTTTTTAGATTCCATATATGTGCGTTAGTATACAGTATTTTTCTTTCTTTTTCTGACTTACTTCACTCTGTATGACAGACTCTAGGTCCATCCACCTCATTACAAATAACTCACTTTCGTTCCTTTTTATGGCTGAGTGGTATTCCATTGTATATAGATGCCACATCTTCTATATTCATTCATCTGTCGATGGACATTTAGGTTGGAAGCACATTTTAAAAAATTGAAGTTTAGCTGATTTACAATTTGTGTTAGTTACAGGTGTCCAGCAAAGTGATTAAGTTATACATATTTATATACATAATCTTTTTCAGATTCTTTTCCATTATAGGTTATTACAAGATATTGAATATAGTTCCCTGTGCTATACAGTAGGTCCTTGTTGTTTATCTATTTTATATATAGTAATGTGTATCCGTTAATCCTGAACTCCTAATTTTTCCCTCCCCCCCTTTCCCCTTTGGTAACCATAAGTTTGTTTTCTGTGTTGGTCAGTTGCTTTTTAATTAAGCTCATTAATTAATGAGACTGTCTTATGCTTTTAGTACATAAATTTTAAAAGAACCTCAAGATCGTCTCTGTAAGGGAATGTATAGTCCAGTGTGTTCGGATATGCATACCTATAAACTTAAAAGCTTCAAGTAAAAAAAAAAAAAATTCCCCTTTAATTCTATTTCACAGTGGTAACTATTATTAACATTTTAGGTTTATACTACCAGCTTTTTTTCTGTGCTAGACCAATTTGTGTGTGTGTGTGTGTGTGTGTGTGTGTGTGTGTGTGTGTTTGGCTGTGCTGCAAGGCTTATGGGATGTTAGTTCCCAGAGCAGGGATCAAACCCCGGCCACAGGAGTGAAAGTGCTGAGTACTAACCACTGGACCGCCAGGGAATTCCCAGTGTTTGTGTGTTTTAAATAAAAAGGGATGATAATGTCACATGTGCATCTTATTTTGGTTAATGATATACTAAGAATATTGATACATAGAGTAATGGCTGCACATTTTTCACAATATGATTATATGAGTTTATTTCATACTTTCTCTACTGTAAATGTTATGTTGTATTATGATTTGCTTACATACATTTCTACTTTTTTAGTTTGCAATTTGGATGGATGAAAACATGACATTTATTTTCACTTGCTTGTCTTCTAGTAAAGTTGGACAGCTTTTGATCCTTTTGATTTCCACCTAAGTGAATTGCATATGTCTATTCTTTCCTCACTATTCTATTGAGTCATTTTCCTTCTTAATTTGTTGGAGCTTTTTTATTAAGAATGGTAACTCTTTATATGTACTGCGAATATTTTCCCAGTCTGTCACTTGACTTTTCAATTTATTTTTGGCAATATTTCTCCTACCTTTATAAGTAGCTACGCATATCAGGAAATAAATACATTTTACATCACTATTCAATGCACAAACACATACATAAAAATTTATATGATAGGGTTTCCCTGGTGGCGCAGTGGTTGAGAGTCCACCTGCAGGTTCAGGGGACACGGGTTTGTGCCGCCGTCTGAGAAGATCCCACATGCCGCGGAGCTTCTAGGCCCGTGAGCCATGGCCGCTGAGCCTGCGCGTCCGGAGCCTGTGCTCCACAACGGGAGAGGCCACAACAGTGAGAGAGGCCCGCATACCGCCAAAAAAAAAAAAAAAAAAAAAAAATTATGATAATACTTATCTTTACTAAATGTAGTGTACACATTTTTCTTTAATATTCCATTAAAAGACACTTGTCGGGCTTCCGTGGTGGCGCAGTGGTTGAGAGTCCGCCTGCCGATGCAGGGGACACGGGTTCGTGCCCCGGTCTGGGAAGATCCCACATGCCGCGGAGCGGCTGGGCCTGTGAGCCATGGCCGCTGAGCCTGCGCGTCCGGAGCCTGTGCTCCGCACCGGGAGAGGCCACAACAGTGAGAGGCCTGCGTACAGCAAAAGAAAAAAAAAAAAAAAAAAAAAAAAAAAGACACTTGTCACAAAGCGTGATATTGGTATTGGGACACATAGGTTGTGATCAGCAATTTGAAAAGCATATTATGGTGTCTTTGCCTTTAAGATTGTTAATATCATATGTAGTTAAAGAATTCTATCTTTTCTTCTATGGCTTACCACTTTTTGCTCTTGCTTTGGAAGATTTTTCCTTACATCTTTTTATATTTACATTGTTAATGTATCTGGAATTTTTTTTTCTGTACGCGGACCTCTCACTGTTGTGGCCTCTCCCGTTGTGGAGCACAGGCTCCGGACGCGCAGACTCAGCGGCCATGGCTCACGGGCCTAGCTGCTCCACGGCATGTGGGATCTTCCCGGACCGGGGCACGAACCCGTGTCCCCTGCATCGGCAGGCCACCAGGGAAGCCCCTGATTCTTTTTTTTAGTCGATACTCCTGTTTTTTCTTTGCAGTCAGTTATATAATCATCATTCAGTAAGAAGTCTCCTAATTTTTTATGTTTAGATTTTACTGTCTTCAAGGCATTGACTAGAACATCCAGAGCCACGTTAAATATTATAGAGCTTATTTTCTATTTGCTCTTGACCAAAATGTCCCCTATTGTCTCCTCCTGTGGTATAATTTTGGATGAACTATTTCAAGGTTTAAAAAAATAGGGATTAGAGGGGGGAATAATGATTCCTTAATGGGTACAGTGTTTCTATTAGGGGTGATGAAAATGTTCTGGAATTAGAGGTGATTGTTGCACAACACTGTGAATAAAATCAGAATTACACAATTTCAGATGGTAAAATGATGACTTTTATTTCATGGGAACTTCATCTCAAAAAAATTTTTGAAAAGGGGTGTCACTATCCACTCACCAGAATGTCTGATGTGTAAAGATAGAAAATACTAATTGTTAATAAGAATGTGAGCTAATTGTTAATAAAAATTGAAACTCATAATTTCTGGTGGGAGTGTGTATTGACAACCACTGTAGAAAATGATTTGGCCTATCTCCTAAACTACACGCATATATACACACACTGAATGACTGAGCACTTCCACTCCATGCAATGTATGTACAAGTTCACCAAAATATAACAGTAATATGTTATAGCAGTGTTCTTTGTTATAGCCAAAAACTAAAACTAAATGTCCATCTACAGTAGAATAGAGATATACATTGTAGTATATTCAGTCAATGAATTACTGTATAGCAGTAAGAATGAATGGATTACAGTTAAACTTTACAACATGGATGACTCAGAAATATAATTTTGAGTAAAAGGAAGTCAGCTGTATAAAGTTGGGAAATAAGCCAAAGAAATCTATGATAGATGTGATAGCAGTAGCTACCCTTTGACAGTGGAGTGATGACTAGATGTGGTTTTTTTAATTTAAAAAATTCTTTTTGTTATTTTTGTTTTTTTATTGAAGTATAGTTGATTTATAATGTTGTATTAATTATTGCTGTACAGAAAATTGATTCAGTTATACATATATATACACATTCTTTTTTATATTCTTTTCCTTTATAGATTATCGTAGAATATTGAATATAGTTCTCTGTGATATACAGTAGGACCTTATTATTTATTAGATGTAAGTTTCTTGGTTGGGATCTGGGTATATAGGTGTTCATTTTGTAAAAATTCAACAAGCTATATATTTATGATTTATATTTTTTGTGTGTGTGTGTTCTACTTCAGTACAGTTTGCATTGAAATAATAAGTATTGTTCATTGAATGGCATCAATGTAAAAATATTTTAAAATTTTATTTTGGAAAAAAATGAATATACCAAAATATTAACAGTCATGGGAATATGATGGTTTCCACATCTCTTTTTTTTCTTTCCCCTTTTTGGTATTTTATAACTTCTAAAAATGTAAAAAGTGAAAATAAAATATTTTCAGGGACTTCACATTTAGTTGCTTTTAAATTGTAAAGCTCTTACAGCTCTTACTCAGATATTTGAGCAGATTATAAAAGTAATTTCTCTGTTTATTTTATAGGCAGATTTTGACAACAAACCAGTAAATGGCCCCAAGTCAGAATCCATGGAATACAGTAGTTGTGGTCATGAGGAAGAACAAAGATTGGAATTGAATTCATGTCCCTTAGAAAATGTAACTAAAAATGAAGAAAGTATGACAGGTATTGAAGTGGAAAAGTGGACACAAAACAAGAAATCACACTTAACTGATCATGTTAAAGGAGAATTTAATACAATTAAAACAGAAGCTGAAAATTTGAAAAGCTCTGAAGATGACAGGAAAAAAATCCTACTTACTGACCTCCTTGAACCTCAAAAGTTGTTTGCACAAACTGTAAGAAACGGCATTAAAAATGTACACTATTTGCCAACTGAAACAAATTTGTCATTTAAAAAAATCAACATTGAAGAACTTGGCAAGGCATTTGAAAACAATCCTTATAAATTCCTGAAAGACACTGCAAACCATAACAATGCCATGAGCGCCATTGCTACTAGTGCGAGCTGTGATCATCTCAAGGGGAGAAGTAATGTTTTGGTCATTCAAAAGCCTGGCTTTAATTGTAAGTCTTTTCCAGATCCTGCAAACTGCAACTTAAATAGTCATACAAGTATACACAATGAAAGTGATCAACCAAAATCCCTAGAAATTATAACAAATAGAGAACTAAAAGAAGGATCAACACTTCAACCAAGTCTTCTATCCCTAATGAAAGATAGGAGATTAACGCTAGAACAAGTAGTGGCCATAGAAGCTCTAACACAACTTTCAGAAGCCCCATCAGAAAATTCCTCACCATCGAAGTCAGAGAAGGATGAAGAAACAGAACAGAGAACAGCTAGTTTGCTTAACAGCTGTAAAGCTATCCTGTATTCTGTAAGAAAAGACCTCCAAGACCCAAATTTACAAGGGGGGCCACAAAGCCTTCATCACTGTCCATCTCTGGAAAAGCAAAGTTCATGCAACACATTGATGTTCAATGGCCAAAATATTTCTAAGTCACACAGCAGCTCACCTAGTGACCAAGCATCCACAAAGGCACAGGAATATTCAACAGTCACAAATTCAGTATCTGTTTTTATACCAAATTCAAATTCATCTAAAACCGATACCAATAAAAATGTTGCTCAAGGTAGAATTGCTCTTGACAATTCCAAAAATTTGCATCAGTTGACAACAACAACTAATAAATCGGAGTATTGTAACCAGTCACTGGACAGCAGCATCAAGTTGGACTCAAAGGATGATCCCTCATGTCAAGATACAGTTCATAGTAAAATAGAAGAAGATGTTGCTGCACAGTTAACACAACTTGCATCAATAATTAAATTCAATTGTATAAAACCGGAGGACAAAAAAGTTGAAAGTACACCAACAAGCCTTGTTGCATATAATGTACAGCAAAACTATAGCCAGGAGAAGGGCACAATAGAGCATAAACCACCTTCCAGTGTCCAAAATAATCAAGGACCTTCAGTAACAAAGCAAAAGAACACAATCCAGAAAAAGACAAAATCTACCCCATCAAGAGATCGACGGAAAAAGAAGCCCGTGATCATAAGTTGTCAAGAAAATGACCAGAAAAAACAGGAACAGTTGGCATATGAATATAGTAAGTTACATGACATTTGGATAGCATCCAAATTTCAAAGATTTGGTCAATTTGGTCCACATGACTTTCCTATTCTATTGGGAAAAATTCCTCCCTTAACCAAAGTATGGAAACCACTGACTCAAAGGAGCTCAGCATTAGAACACAAAAAATTATTTCCTCCACTCACTCAAATAAAATTTGAGCGGTATTATCCTGAATTAGCACAGGAGAAGATGAAGGTTGAACCCTTGGATTCTCTCCCCATAATCCAGTTGAAAACAGAATCCAACGGACAGGCGTTTACAGAAAATGGATATGCTCAGGTACAGCCAACAGTGAATGTCAATCAGAAAGCTCATCCTTTACTCCAGCCATCCTCTCCAACTAACCAGTGTGCTAATGTGGTGGCTGGCAATGACCAAACACAGTTCCAACAGGATGTTAAAGACCAAGTCACACATCAGAGGCTGCCAACATTGCCTGGTATCTCTCATGAGACCCCTTTACCGGACCCAGCACAAATTCTCAGGAACCTAAATGTAGTATGTTCAGGTGGAATTACAGTGGTTTCTACCAAAAGCGAAGAGGACGTCTGTTCATCTAGTGTTGGAGCATCAGAATTTTCCCCAATAGACAGTGCACAGAAAAGTTTTAATGATTATGCGATGAACTTCTTTACTAATCCTACGAAAACCCTGGTGTCCACAACAAAAGATTCTGAATTGCCTACCTGCAACTGTCTTGGTAAGTGAGTTTCTTCATTTTCTTGCATTAATGGCCTCAAGTTGTGAATGAATCAAGTTTGTTTTACATTTTATATATGACATTTTTGCCCCACTCATATTCTAGCTAGGATGGGCTAAATAATTCTATACCCATTTTTCTGTGGGACCTTTATTTATGCTGCTCAGATAAATGGGAAATCCAACTGGTAATTTGGAAACTTTCTTAAGTGGAAAATTTGATTTCTCTCAAGCTAGATGTCTCTCAAGTTGTTTACTGTGCATATCATAAGAATGAAGTCCCTTAATACGTTATCACAGTTTATTCTTCCTATATTCAAAAGAATTTCAACCTTTAAGTCTTTTGTTTAAAAATATATATATTTTAAATTGTGCAGTATAGCATGCATACAGAGAACATAAAATATATGTACAACTTAACAAATAACTATAAAGAAAAGTATCTGTGTAATTGCGAACCCAATCAAGAAGCAGATGGTTCATTAGTATATTCCAGAATGGGTGGTTAAAGGATTGATGGGAAGGATAAAGTAAATATATCATTCTGATATTTTTTTAACCACAATAGAAAAAAATAGTGAAGTGTAGCAATGACTTTTAGTTCTTGATTTTTCAAAGTTCATTTGATGCTCTGAAATGAATCCTTCCATTTCTCTGCTCATCATTCAACACTCAGTTTTGACAGCTTACCACATACCAGGCACCAAAGATAGGCTCCTCTGAGAATGAAGAGCCTCCAAGGAGGAGGATCTGACAATCTGGAAGGGGTGGCAATGCTGTCTGAGCGGGGTCAATTTGGCAGAATGAGAGATTCTTGGACCAAGGACAGAAGATTGTAATAATGATAACGGCTCCTATTCCAGGTCTTTTACTGCAAGTCTGATAACTGTCCTACACCCTTGACTTGTTATATTCACAACAACCCACCAAAGGGAATGCTTATTATCCCCATTTTACAAGTAAGGAGACTGAGTCAGAGAAGTTCACAGCTAGTAAATGATTAAACTGGAATTCTAAGACAGGCAGTCCCAGCTCCAGCGGCTGTATTTGTAACTTCCATCCTACGTTGCTTCAAAAATCTGAAGTGAAAAAGAGACTGTTTCTCTGAATATCATTAAAAATGGAAAAAAGGCCTTTAATTTAAAATGCCAGTAAGATTTATATACCTGAGCTCGTCTAATTTGACTGCATATATAAATTTCAATAGGATGATTGTCTAGTTTCAAGACCCTTATACATACTACCTTAACACAATGTGGGAGTCAAGACAGCCAGGCATTCAAAGTTCATTCAGTATCTGCAGTGGACCTGGAACTGTTGAATACCCTTGTCAGTTGCATGTTTTCCTATAATTGTTACATTTGAGGTTTTTGTGCTCATTGTGTAGAAATCGGAACTTAAAAAGAGAAACAAAAAAGTAGACTTCAGAAATCATCCAAAGTGAGGGTAAAGGATCCCAATCATATCTGAGGGTAAAGGATTTCTGTGAAAGTGTTATTATGTTCTAGCAAAATTAGAGTAATTAACCTTTAGATCAAGTTTCCTCAAATTTAGCACTATTGGCATTTTAGGTGGGATAATTCTTTGTTGTAGGGGGACCACCTTATCTATTGTAGGCTCTTTAGTGGCATCCCTAGCCTCTACTCACTAGTGATGCACACACACACACACACACACACACACACACACACACACACACGGGTGCGTGTTTGCAGTTGTCACAACCCAAAGTATTGCCAAATGTCCCCTTTGGCAAAAATACCCCTGATTAAAAACTACTGCTCTAGATTACCAATAAGTTAAAAATTATTCACCATATCTTGCTTAAGTAGCCCCAGAAATAATCCTATGTTATATCTGATATCTGATCAAAATGGTAAGTAATGATCTCTTGGTGTAGGTAGACATGCATTTCCCAGTGATTCTAGTTAGACATGAATCTCAGAGGCCAAGTTTTAAAATACCATTTTCTAAGAACTATGTAATTTACACAAAAATTCAAATGGTACAGAAATATGGTGCAAATGTCTTTTTCTAGAGAAAAACGGCTGTTATATTTTTTCTATACAAATTAATATTATTAGTGATTTTAATTTTGTTTCCAGTTTTACAAAATTTAAGGCTTTTAAAACATACTATTTAACTATTACCTCATTGAAAGATGTTAAGAGTGTTTCTCTTTTTTAATATTACGTACAATTGTAACAAGGAATATTCTTGTATACATGTGTATTATAAATACATAATTGCGCGCATGTGTAATAGAATAAAATCTTAGCAGTGCAATTGTCGGGCTCAATTTTAATAGGATTCTGAAGCCAAGCTTTTAAGATGTATTGCTCTTGGGTAGCTTAATTTTGTACCTCAATTTTTATAGAATTTTTTTAAAGCAGGAGATCTGAGAATAAATATGAACCACAAGTTAAAATATGTTTTTCCTCCTCTGATTCTTAGAGAAAGAGTGGACTAATTAGGAGCAGAAAGAAAGGGATAAGTTAAATTCCAGGGCCTATTGTCCTAGACTTTAATTACTAAAGCTTACCAAAATCTTGTCAAGATTCATTGTTCTGAATTGAAAAAAAAAAAAAATAGCTCTTCCTTGCCCCTATGCAATTCTGTAAAGTTTTGGGTCTAATAATCTTATTCCTTCCACAGATCGAGTTATACAAAAAGACAAAGGCCCATATTATACACACCTTGGGGCAGGACCAAGTGTTGCTGCTGTCAGGGAAATCATGGAGAATAGGTGAGGAAATATGCTTCCCTGTTAAAATCATTCATTATTGGGGATCTGACTCAATGCAGAGAAATCACCTCTGGGAACAAACTCGAGGTGAATGGAAAACTTCCAGGAGCATGAGTTTGATGTTTCTTAGGGCCCAGGAAAAGCATAGAGTCCTGGTGTCCCTGCTGAGTCACTCACATGAGCCATTGGGCACTCAATAAGACCTTCATAAAGCAAGGCTATCTTTGTTAAATGCAGACATACTTATTTTTATTATTGTATAATGGTAGAAATAGTTAAAATTACCTCTGTCAACACTGCATTCACATTCCTTTTGCTTGTCTTGGAGCCAGGCCATTTTTTAAAAGAGTGATCCTTAAGGACAAGTAAACAGAACTGGATAACAAATAAAAATACCTGCCACACGAAAGTAAATTTTTAACAAAGTTATAATTATGAGTGTTTGAATTTTGTACTTCTGTAAATCTATATCTTATGCACATGAAGATGTTAAAAGTGTATTGCAATTATTTTCCCTTCACTGTGTTTCATACTCAGGTATGGTCAAAAAGGAAACGCAATAAGGATAGAAATAGTAGTGTACACGGGGAAAGAAGGAAAAAGCTCTAATGGGTGTCCAGTTGCTAAGTGGGTAAGTATTTTGCACTTATACATTTTTCAAAATGGATATATTCCACATATAAACTAAATCAATTTTTTTCCATGAAGATGTGGACTAGAAAAATACCCACCCCCATTATTCCCAGGGAAAAAAGGAAGCTATTTGTCTTAGCCTGGGCTTTTTATGTTAATGAACAAAAGGGTATGGCCATTCTCAGTTGGTATCTTGTGATATAGGGTCATTAGTCTTAGAGTTTTTTGTTACTTTTAGACAGCATTCAGTGCATTTATAATTAGACAGTATAAATAAATGGTACTAAATTATATATATTGTTTCCTATATCTTTTTTTTGTACATTCTTTTTCATATTCTTTTTCATTATGGTTTATCATAGGATATTGAATATAGTTCTCTGTGCTAGACAGTAGGACCTTGTTGTTTATCCATTCTAGATATAAAAGCTTACATCTGCTCACCCCAACCTCCCACTCCATCCCTCCCTCAGCCCCCTCCCCTTTGGTGACCACTAGTCTATTCTCTATGTCCCTGATTTTGTTTCTGTTTCATAGATAGGTTCATTTGTGTCATATTTTAGATTTCACATATAAGTGATATCATATGGTATTTGTCTTTCTCTTTCTGACTTACTTCATTTAGTACGATAATCTCTAGTTGCACCTATATCTTACTTTTATCAGTTATTTTGAAATTCTAATTCATTGTCTCATAGGGCCACCTTAATGAAGATCATACAATATCGAAAACAAAACCAAACTTTTTACAACATATTTCCAAAATTGTTTTATGACTACTTTGAGTTTTCTAAATTTGCGGAGCTATAAGAAGAACTGGATTTAGCTTCTTTAGGAAGTTCTCGACTGAGAAACAGTATCATATCAGGAGGATGTTCACATCCACAAGGATATTGACCAGTTTACTTGGAATTCTTGACCAAAGGATCATTTGAGATGCTGTCCTATCATTTGTCAATAATGATGATGACTATAATAAAATAGTCAGTGAGTAAAATAATAACAACTACCTCTCATTAAATATCAGGAACCGTATTAAGAACCTGACATACATTGCCTCATAAATCCCTGTAGAGAGACTCATGATTTTGGAAAAGGGAAAAGTCATTGTTTTTATGCCCATTTCAGAAGAATAAAAAACATTAAATGCAAAATGGAGATAGGATTGGAACCACGGTATTCCTAAAGCAAGACCATTGAGACATCCTTATGTATTCCAGCAGACTGTATGACGTGGTTATTAATTAATTTATTTTTGGCTGTGCCGCGCGGCATGCGGGATCTTAGTTCCCCAACCAGGGATTGAACCCATACCCCCTGCAGTGGGAGAGCGGAGTCTTAACCACTGGACCGCCAGGGAAGTCTCTCTGGTAGGGTTTTGATTAGAATTGTATCAGATTGTATCAAACCAATTTGGGAGAATCCTAACCATTGGACTGCCAGGGAATTCCCTGTCTTGGTTACTTTTCAGCCTTTGGAGGGTGACAGCAGTGATGAGCACAAGAGCTGGGCACTGAACACTAAATACCTTAGAGTACTTTCAGTTTCTTCAATCCGTTTGGAGTGCATAGTCTTGTCAAAATATAAATGAACATATCAAGGAATTCTCCATATGTATAACACTACCCAGATAGTGATATAAATCTTTCTAGCACCCCAGAAATCTTTCTGGCCCCTCCCAGTTGGTAACTCCATGCAAAGATAACCACTATATAACCACTTCATTATACAGGTCTTTTTCATGATTTCTATACAACTAGAGTCATATAGAATGTACTCTTTTGTGTCTATCTCCTTTCCCTCAACATTTATAAAACATGGGTTTAATGGCTGGAGCTCCCACAGCCGACTGGAACCATGAATTGACTTGATAATAGAAGATATGTACTAGGATGGGGAGAAGAAAGATAGGAGCCCGAGTCCCTGATGATACCAATAGAAGCGCTGTACCAACCTTAGGCTTCTTAAACCTGGATTTCTGTAACATGAGAGAATTTTTTTCACTTCTTTAAAAACCTGTTACTAGACAGTCTTCTGTTACATTAAATAGAATCGAATCCCAAGTAAGATACCTGCCTTCAATTTGCTCAATTTCCACAAAACATTCACCCACACAAGTCAGTCTCCACATGTAAGAGTTTTGGTGAAGATATATCTAAACGGTAGTCAGAGTGATCTTTATTTTTATTTTTATATTTTATTCACTCTTGAGAAAGTTAAGACGGTCAATCCATAACATTTTAAAGTAGGAAATAATACAGAAGGGCCGTTTTTTCTATTGAGTTATTAGGCTTCTATTGATTTTTATAGAAGATCCTTTAGAAAACTGACTGTGGTAAGTTGCAAATATATTTTCTCTTTGTCTTGTTTCTTTGGCTGTGCTGCACAGCATGCAGAATCTTAGCTCCCAGACCTGGGATTGAACCCACGCCCCTTGCAGTGGAAGGGTGGAATCTTAACCACTGGACCACCAATGAAGTCCTTGTTTGTCATATTTTTTAACATACAGATTTTTTTTAATGAAATGAAATTAAAAAAAATTTTTTTTTTTAATTTTTGGCTGTGTTGGGTCTTCGTTGCTGCACGCAGGCTTTCTCTAGTTGTGGTGAGCGGGAGCTCCTCTTTGTTGCAGTGCGCAGGCTTCTCACTATGGTGGCTTCTCTTGTTGCAGAGCACAGGCTCTAGGTGCACGGGCTTCAGTAGTTGTGGCACCTCTGTCTCAGTAGTTGTGGCTCGCAGGCTCAGTAGTTGTGACACATGGGCTTATTTGCTTTGCGGCATGTGGGATCTTTCCAGACCAGGGCTTGAACCCATGTCCTCTGCATTGGCAGGCGGATTCTTAACCACTGTGCCACCAGGGGAGTCCCCAATGAGATGAAATGTTGAGTTAAATTTTTAATGGAAAACTTTGCTTTTATGGCTTCAGTGTGTCTTAATTAGAAAAATCTTTACCACTTCTACCTTATAAATCTCGAGTTTTCTTTTCATAATATTTTAATGATTTCATTTTTTTCTACACTTAACTGTTTTATTCATCTTGTGTGTAGAATGTTAGTCACAACTTGAGTTTTTTCAACTGGCTACCCAGCTATCCAACACCACTTTCTTTTCCCTACTGATTTGTATTTGTTTATATTAGTAGATTTTCTGTTCTGTCACATCATGTTATGAATCAGCATCAAATTACTCTAATTATTTGGGTTTAAAAATATGTTTTAATATCTGATAGAGCTAATTCTTCAGAAATTTCCTAAATATTCTTGCCTTGTTTTTTTTTCCGTATGAGTTTATGATCGCCTTGTCTATTTGCAAGAAATACCTTGTCGATTTGGGGGTTTTTTTTTTTGTTTAAGATTTATTTTATTATTTATTTTTGGCTGCGTGGGGTCCTAGTTGCGGCTCGTGGGATCTTGGTTGAGGCATGCGGAATCTTTCTTTTGTTGTGGTGCACGGGATCTTTTGTCGCAGCATGCAGGCTTAGTTGTGGCATGCAGGTTATCTCTCTCTAGTTGTGGCATGCAGGCTCCAGGGCACGTGGGCTTAGTTTCCCCGCGCCATGTGGGATCTTAGTTCACTGACCAGGGATCGAACCCACATCCCCTGCATTGTAAGGCAGATTCTTTACCACTGGACTACCAGGGAGGTCCCTCGATTTTGGTATTTTTATTGGAATCGTATTACAGAGAGAATTTGGAGAATTTACATTTTTGATGTTTAGTCTTCCTATCCTAAGTGCTATACCTTTCCATTTGTTGATGTCTTCTTTTGTCCTACAGGAGTGTTCTAAAGTTTTGTTCCCATAGAGTTTACATGCTTCTTGTTTTCCAATTTATTTCTCTTATGTATTTCAGATGTACAATCATAATCTGTAATGAGAAATTTATATTCTCCTTTCCAAATTTAAACTAGTAATTTCTTTTTTTCATTTAATACAGTTAGTCTAACATACTAACTCCAGGTTTATATTGCTTTAAATATGGTCTCATCTTTTTCCTCTCTTTAGTGGGAACCTTCCAGGGTTTTCTTCTTATGAATGGGTCATCAGGGAAGGCCTCACTGGGGAGAGAACTTTTAAGCTGAGGACTACTGAGTGACAAAAAGGAGCTGAGTATGCAAAGAATACCCCAAAGAATGCAAGGAAGAACATTCCTAGGCAGAGAAAACAGCAAGTACAAAGGTCAAGGAAGAGAGTACATTCTCTTTTTTTTTTTTTGTGGTACGCGGGCCTCTCACTGTAGTGGTCTCTCCCGTTGCGGAGCACAGGCTCCAGACGTGCAGGCTCAGCGGCCATGGCTCACGGGCCCAGCCGCTCCGCAGCATGTGGGATCTTCCCGGACCGGGGCACGAACCTGTGATGCCTGCATCGGCAGGCAGACTCTCAACCACTGCACCACCAGGGAAGCCCTAGAGTACATTCTTTAATAATCTGAGAGGAGTCTAGTGAAGTTGAGGAGGTAAAGAATGGAAATCGGAGACGGTAAAAAGGTAGGCAGAAGCCAGAGCGTGAATGGTTTTGTAGGTCATAGTGAATTTTAGTCCATGAACAACATGAAGCCTTTGAAGTATTTTAATTAGGGATGTGTTCTCTATCTGGTTTATGTTTTATAAAGAGCATTCTAAGTAATTACTTGATAAGCTCAGTATTATTTCTCTGTTGCTGCTGTACAAATTACCCAAATTTAGTAGCTTTGAACAAAAAACATTTATTATCTAATCAGTTTCGTGAGTTAGTAATCTGTGGGTAACTTAGGAGGGTGCTTCCAGAAGAGGCCTCTATCATCTCAAACTTGACTGGGGAGGAGGGTGCTGGAGGGTCCACTTCCCATGTCATTTGCAGGAGGCTTTAGTTCCTTGATAGCTGTTCACTAGAGGACTCACTTTCTTATCATAGGATTTCTTAAATGTTTTCTCATGTCATAGCAGCTTGTTTTCCCCCCGAGTGAGTCAATCAAAATATAATAAGGAGGAAGTCACAATGTCTTTTATGACATTAACCTTGGAAGTTGCTACATTATTGAGCCTTATTTAGTGTGGGAGGGGACTATGCAGGGGCATAAATACCAGGTGGTGGTGATGATTGGGGGCATCTTGGAGACTGGCTATTACAAAGTTCAATATCTCTTCTTCGCTAAAAATATCAATATGTTAAGGATACTACATTGACATTGTAAAATATAGCTATCTTAGCCCTATCCGATATATTTAATATATAATACATCTGATTGAATCTATCTTCCTTGGCCCTATCATCTCTAAAGGCAAAAAACTTTAATTTGTGAATCTTTATTCACAAAATAATGCTCTTAAGCAGCAACATTGTTCGTTATGGAATATATAAAAAAAAAGTTTGTAAAATATAAAGGTAGAGATGACCTATGATTATAAGTTGAACACTCATCAAGCAACTACCCAGGTGAAAAATACAATTTTTCTAGGTTCCCAGAAGCCCCAAGAACCCCTCCATCTTAACTTTTGTGGTAATAATTTTCCTGCTCCCCCCCCCCCGCCCCCCTTATGTATTTCTTAACGGTATGGTTACTGTTCTTTTGTGTTTTCCCCCACGTACGACCTTGCATATTTGCTGAAATAAGTGGTAGGGACTGGCTCCCAATATTTGGCGCTGATAGTTTACATAGGTTTGTTAATCTGTATCTGTTAGATATTTCTGAATATTTTACTTATTTGCCTTTAAGTAACAAAGGGTGAAAATATGCTTATGGCAGCTGGCTTCCTCTTGAGTAAGTGACCCAAAAGAGCAAGGTGGCTGGGTTAAGTGGTAGAATTTTGGGTGATTCTTCCCGCCGTTCAAACCTTCTCTAGCATAATAATAATTACACTGATCGAATTTTGATATATATCAATTCTTCTGTTTTTTCTATGAAGACAAATATGAAATCTGCAGCTTAAAGATTTTGGCAGCAACTTTCTGTTTAAGTCCTATTAATGGCTTAAGTCTTCTTAAGGGTTGCTAGGTATGTAAAAGATATATAGCATTTTCCATGAAGCAGCTATAGTAAAATTACTTTCTTTACCTTTTGCAATTTTTCTTTCAGAATCTGGCTCTTTTCACAAATACAAAAACAATTCAGAGACGAGACTGAAATAAAGTATAGTTGCTAAGAACTTATGCAAATTTTGATATCTACTAATGACAATGCAAAAGAATCTTTTTAAAAATTTATTTATTTATTTTTGGTTGCATTGGGTCTTTGTTACTGCACACGGGCTTTCTTTAGTTGCGTCGACCTGGGGCTACTCTTCGTTGGGTGCACGGGCTTCTCATTGCAGTGGCTTCTCTTGTTGCGGAGCACGGGCTCTAGGCACGGGCTCTAGGCACGCAGCATGTGGGATCTACTTCCTTGACCAGGGATCGAACCCAGGCCCGCTGCATTGGGAGCGCAGAGTGTTAGCCATGGGACCCCCAGAGAAGTCCGGCAAAAGAATAATCTTGATAACAAAACCAAGAATTAATTCTGTGTATCCGTGAAAAAAATAGGCCTCATAAATGATTATATGTGTTAGAAAAATCATAATGTTAATCGAAGTTTATTTGAAAAATCATAATGTTAATCGAAGTTTATTTGTTGCAAAATTTCCAAGTTATGTTGCTTGTGCCTGGAGCAATGCCCAGCACATATTCAGGACTCAATAAATTTCTGTTGAGTAAATGAATATAGAGCTTAAATAAGACTGTTATTGAATATTTTCAATTGGAATTGATACCTTAAAATAGTATTGCTCTGGTATACATTATTAGCTCTTTCCTGAGACAGGGGCCATTTTAAGTATTAGAACTAATAGTCTGCTAAAGTTGTCCAACCCAAATTTGAGCTCTTGAGATTAAATAAAAAGTAGAGTAAATGGTTAGGTTTCTCTATAGTCTACACTGTTTTTAGGACTTTATTATTTTGAATGACACTAGCACAATCAAGTCTTATATGGAGGGACTTCCCTGGTGGCACGGTGGTTTAAGAATCCGCCTGCCAAGGCAGGGGACACTGGTTCAATCTCTGGTCTGGGAAGATCCCACATGCCGCGGAGCAACTAAGCCCGTGCGCCACAACTACTGAGCCTGCGCTCTAGAGTTTGCGAGCCACATCTACTGAGCCCGTGTGCCACAACTACTGAAGCCTGTACACCTAGAGCCCATGCTCTGCAACAAGAGAAGCCACCACAGTGAGAAGCCTGCGTGCAGCAATAAAGACACAACGCAGCCAAAAATAAATAAATTTATTTAAAACAAAAAAAAAGCTGAGCTCTCCATTTAAAAAAGAAAAAAGAGTCTTATATGGATACTTAATACAGGAATGAAGAAAAAGGAGAGAGAGGAAATGAAGGTAAATCATTTTAAACTAAGGAATCTAATAAACCTTCAACTGGTAGATTGTATTGCTCCAAACTTACTTTTCATCTTGCATAGTTTACGTTTTTCATCTTGCATAGTTTATATTTGTCCTATATTTGATATTAAACATTAACGTAAATCAAGCATCTTGTGATTTTATGTACATTTTCTCATCTCTGTGTGCAGACTTATGTGTAGAAATAGTGGTTGAATTCTATCCTACTTTTTAAAAAATTAATTAATTTATTTATTTTTGGCTGCCTTGGGTCTTCGTTGCTGTGCATGGGCTTTTCTCTAGTTGTGGTGAGTGGGGCTTGGGTGTGTGGGCTTCTCATTGCTGTGGCTTCTCTTGTTGCGAAGCATGGACTCTAGGCGCAAGCTTCAGTAGTTGTGGCGCACAGGCTTAGTTGCTCCGCAGCATGTGGGATCTTCCCGGACCAGAGATTGAACCTGTGTCCCCTGCCTTGGCAGGCGGATTCTTAAACCACTGCGCCACCAGGAAGGTCCCTCTATCTTACTTTAATCATGATGCTCTTGCCTCCTTTTCTTGAAGGGAGGTGTTAGGGTTAGGTCACACACAGAAAGCCTAAAAACAAATTATAACTGAGTAGCACAATTTTCTAAGCCAGTTTCACAATGTTTTGCCTTTGTTCTTAACACTGTTTTAATCTTGGAAATGTTTCTTTGCCAGGGTGTCATTAACACTCCTCCTTAATTGTTAGCCTTTGACAGACGTTTGCGACTCTTCTCTGCCATCACTTTGGATCTGGTCAGGGAGTAGTTACCTTGTTATTCAGTAGATCTTGGTGGAAAGGGTGATGTAGTTTCTTGGATACAGTAGGCTCTATTAACTCCCTATACTACCCCCCCACCCCACCCCCCCCACCCCACCCCAACTGAGCCTTTGAGTTGGGAGAAGAATTCAAACAGCAAGCCTTCCCCAGATGGCTCCAGTGCTGAGCAATTCACACCAGGCCACCGGTTCATGGGTTCCCCTATGTAGGATTGTTTATTAGTCAATAGAGCAGGTGTGGCAATGAGTATGTACAAGTTAATGTTTTATTGCCTATTTGGGTGTGATGTGACCAGAGTTTTTGGGGTGAGGTGTAAACCAAGCTGAAGTATCTAAAAGTTTTAAAACTATCTAACCTGGATTTACACATTTATATAATCTTCAAAGACTTCCCTTTTTTTATTCCTTTGTTCCAAGTTTCTGCCTAGTATCTGCCTTGGTTTTCTTCACCCTGTACCATGGTACTGCTTATTTCTGTGCCCAAATCAGGCACCTCTTCATGTATTACCATGTCAACATAATAAAGGGGTAGTTGGTGTCCTGGGCTACTTGTTTGCTGTCTGCAAAATCTTGCTAATGTGAAAAAAACATTTTATACTTCAATGATCAAAATTAGGCAAAAGCCAAGAGGTTGATGCTATCAGTTGATGTTAAACTGACTTACATTTTTCACTGTCCTTGCTTTTCTTTTGTTATAAAACATTTTTCTTCACTTAATCCTACTGTCCACTAATGTACCATTAGAACTACTTTTATGTTAGCTTGCTTGCTTATAGAGTTCTCTTTTTTTTGGGTGCGTGCGGGATTTCTCTAGTTGTGGTGAGCGGACTTCTCATTTCAGTGGCTTCTCTTGTTGCGGAGCACGGGCTCTAGGTGCACGGGCTTCAGTAGTTGTGGCTCTCAGACTCTAGAGTGCAGGCTTAGTAGTTGTGGCGCATGGGCTTAGTTGCTCCGCGGCATGTGGGATCTTCCCGGATCAGGGCTTGAACTCGTGTCCCCTGCATTGGCAGGCGGATTCTTAACCTCTGGGCCACCAGGGAAGTCCCATAGAGTTCATTTTTTAAGGAAACTTTTTATTGAGCTATAATATACACAAAGAAAGTACACAACTCACAACTGTGTAGCACATTGAAGTTTTACAAAGTCAAACCATCCAGATCAAGAAATAAATTATCACCACCTCCCCAGAACACCCCACATGCACCTAATCATCACCACCACCACCCCCAAAGGATGAAGTTCATTAACTATAATATATAGGCGGATTTAAATGGATGATTTTGGTTTTGTTCACGGGGGTGTGGCCACCATCATTTGTGTTGAAAATTTAACCCTACTTTTCTCTCACATGGGTATGGATAAGCTCAAAAGTGATTTCTCTTTGGTAATATACCCGACACTTGACATAAACATTGCTCCTAGCTGTGATTCTAGCCAAGTCCTTCCGTGGAGCCCAGATTTTTATCGGAGCTGATGTAGGACCCTACTCACTGCTGCATCTTTAGAGCTAAGATTGTATTACAACAATTATTTTATTTGCTCTTTTTTTAAAGTAACATAGTTCTATAATGTTTATACAATTATTAAATTTTAAAGTAAAATTAAATTCAGTGTTAATTTGAAGTATCCAGTCAGAAAATTAAAATTCCATATTAAATTAAAATTAAATTTTAAAAGTCTATTATTTTCAAAATTTATCTTAGTTTTACCCTCTGAGATGATGATTAGCAATTTTGGGTATACCCAAACTAAGAGCTAGGATGTTAAAAATTGCAATTAAAAATTATGGACAACTGCTGAAGCATGTTAAGCAGAAGAGTGACAGTCAGTAAAACTTCTGGTAAAAACTCTTTATTCTACAACTTCCTAAATTTGAAGAAAGTTTGATTAAATGAACATAGGATTGTTTTCGAGCACAGGCCACTCAAGAGTTTTCGATTCTCTTTGCATACTGAAATAGAATATATAGCTCAATTCTTCATGGGTTGTTTGAATGCAGTATTAGAAATTATAAAAAAGGCTTCAAAGAAATTGCTTAATGTAAAAAAAGGCTGAAAAAGGATGAATTCTTCCCAAATTCTTAATTTATAATACTTAGTAAAGAATAAATCTTTTTCTTGTTAAAAACATTTTTACTATAAAAAAATTAATCTACTGGTGAAATTTATTTTGTCATTGTTTACCTCGTAAGTAAAAAGTCAATATCTTGGGACTTACCTGCTGGCACAGTGGTTAAGAATCCGCCTGCCAATGCAGGGGACACGGGTTCGAGCCCTGGTCCAGGAAGATCCCACATGCTGTGGAGCAACTAAGCCTGTGTACTACAACTACTGAGCCCACATGCCACGAGCCGGTGCTCCACAACCAAAGAAGCCACCACAGCGAGAGGCCACGATGAGAGGCCCGCACACCGCAACAGAGTAGCCCCTGCTCACTGCAACTAGAGAAAGCCCACAAGCAGCAACGAAAACCCAACGCAGCCAAAAAAATCCACTTCATTTTCCACATGTCCTCCCCCCCCCCAAAATTTATTTATTTATTTATTTATCTGCTTGCACCCGGTCTTAGTTGTGGCAGGCGGGCTCCTTAGTTGCGGCATGCATGTGGGATCTAGTTCCCTGACCAGGGCTCGAACCTGGATCCCCTGCATTGGGAGCTTGGAGTCTTAACGACAGCACCACCAGGGAAGTCCCATGTACATGTCCATTTTTGTTGACATTGTTCATTGACCCATTAGGTTAGACCATTGCTGGGCTGGTACTGCATTTTTTGCTATGGTTTTGTAGAAAAGTTTTAAATTTAGAAGGACATTTCCCTCTCCGTTGTTTAAAAAATCTTTTTCATGACTTAATGTTCATTTAATCTTTCATATGAATTTTAGAAACAAGCTAAATATATCTTAGAATGGGGAGTAGATTAGTGGCTAGAATTAAAATCTTTTAATGTCTAACCTTCCATCTAGGAACAGCTTAATTAAGATTTATTTACATGCATTTCCCTTAAGATAATCCTTACAGCTATGTTTAATTTAAGCTGTAAACCAAACTTCTGTTTGGTTATTGCTGGTATATATTAAAGCTGTTGAGTCCTCAACAGTTATAAAGAGCCACCTCTTTTACTCTCTTTAAAAATCCAGTAGAGTTTTCTTTGATTCTCTTGAATTTTCTAGAAAGAATTTTCTATAAAAAATAATTGTCTTCCAATTATAATACCACTTGTTTCTTTTTATTTATTTTTTATCACATTGTCTATTTGATCTAAATTCTCACCTTTAATTCTAGTTTTCAGAAGTAATAGCTTGATTAGCCTTTGTATGTTCAAATGTCTGCAGGTACCAGCAAATGTAGTAGTAATTCTGATCCAACAAACAAAATGCTGTGTTTCCAAAATAACAATTACAAAGTTTATATACCAGTAAGGGAAATTAGTGATTATAGTGGAAGATAATTAAATGTCAGCATACCATTCATTGACATTATGAATATTTTTTTGTTTTGTGCAAAGCAAGAATGTATATATCTAATTTTCTCTGGATTTTGGAGGCAGGGGAATTAAAAGGCTACTTTACTTTTTCTGTTAACCTATATAAATATACTATGGCTAGAATCTGAGTTTGCCTGCTATAGTGGAAACTGCTCTTGGTCTTTGAGACCCTTCTTTCTATGCCCTAAGAATATAAAGATATTGTTACCTACAGTTACCTCCTTATAAATTGCAAGAGTACTTTGTGTCTTCTCTCTCCACCAGTTTTTATATCCTTAGTAAAAAATGGCCCGCTTCCCTGGTGGCGCAGTGGTTCAGAGTCCGCCTGCCGATGCAGGGGACACGGGTTCGTGCCCCGGTCTGGGAAGATCCCACATGCCGCAGAGCAGCTGGGCCCGTGAGCCATGGCCACTGAGCCTGCGCGTCCGGAACCTGTGCTCCACCACGGGAGAGGCCACAAGAGTGAGAGGCCCGCGTACCGCAAAAAAAAAAAAAAAAAAATGGCCCTAAGCCCACTAGACCACCAGAGTTTATTTAGAATATCCCAGGTTATCACTCTTGATCCTGGTCTATCGTGCCTTAAGATCTCCCTGCGGGGAATTTAAATAGGTTGTCCCATCGAGACCAGGGTAACAGAAATAGTTTACAATGTACTTTTCAGAGCTATACATAAAGAGGCTGTTGAGGCAAAACAATTTATAACCCAGGACAAGGGGACTCCATCATAGAAATGCTAAGAAATCTTTTACTAATGATCATCAGACTGATCTTTTGTCTCCACTTCTCTGAAAGTACTATCACAATGATCACTAATACCTTAACTGCCAAAGAAAGTCTAGATCCTCAAAACCTTTCTTCAGCTGTTCAAACTGTTGCTTACACTCCTTCTCGGTAACATAGCTTTCCCCAAAAGATCACTCCTCAGTAACTGAAGTCAGCAGCCTGTCTATAATACGTCTTCTTAGGTGAAGAAGGCATGGCCATACCTCGTGTTATCCATGTGCTAGTTACTACTCCCCTATCACTTGCCCCTTGAAAATGGCATGTAGAGGGAACAAAGAGGGAGGAACCAAGAGTAACTTTTGGAGACGAGGTTCCAGGAAGGACTTTGGGGAGGTGTTGACCTTTGAGCTACATCTTGAAAACAGACAAAGCATTATCTTTATGTCAGAGATCCCAAAAATAGAACCAATTATGTATAATAATTTAATAAATGGAGTCTTATAATCACAGAAGCCATCTGGTATGAATACAATTGGCGGAATTCTTCCTTAAATAACACCCTTGCCTTGTAGGCTGGTTTTCCAAGAATATTAGAATTGCCTTTGTACTATCTTTTTTCTGGTGGCAAACTCTTTTTCAGTCTTTTAAGAAGGGTCTCCTCCATGAAGCCTTTCCACTCTCTCCAAACAGAAAAGAGTATGACCCTACTTTGCACCCTTATTCATACAAACCTCTCACAAGTGTCTTATATTCGCCCCTAAAAATATCACAGTAGAAAAATACATTGCTGATATTTTCTCCATTAATGGAAATGACCCTTTACGTTCAATTTTGGGTTTCACTTATGGTATTATTTGATCAGCTTCCCAGGTAATTATAATTTGCAGCATACCATGTTTAGGCAGAATAACGTCTTGCTAACCTGACAGTATTTTGGACCTGGCTACTAATTGCTTTATCTAAATTCATATACTTAATTTATATCATCAATTTATTTCTGACATCTAAAACAATACACATTGAATATCCATTGCCGCACAGATTGAGTATAACCAAAAAGAGAGATATTCACCCATTGTTCATTCCTCAGGTTATACAAAGATTTACTTGTTGCTCTTACATTGTTTCTGACAGTGGCCTGTTTTTATTTTTTTTTACTTTATTTATGTATTTATTTTTAAAATATTT
Organism: Tursiops truncatus; assembly: GCF_011762595.2. Lineage (NCBI taxonomy): Eukaryota > Metazoa > Chordata > Mammalia > Artiodactyla > Delphinidae > Tursiops > Tursiops truncatus. The sequence goes on along the minus strand of NC_047049.1, from coordinate 62,895,456 downwards.
ATTTATTTATTTTGGCTGTGCCCGGTCTTAGTTGTAGCACAAGGGATCTTTAGTTGCAGCATGCAGAATCCTTAGTTGTGGCAGGTGGACTCTTAGTTGCAGCATGCATGTGGGATCTAGTTCCCCAACCAGGGATCAGACTCGGAGCCCCTGCAGTGAGAGCACAGAGTCTTACGCACTGGACCACCAGGGAAGTCCATTATTTTTTAAATTATTTTATTTTTCAGCTCTTGGACCATGTATCTTTTTTTTAAAAATTTATTTTATTGAAGTATAGTTGATGTGTAATGTTGTGTTAGTTTTGGGTATACAGCAAAGTGATTCAGTTATACATACATATATACATATATATATATTTTTAGATTCTTTTCCATTATGGTTTATTACAAGATATTGAATATAGTTCCCTGTGCTACAAAGTAGGACCTTGTTTATCTATTCTATATGTAATAGTTTGCATCTTTTGTTTCTCCTAATCCCAAACTCCCAATCCATCCCTCCTCCACTCTCTCTCCCCCTTGACAACCACAAATCTGTTCTCTATGTATTTGAGTTTATGTCTATTTAAGTCTGTGAGTCTGTTTCTGTTTTGTAAATAAGTTCATTTGTGTCATGTTTTAAATTCCACATGTAAGTGATATCATATGGTATTTGTCTTTCTCTTTCTGACTTACTTCACATGGTATGGTAATCTTTACGTCCATCCATGTTGCTGCAAATGGCATTATTTCATTCTTTTTAATGGCTGAGTAGTATTCCTGTGTGTGTGTGTGTGTGTGTGTGTGTGTGTGTGTGTGTGTATCTCACATCTTTTTTATCCATTCATCTGTCAATGGACATTTAAGTTGTTTCCATGTCTTGGCTATTGTAAATAGTGCTGCTATGAACATAGGGGTGCATGTATCTCTTTGAATTATAGTTTTGTCTGGTTATATGCCCAGGAGTGGGATTGCTAGATCATACGGCAACTCTATTAGTTTTCTGAGGAAGTTCCATACTGTTTTTCATAGTGACTGCACCAATTTACATTCCCACCAACAGTGTAGGCGGGTTCCTTTTTTCTACACCGTCTCCATCATTTATTATTTATAGACTTTTTAACGATGGCTATTCTGACTGGTGTGAAGTGGTACCTCATTGTAGTTTTGATTTGTATCTCTTTAATAATTTGCAAAGTTGAGCATCTTTTCATGTGCCTGTTGGCCATCTGTATTCCATTTTGGAGAAATGTCTTTAGCTCTTCTGTGCATTTTGTGATTGGCATGTTTGGGTTTTTTTGTTGTTGTTATTGAGCTGTATGAGCTGTTTGTATATTTTGGAGATTAATCCCTTGTTGGTCACATTGTTTGCAAATATCTTCTACTCCGTATATTGTCTTTTCATCTTATTTATGGTTTCCTTTGCTGTGCAAAAGCTTATGTTTGATTAGGCTCTTTAGAAACTTACTGTTTATTATCAGCTACTTTTCAAAATTGAGAGCATAAGGTCTTCATTTCCTTCTCCAAATTAGTTTGCAGAAGTATTTTTTTTCCTTGATAGCTGCTTTTGATGTTAATTTCTCTAGAAATTATAGGAGGATTTGATTAGACACAGCTTTAATAGCTACCCAGAACTCTTTTGCTCAAATAATTTTGATGATAATTTAGAGAAAATAGAAAATGCACGATTTAAACTCAGGAGAGAAATGGTGATAGTAATACAATGGATTTTAAATACAAATTTTAATCAGAAAAGTTGTATCTAATACATTAATTAATGAGAATGGCTTTTCCTGTGGAAATCCTACTTCAATTTTCTCTGTGATACAAAGTATTGAAATGTAGTGGTCACAGGGATAAATACTAAGTATGGGAATAAATTCTCAGAGCATACCAATCTCCAATCACTGGTCATTTTGATTTCGGCTGCTGTTTACATTCTCAGCATCATGTCTAAATGTATGAGTGTCCTATCTTAAGTTAACAGTAAAATATGTTAGAGTAGCCAGAATAATCTTGAGAAAGAAGAGCAAAGTTGGAAGACTCACAGTTCCATATGGCCAGGCAATTCCACTCCTAGGTATATACCCAAGAGAAATGAAAATGTGTCTATATAAAAACTTGTTACATGAATGTTGATAGCAGCTTCAATCATAATAGCAAAAGTTGATACAATCCAAATGGCAACCAATGAATGGATAAACATAAAGTTGAATATCCATGCAACGGAATATTATTTGGCAATAAAAAGGAAGTACTGATAAATACTATAAACATGAATGAACATTATGCTAAGTAAAAGAAGCCAGAAACAAAAGGTCACATGTTAGAGGATATCCTCTGTCCCAAATAAGCAAAACTTACAGAAATACAAAGTAGAGTAATGGTGGCCAAGAAAAGAGAGAAATTTGGCATGAGTGCTAATGGGGTTCTTTTCAGAGAAGGAAAATGTTCTAAAATTATATATGGGTGGTAATGGTTGGCCAACTCTGAATGTACAAATAACCATTGAATTGCATACTTTGAAAGGATGAATTTCGTGATATTTAAATTACGTTTCAATAAAGCTGATATCAAAAGACAAGTGGATGGTGGGACTTTCCTGGTGGCGCAGTGGTTAAGACTCCACACTCCCAATGCTGGGGGCCTGGGTTTGATCCTTGGTCAGGAACTAGATCCCACATGCAAGCCGAAACTAAGGAGCCCACCTGCCACAACTAAGAAGCTGGTGGGCCACAACTAAGGAGCCCACCTGCCACTAAGACCTGATGCAACCAAATAAATAAATACATATTAAAAAAAAAAAGACAAGTGGATGGTATTTACAAAAGCCATTTATTTTAAACATTCTTCATTCCAACATTATTCAATTTGGGTTATGATTTTAGCACAAGTGCTAAAAGAATGTGTGATGTTTCACAGATATAACAATTGCATAGCATGTAATATAAGAATAAATATTAAAAAGTGACAGGACAGTAGTCATGATCATTACATTACTCAGATGTTTGGGTGCATCATTTATCATCTAAAGTGAGTGTTGGGCTTCCCTGGTGGCATAGTGGTTAAGAATCCACCTGCCAATGCAGAGCCCTGGTCCAGGAAGATCCCACGTGCCGCAGAGCAACTAAGCCCATTCATGCTCTCTAGAGCCCGTGAGCCACAGCTACGGAGCCCGTGTGCCTAGATCCTGTGCTCCGAAACAAAGAGAAGCCACTGCAATGAGATCCCACGCACCGCAACGAAGAGTAGCCCCAACTCGCCGCAAGTAGAGAACGTAAGCGCTCAGCAATGAAGACCCAATGCAGCCAAAAATAAAATAATACAAATACATTTATAAAGTGAGTCTGTCATGAGGCCCCAGCTTCAATAGCTTACCAATCAATACTTGTTCCAGTTACAAAAAAAATGTGGTTATCTCCAAAAGTTTTAAAATTTAGACTATTCGTATCACTTAAAATCTGTTTCTGAAATGAGAGTTTCTGTCTTATTAATAGTATCACTTGGTTTTGAAATTTTCATAAAATGCAACCACATTGGGTTTTTGTGGGTTCGTTCAACAAATATTTGACGAGAGCCTCCCATAAGCTGAGTTCTGTGCTCAGGAGCCAAGTATGCAGTAATAAAGAGACATAAAATAGTGGGTAATATTTATTAGATCCGAGGTCTGTGCTCCTAAAGAAAGGTTAATAAAATTGCTACAATGTCCTGAGCCAGTAAATGACTAAGCAGTTTCTGTTTTTTGTTTTAAATTTAGGTTAAGGTACACTCTTAATCTTAGTGTGATATACATGCAGAAGACTTCAGAAATCCCTAAGGTCACAGAATTTTTCTAAAGTGTACACACTGGTGTAACCAGCAGTCAATATTACAGAAGTACTCTTGCACCCTCCCAGTCACTAGCTACTCCCTAAAGAGTAACCACTCTCCTGCCTTCTAACATTATTGATTAATCTTGCCTGATTTGAACTTTGTATGTAAATGCAGTCTTCTAATATGTATTCTTCTGCATATGTCTTCTGTCGTCTTCCTCACGGTATTATAATTGTGAGATTAAGCCATGTTGCTTGTAACTGTAGATCATTCTCATCTCGTTGAGCCATTCTTCTGGTGGTTAACATTTGGGTTTTTACCAGTTTTGGGTTGTCATCAATAGTGGTGTTATCTTTAGGAAATATAAGAATACATTTCTGTTTGTTATATACCTAGAAGTGGAATTGCTGAGGGGGCGGGATATGCATATGTGCAGCTTTGGTTGATACTAACACATAGTTTTCCAAAGTGGTTATCGTTTTTTTACGTTCTCATATGAGTAATGTACCAGTGTTCCAGTTGCTCTACATTCTTATCAGCACTTGACATTTTCTATCTTTTCCATTTTAGACAATCTCCTGGGTCTGTAGTGCTTTTTTAAAGAAGACTTTCCTCTCTTTTTTATTGTGGTAAAATAACACATAATGTAAAATTTACCATCTTAACCATTTTTAAGTGTACAGTTCAATAGTTTTATGTATATTCACATTGTTGTGAAACATCTCCAGAACATTTTCATGTTGCGAATCTGAAACCCTATACCCCTTAAACCAACTTCCTATTTTTCTATGACCCTAGCCCCTAACACCATTCAACTTTATGTTTCTATGACTTTGAATATGATTTGTAAGTAAAATCATAAAGTGTTTGTCTTTTTATCATGGGCTTATTTCACTTTGAATTATGTCCTCAAGGTTCATCCATTTGCCACATGACAGGATTTCCTTACTATTTTTTTTTTTTTTTTTTTTTGTGGTACGCGGGCCTCTCACTGTTGTGGCCTCTCCCGTTGCGGAGCACGGGCTCCGGATGCGCAGGCTCAGAGGCCATGGCTCACGGGCCCAGCCGCTCCGCGGCATGTGGGATCTTCCTGGACCGGGGCACGAACCCATGTCCCCTGCATCGGCAGGCGGACTCTCAACCACTGCGCCACCAGGGAAGCCCTCCTTACTTTTTAAGTCTGAATAATATTCCTTTGTGTGATTCAATGAACATGGGTTTGCAAATATCTGTTTCAGACCTTACTTTCAATTCTTTTGGATAAATATTCAGAAGTGGGATTGCTTGGTCATATGGTAGTTCTATTTTTAATTTCTTGAGGAACTTCATACTGTTTTCCATGGCAGTTACACCGTTTTATAATCCCACCCACATATGTAGTGCTTTTAAGTTTTTTTACTTTGCTAGATGACTAATAATGTTGAGCATATTTTCATACGCTCAACATCTGTTTGGATATTGTCTTGTGTTGAGCCTATTTAATTTTTTCAGCCAGTTTTCTACTTTGCTTTTATTACTCATTTGAGGAGGTTCTTTATATATTTTGGGTAAGAATAGTTTGTCGATTATATATATTGCAGCTATGTCTCCCACTGTATTGATTGCCTTTATACTTAATCTTTTGTTAGTTAATGCTTTTGATAAACAGAAGTTCTTAATTTTAATATATTCCAGCTTCTTAACTTTTTCCTTTAGGATTATTAAATTTGGTAATCTATTTTAAAATATTATACTATTCCAGGTCTTGAAGGTGTTTTCTTCTAAAAACTTAATGATTACCTTTCATAGTTAGATCTACAATATAACTTGTCACTCGTGTGAAGTAGGCATCAAGATTCTTTTTTTTTTTTCCCATATGGATGTCTATCCAGTACCATTTATTGAAAGACTGATTTTTGCCTTTCACTGCAGTGTCAACTTCGTCATACGTCAGGTGACCATATTTATATGGATCTGTTTTGTTCCATTGATTTCCTTGTCTGTCACTGCACTAATACTAGAGTATCTTAATTACTGTAACTTTACAGTAGATCTTGATACCTGGTAAATCACTTTCTCTGTCTTTGTTCCTTGTCACTTCTTGGTCCTTTGCATTTCCATATAAACTTTGCAACAAGTTTGTCAATTCCACCCCCAAACAAAACTAATTCTGGTAGGGTTTTATGTATATATATATATATATATATATATATATATATATATGAATTTATTTATTTATTTATTTTTGGCTGTGTTGGGTCTTTGTTGCTGCGCGGGCTTTCTCTAGTTGCAGTGAGCGGGGGCTACTCATTGCTGTGGCTTCTCTTGTTGAGGAGCACGGGCTCTAGACGCATGGGCTCTGTAGCTGTGGCGCACTGGCTTAATTGCTCTGCGGCATGTGGGATCTTCCCGGACCAGGGATCGATGCTGTATCCCCTGCATTGGCAGGTGGTTTCTTAACCACTGTGCCACCAGGGAAGTCCCTCTGGTAGGGTTTTGATTGGAATTGTATCAAATCTGGAAACCAATTTCGGGGAAATTGATGTCATTATAATAATTACTCTTTCATGAAAATGGTATCTCTCTTCATTTGTTTAGGTCTTCTTTAATTTCTTTTAATAATATGTTTATAGTTTTCAAAGGTCTTATACAGGTTTAATACTTGTCTTACTCCTTTTAGACTGCTATGAGAAAATATCAGACTGGGTGGCTTATAAACAACAGAAATTTATATCTCACAGTTCTGGGGTTTGGAACTTGAAGATCAGGGTGCCAGCATGATTGGTGATCCCTCCTCTCTTTGTGTCTTCACATGGTAAAAGGGGCTGCATAGCTCTGTGGGGTCTCTTTTATAAGAACACTAATCCCACTCATGAGAGCTTCCCCCTCATGACCTAATCACCGCCCAAAGGCCCCACCTATTAATACCATTGTTGGGATGTAGGATTTATTTTATGAATTGGGGGGTGGACATAAATATCCATATCATAGCAATACTTAAGCAGCTTATTAAACCTATATCTGAATTTAAAGACTCATTATATTTAGTTTTCCATTATTCACTGAAGGAAATATGCAAGATCTGACAAAGGCACAAATACAATGAATACAAAGCATTTTAGCATTTCCCACACAAAGACTGGATCACTATAACTTTGTTGGTTTGACAACATGAAGATTATCTGGTGTAATTTTGTTTGCTACAATATATCATTTTGCGTTTGAGCTTATTTGAAAGCAAATGTATTCTTATTTGGCTGTTAAAGGACATATAAATATAGAAAAAAATTTTAATATACGTAATTGTGTTTAGGGGGAAGGTCCTAAAGCCAACTCTACTCAAGGGATGCCTTGGTAGCAATGATTGTTAACCATCTGGAGTGACAGAAGAAAGTGATATTGGGTAACTAACATCTTAAGAAGTTTCATCTCAAGTTTTTGTAATATTATAGCAACAAAAATAGAATATTAATTATGCTATTGGGTGCTCCATTCTCGTCACAGGGGTGGGCAGTTTCATCATTTACTGATTAATGTGATCAGTCTCACTGTAAATTTGTGATATATGGAGGGACTTTTAAACATAGTTGGATGGTTTTACATGATGTCAATATTTTAATGTAATTTAAAAAAATAAACACTAGGATAAACACTAAGACCACCGGGCAGTATTTTAAATACTTAGGAATCCTTTTTTAGCAACTCATGGTTATGATGCAGTGTAAGATAAAAGGATAAATATTCAAAATGAATTGTTGTAATTTGCATTCTCCTTGTCAGGTAGACCACCTTAATCTTATGATAAGTTGGGTATGATAAATCCCTGTGATAGCATGGAAAAAAATCACAGGAATTGCAGGAGTATTGCTTTATGTATTAGTTATTCTATATGGCAAAACCATTTGCCCAAGGAAAACATCAATAACTTTCCTCAGATGCTAAATACAGCGCTCAGAGTTTATTTTTAATGCTGGGAGTACTAGGTTATTTCTATCTAGCTAGATTTGTCCTGTTGTGGCAATTATGGAAGAGCAGATGAGTTAATTAGGCTCTTTTCCATGGGATCTTCTGTTGTCTGTTTTGCAATACTGTATCAACAGTGAGATAAAACACAGACTGCTTCCACAGATTTCTGCCTGTTGTTTGTTAGTCAAGTAACCTTGGATACCCTGTGATGAGTTGTATGGAGGCAGCTAGTCTAACACCTGAAGGTCCTATAGGCTTGAACCCTTTAAGAAATAGTAATTTTTTAAAAACTAAAATGTAATGATGCAGAGCTTTAAAAACAATATCCACTGCATTCAATATTAGGTTTCTTGTTTTCCATAAATGTATGCATTCTGCTTTGGCAGGTTTTAAGAAGAAGCAGCGATGAAGAGAAAGTTCTTTGTCTCGTTCGACAGCGTGCAGGCCACCACTGTCCAACAGCTGTGATGGTGGTGCTCATCATGGTATGGGACGGCATCCCTCTTCCAATGGCTGACAAATTGTACTCGCAGCTTACGGAAAGTCTAAAGTCATACAATGGTCATCCCACAGACCGAAGATGCACTCTCAATGAAAAGTAATCAAATCTGTTTTGTACTGTTTTGCCATTCAGTCTATTATATCATGTTAAATTAACTACCAACTACATATGTTATATGGGAGAACAGAATTTTAGGTATTGTGCAACTAAAGAGTGAACATTTCTTTAACGAGAGACTTGGTTTCATAGTGGGCTAAGACCATTTTAGGATATTCTCCTTTAGAATATTCTTTTCTTGCTTCTCTCTTTGGTACCTGATCCTTCTCACCCCTGGAGTCTGGAGGAGAGAGGTTTTTCTATAAAGGAACAGCTCCTCCATAAGGAATTGTACAATTTTGCATTTCCTATAGCACTGTAAGAGAATATCTGTTTTTCTACAGTTTTCCAATGTTGTCAAACTTGAGTTTTTGCCCATCTAATAGAGGATAAATGTCATCAGTTTACGTTGATTTGAATTTTTCATATTATGAATAAGAGTATTTTTTCATATGGTTAAGAGCATTTGCCATTTGTTTGTTTTTTACTTTTTAAATTTTGTTGACGTATAATTGATTTACAACGTTTTTAATTTCTGCTGTACAGCAAAGTGATTCAGTTATATATATATGTATATATATACATATTCTTTTCCATTTATGGTTTATCACAGGATATTGAATATAGTTCCCTGTGCTATGCAGGAGGACCTTGTTGTTTATCTATCCTATATCATAACAGTTTGCGTCTGCGAATCCCAAACTCCCAGTTCTTCACTCCCCCACCCCTTGGCAACCACAAGTCTGTTTTCTATATTTGTGAGTCTGTTTTTGTTTTGTAGGTTTATTCATTTGTGTCGTACTTTAGATTCCATATGTAAGTGATATCATATGGTATTTGTCTTTCTCTTTCTGTCTTACTTCACTTAATATGATAATCTCTAGTTGTATCCATGTTGCTACAAATGGCATTATTTTGTCCTTTTTTATGGTCAGCCATCTGTTAATTATTCTACCCCCTATTTCAAAAGGAGTGTTCATTTTTTCTCTCCCTTTGCGATTTAATTCTAAATGCTTTTGCCACTTTGATATTTGTCTTTTTACTTCTGCTATGTCACCTTTTGCACGTTTTCTTTTTAATGTAATTTATTGTATCTATGTTTCCCCTTATTGTGTCTGAATTCTGAGTGGTATTTAAGAACATTTTTCTCTCACGTGAGTTATAGAATAATTCACCCATGTTTTCTTTTATTGTTGAAATTTGAAATTTTTAAAACGTAAATCTCTGATGCATTTCAAATTTATGCTGGACAGAAGTGGGAAGAGGAGATCCATTTCTATTCTTTTTTCCATTTATCCCAATACTACTTACTAAAGAGTACTTCTTTTCCCCTTGATTTGAAATACTACCTTATACAAAAACTGTATATAATGGAGTCCTCTCTTTTATATGAATTCTGTATCACTGTCTGGTCTTTTCACGTACCAGTACCACATTTTTTAAGTTATAGAGGCATTATAATATATTTTAATATTTGGTAAGGCTAGCTCACTATTTTTGCTCTTTTTCAAGACTTTCTTTGTTATTTTATGTTTGTGCTTCCAAATGAACTTTATAATCAATTTGTCTAGTTTTAAGATAAATCTAATGGTATTTTTAATGGGATTGCATTAAATTAACTTAGAATAAACTGACATTGTTACGATATTGAATCTTCCAGTCCCATAATATGATTTTTCTTTCCATTTGTTAAAGTTTACTTTTATGTTCTTCAAGAGTGTTTTGTGTAGTTTTCCTCATAAAGTTCTTTCTTTTTTAAAAGAAATGTCATTATACAAATTATAAACAAAATATATATCATTCACTCTCTAACCTCCACACAAGATTATTTGTGTACCTTCCAGAACATTCCTTTATGTTTAAAATCATTTCATTATATTTTTGTTAATCTTCCTAATCCCAAGTATGTATACATCACTTATTTTTTGAATTTTATTTTATTTGTTTTTTATATAGCACTTTCTTATTACTTATCTATTTTATACATATTAGTTGTATACATCATTTTTAATGTTTCTATTTTATTATGTGGATTCACAATAATAAAATACCTCTTGTATAGAAACAGTTCTAAATGATATACATATAAACATTTTTCCCAAGAATTCATAAATAGTTTTATTCTATATCACTCAATGTATATCTAGCCTATCACTTTTAAAAAATTTTATAATTACAGAAATGATGCAAGAATATTTCAGTGAACTCTTATATACCCCTTACCTAGATTCCACAAATGTTAATGGTTTGCTACATACACTTATACACATGGTCACACATACACATAAGCTTACATGTTATTATCATTATTGCTTTTCTATACTTTCTTTCAGAATAATTTGTGAACTAGTTGCAAACTTTATGACTTTTCCCCCTAAATAATACTTCAGAGGGTGTTTTCTAAGAATGAGGACATTCTCTTACTTAACACCAGTACAATTATCAAAACCAGGAAGTTTCACTTAGATAAAATGCTATTCTCTAATTCAAATATCATCTATTCTCCAGTAATACTTCATACTAATTTTCCCCTACCCATGATTTATGGATTGAGTTGTTTTGTCTTTTGGGTCTCTTAATCCTTTTATCTGAGTCTTTTTTTGTGTTTCGTGGCATTTCCTTTTTGAAAAGGACAGGCTAATTTTGTAGACTGTTGCTCAATTTTGGATTGTAGGATTGTTTCTTCCTGATTTAATTCAGTTCAGGAATTATTGGCAGGCCATAATATTAGGAGCTATTTTAAGTCTATTTGTCTCATCATTGGTGATGTTGACTGTTTAACAGAAACTTTTAGGTCTCACAGTTAAGAGTTAAACTACATTTTTCTACTTGTTTGGCAACTTCTTTGAAATTCTGCAATTTCAAATTTACCTTCTTTGATCCTATTTATATCCTATTTTTCTTCCTTTTCAAGTTATTGTAATCTTTTGCCCCTTTAAAAGCATATATTCCATCTTAGTGGAAGTTAGAATATTTAAACTATTCCTCCTTCCTTTTTTTCCTTCATAGTGTCTTAAATGATCCTTTTTACATTCAAATATATCAGGCATTTTCCTGACTTTCACAACTAAAAATACTTATAGTTTTTTTTTTTTAAAGATTTTATTTATTTTTGGCTGTGTTGGGTATTAGTTGCAGCACGTGGGATCTTCTTTGAGGTGTGCAGGATCTGTCGTTGTGCCACGCGGACTCTTCCTTGTGGTTCTCAGCCTTCTCTCTAGTTGTGGCGTGTGGGTCTTCTCTTCTGTAGTTGTGGTGCGCAGGTTCCAGAGCACATGGGCTCTATAGTTTGCGGCACGCCGGCTCCAGTTGAGGTGTGTGAGCTCAGTAGTTGTGGCACCCGGGCTTAGCTGCCCCGCAACATGTGGGATCTTAGTTCCCTGACCAGGGATCAAACCCACATCCCCTGCGTTGTAAGGTGGATTCTTTACCACTGGACCACCAGGGGAGTCCAAAAATACTTACAGTTTTGATCTCTAAATCTCTATATTCTTTTTACTCACTGTTTTTTAAAAACGTGTGTTTTTTAATTGTATTTTTTTAATTTAAGTAATTTAATTTTATTTATTTATTTATTTTTGTCTGCACTGGGTCTTCGTTGCTGCGTGTGGGCTTTCTCTAGTTGTGGCGAGCAGGGGCTACTCTTTGTTGCAATGCCCGGGCTTCTCATTGCGGTGGCTTCTCTTGTTGTGGAGCACAGGCTCTAGGCTCGCGGGCTTCAGTAGTTGTGACATGTGGGCTCAGTAGTTTTGGCTCACGGCCTCTAGAGTGCAGGCTCAGTAGTTGTGGCGCACGGGCTTAGTTGCTCCGCGGCATGTGGGATCTTCCCGGACCAGGGATTGAACCCGCGTCCCCTGCATTGGCAGGGGGATTCTTAACCACTGCCCCACTAGGGAAGTCCCTGTTTGTATTTTTAAGTCATATAAGTACTAATTCCATACTATTAGAAGTTTCAAGCATTATGCAAATAGGAACCACAAGGGTGTACATTCCTTCTTTGGTTTCACATCTTTGTGTGTATGTTCTTATCATTGTCATCCTTAGTATAGAGTCATTTTGGGGTTTCAGAAATGCCCCCAAGGTTATAAAATTACTCAGTCGCTGAACGAAACGAGCTTCCTCCTCAATTTTTTCTCATGACATTTATAAAGGCTTTCTTTAAAATTGACAAAGTGATTTCACATACAACACATATTATCCTTAATCAGTCCTCACAGGAGTATATCAATGTCATTTTACAAAGGAAGGATGAAGTCCAAAGAGATAATGAGATGCTTTAATTTTCACTTCTGACAGGAAACCAATCTTGGATTAAAATCCAGGCCCTTTATTTCCCTTCCTTGGACATCTCCAAGTCAAACAAGTTATGGATATATCAGATCTGTATAGTTTGTTGCCTTTTATTTGTATTTACAATCTTGAACAAACATTTCAATTGAAGATTTAGTTATATTCAAGTGCAGTTAGCCTTGTGTTGTTAACATAACACTACTTTAAATAAGTAATAAAATAGATGTGTTAAAATGATTTCATTATCCATCTATACTTCTATAGTTATATGAACCTGAAATGTTCTATTTGAGGTATTGTCCTACTTTATCAGTTCATTCCCTTTCAATTACCATCTTACAGTCGTACCTGTACATGTCAAGGAATTGATCCAGAGACTTGCGGAGCTTCCTTCTCTTTTGGCTGTTCTTGGAGTATGTATTTCAATGGCTGCAAATTTGGTAGAAGCCCAAGTCCTAGAAGATTTAGAATTGATCCAAGTTCTCCCTTACACGTAAGTGTCCTTTTTACTTATGAATTGCACAGTGAATATATAAGTACATTCCTTTTAAAAAATTTTTTAATCTTAAAAAAATTAAATATTAACAAGTAGTGACAAAATAGTAACTATATGTGTATATATATATATATATATATGAAAATAGTTTAAAATTCTAAATAATGTAGGTAAAGTCTTTAACTATCAACCCAAATTCCAATTGTCCCTGGCTCCCTCCTTCTTCTCCCCTAACCCCAAAGAGAATCACTGTTAAAAAAAAATCTAGAATTTTATACCCAGCCAAAGTAGGAAGAATAAATAAAGCTATTTGCCAACATTTCAAAGACTCAGTAAGTTTACTACCCACAGCACTACTATGAAAGAATTACTAAAGGACGTAATCCAGAAAGAAGATATATGAAACCGGAACCAATCTGTCCGGAACACGAGGCCATGGTGAGCAAAGAAATTAGTCAACCTTACTGTTAAGTTTAAATAAGTTGAGTACTTACATTTTTTTAATTGAAATAACAATAAGTATAATTCAATATTCTTATCAAATCAGGGGTGGGTAGGTAGTGGGAGGGGGTGGGGCACCTATATAAACTAAGTGTGGTAATGTTTTATGCTTTGTTTGGAGTTGGGAGGATTTAGATACTGATTAACTCCAAGATCAGTGTTTTTCAAACTTTGTGCTGTGACCATGAGTAAAAAACATTTTATAGTACAAACAACTATACAGGCATATATATATTCAAGTAAATAAATAAAACAAAACAATACTTCACCTTATTATATGTAGCAAAAATAATATTTAGATATTAAAAAGTTAATATATCCTATATAGTTATTGCTGAGGATCACTATGATTCAGTAAAATATTTTTTATGAAATTTTATTTCTCTTTTAAATGCTAGTTTTGACCTACTAAACTGATTTCATGGTCCACTAAAGAGTCATGACCCACAGCTTGGAAAACACTGCTCTAGATATTGTCAGAAAAACATATTTGAGAAGTGTATGTTTAAAAATTTTTTAGATGAATATGAATAGAATTTATAACATTTGAACTAGTGGTGGAAAAAAAATCCATTCATCAGTCAGCAAGGTTAGTTTAAAAAATCATTAGGGGCTTCCCTGATAGTGCAGTGGTTAAGAATCCGCCTGCCAATGCAGGAGACACGGGTTCGAGCCCTGGTCTGGGAAGATCCAACATGCCGCGGAGCAGCTAAGCCCGTGAGCCACAACTACTGAGCCTGTGCTCTAGAGCACATGAGCCACAACTACTGAGCCCGCGTGCCACAACTACTGAAGCCTGCGTGCCTAGAGTGCGTGCTCCTCAACAAAAGAAGCAACCGCAGTGAGAAGCCTGCGCACCATAACGAAGAGTAGCCCCCGCTCACCGCAACTAGAGAAAGCCCTCGCGCAGCAAGGAAGACCTGACGCAGCCAATACGTACATACATACATACATATATACATACATACATACATATATACATAAATAAATAAAAAATTTATTTAAAAAATCATTAAGATACAGGATAAATAGGAATCGATAAAACAGCAGGAATTAATCTAATTGTATCTATAATACAAGGAATATAACATACAAGGAAAGCTCAGAATAAATAAATAATCCCTTTAAAGAGACAATCAAAATTATTTGGTTTTTCTAGAGTTCCCATTTACTGTAATAAATGAAGGAAATGACTCTAGACAGAGAACTATCCTTTGCAGATAAAGTACCTTAGAAGAAATCTGACAAGAAGTTTATCAGAACTTTAGGGAGAAAACTATAAAAATTGCTAAAAAGACATATAAAATACCTGATAATGAGAAGATACCATGTTCAAAGGTCAGAACACTTGATAATGAGATGTGAATTCTCCCTTAAAATTTTTTTTTCCAAATAAGTATCTGATAAAGCTGTTAGTATACAAATATATTATTTATATTGACATGACTGTTAAATTTTTATTCTATAACAAATAACTCTGTTATATAATGAATGTAAGATCAGTTTTTGCTTATGGTTATTATTAACAATGAGTAATGTTTATGTAGTGTTTATAATACAGGAAGAAGCATTCCTCTTTCCAGGAACTGACAAAAGGCCAGTGAAGCACAGCAGGCAAGGGAAAGTGAGGTGCATAAAGCGACCTTGTAAACCATGTCAAGAATTTTGGAAGATCATTGAAGACTTTTAAGGCGGAGAGTGATATAATTAAACTTTTCTTTTTAAAAAGGGATCTCTCTGGCTGCTCTGTGGATTGGAGTTGGCCAAAAGTTGGTATAGCAAGATGGGCTAGCTTTGACAACAGTCCAGGGAAGGAATAGTAGTGACTTAGAATATGGCTGTGACAGAAGAAATGATAAGCAGTGGTTGTTCTGGAAAGATTTTTTTTAATTAGGTACTATTCCTTGACATAGGATATGCTGAAACAGGACCAGGTTTATAGAAGGCAGATTATTAATTCAGTTTGAATGCATTGGCTTGGAGATTCCTAAGAGAAATCCAAGTGAGGTTGTCAGGTCATTAATAAGAACCTGAAGAACCTGAAGCTCAAGGGGTGGTCTGTGGTCCAGGTGGTAATTGTAGGCATTGATGTGGAGAAGATGGTCCTAGAGATGAAGTACAGGGTGAGAAGGGCAGAGGGATGTAGGTGTGAGCCCCATTAGGTAAAGATCTGATAAGAAATCTCTATCCGACATATTCATTCTAATGAAACCATTAGAAAGTCAGGATTTTTACAATATGAATAAAGAACCTACATTCAAAAATGATACTAATAATCATCTATTTAAGTTTCATTTAATTAGCTTCTATTTGCCTACTTTATTTCATTTCCACATAATAAATGAGATATTCCATAAGATGACAAATTGCCCAGTCTGACTTGTGACACTGAATGATTCTTAATACTCTATTAGCAGTAAAACACAATTACCCCACCCAATATTTCAAGTGTTATAAAATATAATAAAGTCTTTTTAATAGGCATTTAAATAATAATTCCTGAGTTTTCCTCAAATTTATAATTAATGTGTGAGTATAGCTAGGAAGTGTTTTTAAAGTAGGGGTCTGACCTCCCTGACTATATTTATTAAGGTACATTGAGTAACAAATACATAATTAGACAGATGAATGGAACAGAGCAATCTAGATATAGACCCTATATATACATGAATATCCTTTTCAATGAAAGCACCAACATAAATGAGTAGGAAACCAAAAGGATTATCACTGATGCTTTGCAGTTGCCAAGACTGAGGCTTGTTAAAAAGCAGTCAAGAATTAACTTCCTGTGTCTATATTGGCTTTGGTTTTTTTATAATAGTCTGCTTCATACCAGAGATGACCTGGTCCACATGAAGGCTTCCTTCCTGAGTTCTAGGCATCCACCAAATCTCAAATGAGGCGGAAGCCTTCAAACCTTCTTAAGTCCTTCATTCATCCTTGCTGTCAGTTCTCCATCACTTGTCTTCCTCAGATGTGACTGATCATTTATCAAGTCTCTGACTTGGTTTAGGATATAATCATCTCTGAAAAACTACCACAATGGTTTTCCAACTATTGTTGCCAAAGGCTGCTTTCTCTTCTTCGAACCTCATGCTGTCATCAGTGACATTTTTAATATTCTTGTCATGACGGTTTTCCTTTGAAAAAATCTTACATGTTTCTACTGTCATTAGAATCTAGAATCTTGAAATGGTGTTAAGGCTTCTCCACAGTTCTATCAGATCTTCCTCAATTTATAGCCATTCCTGTGTAGAAAAGAAAACACTGGTTTTAGACAGCCCATTGCCTACTTATAACGTTTGAAGCTCTTAACACAGGATCTGATAACACGGTATGTGCCTTATGTGTGTTGCTCTCCCATCTCTGTTATAGAAACTTGTTTCACTGTCAGAATTCTTCCAAGTCTCCACTTGTTAGCAGGAAAATTGTCTTGATTTACTTCAAGTGCCCTGTACTATTGAATAAATATGAAATATGGTTCTTGTTTTTAACAACATGAGCAGTTTTGCAACTTACCTCTAACACCAGTTAGATTTCTCATTAGCTGATAACATAGACTTTTAATTTCAAAAGACTAAATTCAAGCATAACAGTGACTAATAGTTTAGATTTTATGAAAACTATCCATGTCATTTTCTATGGTAGCTCTTTTATCTGGGTAAGTATGAACCATGCATCAACCACACATCAGCAATGATGTATAATTCATTTTCATACGTTATATAATAAACTCATCACTCATCTTATATGTTATTATGAAACAACTTTTATGGACTGTCTCTTCCTTTAGGAAAAAAACCTTGAAGATAATTTACAGAGTTTGGCTACAGAATTAGCTCCAATTTATAAGCAGTATGCTCCAGTTGCTTACCAAAACCAGGTATGTTTTGGTTCCTTATACAGTACTCTTAAACATGGTTGAAATTTATATCTAAACAATGTCATTGTTAATAGAAAATTTTTTCAAATCTGAACTTAATGTAGATCTTTTATCAGACAGCTTAAAAAATTGTCTAGCGTTTTTTAAAAAGTCTATTATGGGGCTTCCCTGGTGGCGCAGCGGTTGAGAGTCCACCTGCCGATGCAGGGGACACAGGTTCGTGCCCCGGTCCGGGAAGATCCCACATGCCGTGGAGCGGCTGGGCCCATGAGCCATGGCCGCTGAACCTGCGCTTCCGGAGCCTGTGCTCCGCAACGGGAGAGGCCACAACAGTGAGAGGCCCGCGTACCGCAGAAAAAAAAAAAAAAAGTCTATTATGGCAATTGAATTAAATCTCCAGAGTGACAAAGTTATGATTGTTTCTAGGAATAAAACTTATAAAAGCAGAAATGCCTCATCAAGAAAGTAATTGGGAAGTGGTGGAGATGGGGAGATGTTGGTCAAGGGGTACAAACTCCCACCTATAAGATAAATACGACCTGAGGGGGGCTTCCCTGGTGGTGCAGTGGTTAAGAATCTGCCTGCCAATGCAGGGGACACGGGTTCGAGCCCTGGTCCGGGAAGATCCCACATGCTGCGGAGCAACTAAGCCTGTGCGCCACAACTACTGAGCCTATGCTCTAGAGCCTGCGAGCCACAACTGCTGAAGCCCACGAGCCACAACTGTGGAAGCCCGTGCACCTAGAGCCCGTGCTCTGAAGCAAGAGAAGCTACTGCAATGAGAAGCCCGCGCATTGCAACGAAGAGTAGCCCCCGCTCACCGCAACTAGAGAAAGCCCGGGCACAGCAACAAAGACCCAACACAGCCAAAAATAAATAAATAAATAAATTTATTAAAAAAATATATATATGACCTGGGGATCTGGTGCCCAGCTTGGTGGCTATAATTAACAATACTATATTATATACTTAAATGTTTTAAAGACATCCTAAATGTTACTTCTACACACCAAATAATCGTAATTATGTGAACAGATTGCAATGTTCACTAACCTTATTGTGGTAATCATTTTGTAATCCATACATGTATCTAATCATCACATTGTATACCTTAATCTTACATATGTTGTATGTCAGGAATACCTCAATAAAACTGAGTTGGGGGAACACATTGTTTTAAAAAAGAAAATGAAAAGACCACCACAGATTGGGAGAAAATAATTGCAAATCATATATCAGAGAATGGAGAAAATAAGTGTGTAAAATACCTAATTTTAAACATAGGGAATTCCCTGGCAGTCCAGTGGTTAGGACTCTGTGCTTTCACTGCCGAGGGCCTTGGTTCAATCCCTGGTTAGTGAGCTAAGGTTCTGCAAGCAGAGTGGCGCAACCAAAAACAAAAACAGAAACATAACCAGAAGTCCATATTTTTTTAAATATTTAATAAAAATTAAAATATTTATTTGTATTATCATGAATAACACGCTCTCTGTTAAATTCCAACCTTTCATTTAAAAAAGTTATTAATTTACTTTCTATACTGGTTCATGAATATATATGTACATCTACTTTATATAGACATTGAAAACTAGATACATGATCAAAGCACTGTATTATTCTTTCTTCCTAATGAAATATTTCAGGCTACTGTTCTTGTTTATCTACCCCCAGTAGGTATTAATGCCCTCACCCTGCCTTCAGTGATTGCCACTTTAATCCATGTAGTCTCAAATTCTTTACCCTGAATATTACTAAACTAGACAATCACTAAAATAATATACTGTAGTGTCAGATATCTCTGAAATTATAAAGTGTAATTAACTCATAAACTTTATCAGAAAGTGAGTTTTACTCTTTATTGAAGGTGATTCTTTCTATCTCTTAAAACCATGGGTCATACATTATTTTTCAGGTGGCGCTTGAACACGCTGCTCAAGAATGTCGGCTTGGCAAGAAAGAAGGTCGTCCTTTCTCTGGGGTCACTGCTTGCCTAGACTTCTGTGCCCACCCCCACAGGGACATTCACAACATGAATAATGGGAGCACGGTGGTATGTACCTGGATGGCTTTTGATTCTAAAGGCTCCATCACTGTACATTCAAGCTGAGGTCCTTAAGGATGATTATTGTGACAAATCCTATTTTATGTCTGTTCCACATAGTATATATCGGTAGTGCTCCCCAAAAGTTACAGAACCAGCCTGAAATACTTTGTTGAAAGTCTTGAATTATACATTTAATTGTGGTAGGTTTGTTGGGATGTAGAACTACATGATTATTCAAAGCAACCATTCTGTGCTATCAAACTGGTAGATAGGAAGTTAAGCAACTTACTCTTTCTTGCCATCTGTACTTCAGGTTTTTTGTGAGGGAACCATGCCAAATTTACCATCCTTTTTATTAATATTGGTTCTTAGTGCTCGTATGTAGAGATATTTAGAAGAAATATTTGCACATATATGTGCATACTATGTTTATAGCCATGAAAAGAATCACATGCCCATAGCAAGAAGTCAATCAAGATAATCTTAAATTAAGGAGAAGACCACAGGAAAAATCGTGCAATAATCCTTTTATAAGGGAAATGAGTTTGCTTCAAGTAGTTCTCTTCTTACCTAGTAAAACAGATTAATAGAGAGTGATTACCTCTATTTCTGCACTACATGATTTTGGCCTCTTAGAAGACATAGCTATGATTATTACATTCTGATTGGAAGTGTACCGTCTGATCCATCAAAAGGCAGCCTTCCTTCCTTATTTGCTCAATGAGGTCTATCAGTAACAGATTAAGGAGCCAAAACAACTTTTTCCCTATCACACCCTTTCACTGATGTTGCCTATGGTCTCTGAGACCAATGTTATTTCCAAATGCTGAAATTTTATACATCCATCCAGATGAATCTTAGCCAAAGAGTGATTCGACATCATGCTTGGCTAGTACATTTTATGTGAGTTGCTCTTCATTAGAGAATATTAGTGATCAGGTTGGATTAGGTTCAGAGTCAAACTAAGTTTTAGTTCCTCTTCTCATGTTTGTTTGTTTAATTATTTATTTATTTTTGGCTGTGTTGGGTCTTTGTTGCTGCGCGAGGGCTTTCTCTACTTGAGTCAAGCGGGGGCTACTCTTCGTTGCGGTGTGCGGGCTTCTCATTGCGGTGCCTTCTCTTGTTGTGGAGCACGGGCTCTAGGTGCACAGGCTTCAGTAGTTGTGGCACGTGGAATCAGTAGTTGTGGCACACGGGCTTAGTTGCTCCGCGGCATGTGGGACCTTCCCGGACCAGGGCTCGAACCCATGTCCCCTGCACTGGCAGGTGGATACTTAACCACTGTGCCACCAGGGAAGTCCACATTATTTAAGTATTAAGAAATAGTGTGAAAAAAAAAAAAGAAATAGTGTGATTTATAAGCTAAATATCTTTTTATTAGTTAATATTTAATATGAAGGTAGTGAACAATTCAGTGACTGTTCCTTAACTTAGACAAAGAAATAAGATGGAATGTAACAAAGAAGGTGACTTAAAATATTATAAAATGCATAAACATGTATAATATGTACTTACAAAATCAACTCAACATTATACTGGTCTGCTTACAAATAGTTGATAAGTTATTCAAATTGAAAAGCATTGAGTGGCTTGATATATAAAATATTTTTCCAAAATGAATGAATATACCAGCAGTAACCAACTGAAAACAGTTCCCTTTCACAATGGCAACAATAAGAAGGTAGGAATATCTATTATGAATGTGCAGGATCTCTAGTTCCCATTTCATGTTTTCTTCCTATCAGGTCTGCACTTTAACACGAGAAGATAACCGCTCATTTGGTGTTATTCCTCAAGATGAGCAGCTGCATGTACTTCCTCTTTATAAACTTTCAGACACAGATGAGTTTGGATCAAGGGACGGAATGGAAGCCAGGATCAAATCTGGGGCCATCATGGTCCTCGCACCCCACCGCAGAAGAAGAACACGATTTACTCAGCCAGTTCCTCGTTCTGGGAAGAAGAGAGCAGCAATGATGACAGAGGTTCTCGCACATAAGATAAGGGCTGTGGAAAAGAAATTTATTCCTCGAATCAAGCGGAAGAATAATTCAATGACAAACAACAGTAAGGCTTCATCGCTGCCACTTTTAGGTAAGGCTTATTGAGCCTGATAATTTTCTGTGCACAACTTTCACTGGCAGTTCAGTTTGCACTTGTCTTTGCATCTTATTTTTCTTTATTGTCTTTGCCACTCTCTTAGGAGTGAGGCATTATGAAAAGAAAAACTTTAGATCAGATATCTACCAATCAAGTTAGCCAATTATTTTTATATAGTTTGTTTAGAGTTTAAACTAAAACAGTGAATATATTTCCATGTACTTGCCAAAATTAAAAGCCAACAAAAAGGTGACCCATCAGTATTTCTTGGTATTTTTTTCTCTATTTATATTCTTTTTAAAAAAAAAAAGCAAAAACGAAACATGTTCTTATCGTTTGTTCCCCAGCTATTTTGAAGCAAAGCCCCTTCTCAGCATACATAAAATGACATCACTTCCTTGAAGTCCTACTTCATCAGCTTTTTTTTTCTTCTTCATCAGTTTTAGCATCAGTTTAAGTAGTCCATTCAACAAATATTACTGGGCACTACTTTGAACTGTTCGAGGTATCAGAAATGTAGCAGTGAATAAGAGGGGACAGAGTGCTGTGAAAGAATTCCATTTGAATAGGGTTGTCAAAAAAGGATTCACTGAGAATGAGGCATTTGAGCAAAGTCCTAAAGGAAATGAGGATCAGCAATGTTTTTATTTGGAGAAATAGCATTCCAGGTAGAAGTGGCAAGTGCAAAGTTCAGGAGATGGGAATTTACCTTGAATACTTGATGTAAGCAAAGAGGCCAGTATGGTTGGAGCACAGTGTGAAATGGGGAGAATTGTAGGATGTGAGATCAGAGAGGTAAGAGGGGCATCTGAGCCATTCATCTTGGGCTTTGTAGATTGCTGTCAAGACTTTGGCCTATATTTGAGTGAGAAATAGACAAGGGCTATAATCTGACTCAAACCTAACATCCCAGTTACTGGATTGAAACTAGAGTCAAGTGGGGTAGAGAATAGAATAGTAGGGTGATCATAAACAGGCTATCCTAACAACTCAAGAAAGAGATGATGGAGCTTGGACCATAGTGACTAGTGAGGAGGACAGGAGAAATGTCTGATTCTGGATGTTTTTAAGGTAGAGTCAATGGGATTTCTTTTCTTTTTTTTTTTTTAAATTACTGTATTTTATTTATTTATTTTTGGCTGCGTTGGGTCTTCGTTTCTGCGCACAGGCTTTCTCTAGTTGCAGGGAGTGGGGGCTACTCATCGTTGCGGTGAGTGTGCTTCTCACTGTGGTGGCCTCTCGTTGCGGAGCACAGGCTCTAGGCACGTGGGCTTTAGTAGTTGTGGCACGTGGGCTCAGTAGTTGTGGCTTGCAGGCTCTACAGTGCAGGCTCAGTAGTTGTGATACACGGGCTTCATTGCTCCGTAGTACGTGGGACCTTTCTGAACCAGGGATCGATGCCGTGTCCCCTGCATTGGCAGGTGGATTCTTAACCACTGTGCCACCAGGGAAGTTCTGGGGATTTCTGATAGATTTAAGTCTCGAGTGTGGACCAAAAAAAGTGTCAAGATTTACCCTGATGTTATTGGCTGGAAGAAACTGGAAGGATGGTTAAACCACCAACTATCATGAGGAAAGGAGGGAGAAGAACATATTTGGCAAGATAAAGAGGGAAATCAGAGGCCCACTTTTGGACATGGTAAAAGTTCAAGACACCTGTAGACATTCAAGTCTAGACGTTAGGTAAGCAGTTGAATAAGAGTGTAATTCAGAGAACAGGTTCAGACTGGAGATAAAATTTAAGAGGTCAACTGGATAGAGATGGTATTTGAAGTCTTGAGTGTGAATGAAATCACAGAGAAGGAGGTGAAAAGGGAATTTGATCGAGGACAAATCCTGGGAATTTTCAATTTGTAGAGGTTTCAGAGATGTGGACGAACCAGCAAGAGAGGCTTAGACTGGGAAGGTGTGGTGTGGTAGGCATGAAACCACAGAGGAGTGATCAGCCCTGTCAAATGCTGCTCCTGTGGCAAATGAGAGGAAAACTGAGATTTTATCTTTACATTTGAAGATGACTGCTAGAGCAGAGTGCAGAACAGTGGTGAGAATGAAGGAAGTAGGTTTATAGGGAAATGGGAGAGAAATGGAAGACATGCATGTTGGCTATAAAGGGGGTCAACTGAATGGAGTGAAGGTTATAGAGTTGAGGATTTTTTCCTTAAATGGAAATTTAAAAAAAGGTACAAAGTGAGTGAATTACATAATGAATTCCACTTCCCTCATAGACTCCTAGTTTAAAAGTTTTTCAATACATAGCCATTCTATGTCATCTATACCATTACCCAGGCCACATGGGTATGAAAATATAAAGATATGACTTGTGCAGTTTTTTGTTGTTGTTGTTGTTTTTGGTAACAAATTGTAGAAGTCATATCTTACCCACTGAATCATCTTCTATGTGTCACTAAAAGAGAGGGAATCTTTATACCCACAATACCTAAGACAAGCAAACAAAAATCAAATAACACCTTAATACCAATCAGTGTTCAAATTGCTCCACTTGTCTCCTAATTGATTTTTTGTTTTTCACATTTGGTTTGTTTAAATCAGTATCCAAACGAGGTCACACATTATATTTAGTTGATATGTCTCCTATACATTTCTTTTTAATTTAAAGCTTGCTTTTCTTCTTTTCCCTCATTTTTTCATTTTTCATTATAGCAGAAACCATTGTCCATAGAGGCAAATTCAACTTCAGTTTAAAAAAAAAAAAATTACTATGGCCAGAACAGTATCTGTGATTTATATACTCCTATTTCTTCACATCAGGAAGTACATAGTGTTTGGTGTGTCTTTTTGTGATGTTAAGACTAGGTCAGGGGACTTCCTCAGAGGTCCAGTGGTTAAGACTCAGCGCTTCCACTGCAAGTGGTGCGGGTTCGATCCCTGGTAGGGGAACTAAGATCCCACATGCCGCATAAAGAAAAAAGACTAGGTCAGGTGTTGTTAACCTAATTGACTGATTATAATGTTCCCTAACAGCTTTCTACCTAATGGTTTTAGAAACACTTATGGTCATATTACATATTCTTTATTTCATTAGGAGTTTGTTATTCTTTTTCCACTTTTTAAATCTTCTTTTAAAAAGAAATTGTCCTTGTAATAACTTGTTAATTCTGAGGTATGGGTGATTAAAGAAATCAGAATAAATGCTTAGCTATTTGCCTTTATTCACCAGTGTTAACAAAACAAGTTAGTTCCCAAGCATCTTCCAGTGTGATCAATTGTTTTTCTTTTTTTTAAATTTAGCATCATTTTGAACTTATGTCTTTTTTAACATAGTTTATATTTCAATGTATATTAAGAAGGGTTTTTTTTTTCCACTATATTTGAAAATGCTTTAAAATCTTCAAATTCATATGCTTTCATTCAAATTCCTGTCTTGGATCAGTAGGAACACTTCAAGGTGGCTTCTGATTCTTTTGTCATGACCCCGATTGTCTTTGGTAACTTCCTTAGTTTCTGTTCTGACAAGATGTTCCAGGTTCCTCTTATGTAATCCTGCCCCATATCTAAAATCAGCCATTCCTCCAAGGAGCCTAAAAAATTAAAAAACACTATTAATTTAAACTGACATTCAAACTAAGAATTACAGTGTATTCTTTAACTTCTTTGATTTTTATATTTTTAAGAGAAGTTGTTTGTTTAAGATGAGACAACTGACTGTGCAGACATTTATATAACACTGAGAAAGATTCAATAGAGATAGTGAAGAGGCAAGGCAAGGGACAATTATCATTCCTTTTTGCTTGTAGTTCCACTTTACAGATATTTAATTTAGGTTTATTTTAAGATTCACATATCTGGTTCCATGCTGCTTGTAAACAGTAGTCATAACATTTTCATCTTTGTGTCATTTCCTAATAGCATCTTTACATGCTATTCTTTTATATATATATATATATAGAGAGAGAGAGAGAGAGAGAGAGAGAGAGATACCCTATTAGTAGCCAAATGCACAATATTTGGCCTAAAGCTTCTTGTCCTTTTGTAATATTACCCATGAAAGCTTTTTTACAGGTTTTTCCAATTAAATAAAAGACTCATCATATTTTAAATCTTTCCTTCCTGTGAGTTGTACTTTGTTGACAACTTAACCTCTAAAATAGTAGATGCAGCCACAGATAGTAGCACAGATTTCTTGATATACCGCTCCTTGGGTCCTGTATATAAGTTCTCTTTAGACATGAGAATTATTGTGTCTCCAGGTTATATCATCTGAGGGAAAATTGCAGATCTTCTGAATTAGATAAATGTTTACTATTATATTAATTATTTTAAAACAAGACAACTTTGCTATTTCTTGGTCCTTAAAATCTACTACTTTTGCCTTGCAAACATTTTATTAGAACATCAAAACAGGGAGAATGTCCTCAAGAAAAATGTTTTCAGTTGATATTAGGTTTGTGTGGATATGTCAGAGCAGATGGCCCACCTTTTGTCCAATGTCATAATAATGATCTACCTACTTGGTGAGAAAGAAACAGAGCTTAAATGCACTTGTTCTGAGGGGTAGGAATAGCTTATTTATGTGACTTTTCTTTGCCTAATAATTAACTTTGCCGGTTATGATGCTTTCATTACTCAGAAATCTTTATAAACTGTTACTTTCTTTAACATTTTCAAAAATGAGATCATGCAATACCTAAAATGTATCTAAACAGCTCTTTGGGTAGTGAAATATTGCTCTTGGTCACCATATTATCACTTGCACTGTATTCTGATGTATGGTTTTAATATTTACTTCATAGCCAATTGGTTCATTTCCAATATCTTACCATTTTAGACAATGGATATCCTTCTGGCTAAATTTGTGAACTTATTTATGATTATTTCCAAAGTAAATAATTTTTTAAGAAAAAAATATTGGGTGAAAAAGCATACGTAAACTACCTACAATTTTTAACGTGTGCATATGTCAGGCTTAAAGTAAATAGAACAAAACTGGCCAAATTGCCACCATCAGTGTTCTGTTCTGTTATTCTCTGTACATCTCTTTAAAAATACTGTTTAAAGACAACAGCTACCAAAAGTAGTTTGTATTTATCTTCACATTTGGTGTCCTTTTCTCTGTTTAGGGAATAAAACAGAGACTGTGCAACCTGAAATAAAAAGTGAAACTGAACCCCACCTTATCTTCAAAGGTTCGGACAACACTAAAACCTACTCACCGACCCCATCCATTCCTCACCCAGTGAAAGAGGCACACTTAGCTCCAGGCTTCTCCTGGTCCCCTAAGACTGCTCCGGTCCCAACAGTTCCTTTTAAGAACGATGCATCAGTTTCGTACGGGTTTTCAGAAAGAGGTAGCAATCCCCACTGCACAATGCCTTCTGCAAGACACAGTGGTGCTAACGTAGCTGCTGGGGAGTGTGCTGAAATTGCACAGCCTGGTGAAATGGTTCCTCTTTCCACCTTGTCTACTCCCATGACAGATTCCCCGGCTTATTCTGAGCCTCCCACTGGTCCATCTGAGCAGCTAACTTCTGATCAGCCAAACCAGCAGCCCCCGTTCATCCCTTCTCCTCATGAACTTGCTTCTTCTCTGGCGGAAGAAGACGAGCAGCATTCTGAAGCAGATGAGCCTCCGTCAGATGACCCCCTATCAGACGACCCCCTGTCACCTGCTGAGGAGAAACTGCCCCACATTGTTGAGTATTGGTCAGACAGTGAGCACATCTTCCTGGATGCCAATGTTGGTGGGGTGGCCATAGCGCCCGCCCACGGCTCTGTTCTGATCGAGTGCGCCAGGAGAGAGCTTCACGCCACGACTCCTGTCGAGCACCCCAACCGGAATCACCCTACACGCCTCTCTCTTGTCTTCTACCAGCACAAAAACCTGAATAAGCCCCAACACGGCTTCGAACTAAACAAGATTAAGTTCGAGGCGAAAGAAGCAAAGAATAAGAAAACTAAAGCCTCCGAGCAGAAAGATCAGGCAGCTAACGAGGGTCCTGAACTGTCCCCTGAAGTTAATGAATTTAACCAGATTCCTTCCCACAAAGCGTTAACATTAACCCATGACAATGTTGTCACCGTGTCCCCTTATGCTCTCACACATGTTGCGGGGCCCTATAACCATTGGGTCTGAAGGCTTTTCTCCCCTTCTTAATGCCTTTGCGAGTGCAGTGTATTTTTTCAAGGTGCTCTTAAAAGAAAGTCATGTTGTCGTTTACTATATCTTCATCTCACCCATTTGAAGGCTGAGGTAAAAAAAAAAAAAAATGGGGGGTGGGTATTTCTTAACTGTGACTATATTTTGACAATTGGTAGAAGGTGCACATTTTAAGCAAAAATAAAAGTTTTATAGTTTTAAATACATAAAGAGATGTTTTGGTTAGGTGTTAACCTTGGTAGAATCACTCAGTTTGGTGCTTTAAATTGTTTACTATGAAACGAGTCATTTTTAGAGGATTTTAACAGGTTCATGTGCTATGATGTAAAATTAAGACACACAGTGTTAACTCTACACAGCTTCTGGTGCTTAACCACATCGACACAAAAATAAGCTGAATTATTATTTCATGGTGCCATTGTTCTAACATCTTCCAATCATTGCTAGAAACTCGGCATATTCCTTTGAAATGAACCAATGAAATGTTTTCTCTCTTAAAATCTCTCTCCTGTATAAAATAATTCATTATTGTTGGTGATGGTTGGAGGCTGTTCATAAATTGTAAATATATATTTTAAAAGCACTTTCTATTTTTAAAAGTAACTTGAAATAGTATAGTATAAGAATCCTATTGTCTGTTGTTTGTGCATATTTGCATACAAGAGAAATCATTTATTCTTGCTGTGTAGAGTTCCATCTTGTTACCTGCAGTATGTATTCTAATCATGTATATGGTTTGTATTTAAATGAGTCCTTTCTCATTCAAAGATTAGCTACTTATATAAAATAGTTAGGTCATGCAAAAATGGTTAATTCTCTCTAAAATTGGAATTAGGAAGCATATTACCAATATTGATTAACTTTTCTTTGGAACTAAATAAGAATGGTCTCTTCTGATTTATTGAACAACAATGGCCCTAATTTACTTTCACCCCAGCTTTCTCAATATAATCCATGAAAGGTGTTTCCAAAAGGAGATGAGACATAACAGGATTCTGAAGAGTCAAATGCTTCTAAAGTTTCAAGGTGATAAAATACAAAAATTAAGTAGCAAGAACCTTATCCACCCCAAATTGCCTTATTCATTCTGAAAGTCATTCTGGTCCAGAATAAGAATAAATGTCCTGTAGAAATATTTTGAAAATAAATTCCCTATCATCATCATCACACACACCCCCACACTGTAAACAAACAGTAGGAATGGTATTATAAGCATGGTTTGTCCATTAAGAGCTAATCCAAAGTAGTTCATCTAAGTATATTGTTCTGGGGAAATGTTAACTCATGTTCTTCTAGGTAATGGGAAAATAGGCATTCCATTTAGTTTAGTCCCCCCCCCATTATTTTTTCCCATTACTTTATTAACTCATTTTATAGCAAAACAAAAGTAATTGCCCAAACAAAGAACAAGAAGAAATTTCAATGAAATACTTGATTCTGTTAAAATGCAGAGGTGCTATAACATTCAAAGTGTCAGATTCCTTGGGAGTATGGAAAACCTACTGGTGCTTCTCCCTTGGAAATGCCATAGGAAGCCCACAACCGCTAACACTCACAATTCTGGTGCAAAAGCAAAAGTTCCAACAAGCTCTCTAAAGGAAAACTCATTGTAACTTATATTAAAATAATATATGGTGCAAAGTATCAGTTTCAAGCTTTTGACTAATTTTGACTAAAGGAATATGAAGGGATTGTAAATAACAAAATGTCCATTGATAGACTATCATCTTGTCGAGTAGATTTCTGCTTCTTGAATATGTAAAATAGAGTAATTCATTGACTTGTTTTAGTATTTTGTGTGCCTTAGATTTGTTTTAAAACATGTATATTTTTGTGAGCCTAAGGTTACTTATACATATAAGTATATAAATAAGTGATTGTTTATTGTTTCAGCTGCTTCAATAAGATATTACTAGTATTAGACTATCAGGAATACACCCTTGTGATATTTTGTTTTAGAATTTAGGCCTTAGCTCCCACTAGAAATTATTTCCTCACCAGATTTAATGGATAAAGTTATAAGATCCTTTATCCATCCACCCATCTATCCGTTCTTCCATTCAATTTTTATTGACTGTACCCCAAATTTAAGTATTAGCTTTTGTTTTTCTTTGTCACCACCCATGACATAGTAAACTTGAAGAATTAAAATCCTAAAAGATAATCTAACACATTTTTCAAAAATAGCAAATTTCCTTCAAAACAATCCATTGTGATACATCTGCAGCAATTCAAATCAGTTTGTCACCAACTTTAAATAAATTCCTTAACAATCTAAACCTGAAGCACCAATGTTGACTTAGGGGAATATTTGGATTTGTGAAGTTAGTTGCAATTTACCAAAACAAGTACATGAAAATACCCTATATCAACTAAAATATTTCCATTCTGTATTGTAAGTAACACCATGAATGGCCTGCCTCAACTGATAACCCCTTGGTGGGACCCACATATGATTCTTTCCTTGTTGAACTCTATTTCCTAAATTTCACAGTGTACCATCCCGTTGTTTGCCCTGTGACTTTTTTTTTTTTTTCAAAGCTCATGCTTATTCAGTGTCCTGCAGCATTGTGATTGTATGCTGGCTATACTGTTTTTAGAATGCTCTTTCTCATGAAGCAAGGAAATAAATTTGTTTGAAATGACATTTTCACTCAGAAAACTGGTCATCTAACATTATTTCTACACTTATGTTTTACTGTACTATCACCTTTTGTTTTACCCCTTTTATAGCACTCGTTGGGTTTTTAATCTTCTGCCTTTGTTCATGGTATGATAATTGAATTCATTGATACTTGACTCCCAAGTTAGCCCAATCTGTTCATAGTAGTTACAGAGTTACCAACTATAATGAGAGAATAATTCCTACCTGTTGTAGAATCCTACAAAGTGTCATGCTGCCCTTCAAAATCCTGCTTCTAATGGATCTCAGGCCATCGATGAAAAGTTTTTCTTGTGCTTGTCAGCCTCACCTACATCTTTCCAATTCATCCACAAAGTACCAATACATCGTGTCATAAACCTGATTGAAATATATTATTGGAAAGTGAGGCTAGCTGAAAATGTTTAACTATAGGTAAATTTTTGCAACATGTTAGCAAAATGTTTGCATCTTAAATAACCTTCCACATCTTTATTATGCAATCTGCATGTGGATGAAACAATTTCATTTGTTAAATATAGAATTTCAACTAGATGAGATTCATAAGCAATTAGACATAACCCCACTGCATAGTTAATTGAATGCATACCCCTGTGTAAATGAGATACTGACTTAATTCATATGAAGTAACCTACTTTCTAATGTTACTACTTCAGTGGACTCCTACAGATTATCATTTATTTCACAATAGCATGTATGAAAATCACCCCAATCTATTTAAATTAGTCTTCTTAAAACAAATTATATCTTTTATCTGGAACAAACTTTTGACATTGCATGACAACTTCCACTGAATATGGGCACAGCATTTCCTTTGAATGTGCCAAGTAAATCAGTAGCTGTATGTGACCTTTAATATATAGCTACCATCTATTTCACAACTTCTTGATGCATGGAAATCTTTTTTGTCTAGATTTAGTACAACTGGGAATTTTGATCTTTTGTAGAAATTTTTGATGAGAATTGTGAAATAAGGTACTATAGAGGCCTCTCACAGCCCTGGAAGACACCTTAGAAGACATACAATTCAATCACTGGAGCCCAGACAGCAGATGTGAGTGTCAATGTGCAATTATGTTTGTAATTAAAATTTAAACAGTCAAGTGAAGGCCACTTTGTGGTTAAGAAGACTCTAGGAAAACAGACTTGATCTGCTCACCCACAGGGGATTTTATCGCTGCGAAGTAACCTTATTTTTGGTACAAGTCAAAAATAAAATGGCTTTGAGTTTTTTTCTGAGTGGTTCAGGGAAAGAAGTTAAGTGAAATTGGATCAAGATTTCCCTGCCTGCAGAGTTCTGTGGGCCTTGTGTGGGAAATCTAGATTACTTTTACCTATGAAGCTGTTCTGTTAATTCATCTCACAAAATGTGGCAATAGTCCTATTTGCTATTTCAATAAACAAATATCAAGTACTGATAGAGTACAGGTTTTTATTTCCCCTCGAACAAGCGTTTGGCATATATAAGGAGTTAGAAAAGACTGAATGGTTAGAATAATTGGGGAAAGTATATTTCTATTGTACATACTCCCTAGCCATAGTTGTACAGTCTATTCACACTCTTGCCTAGTTGGCCTCACAACTAAGTCCCAGCATAGTTTATTTTGATGGGACTATCTATCAGTATTAGAATAGTTTTGTTGTGCACAGCTCCTAAACTTGCCCATAAATGTATGGAACTTGTATAACTTCAATGTCAATGGTTGTGGCACACTTATCCACGTGATAGAATCAGTGCTCTGATTTCTGAAGAAGTCTGGATTTATCTAAATCAAATTATGCTCCATGTTGAGCTTTCTTCTAACAGGTTTAGAAAATGATGCCAGGAGCAGTCCCTCAGAACTATCTGAGAGATTGCCTCCTGGGCTTGAATTCCTCAGAAAGTCCTCTGAATAAAACACAATCCTCAACTTAAAAAAAGATGCCATCCACGGCTCTGGAATACAGTTTGGAAAGAATCAGTGTGTCCTTTATCAGAAGTGGAATTTGTGTATTTCCTTAAAATGTTTTGAGAACATAGGAATCTTTGCTTTTCTCTAGTGTATAAAATAAGAGTGTAAGTTCCTCTGTTAATTTTGGAGATGGTGGAGCTCGCTTTTATGCAGGACATCACTTTTTTTGTCCACAATGAACTCTACAAACTTTAATTCTCTGCGTTCCAGGACCTGAATGACTTTGTTTCAATGCCAGTTTCTTCTGGGCACCCAATCGAATACCATTGTTCGCTTCAAAGGGCATGTGTTTTGTTCCTTCAAGTAATCCAAATGTATTTTTAATTTTGCCACTCCTCATTTTCCCTTCTTCTGTAAGGGCACCAAAATGTGTTTCTCTTTGGCTAGTATGCAATGTTTAATATTTCTAGCTTTAAAAGTCTAACATTAATCTTTTCTTTGTTGGTTGTACTCCTTTCCCATCCCTACTGTGGTGTCCGTGACCCTGCCTGGGTCATAAATTTTCTTCTAGTTCGTTCAGCCATAGTTGTCCCTTAAATTAAAGCAAAACTTAGTCTAAGGTAGAAATGTTATACATTAGTCGATTTAACCCATTTATGTGTGAGTGCAACTTTGGAAACCCTGGGTTAACAGTATAAACCTAGTTTTCCTAAAAAGAAAGAAGAAAAAAATTTCCTAGCAGCTGTTATGAAAGGCATTCTCTCTTGTCTCATTCATCAGGAAAAAAATCTCGCAACTGTCAGAAACATTTTCATTTTTGGAGAAACTATATTGGAAAGTAAATTGGTTTCTTCTCCATTTGGCTAGGCATAAACTTATCATCTTTGACTAGAAACTCTGCTTGTTATTATTTTTCTTTACTCATTTTACTGAAGCTACAATGTCACTAAGTGTACTTTCATTCTTTTTACAGTTTTTAATCCTCTTTAATTTTCTTTAAATTAAAACTCTATTGCTTCCACCCTCTCTGTTCTGTCGCCATCCCCCATGTCCCCTACACAAACACACAGGGTTCATTTTAAGGATAGCAGTGATCTAGCTCAGGTTGTCTTTTCCTGTCTTTTAAAATTGTTTCACCAATCCTTTTTGGAATAATACCAAAAAGAATTAAAAGCTTTTATTCAGCCCTTTCACTTAGAGGCAAATTAAGTTTTTAGGAACCCCAGGTTAGCATCAAGTGTTCCCCTTACCTATCCCAGCAATGTTTGACCCTCAACTTTATTAGTGTTTGAGTGTTTTGCAAAAAGTTGTGTAAGAAGTTATATATTCTAGCACTCTGTTTGGCTCTGCTATTTCTGTGTAACGCATCATACTAATTATCAATTGTCTGACTGGTGACTTTGAATTATCGGGTGTGACCTATAGCAGTGGTCCCCAACCTTTTTGTCACCAGAGGCCGGCTTCATGGAAGATAATTTTTCCATGGGGGGTGGGGTGGGAGGGGATGGCTCAGGCGGTAATGCGAGCGACGGGTGTGATGGGGGAGCCGCAGATGAAGCTTCGATCGCTTGCCCGCTACTCACCTCCTGCTGTGCGGCCCTGGGGTTGGGGACCCCTGATGTATAGAATAGAAAGTTGTTTTTTTTGTTTTGGGGGGTGGTTTTTTTTTTTGCGTGTTTTCCTCCTTATCTCCCAGCTCAATTTTGTGGATGGTTTCTATTTTCTAATGTAAATTTACCCCTTTGGAATTTGGTTGTTGGCAATAATAGGAACTGTTTTTTGATCTGGGCGAGACGCTTTAAAAAATGGACAGAAAGGAATCCGAACAGTTCTTATAGAAATCAGTCATCAGAAGCTCTTTTGAGTGCACTAGGGGGAAGTTAAGGGGCAGAAAAGAGGGAGAATTTTGTTGCTTTAAGCAGCCCGCACGTTCACCTACCAGCTCAAAAGCAAGTTGTAATGTTTCTACCCCCCACTCCATACCAGTTTCTTCTGAAAAATAGCAGCTCAATATGAGGAACCTTTTGAAAGCAAATATGGAAGTAAGAAGAATTATAATCCTTGTACTTTATAATGTTTTAGGCTATCAAACTGCTTTCCTATGTGCTGCTTTTTTCTCCCCAACACTGACGGTTGGACAGAGAACAATGTTCCCATCTTACAGGTGAGGAAGCTTGCAGATTGGCAAGAATAGCAAATGGCTTGATTCAAATCACACAGCAAGTCAACCCATGTGAAACTAAAACAGGTAATATCTGCAGGCTGCTGAACACATTTCTGTGCCATAAACTATGACTTAGAGAGTGTTGTTGAGTGGAAATTTTGTCAGACCTAATCTAAGAATAATACAAAATCTACTTATTGTAGAGAAAATACGCTTCTGAGGTATTTTGTCTCCACTATTTATTTTAGCCAGCTATTTTCTTATTCATACGTTGGAAGGTCTACCCAAATTCCTAGGACTTCTGCATTAGGGCTTAGATTAATGACGTTTTATTTTTTCCCCTGTAAAAAAATTTTTTTTCTTTGTTGTTTAAAGAATGTCCCTGTACTACTGAAACAAAGGGAAACCTCCTAAATAATATTTTTAAAGACCAAGGTCAGCAATTCATAATCGAAGTTTACTGTTTTCGTAAATTGAAATGCGATTTTCTTGAAGGGAATGTGCTGGGTAAACTGATTATTTTAGTTCCCAGGCACTCGTGGTAAAAATGTAAACTTTTTGGCATCTCTAAGAGATAGCTCTGCCTTCCACTTATTTGAAACTGTTTTGTTTTTTGTTCCACTTTTCCAGCCACATCAAATCTCTGGGTCAAAGATTAAACATACCTTGGCCCAGAGAGTTAAGAAAAATAATGAGATGTATTAGTAAAGTTTTTAGTAAGCTCTTTATAAAGAGGTAGGAAAGTTGGCCTATTTCATCAGTAGATTATGGGTTACTAACAAAAAACATAGGCCAGACTGCCCTAAATAGTCAAATAACATTTTTGGTGATTCAGTTCAGTAACTGCCTAGCCTCACTAACGCCTCTTTGTGACATTATAAAATAAATAGCTGATGACATAGGACTTTACAAAAAGAGCTCTTAAAAAAACACAAAGATATATGGACTTTAAAAAAAAAAACTTTTATGAGATAACATTGTGATAGGTGCTTTGAAAGAAATATTTTTCCAGAATGGTTTTGTGGTAAAAATAAAGGGCAGCTTTTGCATTGTTACGTATGGGTGGATGGTCCTCTTTGGGTTACTAAGAAATCACGAAGTGTTCCCTAAAGAGAAGGTCGAAAAACTACTCAGCAGAAAGAAAAGCATTGATTTCTGGTTTCTTCATTTTCTCTTATGATACGTGGTGACCTACCAAATAGATTCACATGCATATCAATATCCCGTTTTGAAGGAGAAGACATTATATTCATCATTAGTGGGAGTAAAATATTCAGATTCTTCACCATGGTGAAGTAGAGTACTACTAAATTCCCAATAGAGAATTATCAATTTCACAAAATAATATTCCTGTCTCTAGCTGACTTTTTCTCTCTTTGGGGTGTATTTACTATTTATTTTGTACCTTTGGTTTTTCCCTTTGGAGGATTTTACCTATTGCCGTCCTACTGTATTAAATATCCCATACATTGAAATAGGTTAGTAAGGAAAAGATTTTCAAACCCCACATATATCCGTTTTTGGTTCTCAACATAAGGGGGAAACAGTTTAAAGAGAAAGCACTTCAACATGTAGAAGGGAAAGAGATAATCTTAATTATGATGATTTCTATTCAGGATCAATATGTAGTGCTCTGCATACAAGGGAACACTTACTAGCAGTACTTGAAGACTTGTGAGTTGGAATTGCATGTTACTTGAAAGACCTAATTAAGCTAAATTTTGGTGCACAGCAGTTGTACATGATTTCATGTTTATGTAGCAAAATGCTTTGAAATGTACTAGTTTTGAAACATACATGTAAGATAGTTGTGAAAAGTGTCTATTATATTTTCCTGTGTGTCTCATTTATTTAGAGCATAAAGTTTTTTTTGATTGTTCTAACTGAATAAGGCTAAATGAATACTGTAATTGAAATTATATTTTAAATTTTGTCATGAGTTTTTAAAAAAACTATTGCAAATTGTATCATTCCTGATTACACAGAAATTTGTGGGTCGTTTTAAATAAATTTTATACTTCTATTTTGCACCTGGTGGTCTAATTTTTCTTTCCTCTTCAAAATCATAATTTTAAAATTTAATATCCAATAAAATTCACACATTTTTAACTACAAAGGACTATAAAATTTAATATTTGGAGATGACCAAATGTATGGATTGGGTTCAACACAAAATCAAGATGGCTACACTTATGGAATCCTTATTATGAGGCAGAAGCCTTGCATTTTATGTAAACTATTTATCCCCACAGTGATGCTATTAAGTATGGGCTCTTATCAGCCCCACTTTACAGATCAATTCAGGAGCTTAAAGTGGTTAAGCTCACACTCCTAGTTTTTAGCAAAGCTGTTAATCAACTTGGCTCTAGATTGACTCATGCCCTCCCTTGGATGTATCATTATTTTAATAAAACTTAATCCTGAACACAGTATGCTAACAGTATTTTAAAGTTGACATCCTAAAGTATTTATTGAAACCTGAAATGAAACAATATACTGACAATAGGTGTCTAGTGATATTCCAGCAAATATCACAGAAAAATAAGTTACTTTAAATTCATCTAGTTTGAAACCTACTTCTCTGTAGCATCCTGGTAGTCCTCTTCTTCCTTCTACTGATGGGAACAACTCCATTCCCCTCCACCTCCCCTTCCCCACCTCCTCCCCAGGTTCAGCTGGGCAGCTAGAGACTACATTTTCCACATTCTTCCTGACTGGTTAAAAGGGTAACATGTGAGATGCTGAACATACAAACAGACCTGGCAACACCCTAGGGGATGAAAGAATAAACAGCTCAACTAATATCCTTTATCTATATCTTATTTCCCCCACCAGGGACTAGGGACCAGGGATTGAACCCAGGCAGTGAAAGCACTAAGTCCTAACCACTGGACTGCCGGGAAATTCCTGCCTTTATCTTTTAGATGCTCTTTAGACAACAGCTTGAGTAATATTTTATATTTTATTTTTAAAAAAATATTTATTGGGGCTTCCCTGGTGGCACAGTGGTTAAGAATCTGCCTGCCAGTGCAAGGGACACGGGTTCGAGCCTTGGCCTGGGAAGATCCCACATGCCGCAGAGCAACTAAGCCTGTGCACCACAACTATTGAGCCTGCGCTCTAGAGCCCGCAGGCCACAACTACTGAGCCAGTGTGCCACAACTACTGAAGCCTGTGCACCTGGAGCCCGAGCTCCAAAACAGGAGAAGCCACGACAATGAGAAGCCTGCTCACCGCAATGAAGAGTAGCCTCTGCTCACTGCAACTAAAGAAAGCCCACACACAGCAGCAAAGACGCAACACAGCCAAAAATAAAAAGTAAATAAATAAATAAATAAATAAATAAATAAAATATATTTATTGAGACTTCCCTGGTGGTGCAGTGGTTAAGACTCCGCACTCCCAATGCCGGGGGCCCAGATTCCACCCCTGGTCAGGGAACTAGATCCCACATGCATGCTGCAACTAAGGAGCCTGCGTGCCACAATTAAGGAGCCCACCTGCTGCAACTAAGACTCAGACGCAACCAAATAAATATTTTAAAATTTTATTTATTTGTCTGCTCAGGGTCTTAGTTGCGACATGCATGATCTGTGTTGCCATGTGTGGGATCTTTAGTTTCAGTATGTGAACTCTTAGTTGCAGCATATGGGATCTAGTTCCCTGACCAGGGACCAAACCTGGGCCAAGTCCCATGAGTGATGTTTTAAAACAGTAATCTTTTAAAAACTGACCTTGGGGGGAATTCCCTGGCGGTCCAGTGGTTACAACTCTACGCTTCCACTGGCAGGGCCAGTTCGATCCCTCATCTGGGAACTAAGATTCCACAGACTGTGGTGTGGCCAGGAAAAAAAAAGAGATGTGAGAAATTGAACTCTGAAATACGTAATACATGTTGAAAGAAATTTTAAAAGACCTAAATAAATGGAAAGATACTCCATATTTATAGAATGGATACTTTATGTTGTTAACCCTGGGAATGTAAACTGGTGTAGTCACTGTGAAAACAGGTTCGCAGTTCCTCAAAAAGTTCAGTATAGAATTTACCAAGTAACCCAGAATTCCACTCCTAGGTATAAACCTAAGAGAATTGAAAACAGGAGTTCAAACAAATACTTGTATGTGAATGTTCATAGCAGCATTATTCATAATAGCCCCAAAGTGGAGACAACCCAAAAGATCAACTGACAAATGGATAAACAAAATGTGGTATTATCCATTAAAGGTAATTATTTTAGCTATAAAATCGAATGAAGTACTGATGCCTGCTACAACATGAATCTTGGACACAATATAGTAAATTACAAAGGCTAGCCACGAAAGGCCGTATGTTGTATGATTCTATTAATATGAAATGTCTAGGACAGGTAAATCCATACAGAGAAAGCCGATTAGTGGCTGCCTGGGGCTGGAGGGAGCAGGGATTAAGCAGTGACTGTTTAATGGGTAGGGGTTTGTCTCAAGGGAGGAGGCGATGGTGGTTGCTTTTCGTATTTAGATACTAAAAGCCCTTGAATTGTACAACATAAAATACTTAGAGCAGTGAATCATACGTTAAAAGAATTTCATCTCATCTCAATTATTTAAAAAAGTTAGCAGATGCCACTGGATATATCCATTCTCCCAAATACTTGTACAAAAAAAAAAAAAGCGAAAAAACACAAAATGGCGGAAGCCTTTTCGGATCACGTGACCGCCGATTCCTTTCCTTCCCACACTCAGGGAAGCCTTTTCCTTTGAGCTTGCGCAGAGACATAGGCTCATTATTATGCGAGGCCAAGGTAACCCTTCTTAGGCGCGCTCTAGTTCTAGCTGCGTAGTATGAGGGGTGAGCGCCTTGAAGTCTCGCTGGTAAGCGCGCACGTAGAACGCAGGCCCGTAAGCGCCGTTCCTCGGAGAGATAGGGAGGGGGGGGGAGAGGCGCGGAGGAAAAGGGGGAAGTTGGCGCATGCGCGTAAGGCTGACGGGTTTGAAATGGCTTCGGTGTTAGCCGGGACCGGGTTCAGGTGAAGGTCTGGTCCTCGCGGTTGGAGCGGCCGGCGGCTGAGCCGGGGTTCTTAACGTCCAGTCGGATCCGCGGAAGGGCTGGGAGCGACCGATTTGGTAGCACGGCGTCCGTAGGCCGGCGACGGTGGGCCTCTCGTGGGACTGGGACGGGAGGGACACGGTCCCTTTTGTGCGGGTCGGAGCAGGCCCCGCGCGGCCGGCCCCTCCCCCACCGCCTCGCTTTTTTCCGGCGGCCCCTCGGGTGTCCCCGGCGACCATCAGCCTCATCCTCGGCCTGGCGGCCTCGAAGGAACTGCTGACCGCCGTCCCTAGCTCTCGAGCCGCTGAGGCTTTAGCCTCCTGGGCTGCGGTCCGGGACGTCGGGGCCGCTCACGGCGGCACGGCTTTTGGGGGATGGAGGCCTTCTCCGCCCCGCCGGGGGCTTAAGGGAATCAGGGCTCTCGGTATCCCCCTCTTGGCGTTCACCTTGGCTCGTGGGACGGAGGTTTCCGCCTCCCCTGGTCTGCGGCCCGCGAGGAGCTAGGGCTGGAGGAAGATGGGTGGCAGAGCTCTGGCCTCTCCGAGGAGTGGGGGGAAAGGGAGTGCGCGGGCTGAGATCTTCGCCTCTTCTGGCTTGATTTTGGGTGGAGGGGTCTTCGCGATGGTTCTTTAAGGGGCAGCCATTATTTCAGCTGTCTTTCCCCTCGAGGGAGGGGAGAGAAAAGGAGCCCCCCAGTTCCTTCCCTGCTCTAGAAAGTAAGAAGATGTTCGTTATTTAAATGATATTCTTGAATCCCCTTATTCGGTGTCTCGTCCCAGCTTCCGTTATTGGTTTCTCCACTTTCAGCCCCCAGCTCATTGCCAAAAGAAACACGCAGGCTATATTTCTTTTGAACGTAAGGCTGTGTACTTTTTATTGTTAAGAATTGGATAGAAAACAACAGATGGTATTCTCTTTAAATGTGACAGTTTGTAGTCGCAGAAGGAAGTGCCTTTCTTGTAAGTCTACCCCAAATGTCATATATTGAAATTGGGTACTTTCGGTGAACTACTTGATGTGAAATGTTTTTCCTGCATATCGGACGTTCATATGCCCCTTGTTAAATAACTTGGCCTACAAAGATGTCCTTGACAAATTGAACATTTCTTTAAAATAATACTTTTGTGATATTTGTAGTTTGGTTGAACTTTAACCTGTGGATCCTTTCTTAATAGATCGCTGCTATAGAAGACAAACAAGTGAAGGTTTTCTCCCTCCCCCTTTTATCATGGCTCAGTTTGGAGGACAGAAGAATCCGCCATGGGCTACTCAGTTTACAGCCACTGCGGTATCTCAGCCAGGTCAGTCGTCTTCTGAACACATGTACTGTAGATGTATGTCGGGTTGGAGATAAAACTATGTGAATTAGGCTATGCATGATATTGTAAAAAAGTTTGCAAATGCTGTATGTTTTAAGCTTATCTGTGAAGCTTCTTTTAAAAATTCATGGACCAACTATCAAAATATGTTTTACACAGCAGTTTGGACAGTTATATATAGTTTTTCAAACATTAAATTGATTAATTGGTTTAATTATGTTAGAGGTTCCTCATTTGTCATGTTAAGGTGTCAGTATTCATAAGTTATACTTAAAAATAAATGTATTAATCCATACTTTATAAAAACTATACATGACTGGTTTTCAGTTATTTGAATTTAAAGTAGAAACACCAGCTCTAAAGAATTTATCAAGCAAAGGAAAATGATAGATAGATGTAAAAGGAGCAAATGAATATTTACATTTTCAAAATAAAGTCAACAAAAAGTCATTTTCAAAATAAAGTAACAAAATATGTCATTGAAAGTGTTTGTTTCCATATTTCTTCCCATTGCTCTTAGGAAGACTTTTTTTTTTTTTTTTTACTGTTTCTTGACTTATGGTTTGAAAATTAAAGCAAGTTTCCTAAGGAGTTTACAGAATGAAATTTTGGGTTTCTTTGAGTACCCAGAAAAGTTTCACCTTATTCTGTTAATTTGAATATATTTTTATTTATGACATACCTGGTACTAGTTCTTTGCTGCATTTTACTTAAAATTTTGTTATTTGAGGTCAGTTGCAGAGACAATGTGATCGTCTAACTTCGGTGTTCTAAATATGATGGACATGATTATCTTGTTATATAGGTGACCTTTCTCTTTTTCTATTAATTAATTAATTAATTAATTTTGGGCTGCGGTGGGTCTTCGTTGCTGCGCACAGGCTTTCTCTAGTTGCGGCGAGCAGGGGCTACTCTTTGTTGTGGTGCGCGGGCTTCTCATTGCGGTGGCTTCTCTCGTTGCGGAGCACAGGCTCTAGGCGCGCAGGCTTCAGTAGTTGGAGCTCGCGGGCTCTGGAGTGCAGGCTCAGTAGATGTGGCGCACGGGCTTATTTGCTCCGCAGCATGTGGGATCTTCCTAGACCAGGGCTCAATCCAGTGTCCCCTGCATCGGCAGGTGGATTCTTAACCACTGTGCCACGAGGGAAGTCCCGGTGACCTTTCTCTTTAAGGAAATGGATATATTAGGGTTTTTATTTTAATTACTCTTGATTTGAGGGGTTAAATGATCAACAGTTACTTCTGCAGACAACTGAAAATAATATGAAATAATAGTTAAAGATTATGTTTATTCAGATCTAAATATTTCTCCTCTGTGTTAAATAGTGGGGAACCTGATAATGACTTAGTTTTTTAAATAAATTTATTTATTAATTTATTTATTTTTTGGCTGCGTTGGGTCTTCATTGCTGTGCGTGGACTTTCTCTAGTTGCGTCGAGCGGGGGCTACTCTTCCTTGCGGTGTGTGGGCTTCTCATTGCGGTGGCTTCTCGTTGCGGAGCACGGGCTCTAGGCGCGCAGGCTTCAGTAGTTGCAGCACGTGGCTCGGTAGTTGTGGCTCGTGGGCTCTAGAGCACACGGTCAGTAGTTGTGGCACACGGGCTTAGTTGCTCCACGGCATATGGGATCTTCCCAGGCCAGGGATCGAACCCATGTCTCCTGCATTGGCAGGAGGACTCTTAACCACTGCCACCAGGGAAGTCCCAATGACTTAGTTTTGTTGAAACAGGAATTATTAG
This sequence comes from Tursiops truncatus, assembly GCF_011762595.2. Lineage (NCBI taxonomy): Eukaryota > Metazoa > Chordata > Mammalia > Artiodactyla > Delphinidae > Tursiops > Tursiops truncatus. Next base: position 62,852,894 of record NC_047049.1, on the reverse strand, counting down.
CAGCTACTTTGTGTCCAGAAACAAGTGCTGTGTACTGGTATTTTGGTAAACTAAGCATGTTTACCTGTTTTTTTCTGCATATAATTTGTTTTAATTTCGTACCAGTATTGTTCCAGTAGAATAGCTGTTATGGTGGAATTCTATTGTCTGTAGCTCTTAACATTTGTATTATAATTACTTAAATGTATACTATACTGTTTGTTTTTAAAACTTCTATTTTTTTTTAATAAGTTTATTTATTTATTTTTGGCTGAGTTGGGTCCTTGTTGCTGCGCATGGGCTTTCTCTAGTTGCAGCAAGCGGGGGTTCTTCTTCGTTGTGGTGCGTGGGCTTCTCGTTGCCATGGCTTCTCTTGTTGCGGAGCACGGGCTCTAGGCATGCGGGCTTAGTTGTTCCGCAGCATGTGGGATCTTCCCGGACCAGGGCTCGAACCTGTGTCCCCTGCATTGGCAGGCGGATTCTTAACTGCTGCACCACCAGGGAAGCTCAACAGTTTCTATTTGTGCTGTAGGAAATTATTTATGGATTTTCTGGGACCTGTCATTAATCACAGTTCTTCAAAATCTGATATATATTGTTTTTTTTTTAATAAAATCTGATATTTTATTGATACATTATGACTTCAGTAACTAGGCAAGTGTTTTGTTAGCTTCTGTGCTTAGTTTTCTTACAAAAATCCTGGAGTAGTTTCTAAGTGGAATTCTATTGACAATGTTTTTATTAAAATATTTAATTTTTAGGTGCTATATTTTGAGCTGTTTCCTGAAAGCCTGATATAATATTTTCTAACCTTCATTTTCAAGTCTTTGTGACTAATCATTATCTTATTAGAGTTGATTCTCAGAGCCAAGCTAATTTCTATCAAAGTTGAATTTTTTTCAACTCTAAGGCAATTAGAATTTTGTTTACACCTTAAAAACCTTATAGTTTTATTTACACCTCATTTCAATGGAGAACATTTTAGCCTAAGTATATAATGCCTTAAGTTTTCTCCTGGCAGCTTCAACTACAATTTGAGAAAAGATTTCAGCAAAGAGCATTAAAAGGACTTAATCTGGGTAATAGTATAGCTACCTGTTTTATTCTAGTTAAAAAAAATATATATATATATATATATATGCATGCCAGATATATTAGTATCAGAGGTCAATGTCATAAATCAAATAATCACGCAACAGAAAAAGGTTAACTGAATAATTCAGTTCAAATGAAATATTTTGATCTTTGTGGCTATGTATCTGACTCATTTTCTCCTGAAAGCAATATAAAAAATTACTACTGTTTCCTTTTTGTATATAACTTAAGGTGGTTTTGTTCAGTTAATGGCTTTGCTATTCCATTTTCTAGCAAGGTTATCTTGCATTTGTACTAACTCTGAAAATTCTCAGCTAACAGTGATTTGAAAATTTCAGTGCATTCACACAGGTGACGTATTTAAAATAAGATTAAAAACTTCAGTAAAAGCATGCACGCTAGCACTTTATTGCTGAAATCTGTCATAAAGTCCAAGATCAGTATTTGAATTGTTTCTGATTAATTTTAATGCTGAGTCTGTTCAATTAAGGAGTTAGTAATTTCTACATGTCTGTCATTTAATTTTCTTTTCCTTTATTTCCCGTATTCAAACATATATCAAACCTTGACTTTTTCCCCCCTTGAAAATGCCTCGAATATATTCCTCTATTTTACATTTAGGCCCTTTGCACTTTACATGTAGATAACCGCATCAGCTTTCTCTTGCTTGCAGATCTTATGCCAAAGTCTCTCACCTAACTTTCAGGCCCTTCCATACCTTTCCCAAAGCTTTATATGATTTACCGTAAATCATTCACTTAAGTCAGGATGCTCTTTTCCCCATGTATCACTTAGTCATACTCTATATTTATTATCCTCTATTAAGTTCTCACTGCTTTTATTTGCTTTCCTCTTTTACTGGATATGTTGCTTATTATTTCTCCCCCAGCTCCAGTGTGTCTGTCAGATATGATATTCCTAAAGCATAATTTCTATCTAAATTACTGAACTTTCCAAAGCTGAATGGGCCCTGAACTAGATTCTGTCTCAGTTCTTTTTTCTAACAGATGAAGAATTTGAGGCCCAGAAAAGTGAAGAAATTTGTTTATCAACAGAAGGTCACAGAAGAGTCCAATGTTAGGACCTCAAAATAGTGGTTATTGTTTCTTCCATTACTCTGTTCTTTTATTCATCCTCAAGGACTTTTAGAATACAGTTCAAACTCCTTGAGATGGTATTCAGGATCTTCTGTATTTCCAGCCTCATTTCTCATATCTCCTACACTGAAATACTTCTTTTTAAATATCTACCCTCTTTTCTATCTCCTAGCTGAAGTGCTGTATTACATATTCAATGACAGTCATAATTGGGACCAGAGCTTTAAGGTTTGAAAGCTTAACAGTTTTCTGTCATGTAAAGGGACATTGAGAGAGAGAGCTGGCAAATCACTGACTGAATCTTTAAATATCCCGTAGATTAATTATAGTGACTTAGGAGTATCTTCAGTATATTTGACTCAAAATATTTGCATGTGTATATGTACATAATTGCAACAGTATTAAAATGTTTGGGTGGATTTAGCCAATTCAGACCTATTTTCTCACCCATTTCTTTGACCATTTGTAAGATGACTACATTCTGGCTATAGACAAAAAAAAATGAACTAGTTCCGGAGTTAAGATCATAGTGCTATGTGGTACTTTAACACAGGTGACTGAGGCTAATACTATTGTTTTAAATGTGACTTCATTTAAAATTGTTTTATACGAATTTTATTTTATTTTATTAGTTTATTTATTTTGGCTGTGCCATGCGACTTAAGGGATCTTAGTTCCCTGACCAGGGATCGAACTCGGACCCATGGCAATGAAAGCACCCAGTACTAACCTGGACTGCCAGGGAATTCCCTATACAAATTTTTTTTTTTAACTAAAAAATTTTATTTATTTTTGGCTGTGCCATGCAGCATGTGGGATCTTAGTTCCCTGACCAGGGATGGAACCTGCACCCCCTGCATTGGAAGCATGGAGTCTTGACCCCTGGACTGCCAGGGAAGTCTCCCCTGTACAAATTTTAAAGGTCACACTTCATTTAAAGTTATTACAAAATATTGGTTATATTTCCTGTGCTGTACTATATGTCCTTGTTAGCTTATCTTACACTCAGTAGTTTGTACCTCCCGCTCCCCCACCCCAATCTTACCCATCCCTGCCTTCTCCCCACTGGTAACCACTAGTTTGTTCTCTGTATCTGTGAACCTGCTTTTTTGTTATAATCACTGGTTTGTTGTATTCTTTAGATTTCACAGGTAAGTGATATCGTATAGTATTTGTCTTTCTTCTGTCTGACTTACTTCACTTAGCATAATGCCTTCCACGTCCATCCATATTGCTGCATATGGCAAGATTTCATTCTTTTTTATGGCTGAGTAGTATTCTATTGTATATGTATACCCCATATCTTCTTTATCCATTCATTTGTTGATGAACACTAAAGACGCTTCCATAAAATATGACTTCATTTTTTCTACCTCTTTAATCTGGCCCACTGGTTGTCTTTTAAAACCCCTGTCTCTTGAGTCAGAAGTTCAAATTGTTAAACTGCAAGATTCATGATCCTTTTCAAACAAATAATAGCTGATGTACTATGTATACTTATATTCGTTATCTCTTGATAGAGCTGGATATTTCCAACTCATTTGGTAGAAAAAGAAGATTGCAGGAATTCCCTGGCTGTCCAGTGGTTAGGATGCGGCGCTTTGCCCACTTTCATTGCCGGGGCCCAGGTTTGATCCCTGGTAAGGGAACTAAGATCTTGCAAGCCAGCATGGCCAAAAAGATTGCTATTGGTGTGGGCTTAACTCTTGTTAAACACTACTAGTGCTATGTAACAAGAAACTGTCTCCAAAACATTGTTCTAAGAGTAAAAAAAAAAAAATGCACAGAAATCTGTTAAGGTTAAGCCTCATTGTTAGTACATATTTTCTCCCTTATCCTCTGAGCTTGCCTTATTTGTGCTCTCATCCAGTGAGAGCTGCATCAACATACCAAACCAGTGAGTGCCCGTCTCTCTATCCTTAGTTGAGTGTGCAACTCATGTTTATGCATTTGTGGCTTCTCTTGCACTATGTGTTTTATGAATAATTTTGGTCTATTATAGCTGAAAATGTATTGGAAGTAACATTGAAAGTTGGAATATTAACTTTGGGTGATACAAAACTCGTTGAAAGAAATGGAGTTGAAAACTAGGTAGATATCTGAGGCATTCAAGGATGGAAGAAATCATGACGTTACAAATAGTGTCTTTAACTTCCTGGGAGGGTTGACCAACATACTTGAGTAGTAGCTAGAAGAGATTATGGCCAGGATCACTAGTCATCACTTCCATGGGACTTCAAGAGAGTGGAAGAGCTGTTGTCTGCCAGGCTATTAATCTTTATAGAGACTCCCATATAACACTGACTTATTTAAGGCTTTGCCTCTTCTTTATAGAACAGTTCTCTCCACTAAGTAGAATTTTCTGTGATGATGAATATATTCTGTGTCTTCATTATCTAATATGGTAGCCACTAGCCACATGTAGCTCTTGAGCCCTTGAAATGTGGTTAATGTGACTGAGGGACTGAGTTTCTAATTTTATTTACTTTTCACTAATTTAAATTGAAATAACCATATATGGCTGGTGGCTAGTGTATTGAACAGTGCGGTTAGTATAGAAGATTACAACATTTAGAATATGTTATATTTAAAATACTATTTTGTGCCTTAATTTTTTTTAATATGCCCATGACTTATTTATTTTACAACTGGAAGTTTGTACCTTTGACTCCCTTAATTTCTTATTCTTAATGCCTTAATTTCTAATTCTTAAAAAGTAATGAGTATTTCCAGTTATTTGGGTACGTTATGGGCTTAGAATAGTACCTCAAAAGCAATAGCAATGCCTTGACCAGTGAGTTGTCTGATTGTAAGAAAGTTATCTATCTGTTCATGAGGGCATCAAAAGTTTTGAATTTCTATGAAATCTAATCTTTAAAGATCACTTTTTAGGAAGGATGTTGAGTTGAAGATGACACTTAGGAGACTTGTTCACTTGGTTTAAAACTTGGGTTTATACGTGTTTTAGTAAATCCACAAGTTATAAAGAGAATCCCCCACGTCTTTATGTTGTTTTTCTTTCCATACAGTGTAAGATTGCTTTTGAACATATATTGATATATGGAAATTTCGAAGAATAAAGCATTGCTTGACCAGTGCCTTAAAAAAATTTTGCAAAAGATGAAAAAAATGAAGTTTCTCGGATTAGCTTGAGTTTTTTTTTGTTTTTTATTATTTTGTTTTTATTTTTTATTTATTTATGTAAATTTATTTATTTATTTTTGGCTGCATTGGGTCTTCGTCGCTGTGTGCGGGCTTTCTCTGGTTGCGGCGAGCAGGGGTTACTCTTCGTTGCGGTGCTTGGGCTTCTCATTGCAGTGCCTTCTCTTCTTGCGGAGCACAGGCTCTAGGCATGTGGGCTCAGTAGTTGCAGCACGCAGGCTCTAGAGAACAGGCTCAGTAGTTGTGGCGCACGGTCTTAGTTGCTCCGTGGCATGTGGGATCTTCCCAGACCGGGGCTCGAACCGTGCCCCCTGCATTGGCAGGCGATTCTTAACCATTGTGCCACCAGGGAAGTCCCAGAGATTTTTTGTTTTTTTAGCCTAAGGTTGCTTCTAAGTAGTTTTTTTTTTAATTGAAGTATAGCTGATTTACAGTGTTGTGTTAGTTTCAAGTGTACAGCAAAGTGATTCAGTTATGCATATGTGTATATATATATATATATGAGGTTTTGAATTTTATTATTTCAGAAGGATCACCCATCTTAGTAAAGATGGATAATACATCTTAGGTATAAGGGTAATAAGGATTTTTAAATTTGTGAGTTTGATAAGATCAAGGAACAACAGACGGGACAGGTTTCTCTTATGTGTTTTAATGGTGTGTTCACTGGTATTCAGTATGTCATAACTACTAGTATGTCATAAAATGAAAGCTTTAGTCATATGAAACTGATTTTACATTTTAGAAAATAATATATTTTACATTTGTCCTTAAAGCTTTAAGGAAACTTACCCCTTAGATTTACTTATTAACCTCTGGTAGCCTTTGGTCATTTAGGGCTCATTTCATAGGTTTGTCTGTGGAAGTATTGTTACATAGTTATAAGTATATCTGTTTCAGATGGGCCATGAGACCTTCAACAATCATATTGAATCAGGTACAGATAAATGAACAGACTGTTCCAATCTGGGTAATTGGAAAAAAATCTCCAACTGATAAGTGTTAGGCCACTTATGGAGAGAGAAAGATTAAGTCAGAGATTCATACCTTTGTACTTTGTAAGTATAGAATTATCTTACAGAATATTGATTATAGAAATTCACAAGAAGAGTGGAGAATGCTATGAACAGGTATTCAAGGATACCTTCTTACATAGCCACAAAAAAGAGGAGCATTAATAAATTTTAATGAAATGTACTTTATTGAGGTTAAAATCGCAAAGGTAAATGATTTTAAAGAGAGCTACATTATACAGACATATAAAAGCCACAACCACATGCACAGTGATTTCACAAAATTTGAATTAACTAGCTAGTAGTGTGCAGCAACTACTACAATGTCAATTTCCTTCCCATAAAGTTCTCCTACCAATCAGTCTGCTTTGTAGTTTCTAATTCATCACATTGACTGTCAGCAGTGGAAAAGAGATTGTGGATATCAGCTATCATCCCACTTACTAAATGCTGTGTAGGAAAAAAAGAGCTCTTTCTGAGATATTAGCCCTGAGCCCTTCTGTGGCAGCTATCAGTACTTTCCAGTGTTCTGGAAATTGGTACCAGCAGATCTGAGGTCAGAGCTCAGGTGGGTGAAGGAGATGCATGCGGATATGGTACTTGAATCACAAGATGTTACTTTTGTCAAGTGCAGAACATCCCAATCTAAGAATTTTAAATACTAATAATTTTTCCTAGGTTCTTTCCCTGTCTTGTGTTTACAAGAGAATTTTGCTTCTGTTATCCTAAAACAGTGGTTCTTAACCTTTTTTGGGTCCGTTATCCTTTTGAAAATCTGATGAAAGCTTTGGACTTTCTTGTCTGTAATTTTACACACAGTTTCAGAAGGTTAACAGGAACTACTGGTTAGAACCTGTGCCCTAGTTTCATTACCATTATCTCCATTCTCACTGCAGTTAACTTCATTTTGAATTTACGTTGGTGTTAAGACATTCCTCATTTCTTTCTATTTAAATTAACTTTGTTAGTCTTGGTTTCTCCTTTCTGCCCATCTGTGGCGTCTGACTTACCTTAAAAACAAGAGAGATCTAGAAAAATGATACAGATGAACTTATTTGCAAAGCAGAAATAGAGACACAGAGGTAGAGAACAGACATATCGGGGCAGGGGGATTGGGATGAATTGGGATATTGGGATTGACATATATGTACTACTATGTATAAAATAGGTAACTAATGAGAACCTACTGTAGCTCAGGGAACTTTACTCAGTGCTCTGTGGTGACCTAAATGGGAAGGAAATCCAAAAAAGAGGGGATATATGTATACGTATAGCTGATTCACTTTGCTGTGCAACAGAAACTAACACAACATTGTAAAGCAGCTGTACTCCAATAAAAATTTAAGAAACAAAAACAAGGCTTCCCTGGTGGCTCAGTGGTTGAGAGTCCGCCTGCCGATGCAGGGGACATGGGTTCGTTCCCAGGTCCGGGAAGATCCCACATGCTGCGGAGCGGCTGGGCCCGTGAGCCATGGCCACTGAGCCTGCGCGTCCAGAGCCTGTGCTCCGCAATGGGAGAGGCCACAGCAGTGAGAGGCCTGCGTACCGCAAAAAAAAAAAAAGGGAATAAGAGATTAATGTTGTAAGGGTCTAGAATTGTGTATTCAGGACACTCAGTAGGTTTTTTTCCCCACCTTAGATTCTTTTTTTTTTTTTTCTCAACCTTTTTTATTTTTTAAAAATCAGTGTTTTAGCAGGGGATAATTTGTAATTTATATTAATTCCAAACATGATTTCTGGGATTTGTTTGTTTATTTTTGCCTAAGTTGGTTGGTTGGTTTTACTTTTGAGTAGAATTAACCTGGACTCTTAAACAACTGATTGATGATGAACCTCACACTTCTAAAGATTTTCTGGTAGATTCTAGACTAGGTGCTTTGGTTAATTCATTAATGATTTCTGTTCTTTTCCTGTAAGGCACAATCTGTTCTTTCTGTAGGGTTATTAACTTAGTAGCTATAGAGCAGCATTTTTTTTAGTTATTCTCAGATATAAGCAAGATGCTTTGGAAAATGGAGTGTTACATGAGCAAATATTGCTTTTATGGCGACCTCTTTGAGATTCACAATGCTTAGTGGCATATTAAAGGTTCTGAGCATTCCTGCAGTAAAAATATGTGCTTATTAATTCACTGTTTTCTAAACTTTTTAAACCTTGAACCCCTTTTTCCCAAACTTTAATGTCCCAGGAAGCTAGTCGTTACTCTAGGAGATACAGTTTGGGGAAGTGCGGTGCTAGACTGCTGTTTAGTGCTTTGTGTTTTTAAACTGTTCCTATTGTCTGTTTCCTAGTTTTACAGTTCTTTAATAGAGTAGAAGTACATGAAAATTCTCTCCAGTAGGATGTTTTAAGGGTGGGTCACTTCCAGCAGCGCTGCCCTTAATGTATGATTCTAATCTGCTTGAAGATAATACATTCTAGATTAGTAAAATAAGATGGTTTATTTTCTGCTTTTCTTACTAAAAATATTTCTCAAGGGTACTTTAGCCACTTGGTCTAGGTAAGGTTGGTTGGGTTCATTCTGTAGTTTAATTTTATAGATTAATGTTTTCTTATATCTGTCATGACTTGAGCATATATTTAATATAAAGCCATTGGAATCTGAGGTGGGGCATGAATCATTTAAATTCAACAAGCATTAGTAAAATTTTTCTTTAGGTTTTTACTAAGCAATGACAGACTGTAATTCATTACTAAGCACTCATTGAAAATTCCTGGACAGGATCCAAATAATCTTGATTTTTTTCCCCCTCTTTCTAATCTCATTTTAGCTGCATTGGGTGTTCAGCAGCCATCACTCCTTGGAGCATCTCCTACCATTTACACACAGCAAACTGCATTGGCAGCAGCAGGCCTTACTACACAAACCCCAGCAAACTATCAGTTAACTCAAACTGCAGCATTGCAGCAACAAGCTGCAGCTGCAGCAGCAGCATTGCAACAGGTGAATCTTTAATAGGTTTTAATATGTGACATGCAGAACTTTCAAATCTGAGTAGCTAGGGTAGGTACCTTCACATTTTAAAGAATGAATAGTTGTGGGGTTCTATTATGCTTATTGTTTTATTCTGGTGATAAAAATTCTTTATGCCCAGGACATACAGAGAGATGTAGTTGCATAGTCAAAATTCTTAAGTTCTTGTATCTTAATTATTTGAGTAAAATTCCATTCTTGATGAATCCCAAAGTATAAGTAATCATTATTTTGTTTATTTTAGATGAAGTGTAGATGTTCCAGAAAATTTCTTTTTAGTTTAATTCTGGTTATGTATTTGAATGTATATATATATATGTATATGGCTTTTTGAGAATGACTAAAACTAATGTCCATATTTTTCTTTAAAAAATCTTTTTTCCAGCAATATTCACAACCTCAGCAGGCCTTGTATAGTGTGCAACAACAGGTTAGTTTATATTTTCCATGTTAAAAACTGATTTTTAAAAAGTCATTTGTTCCAACTGAATTTTTGTAGATTTTATTTCCCATCAGTAACCTTAATGTGTGATTTGAATTCTTTTGGGGTGGAGGAAATGTGGTAGGTAAAACGGAATGTCTCCAAGGGAGAGGAGGACAGGAGAGAGGTCCTGAAGACTCAAATCCTCATCTAGTAGCCAGTCCTTGTCACATGTTTCTAAGAAAGCATGCAGAAGAATCTGGAAAGAATCACTCTATTAATGAGTCTTTGGCCTAGTACTCTTATTTGAAACCTCTAGCCCTACTGTGCTGTACTGGACCACATGTGAAAATGAAAAGCTCCTTTTTCCCATTTGAAGCTAAACCGTAGACAGACCTTTGGCTTTCAGCCTGTATTTATTTAAAACAATGGAACCCTGCCTTTTTTTCCCCTAATGAAATTGTGTATTGAAACCTAATATATAAAATATAAAAATAGTGTTGAAAATGGGAGGAAGCCTCCCCTTGTAGTTCTCACCCCTATTCCCAAGGCACATTTGAACAATTTGAAAACTCCTTACTTAGACTAAAAGTTTCTTTGGCTCCTTTTCCCTAAGCTTATACTCTAATCGTATTCTTCAAGGGTTATTATATCTGGGATGGTAGAAAGAGGTAACAAAGTGAACCCAAGGAGAAGCATATCAAGCAAAGAAGAGTTTGACTTGCTCAAATCTAGATGGGTTCCAGTCTAAGCACCCATTCTAGGTTTTCCAGGGTTAAGAGGTAGTCTTTGTCCCTTCCCAGTGCCATTAAGGAAGCTTCAGGAAAGTATAGCAGTCAGGAGAGGAAAAGGGGATACAAGAGACAAGGACCAAAAACTTGGATCCAGAGACACTGTGGAGAAACAAGAGGCTTCTCAATCCATTAACACTTGTCCCTAGATCCATGCCCCAATTTCATCCTTGCCTGTTAGGTTTCAGAAGCATTTCATTTGCCCTGAAGATTATAGTATCCCACTAATAATTGCTTTAAACTTCTAAAAAATTGATAAGAGATTGGGGTCCAAGTTGGCTATCTTGTTTTCAGATACCCTTAGACTTATTTTAGTACTGTTAGGAAATACATTATTAAAGCCTGTGTTTTATTTTGAACCACATGAAAATGGCAATACTCAAATGTTCTTGCCCTAAAAAAATGCCATTATTCATCCATTCTTAACTTACAGAAAAATGGAAATTTGATAGATTTAACCTTTAATACATGTCGACCTAGGTAAACAGTGTTTTGAATTAGAATGTCATATAGATTGTTTTCTCCTAGCTTATTTTTAAGTCTGACAAAGATTTATTGGGAAGCTTATTAGTCATAGTAAATAAGAAGTCATGAACAGAAGAACTGTGATCTTCAGATTCTGCCATTGGGCTTAAAACACTAGTTAGAAGCTAATAAGCATTAAGGATGTCTCAAGAGAAATCTTACCTAAGTCCAAATCTTACCCTGACCAGGATATCCACAAACACAGAAATGATGCCCATGTTCTCAGACTGCTTACCTGGGCAGTAGGAAAAAAGACCTTTTCCTCAAGCTATTAAGCATCATCAGGAGATTCCTGCTCTTCTAGCTGTAACCATGGGACACTAGTGCATGATAGACAACTCCAAGCTGGGCAGCTTGAAAAGAATGCTGAAGGATGACAGGGAGCAAGCAGGGATAAGTACTTCTTTGGAGACCCTCCTGATGGTTAATACAGACACAGTCCTGAGGCTTCAGAAAGTTTACTTCTGTTCCAGAGTTTTAAAATTTCCCCCTTCCCACCAATTCCTTTTGCTTTCTGGTAATGTTATACTTTGCTATTGCCAGAGAAACTATGTCAGGGTGTATGGTCCTTTATGGTCCCCATACCTTTGGCAAGTCTGACTGTAAGGACTGCTTCTCATATTAGAGGGATATATATGAATTGGACAGTGAGTAATATTTTTGATACAGGTAGCTTACGGATGATATTGAATCATTTCTGTAGCATGGTAATTAATATGGGGCAGAAGTAGAAATTTACCCCTCTAGGGACTTGTGGGGTTTTTTGGTGGGTGTTATTCCTCTGAAATAACAAAAAAAAAAATTCTTTATCATTATTGAATGAGTTAGTTATATTTAAAGTCTGCAGTTGTTAAAAATAGTTGTAGGAAACCTTATACCTAATGACCTCTGTTACTTTTCACATATTTCTTAATTAGAAATAAAGTACTTATTTAATAGGAATTTTTCCTTTTGTAAAACATCTGTGAAACAGCAGTTCTGATTGATTCTTTTATCTTTACTGCTTTTGTTTGTTTTTCCTGTTTTTAGTTGCAGCAACCTCAGCAGACCCTGTTAACACAGGTTAGTTTGGCATTACTTTATTTCTTATGAATATCTGAATGAAAAGTAGACCAAAGTTTTATTCCTGTTCTAGGTTTTCTTTCAGGGTTTTTTTTTTTTTTTTTTTAATATATTTATTTATTTATTTATCTGGCTGTGCCGGGTCTTAGTTGCGGCATGCCGCGTGCGGAATCTTCGTTGTGACATGAGGGATCTTTACTTGCAGCATGCGGTCTCTTAGTTGTGGCATATGGGATCTAGTTTCCTAACCAGAGATCGAACCCTGGGCCCCCTTCATTGGGAGCGCAGAGTCTTAACCACTGGACCACCAGGGAACTCCCTCTTTCAAGGTTTAAAGATGAATATTTGTTGGATTCATGTAATAGTTTTAGCAATATAATGTTAAATAAAGATGGAAAACATGTTTTTGTTTTTTCTTTTATGCTGTTTGATTGCTGTTCCTGCTGTGATCTAGTTTGAATAAATATGAGGTCTTATTTTAAATTTAATACTGATTTTGGCTTTTACATTTTCTTTGTAGCTAGTATTTTTAAGAATGTTTTTGTACATGTTATATCTTTTCTACTTTGACCTTAGGAGGTGAGTTATTGTGTTGCATTATCAGCTTGATTTTTCAGCAACATTAAGAAGTTTGTCAACTTTCGATATGTAATGCTACTTTAGGCTTTGTGGACCACTTACAGTCTATGTTGCTTTTTTTTTTTTCTTTTTAAACAATTCTTTAAAAGTGTAAAAACTGGGAATTCCCTGGTACTCCAGTGGTTAGGACTCTGTGCTTTCACTGCCAAGGGCCTGGGTTCGATCCCTGGTCGGGGGACTAAGATCCCGCAAGCCACACGCCGCAACCTAAAAAGAAAAAAAAAAGTGTAAAAACGACCCTTGGCTTGTAAGTTTGTGTAAAGATGATAAACTGTGGGCTGGATTTGGCCCGTGGGTTGTGGTTCACTGACCCCTGGTGTATGCAACTGTTAAAAAGAAAGCAGAACTTCTAATAGTAACTGGAGACAGTGATTGCCCCATGGATAGGGAACTAGGTAGCTAAGGAACAGGAATAGGTGAAAAGCTTTTTACTGTATAACCTTTTGTACCTGTATAGTCTTGAACCTGTTAGTTACTTTAAAAAAATAAAGTATACTTCAGTTGAGAAATAAACCTCACTTTGTATTTATTAAAGAACTAAAATTGGGACTTCGCTGGTGGTCCAGTGGTTAAGACTCTGTGCTTCCACTGCAAGGGGTGTGAGTTTGATCCCTGGTCAGGGAGCTAAGATCCCACATGCTGCACAACCAAAAAAAAAAAAAAGAACTAAAATTGATGAACACCTACGTCCTATTTTCAATCTCCAATAGTAGGATTTTCAGACTGAATAGAAAAGCTGTAAAAGTTAGTCTTTGCTTAGAATAACACTTCCCAAAGTGTGCCCATAAAGCATTAGTGTCTTGTCTTATTATGTTAAAGAAACTTTGTGAGAAAATTTTGTGGCTACAGTTTAAGAAATGCTGAGTTCCTTTAATATATATATAGGACTTAACTTTTTTTTTTAATTGTAGAACTTAGAGACTTGCTTTATTGGGCAGGTGTAAAACGAATTATGGAATTCATTTGAGTTGAAGAATCAGATGATCCTTTCTTTTTAATGGTTTTATTTCTGTTTACATACAGAAGTTTTAATCAGTAATATGTTGTTATTCATGTTTGATTATGTCAGAAGAGACCAATGAAAGTGTTACCTTTCCTCCCAGTTTGAGATATAATTGACATATAACATTGTATTAGTATAAGGTGTACAGCATGATTTAATAATACATATATATTGTGAGATGATTTCCACAGTCAGTTTAGTTAACGTGCATCACCTCTTGTAAGTGAACTTCTTTTTTCTTCTGATGAGAACTTTCAAGATCTACTCTCTTAGCAAGTTTCAAATGTAGGATACAGTATTGTTAACCGTAATCACCATCCTGTACGTTACATCCCCACTGGAAGTTTGTACTTTTCAACCACCTTCACCCATTTCCCCCACCACACCCCCTCCTCTGGCAGCCACCAATCTGTTTTCTGTTTTTATGAATTCTTTGTTTTTTTTAGGATCCACATATAAGTGAGATCATATATATATTTGTCTTTCTCTGACTTATTTCAATTATCTAGGACTTTCCTGAGTCTTTGTTATGCCATTATGGATTTTGAATTTCTAAGAGGGGGCTAGAGTATGCGGTGTTTTTTTAACTCATTGCACTGTGGTGACTTTTTCCTGAAACGTCCTGGGGAAACTTTCATCTGAGGGAACTTAATCATGAAATCGATCAAAAATAACGTAATTTTTCAGACTTGATTTTCATCTTCAAGGTGTACGTATGTGTTTTCTAACTTCAAATTGTTTTTAGCATTTTGAGCTATTTTTAACTAGTTTTAAGTTCTAGACTGCTTCATATCATTACCTTAATTTGGTGTTGATTTTGTTTTATAGCCGGCTGTCGGACTGCCTACAAGCCTTAGCTTGTCAACTCCTCAACCAGCAGCTCAGATAACTGTATCATATCCAACACCAAGGTCCAGTCAGCAACAGACACAACCTCAGAAACAGCGTGTTTTTACAGGGGTGGTTACAAAACTACACGATACATTTGGATTTGTGGATGAAGATGTATTCTTTCAGCTTAGGTAAACTTCATTAGGTGTTGACAAATGCCTTCTTGTATTTAGCATTAAGTATATTGATAAGACACCTACTTAACTGTGGCATGGAATTATGGTTTAGCTCTAATTTTCTGCTTTAATCATTCAACCTGTACCTGTGACATTTTTTTAAATTAATTAATTAATTTAGGCTGCATTGGGTCTTCGTTGCTGCACATGGGCTTTCTCTAGTTGTGGCGAGCAGGGGGCTACTCTTCGTTGTGGTGCGTGGGCTTCTCATTGCGGTGGCTTCTCTTGGTGTGGAGCACAGGCTCTAGGCACACGGGCTCAGTAGTTGTGGCTTGCGGGCTCTAGAGCGCAGGCTCAGTAGCTGTGGTGCGCGGGCTTAGTTGCTCTGTGGCATGTGGGATCTTCCCAGACCAGGGCTCAAACCCATGTCCCCTGCACTGGCAGGCAGATTCTTAACCACTGTGCGAGCAGGGAAAGTCCCCTGTGACATTTTTTGATGGAGAATGTGACTGAAGATATCTTTTTATCATTGAACAAAGTAGTCATCATGAATTCTTTATAAATGTTTTGTAGGAGTGATTTTACATTTCTAGCTATTCATGAGCAGACTTACAGTGAGATTAAAAATTGAAGGGGTTGGGCTTCCCTGGTGGCGCAGTGGTTGGGGGTCCGCCTGCCGGTTGAGGGGACGCAGGTTTGTGCCCCGGTCCGGGAGGATCTCGCATGCCGCAGAGCGGCTGGGCCCGTGGGCCGTGGCTGCTGGGCCTGCGCGTCCTGAGCCTGTGCTCCGCAGCGGGAGAGGCCACGGCGGTGAGAGGCCCGCGTACCGCAAAAAAAAAAAAAAAAAATGAAGGGGCTTCCCAGGTGACGCAGAGGTTGAGAGTCCGCCTGCCGATGCAGGGGACACGGGTTCGTGCCCCGGTCCGGGAAGATCCCACATGCCGCAGAGCGGCTGGGCCCGTGAGCCATGGCCGCTGAGCCTGCACGTCCGGAGCCTGTGCTCCGCAACGGGAGAGGCCACGACAGTGAGAGGCCCGCGTACCGCAAAAAAAAAAAAAAAAAAAAAAAAATTGAAATAGTCATGTGCCTTTTAAAATTTAATCTTTTGTTTGACATATCTAATGACATGTATGTAAAATATTTTAGTTGAAAAAATGATAGGATTAAATGACCTGGGCTTCCCTGGTGGCACAGTGGTTAAGAATCCACCTGCCAATGCAGGGGACACGGGTTCGAGCCCTGGTCCGGGAAGATCCCACGTGCCGTGGAGCAACTAAGCCCATGCACCACAACTACTGAGCCTGTGCTCTACAGCCCACAATCCACAACTACTGAGCCCATGTGCCACAGCTACTGAAGCCTGCGCACCTAGAGCCTGTGCTCTGCAATAAGAGAAGCCACGACAGTGAGAAGCCCGCACGCCGCAACTAGAGAAAGCCCACGTCCAGCAACGAAAACCCAACGCAGCCAAAAATATAATTAATTAATTAATTAAATAAATTTATTTTAAAAAACAGAATAAATGACTAATCAATGGATTTGAAATAGTATTTTGTTAGTGTTGTGATGGTTGCAGGAAATATATATTTCCTTAGTTATTTCAAATGTATTTCTAATTAGCTTCCTTAGAAATACTTTGGGAAATTAAGTTTAATTACTATATAAGCTTTTTCTGTACAAGTGGGTCTCCTGTTTTCCATCTTTTCTGCATTTCTCTCTTTCCAAAGCCCAAGGCAAATCTTACTCTTGGGTTATAAAAGAAAGTGCTTTAGAGGGAGGGACACACTATTAGGAGGATACAGGGTAGAAAATTATCTCTTACACTTGAAACGGTTTATAAAGCAAGGTTGAAACACGATCAGTTCTAAAAATAAGTCTAGGAGGTATGTCTATTTTTTAAAAGAGCTTTTTAGGCTTCCATTTCTGGTATAGTTTACTTTAAAATGCTAAATATATAAATCTTTTTTGGAGGAATCTCTTCTAATTGTGTTCGTATTTACCTTAATTTTTTTTTAGCGCTGTCAAAGGGAAAACCCCCCAAGCGGGTGACAGAGTATTGGTTGAAGCTACGTATAATCCCAATATGCCTTTTAAATGGAATGCACAAAGAATTCAAACACTACCAAATCAGGTATATAAAATAGGTATTATGAAAACTTGGTGGTTGGGTCTTCCAATTTACAAAGATTTTTCTTTTTAAAAATTTTTTTTCTTTATTTTTGTTAAGAATCAGTCGCAAACCCAACCTTTACTGAAGACTCCTCCTGCCGTACTTCAGCCAATTGCACCACAGACGACATTTGGTGTTCAGGCTCAGCCCCAGCCCCAGTCACTGCTGCAGGCACAGATTTCAGCAGCCTCTATTACGCCACTATTGCAGACACAGCCCCAGCCTTTATTACAGCAGCCACAGCAGAAAGGTATTACATGCAATGTATCTTTTCCTTTTAGGGTTCAGACTAACACACAAATGTTCGGTTATTGAAATAATGAGAGTATGGTATTAATTACAAAAAAGGCAGGAACTTCCAGAATACTTGAAAGGAAACTTAAATATCTTGTGTTAAGCACTTCTATTTGTATAGCAATTTGGAAGTGTTTTATTTTATTTCTCTTATTCAAAGACGTACTCTTTGTGAACTTAAATATCAAAACTAATAATCCCCTGTCCCCCTATTGGCATCTTATCATTTACAGAAGAAAATGTTTTGAGTCTTATTTTCTTAATGAACATAACATTTTATATACATGTAGAATCTGGTGGCAGCACTTTACTCATTGAACCATAGTGCATCAAATAAATGAGCTGTGTTTTATTTTTTTCTTTTTATTTTTTTAAATAAATTTATTTATGACTGCGTTGGGTCTTCGTTGCTGCCCACAGGATTCTCTAGTTGCGGAGAGTGGGGGCTACTCTTCGTAGTGGTGCGCGAGCTTCTCATCGTGGTGGCTTCTCTTGGTTGTGGAGCACGGGCTCTAGGCACATGGGCTTCAGCAGTTTGGGCTCGCGGGCTCTAGAGTGCAGGCTCAGTAGTTGTGGCGCACGGGCTTAGTTGCTCCGCGGCATGTGGGATCTTCCCAGACCAGGGCTGGAACCCGTGTCCCCTGCATTGGCAGGCGGATTCTTAACCACTGCGCCACCAGGGAAGTCCCTGAGCTGTGTGCGGGTTTTTTTTTTGTTGTTGTTGTTTTTAATTTATTTATTTTTGGCTGCATTGGGTCTTTGTTGCTGCACGCGGGTTTCTCCCTAGCTGTGGCGAGTAGGGGCTGCTCTTCATTGCGGTGCACGGGCTTCTCATTGCATTGGCTGCTCTTGTTGCGGAGCACGGGCTCTAGGCATGCAGGCTTCAGTAGTTGTGGCACGCGGGCTCTAGAGCGCATGCCCAGTAGTTGTGGCGCATGAGCTTAACTGCTGCGTGGCGTGTGGGATCTTCCTGGACCAGGGCTCAAACCCGTTTCCCCTGCATTGGCAGTTTGATTCTTAACCACTGCACCACCAGGGAAGCCCTGAGCTGTGTTTTAAATTTTCTTTTGCAAATTGATAATTTGAAACTCTGTACGTTTTCTTATCAAAATAATATTAAAAATGATAGCCTTGACTTTAGCAGAAGTCTGCTTAATTGGTATTTTTTTAAAATGTAATTGTGGCATTTTCTCTTATCATAAATTGACACAAATATAGCAAAGTTACAAAACAGATTTCAGTGTAATGAGCTATTAAAATGAGCACGCGTGTAATCACTACTTGTTAACTATTTTTCTTTTTTAATAGTTTTACTCTTAAGTATGCATGTTCATAAATATACTTTAGTTTTGTTTGTTTTTGAATTTTACATAATGTGTGATTCCACCTATAGAATCTTTTCTGTAAGACTTTTGTTCAACATTATGTTTTAAAGTTTTTCATATTTATTCCATGTGGCTCTAGTTTCTTTGTTTTCATTATTGCACAATATTCCATTGTATGACTATTGTACAATATTCCATTGTATGAATATTGTACAGTTTATATGTTTTTCTTTGCTAAACGTTTGGATTGTTTCTAGTTTTTGTTTTCTGAAAACACTGCTGTGAGTGGTCATAATGCAAGCATTATGACATTTCACCCCTGTTTATATTAAGCATGCCTTTCCTAAAAGAGAATCCTTTCCTATATTACCAGAATCTACTGTCACGTCTAAGAAGAAGCATTTAGATACCCTGTTTATATTCAGACCTCCCCAGTTGTCTCCGAAATGTCTTTTAAAAAGGTTGTTTTTTGTTTCCTAAACGAAAAGGTAGTCAAGTTTCATGTGTTGTATCTGGTTATGTTTCTTTAGTCTTTTTTATTCCAAAATGGTTTCCCACTTTTTGTTTCTTCGTTTATAACATTGACTTTTTAAGAAATTGGTCTAGTTGACTTGTAGATTCTTTCGGAATGTTGTGTTCTGGATTTGTCTTGACTCCTTATTTTATTTTCACCTTGTTTCTCATTCTGCCATATAAACTATAAACTAGAAGTTAAGTCTAAAGGCTTTTGGCAAGACTACATTATAGGTGATGTTTTCTAATTCATACTGCATCATACTAGAAGGCACGTGTAGTTAGATTCTTCTACTGTTATTGATGTTAAATTTGATTACTTGGTCAAGTGGTGGCCGTAGCTCTCTCCATTATAGAGGTTCTTTTTCTTTGTGTGGATAATGTCTGGATGATACTTTGGTGTTCTGCGAATGTCTTGTTGTATAGCGGTCTTTGGTTTAATATCTGTAGGTCAGAGATTGGCAAACTACACCTCTTGGATTTGGTCTGTGGCCTGGTTTTCTATGGTCCCTGAGCTAAAAATGGTTTTTACATTTTTAAACAATTATTTTAAAATATACAAATATGCAGATGGTCTCTACCATTTACCATTTATGGGTCACAAAACCTAAAATATTAGCCAAATTTTTCTGTATAAAATTTGACCAAGTAATGCTTTTGAGCTTCATTTAAATAAATTAAAACATCTTTTTCTGTGTCTTTTAAAGCTGGTTTATTGCAACCTCCTGTCCGTATAGTTTCACAGCCACAACCAGCACGAAGGTTAGATCCACCATCCAGATTTTCAGGAAGAAATGACAGAGGGGATCAAGTGCCCAACAGAAAAGATGACCGAAGGTATGTTTTTAAAAGTATACTTTTGATGGTGGTGATGGTTGCACAGTGTGAATGCACTTAATGCCACTGAACTGTATACTTCAAAATGGTTAAAATGGTAAGTTTATTATATTATTTATATTTTACCACAATTTTCAAAAAGCTATTAAAAATGTATACTGTGGATTTTTGCTTATATTACCTGTGACATTTATTTCACTAAAGAACTCTTCAGTAATGCCAGAAATAATAGTAATTTTAGAAAAATTTGCTTTAAGTCGTGAAAGGGAGAGAGAAAGACGTAGATCCAGAGAAAGATCTCCTCAGAGAAAACGTTCCCGGGAGAGATCTCCTCGAAGAGAGAGAGAACGGTCACCTCGGAGAGTTCGACGTGTTGTTCCACGTTACACAGTTCAGTTTTCAAAGTTTTCTTTAGATTGGTAAGTTCTTTTTTTCCCCATTGTTTTCTTAAATTACTAATTTCATAATTTTGTGTAATTTGGAGGAATGTGATACATTGAGAGATATTTTTCTTACAACTTTCATTTCCTGACATTTGGTGCTCTTAGTTATATAAGGGCAGAAATGCATTTGAAGTAGCATTTTAGTTGCAAGAGTGCATTATTTTCATACACTCATTAAAGATACCAGCCACTGAAAAAGGCAGCCCCTCTGTAATGGAGTAGTTCCTTAAAGGTAAAATTATTTAAGATTCAGATTTATTGATAACTTTACTAAGGGCTTACATAGTTCATTATGTATGATGAAGTAATGATACAGTAGTAACCAATTATTTTAAGTTAGCTGTGGCCATGTAGTATAATAGAAACACAGGTCTACATATATACTCACAAGACACGTAACATAAACACATATGTGTGTATACATCAATACATTTTTAACCTTTGAAATCAGAGGTCAGTAGAAAGTTACCAAGAATTTCTGAGCTTCACTTGTGAAATGGAACTTATATCAGCTAGCAGAATTATTGTGAGGTTGAGTTGATTTCATGTATCTAAAGCACTTATAACCCAGTGTATGGCAGTTGTAGATACTCAGTGGTGGTTGGGATGTGGTGACCAACTAGGTAATAGCTGGAAAATCCTAATTCATGTAGAGGCAAATTGGTAAATGACTAATTTGCTCTAATGGAGAGGAAGAATCATCTAAAGGTCTTGGGGCTGGCAGTTGTGTGTAAGATAAATTAATAGATGGAAAAAACAAATTTACAGTAAAATAAGAAAAATGAATCATTAATAGTGTTTAAAGCTGTTCGGCATAGGAACAAATAACTGTGCGCAGTGTCTTGAGAGGGTATTGCTGCATTTCAGCAAAGTATAATAATTAATATTCATAATACTGGCCTACAAAAGTTAAAATTTCTATTTATTCAGTTCTAGATTGAGTAAATCAGTGTAGTATTTAAGCTACTCAGTGCCCAAAAAAATCTTGCTTGATGACTTTGCTTAATTGTTAATGTAGTAGATGTTCATTTACTCTTGCATGTGGTCAAATCATCAACTATTCTTAATTTTTACTAGTTTTCTTGTTATCCCTGTTTACTTGTATACTTAAAAAATATCTTGTCTGCATATTTCAGAGAAATTCATTGGAAACAAAACCACTTCTCCAGCCCCAGAAATATTAACTAGAGCAGCTCTGCTTTTAAACTCATCTGTTCCCAGTCTAGAATGCTATTCTGGGAGGAGCTGATACTTAGGATATAAATTGAGCAGCTGTCTTTCTCCTTCCAAGTTAAATCTTCACAGTTTCACTTCATTACTTTTTTGCTGTACGCGGGCCTCTCACTGTTGTGGCCTCTCCCGTCGCAGAGCACAGGCTCCGGACACGCAGGCTCAGTGGCCATGGCTCACAGGCCCAGCTACTCCGCGGCATGTGGGATCTTCCCGGACCGGGGAACGAACCCGTGTCCCCTGCATCGGCAAGTGGACTCCCAACCACTGTGCCACTAGGGAAGCCCCATTCTATATTTCTTATTTTTAGGTTTCACATAAAAAGACATCCCTGTAGATACATTAGTTCATATTACGTACTCTTGCCTTTAGTTGTCATTTGAAAGGACGGTGTAGTTATCTTTTCATCTTACAGACTATTGGTGTTTTCCACTCTTCATTATGCTTTTAACAGAAATCTCTTGGCCTATTAACCAGATTGATTTACGTTTGAGTTTCTCTCCTTTAAAAGCTCTGTTTCTTAGGAAAAAGTAAATCGTCCTTTAAAAAAAAAAATTCATTATGCCAGATTTAAAAGGCAAGAAACTTATCCTCTCTTTACATAGTAAATAATCAGGTATGGATCTTAATCATTAGATAGAGAGGTATGGAGATGTGGATAATCCAAAAAACGTTTGGGTTTTGTTTTCATGTAGACTTTTATATTTAATTTTAAATTAACTATGCCTGATCTGGGATCTTACTGTAGAATAAAGGTTGTATTTTTTCTGACACTGTATAAACCTGATTGAGGAGCACTCATACTAATTGGTGCCACTCTTATTCCTTTTTTATATCCATTTTATATGAATCATAATTTTCTCAAAAATGCAGCTTCAACTGAGGCAGAATTGCTTTTGTTCAGATCTTTTCTGGAGCTTGAAGTTATTTCAAAGGGTCTTGTCTAAATGAATTTTAAGCTACACACAAAAAATAAAGAAATAACGGTAACACGTAGATACTAGTTATTTATTCAAAGCTGTAAGTAAACATATTTGAAAATGACATTTTCATGTACTTCTATGTAAATCTATAGCTCATTCATTAACAGTGACTGTTCATTTTCAGCTGGCTGTTAACTGTATCAAATTATATATTTAGCTTTAGAATTGAATGAATCTTTGCATAGTATTTGGTGTTAAGGCTCTTTATTCACTCCTTATGTCTGTTTTTCAGTCCTAGTTGTGACATGATGGAACTAAGGCGCCGTTATCAGAATTTATATATACCTAGTGACTTTTTTGATGCTCAGTTTACATGGGTGGATGCTTTCCCTTTGTCAAGACCATTTCAGCTGGGAAATTACTGCAATTTTTATGTAATGCACAGAGAAGTAGAGTCCTTAGAGAAAAATATGGCCATTCTTGATCCACCAGATGCTGATCACTTATACAGTGCAAAGGTTTGTATTCTGTGATACACAGCTAAAATTTCTGAGTAGTTATTCATATTAAGAATGTATGTGGAATTAATCTTCAGAAAGTGGTTATTACATTTAAGATCTGAATGCCTGTGTTTTCTTCTTGTCTCCCAGATTCTGTTTTGGTTATTTAAGTAATTTAACCTCTTTTTGCCTTAACTCTTGAGCTGTAAAAATGTTGTTATTGCTTTAACATTTTGAACCTTATAAAAATGTGAAGATGAAGTTCATTTTATTGAGCTTTTTGGAATGTTCTATGATTTCTGGTAGCCCCAGATAAAAATGTAATGTTGGGTGAATGCACTATATGTGAGTCTTCAGGGTAACATTCAGTACATTGTTTATGGTCAGTAGTTTTCTGCTATTCGAAAAACATTGATCAAAAAGCATTCCTTGAAAAGTTAAAACTATGTAATTATAAGGTATCTAATACCATTTCTGCTATAGTGTTTTACTTTCCATTTTTATAAAAAACTTCAGATATCTATTATGTAAGGATAATTAGTAGTGCTTCTCATTTTTTTACATTACTTTAGACTTTTGACAGGATTGAATTATTTGACTATAATAGGTAATGCTGATGGCTAGCCCTAGTATGGAAGATTTGTATCATAAGTCATGTGCTCTTGCTGAAGACCCACAAGAACTTCGAGATGGATTTCAACATCCTGCTAGACTTGTTAAGGTAAAGTGAAACATTTATTTTAACTTTAGGTGTATATTTGCTTTGCTTAGTTCTAACTGTGTATATATAGAATTAAAAAATACTACCATTTAAATTTTGTTGATTTGTTTTATATCTAATTTTAATATAGTTACGGCACTCAATGATGTAGATGTTTTTCTCATTGCAGATTAACGGCTATATCTTATTTGTATGTCACTAGTTCAACTGTCGTTTTGATGTTTTATGTTTGAAGCATAGTAAAATCTTAGTGATAATGGGTTTAGTGTATCAGGATGCTCTTAAACTTTGAATTATAGCTTGTTTCTTTAAAAGAACTTTTTATCTGAGGAAATATTTTAGAAGGATGAGTTATGATGTATAAATCCTATTCCATTGCTGAAATGCAGTGTGGAACACGATGAACTGAACTCTTCCTTGACTGACAGATACCCGAGGTAGTAAAAATGATATTAGAAAGGTTTGTTCCTTTACTTTTCCAGTATTTCATTTGTAATTTGACAAGTTGCATAATATATGTAAATGATTCTTTGTTTTAAATTAGTTTTTAGTGGGCATGAAAGGCAAGGATGAAGCCATGGCCATTGGAGGCCACTGGTCTCCTTCGTTGGATGGACCAGACCCAGAAAAAGACCCCTCTGTGTTGATTAAGACTGCTATTCGTTGTTGTAAGGCTCTGACAGGCATTGATCTAAGTGTATGCACACAATGGTAAGTACCAATTCATTTCTTGATTAGAAATGTTTTTCTAATAGTTATATAGATGTTCTTGTCTATCAGCCTTCTCCCCCACCCCTTATTTTAGCAATCTTGATCATGCAGGTAATCTCAAAGGAAAATACTAATTTTAGCAAAAGTTTATTTGGTGCCAAAAATGTTTGGGGGAAAAAGGATTAAGAACTAATCAAAATAAACTGAAATTTTTAATGTTTTGTTATGCTGAACTTTGGAAGTTGGATGTATGTTGAAAATATTTTTCATTTCATGCATAGCTGGAGAAGATCGTCAAGAGAGAACTTCATTTCATTATAATTCTTTTGTTATAAAATGATGTAGTTGCTGATTATTTTTGTTCAGCCATATTTTCTCTTGAGGCTTATTTGTCCTGTGTATTTTAGTATATTTCTTGTGACTTAATTGAGAATATTCTTTTTTTAGCACATGAAATCTGAACAGCTATCCAGCTTCTTCAGGTATTCTCTAAAATATGGGTAGCTCTGTAATCAAACTTTGAAAATGCCTTGGGGAACATATTCTTCTTTTAACCATAAAATATTGTACAAATGTACCAAAAGAGGAACTATGGCTTCTATAATTTTTTTTTCTTTAGACCAACCTCAAGTTCTTGCAGCAAAATTTCTTTACTTGATGTGCTACAAGTGAACTAGGGTCTTTAAAATGTATTTTAGAATTTTTTTTCCAACATGCTTCTTCCCTTGCAACAGGTACCGTTTTGCAGAGATTCGCTACCATCGCCCTGAGGAGACCCACAAGGGGCGTACAGTTCCAGCTCATGTGGAGACAGTGGTTTTATTTTTCCCGGATGTTTGGCATTGCCTTCCCACCCGCTCAGAGTGGGAAACCCTCTCCCGAGGATACAAGCAGCAGCTGGTCGAGAAGCTTCAGGGTGAACGCAAGGAGGCTGATGGAGAACAGGCACTGAACGCTAATCCCTTTTTCTATTTCCGCTTCTCACAGGCACAGGAACACAGGCACAAATGCACACCACACACTACATAACAAACACACATGGAGGAACATAACTGGTAACAGCGACTGGTAATCCAGCTTTCAGCAGTATAGTTGTATGTTCTTTTCTCTTATAAAAAAAAATCTGTCTATTCTAACTTTAAGAGTGCTGAGACCTCAAAGGAAAATAAGTTGTGCTTAAATTGCACAGAATTTTGTTTTTATCATAGGTCTAGTTGCTGGAATCTGGGACCAGTTGTTGAGCAAGATTCAGTATTAAGCCATTTTAAACATTTTGCCATTTTCTAAAATTTAAAAAATTTTCTCTTTCACGGTCATCAGTTCTAGTCATGGATATTTGAAATTGGACAACCACAAGTCTGAGAGATTTGAAATTTCAGGCTATGTGGCATCGTCTTTGGTACATTTGAAAGGTCTGACTAAATCAGTCTTAACTTTGGGTGGCTTGAAAATTGGGGCAAGATCACACACTGTTTGGTTAGTGGAGATCGGCAGTGTTTGTGCATCCCTGATATCCTTTGTGTTGTAATTTATCACCCTTTTGTGTTTCACAGATCTGGCTTTGATTGGCTGATGAGTGTCTTTGTGATCAGTTAAAAGTGGTAGAATGTATGTACGTGGACTTGCCTAAATAATAACTTTAGGAGAAGACAATCTGAAACATTTGTGACCTTGCACAGATCAGCAACAGACTTTTAAAAGTAAATTACCTTTATTTTAAGGTTTCAGAATAGTAATTCTGTTCTTTACTTTGTATATCAGGATGAAGAAGAGAAGGATGATGGTGAAGCTAAAGAAATTTCCACTCCTACCCATTGGTCTAAACTTGACCCGAAGACAATGAAGGTAACTTTGAAAGTAATGGTATTTAATTTGGAATCTCTGAACAGGAATAGAGGATGTTGTGGACAGTAGTTTTTCAGATATAAGCCATTAGAAATGAAGTCCACTGGTTTTATATAAATATTCTTTGTTGTTTGTGTGTGTGTGTGTCAAAATTAAATAAAAGGTGACTTCATACATCAGCCGCTGTCGAATGTAATATACATGTGCCTATAGTATGAGCAATATTTGCTTTTTGCTTTGGGAACTAACCAAGAGGTGGAATTTCTGCACTTAATTAACTTAAATTCAAGCAGAAGGAATGAAACATAGGAAAAAGATTATGCAGTTTTTAAATAAAATTTAAAAATAAAATGTGGATTGATATACATCTGAAATAGGAAGAAGATAATTTAAGAGGCTTTTTTGAAAATCTTTGATTAACCCATCATACTAGTTTGTTTTTGCTCCCCAGCGTCTTTGGACCTATTATCTTTTTGCAGTTTTGCATCTCTGGGCCTATATTGTGAATGTAGATCCATAGATTCTACGTATATAAATTCTACATAGATCAGAAGATCAGAAGCTGGCTTGCTTTTGCAACTTCCTGTTTAACACATAAAAGCTGACCTTTTTATTAACTTCTGTCCTCAGCAAAATACAGGTTTTTTTCTTTTTTATGAAAGTCTAGTTTTTAAACCAGCATTGCTTTGTTTGTTTGTTTGTTTGTTTTTTGCGGTACGCGGGCCTCTCACCGTTGTGGCCTCTCCCGTTTTGGAGCACAGGCTCCGGACGCGCAGGCTCTGCGGCCATGGCTCACGGGCCCAGCCGCTCCGCGGCATGTGGGATCTTCCTGGACCCGGGCACGAACCTGTGTCCCCTGCATCGGCAGGCGGACTGTCAACCACTGCGCCACCAGGGAAGCCCAACATTGCTTTTTTAGTAGAGAATGTGTATCATAAGAATGTGCTCTTCTTACACTATGCCAAGTTATTTTCCTCAACATCAGGTTTCATATAGAGTGCTATAGATTCAGAAAGTTAGATTAAGCCTGCACTCCAAGGACTTTTTGTCAAACTGATGGCTCTGCTATTGTTTCTTATTTTAAAGTTTGTATTCCTTTTCTTCTTTTTATGAATAGAAATTTATTATTTGTAAAGCACATTTCCAATAAAATTGGGATGATTTTCAGTATCTCTCCCTTAATAAAGAAAAATTTTAGTAAACAAGATGACAAATTACCCATATTATCACGAGAAATCTTTTTTTCTTTTTTAACATCTTTGTTGGAGTATAATCGCTTTACAATGTTGTGTTAGTTTCTGCTGTATAACAAAGTGAATCAGTTATACATATACATATATCCCAATATCCCCTCCCTCTTGGATCTACCTATCCCACCCCTCTAGGTGGTCACAAAGCACCGAGTTGATCTCCCCATGCAATGCAGCTGCTTCCCACTAGCTGTCTATTTTACATTTGGTAGTGTATATATGTCAATGCTACTCTCACTTCGTCCCAGCTTACCCTTCTCCCTCCCCATGTCCTCAAGTCCATTCTCTATGTCTGCATCTTTATTGCTGTTCTGCCCCTAGGTTCATCAGAACCTTTTTTTTTAGATTCCATGTATATGTGTTAGCGTACGGTATTTGTTTTTCTCTTTGACTTACTTCACTCTGTGTGACAGACTCTAGGTCCATCCACCTCACTACAAATAACTCAATTTTGTTTCTTTTTATGGCTGTATAATATTTTATATATATATGTGCCACATCTTCTTTATCCATTCATCTGTCGATGGACACTTAGTTTGCTTCCATGTACTGGGTATTGTAAATACTGCTGCAATGAACATTGTGGTACATGACTTCTTTTGAATTACGGTTTTCTCAGGGTATATGCCCAGTAGTGGGATTGCTGGGTCATATGGTAGTTCTGTTTTTAGTTTTTTAAGGAACCTCCATACTGTTCTCCATAGTGGCTGTATCAATTTACATTCCCACCAACAATGCGAGAGGGTTCCCTTTTCTTCACACCCTCTCCAGCATTTACTGTTTGTAGGTTTTTTGATGAAAACTTGTATTACTTTTGATTATAAATATAAGGCATGCTTATTTTAAAAATTGGTGTATGCATAAAATATTGAAGAAAAAAATTTCTCAAGCCTTTCATTCAAACACAGCTTTTCTTTAAAATTCTATGCATTTATATATGGAATTTAAGAAAAAACAAAACTGTCATGAAGAACCTAGGGGTAAGACAGGAATAAAGACTGTGTCCTACTAGACCTACTAGAGAATGGACTTCAGGATATGGGGAGGGGGAAAGGTAAGGTGTGACAAAGCGAGAGAGAGGCATGGACATATATACACTACCAAACGTAAGGTAGATAGCTAGTGGGAAGCACCCGCTTAGCACAGAGAGATCAGCTCGGTGCTTTGTGACTGCCTGGAGGGGTGGGATAGGGAGGGTGGGAGGGAGGGAGACACAAGAGGGAAGAGATATGGGAACATATGTATATGTATAACTGATTCACTTTGTTATAAAGCAGAAACTAACACACCATTGTAAAGCAATTATACTCCAATAAAGATGTTAAAAAAAATTCTATGTATTATTTTCCGTTATATTTTCTGGGTACAAGCTGGTTGGTTAGTTGGTTGTTTGGTTCTAATCATGTTGTGTAAAAAAGTTGCTGTCTCCTTTTCAATTAATAATAGAGTTTCACATGTAATTATTTTTAAATGTTCTATACTGTTCCATTTAGTTGATGTACTGCTTTTTTTTCTTTGGTATTACCCTTTTATTGGATATTTAGATTCTTCACTTTTTTGGAGGAAGGGATTATGACAAGGAATGTATCCATATAAAAAGTTTCTTTCTTGTGTTTAGGTTATTTCCTTAGGGTAAATTCGCAGAAATTAGAATTTCTGGGTCAAAGAGCATTAACTTCTTCAAAGCATCTTAAAACATGTTGCAAATTATTTTCAAAAAATACTCTGTCGGTTTGCATTTTCACAAACCTTTTTATGAGCTGTACAACTGTCCCTTTCACCAAAATTTTTAAAAAAACCATACAGAAGATCATTGCACAGCTCCCTATTTCACTATCCTGTTTTCTTTTTCTGTGTTTTTATGGTGTGTATATTTAGGTAAATGATCTCCGAAAAGAATTAGAAAGTCGAGCTCTTAGTTCCAAAGGGTTAAAATCCCAGTTAATAGCCCGATTGACAAAACAGCTTAAAGTAGAAGAGCAAAAAGAAGAACAAAAGGAATTAGAGAAATCTGAGAAAGAAGAGGAAGAGGAGGATGATAGGAAATCTGAAGATGATAAAGAGGTATATACTCCTAAAAATACCCTGTACCCCTTTGTAAGCATTTTCTTCTCCCACCCCTTCAGCCGCTGGAAGCCACTGATCTGTTTTCCTGTAGTTTGCCTTTTCCAATATATCATGTAAATGGAATTACATAACCTTTTTAGTCTGACCTCTTTAACTTAGCATGACGCATTAGAGATTCACCCATTTTATTGTGTTTCTATAGTTTGTTCCTTTACATTTCTGAATAGTATTCATAGTATCAGTGTATCACAGTTTGTTTATTCATTCTCCACTTGAGACACAGTTGAGTGATTTCCAAGTCACGTATTTTATTCCTCCCTCTTAAAAATGAATAATAATGTTTTAGATATAAAAAATGAAATGAAATTTGGTGGACAAAGCCACTAAGTTCAGAGATGGAGTTCTAGTGAAGTGCTTCTGTGAGAATTGTGCTGCTTTAAAGCTGTGCGTTTGATTGCATTTCAGTCCTTAAGACTCAGAGGCTGTTTATTCACTCCCATTTATGCCTCAGTCTTATGCCCAGAAGAGTAACTTATGGATGTTTTCTGAATTTGAAACATGGGGATATCAGAAGTGTGTTACAACACCAGTAATTGGATAAACTGACATTATGTGTTTCCCGATGGAATGCATTGTGAAGTATACGTCATTATTTATGAAGTATTCCTGCCGAAAATGTTTTACCTTAATCTAATTGTAAGAAAACATATAAATTTAGAATGTACGAAATTCTACAAAGCAGCTTGTCTGAACTTTCAAAAAATGTCCATGTAATGAAGGAAGAAAAATGGTTTAGATTACAGAAGGTTAACAAGACATGACAACTGAATGCACTGAGCGAAACTTGACTGGATCCCGGATAGAGGGGGAAAAAGCCATAAAGAGTATTTTTGGGGTAATTGGAGAAATTTGATTATGGATGTGATATTAGATAATGAGGAACGGTTAAATTTCTTGGATGTGATAATGATTTTGTAATTATGTAGGAAAATTACCTTGTTCTGAAGAGATGCATGATTTCTTATTTTACTATATAAGTTATATTTATTTTTATAGTGAAACTGTCTCAGAGTTGGCCAGCAGGAGGCCTTTCAAGTTGTCTTCTGTGTTCTTGGAAATGTTCTTGTCATTTTCTGAGAACTTTCTTATTTTGCAGCACAATACAGTGTTTTAGTCTCACCGTGTACTATCCCTGCCCTATTACTGAAATCAGCCATTTCCCCAGCAAGTCCTGGTATCTTTTAGTGAAGGATGGTACATCATATTTACTACAATAAAGTCATAAGTTTGTACTAATATCTCCAATTCTACTCCAACATCACAGAGTTCATTCTGGTTTTCTCTCTTTCCATGTATCTTAACTCCTTTCTCCAATAATGAGAAACATACCTTCTATTATACTTAATATATTTGCTTACTTTCTCAGTTGTCCATCATACTCCCTCTCCAATTTGAATATCCTCACTCTGCTCTCATTCCCTGCCCTGTGCTTTCTCTGTATGGATACCCTCCTTGCTTCATTTGGGTTTCAATTCCTGGTAACTGGGCAGCTCATCTGCTCTGGGCCATTGTAGCACTCCTTCCTCACTGCCTCCATCCCCTGTATAGACACCTGCTTTGCTTGTAGGAATTGCTTTAGAACTGAATTGTTCAGGACAGGAAGAGCAGAAAAAGAAGGCAAAGAGTTGATTTTCACTTTTTGATGTTAGTGGCCTTTGGTGCTCAAATCCTAGATGCATTGATTTATTGGGGTTCAAAAATGGTGATATCATAATTCTTATTCTGTGTTCACCTATTCCCCTCATCTGCTGTTTGGTTACCCAGGTGGTACAGGTTTGCCTTTTGGTAAATTCATATAGAAGAAGGCAGGATCAATACTTGATTCTTCTCTTTCTTTCTTTTTAAAATATAGAATATTAGGACTTCTTTGGTGGTCCAGTGGTTAAGACTCTGTGCTTCCACTGCAGGGGGCATGGGTTCAATCCCTGGTTGGGGAACTAAGATCCCACATACCACATGGTGCGGCCAAAAAATATTTGTGTGTGTGTGTGTGTGTGTGTGTGTGTGTGTGTGCTGCTAAATCAAGCACTATTTTTGTTTGTTTATCCAGCTTTCATGAAAATGCATTGGTTCCCTGCCATCTTCAGGTGGTTACCTGTTTGTTTTTATTTTATTTCTTTTTTTTGGCTGTGTTGGGTCTTCGTTGCTGCTTGAGGGCTTTCTCTAGTTGCAGTGAGCAGGGGCTACTCTTATTGCGGTGCGCGGGCCTCTCATTGCGGTGGCTTCTCTTGTTGCGGAGCACGGGCTCTAGGTGCACAGGCTTCAGTAGTTGTGGCACACGGGCTTGGTAGCTGTGGCTCATGGGCTCTAGAGTGCAGGCTCAGTAGTTGTGGCACACGGGCTTAGTTGCTCTGCGGCATGTGAGATCTTCCTGGAACAGGGCTGTAACCCATGTCCCCTGCATTGGCAGGCGGATTCTTACCCACTGTGCTACCAGGGAAGTCCAGTAATCGTTTTTTGGGGGTTTTTTAACATCTTTATTGGAATATAATTGCTTTACAATGGTGTGCTAGTTTCTGCTTTATAACAAAGTGAATCATTTATACATATACATATGTTCCCATATCTCTTCCCTCTTGCGTCTCCTTCCCTCCCACAGTAATAGTTTTTTATTTGTTTTGTTCCCTTGCTTTTGTTTTCTTTAAGGAATTCTGATGTCTTGTATTGACCTTTTTTGCTTCCTCAACATTGGTCACTTTTTCTTGAATACTTTTCATTTCTTTTTGATTTTTAAGATTTCCACATTACCTTCTGTTCTTTTAAGGCATTATCTCTTGAGTTTATTTTCTTTTTTATTCCTTCTAGTTTATTTTTAAATTTCTGAAACTATCTTTTCTGATTGTTCCCTAAATTCTGTCACCTCATTTTCTTTTTGTGTTTTTTTAGATATGGACCCTTTTTTTTTTTTAATGTATATATTTATTTATTTATGGCTGCATTGGGTCTTCGTTGCTGCGCACGGGCTTTCTCTGGTTGCGGCGAGCGGGGGCTTGTTGCGGAGCACAGGCTCTAGGCGTGCGGGCTCAGTAGTTGTGGCTCGCAGGCTCTAGAGTGCAGGCTCAGTAGTTGTGGCGTACGGGCTTAGTTGCCCCGCGGCATGTGGGATCTTCCCGGACCAGGGCTCGAACCCGTGTCCCCTGCATTGGCAGGCGGATTCTTAACCACTGCACCACCAGGGAAGCCCTGGACCATTTTTAAAGTCTTTATTGAATTTGTTATAATATTGCTTCTGTTTTTTTTTTTTTTTTTTTTTTGATGTTTTGGTTTTTTGGCTGCAAGGCATGTGGGATCTTAGCTCCCTGACCAGGCATCAAACCTGAACTCCCTGCATTGGAAGGCAAAGTCATAACCACTGGACCACCAGGGAAGTCCCTGTCACCTCATTTTCTACTTCTAAAATTCTTATTCATGTTGTTCTTTCATATCTTGTAACATTTTCTTTTCCTTTTTTTAATATTTATTTATTTGGTTGTGTCAGGTCTTAGTTGTGGCAGGCAGGCTCCTTAGTTGCGGCTTGCCGGCTCCTTAGTTGTGGCATGTGAACTCTTAGTTGTGGCCTGCATGTGGGATCTAGTTCCCTTACCAGGGATCAAATGCAGGCCCCCTTCATTGGGAGCACAGGGTCTTAACCACTTTGCCACCAGGGAAGTCCCTGTAACATTTTCTTAAAGTCTTTTAGCACACTTTAAAATAGTAAGTTAAGATTTTTATCTGCCTTTTGGCCATGGCTTTCTGGCCCACTTTCATTGTCTGCCAGAGATGTGATTCTGCTCCTTGTTCTTTTTTTTTTTCTAATAATAACTTTGGGATTTGACCTCAGTACTTTTCTACTGCTCGTGTTTATGTGAATGTAGTTTGCCTAAAGTTTATTAGGCGATTGCTTCAGATAGCTTTTCTAACTTCACAGAGCCCTGTGTTCTGTTATTTTCTTGTTCTGTCAAAAAATATGGTGGCTTGCTGAGATTTCGATCTTTATTGCCCTCTATCACTTTTTATCTGGACCTTCTCCTCCCTTGTCTCTGTTGTCCCTGTCCGGCTCACTATTGATTTTGTTCTCAGAAGTTTCTCCTCATTGTGGGGCCCTGTGCTGGAAGGATGCCCTGGTAAATCAGCTTTGCAAGTTCATAGGTAGGGCTAGAATGTCTGGGCCCTTTTAGATCTTAACACTGACCCCTTGTATACCCTTACTCACTTATTCCTATTTTTAGCTGCTATTCTTAAATTTACCTGCTGTGCTTTCCATTGCCTGATTATTTTATGGTTTTCCTGTTATTAGATCCAACAGGCAACCTCGTTGCTTCCTTCTGCTTCCCCACACACACAGATGTCAGTAACACATAGATGTTGGGGTCTGCTCACTTGTATATTGGGGTTTGTGGGGATACCTTATCACCTCGTTTTGTTGTGCATATACATAGATTTTGGTTTTGGTATCTAGATTATTCTGTCTCTTTTTAAATGTGAGGAGTCAGGTAGACCCACAAACTATGTTACCACCACTGTTTTCCCAGAATCTCCTGATTTATATGATGTTAATATAGGTTTGTCGGGTTTTTTCCTCTTTAGAAGGCAATTTCTTATGCTGGGAAATTGAAAAGAAAGAGAATTAGGAGCCATAAAAGCTGCTGTCCTCTTTATTAAATTTGAACTTTGCTCCCTTCTTAGCCCTTAAGGTTGATATTATCATCGTAAGGAGTCATAGAAATTTGCCCTTTTTCTTTACATATGGTATACATTTGGTATGTATACATAATGTACATGCAGGTTTAACCATTACTTAAAATTTCAAATATGTAGGAAGAAGAAAGAAAACGTCAAGAGGAACTAGAACGCCAGCGTCGGGAAAGAAGATATATTTTGCCTGATGAGCCAGCCATTGTTGTACATCCAAACTGGGCTGCAAAAAGTGGCAAGTTTGATTGTAGCATCATGTCTTTGAGTGTTCTTTTGGACTACAGATTAGAGGATAATAAAGAACATTCATTTGAGGTAATGTTTTAAGTTTGAATTGGGATCCAAATAAAGTTCACACGTTGGTTAATATATCTCTTAAATCTCTTTTGAGTGCCTCTTTCACTGTTTTTGTTTTTTGTATTTTCCTTACAGTGTATTTTTTGGGGAAAGAACAACCAGATGATGTTCGCTACAGACTTACTTTTGCTTATTGCATTCCTGTGATATGGTTTAAATGTTCTTCTGGCCTCTCTATTTCCCATAAATTGATATTTGGACCTAAAGTCTCAATCCGGTTCAGGTTCAATTATTTTTTTCCCAAGACTACATCACAGGTAGTGGTGTAGTGGTGTGTTCTTTTATCAGGATATTGGGAGACATACGATACAATAATCTCTAATTGCTTCTGTTGGGAATGTGGTAGCACTTTATTATTTACTCTAGAATTAAAATACCATTTAGTGGGATTGAAACTTTTACTTGTGATTGATTTAGGTGTAAGATAAAATAATTAATGTTTATATTTTCAACATAAATCTGTTTCTTTGTACCATTACTTTAGAATAGCTTTACAACAAACAGTTCATGTCATTTTTCAAAACAGTTGAAATGCACTTTTATCCCTAAGTAAGTGATTGCTTCATTCTTTAAACAAAACAATGTAAAATATCCCCAAATATCAGTTTTGTAAATAGCCTGTACAAAATTATAATTGTGTTCAATTATTGTATCTTATCAACATGTCTCACATTGTGTTATTTGATAAATTATATCGTAAAAATCAATCATACCTACTTGACCCAGGAGGCATTGGTAAGATAAAAATGAAGTGCTTAGACTAGAGACATTTGCAAACAAATATAGAGGACTACTGAGGCAATTAATAAACATGAAATGCATGTTTATTGGTCTTGGAATAAACTATGTTACAATATTAACATATCTATATTTTTTGAAACATTGATAATTCCGGTAAGCCAGTGACCTTAAACATTATATACAATGTGATTTTATTTTTATTACCAATTGCCATAAATTTAACTCTTAACAGTGCCTATCATGTAGTAATCATTCAAGAAGTAAATAAATGAAAAAAATAGTCTTTGGTATTACTGCTTAAAAAGTATATACTGTATACCTAATGGATGCTGTAAGAGGATGCCAAATTAATGCTGTTCGGTGGAAACAAGGTGATTTAGGAACAGCCCTCTGCTAGCAGAATGATCCTTTATTTTTCTTCCTCTCCACCTAACATACCCCCTTGGTTAGTTTCCTTTTAATCTATCATTAGAATGTAAGTCATTTTGGTATATGAATTTAAAAGAAATTATTACTAAGAAAAACCGTATATCAATAATAAATAAATTTTTGACTGATTTAATTTTAATGCTAGGTGTATCTTTGTCTTTCACTGCTTGTAGATGAAAAGAGATGTAGAATTAATACTTATCTTCTAGTTACTTCTCTAGGTTTCTTCCAAGCTAACACATTTTAATTGCTTTTTTGTTTGTTTGTTTTTTGATTATTTATTTATTTTTGGCTGCATTGGGTTTTCATTGGTGCACGTGGGCTTTCTCTAGTTGTGGCGAGCAGGGGCTTCTCTTGTTGCGGAGCACAGGCTCTAGGCGCACAGGCTTCAGTAGTTGTGGCACGTGAGCTCAGTAGTTGTGGCTTGCAGGCTCTAGAGCGCAGGCTCAGTAGTTGTGGTGCACAGGCTTGGTTGCTCCGCGGCATGTGGGATCTTCCCGGACCTGGGATCGAACCCTTGTCCCCTGCATTGGCAGGTGGATTCTTAACCACTGCACCACGAAGGAAGTCCCTTAATTGCTTTTTATTTGAGTAATAGAGATAGAAAAGTCTAAGAAAAATATGTGACTCTTGCTATTTACTTACACAAATGGAGATTTTATTTAATTTTTACATTAATGATTAAGAGAAAAGAATTCTCAACATCTTAATGGTCATTTTACTGATAATAGATTTCTTTTTATTTAAAATGTATAAAGATGGCATGAATGAAAGAAAAATAGATTGTAAGATCAATTATAGTTTTAATACATTGTATATTTCTTTCTGATCAGGAAAATAGTCTGATTGAAGTGTTTTACCAATTATACTGAACACATTGCCCAAAATTACATATTTTAGAACTGTTGTAACTATTTCAAGTTCTAGACCCTTTTAATCTGTTGAATGCAATTTCCTTAGATATATTTACATAGGGAATTCCCTGGCAGTCCAGTGGTTAGGACTCAGTGCTTTCACTGCCTGGGTCCAGGTTCAATCCCTGGTCGGGGAGTTAAGATATCCTACAAACCATGCGGCATGGCCAAAAGAAAGAAAGAAAAAAAGATATATTTACGTAGGCTATTTAGTATATAATTTTAGGTTCATGAATATATTAAAGCTAATTATCCCTGGATCCTTGCATAGTAATAATGCTTACTCCCTACTCAAGAGTTTGATTTGGTTTCCCCTGCGTGGAATGCTCTTCTGAGTATCTATTTAATGGCTCATTCCCCTTGCTGCCCTCACATCACTTTTCAAACGTCACTTGATCAAAAAGGCCATCTCTGGCGCCTCTCCCTTGTTACTCTCTGTGCTCTTATCCTGCTTGTTTTTCTTATAATTCAATGTTGATTTGATTATTCCACACTTTGTCCCACTAGATTGTTAGCTTATGAGAGTTGGGATTTTTATCTGCTTTCTTCACTGCTGTATCCCCAGT
This sequence comes from Tursiops truncatus, assembly GCF_011762595.2. Classification (NCBI taxonomy): domain Eukaryota; kingdom Metazoa; phylum Chordata; class Mammalia; order Artiodactyla; family Delphinidae; genus Tursiops; species Tursiops truncatus. Next base: position 62,815,556 of record NC_047049.1, on the reverse strand, counting down.
GCCAAGAACAGTCCCTGGTACATAGTAGGCATTTCATAAAAACTTGTTGAGTACACCTCATGATAAATGTATATGATAAAGTAATGCAGTTATTATTTTTTGTAATATTTGGCCCAAAGTATACCAAACATAGTATTTATATCTTCAGGAGAGTTTTTGAGGATTTTGAGGCTACTCAGCATCATTGACATCAATTATTATAATTTTATTGTTACTGCACATTAATTGTCAGATGTGACAGATTATCATTTGATAAATTACTGATTTGCTGGATTTGTTCAATATTTCTATTAAAGTTGGCTGGGTTACTGTTTGTCTTTTTATAGGTTTCATTATTTGCAGAGCTTTTCAATGAAATGCTTCAAAGAGATTTTGGAGTCAGAATATACAAATCATTATTGTCTCTTCCTGAGAAAGAGGATAAAAAAGAAAAGGAAAAGAAAAGCAAAAAAGATGAGAGAAAAGATAAAAAAGAAGAAAGAGATGATGAAACTGAGGAGCCAAAACCCAAAAGGAGAAAATCAGGCGATGATAAAGATAAAAAAGAAGATAGAGATGAAAGGAAGGTCTGTAAATATTTCCAGGACCAGCAACCGGGTTTAGTTTCTAATTAGTCTTCTGGAGTGTAACACATAACAATGAATTCCATCAGAATAGTAAAATGTAAAGGCCAAACTAAAAACTTTTAGTGTATTATTAGAAATTTAAGTCTTTGAATTAAGCCTATATAAGCATCTGTAACTAGTTTTCTGGTACTTTATTCTTTAAGGTATATAGCATGATGGTTTGATTTATGTACATTGTGAATGGTAGTTTATTCTTAAAGTATATTATTGTTACAAGATATTTACAATGTGATACTATTTCAAGTAAATTTAGTCAATTTAATGTTTTTCTTTTAGTCATTTGATGTTTGGTGAGATCTTGCTTAATTTTAAGACATTTTAAATTACAGAAAGAAGATAAAAGAAAAGATGATTCTAAAGATGATGATGAAACTGAAGAAGATAATAATCAAGATGAATATGATCCAATGGAAGCAGAAGAAGCTGAGGATGAAGAAGATGGTATGATTCCAATTTATTTTCCCTTAGGATGAAAAATACAATTTTTGTTTGGGGACTTTGTATCACTGAAATCTATAATTATTTTTTAGACTAGAAACAGTAAAATATTCTCTAGTGAAAATATGTTAAGTATTGTTTTACTAGTTTTTAGGTGAGAGGATTGTTTTAAGAAATGTTATTTTTAACTATCATATGTTCCATATATAATTAATGGTAACTCAACTTGAGGGAAAAAAAATTTCCCAAACGTGGTGTTAAAATGTGTCATGAAAAGGTATAATAGTCTTCCTTGTTTCATAGAATATAATCTTCTTCAGAAAACTAATTAATTATGAAGACTGTCATACAAGCAAAAGAGTACATATAGCATATAGAGTTTAAAGACTAATAATAATAAGCACCTGTATACCTATCACCCATGTTTTAAATAACAAACTTACCAGTAGTAATGATATTCAAAATACTTTACTAGTCATAGATGCCAGCCCTAAAGTACTTATGGAGTACCACTGAGTACCTGTCAGTTTCCATGTAGATTTGGGACTTTTTTTATTATTATTTATTTATTTATTTATGGCTGTGTTGGGTCTTCGTTTCTGTACATGTGCTTTCTCTAGTTGCGGCGAGCCGGGGCCACTCTTCATCGCGTTGCGCGGGCCTCTCACTGTCGCAGCCTCTCTTGTTGTGGAGCACAAGTTCCAGATGCGCAGGCTCAGTAGTTGTGGCTCACGGGCCTAGTTGCTCCGTGGCATGTGGGATCCTCCCAGACCAGGGCTCGAACCCGTGTTTCCTGCATTGGCAGGCAGATTCTCAACCACTGTGCCACTAGGGAAGCCCAGGGACTTTTTAACAAAAAAATTTTTTTTTTTTGGCGGTACACGGGCCTCTCCTGCTGCGGAGCACAGGCTCCAGACGTGCAGACTCAGCGGCCATGGCTCACGGGCCCAGCTGCTCTGTGGCATGCAGGATCTTCCCAGACTGGGGCACGAACCTGTGTCCCCTGCATCGGCAGGCGGACTCTCAACCACTGTACCACCAGGGAACCCCCCCAAATTTTTTTTTGAGGTGGCAAAATCATAAGAGTTTTTTTGTTTTGGTAGTACATATCTTTGAGGATTATTACTACTTAAGGTGTTTTTGGTTTGCCTCTACATTTTTTCTTTCTACGGCAGCATTTTATTTTTCTTCTAATTGATGAAAATATTCAGACATAAAAGAAGTTGAGAGAATAGTGCATTGAATACCTTATATCCCACAGTTGATTCAGTAGTTAATATTTTATCTTATTTGTGTTGTCTGTGTGTTTGCATGTGTATGTTTCTGATCCATTTGAAAGTAGGAATTCTTCAACTTGCCTAAGAAAATACATTCTCTTAATCACAATTCCATAATCACCCCTAAGAAAATTAACAATAATGTCATACACCATCTATTGATGCCATCTAATGTGTAGTCTTAATTGTTCTAATAATTCAGTAGCAGTGATATAATATGCATATATCCGTATTTATTTTATCTTCATTACCTGCTCTGCTCAATGAAGATTAGCCCTTTTTTCGGTTTTTTTGGCTGTGTTGGTTCTTCGTTGCTGCGCGTGGGCTTTCTCTAGTTGTGGTGAGAGGGGCTACTCTTCATTGTGGTGCACGGGCTTCTCATTGTGGTGGCTTCCCACTTTGTGGAGCGCGGGCTCTAGGCACGTGGGCTTCAGTAGTTGCAGCACGTGGGCTCAGTAGTTGTGGCTCGAGGGCTCTAGAGCGCAGGCTCAGTAGTTGTGACACACTGGCTTAGCTGCTCTGAGGCATGTGGGATCTTCCCGGACCAGGGCTCAAACCCATCTCCCCGCGTTGGCAGGAGGATTCTTAACTGCAGCACCACCAGGGAAGTACCAAGATTAGCCTTTTTTACAGTCCCATTTTCTCTCCCCCATCCTCCCAGTATTGTTTTATCACTGCTTTTGTTAAATCACTGAACAGTGTTCTCATTATTTTATGTCAGAATGTCCTAGCTCTCATCCCTTAGTTGTCTTCTTTATTCCTTTTCTACCACATAACTCCCTTGGTGGTGGTCTCTTCCATTCTCCCAACTTTAAGTACAATCTGCATGTACTGACAGTTCTCAAATCTATATCTCAAGTCAGACTTCTCTTATTCTTCTATATCAGCTGCCTGTTTGTCATCTCCACTTAAGTTATCTGACATTTCAAGATAAACATGTCTAAAACTGAACTCCTGCTTCCTTTTCACCATAAAGAAAACAAACAAAAAAATCCTCTACCTTCTGCCTTCCCCACCTCTTTTGATGGCAATCCCATCCTTAGAGTTGTTCAAGCTAAAATCTAGGAGTCATCCTTGACTCTCACTCTCTCTCTCTCTCTCTCTCTCTTTTTGTCATATTCCATTTCCAGTCTATCAGGAGGTCATATTGCCTCTATCTTCAAAATATAACCAGAATCAGACCATTTCTCAGCAGCGTCACTGATCTAACCTTAATCCAACCCATGTTGTTTCTTGCCTGGATTATTTTAATAGCCCCTTATATTGGTTTCCCTGCCTATCCCCTTCCTCTAAAGTCTCTTTTCAGTACAGTTGCCAGAATAACCTTTGTATAATTTAAGTCATTTATTTGTTCAAATTCTTACAGTTGTTCTCCATTTCACTCTATGAAAAAAGCCACAGTGTTTACAATGACCTGTAAGACCCTACCATATCAAGTCTTTAATTTTGTCTCTTACAACTCTTTGCACTTGTTCATTGCACCTCAGTCACTGGGACCTCCTTGAACCCATTATATATGTTCCTGTGTTAAGACCTTTGCATTGGCAGTTCCTTCTGCCTGCACACTCTCCTAGAGACCCACCTTGCTGACTCCCTCAACACCTTCAGTCTCTGTTCAGCTATCGCTTTCTCAGGGAGGTCTACTCTGCACCCTATTTAAAATTGCAGTCTCCTCCCCACCCCCACCAAAGTACACATTCCTGATGCCTCCTTATCCCCTTCTACTTATAGCACTTATAACCTAGTCTACTCTACTGTTTACTTAGTTTACTTATTGTCTGTCTTCTTTCCACTTGAATATAAGCTCTTAATAAGAAAGAGATTTTTCTTTATTTTCTTTGCTAATATATATTGGAAGTTCCTAGAACAACCTAAATATCCAAATAGGCTCTAAATAGATATTTGTTGAACTAATACCATAAACTGCAAAGCCAAGTAGGGTGGTATGATTATAGTTTTGGGTTTTTTTTGGTTTCCTTGGTATTTCTAATTGATGCTTGCTTATGTTATCATTTTTCCCCATACTTTGCATTTCATTATCCAATCAAGTTTCCAGAAGACCACTTTTTTCCTCATGGAAAAATAGAATTTGTGGTTAAAAATATATATATATTTGTGTGTGTGTGTATATATAGTGCCAGTTAATGTCTAAAATGGTGTTGAATCTTCTTAGTAATCAGAGGAGCAAATAACAGTGAGGGTCTAATTTTTACCTGTCAAATTGATGAAACTTAAGTTTCTAATAAAAGGTAACATCAGTTTAACAGGGGTAAAGAGAAGATTACTTTCACTCTTGGGGTGAGTTTAAATTGTTGCACCTTCTCTGGACAGAAGTTTGGAAATGTTAATTAACCATATCCTTTCAAATACCAATACGAATATTTATTTCATAATTATTTATAAAACAAAAAACTAAAATCAGTCTTAATATTCAACAATAGGGAATTATTTAAATGCATTTTGACATAGACATGCAATTAAATTCTGTGCAGTCATTGAAAAAGAAGTTAGAGGATAGTGATGCGGAAAAAGATTACCAAATGGTTTTTATAGACATAGACAGCATGTTCCAAGATGAGCAAGGATTACTTGGATTGTTTTTTCAGCCGTGCTGTGTGGCATGTGGGATCTTAGTTCCTCGACCAGGGATGGAACCCGTGCCCCCTGCACTGGGAGCGTGGAATCTTAACTACTGGACCACTAGGGAAGTCCCTGGATTTTTTAAAAAATACTTTAAAAATACAGGTTTCAGGGGAGATGATTTCAAAAGTGACACCTTTCAAGTTAAATACTCAAAATAAGCTGGGTCATGTCTGTAAAATGTGAATAAATGAAAGGAGAGGTTTCTTAACCATTTCTTAACTGAGGAATCTGAGGCTCTTAGCACTAAATCAATTTACCCATGATAATAAAACTATAAAGCAGCTGAACCACTCTGTACTGTAGTTCATATATATATATGAAATAATTAGGTTCCAAGGACATATTATCTCTCTTTCTTTAAAACAGTTTATTTCTGTTCTAATACATATCACAAACTCACCCATTTTAAGTGTATATAATTTAGTTTAATAATTTAACAATTTAATAATTCCTAGTAACTTCATAGAATTGTGAAACCATCACTACAATCCAGTTTTAGAACATTTGTCTATTTCCTTTTTTTAATAACAACTTGAGATATAATTCACATATCAACCAGTTCACCCATTTAAAAGTATACAGCTCAGTTTTTTTTGTTTTTGTTTTGTTTTAATATGTATTTGGGTGGTACGCCGGTCTTAGGTGTGGCACGTGGGGTCTTCGTTGCCGCATGCAGGATCTTTTAGTTGCAGCATGCAGGATCTTTTTAGTTGCAGCTTGAGAACTCTTAGTTGCGGCATGTGGGATCTAGTTCCCTAACCAGGGATCGAACCCAAGCCCCCTGTATCAGGAGCGTGGAGTCTTAGCCACTGAACCACCAGGGAAGTCCCAACTCACTGGTTTTTAATATATCCATCCATCACCACAGTCAATTTTAGAACATTTTCATTTCCACAAAAAGAAATCCTGTACTCATTAGCAGTCAGTCCCATTTCCCCCCCATCTCCTCAGCCCTAGGCAAGCACTAGTCAGCTTTCCATCTCTATAGATATCCTGGACGTTTCATATATATAAATAGAATCATGCAGTATGCAATCTTTTGTGACTGGCTTCTTTTCACTTAGCATAATGTTATCAAGGTTCATGTGTGTTTTATCATGTATATTCTATTTAATATAAAGTTTTCTCTGTATTGTTACTATTCGCGTACAACTTCTCCCTAAAGCAGTCTTTCCCAGAGTGTTCCAAAATACTAACAGGTATTAAGGTTAATAAAGTATACTGGGGTCAAATAAATTTGGGAAACTTGGGCTAAGCAAAGGTCTGCATGTTTTACTACAGAATTTCTTAGCTGCTTATGTATGTTGTGGATGTTCAAGAAGGGAATATAGGGCTTCCCTGGTGGCGCAGTGGTTGAGAGTCTGCCTGCTGATGCAGGGGACACAGGTTCGTGCCCCGGTCCAGGAAGATCCCACATGCCGTGGAGCGGCTAGGCCCGTGAGCCATGGCCGCTGAGCCTGCGCGTCCGGAGCCTGTGCTCCGCAATGGGAGAGGCCACAACAGTGAGAGGCCCGCGTACCACAAAAAAAAAAAAAAGAAGAAGGGAATATAGTGTGAAATATTATAAATTTATGCTGTGTAATATTTCAAGGGCTAATTAACTCCTAGTGTTTACTGTATCTCCTATTTTATCAAGAAACCCTTTGTTACTTCGGGCTTTCTGATGGAGATCCATTTGAGAGATCCAGAAGCCTCTAGAAACAAAATTTCTCTTAAAATTGTTGACAGATCATTAAATATCGACAAAAAAGCTGTTTAGTTGTATATAATTCATGAAAGGATGATGTATTAGTTCGCTAGGGCTACCATGAAAGGTACCTCAAACTGTTTAGCTCAAACAATAGAAATTTACTGTCTTCACGGTTCTGAAGGCCAAGTCTGAGATGAAGGAGTTAGCAGGGTTGGTTTCTTCTGAGGGCTGGGAGGAAGGGTCTGTTCCAAGCAGCTCTCCTCAGCTCTTGTAGATGGCCATCTTTTCCCTGTATTGTCACATCATCTTCTATCTGCATGTGTCTGTCTAAATTTCCCCTTTCTGTAAAGACAGCAGTCATTGTATTAGAGCTCACTCTAATAACCTCATTTTAACTTGATTATCTCTGTACAGATAGACCCTTTCTCCAAATAAGGCAACATTCTGAACTACTAGGGGCTTAGGACCTCAGCTTTGGAACTTTAGGGGATAACAGTTGAACCCATAACAGATTTATTCTTCATTATTAGTTGAATAACAAGCTGTTAATGGTGCATGACCTGAGGGCGATGGCTGAGGTCTTCAGGAACTGGGTAGCTTATGGATAGGTAACAGAAAGGAGTTTACTTTTTGTCAGTTTTCTGCTTATTTATTAAGAATAATTTATCGAATTTCCTATCTTTTTTTAAAATTTATTTATTTTTGGCTGCGCTGGGTCTTCGTTGCTGTGCACGGACTTTCTCTAGTTGCGGCGAGCAGGGGCTACTCTTTGCGGTGCGCAGGCTTCTCATTGCAGTGGCTTCTCGTTGCAGAGCACGCGCTCTAGGCGTGTGGGCTTCAGTAGTTGTGGCACGTGAGCTCAGCGGTTGTGGCATGTGGGCTCCAGAGCGCAGGCTCGGTAGTTGTGGCACATGGGCTTAGTTGCTCCGTGGCATGTGGGATCTTCCTGGACCAGGGCTCGAACTCGTGTCCCCTGCATTGGCAGGCAGATTCTGAACCACTGTGCCACCAGGGAAGCCCAAATTTCCTATCTTTTATCAAAGGACACATACATTAGTGTCAGCAAATCTGGGTATTAATACTGTTAGGTCTTCTTTATTAAGAACATTTCAATTCTCATATGTAGTTTTATTTTGCAATAATCCATCTGCAGTTAGTTTTACTATATTGGCTGTTTTTCCTTTTATCTTGTAGTAAATATTCTCTGCCCTGTTTTGTTTATGTTTCAGTTTTTTGTATAAAATTCATTCATGTTTGGGAACTAATTCCCCCAAATATTTATTGAATTGAGTCCTTGTATTTGAATCAGTAAAGTCCATTTTTTTCTTCCCTGTAGTTTCTTTATAAATTTCTTCCTGTTCTTATTCTTTATAATTTTCTTATAAAATCCAAACTGTTTTTAGTCGTATAATATTTCTTTGTTATTTTATCTTTTGAAAACTGATCAGTAATAGAAAAGTATTTTCAATCTGTACAGTAGTTGAAATTTTATCTATTAATGAGTCTTTTGCTGCTGTTGTATTTATTTTATAGATCGGGATGAGGAAGAAATAAACAAACGAGATGACAAAAGAGATATTAACAGATACTGCAAGGAGAGGCCCTCTAAAGATAAGGTATGTATTAAATACTGAAGTATGTTTGACATCCATTATTATGTTTAATGTGTACAACACAGTGATGTGACATTTCTGTATAATACTGTATTTTTTATAATATGATAATTTCCATTTCTTGCATAATCCAGACTTATTATTAAACATAACTAAGTGATGAACTTTATTGATCCTTGTATATCTATATATTACCACTCATCAGAATTCAGTCGGTTGTATTTTGGTATTTGTGGTTTTGTCAGATAATCAGTATGTCTTCTTTCTTCTCTGTACATAAATCAGATCAATTCATTTTAGCTAAGATGAGGTAAAGATGTTTGCAGATTTTTGGTATTATATGGACACAGTCTAATTTTCTCACTTATCAGGGGTAAAAATTATGTACTGTATCTTCTGCATTTTCTTTAGGAAAAAGAAAAGACTCAGATGATCACAATTAACAGAGATCTGTTAATGGCATTTGTTTATTTTGATCAAAGCCATTGTGGTTACCTTCTTGAAAAGGATTTGGAAGAAATACTTTATACTCTTGGACTGCATCTTTCTCGGGCTCAGGTAATCTATCTCGTGAATATTTAAAATTAAAAGCATGTTTAAGTAACTTTGTCTTTTTAGTACCTTTGACTTTTTGAAATATAAAAGCAATACAGGGACTTCCCTGGTGGTCCAGTGGCTAAGACTCTGTGCTCCCAATGCAGAGGGCCCGGGTTCGATCCCTGGTCAGGGAACTAGATCCCACATGCCACAACTAAGACCCGGTGATGCAAAATAAATAAATTAATTAAAAAAAAAAGCAATACAGGCTTATAGTAATACAGTTAAGCAATACTGAAATAAATAAAGTAAAAGAAGTTAAAAGTCTCTTCCTCTAGTTCCACTCCTTTGGTCTAATATATAAACTTCTAGATCCTTTTGTAAGCAACTCATATGTGTATATATATGATAGTTCCAGTTTTATAAACAACACATGAAATCATTCTAAACATACTGATGGACAACTTTTTTTCATTTAATAATATATCATGGGCATTCTACCATGAAAATGGAAACCCATTTTGTTCTTTTTCTTACTGCCTAGTATTCCATGGTATAGATGTGCCTTTATTGCCTTAACTAGTCCCAGTTGCTAAATGGCTTTCATTTTTTATAATTACAAGCTATGCTTTAATAAACGTGTTTGTACGTATACTTTATGTATTGACGTTTTTATCAGTTAGACTTTTTTTTAACAATTTTTTTCAAGTGATAATTTGATTTTAGGTTTATAGAGGAGACAGTTAAAAGCGTAAGTGCTCTAATTGAGTGGTAGTGGATACCTGAGATGCCATTGATGTTTATCATATGTGAAAATTAGAACACTGATGTTCAAGGAGAATCAAAAACTTATTTTCATCTTTTTAAATAACAGGTAAAGAAGCTTCTTAATAAAGTAGTACTCCGTGAATCTTGCTTTTACCGAAAATTAACGGACACCTCAAAAGATGAAGAAAATCATGAAGAATCTGAAGCATTGCAGGAAGATATGCTAGGTTTGAGTATATTATTTTAAGATCATGCCATTTTGTAACCATATTATTAATTAAAGAAGAAAATAACATAATAAAATATGGTATATTTTAGGGACTTCCCTGGCGGTCCGGTGGTTAAGACTCCATGCTTCCCCTGCAGGAGGCACGGGTTCGATCCCTGGTCAGGGAACTAAGATCCCACATGCTGTGTGGCGTGGCCAAAAGAATATGGTATCTTTTATATTATAGGAAACAGATTGTTACTTCCAACACCGATAGTAAAACAGGAATCAAAGGATGTGGAAGAAAACGTTGGCCTTATTGTGTATAATGGTGCAATGGTCGATGTAGGAAGCCTCTTGCAAAAATTGGAAAAGAGTGAAAAAGTACGAGCTGAAGTGGAACAGAAGCTGCAGTTACTAGAAGAAAAGACAGGTAAGGAAAAGCATTGGATATGAGGTACTTTTAACACTCTATTGGGATATATGTGTGTACACACGTATATACATACCTATACTTGTGCATATCCATACCTTGTTTTAGTCTAGACACATATGTAAGTTTACTTTTCACCATTTCTGTTAAAGGTTATAAAATTGCTTAGCTTTATAAGAATTAATCTTAGATCTTCATGTGCATTCTCAAGTTCGATTGTTGTTCTGTTGCATCCTTTTAATCCTCCCCGGTTCCACTTAGTCTTCATTAGTTTCTGCTACTTTCTCTAGTCTGTACAATTATCTTAAAATGGAACTTGGATTTAGAAGTAATACTAGGTAAAACTTAATTTAAATGAAATGAGTTATTACAGTGTGTTTTATAACTATTAAAATTGACACTTGTGGCCAGTTTAAAGAATTATATACACTTTTTATTCTCCTAGCTTAAGTATTTTTAACCTCAGAGTTAAATTGGAAATTTTAAAGGGTAAGATGGTGAATTTGGTTTTGTTTTGTTTTGTTTTTTGACAGATGAAGATGAAAAAACCATATTAAATTTGGAGAATTCCAACAAAAACCTCTCTGGTGAACTCAGAGAAGTTAAAAAGGACCTTAGTCAGTTACAAGAAAACTTAAAGATTTCAGAAAACATGAATTTGCAATTTGAAAACCAGCTGAATAAGACAATCAGAAACTTATCCACAGTAATGGATGAGATCCACACTGTTCTTAAGAAGGTTAGCTGTTTTGTACCTTCAACATTTTCATAGTTTATTCCTTTTCTAAAAAGTCTATTTCTGGCAAATTTAATATTATTAAGCTCTTAGTGGCTTTTCTAACAGAAAATAGTGGTAGCATTCTGTCCTTCATTAGATTAGTCAAAAGCAATTCCCCAAAGATGGTATTTTCCTAGAACTTACTTCAGATGTCAACATGATTTATTTGTCCAGACTTTTTTTTTTTTAATCTATTTTTGGCCGCATTGGGTCTTCATTCCTGCGTGTGGGCTTTCTCTAGTTGTGGCGAGTGGGGGCTACTCTTCATTGTGGTGTGGTGGCTTCTCTTATTGCAGAGCACGGGCCCTATGCATGCAGGGTTCAGTAGTTGCAGCACGTGGGGTTCAGTAGTCGCAGCACGCAGGCTCAGTAGTTGCAGCACGCAGGCCCTACAGCACATGGACTTCAGTAGTTGTGCACGGGCTAAGTTGCTCTGCGGCATGTGGGATCTTCCCAGACCGGGTATCAAACCTGTGTCCTCTGCATTAGCAGGCAGATTCCTAACCACTACGCAACCAGGGAAATCCTGGTGTGCAGACTTCTTAAAAAGCAAGTTTCACTTGCATTTCTTTTAGAATCAGAGGTTGAGTTTGAACTTGAGGAAGAAAAGCCATTCACTTTTTTTTTTTTTTTTTTTTTTGTGGTACACGGGCCTCTCACTGTTGTGGCCTCTCCTGTTGCAGAGCACAGGCTCCGGACGCGCAGGCTCAGTGGCCATGGCTCATGGGCCCAGCCGCTCGGCGGCATGTGGGATCTTCCTGGACCGGGGCACAAACCCGTGTCCCCTGTATTGGCAGGCGGACTCTCAACCACTGCGCCACCAGGGAAGCCCCATTCACTTCTTTTTTAAACCCATTTATTGGGCAGAGTTGAGAAACTTTTTGACACTATCAAAATTAATTTATTAGTATTCTTTGTCTCAAAAATATCTAGTAACTCAGTGCCCTTGTAAACTAACTTCAGTAATTGAGAGACCTTCCACCTCCTGGGTCTCACTCAAAGAACAAGAAGAAAAAAAAGAAAAACTACAGTGCAAGGAATATACTGCTGTTAGTAATATAGTCCTAAGAACCTCTAATTTCTTAGGATTGAGATGGCTTTCTCAAATACTAGAAGTCATTCTGCACAGAATTGAGAGATTTCTTTCCTACTCTCCCCTTCCCCCCACCCGGTTCAATTTTCCATAGATGGTGAAATGGGCTATCTGCAGTATCTCTGTTTAGTAATGATTATTATTTTTAAAGTTACATTTAAGAGAATTTAATAAAATATACTTTTCCTTTGTGTATTTTATAGGATAATGTGAAGAATGAAGATAAAGATCAGAAATCCAAGGAGAATGGTGCAAGTGTATGATACAATACATGTAGTGATGAAGAATGCTGATAAGTAATGTAATATATAAAATCATGATACAAGAATGTTTGAAAGTGATGCATGTTTGAATTTAGTAGTATAAATATCTGTTAGTTCAAATGATGTATAAAGTTTTATGAATGTGAGAGTCTTTGCTTTTGAAAATTGCTTGTAATTCCTGGCATCCAAATTATTAAACACTCCTTGAGTGAAATAATTTTGCATTGCAAAATGTTTTAGGATGAACTTTGTTATAGTTTTAACCCCAATAAAGTTCATCAGTTTAATTGACGGTAGTGTTCAATTACAAATCTCTTTTATTAAAAACCTAGACAGTTGTTATTTTATTTATAGAATTATCATTACTAGGGTTTTTTTTTTGTTTTTTTTGTTTTTTTTTTTGCTGTACGCGGGCCCCTCACTGTTGTGGCCTCTCCCGTTGTGGAGCACAGGCTCCGGACGTGCAGGCTCAGTGGCCATGGCTCACGGGCATGTGGGATCTTCCCGGACCGGGGCACGAACCCATGTCCCCTGCATCGGCAGGGGGAAGCCCTCATTACTAGTTTTTTAAAAAAAAATTTAGCCTTTTAAAATTTCAGTACGGGGCTTCCCTGGTGGTGCAGTGGTTAAGAATCCACCTGCCAATGCAGGAGAGACAGGTTTGAGCCCTGGTCCAGGAAGATCCCACAGGCCGCAGAGCAACTAAGCCCATGCGCCACAACTACTGAGCCTGCACTCTAGAGCCTGCGAGCCAGAATTACTGAAGCCCGCATGCCTAGAGCCCATGCTGGGCAACAAGAGAAGCCACCACAATGAGAAGCCCGCGCACCACAACGAAGAATAGCTCCCCGTTCAACGCAACTAGAGAAAGCCCGCGGGCAGCAACGAAGATGCAATGCAGCCAAAAATAAATTAAAAAAAAAAATTTCAGTATGAATCATAAAATAGGATTCTGCTTAAATTTTGCAAGTTTTTTGGACCACACTTTTTTTTGTTACTTGTCCTAAAATCCTCTCCAATTTTCAGTCTCTAAAAACATTTATTAAAAATTTAACTCATCCAAACGACAGTACATCAAAAACTAAGAAAATAATTGTTAATTGCCATTGTTATTATATATGTTAGGCTTTACATAAAACACATAGTTTTGATGTTAATGTTAACTGCTTTCAATTAACTGTTCTAGTTTCCCAGAATAGCACCTATATTACTTTTAATTTTGAGGGTTTTTTTTTTTAATGCAGTATATGTCAAATGTACGGTCTAGTACCAAGCCAGTAGATGTCAGTATGATGCCTTAAGTTAAGCCTTCCTTAATTAAAAATAGTTTGTTTTATTAGTCTGTGTATTTCCTTCAGAATTTTAGATACATAATAGTTTGTTAACTATTGAGTGAAAAGGTAGGAAATGTGACATACTCTAAAGCACTGGTTCTCAACAGGGGGTGCATTAGCCCCCAGGAGACGTTTAGCAGTGCCTGGAGACATCTGTACCCTTCCCACCAAGGTGAATGCCACTGGCATTAGGTGGTCGAGGCCAAGGATTTGGCTGAATCAACTGCTTTGTATGGGACGGCCCCCCGCAACAAAGCGTTGCCCAGCCCCATATGTCAGTAGTGCCCTGCTGGAAAAACTCTGGTCTAAAGGAGTACAGGGTTAAAAATGACATGTCTTTGAGATAACACTAGTGGAAGCTGAATTGCATCTGTAGCAAATATCAGGTTTTCTGTATGTAAATAACCCTCCCTGGAACGTTTCACTGTCGGAGAATTATATAGTATATTAGGGTTTTTATATTTTATTTTGCTAGAGTAATGATTTGGTGTTCCAAACAGGTTAATATGAGAATGTAAGTGCCCTGTTACATGTATCTTAAGCTGAATGGAATCCACGTAGCTCTTACTAAGAAATAGATTAAAATACTTAAAATTCTTTCAAACCAGTTTTTTTTCTTTTTACCTTAAGTTGCTCTTTCTGATTGTAATGGTTTGTTGAACTTCTCTGAGGTTGAATTACTGATTGACCCATAATTATACAGTTACTGTATAAATGTTTCTCTATCTTTTAGGTAAGATAAATCATTATAGGGTAGTTAGAAAGTTTTTTCCTCCGAGGAAAATCCTGGAGATAATCTTTTAACTAAAAGACAGTGAAGAATATAGTTCTTTAATACAGTATGATTTTTGAATGAGAAAAATCATTATAAAGTCTACCTGTCAGACTTATTTTTCCCAGAGATAGTTAAATGAGAATAATATTGGGAGAATGGAGAAAAAATATAAATCTTTCCATTATATTATTACTTAGAGGTAAATTACAAGTGGAAAATGAGGAAGCTAGGGGGGAAAAAAGTACATATAGAACAATTGGTTTTAGTGAAAATGAGGTAAAGAGAACCTGTTTTTGTCTTTCTATAAACTGTTTTGGATTTTCATTCAGAAGTAAACATGCGGTCTGTTCTTATATTCTATCAGCTGACATTGACCAAACCAAAAAAAACTTAATCAGATAACAAAGTAGGTCTATGATAACATTTAATTTTGTTTTCCCATTTTTTTAATGTTCTGGATGCCTGTTTTTGTATTTCTAATACTCATTTAAGTCATTTTAAGACAATGAAATTTTAAGATTTTAATATTTCTTTCTGACTATTGCCTAAGTTGTAGAAAATTACTCCTCAAAATGTAACAGCACAAAAAAATCCTTTTTAAAGAGAATTACAGTGACACTTAGACTTTATATGTGTACAACTTTTCACTCTCAAAAGAAACATGTGAATACCCTGTACTGGGTGGGCTGGGGTAAGTGGGACAGACTAGCTGATGCACTTTTCGTCTATCCTTTCTATGCATCCTAAAGGCTCACAGTACACTTCACGTGTTACCATACAACTGCACCTCACCCCTTGCACAAGTGCATGACGTGCGGAGAACAGTCCATCTGTTGTGTACCCCTGGGCAACTCATTCTCTCTTTATACCCTAAGAGTGGCCAGGATATGGAGTTGTACCTTTGCTAAGGGGTCAAGCTTTGGGGACTTTTGTCAAAGATGGACTCAGGAGGAAAGACACTTGAAGATGCTTTTACATTGGTAAATCTTAGTATTCATCTTCAGCACCAGTGGAGACATGAACTTGGACACAGGACCAAAGACCATGACAATTCCAAGAGTCTCAGTTCTCAGGTACCTCCCCTGTGCTTCAGCTGAGGGAAAAATCTCAGGTGCCTTTGTTTTGTGGGCCACGGGGTCTTAGCTGAGATCATGGGGACAAACAGCAGGGATTTGTGCCACAGTGACAGTTGTGTTGTGCCTTAATACAAAGGCAGTTACTTCTTTCTGGTCAGAAAAGCAGTATTTGTTAGAGGGCAAAAAAAAAAAAAGCTTGGAAATTTCTAATTTTCTGCTAAAGAAAGGCATTTGGAATACGTTAAACATGGATGAGTTTGCTTATTAAACTATGAGTGAGGACTTGCCTGGTGGCACAGTGGTTGAGAATCCACCTGCCAATGCAGGGGACACGGGTTCGAGCCCTGGTCTGGGAAGATCCCACGTGCTGCAGAGCAACTAAGCCCGTGCACCACAACTACTGAGCCTGCGCTCTAGAGCCTGCGAGCCACAACTGCTGAAGCCCGTGTGCCTAGAACCCATGCTCTGCAACAAGAGAAGCCACCGCAATGAGAAGCCCACGCTCACCACAACTAGAGAAAGCCTGCGTGCAGCAACAAGACACAATGCAGCCAAATAATAAGGAAAGGAAGGAAGGGAGGGAGGAAAGAAGGAAGGAAAGAAAGAGATATTAGTTTCAGGAAGATGTAATAGGCATACTTTCCTGTATTCTTCCCATTTAACAATAACTAAAAAACTCTGGGACACGTCCACACACCCATGTTCATCGCAGCATTCTCTATATTAGCTATAATAGTAGGAAAGTTGTTAAAAGTAAATCCTAAGAGTTCTCATCACAAGGAATAAAACTTTTTTTTATCTATATGAGATGAAGAATGTTGACTAAAATTATTGTGGTAATCATTTCACAATATATGCAAGTCATTATGCTGTACACCTTAAATTAATACAGTGCTGTATGTCAATTATATGTTAATAAAACTGGGGGAAATTTTTAAAATATATATATTAACAGGAATAAAAAACTCGATGACACAGCACTTCCACTCCTAGGTATATACCCAAGATAAATCAAAAGATATGTCCACACAAAAACTTGTTACATGAATGTTCACGGTAGCATTATTCATAATAGCCAGATTGACTGGTTCTCTTCCAGAAACAGTATCTCAAAGGTTAAAAATTCATCTCCTAGCAACATTTCCAACAGCCAGGTTAATGCCTCCTAAATTTGCAAAGCTGGTAAAAACCCTGGGATTAAATAACAGATGGATTTGGGAAATGGCATAAGTGCAGCCCAAGGCTAGTGTACTTTGTGCTTTAAAGAAGAATGGTTCAAAGTCGGTTTTAATTAAATATTTATGTTATAGCCAGGAATAGCAAGTGGTCTTTGTGTGGTCAGGAACTGGCTTTCAAAAGGTCTATCTATCTAAGAAAGAAAATGAATGGGCATTAAATATTTATTCTTTATATGTTAGAAGTAGATTCTGTTCTTTCCCTGCCTGAAGGAAGATAAAAAGGCTAGAGATAGGCTTCCCTGGTGGCGCACTGGTTGAGAGTCCGCCTGCTGATGCAGGGGACACGGGTTTGTGCCCCGTTCCAGGAGGATCCCACATGCCGCGGAGCGGCTGGGCCCGTGAGCCATGGCCGCTGAGCCTGCGCGACTGGAGCGTGTGCTCCGAGGCCACAACAGTGAGAGGCCCGCGTACCGCAAAAAAAAAAAAAAAAGGGCTAGCGATAACCAGTGAGCTGCATTTGGAAATACAATCTTACAAAGACTAGGAGGCTAGGTTCAACTATTAAGTGGATATGAGGTTCTACTGAGGCCAAATAATATGAAATATTAAACCCTTTACCATTTAGCTGGGGACCACGAGGGAATAACTTTCCATTGTTTTTGGCTGAATTTTTTCACCTTTAGAATGGGAAAAATAACATGACAAATTTCTTTGCTGAAGCATAGGCTACTAACTGCTGTATTAATTTTCCAAACCCTTATATGACCCTTGCAAAAAATTTATCATAGCAAACTAAACCCAAGACAAGTTTATGTTTTTTATTTATCTTGAATCTGAAAATTTAGAATGATCATAAACCACACAGCTGCAAATTCCTCATATTTTGTCTCTTCAGATGTGAGAAAGTTTTGAACTCCAAGATCAGTGTTGTAATAACTCTATATAATGGCTGCCTAGAGATCACATTTAAACTTGTACCCTGCTCTTTATGATGCTTCATTTGCCCGAATTGCTACAGCAATAGCACAGTATCAATTGTTATTGGACCAAAGGTAAAATTTGCACCTGATTTAGTAGCCCAGAGAATTTTTAGGGCAAAAGCCATGAAAACACAAATGCTAATTTTTTAAAAAGTGTTTAGAAAAAGTTCCATTCTGAAGTTAAATTAATCCCCCAAATTTGAGAATCCAGAACAAACTTCATGTGAAGAGGCACCATCTTAACCACATGTTAACAATAATGAAACTGCAGTATTGCAGTAAAGGAGGAAAAGTGATTACATGGCATTCTTTGACGTTAGGTGCAGGGCACATGGGTTCTAAAACTGGTGAATTGGAAAGCCATCTGCCCTCGAGAGCAGATGTAAAACAATGCCAAGATCCAAATATTTAAAAGATGATTGAAATATCTAATCCTGGACTTCAAAATATTTTTAAAGTTTTTAAATAACTTAGTAAAGCTTAGCATAACTTAGTAAATATCTACTTAGAAAATACAAAGGGGGAAAATCCAATGAGAGATAACCCAGAAACTAGTTACCCCAGCAATGCCCACAATAAGATTTTTGTTACCCTTAGAAGGAGGCTCTCCTAACAGATTCATACACTTTATATGAACAAAATCTCAACGCGCAGTTTCACAACAGCTTAGGATCTCCTATAGAAAACACAAGGACTCTTTAAAAGCATTGGTTTTGCTTCCCATCTGGAGTTTACCTTTAAGCAAGAGTACTGCTGGAGCAATTCTGGGAAAGCAAGAAGCTTGTGGATCATAGCTTTTACCTCCAGAGGCTTCAGATTCCTAAGGTAGTCTTTATCTGCAGACTGCTAGAGTTCCCAGGCAACCAAGAGCTAAACATGACCAAGCTCTAAAAAGAGAAAAAATTAACTGGAGTTGAAGGCTAAGCTTTAGGATGGCAGGGTTCTTATTTCATTCCAAATTCAGGTTTACCCTGGATTTGATTTTACTCAGTTTGAAATTAGGATGGCTCACACTAAAAAAAATATTAAATATATGAAAATGCTTAGATAGTTTTGATAAATAAACAT
This sequence comes from Tursiops truncatus, assembly GCF_011762595.2. NCBI lineage: Eukaryota > Metazoa > Chordata > Mammalia > Artiodactyla > Delphinidae > Tursiops > Tursiops truncatus. Next base: position 62,796,778 of record NC_047049.1, on the reverse strand, counting down.
CTGTAAAACCACCTGAGGCAGTTAAGCCTGCGTTTCAGCCCTGCCTAGCTAGAAGTTTCAGATATCTTTAAACTGTAGATTTAGGCGCACCAGGTTTCTGATCTAATCCAAACTGCCTGACCTGTTTTGAGGCGTTACACCACTAGGTAGGATTTATCACTTTCATTGTCTTTAAATGTGGTGTGAACCCAAATGCCACCACCCTCACCAAACTCTAGTCTTCAATTAAAATCTGTGCAGATGAGCTACCTGGCTCCTGGCTTCCGCCTTCCTTGCAGAACCCGAGGCCCCAGCTCTGAATCCTGCCTCTATGGTTGGGATCCTGACAGTCTGCAAAATCCTCCCTTCTTTAGGGGCTGGACTCTGTATTCATGAGCTTGACACTGGTTGAGGTCTAATTCTAACTGATCAATTTCCCCTGGAACAAAGATTATAATCTGCCTAATTTTCAGTAATACTGACAAAGCCTGGAAGATTACCATCTTTGCACCCCCTTTGCTCTCCTACCCACCAGACGGAACTTTGGACCGTGAAGTCAGTCATTCCACATTAGTTAGATTATGTTCAGTATCTGACACCTCACAAAGGAATTATATAGTCACATCAGTTTGAGGATGAGAAGTGAAAAAAAAAAAAACTATAAAGATTGATCTAATTCAGTTGCTTAAGCAGTTGTGACCCTTCCCATAAACTATTTCAAAGTATATAGCTTCTCAAAGTGACTATGCTGCAGGTTCCCGGACTTGCTTTCAGTCATTCAACAAATATTTCAGTGTCTATCCATTGTAAAAATATTTACCAGTGGATTAATATTTACCCCTCCTGAGAAAGCCCAAAATGCTCAGAGATAATATCTCCAAGACAACAGCTACTTTTCTTGGAGTTTTGAAAATCACATATCAGCACTTTGTTATAAAGCAGAAACAAACACACCATTGTAAAGCAATTATACTCCAATAAAGATGTTAAAAGAAATCACATATCAGTAGGAAAAACTGCTCTCTGTGTATACCTTAGTTCAGAGGTTCTCCAAGCTTGTTAACTTAGAAAGGCAGCAGCAGTACCTGGGAACTTGTTAGAAATACAAATTCTTGAGCCCTACCCCAGACCGTCTCAATCAGAAATTCTGGGGATGGGACTCAGCTATCTGTGTTTTAACAAGACTCCCAGGTGGTTCTGATGCTTACTAGTTTAAGAACCACTGCCTTAGTTTAGGCCCAGTGATCGTATTCAGATTCCACCATTAATGGGGCTGAAACAAGGAGATGACTCTGACTTAACTAGTACCCTACCTGAATACCTGACATAATATGTCCTCTCTACAACAAGAAAAACCAAGTGTATAATTTATGGTCAAAAATATTTGTGGACTTAACCTTCATTCATGTATAAGCCTGCGGCTTGTTTTTTATTTATTTTTTTAAACCCAGCAGTTCTTTTTTGGGGGGGTGCTACATTGGGTCTTTGTTGCTGTGCGTGGGCTTTTCTAGTTGTGGTGAGCGGGGGCTACTCCTCTTTGTGGTGCACAGGCTTCTCGCTGCGGTGGCTTCTCCTGTTGCAGAGCACGGACTTTAGGTGTGGGGCTTCAGTAGTTGTGGTGCACGGGCTCAGTAGTTGTGGCTGACAGGCTTAGTTGCTCCGCGGCATGTGGGATCTTCCCGGACCAAGGATCGAACCTGTGTCCCCTGCATTGGCAGGCGGATTCTTAACCACTGCACCACCAGGGAAGTCCCCTGAGGCTTGTTTTTATTTTATTTTATTTTTATAAATTAATTTGGGGCTGCGTTGGGTCTTTGTTCCTGCGCACAGGCTTTCTCTAGTTGTGGCGAGCGGGGGCTACTTTTCGTTGCGGTGCACGGACTTCTCATTGCAGTGGCTTCTCTTGTTGCGGAGCACAGGCTCTAGGCGCGCAGGCTTCAGTAGTTGCAGCACACAGGCTCATTAGTTGTGGCTCGCGGGCTCTAGAGCACACATTCAGTAGCTGTGGCGCATGGGCTCAGTTGCTCCACGGCATGTGGGATCCTCCCAGACCAGGGCTTGAACCTGTGTCCCCTGCATTGGCAGGCGGATTCTTAACCACTGTGCCACCAGGGAAGTCCCAAAACTAATATTTCTAATTTAAAATGTGATATAGAGTATGATTCCATTTTTCTAAATTTCTTTCTTTCTTTCTATATTTACCCAGAAAGATGTTCACCTTGTTAAAGATAATAATTTCTGGGTGGTAGAATTTCAAGTGAATTTTTTTCTTTTTGTACTTTAAATTTTTAATAATGAAATAATGATGTATCATTTTTCGGAAATAATAGAGGCATTCTAATCTTTATTTTTTGGCCATGCGCACGACATGCAGGATCTTAGTTCCCTGACCAGGGATTGCACCCGCGCCCCCTGCATTGGAAGCACGGTGTCTTAACCACTGGACTGCCAGGGAAGTCTCGAGAGGCATTCTAAAAAAAATGTGTGGTTTGGGGGAAGATAGGGAGATATTAATGTCCCCAAAGAAATGTCTACAATCTAGAAAACCTAGTAGATCTCCTTTCTGAGTGGTTGTAATCGGTTTAAAAGAATTTTCTTTTCCTGTTGTCCACTAGTGTGATTTACCTCTCATCACCATTTGGCAATTTGAATATCCAAGAGAGACAGTTTATTGGTTTAAAAAACAATTCTTGACTTCAAATTCATTTGAGGAACGTGGGTGTATGTGCCCTCTTAACAGTCAAAATATAAATATTAATATATAATACTATTATAAATATTATGAATAATATAAATATAAAAGGCTGCATTGACATAAAAACAAACCATGACATTGTGAATGTACTGCCACTGAATTGTTCATGTTATTTTATTTATTATTTTTGGGTGCATTGGGTCTTCGTTGCGGTGTGTGGGCTTCTCATTGTGGTGGCTTCTCGTTGTGGAGTACAGGCTCTAGGCGCGTGGGCTTCAGTAGCTGTGGCATGCGGGCTCAGTAGTTGTGGCGCATGGGCTTAGTTGCTCTGCGGCGTGTGTGATCTTCCTGGACCAAGGATTGAACCCGCGTCCCCTGCATTGGCAGGCGGATTCTTAACCACCGTGCTGCCAGGGAAGTCCCTGAATTGTTCATTTTAGAATAAACAATTTGATTTATTTAGAATAAGAAATTTATATTATGTGACTAGCACATCAATTTTTAAAAATCATGAATTATTTTGAATAACAAACTATGCACTCTCCAGGAACAAAAGTTTTATCTATGTTTTATGAGATGATCCACCAAAGGGTTTAAGAAGTAAGCTCTGCTCATCTTCTTAAAATATTGCCATATGCACATAAAAATTTATTTACAGTAAATTTTTAGGCTTTCTAGTACAAAACAAAGTTGCCTATCAAAATATTTTCACTTGTGGGCTTCCCTGGTGGCGCAGTGGTTGAGAGTCCACCTACCGATGCAGGGGACATGGGTTCGTGCCCCGGTCCGGGAAGATCCCACATGCCGCGGAGCGGCTGGTCCCGTGAGCCATGGCCGCTGAGCCTGCGCATCCGGAGCCTGTGCTCCGCAATGGGAGAGGCCACAACAGTGAGAGGCCCGCGTACCGCAAAAAAATATATATATATATATATTTTTTTTTTTCACTTGTAAGAAATGCATTTTGAGAACTCACTGGCCCTTGGAGCTGGGTCTTTGATTTCCTAAAAAATTCAGAACTCTGAAGTAGAGGGCCTAGTGCTCTTGAATTGAATTCCAAGGAAGCTGATTACTACACATGGCTCTAATAAAGTTTTGCCATAAACATCTGTGGGAAATCTGTGAGTAATCTTGTGGAGGGATATTAAGTTTGCAGCACCTGTTGCTGTTTACCCCTGAAGTGTTAGGTCCCCTCGTGGTAAATGAGGTGAGTTCTTTGACACTTTTTCCTAAGGTGTCCAGAAAGCTCTAGGGATTGGTAAGAGGGTTGCCTTTCACTTTTTAAGCCATGGTTTGAATCTAACCAGGTTAACCTTGTGACCTTGAATTGTTTGTGTGAAATGAGGTGGTGATCTCAGTTCTGCCTTAAGGAAATGCCTTTCACATAGAAATTGGCACTAATTGGCCTCCCTGTTGACAGGGTTAGCTGAGAGGCTCATGATTAAATGGGCAGTGAGAACAGAAACTAAATCACCCCACCTCAGCTCAGCATGTTGGCTGGAGGACACGCAGGGCAGCTACCAGTTCTCCCCTCTTCCAGCAGCATCCAACACGAAAAGCAACTGGGTTGAACCAGGAGGCCCAGAAGGCCTACGATTTGTGCATTAAGGATACTTTCTATATGTCTGGCCCTGTTCTGTAAAGGAATCTTGACACAAATAGGGCTCTGGACCAGGATTCTGCAAACTTTTTCTGTAAAGGGCCAGAGAGGAAATGTTTTAGGCTTTGCAGACCGTACAGTCTCTGTTGCAACCACTCAACTCTGCTGACAAGAGCAGCCATAGAGAACGCATACATGAAAGAGTGTGCCGGTGTTGGAGTAAAACTTAATGGACAGCACAACATTGTAAACCAACTATACTCCAGTAAAAATTAATTTAAAAAAACGTAATGGACACTGAAATTTGAATTTCAGATAATCTTCACATATCAAGAAATATTATTTTTCTTTTGATATTTTTTCTCCAACTTTAAAAGTGTAAACACCATTCTTAGCTTGCAGGCCATACTAAAACAAGCAGTGGGCCGGCTTTGGCCCACCATCCTTAGTTTGCCCATCTCTGCTCTAGACTGAGTGTTGGAGGGACTTTTCCTCACTCTCCCTCACTTTCACTCCTGGCTCAAACACTAACTGGCTATGGACCCAGGGCACTTTAACTTCTTTGGCCCTCAGTTTCTTCATGAAGTATGTTTGACAGAACAGATGAAACAAAGTTCCTTTTAGCCATAATATTAAATTTCCTGATTCCATTATAGGAGCAGAAGTCAACCCAAGCAATGTTATGTATGCGAAATGGAAATTAGTTTACTTAAAGGAAACAAATCTTAATATCCTCAGTGTGAATCTTTGTCCTACTGTGAGGAACAATGTCACAACTCTGATAGCGAGATCAAAATTTGTAGCCTCATAGATGATTCACTTTGTTATAAAGCAGAAACTAACACACCACTGTAAAGCAATTATACTCCAATAAAGATGTTAAATAAAAATTGTAGCCTCCTAACTCCATTCAAAGGCTCATTCATACCACTTCTTTCTATTTCTCCAGTGCTATTCTTCTTTCCTGTTGTTTTTTTGGTTTGTTTTTGTTTTTGGTGAGTGAAGAAAACACAGTGCCAGAGATTATTGGAAAACATTTTTCTCCTTCAAAGATGTTATTTAAAAATGTTAATGTTTTTGTGTCTTATTGGCAAGTATATTTTACAGGCACTCCGCTACCTAGGTGTACCTTATTGTTCGAGGTGATGACTGAGGGTTAGTAATCATTTTTACCGAAGAGCAGAAAAGAAAATCACCAAACAACTTATTCAAAACATTGATATATATATTTAAAAGTGAAGGTATTTTAAGAGCAATTTATTTCTTCATAGATCACGTTTCATGTAACCCTTCACTTTTCCTTTTGTTCTTTATGTCAGATATCCTTATATCAGATATCCAGTCAATGTTCGCATTTCTCATAAATCGTTTTTTTTTTCATTTTTAACAAGAAGTATATTTAAACAACAAGGTGCTTGACTTGAAAGGAAAACTAAGATTCATTTCTTTTAGAGTAATTTATCCCTACTGAAAGACGGATTGCCCTACATGTAACAGCTACGTACAAAGAAGTTATAAAATTGTCCTTTGTTTTACAATGATAAATGAAAAACATTAAAATTCCCCAATCGAACAAGGTATGCAAGAATTTTTATGTTGTTCTTTTTTTGTTAAACAGTGAGAGCAAAATAACTTACCGGAATATAAAGATAAGAGCTGATGAGGATGCCACTAATGGAGAAAAGGGGGTATTTTCACAGAACCAGTATTTTTTCCCAGCCCATCTCCATTTGATGTCGATCAAAACATACCATTGGCCATTTAGTTAAAAAAAAATGCAGTATGCTTGTGCACATACACCAGTTACTTTATGTACAATAAAGGAATGGGGAACGGGAATACGAGAGAATAGAGAAACTATACTGTAGTAGTCAGGGTGTGGTGGAACCAAATTGCGGTTTTCTAATTGAAAATGTCTTCTTGGTCTGGAGGAGCAGAATTCTGGAGTAAACTAGCAGGTTTCCTTTTCAGTAGACACCCCCTGTCTGCCGCTGGAACACGTCCATTTTATCTTCATCCGCCATTTCCAACTGTGCAGGTGTGTCTGTTTCATTGATTGGCTGCCCGTCAAATCGGAATCTGATCTGCCTCATTGACAAACCCTGTCGTTCACAATAGGCTTTCTTAGTTTACTAAGTGGTGTATGCCTCTTAATCTTAAACTGCACCACAGAACCGTCCTGCCCCGCCACCTTCAAATTAATATGATCGTTGCTGTCAGTCTTGACTCCTCCCTTGGGCTTTCCTCGGCCATGGCGAGCGCCGCAGTCCCCTCAGCTGCCGCTTCACAGCAGAGGAACGAGATCCGCACCGAAGGAGCACGCAAGCACCACCCGGAGCAGCAGAAGAGGGAGGCGGCAGCGGTGGAGAAGGCGGAGGGTGCCTCTCCTACGTTGTGTTACGTTCCGTTTGTTCAAAGCGTTCAGTGACCCAAAGAAGGCCCACACTTTGCATTGCGTCGGTTGGCATGTCTCTTAGTCTCTCTTAAGTTATATTCTCTCCTCCCCCGCTTTGTTTTTCCTGTCATGAAGGCTCTGAGGGTTTGAAAAACATTAGATTGTAAACTACTTGAAATAATGGAAATGTATCCTTTCTCCTTGTATCTTCCTCTTTATTGCCCAGGGCAGCCCCTGGAATTCAGCAGGCTTGGTATTTGTTCTTGTACTATAGGTACTTCTACAAAGCCTCATGTTTTATTCAGATCCTCTGTAGAATGTCGAGGGAACTGCATCTGTTTAGGCCTAAACCAGGGTTGGTTGGTACCGACTTGAACATCTAGTCCTCCTGTCCCACACTTTTGTTCTTTATCATCTTATTCAGGGAACCACGTCCTTGCTTTTTTTTTGAATTGTGTTGCATTCTTTTTCTTTTAATTAATTAATTTATTTATTTATTTTTGGCTGTGTTGGGTCTTCGTTTCTGTTCAAGGGCTTTCTCTAGTTGGGGCAAGCGGGGGCCACTCTTCATCGCAGTGCGTGGGCCTCTCACTATCGCGGCCTCTCTTGTTGCGGAGCACAGGCTCCAGACACGCAAGCTCAGTAGTTGTGGCTCATGGGCCTAGTTGCTCCGCGGCCTGTGGGATCTTCCCAGACCAGGGCTCGAACCCGTGTCCCCTGCATTGGCAGGCAGACTCTCAACCACTGCGCCACCAGGGAAGTCCCCCATGTCCTTGCTTTTGAGCAGCACTGTGGTGGCATTCTAGAAGACACATAGATGAATAAAAGGTAATCCTGGATCCCTGCCTTTGAGAAGCTTAAACAACTGGTAACAAGTAGACTGTCGGAAGGGGGAAAGCAACACTTTGTTTCACAATCCATGATGATTTCAATGTGTGAAGGAGATAGCTTAGTATCTTTTTTCCCCTCCCCCCATAATAAAGCAGAGAAGAGAGACTTGTACCTAGAAGGCACGGGCCTCCCTGGAAACAGAGTTCCTTCGAGATCTGGGTACCTGGAGTAGGGCCAACTCATTTTTGATCAGATTTGCATGTAAATAGTGAGATATGAGGCCCAGCTTTATACCCTCTGCTGTAACAAAACCGGGTAAACCCAAAACTGGATTTGGCATCTTGTCTCAGGCCCCCATACTTTATTTGTTGGTGTCAGGGAAAGACTTAATCTCACTTTCCATGTTTCAAATAATAGGAATTTTGCTGACTTGCTCTGGCTTCAGGGCGCTTAGTTGCACGCCTTCTTGACAGGCTGCTGCTCCAGCTTTCTTTCCAGAAGTAGTATTTTCCAGCTCTGAGACCTGCCCTCTGACCCTGAGTTTAATGGGGAGGTGGAGTGATGGAGTCTGCTCATTTTGGTTAGAAAACTTACTGGCTTTGATGGCCCCAGTGCAGAAGAGCCAGCTGCCTTTACTTCCTTTAACTCAAAAATTATTGGGGCCACTTTTTAATTGTAGAATATTTGGAAAGTATAGAAAAGCTCAAAGAAAGAAATAAAAATTGCTTGTAATCTAGAAATAACTTTTGTTAACATAATCAAAATTATTCCAGTTTTCTTCTCCCCAAACAAAAATGGGATTATGGGGTATTTTATTTTATATTATTTATTTATTTATTTTAAAATTTTATTTATTTATTTTATATTTGGCCTCATTGGGTCTTCGTTGCTGTGCAAGGGCTTTCTCTAGTTGTGTTGAGCGGGGGCTACTCTTTGTTGTGGTGCACGGGCTTCTCATTGCAGTGGCTTCTCTTGTTGTGGAGCACAGGCTCTAGGCGCACGGTCTTCAGTAGTTGTGGCACACGGCCTCAGTAGTTGTGGCTCATGGGCTCAGTAGTTGTGGCGCACGGGCTTAGTTGTTCCACGATATGTGGGATCTTCCCGGACCAGGGCTCAAACCCGTGTCCCCAACACCGGCAGGTGGATACTTAACCACTGCACCACCAGGGAAGCCCTAAGGGGTGTTTTAAATGCTTTATGGATATTAATTCCTTTAACGACGTAGGGAGGGGCAGAGTGATGGGAAGTTTGTACTGGCTCCTTGACCAAACTATATAGTCAGCTTCCTCCAAGACCTCTTTTTAAAATTTTATTTATTTGTATTATTTTTATTTATTTATTTATTTTTATTGAGGTATAGTTGATTGACGATATTGTGTTAGTTTCAGGTGTACAGCATAGTGGTTCAGTTATATATATATATATTCTTTTCCATTATATGTTATTACAAGACATTGAATAAGTTCCCTGTCCTATACAGTAGGTTTTTGTTGTTTATTTTCTGAACCCTCTTTTTGACTAGGCCTCCACATTGGGCCTCATACTATCTTCTGCCTGCCCTGCCCAAGAATATTGCTAAATCAGTTTAGTGCATATCCTTAACCCTTGATAACTGATCAACTTCTGTATCCCCCCACCCTTGATGTATAAATCCTTGAGGTGACTTTAGCAAGGACCCCCTTCGGTCAGTTTAGCAAGAATCCCCCTATCCTTGATGTCTCCTATCAGTAATTTTCTATCCACTGACTTCCTCACTCTGTTCCTTGGCAAAAATCCCCGGCTTCTTTGCTGTCTGTGCTTTACAGCTATCTTTGCTGCCTAGACTTTGCAATAGTCTTGAACAAAATCATCCTTACCATTTTAACAAGTGTCAGAATTATTTTTAAAAAATTTTTATTGGAGTACAGCTGGTTTGCAATGTTGTGTTTCTGCTGTACAGAATAATTTTTTTTATCACTTCTCACATCAGAATCATGGGGTTTCTTTTTTTTTTTTACATCTTTATTGGAGTATAATTGCTTTAAAATGTTGTGCTAGTTTCTGCTGTATAACAAAGTGAATCAGCTATACATATACATATATCCCCATATCTCCTTCCACTTGCGTCTCCTTCCCACCCTCCCCATCCCACCCCTCTAGGTGGTCACAAAGCACTGAGCTGATCTCCTTGTGCTATACAGCTGCTTCCCACTAGCTATCTATTTTATATCTGGTAGTGTATATATGTCCATGTCACTCTCTCACTTTGTCCCAGCTTACCCTTCCCCCTCCCCGTGTCCGCAAGTCCATTCTCTACATCTGTGTATTTATTCCTGTCCTGCCCCTAGGTTCATCGGAACCGTTTCTGGTATTCTTAGCCTCTTAGTGTTCCAAGCTAAGGACTTTTTTTCTTCAATGTTTATTTTCTTTTTTGGCCCCTTACCATTGAGAAGATAAAGAAGTGAAATGTTTAAAAGGCAAATCAGAATTAGCTTTGGGGATATCTGGCTCTCAGCCTCTGATTTTGCATCTCTTAGGACCTCACTGGGCTCAATGATTACTGAAACTGCATTAGGGTTCCTACTGTTGGGAGTGAAGGTGGAGCTGTAGAATCATGAAGCTGGAAGGAACCCTAAGAAATCCTCAGGTCAGCCAAGTATTTTTACTCCCATTTTACAGATTAAGCTACTGTGGTCCAGAGTCTCGTCTAAGTTAAGCAGCTAGAATAAAGAAGGTAATGTTTTTTCTTTAAAAGGAAATGGCATTGTGACTTCCTTGGTGGTCCAGTGGTTAAGATTCCGTGCTCCCATTGCAGGTGGCACGGGTTTGATCCCTGGTCAGGGAACTAAGATCCTGCATGTCATGTGGCACGGCCAAAAGAAAAATAAAAATAAAGTATGCTGCTGCTGCTTTGAAAGAAAAAAAGAAAGAAAGAAAAAAGAAGTGGCATTAAATGTCCTTCACGTTTAAGAAGCGGCATTAAATGCTCCCACCTCCTTTTCTCTGTCCTTTGAGTCAACACAGTTGCTTAGCAAAGCCTCACATTTCTCTTTGATAAATAGAAACAAAAGTCTCTACAGCTTTTTTTTTCCCCCCCATAAAGGGAAGAAATGTGCTGTAGAAGCAGAAATGGTCATAATAAAGAGAACCCAGATATAAAACACTTTCTAAATCAGCCTTAAGTGTCAAGGCTTGATTTTCTGAGTTAAGGGGAAAGAACTTCAACCTGATGAATTTTGGTGTGGAAAAAATTTGGAGGTGGTTAATTCTGAGTATAACATGAGTCTGTAAACAGACTCCAGAGAAACCACTGAACTTCAGATACCTGGGTAGCTGAGGCCTGGGTGTGCCTGTTCCTTGAGGCTTTGCCCTGGGCATTGACTGTTGGACACCAGGGTCTTCCTGTGATTCACCCTCAAACCAAAAATGCTTTTGTGAATGGTGACACCAGGCTAGCAAGAAAGTAAGAAAAACAGGGTTATCGTGGATCAAGCACTAGTTAAATTAGATTTGATTCAGGTGGAACAAATCTATGGCCCAGGTACTGGGCTACATGCTGGGCCGCAGAGATGAATCAGACAGAAGCCTGGCCCTTAAGGAATCTCAGGTTGCCTGATGAGACAGGTAACTAAATATTACAGCCTTTAACACACATGTGTTATAAGAGGGTTAATGAGGTGCTCCAAGAACAGATTTAATCTTCCTGGATGTGTCACAGGTTTTACAAGCTGGCCTTTGTAGTATACCACCTGATGGAAAGGAGAAAGGCCTTCCAGGCAGAGGGAATAGTGTAAGCAAAGACGTGGGAGCATGTTTGGGAAGGTGTGTAATTTTGAGTAGCTGGAGCATAAGATCCTTGGTGTGGATTGGAGGAGGAGGGAAAGCATGGAAATGGAGATGAGGCTGGAAAGACAGGCTGGAGTAAGTGTGTGAAGAGCATTGAATGCTCGCTATCCTTAGGACTGACACCAGGCAGGTGTGAGCATCAAATGATCCAGTTCATCTTCTCTAACAATTATAGTGTAACCAGAGTGAATTTGTTCCCCTTCAGGTCCAGTTTTCTAAACCAAATAAAATCACACTCCAAGTTCCATTTGCCAGAGTTGGCCATGTCTTGGCATGTTTTGGGAAGTCCACTCCTTGGAATTGTCAAAAAAAACTTGGGGGTTTACATGATACCCAGAAAATGGGGAAAATGGGGGCCTGATCTTTTTCCTGGGGTGCTCATTATAGTTACCTTGGTACCTGCCTCCACACGGTACTGATGTCAAGGGCTGCTCCCCCACTTCCACTGACCACCGAGTTCCAAAGCTGTGTTGGCTCCGAGAGGCTCCTGCAATGGTCCTGACTGCCTTGCCTCAGACACCCTTTCACTGTGGTTCTCAAGGCTGATGCCTTGGAGTTTACTCTCCACAAGTATCAAGTGTCCCTCCATTCGGGGTGCTCTTGGGAAAGGCATCTCCCAGTAGTGTCACTCTCTCAATTCAGTCAAAGGCAGTAGCTTCCCTTTCCCTTCTCTCTAGGACAAGCCATCTTAATCTTCCTCAGTGGTCTTGAAGCCCAAAGCTCTTTACCAATCCTGTGTCCTTTCCCATGAAAGGCCACTGTATTTTTGAAGTCAACAGCAAATTGGATGAGCTAAATAAATCTTCACAAAAAGTGATAATGGGAGAAGCAATGCATGTGCCCTTAATGGTGACTTTGGAGACATCATCTTCTCTAAGGTGGGATTGTCTGAGCAGGAATTTCATGTCTGATAAGGTGGCCAAGAGAGACATCATCTGGAAATAGGAGAGGGGAAAAGTGAAGTCAATTGTTGGCAGTTATTTACTGTGGAAGGAATAAATTGGACAGTTGTTATCGTATTTCTCAAAATGACCAGAGCTAATCTCTTAATGTTCTGATATACGTTTTTGTTTTTGTTTTTGTTTTTGTTTTGCGGTACACGGGCCTCTCACTGTTGTGGCCTCTCCCGTTGCGGAGCACAGGCTCCGGACACGCAGGCTCAGCGGCCATGGCTCACGGGCCCAGCCGCTCCGCGGCATGTGGGATCTTCCCGGACCGGGGCACGAACCCGCGTCCCCTGCATCGGCAGGCGGACTTTCAACCACTGCGCCACCAGGGAAGCCCCTGATATACGTTTTTGAGAACATTTTTTGAACACGTATTTGCACATGGTAAACATAGTGGAAGATAAGGCTCCCTTTTACCCTGCCCCCTGTTTCTTTCTCTGGAGGTAACCACTGTTATCACCAGCTTCTTATGTACGCTTCCAGAGATCTTCCAGCCACACAAGAATATATGTGTCTTTTTCCTCTTTCTTTCTTCTCTTTCTTTTTCTTTCTTTCTTTCCTCTTTCTTTCTCTTTCTTTCTTTCCTTCTTTCTTTCCTCCTTTTTTTCATTTTTTTTCTTTCTTTCTTAGTTTCTTAATTTCTTTTCTTTTTTTTAAAATCATACTAGACCTATTTAGTTTTCTTTTTTACTTAAAAAAAATATATGGGATATTGTCTTGTATCAGCATGTAAAGTTTTGTCTTATCCTTAATGACTGCATAGAATGCCATTTGGATTTGTATATAATGTTAGAATTACTTTGTCCTTTCTCAGGCATAGAGTCCACTGGGGGGCAAAAATCCTTCCATCTTGAGACTTTCTAGTTTTTAGTTTGACTATTCTGTGCCTCTTTAAGTGGAGAATGATAACACATCCATCTTCTAAAATGTTTGTGTCTGGTCTGCAGAGACTCCAAAGATGGAAGGCCCTTGAGAAGTTCCAGTTTCTCTAGTTTTGCCATGTAATACAGGCCATTCAGGTTGGAGGCCTACAGTTTTCCTCTTAACTTTTAAAGACATGTTCCATTTTGTAGGAGTTTGGAAATATTTGGATGGTAGCTGATCCTTTGGGAAAACAAGTGACTATGTAGTTGACTGTAGTTTAAAAGTTTCCCCCTCACATTCTTTCTCCCTTCTTTTGTTAATTGGACTAGCTTAAATAAAATGATAGGACAAATTTCACACATCTGAACAAAAGTTTCCACAGTTTAAGGCAGCTCTACCTCATAATTTCAGGCCATGAAACCTCATAGCTGGGTCTACCTGCCAGTAGCCTTGCAGCTACAGGCCTTGCTAGTAAGGGCCTGATTGTCTCTGTTTATTTCCAGTTCAAATTCTTGGGACAGAGACTCAAGCTCAGGACAACTTTTCACAGCAGACCACAGGTCCAATGAGTCAGGGCGATGGTCTCCTGCTTCCCCCTCTAGCCAGCTGTGTGGGGAAGGAGACACTGGGATCTCTGCTTCACCACCAGCAGCTTTGTCCTCATGGGCAAGCTGCCTAAACTGTCTGTTTTTTTGTGGAAGATGGGCCTCAATATTGCCCCTTTCAGAGGGTTAATTTTGAGGATAAAATTAGATCACACATGTAAAACTTAGTACAGTTCTAGGCACAGAGCAAGCTGAGAGTAAATGGGAATTTATCACTATCATTATTATGGAAAAGACACTGTCGTAGATGCTAGAGATACAGAGGTAAAGGTCATAATTCCCCAGGCTGGGGAACACAGGAAAGTCATCTTTATCATGACGGAGAGGGGAAGCTTGGCCCTCCCTGTAGGCTATACAGACATAGACATTTAGTTCATTTGGGCTCTCTGCTGTATTCACCCACCCATCCATCCATCCACCCACCCATCCATCCATCCACCCACCCATCCATCCATCCACCCATCCATCCATCCATTCACCCATCCATCCATCCAGAGTCAGACTTCCGATGTGAGATGGTTGTCTCAGGTTCGCATGCTTATTTGAACTGAAAATTGTGTCAGACTTATTTGTCATAGGGAACCCTGACTTGGTGGTTGTCTGACTCCATTTCTTACTGTGTGACTGGGAAATACTTCTTAATCCAACCTATCTTCGGTTACCTCATCCGTTAAAAAAAGATAGAGATACTAATAGAAGCTAACACAGAGTTGTGAAATGAAGGCCCCCAGCATACAGTGTTCAATAAATGTTAGCAATGGTTATTAACATCACCTATCATTTACCGTGATAAGTGACTCACTAGAGGCAGAGAGCAGATTATCTCGAATTATTGTAGTTATTATTGATGATTGATAAGCTGAGGGAGTGGGAATCTGGAACGACTCCCAAGTCTCATCAAGTCCCTCTTATAGTACTGATTGTACTAAGAATGTCCTTCCTCTTCTTTTCCAGAGAAGCCCTCACCCAGTGCAACAATAAGGGTTCCAGCCTTTCTGTCCCTCAGCTTCTGAATTGTACCTCATGCTCCGAGGTGGTCGCTAGAGTCTGCTGTGACAGATCACAAGTTCCTCTCCCTTCACTCCTCGGGATTCTTTTCGGAATCCCCATCCCAACCCAGGCCTGAATCCCAGGGATCTCACCCCTGCGCCTCGCCAGCCATTGGGGCTGGCACCTCAAGATCACTTTCCGTCCCTTACACTTTAACTCTGTTGGATAACCCAGGAGCGAGACCAGACCCCAGAACCTCAGAAGGTCATGAAAAAGGTCCTTAGAATTGAGTCCCGACTCCTCATTTTACAAGACAGTAAACTGAGGCCAGAGAGGGAAAGAAACTTATGCAAACTGATTAGCAGACGGAGACTCAAATCTGGGTCTCCTGCTCCCGACCCGAGCGAGTCTGTCCCTCGTGGCCTCCTCTCTCCCTGGGGGCGATCCCAAAGCCAGGGCGACGGCGGCCATCCTGGTCCTCCCGGCTCTGAGGAACCCTGGCCGTACCGTTCGCGCCGCAGTTGGAGGCGGCTCGGCTCCCCGGTGACTGCGGAGCTGCCCTAAGGCTTGGAAAAGCCCCAGTGAGCGCCCATCGCGGGAAGAGGAGCTCCGGACTGCCGGGGACCAGAGAAGTGAAGGGAGTCGCCCGGGGTGGGAGTTCGGGGACTGGGTGGGCAGAGACCTGGCTGGGGTGTGGAGAATGACCTGAGAACTTAGCGCCTGGAAACCACTATTGGGCTCCTGCGTGGGGGGAGAGCGGTGGGCGTCCCAGCCTGCGAGTCCCGCCCCACCCCCGGCCTGGCGCGTACATCGGCCCCGCCCCCTGGAGTCCCGTTCTCCCGGCAGCCGGCGCTGAGCGCAGTAAGCCGAACCCTCCCGCCGGCCGCAGCCACCAGTGCAGCGCGGTTGCCGAGCCCGGCGATGCGTTAGGCTACGGGGCCTGGCCGCCGAGGCAGCATGGCCCGGCCCGTGCAACTGGCGCCGGGCTCCTTGGCGCTCGTGCTCTGCAGGCTGGAGGCGCAGGAGGCGGCGGGGGGCGCGGAGGAGCCGGGCGGGCGTGCGGTGTTTCGCGCCTTCTGCCGCGCCAACACACGCTGCTTCTGGAACTCGCGGCTGGCGCGCGCCGCCTCGCGGCTGGCCTTCCAGGGCTGGTTGCGGCGCGGGGTGCTGCTGGTGCACGCGCCTCCGGCCAGCCTGCAGGTGCTGCGCGACGCCTGGTGCCGTCGGGCGCTGCGCCCTCCGCGCGGCTTCCGCATCCGGGCGGTGGGTGAGTGTGGGGCCCAGAGGGGAGGGCGCTTCGCGCTAGCTGCGGGACCGAGCCCCAGCCGCCGGGTTGCGTGCGCCCGAGGCTCAACGCTGAGGAGCGGGAGGTGGCGGTGGGGGCCGAGGGGTTGGGAGGACAGACTGAGTGGCTGGAGGAGGGCCGTCCTCCTAAGACATTCCCTCTGTGGCACACAGGAGCTTCGGCCTCTAAGATATGCCTGGGCGCTGCCCTGAGCCGACTCCAGTGTGACTCCATTCCTCAACTCTTTCAGCCAGTGGAGTGCACAGGGTCCTGGTAGGAACTTTCTACTTGCAAAAGTGATGCTCTAGGCAGAGAGGTTTGGGGCCCGGGGAGCCAGAGTTGCGGTCAGGAGACAGGGGCCTCAGTCTCGGCTCCATGGGGGTGCTCAGGAAGGGTGCACCAGGGGCTGGCCAGATTTTACCGATTGTGAGCTGGCTTTTTAAAATAATTAATTAATTTTTGGCTGCGTTGGGTCTTCATTGCTGCGTGCAGGCTTTCTCTAGTTGTGGCGAGGGGGGGCTACGCTTCGTTGCGGTGCGCGGGCTTCTCGTTGCGGTGGCTTCTCTTGTTGCAGAGCACAGGCTCTAGGCTCGCGGGCTTCAGTAGTTATGGCTCACGGGCTTAGTTCCTCAGCAGCATGTGGGATCTTCCAGCCCGAACCCATGTCCCCTGCATTGGCAGGCAGATTCTCAACCACTGCACCACCAGGGAAGTCCATTTGTTTGTTTGTTTCAAATGACAGACTGGGAGCGGACTAAAGGCTGTGGTTTTCATGCCCTGCTGTACTGGATGCTGCCATGGTGGTGGTCTTGGATCAGGGCCTAGCGGAAGGTTTGGGGTTGTTAACTGCTAGGGAAAAAGAAATAACAAATGGCGCTGTGGACACATCCCATCCCATTACCTAAATAGAGAGAGTTCCTCTTTTCCAGTCTTTTCAGAGAGCCCGTTTGTTAGGAAACAAAAGCTTTTTGCTTGGATAAAATAGCTTTTCATTTGAGAACTTAAACCACTGCACCGCCGAGTGGTCTCTGTTACCTACGAAACTCAGGTGGGTGTCAGCTCCTTGTCACAGGCTGGTTCTGTCTGTATTTAGTGGGGTTGTGAGGACCATTTGATGGTGTGCTGTTGACAAGTCACCAGTTGTTCCAGCCCAAAATTTTGACTCCTACCAAGCAACCCCCTCTCTCTCTCAGCCCATAAATCATCCTGGGAGAAGGGGGAGGAGAAGCAGCAGCAAATAAAAAACATTTGTTTTAGTCCCCAGGTGTAAAGCAGCAGGGTATCATGAGGCACTTGATGTTGTGTATCATCTAGTCAGAGATGACGTCTCCACATCCCAGGCCAGTGAGGTTACACCTTGGCCTCTCACCTCCATGCATCCAGTTCTGTGTGGTACCTCTACCCCCGACCCCCACCTTTCTTCCCTTAAGCGCAAAAAAGAGCTCAGTTGCAAAGCCACATACACACATTTCACTTCCTTTTACTTGCAGGAGTGAGTGAAGAAAATAGGTTTCTGGCTGACAGCGGTGAGCCAAGTAGCCAAGCCAGAATTCTTAAAGGGGAAGGGGTCTTTCAGACAGACTGGATGAAAAACTCTTTTCACTTCTGTGTCCTCGGGTTTTTCTGGTTTGAATTAGTGGTTGCATTCTCTGGTTCCCCCACCCCCTTTCAAAGGGTGAGCATAGAGTACATTGCAGAGAGGGAGTGGATGGGGTTGGGGTCTGGACCTGAGGGTGAAATAGAGAGGGCCTGTGCTAAGCCAGAGGCGGCCGTGATGCCGCCACCTGGGGTCCAGCCAGCAGTGGTGAATGCTGGTTCCTGGGTTGGCCCTGTGTTCTGCCATCTGAAAGATGCAGTGGACAAAGTGAATGTATTATCAAATACTCTGATTCTCCACCCACTAGGTAGTGCTGCCTACCTATTGCACAATTCAGGATGTGATGGACATTGTAGTCTGTGGAGTGTGCAATACAGTGGTCTTTACACTGGGTCATCTCCCCTGATGTGGGGCTCTTGGCAGGAATGATTTTGAGGTTTTTAACAGAGTCGTGGTAAGAATTTGGACATTTAGCTGTAATTTGTACAAAACCAGCTCTTAGGACATTTTGAGGAGCAAAACGGGGAAAGATCTTATTTGATGCTAGTCGGGGGATGCACATGGGGAGGGAGGTTTGTTTTGAATAGAGTTGCTAATTACTACTCTCACTTGGGGGTCCTTGGGTCAGATCAAAGGAGAGGAGGCATCAATGCAGCTCTTGGGCCATCTTAAGAGTCCCAGAAGTTGGCAGGAGGAGCTGACTTCTCCCAAAGAAACTGGAAGTTTCAGTCTGCTTGCTTTCCCAAATCTGGCATCATTGGCTTCCAGAGGCTAAAATGGGCTTCCAGGAAGGCAAGGAAGAGCAGCTGAGAACTATTGCAGGCATTCCACTCTTGCTGTTACTTTGTGGGAAAGAGCAAAATTCTAGAAAAAGACAAAAGCATCAATTTGGTCAGATCAATTTGGTCTCTTTGCTATAGATTTTGTTGTTGTTTTGTTTTTTAAGGCTCACATACTCCTACATAAGAGCATTTGGGCGTGGGGAGTGTTGCTTATCAGCTCAGAGAAAATGCAGGGAGGGGAGGCGGGGTGGTCATCAGCTTTATAAACCCACTGTGCTCCACGGGTCCTTTTCCTGGGCTTCTGGACCTGGGGCTCATGGAGGCCTCATAAGATATGAGGAAGGAGCGCTGTGGCCAAGCAGACAGGAGCATCCTGAGCCCCAGGGACAGACCTGAATTTAAGGTCTGCAGGAGGTCATGTTTTCTCTATGTTTTGTGTCTCTTCTTTCCCTCTTCACTTTCTCTACCTCAGCTTTACTCTGATGAGAAAAATAGTTTCCAGGCTGACAGCATTTCCCTAAAAAGGGGACAAAGGATCTTTAGCAGGATAACCAGGAGCTAACTCTTCTTTTGTGCTCTAGTCCTCAAGTGTTTTCTGTTTCTTTTTTTTTTTTAATTAGCAAATGACCTTAACAAATGAAAGGGTTGAGCTCTGGAAGCTGGAGGGAGTCCTCTGCTTCCCAGGCTGAGCCACTGCAGGTGGTACAGGTGGGGGACACCTGTGTTTGTTTGGGTGAATCAGTTCTTGCTAGAGGACCACACCCACTGGGGAGTTGAAAGGTTAATGATGGCCTCCTGGGGTAAGGGAGGGATGGCTACTTGGCCAAAGTAGTTTGTTCCTCGAAATTTATAGCTGAGGTATCCCCACTCTTTTAGATGAAAGGCTCAGTGTGGCCTTTCATCCTTTTTCATTGAAATAAGATAAAAATAAAAATGCCTATGGGGAGTTCCCTGGTGGCCTAGTGGTTAGGATTCTGGGCTTTCACTGCCGTGGCCTGGGTTCAGTCCCGGGTCGAGGAACGGAGATCCTGCAAGCCGTATAGCGGGGCCAAAAAAAAAAAAAAAAAAAAGGAAAAAGCCTGTGGCTTCTTCAAAATACTTGCTTCATTAATGTATTCATATGCTAGGTACTGTTCTAGTTTTTTTTCTATGTTTTAATGTATCTTTCAATTAGAGTTGCACGTGTTCTCGGAGAAAACGGAGTCGGCCTGTTTATTTCATATTCAGTTCAAGAGGGGATAGTTGAGGGGCTTCCCTGGCCGTCCAGTGGTTAAGAGTCCACGCTCTCACTGCATGGGGCACGGGTTTGATCCCTGGTCCGGGAACTAAGATCCCATATGCCACATGGTGCTGCAAAAAAAAACCCCAAAAAACAAGTGCCCAGCTAGAGTAGAGGCCAATCACTCTTTTATACTAGGTATAAATTTCAGAATCTATTTTGGGATCTTGTTTGGGAGAAGAAGAGCTCAAGGGTACCTGGTGCCTGATGGTTCAAGAGTTGGGCAAACGACTTATCCTTATCTGATTTGGGGAGTGTCCAAGGGGAGTGTGTAGAGATGCTGAGAAGAGGGAACGGTCCAATTCCTATTCTTGTTTCTGAAGTCCTATCATGAATTGGCAGTGGGCATTCTGTTGGATTTAGTAGCTAATGGAATTTTTAAAGTGAAATTTGCATTTAGTGAAATGCACAAATCATAAGTGTAGCATTTTATGCATTTTTCAAGTAATACACATGAGTGTAACCCAAGTTTCCAGCAGGATTTAGCACATTACCATTACCCTAGAAAGTTCCCTCTTGCCCCTTCCCAGTCAGCTCTTCCTCCACCCTCAGAAGTAACCACTATTCTGATTTTTTAAACCGTAAATTAATTTTGCTTGTTCAAGAGCTTCAAGTAAATGGAATCATATACTATGTACTCTTTTGTGTGAGGATTCTTTCACTCAGCGTCATGTTTCTGAGATTCATCTCCGTTGCATTACTAATTTGTTCCTTTTTATTGCTGAGTAGAATTCCATTTTATTAATATACCACCGTTTATTCATTTACCCCTAGATGAACTCCTGGGATGTTTCCAGTATGGCTGTTACGAAAAAGCTTTTATGAATATTTGTGTACACATTTTTTAAGCTTTTATTTCTTTTGGGTCCTTACTTAGGAGAGGAATTGCTGACTCATTGAGTAGGTTATGTTTAGTTTTAGGACACCTTTTTCCAAACTGGTTGTACCATTTTACACTCCTACCCATGAAATGAGACATTTTGGTTGCTCCACATCTTTGCCAACACTTGATGTTGTCAGTCTTTCTAATTTTGGCTATTCCGGGGGTATATAGTGGTATCTTGTAGTTTTAATTTGCACGCCCCAAAGATTTTCTCCTGTGTTTTCTTCTAGAAGTTTTATAGTTTTATGGTTCTATATTTATGTCTATGATCCATTCGAGTTATTTGTGTGAATGGTATGAATTGTAGTTTGAAGTTTTTGGCTTGTTTTTTTTTTGTCATATGGGTGTCCAATTGTTCATGACAATTTGTTGAAAAGACTAGCCTTTCTCATTGAATTCCCTTTGTAATTTTGTTGAAAATCAGTTTACTATATATGTGAGGGTCTGTTTCCATTCATCTTGAGTCTATCCTTTCACCCAATACCGTACTTACTGTAGTTTTTAGTAAGACTTGAAATCAAATATTGTGAGTCCTCCAACTTTGTTCTTCCTCCAAATTGTTTTGGCTACTCTAGGTTCTTTGTTTTTCCACATAAATTTTGGAATCAGCTTGTCAATTTCTAAAAAAAAAAAACAGCTGAGATTTTAATTGGGATTGTATTGAAACAATAGATCAATTTGAAGTTAGATGAGAAATTCATCCTGGTTTTCCCCAAACTGCCCTGGTTTTAGAAATGATATTCTTGCATCTTGAGAACCCCCTCCAGGCAGACTGGGATGATTGGTCACCCTTATTTAGGGAGAATTGACATCTTAACAATTCATGAACATGGTATAACTCTGCTTGAGTGTTCTTAATTTCTCTTGGCAATGGTTTGTACTTCTAAGTGTACAGGTCTTGAATATATTTTTAAATTTATGTTCCTAAGAATGTTTTTGGATGCTATTATATATAGAATTACTTTAAAATAAACTTTTTATTTTGGAATTATTCTATTCTATGCCACAAGGCATGTGAGATCTTAGTTTCCTGACCAGGGATCCAACCTGTGCCCCCTGCATTGGGAGCACAGAGTCTTAACCACTGGACTGCAAGGGAAGTCCCTGGAGTAATTTTATATTTACAGAAAAATTGCAAAGATAGTACAGAGTTTTATATTCATCACCCAGTTTTCCCATAATGTTTTTTACCTTACCTTTTAATTCACATATAAAATTAACCATTTTAAGGTATACAATTCATTGGGTTTTAGTATATTCAGAATGTTGTGCAATCATCCCCATTATCTAATTCCAGAACGTTTTCATTACCCCCAAAAGAAACACTGTACCCACTAGCAGTTTCTCCCCATTCTCCCCTCGCCTGAGCCCCTGCCAGCCACGAATCTACCTTCTGTCTTTTTTTTTTGCGGTATGCGGGCTTCCCACCGCTGTGGCCTCCCCCGCTGCGGAGCACAGGCTCCGGACGCGCAGGGTCAGCGGCCATGGCTCACGGGCCCAGCCGCTCCGCGGCACGTGGGATCCTCCCCGACCGGGGCACGAACCCGTGTCCCCTGCATCGGCAGATGGACTCCCAACCACTGCGCCACCAGCGAAGCCCTACCCTCTGTCTTTATGAGTTTGCCTATTCTGGACGATTCATGTAAATGGAATCACACGTAAATGTGGTCTTTTGTATCTGGTATATTTCACTTAGCATAATGTTTTCAAGGTTCATTTGTGTTGTATCGTATGTACTTCATTCATTTTTATGGCTGAATAATATTAATTGTATGAATATAGCATGTTTTGCTTATCTGTTCATCAGTGGATGGTTATTTGGGTTGGTTTCACTTTTTGGCCACTATAAATAATGCTGCTATGAACATATGCTGCAAGTCTGTGTGTGGACATATATTTTTATTCTTGGGTAGATCCCATTTGGTTATTTTTTAATAATTTTTTCTCTGATGAGATTTCCAATTTGTTCATTACAAGTATGTTTTCTTTTTAAAATCTTTCAGCATAGTTATACCAGCTTCTATAAAAATCCTTGTCATTCTAATATCTCAGTCATCTCAGGGTCAGTCTCATTGGTTGCCTTTTCTTTTGAATGGTTCGCATTTTCCTGTTTCTGTGTTGTTTAGTACTGTGGATTGTATCTCTGACATGATGAGTGATCTGTTTTAGAGACTCTGGATTGTTATGTTCCTCTGTAGAGTTTGATTTTTCTGTTTATCAGGCACTTAATGTGGCTGGGCTCAAATCTCTGAACTCTGTTTCCCCTGTAGTAAATGGCAGCTAAAATCTCTTAAAGTAGGCTAGTTATGCCCTCTGCATGCATAGTTCATAGTTCAGCCATAGAGTCAGACTGAGTTTATACGCAGACTTTGCGGTTCCACCTCCTTGGCTCGGTCCTTTCCAGCATCACTTTCTTGCTGTTGTAGCTGCTCCAAAGTGGCCTTAGATTCTTTAAGCCAGTAAGACTGGTTTTTGGGTTTCTACCAAAGTTTTAGCCTCCCGGCCTGGCTCCTAATGGAGCCTGCCTTTAGGTGAAGAGCTATAAAAAGAAATGGAAAACTTATCCATTGCCATTTCCTTCCAAGAGGACCACCCCTCCGGTTTATGCCTGATTTTGTTTGCTTTTCAGTACCTTCAGGGAAAAGCTTTTCTATTTTGTCCAAGGTTATGGTTATTTTCAAGAGGGTTAGTCTAGTAGCATCTTGTCCACCGTTATTAGAAACAAAACCTCATTAATGAATGTTTTTAGGTCCTGTCTTTTCCTCTTTTAAAATGTCATGACCCTGGGACTTCCCTGGTGGTGCAGTGGTTAAGAATCTGCCAGCCAGTGCAGGGGACACGGGTTCAATCCCTGGTCCGGGAAGATCCCACATGCTGCGGAGCAACTAAGCCCATGCGCCACCACTACTGAGCCTGCACTCTAGAGCCCGCGAGCCACAACTACTGAGCCCATGTGCCACAACTACTGGAGCCCGCACGCCTAGAGCCTGTGCTCCGCAACAAAAGAAGCCACCGCAGTGAGAAGCCCATGCACCATAACGAAGAGTAGCCCCTGCTCGCCGCAACTAAAGAAAGCCTGTTTACAGCAGTGAAGACCCAATGCGGCCAAAAATAAATAATAAAAAGTTAAAAAAAAAATGTCATGACCATAAAGAAAGTAATGGTGATGACAAGATCGTTTAGCCAGTCACTAAAACAAATGCCTCTGTTCCAGCTCTCCCTTCTCCCAGAGAGACCTTGGTATTTTTCCAAGTCTTTTCTAGCTTGATTATCCCTTTTCTCCTGTTTGGTGGTAAGTGGAATAACTCTGCCCATTTTGCAGACAGGAAATGGAGTCAAAGCTACGATGTGGGTGGTGTTGCTTGGGTTTCTTGTCTTCCTCTCTGTTCACCACCAGTTCTCCCAGGGTTCCTGTGGAAGCTCTGGTATTTTTCACCAGCCAGAGCCCCAGCACTCCCTCTCCCCCTGAGGCTATCAGATTCCCACCAGGCCTTTGGTCTACTCCAAGGTCTGGGAAATGGCAGAAACAGCTGCTCTGACCATGCCCCTGCTCTCACCTCCCTCCTTCCTACCCAGGATCTTTCCAGCCAGGTTTTTCTGGCTTTGTTCTGCCAGATGTTGCCTTTTACCTTATTCTGCACAGGGGCAGCTGAAGGATTCAGTCTAAAAGAGCCAAAGGGCTCACACCAGGGTGTCTTGTAGGCATATCCTTGTTATCAAGCTGGATGATCTGTATGTAGCATCTGGGTAGTTAGTGAGTGTCCTTGGCTTCATGTTTTGATTTGGCAGCTGGTGCACGAGAGACGGCACCTCTAGTTGCTGCCATGTAGCGTTGAGGTCCAGCGGGATGAAAGGCGCCATCAACCTGAAAATCAGCTTGGAGTCCTCTTCCCTCTCCCTCATCCCCAGCCAGTAGGTCACCAAGTTCTACGAGGCTGAACTCCTCGGTTTCTCTCAAACCCACCCCTTTCTCTCCATTTCCACTGCTAGGCCTTTGTCCAACCAAGATCTCACCATTTCCTACCTGAATTATGGCTCCAGCTTCCTCCCTTTTTGTGGTGCCACCTCCTGTCTTGCCCTGTGTGCTCCAGTTCATTCACCATCCTACAGGGAGACAGGCTCACAGCATCTAAAATGCAGATCTGATCCTGCTCTTCATCTGCTGGAATCCCTTCTGCTTCTCCCCTTATCTTTTCAGGAAAAGTCCAGAGCCTTTAACATGCACTGCAGGGCTCTCTAATCCAGGTCCAGCTTGAGCTTTCCCTTTATCCCCACCTTCTGAGACGTGCCTGTCTTCCTATATCAGTTAGGGATCAATCAGAGAAACAGATCCAGTGTGAGATATATATTGAGAGATTTATTACAAGGAATTGGCTTTGCATGATTGTGAGGTCTGGCAAGGCAAGTCCCAAATCTGTAGGTCTGGCCATCAGGAGGGGCAGGCTGGAACTCACAGGCACAAGCCAAGGCCGCTGGGCGTATGTGGAGTTTCTTCTTTCGGGGAGCCTCAGTTCTGCTCTTAAGCCCTTTCAACTGATGGAAGCCTAGATTATGTAGAATAATCTCTCTTATTTAGGTTAATGGATTATAACCTTTAATCACGTCTGTAAAGTAGCTTCACAGCAAAGCCTGGGTTAGCATTTGATTGAATAACGGGAGCTGTAGCTTAGCCAGGCTGACATATAAGACTGACCATCCCACTTCCCTTCAGCCAGACCTGGGTGCTGTGTTCTGAACAAACTGGGCTCTCACATAGGCTGTCTTTGCATGCTGTTCCCTCTCCTGGGTGCCTGAGATGGGTGCTCTTCGGTTTCTCCCATGTCTGCCATGAGTAGAGTCTCCAGCACTGGGTATATTTACGTGTCTGTTGCTCTCCAAGGAAAAGCAAACTGTTGAGTCATCCTTGAGTTTCAGACACTTCCGTTCTTACCTCTGCTGCTGGCTGAGGGATGAATGCCCAGAAAGTTTGATGGTCAGCTCCAGACTGTTCGTTTTAAAACATGGTCATCTTCCTTCTTTCATTGTACCATGCATTGAGCTTCTTAAATACCCCTGTGGATCTCACATGGATCACTACTGAAGAACACCAGCACAGAATCATCTTCAGCTGCAGACAGCAAAACTGAGACTTGAAGAGTCCCTGCAAGCTGTGGTTTAAAGTTTCCTGATCACGCAAAGCCACTTCGGTTAGTAGAGAAAACCCAGGTTCAAATTCCTGCCCTGCCACTTACTAGCTCTGGGCCCTTGAGCTAAATACTTACCCCTCTCAGCTCTATTGTCTTCATAGGTACAAATGAGGATCTAATAGCTGCTTTGCAGGTTATTTTGAAGATAAGGTACCTGAGGCATTCAGCCTGCAGCCTTGTCCAGAGTCAAAGTCAGGAAAGCAACAAACACACGGGAATCTTTAGCACGGAGGGAGAAGAAAATGTGTCTCTGGATTCTCATTCTCTCGATAGCCTATCTCCGCTGGGACCTGTGCTGATTATTGCTGGTCTGGCACATGTTTATGTTCAAGATCTCTGTCCTTTTGTCGTGTGCTTCCTGTCCTATGTAAGACCCTTGGTGCCGGTCAGGTCCACAGCCCTTTGAGCCTTACCTCAGATCCAAAGGGTGCCTGGTGCTGTAGAGAGAGCCCTGAACTGGGATTCCGATGCCTGAGTTTGGAACTAACCCTGCTGCTAAGTTTCAGGGAGCCTTCAGGTCAGTCACCTCATTTTTCTGGGCCGCTGGGTCTTCAGCTGTGAACAGTCCACTGCTCACTTTGGCTTTGTTGACTGGCTCAGGTTTCCCAACCCCTGGCTGGGCACTAACGTCACCTGTGTCAGGAGGCCCAGGGAAGAACAGGCAAAAGCTCACATTGAAGTTGCTTGAGATATTTTCCACAATCAGGGAAGTTGCACCTTCCCCTTATCCCTTCCCAGCCATCTTGATTCTTTAATAGCATCCTGCTTTGCGAAGCGTCTGAAGTCGCGAGGCTGTTGGAGCGCTCCATGCTGGGCCTCCGTGCTCGCACAGTCATTTGTTAGGTATGCGTTGAGCCTTTACTGTGTGCCTGGCCCTGTGCACACACGATTCAGAGGGACAAAAGGCTCATGCCCTGACCTCAAGGAGCTCACAGACTAGGAGTCAGATGGACAAGTAAGTGATACAGAATCATATGGAGCGATAGAAGGACAGCTGACCAAGAGTCCCATGCATGTGTGCACGTGTGCATATGTGTCCAGGAGAAGGTGATGCCTGAACTAAGATGGAAGGAATAAGTAGATGTTAGCTTGATGAGAAGCACATTTTTTTTTTTTTTTCCGGTACGCAGGCCTCTCACTGTTGTGGCCTCTCCCGTTGCGGAGCACAGGCTCCGGACACGCAGGCTCAGCGGCCATGGCTCACGGGCCCAGCCGCTCCACGGCATGTGGGATCTTCCCGGACCGGGGCACGAACCCGTGTCCCCTGCATCGGCAGGCGGACTCTCAACCACTGCGCCACCAGGGAAGCCCAAGAAGCACATTTTAAGAAGAGGTGGGGAGAGGGCATGTGTCCCTGGGCATGGCCCACATGAGGAACCACAAGCAGCCGAGCACAGCCAGAGCATGGAATGGGAGGTAGGCAGTGGCATGAAGGGCCTGGAGAGGGGCTGGCCTGTGACAGGCCTTGACTGCTATACTGAGGAATAGGAATGTGGATTTAAGCCTGAGGCCGCTGAAGAGTATCAAGCAGTAGAGTACATGTATGTGTGTGTGATTACGTTCATAATCCTATTTAATGTGATACAACGTAGATGTTTCCCAGCCTTATGTGTGTATCATCTTCCGTAGAGATTGTTGCCTGCACTGGCGGTGCCTTTGACGGGGTTACATAACCCCTGTGGTCCACTGCAGTTTATGCTGTTGGTGCTTATTAAGTGGTTACTCTGTCATCTGAGTAAGGCCGTAGAAAGAGCCCAAAGGCCATGCAGGACACCCAAGATCTAACCCTCTGTCACTAACCTGATGAATAACCAGCTTCTCATCCAGTCCTCTTGGGGCCTCAGTTGCCTTGTCTGTTGGCAAGCCTTCTACCTGCCCTTCTACTTCACAGCATTGGCATCAGGCTCAAATGAGATACTACCGTGAAAACACTTTGTAAAGTACAAAGTACAAGCACCAAGCTATGTTTCCATTTATTTCTTATCTTTCATCAATGTTTTCAGTGTACAAGTCTCTCACATCCTTAGTTAAATTTATTCCTAAGGATTTTATTCTTTTGGTACTGTTGCAAATGGAATTATTTTCTTAATTTCCTTCTCAGATAGTTCCTTGTTAGTAAATAGAAAGGCAACTAATTTTTGTATGTCGATTTTATATCCTGCACTTTGTTGATTCATCTTAACAGTTTTCATTTCATTTTAACAGTTTTTTTGTGGGGTTTTTAGAGTTTTCTTCATATTTGATCATGTCATCTGCAAATAGATAATTTTACTTCTTCCTTTCCAATTTGGCTGACTTTTATTTCTTTTTCTTGCCTAATTGCTCTGGCAAGGAGTTCCAGGACTATGTTGAATAGAAGTGGTGAGAGTGGGCATCCTTGTCTTGTTTCTGATCTTAGAGGAAAAGCTTTCAGTTTTTTCCTATTGATTATGATATGAGCTGTGGGCTTCTCGTATATGGCCTTTATTATGTTAATTAAGACTAAGGTAATGTTCATGGAATGGAGGACTTAATATTTTTTAAATGTCCATGCCACCCAAAGTGATCTACAGATTCAGTGTGTTCCCTATCAAGGTCTCAACGACAACCCTGAATAGCCAAGACAATCTTGAGAAAGAAGAACAAACTGAAGGTATCATGCTCCCCAATTTCAAACTATATTACAAAGTTACAGTAATCAAAATGGTATAGTACTGGCACAAAAACAGACACATAGATTAATGGAGCAGAATAGAGAGCCCAGAAATATGCTTATATGATCAATTAATCTGTGACAGAGGAGGCAAGAATATACAATGGGGAAAAGACAGTCTCTTCAATAAATGGTGTTGAGAAAACTGGACAGCTACAGGCATGAGAATCAAACTAGACTACTTTCTCACACCATTTACAAAAATAAACTCAAGGGATTTCTCTGGTGGTCCAGTGGTTAAGACTCTGTGCTTTCACTGCAGGGGGCATGGGTTCGATCCCTGGTCTAGGAGCTAAGCTCCCACATGACGTGTGGTACAGCTAAAAAAAAAAAAAAAGAAAGAAAGAAAGAAAGAAAAAGAAATGACAAAAATAAACTCAAAATGGGTTAAAGACCTAAATGTAAGACCTGAAACCATAAAACTCCTAGAAGAAAACATAGGCAGTACACTCTGATATCAGTCAAAGAGCATTATTTTTTTGAATATGTCTCCTTAGGCAAGGGAAACAAACTACATCAAACTACTAAGCTTTTACACAGCAAAGGAAACTATCAGCAAAATAAAGAGGCAGCCTACTGAATGGGAGAATATACTTGCAAATGATATATCTGATGAGGGGTAATATCCAAAATATACAAAGAACTCATACAACTCAACATCAAAAAAAACCAACTCAATAAAAAAATGGACAGAGGACCTGAATAGACATTTTTCCAAAGAAGACATACAGATGGCCAACAGACACATTCAAAGATGTTCAACATCACTAATCATCAGGGAAATGCAACCAAAACCACAGTGAGGTATCACCTCACACCTGTCAGAATGGCTATTATCAAAAGGACAACAATGGGAATTCCCTGGTGGTCTGGTGGTTGGGACTCAGTGCTTTCACTGCTGGGGCCAGGGTTCGATCTCTGGTTGGGGAACTAAGATCCCACATGCCACGCGGTGCGGCCAAATAAAAAAAAGACAACCAAAAACAAGTGCTGACGAGGATATGAAGAAAAGGGAACCTTGCGCACTGTTGGTGAGAACGTAAATTGATACAGCTACTATGAAAAACAATAGGGAGGTTCCTCAAAAAATTAAAACCGTACCCTCCAGCAATTCCACTTCTGGGTATTTATTCGAAGAAGACAAAACACTAATTAAAAAAACACTAATGTTCATTGCAGCAGCATTTACAATAGCCAAGATATGGAAGCAAGCCAAGTGTCCATCAGTAAATGAATAAATGAATGAATAAAGAAGATTGTGTGTGTGTATACACACACACACACACACACACACACACACACACATACACACAATGGAATTTTACTCAGCCATAAAAAAGAATGAAATCTTGCCATTTGTGACAATATGGGTGGACCTAGGAGATATTATGCTAAGTGAAATAAGTCAGACAGAGAAAGACAAATACTGTATGATTTCACTTACATGTGGAATCTAAAAAACAAAAAAATTGGGAATTCCCTGGCAGTCCAGTGGTTAGTACTCTGTGCTTTCACTGCCGAGGGCACGAGTTCAATCCCTGGTCAGGGAACCAACATCCCACAAACTGTGCTGCATGGCAAAACAAAAGAAAACAAACAAAAAATTAACAAGTGTCACAAAATAGAAGTAGACTCATAGATACAGAAAACAAACAGATTGTTGCTAGAGGGCAGGGGGTTTGGGGGAATGAATGAAATAAGTGAGGGAGATTGAGGTACAAATTTCCAGTTTCAAAATAAATGAGTCACAGGGATGAAATGTACAGCATAAGGAACATAGTCAGTAATATTGTAATAACTTTTTTTTTTTAAGGGAACTTTATTATTTATTTATTTATGGCTGCGTTGGGTCTTCGTTGCTACACGGGCTTTCTTTAGCTGTAGCGAGCGGGGGCTACTCTTCATTGCGGTGAGTGGGATTCTAATTGCTGTGGATTCTCTTGTTGCGGAGCACGGGCTCTAGGCACACGGGCTTCAGTAGTTATGGCACGAGGGCTCAGTAGTTGTGGCTCGTGGGCTCTAGAGCGCAGGCACAGTAGTTGTGGCACATGGGCTTAGTTGCTCTGTGGCATGTGGGATCTTCCTGGATGAGGGCTCGAACCCGTGTCCCCTGCATTGGCAGGCGGATTCTTAACCACTGTGCCACTAGGGAAGCCCTAATATTGTAATAACTTTGGTGACAGATGGTAACTAGACTTTGGTGCTGATCATTCTGTAATGTACAGAAATATTGAATCGCTATGGTGTGCACCTGGAACTAACACAGTGTTGTAGGTCAATTATACGTCAATAAAAATATAAATAAATTGAGATTTCCCTGGGGCTTCTACGGCAGGGGGTGCAGATTTGATCCCTGGTTGTTGGTTTTTTTTTTTTTTTTTTTTTTTTGCGGTACGCGGGCCTCTCACTGTTGTGGCCTCTCCCGTTTCGGAGCACAGGTTCCGGACGCACAGGCTCAGCAGCCATGGCTCACAGGGCCCAGCCGCTCAGCGGCATGTGGGATCTTCCCAGACCGGGACACGAACCCGTGTCTCCTGCATCGGCAGGCGGACTCGCAACCACTGTGCCACCAGGGAAGCCTGAGTTTGCCTTTCTTGAGTTCACGGGTTTCCTGGATCAGAGGGCATTCAGTGCCCCCCTGGAGGTTCAGCTAAATTATGCTAGTAGGAAAGTCAGACTTTAAGCTTTTACAATGCAGAGAACTCTTTAGATCAGCTAAGTTTTTACAGATGAGGAAACAAACTGCTTGCCCAAGATCATTTGCAATATTAAGCTTGTTACATGATAATTGACTTGAAAAATTTATCTGTTGGGGAAAAAATGTGCAAAATGATCCCCTTCTTGTTGATATAAGGTACCTACCTTTCTAAGGCTCTGCACCATTTCTTTAACAGTTAATTAAGGATAGGAATTCCCTTGTGAGATTCTTTAAAAATCACAACAGCTCTTGTCCCCCCCAAGTCTAAGACCATCAGTTTTAACTATTCATTTGATGGAAGGGTCTAGCTATACAGAATTTTCCATGGCTGATTAGTCTTGCATAAGTGCAGTTACTTATAAATTATATTTATTTCTTTATTTAAAATGATTTATTTATTTATTGGCTGTGTTGGGTCTTCGTTCCTGTGTGCGGGCTTTCTCTAGTTGTGGCGAGTTGGGGCTACTCTTAGTTGTGGTGCACAGGCTTCTCATTGCAGTGGCTTCTCTTGTTGCGGAGCACGGGCTCTAGGTACTTGGGCTTCAGTAGTTGCAGCACATGGGCTCAGTAGTTGTGGCACGCGGGCTCTAGAGCGCAGGCTCAGTAGTTGTGGCGCACGGGCTTAGTTGCTCTGCAGCATGTGGGATCTTCCAGGTACAGGGCTCGAACCCGTGCCCCCTGCATTGGCAGGCAGATTCTTAACCATTGCACCACCAGGGAAGCCCTATAAATTATATTTAAAAAATGAAATATTTGCCTTCTTTTCTGGGGATTTAGTGAGGTATAATTTACATACAGAAAAATGAACGTTTTTAGGTATACAGGTCTGAGTTTTGACAAATATAAACAGTTTGTAATCGCCACCACAATTAAGATATAGAATATTTCCATCACCACCCAAATTCCCTAATGACCCTTTGGAATCAATCCCATCCTTCTACCCCTGACCGTTGGCAACTGCTGATCTGATTTCTGTCTCTATAGTTTTGCCTTTTCTGGAATGTTATAAATGCATCATACAGTGTGTAGCCTTTGTGTCTGGCTTCTTGCACTTTGGGTAATGCTTTTGAGATTCATCAGTGTGTGTATCGTTAATTCGTCCCTTTTTGTTGCTGAGTAGTATTCCATCACATAGATGTTCCACATGTTCATCCATTCACCTAGATGATGGACGTTTAGGTTTGCTTACAGATTTTAGTGATTATGAATAAAGCTGCAGTAAACATTTGCTAACAGGTCTTGGTGTGGCTGTATGTTTTCATTTTTCTTGGGTAAGTACCTAGGCATGGGATTAGAGGGCTATTTTCCTAAGTGACTGTACCATTTTTTATTCTCAGCAGCAACATATGAGTGTTCCGTTTCAGCGTTGATACTGTATTTGATTTGGTTTGATTATTTTTGGCTATTCTAATAGGTGGATAGTGGTATTTCATTGTGTTTTTACCTTGTATTTCCCTAATGCATCTTTTCGTGTGCTTATTTGCCATTTGTATCTTTGATGAAGTGTGTGTTAAAATCTTTTGCCCACTTAACAAAAAAAAGTTTGTTTTTTTCCCTTATTGAATTGTAGGAGTTCTTCATACGTTTTGGATATGCCTTTTATCAGATATGTGTTTCGCAAATGTTTTCTCCCAGTCTGTGGCTTGTCTTATTATTATTTCTTTTTACCAGAGTCTTGGGAAGAACAGAAATTTTTAATAAAATCCTATTTATCAGTTTTTTAAAATTGTGTGTTTGTTGTGACCTATCTAAGAAATCTTCGCCTAACTGAAATCACAAATATTTTTGTCCTATGTTTTCTTTTAGAAATTTTATACTTTTAGGTTTATATTTAGATCTATGGTTGCATTTCATGTAAATTTTTGTTTACAGTGTGAGTTATGGGTCAAGGCTTATCTTTTTTTTGCATATGTATGTCCAGTTTTTCAAGAATCATTTATTGAAAAGGCTGTCCTTTCTACATTGAATAACCTTGGCCCTTTGTCACATATCAGTTGACCACGTGTGTTGGTCTATTTCTGGTCTGTATTCTGTTCTTTTGATCTATATGCTTATCCTTTCACTAATGCTACACTGTCTTGATTACTGTAGCTATGTAGTAAACTTGAAATCAGGTATTGTCAGACTTCCAACTTTGTTTCTTTTTGTTTTGGCTATCTTAGGTCCTTCCCCTTTTCCATATAAATTTTAGATTCATCTTGTCAAGTTCTACAGAAAAAAAAAATCCTGCTAAGATTTTTATTAGGATCTTGTTAAATCTATGGATCAATTTGAGGAGAATTCACATCTTAACAATACTGGGTCTTCTGCTGTATGGACACAGTATATCTCTTTATTACATCTTCTTTGTGCCTGGCTGTTACAAATGTCAATTTTGACCTTTGACTTGTGGAGTCTTTGAAAGCCTTCTGTGAAACCAAATGGCTTATAGATACCAAGGAGTAAGCAGTGCAGGTGCATGAGGTTCTGGAAACCCCAGAAGACCCATTTAAATTCTCGAGAGGCACAGAGGCACTGAGGATCAAAAAGGGACAAATCCCTTGGGAAGAATTAGAAAATTCATATCAACTGAGAGGAAAAATATTTTGAAAGGCAACAAAAGTTGACCCCAGGGCTTCCCTGGTGGCACAGTGGTTGAGAGTCCGCCTGCTGATGCAGGGGACACGGGTTCGTGCCCCGGTCCGGGAAGATCCCACATGCCGCGGAGCGGCTGGGTCCGTGAGCCATGGCCGCTGAGCCTGCGCGTCCGGAGCCTGTTGCTCCGGCCACAGGAGCAACAGTGAGAGGCCTGCGTACCGGAAAAAAAAAAAAAAATATATGACCCCAGTTTAACATTTAAGAGCATAAGCAGATACATGTTTGTTGGGTGGCTTGGGTTGTTGGGGAGTTTGTTGTGTCAGGTCTGGAGTGGGTTTGGGGATTGGAGGGTAGACATATTCTCAAGTCTTCTTTTCCTCTGCCTGTATCCTCCCTGGAATTGATCAAGACCTTTCCTTTAGTTGTTAATCAAGGACCATGCTAGGCCAGCTCTGACCTGGGTGCCAGGCAGGGCACAGTGAAGGGTGATGAGTCTCCTTGCCCCAGGAGCATAGGCTGAGCAGCATTTCCTGTACTGGAAAAGATATCTGTCATTTTTCTTTTTTTTTTTTGAGAATTTTATTTTGTTTTATCTGTTCCCTGGTGGCGCAGTGGTTAAGACTTCATGCTCCCAATGCAGGGGGCCCAGGTTCGATCCCTGGTCAGGGAAATAGATCCCACATGCATGCCGCAACCAAGAGTTTGCATGCCACAACTAAGGAGCCCGTGAGCCGCAACTAAGGAGCCTGTCTGCTGCAACTAAAGACCCAGTGCAACCAAATTAAAAAAAAAAAAAGAGTTTAAAAACAAAATTTTTGGCCACACAGCATGCAGGATCTGAGTTCACTGACCAGCGATGAAACCTGCACCCCCTGCATTTGAAGCGCAGAGTCTTAACCACTGGACCACCAGGGAAGTCCCGTCTGTCATTTTTCTACTCATATCTCCTGCAGGGCAGAGGCAAGGAGCCGGCCCCTAGTTCCTACTAATCGACCATAACTGAAAGGTGCTAATTCCAGCCAGACTTAAGCCAGGTCAGGCGCAACCCAGCTTTACTGCCACTTTCACCTAAGACCAAGTAAAAGGATCAGACTGAAGAGAACCAGGGCACTCAAGGCATGTCCCCACCTTGTTTTTGGGTGTGTGAGGCCTGTCCCATCTGATTGGGCTGTACACAGAAACAGAAAGCTAATTAGGGTGGAAGCTTAGCAGGATGAGGTAGGTATGTTTGTCCCTAGAATTTGTTTCATGATTGTTTTTTCATCCCTGTTCTCCAGATTTTGATTCCTACTGGAATACAGGTTGAAAAAAAATTACCAGCAAGGAGAAGTTTTGATGTTTGGTTTTTGTGTTTTTTTTTGCGGTACGCGGGCCTCTCACTGCTGTGGGCTCTCCCGTTGCGGAGCACAGGCTCCGGACGCGCAGGCTCAGCGGCCATGGCTCACGGGCCTAGCCGCTCCGCGGCATGTGGGATCTTCCCGGACCGGGGCACGAACCCGTGTCCCCTGCATCAGCAGGCAAACTCTCAACCACCACGCCACCAGGGAAGCCCGTTTGCTTTATTTTGTATGTTTGTTTTTTTATTTGTCACAGCCTTTGCCAGAATCTGTTTCTCTTAAACTTTCCGTCATCTGACTCTCCACAATGCTAAGAAAAGAGAA
Organism: Tursiops truncatus; assembly: GCF_011762595.2. Lineage (NCBI taxonomy): Eukaryota > Metazoa > Chordata > Mammalia > Artiodactyla > Delphinidae > Tursiops > Tursiops truncatus. The sequence continues at coordinate 62,761,410 of NC_047049.1, read as the reverse complement.
TAAAGAAATGGTGTGCCCTTTCAATGATAATTGTGTGTCACATAAAATGGTCCCTCTCTGGAGAGCAATAGCATTTGGTGATGGTGCTTTTCAGAAATCCCAGGGCTGTGTTTTGTCCTTAAAACTGAGCTTAATTGTCTAGCCCTGCAGTTGCCCATAGTTACATTAACTGGTTGAAAGCCCCGGTAATAAAAAGAACTTTTTTTTTTAGTATTCTGTTATAACTGAATCAAAGCGCTGTAGAGATTAGTGGTTACTTGTGCCTTTATAAAGAAAGTTGAAAACAGTCTTTTTAGAAGGAAGCCTGGTTCTCGAACCCAGGACACTTCACAGATGGTGCCTTCTGTTTCTGGTCTTACCCTTTCATCCCACACAGTGGCTTAGGGCGTTATTTTAGGGCATTGTTTTCCAAAGTGTGGCATGTATAGCACTGGTGGTGGTAACAGAATTTGATTTAGACATTTAAACATTAAGCAATTTTTTTAATGAACTAAGGCATACCTTCTACTTAACAAATGGCACCGATTTTCTACTTAAAGTAGGAACATAAAGTTTCCCCAGTAATTATAGTAATACAGTTGATTTGGAGATAAATATTATATATGTAGATAGGTCCCAAATCTCAAAGGGGACCCAAATGATTTATCTTTAGGAAACAATGGACACTAGGGTTTCTAAGACACTTAACTTTTCTTTTTTAAAATTAATTTTTAGCTGTGTTGGGTCTCCGTTGCTGCGCGTGGGCTTTCTCTAGCTGTGGCGAGTGGGGGCCACTCTTCATTGCCTTGTGGTGGCTTCTGTTGTTGCAGAGCATGGGCTCTAGGCGTGCGGGCTTCAGTAGTTGTGGCACACGGGCTCAGTAGTTGTGGCACAGGGGCTTAGTTGCTCCGCGGCATGTGGAATCCTCCCGGACCAGGGATCGACCCTGCGTCCCCTGCATTGGCAGGCAGATTCTTAACCACTGCACCACCAGGGAGGTCCCGACACTAACTTTTCAACTTCACTAAACTGTAGGGAAACCCCTCGTGGGTTTTGTGTTGCAAAAGTTCCCTTGGAGTTCAATTCTGTGTTACACACTCATTTTAAAGTTGACACTTTATCAGTAGCTGAGATTCCATGACATCTTGTTTATTTATACTTAGACTTTTATGTTGTTTTTCCAGTTACACAGGTTGGAGGCATAGAGAATGAGGGGAAAGCAGGAAGGGTGAGAGGTGGTTTTTCCTTCTGACACCTACTAATTCTCGGATTCTCTGCAGATGCCAACTGGGTGTTGTGCAATTAGCTCTGGGTAGTTACTGTCAGATTCCACAGGTTTCAGTGTTCAGTCCCACAAGACTGTCCCCACTTCAGACGCCAGTTGAAAGTACTAGGTCCCCAGGTTACCAGCACTTCTGTCCAACTTGGCTACAAAGTCAAGAGTTCCTACCAGCACCCTCCCCAGGTTCAGTAATTTGCTAGAACAACTTAGAACTCAGGAAAGTGCTTTACTTACTGTTACCAGTTTATTATAAAGGACACAACTCAGGAACAGCCAAATGGAAGAGTTGCATAAGAGGCATAGGAGAGGGGTTCAGAGCTTCATGCCCTCTAGAGCACCCACCCAGAAGCTCTCTTAACTCTGTTGTGTAGGAGTTTTTATGGAGGTTTCATTACATAGATATGATTTGTGAAATTATTGGCCATTGGTGATCAATGCAGTCTCCAGCTCTTTACCCACCCCCAGAGGTTGGGGAGGGGGGCTGAAAGTTCCAGGCTTCTAATCAGGGCATGGTCTTCCTGGCAGCCGACCTCCATCCTGAGGCTCTCTAGGGGCCTGCCAATTACCTTTATCACTCAGGAAGTTCCACAGGTTTTAGGAGCTCTGTGCCAGGAACTGGGGACAAAGACCAAGTATCTTTCTGTGATATGATAAGGGGGAACAGGTTTCCACACGAAGTCAGACGCAACTCCATCCTTGCAAAAAGGATGGAAGAGGGAGCCTCAACATTCTAGGACCTTTGACCGCGCCATTAGTAAACTTAATCATGTGGGTCTTTACTCACTTTCTAAGGTAATTGTCCTCCAACTGTGGCAGTAAAAAGTCATTAAATTTTAAAATCTTTTGATTAGAGCATTGTTGGTTTTTTGATATCCATCTTTAATAATTTTATCTAGAATGCACACATGTGGTATTCCGGGTCAAAGACAGATTATTCTTTCATCACTTTAAATATGTTATCACACTGCTTTCTGGCCTATATTGTTTCTGGTGAGAAGTCAACTGTTAATCTATTTGGGGCTCCCTTGTACGTGATGGATTTTTTTTTTTCTCGTTGCTTCCATGATTTTTTGTCTTTGACTTTCAGTGTTTTCTTTCTGATGTGTCTATGTGTAGAATTATCCTGCTTGAAGTTCTTTGAGCTTCTTGGATGTATCGATTATTTCTCAGCAAATTTGGGAAGATTTTACTACTATTCAAATATATTTTTTTTGCCCCTTTCTTTTTCTCCTGTCCTTCTGGCATTCCTCCTTACACATAGACTGATGCCTTTAGAGGGGTCTTACATTTCTCTGAGGCTCTGTTCATTTTTCTTCATTTTGTTTTCTGTTTTAGGAATGTTTATGTAATCTCTATTGATCTAACCTCAGGTTCACTGATTCTTCTGCCAGTTCAAATCTACTATTGAGCTCCTCTAATGAATTCAAAATTTTGATTATTGTACTTTTAAAATTAATTAATTTTTGGCTGCGTTGGGTCTTTGTTGCTGCGTGTGGGCTTTCTCTACTTGTGGTGAGCGGGGGCTACTCTTCGTTGCGGTGCGCGGGCTTATTGCGGTGGCTTCTCTTGCTGCGGAGCACGGGCTCTAGGCGCATAGGCTTTGGTAGTTGTGGCACGCGGGCTCAGTAGTTGTGGCTCGCGGGCTCTAGAGCGCAGGCTCAGTAGTTGTGGCGCATGGGCTTAGTTCCTCCGCAGCATGTGGGATCTTCCCGGACCAGGGCTCGAACCCGTGTCCCCTGCATTGGCAGGTGGATTCTTAACCACTGCGCCACCAGGGAAGCCTTAGCTCATTATTATTATTATTTTTTTAAATTTATCTATTTTTGGCTGTGTTGGGTCTTCGTTGCTGCACGTGGGCTTTCTCTAGTTGCGGCGATCGGGGGCTACTCTTCGTTGCAGTGCGCGGGTTTCTCATTGCGGTGGCTTCTCTTGTCACGGAGCACAGGCTCTAGGCATGTGGGCTTCAGTAGTTGTGGCACGTGGGCTCAGTAGTTGTGGCTCATGGGCTCTAGAGCGCAGGCTCAGTAGTCGTGGTGCACGAGGTTAGTTGCTCCGCGGCATGTGGTATCTTCCCGGCCCAGGGCTCGAACCCGTGTCCCCTGCATTGGCAGGTGAATTCTTAATCACTGTACCACCAGGGAAGCCCCCTAGCTCATTATTCTTAAGAGGAGCTGTCTTTAGGAGTGCCTTTAGGCCTGAACTTTCCTACACACTTTTCAAATAAGGTCCATTCCTTTGGGAAGTGCTTTGAAACTTTTTCTTATGGACTGCCTCTCCCCCCTGGACAAAATGACCCACTGCTCTGGGTGCTGGGCACAAGGAGAAGAGCAGCTTGCTTTCCCAGGGTGGAACCTATGCCCTGTGAGTGAGCTGGGGTGAAGGTGGTTGGAGTCCCAGAATTCTTGGGCTGCTGTTCCTGGGATAGAGTCAGGACTGGGTGGGTACAGACTGGGTAGAGGAAGGGAACCCGAAATCTCTCAGCCACACTCACCAGGAATTTAAATTTAGCCTCTTCGGCTTGGAGTTGGAGCGGATGGAAAATGCTGGCAGCTTACCCCTTTCAGCGAGTTGTAGTAAACCTTGGCTGGGAGCTGAGGAGAGGGAGCCCTGACTTCTTGGCTGTATTTGCCTGAAGTGGGACTTTCATCAAACTGAGCTGGAGTGGGGGAGGGAGAAGGTGGTGGTCCAATTGCCACAGACTCTCAATTCTCTTACCAGGTTTTACTAGGTTTTCTTGAATGAATGTTTCCTTGTTTGGTGCATGCCCTTAGAAGAATTTCCAGAGACTTTGAGTAGTGTTTTATGGTTTCCACCAGCTTTGTTTTGCTAGGCAGTGGTCCATGGAGTTCTTCACACTGACATCCCCAAGTGGAACCAGGTTAATTATTACTTATATAACAACTACATCAGTCCTGGGGCAGCTCTATGAGAAGCAGTTGGAAAAACCTCCCACACAAGTGGCTGCACATTCCATAGGTGTGGGAGTGAGAAAAATTGATTTTCCCTGCTTATACAAAGAAGTTAATTGCCCCTCCTTTACTTCCTGAAAGGAGAAAAACCTTTGCTATTTGGAGACAGGATGGAAAGCACTCTGGGTTCTCTAACTTTTTGCAGTGTAAACACATCTTTCCAGCAGTCAGATAAGCTCCAGTTTTTTGACTGGAGATGTCTCCAAGGTCCTGGGCCTCATTTTCCCTTGAAATATAAACACATACCTCCAGAGTTGGGTGAATCTGTGGAGTTCACTGTCTGTATAGTTGCAAATTAATTTTGTAAGACTTGCTCTTAGCCCAGCATCCCAAGTTTTCAGAAAATTTATTTAAAAAACCCCAACTCTGCAGAAACACAAAACTATTTTCTCTCTACCCCACGTTTCCACCTCTTGTGTTTCTCCATAGTTGGCTACTGGTAAATTGTCCCATAACATGCCACTCCATTGGTCATTTTGTTTTAATCTGACCAGTGGGAGCTAGGACTAAATCCATTGGGTTTGTCTCATATAACTTTATTTTTGGCTGTGTTGGGTCTTCGTTGCTGCACGCATGCTTTCTCTAGTTGCAGTGAGTGGGGGCTACTCTTCATTGCAGTGCGTGGGCTTCTCATCGCGGTGGCTTCTCTTGTTGCAGAGCACAGGCTCCAGTAGTTGTGGCTCGTGGGCTCTAGAGCGCAGGCTCCGTAGTTGTGGCTCGTGGGCTCTAGAGCGCAGGCTCCGTAGTTGAGACTCGTGGGCTCTAGAGTGCAGGCTCAGTAGTTGTGGTGCACGGGCTTAGTTGCTCCGCGGCATCTGGGATCTTCCCAGACCAGGGCTCGAACCCGTGTCCCTTGCATTGGCAGGCGGATTCTTAACCACTGCACCACTGGGGAAGTCGCCGGGTTTGTCTTAAACAGCACTTACCCAGCAGGACTCCCAAGGGCAGAATGAGGTCAGTCCCATTGTATTGGTCTTAGTCTCAGCCTCCAAGGCTCCTCCTGGTTTTAGTCAGTTGAATGCATCTCATTTACCATAAAGGTCTACCTTAGAATGTGTGGTGGCTTCCTCAGGTTTCTGTACTAACGTTCCCTACCTGGCCTGAGGCAGACACCCAGGTAGAGCTGTATATATTAATGCTTTGCACAGACTTTGCCATGACCTGCAAGAAAGAAATCTGTGGCAAATTCTATCATCCATATAACTGGCCCCAGTGAGTTGCAGCTGCCCTGAATGCCTTTGAGGCTGAGGCAGGGTCATGAATCACATCAGCTAAAGTGAGGATAAATTTCATACCAGTTTTCTAATGGAACAACTCACATTGTAGGTAAGCTTCCCACAGAGTACATGTCTGAGGGCTACTTGGTCTACCTGGGGTATTTCCTTAAAGAGAATCTTTTTTTTTTTTTTTTTTTTTTTTTTTGGCCACACGGCATGTGGGATCTTAGTTCCGCCAACAGGGATCAAACCCACGCCCCCCTGCAATGGAAACGAGGAGTCTTAACCACTGGACCTCCAGGGAAGTCCCTGGGGTATTTCCTTAAACCCTTGAAAGTTTCTGATAACCGTCTCCAAATGTAAGTCAGTGTTTTTACCAGAGGTAAGTTAATGCCTGCATTTCATGCATACAGCCCCAGAGGGCACACAGGGCACCCCTGGAAACAAAGAGTTTACAATTATTAGGGCCCCCAAGTGAGACTATACATCAGTTAGGCCGCACAAGTGGGCAGGATGCCTACTGGGGCCTCCGACCTCCCACCAGTGGATAAGTTTGGGCACTCTGCACTTCAGCCCAAATAATTCAGGTCAGTTCAGTTTTCAGTGCAGTTTCAAGCCGTCCTGCTTGCTCCTGCCACCAGTTCATCTGTCCCTGCGGTGCAGGTGACATCTGGAGGTGTTCTTCATGTAAGCACAGGAGCCGGGCCCGTCCCCTCCTGTCTGGTCAGTGTCAGGCAGCAGTCAGCTGGAATTTGGGAGTGTTCATAGCAGCAAGGAGGGTGGGTAGGAAAGGGGGCGCGGGGCAGCTGGTCGTGAGAGCAGCGAGGGGTGGCCTCCTTCTGGGAGGAGGTCTCCAGGAGCAGATTCTGAAAAACAGAGGTTGGTAATCCCTGCCCCCACCTCGCATCCCACCAGGTCTAAAGTTTTCCCTTCCCTTGCTTTTTTTCCCCCCTTCCATTGTTACAAAATCAGTGTGTCTCATTACTGTAATTTCACAGGTTTCTTCCATCCTCCTCCTCTCTTACCCAGACCTTTCCTCCAGGAGGGTGGGTGCAAGAGAGGCAGAAAGCCTTCTCACAGAACGTTTTCACACAATTCAAACAGACTTAATTATTAAATCGAAATCTCCTAAGAGCCTTTTCAGGCAAGCTGATCTGGGGTTATTGTTAGGGGACAGAGAGGAAGATACATTATGTCCAGAAGAATGGTCGGGGCAGAGTTTTGAATTAAAAACATTTTTTGAAACCGATCTATACGGCCCCTACCCTTAGAGAGAGGATCAGCCTTCCCTGGTGAACACTGAATTGAAGAGTCAAGCTGCCTTACTGAGGTGTAAGGTGAAAGGTGAGTCAGACCAGCAGCTGATTGGTAGTGACCTCTGCCCGAACCAGAAAAGGCACAAATCACCCTGACAGCAAAAATCAGAAAGACCGAACCCAAAAAGCCAACAGCAGTGAGATCTTCCCAAGGGGGTGGATGGGCCCCGCTTCTTGTGATTTGACCTTCCTTGTCTTGCAGCTTCCCTAGGAGTCCCACCAGGAGAGTCAGGCTTTCCTGATCGGCAGCGACCTCTTCAGAGGACAGGCCTTTCCATAGGCTTCTGCTGTGCAGACAGGTCCACCAGCATTCATGGTCCATTTTCACAGCTCACAGCCCCACAAGAGGGAGTCTTCCGACAGTTTCAGAGTCGGAGTTGTGCTCACGGAGCAGGGAGACCACACTTGTTTTCAGCTTAGCAGAGCTTGAAACCACAACAGGCTTCATTCAGTGAGCCTGGCCCAGGCAATTGAGGGAAACCTTGTGAATCCATGATTCCCCCGACCCCTCCCCAAACCAGCAGCTTTTCCTTGCTTGGGGCGGCAGAGGGGATAGCTGCCCCTTTCTTGTACAAAGCTAAAACTCTGCTTGGCTAGCAGGGCTTTTCTTGCAAGGACTTTTTTTTAAAGCTCCTTTCACCTGTCAGTCACAGAGTTGACCCACAACTTCATGATACACAAATGGGTGATCTGATTTCCTCAAGAGCTCATGAGCAAGCTTAAAAGCCACTTTTCAAAAAGGCACGTATCTAGGAACCATTAAGTGTACCTTAATCTGGAAACTGTCTCCCTTCTCCAACTCTCTTGGCATACTACCTTTCCTAAAGCAAACGTCGTAGCCAAAATCCAGTACAGGGACTTGTTCTGTCTGCCATACCTAGAGTCCATTAAGATTTCAGACCTCCAATTTGATGGTAAGAAGCCAGCAGCTTTCTCCTCACTGCCAGAACCTCTGGGTTAAGAGGCATCTGTTTCAGCTACAGATGGCAAAAAAACAAGGGAATTCCATTACCACTTCTTTTTGCATCTTTCTCTGATTGAGAGGAGGTGATCCCTCTCGCACTTATGACAAGCATATAACATCCAGATCAATTTCTGCCATACATTCAGATGCAGCAGCACAGAAACCAATGCAAAGCCATGTTGAAACTCTTTTTTCCCCACTGCAAAGTTTTGCACAAACTCCTAGCCGTTAAAGTCAGCATTTACAGGGATAAAAGTCACAGCTGCAGGGAGAAGCTGTTTCCTCACAGCTAGTGGGGAATGTGGAAGGGAGGCAAACTGCAGGCGGCAGGGTGGCATTTTATTTATTTATTTATTTGGCTGCATGGGTCTTAGTTACGGCACGCAGGCTCTTCGTTGCGGTGTGCGGGCTTCTCTCTAGCGCGTGCGCTCTCTAGTTGTGGCGCACGGGCTTAGTTGCTCTGTGGCATGTGGGATCTTAGTTCCCCGACCAGGGCTCGAACCCGTGTCCCCTGCATTGGAAGGCAGATTCTTAACCACTGGACTACCAGGGAAGTCCCAGGGTGGCATTTTAGAACAGCGCTCTCCTTTTGCCCCCTTGACCTATGTGAGAAGGCTCCAGGACTTTTCTGCTCACTCACTGAGGTTTCGCTCTGTATTCCTCAGTATCTCCATTCATCCCGTGTCCCCTCCCCACGTGGCTACATGGTGCTGGTATCCAATGGAGCTCTCAATATTCCAGTCCCCCATCCACTCCCATTACCCCCTGTGTAAAGGGACTCATGTAGTGCCTTCTGAAACAGGAAGATCAGCTGGGGTAGAAAAGGAGCTAAGGATCAGTGGGGAGCGGAGAAGTGTCTTCAGGATAGCAATCCAGATTCTGTCCCTGCGGTACTGGGCAGGTTAGCTGTGTGGTCCTCCTAGACTTGCTCTGGCTGTGGAGCTAATTACCTCCCTCCTCTCCCCTGTGGGAGAGAGCAGCCTAAGCTTCTCTTGTCCCACCTAGAGTCCACCTTTAAGAATTTCAGGGCCCAGTCAGAGGAGAGAGCAAAATCCCAAAGTGCCATTAGGCTGCTGTGTTTCAAGCCTATCTCCTAACACCCAGCTAACAAACTTCCTAATCCTTTCAACAGACCTGCTTCTGGTTCCCATGGATCTTCTTCACATCCTGCTAACCAGCCTCAGGGCTCTCATCTGTCTCTCCCAGTAAACCATGAGACACACAGAATCCCGTCATCCTTGCTACCAGAATTGTTGGGCCTTTACTATTCATCTTTATTAATTTCATCCTCAATGCACATAGATATTCTAGATCAGACAGATTAGTTATTATTTATGCAATAATTTAAAAATAATAATATTACGTAAGTAATTATAACTGCATCAGTACCCCTTGCCCCAGTGCTTACCTGGGCGATGCGATGAAAGCCAGATGGGAAAATCTCCAGCAGGGGTGTCAGGCACTCCATAGGTGAGGGGTGGAGAAAAGTGAATTTTCTTTGCTTATGTGCAGGAGAAAGAGGCACCTGCTTCCTTCTCTCCCAGAAAGAGGGAGAAAAACCTTTGTTGCATGGAGACAGGATGGAAGGATCCCGGGTTCTTCCTCTGACCTTCTGGAACATAAATACATCTCTGCAGGAGCCAGAACAACCCTGGTGGCTCCAGTTTTTATGACTTAGAGCTGACTCAAGGTCTTGGGCCTCATTTTCGCTTGAAATGTAAACACACCATCCTGAGTTAGGTAAATCTCTCTAGAGTCATCTCACTATACAGTTGTAAGTTAACCTTGCTGAGGATCCCAAGTTTTCAGCATCCTTTATCCAGAAAACCCCAACTCTTCAAAGTCAGAGATTTAGCTTCTCTTGCTAACAGTTTGCTCCACTGGACCACGTTGGGAGCAGGACGGAGGCACCACTCCCAAGACCCAGCGGTTTGTGCTGCCCCAGGTAATTCCACGAGAACTGGCTTTGCTCTCCTGCCGTGTGAGCTTCAGCACCATGCCTTGGGCTGCCAGGCTAAAGCATGAGGCGGCAGCGAGAAAGGGAGGAGGCAGCTTGGGCAAGAGGGTCGGTGAGTGAACAGGCGTTGAGGAAACCTTCCGCATGTGGGTAGTGGGAGTACTTTGTGTGCAGTGCTCGGGGGAGAGGATATTTCTTGAGTAAACAGAGAATGTCAGTGTTAGATTCCTAAAAAGGAAGATGAGGGGGCTGGGGAAGCAATAAGCTAGGAAGCAAGTGTATTTAAAAGGTATATTGATAAAAGCCACTTCCTCTGGAGAGAGGAGGGAGGAAGAATCTGTTCCTTCCCGAGGCTGGGGAGGGAGGGGCCGGCCTGATGCCAGGAGCTACAAATACCATCCCCCAGGACCCCTCCCTCGCCCAGGGGGACCCAGGGGGACCCGGGCTCGAGGTGGCATGTGCTACTGCTGGTAACGGGCTGAGCTCTGGCTGCCTCCTGTCCCCCTCCCACCCTCAATCTCCTCCCCCTCTGATCAGAAAGACCAAAGGGTCCAGAGGTCCTGAAAGTTGCCAGGAGCTTCCTGATTGCGGTCTTTGCTGGAGTGAGGTCCTGGATCCCTGGCCAATGGTTTGTGGAGGGGTGGGGCTTCGGGGGCTGGGGGCCGGGCACACACACACAAAAATAAATAAATAAAAAATTTAAAAAAAAGATGGTGGAGCCCCTTTTCTGGGCTGAAACCCAAGAGAGCGCTGAAGAAGGAGCATGTGCATTTGTTCTGCTTGGGGTTAGGGGGCCATGTCTGTATGGAAGGCAAAGCGGGGGTCAGGTAACCTCTGCAGATGGACCCTAGCGGCTTCTGCCTGGACAGCCTCACCACACGATGTGCACGAGGCCACACTTTTTCTCCCAGAACATAATCTGAGAAACCGTCTGGCTGCCTTGGGTCAAAGGTGCAGTAATGGATGGCTTAGTGAGAAGTAGGTGGTCAGCTCCTAGAAGCAGTGACCAGATGACCCTCACATGTAAAGATCATAGTGATCAAGACCTACGGCCTCTTTTAAGATTTCTCAGGGTGGTGACCTTTACATTTCATTCCTAAGGCCATGACCTTGTAGAAATATGCTAAAGTCCCGCTGAAGTAGTCACATCTGCCCCGATGTAAGATGAAGCTTTCTGTGCTGAAGAAAAGGAAATTCACAATCTTAAAATCAAAAAGTTTATGTCTTTTAAAGTTTCTAACAGCCTAGAAGTGCTTCTTAGTAAAATACATTTATGTGAGTTGTATCCCCGGAGTGGCTTTTATCTTTTAAAAGTTAATATTTCAGGGGTCCAAAAGATAGTCTGTAGTCAACTTGAAAGCAGGCGGAGCATAGCAGACAGTCTGGGAGAAGTGAAAGAGAGGGTTGATGCAGAAACTCAATGATGCTTTCCAGATTTGGTGGGAGAGAGGGTGGCTGACCCAGGCAGAGCAGCCTGCTGGGGGGCCTGGCGAAGCACCTGTGGACACTGATAAGCCTCCCTGGATTCTGGGCAGATCCTGTTCATTTTTCTGAGTCACCCAACCCTCACCTCCTTCGGTAGGAGAGGAGCAGGTAAGGCTGTGATGTTTGTGATGCTTTTTTGTAAAGTGTGTGTGGGGGGTAAGAGGTAGCATTGTGTGTGTTTATCTCATGTTGCAAAGTAGAGCCCTGTCCCAGCTCCCTTCACACCACAGAACCCAGTCCTCTTTGGAGCGGGAGGCCTCTGCTGGGCTTAACCCACCACCACGCAGACCCAGCCGCAGAGACCTGGGACCTGGGTGGGTCCAGGCACTTTCAGGACCGAAGACAACTTTCTTCAACAAATGACAGGGATTACTCACCCCTCAAATATAAGTGGGGGTTATTCATTATTTGCCCCTTTAAATCTTGAGTTAATCTTACATTGATGTTAACGGTGATATTGACTTACTGGCTCTATTTCACAAGACTTCCTTTCAGGAGAGATTGAAAGGCATCCCGTTCCTAGGGCTGTGACTGTAGATACCCATTTTGAGATCGAGCTGTAACAGCTGTGACAGTTCTTATCTTCCTCTCTGTGATTTCTACATGCAATAAGGATATCCTTTCTCATCTAGAGGAGAGTGCCACTGTAACCTTTTTAGTACAGATTTCCCCAGTTAAAAATTAGCAAAACTAGCTAAAGCTTCTGCATCTCTTTCTTCTCATGGCATGTCCTCGACTTGACGTGATAAGGGAAAAGCAGCAGGGGCCCTGACACCTTTTCTGTAAATATCCATCAGTGTGACATTCTAGTTTCACAGCAGTTAAGCTGTTGACATAAAAGCATCCGGCTGGTATAAAATCCAGAAGCTTAATCAGGCCCTCGGCAAGACAAACATTTTGCACACAGCAGAAAATACGAGGAGGAGATGAATGTCTCTCTCAATACTTGACTAAGTATATTGGTTAGACATGTGTTGCAGATTATAGAAAACCCTCTAGAAATGGCATGAACAAATAAGGGGTAGATTTGCATCATCGCAAGAAGTTTGGAGGTAGGCAGCCCCCGGGGGCCAGCACAGTCGCTCAGCAAGGCTGTCAGACACCAGGGCTCTTTCTTTCTTTCTGCTTTGACTTCCTTAGTGGGTGGTCTTTTGACATCATGCTTTGTCACCTCATGGTCACAAGGTGGCTGCAATCTCTTCAGGATCCAGGCTGGAAGAAAGAGTCAAGAATGAAAAGGGAAAATATGAGGGAAGGGCCTTTTCTTCGTGAGGCCTCTTCTTCTGGCACTGGTAGCTGGCTGCCTGTATCTCGTTGACCACCATGGTGATGTCACATGCCCACTAGTTTTAAGTGAGGCTGGGAAATTAAGTAATGTGCTTTCCTGCCTCCGCACTAGAGGAAGGCAAAGAAAAAGGTGACTGGGAAGGTGGGTTGAATGTGCCAACCTACAATTTCTGCCACAAGGGGTCACAGTAAAGTACTACTGAATGGAAGAAAACAGGGCTAGCAGTAGGCCTTACCTACATAAATTGTTTTCTCCCAGGTGGGGAGAAGGTCATGGTCAGGACTGGTGTCTGACCAAATAGGCTATGGAAGTTGGGAAAAGAAGAGTCAGGATTGGCTAAGAAATCCATCCATGTGCAGAACTAGCGCCCTACAAGAAGCCCTCCAAGTACTAATAATGATGGAACGAGGGACGGTCAAGTTTAATATCCCTAATTTGGGAAGAGATGTTAAAGAGTGCTAATATCGGTAGGACTGATGTGTGTCAAATATTATTCCAGGTACTTATGGATGTTTTCCCACAGTAACGTTTGAACCAAATACTGTTGTTCATGTTGAACAGTCACTAATGAATACTCGAAGAGGGCACACAGTAAGTGGAAGTGGAGGATTTGAGCCCAGGCCTGCCCGACCAATTCCAGGACTCTCTTTCTTATCCCATGCGGCCTTAGGTACCCTGAGGCCCCACAGGGACAACTCTGGTTCATCTTCCTTATGATGGTGGTGCCCAGGCATCCACGAACTTTTGAGTGGGACCAGGAATACTGAGTCCCAGTCCTACCAGTTATAACCCTCATAGTGGGTTATGATTGCCTCCAACCACTGCTCTTCCTCTAGAACAGGAGCCCCCATGAGGGCGAGGACTGTGTCATGTTCACTGTCGTATCCCAACCTAACTGGCATAGAGTAGGTGCTCAATAAATATTTGCTGGATAAGCAATGATTGAAGGACTGTGCTATTACAATATCTGTATTATGAGTGCCTGATGCTACACTGTGGTAGCCACTCGTTAAATTTTTCTTAAGTGGTCCATGTAGGAAGGAGACTGTATCTCCAACTGACAGGTTTAGAGAACAATTCGTGGGAGAGTCAGTCAGCGTTGAGCCTGTCTTTGTGACAGGAGTTTGAAACACTGAGGCTTGGGGAAGAGTGCTTTAGGTGGAGGAAGAGGGGACAAGGTCGTAGAGATGGGAAAGTACAGACTATTCAGGGAGAGGCCAACCTGAATGGAGAGAAGTCACAGCTGAAGGGTAATAGTAGGTATGGGAGAAAAGGGATTGTTGCCAAATATGATTGGGAAACATTGGGTTAAATAAGCTAGGTTTTCTGTTACAATTCTCAGAGCCTTTAACAATGCTCCTGTGACTCCAAGCCTCATTTCTCAAACATTTGGCCTTTGGGGCCCTTTTCTTGCAGAGCATTTCATGGAATGAATTTTCCACAGAATGCATTTTGCGAAATGTTGATCTAGTTCAGCTCCACATTTATAGACAAGGAAACTGAGACCCAGAGAAGAGAGGTGGCTTATTCAGAGCCACATAGCAGAACTTGCATTAGAACCCAGATCAGATCACTTGACCTCCAGTATAGTGCTCATTTGTAATGTGAAGACTATGTGTTTATAAAGGACAGCTTCTTCCTTACAGGGAACTTTTATTTATCTGTTATTCAGACAACAACCTTGGTGCTAAAATTTCCCCCAGTTTTGTACAGTGGTATTTTATATTCATCACCATGATGCTGAGCAGAGATGAGAGCTGCTGTCATTGCCTGTGCAGCCTCCAGAATCTTGGGAAGATTTGTCTTAAATCAGCCCCATGTTTGCCTGGAGGGCAAAGAAAAGATGCTTTTTCTGTACAGCCATTTTTAAGGGGATACAGGGACTGCAGAAGTTTACAACTTGTGCTTCTCTCCTCAGCCTTTTCTTGTCCCCAGCCTGCTGTGGTAGGCAGAATGGGCCCCCAAAGATGTCCACATCCTAATCCCTGGAACATATGACTATGTTACCTAATATGGCAAAAGGGACTTTGCAGATGTAATTAGGTTATGGACTTTAGGGAGATTATCCTGGATTATGTGGGTAGGCCCAATCTAATCACATGAGCCCTTAAAAGCAGAGAACTTTCTCTGGCTGGAAACAGAAGCAAAACAACAGAAGGGCAAGCCAGAGAGAAATGAAGTATGAAAAAGACTCCATGCTGTCTTGAAGATGAAGGGGGCAACATGACAAGAAATGCCGGTGGCTTTGAGTTGCTGAGAGAGGCGCCATCAAAGGAACAGGGACCCCAGTCCTCAGTCCTACAACCACAAGGAACTGAATTCTGCCAAAAACATGAATAAGCATGGAAGCAGAGTCTCCCCTCCAATCAGAGCCTAGGCCCTGAGTCCCGGAGCAGAGGAACCAGTGGAGCCCATCAGACTTCTGACTTCTAGGCTGTGAGATAATAGATTTGTGTTGTTTTAAGCCGCTTGTTTATTTTGACAGCCTTAGGAAACTAACACACCTAAGTCATTAACATATCCAAAGTGGAAGCTGTGAAGGGAATAGAGGTTAGGAAGGGGCACCACTGGGCTGAGGGCTTTGGGGCTGTGTGTGAATTAGTTTTTAGCATTTTTAAAAAAGATCAGTTGATTTGAGTCATTCACATCCTTCCCTCCCAGCCAGGCATCCCTGTATCTCTATGGGGAAAGGCTGCTGGAGGCTCAAAGGGCTCCCTGACAGGGCCAAGTACGTGTCTTTTCAAGCATATCTGTGCGCTGTGACAACCAGGTTCTGAGGTCTCCTTCATAAATGGCCCAAGACCTTTGCAACTCAACTGCTGGCCAATATTAGTGGATATATCACTTGAAATAAAGGGGCCTCTCATTTACTAATCCTGACAGGTTGAAGTGCTGTTATTAAAGATAGCACTAAGGGCTCCTGCTGGTGAGCAGCCCAGGCTTCTCTGGGAAGCCTGTAGCTTTTCAACAGAGGGCATTTCCCAGAAGGGGAGCCGTTTGTCTGGGGCTCCAAAATAAACATCACCATGCCGGAGAAGGAATTTCAGCTTCCATGGTAGATAACCCGACTACCCTTAGATCTACAGCCAGTTTCTGAGTCTTGGTACTCTTTTGTTTCTAAATGTGGAGGAAAGTGTTTGCATTCTTTTATTTTACTAAAATAAAAGGGAGACTTGGAGAGGGCCTCGGCTTTGCTGGCCTGAAACCTTTCTTCTTTTTGTTCCCATTTTGTTTGATTTTCTGAACCTATTTAAGGTTTTAACACAACAGATCTAATTATTTAAAGTCATGGAAATTTTTGCACAGCATCTAATCTCGGATGAGACGCATTGTTACAGAGTACTTTTCATTTTTTAAAAGCTCAGGATTAATTTTAATGTTAAAGAAATTTGGAAATTCTGTACTGGATAAAAGTGCAGTTTAAAATCAGGGAAGCTTCTTGGATTACTTAGGACAAAACATCCTTTTTTATTAAACTTGACTGTATCTGCAGGCTGTTTTATTCATGCTCTATTGTCATCTCTAAAGCACGTAGAAGATGCTTTTCCCACAGTGTGATTCAATACAGGCGCCCAAAAAGATGCTCTCAGATTTCATGTGTCTGGGTAATTAGCTGAGTTTGAGCGGCTCAGTTAAACCGTTTGAAGGTCAATAATGCATGAATTTCTGGCAGACTGCCTAGAAGAGCCCATAAACACACTTGTATAAGGACTAAACATGTTTATTTTGTGTTTTAAATATGAAATAACGTTAGGATTAGTTTTGCCTAGAATTTAATTTTATGGCAGATTCATGTTTTAGTGTGACACAGAATAGTTCTGATGTGAATCCTTTCCAAATTTCCAAAGAAGTATTTCCTCTCTTTTGCATATTTGGTAGCACGGTTTCTTATGGACCTTAAAATCAAATTCAAGCACCCCAAATTAAAATGTCAGAGTTTAGATTCCATGAGGAGGCCCTCTTGGAATTTGTTTAGGTGCCTTAATTCAAAGCATAAGATAAATGTAAATACTGCATGGTAGTTAATTTTTTTCCCCTAAAGATAAAGTGTTTATGGAAAACTAATTTTGTCCCTAAAATTTAACTAGAGCATTCAGATATCAAAATAAACATTCAATTTTGATAAAGATGCTTTTACTTCAGAGATTTTTTTCAGTGAACAAAGCAAATGCAGGTTTGGGACCAGCAGCTTGTATCTTGATTTTGGTTCTGCCTTTCTCACTTGGAAAGTGCAATGTTTAGGCTTGTTTTAACTTTAGTAAAACTTCCAACTGATTATCTGTAACTGGCAGATTTAGGAGTCCTGTGTTCCTGGTTGAAGAGTTCTCCAGTACCATAGCTCCTGGGGAGGGTTTGCTTGTTCTACTCCAGCTGCCTTATCTGGGTCTGGTGAAAGGCAATCTTGCTGTGTCCATATTTGTCATGAGTGTACCTCTTGCTGTTTTTACACTGGGGCATGAGTATTCATGCCTCATGAATTGTCCAGGAAATAGCTCTTTCAGCCACTTCTCTTTGCTGTTAGAAAACAGCCAGGTTAGGGTATTCTAGAGGCCTTCAACCTGAGGCATATGGTGGAGGCCTTTGTGTCCTGACATAAAGAAACCACCTCCTTTTCCTCAGAATTTTGATGAGGTTTTTCATTGCAGCGGATTATTGCTGAGCTATTGTCACCAGCTCCGGGAACAAGCCACACTCCCAGGGTTCTGCTCCTAATGGCCAGGGGCTTTCTAGACCACTGTCATTAGGCACCAGGGAGCAGGAATTGATTGCCTGGGGCTATATGAATTTATGTCCATCACACAGGAAGGTGATTCTAGTCACAGTTTTAGAATCCCAAGCCATGAGGAGCCTGCTCCAGACTTTACTGGATGTCATCTGCTTTTGATAGTGGAGAGCTCCATATTTTCATTTTATCTACATGCTACATACATTTAATTTGCCTTACATTTTTTTCTTCCCTAAAAAAGTGGACTCTTAAAGAATAATTGTTTTCAAACTCATATAATTTGCCTCATTATTATAACTTGGAATTTTTTTAAAAATTTATATACCAACTAAATCCTTTGGGAATACAACAAGGTAGCAATAAAAATGTCCTTTGCAGAAAAGGTAGCATTAAATGTAGCAGGTGCTAATCTGTATGATTCTACTTTGTTGGTTATTTTTTGTGAACCCAGCCTTTTGGCTAAACACTTCTCCCATTTCCGTAGCACCCAAGAGTACAAGACTGTGTGAACTGAGAGAACATTTTTGTGAACTGTTTACTCTGGCCCACCCTGCTCCAGCTCAAGGGTCAGAGGTCCACAGCAGGCCTGGACTTAAGGGTGCCTTCAGTTCCTCTGAGGTAGTTGAGGATAAAGCCAAAGGTCTGGCCTTCTCTTATTGTGAAATCTAGTTACATTTATAAGAGGGGTCTTCTGCACAGGAAGTTAATTTTTGGTGGAAAACTCTGTAAGAGTCATTGCATTCCAGAAACCCAAGTGCAAGAGTAAGTGAAGCAAACTATGGCTGCAGCTGGAAAATGATTCCTGCATCTGTCACCAATGTTCCTGTGTCAGGGTTCACTCTGCTTTCCTGCACAAAAAACTCTTGATGATTTATGCACCTGAAGACGTATCTTAGCAACGGCTGTGAAGGGGAAATGTACTGAGAAACTTTCTCTAGCCTTTGTCTAGAGGGAGCTCCAAAGCAGAGGTTACATGCTATTTAACATGTTCTCTACAAGGCAGTTGACATATAATTGTATTAGTTTTAAAAAGAAAAAGGCAGGGACTTCCCTGGTGGCGCAGTGGTTAAGAATCCACCTGCCAGTGCAGGGGACACGGGTTTGAGCCCTGGTCTAAGAAGATCCCACATGCCGCGGAGCAGCTAAGCCCGTGCGCCACAGCTACTGAGCCTGCTGCTAAGCTTAAGGATTGAACTAGAAAATGGGCTGTTTTAGGTCTGACCCAAAGGCATAGTGGAGACCCCTTACTGGACCTTAGTACAGCTTCCTTGTTTCATTTGCACAGAAATGGGCAGCCACTGGCAGGGGGCACAGCAGGGACATCAGACATGTACTGACTTTCTAGCCACTCATCTCTTTATTTTAATGTCTCTGGTCCTCCCCCCTGCACTACACGCCAATCTCAAAGTTCAAAGATCAAAGTGACTGGGTTTAGGCCAGGGATGCAGTGAGGCTTGAGTGTGTATTGTGTGGTTGAGCAAATCCTTTTTAGGTTTTGCTCTCTACTTCTCCAGTACTCTAGCCTTTATCTTTCTAGGAGAGAAGAACTTTTCCCTCCTTTTTGAATTAAGGACTTCTAAGTCCATATGAAATGGGGCAGGTAATCAGTTTAAGATCACATACAAGAAAAAAGTCACTTAGACTGTCTTGGAAGATGGGGAAGAGAGTTATATAAGTTTGTTATAAATTAAGCACATAGAGTTATGTTTAAGAAGCATAAAAATATGTGAGATTGTACTTTAATTCTATATTTTGTCAGGTTGAGGAGGGAGATGAAAGAGAAGAAAATAAATCTCAGATGCGGAGAGTAAAAAGAAAAGCAAAGGGAATGAAGATAGGGAGAAAGGCTTATTACCCTTAGTTCAGAGGTGGAGTTTCTAGGAGGATTTTGAGTTTTAGGTCAGTTAACGTTCCTCTTGGACATTAAGTTTCATAGCATCATCTCTTGTCACCGCCCTTTGAAATGCTGATTGATTAGTCATTCATGCTAGTTTCTCAGAATGCCGTAGGTATCTTAGCATCACCCAATGGGACAGCAGCAAGCAGGCCAAGAGGAGATCCTTCCCTTGGCTGACAAAGCAGGCAGCAGTTCTGCCCTGTGTTGTGACCGTCCAAGGTCAAAAATGCCCCAGCCTGCCAAATAGAGAAGCTTAGGTAAACAAGGGAACAGACCAATGTGATCTTTAACAGCAAACTGCTTATCACTTCCCTGATGGCAGTCCTTTATCTTTCATGAAGATACACGAAGTACTGTGAGCCACTTACCAGCTTTGGCTACAACCCTTTACCCCTGGCCAGTCCTGTCACTTTCCTTCCTCCTTAACAACCAGTGCAATGTATTGGTTTCCTCACTGTCACTGGAGAGTCAAATGCAGGGTATAGCCAAGTTTTCTAAATTCTTTGGCTTGCCTCTGGCCACAGTTGACTCCCATGCAGCCCCAGGACCATATTTATTGTTCAGTGGTTAGCTACTTTGACACTGCTGTCATTAACACCCTAACGTCTCCAAAGAGCGGTCCTCAGACCTGCAGCATGAACATCAACTGGGAGGTTGTTAGAAATGCAGGATCATAGGCTTATTTTCAGATCTTCTGAGTCAGATTCTACACACTACCACAATTGCCGGATGATTCTCACATGCACATTAAAGTTTTAGCCCTTTTGGCCTCCCTGACTCCCATCTTTTCGATTCCAGATTGCTTCATCTGCCAGAAACCACACTTAAGTGATCTTGAGACTCAGGGCTCCTTCATAATCTTTGTGTTCATTTTAAAATTTCCTAGGCTACTCTGAGAATGACCCCTCAAATTCCCTTTCTCCTCTTCACCTCCTCATTCCCATTTTTTCTCCTCCCATTGCTATTTTCTTTCTCCCTAACTTTACAGAGATCAGATGACTTTGCTGTGCTAATATTTTTTTCCTTCTATGCCTCAATATATTTCTGGTCTTCTGCCACCCTCTATTTTCTCAAGTTTCAGATGAAGTAATATCCTTCTCATTTCTAACAATAGTTCTTTTACCAGTGCCTTTTATTTATTTTTTAATTAATTAATTTTTGGCTGAGTTGGGTCTTCGTTGCTGCACTCGGGCTTTCTCTAGTTGCGGCGAGCGGAGCAAGGGGCTACTCTTTGTTGCAGTGCACGGGCTTCTCATTGCGGTGGCTTCTCTTGTTGCGGAGCACGGGCTCTAGGCACGCGGGCTCAGTAGTTGTGGCGCACGGGCTTAGTTGCTCCGCAGCATGTAGGATCTTCCTGGCCCAGGGCTCGAACCCGTGTCCCCTGCATTGGCAGGCAGATCCTTAACCACTGCGCCACAAGGAAAGTCCCTACCTGTTCCTTTTATACACTTTCCTTTTCCCTTCCTTTAGGATCTTGCTGTCTTACTGGTCTTCTTTCTCACAGAATTATTTACATCGTCTCCACTAAACCCTTCCTTTTTGTATCCAAATGTGCAAACATGTTCTTTTAAGAAAATCACAGCATACACATTTTACATTCACTTGATCCTACTTTTTTTCTGGTTTGTGTTCTGTTTCTCCTCTTTCACAATCAGATTTTTCCAACAAATGGTCTAGAACCATGGTTTACAATTGGGGCAATTTTGACCCCCAACCCCTTCCTTTCAGGGACATTTGGCAGTATCTGGAGACATTTTTGGTTGCTGCAGCTGTGGGAGATGTTCCTGGCATCTGGAGGCCAAGGATGCTACTGAACATCGTGCAGTGCACAAGACAGCCCTCACAACAAATAATTCTCTGGCTATGGTGACCAACCATCCTGGTTTGCCTTCAGCTTTCTGGTTATAGCACTGAAAATCCTGTGTCTCAGGAAACCCCTCATTCCTGGGCATACTGGGATGGTTGGTCACCCTGTATCTGGCCCCAAACGTCCAAAGTGCCAAAGATGACAAACCCTGCTCTAGAAGGAAGACCCATTAACTTCACTTTCTTCTCACCAACTCCCTTCCCTTCAGTCTGGTTTTTTTTTTTTTTTTTTGACTGCACACCACGTGGCTTGTTCCCCAACCAGGGATTGAACCCGCACCCTCGGCAGTGAAAGCACAGAGTCCTAACCACTGGACTGCCAGGGAATTCCCCAATCTGATGTTTAATTTCTGTTCCTTCCCATGAAAACAGTTCTCTTGAAAGTCACCAATGGTCACCTTGTTCCAATCAAGTAATCCAATTGCCTCTTCTCCTCCCCTCAACCTTTTTGATCTCTTTCAAGCATTTGACACTGTTAATTTGCTCTTCATTTTTAAAAATATTTTTTATTATTTATTTGGCTGCACTGGCTCCTAGCTGTGGCACGTGGGATCTTCGCTGCAGCGTGTGGGGTCTTTAGTTGTAGCATGCAAACTCTTTGCTGAGACATGCATGTGGGATCTAGTTCCCTGACCAAGGATCAAACCCGGGCCCCCTGCATTGGGACCACAGAGTCTTAACCACTGGACCACCAGGGAAATCCCTGCTATTCATTTTGAAGTCTTTTCCTCATAATCTTGCTTCTCTCCCTCCTACCCTCATCATTGTGCCTTTTCTCTTTTGTGGGTTCCTATTTCTACTACATCTTAAACGTAGGTAGTCTCTCAGTTAAGTGTTCCTTGGCTCTCTTCTTTACTCTTCTAATAAAAGAATTTCACTCCTTTTTTTATTTTTTGCCTGTGCTATGCAGCTTGTGATCTTAGTTCTCCGACCAGGGATTGAACCTGGACCCTCGGCAGTGAGAGCACGGAGTCGTAACCACTGGACTACCATGGAATTACCTAATTTCACTCCTTATCTTCAGCTCTCATCTTTATTGGTTGATTCCCAAATCACTTTCCTGAGTCCTAGTCCTTCATTTCCAATTAATTGAGGGGTTCCCTTGGATACCCAGCAGAATCTAAAACTCAACCTGATTAATGGCAGGTTAAGAAGAACAATTTTATATGTTGGCAAAGAGGAAAGATAATACAGTCTACCTTCTATTTCCAGTCTTATCTTCTATTTTGGTCTGATATAACCCTTAAACTCTACCCAACCAGGATAACTCTCTCCATGCTCTTATATAACTTGTGATTCCCTCCTTCCATGATTTTGTTCCATGTATTCTTAAATGTAGTATTTTTTGTTTGTTTTTTTTGTTTTGTTTTGTGGTACGCGGGCCTCTCACCGCTGCGGCCTCTCCCGCTGCGGAGCACAGGCTCCGGACGCGTAGGCTCAGCGGCCATGGCTCACGGGCCCAGCCGCTCCGTGGCATGCGGGATCCTCCCGGACCGGGGCACGAACCCGCGTCCCCTGCATCGGCAGGCGGACTCCCAACCACTGCGCCACCAGGGAAGCCCCTGTTCCATCTATTCTTGAAAACTGTAAATCACTTCTGCCTTTTCCTTCTTCAGATCTTCCTAATCATTTCAATCAGGAAAGTGTGGAATGACAAAAATACTGGATTAGGAGTCAGAAGATCTATTTCTGTCACTTTACTTTCTTTTAGGATTGGGACAATTACTTGAACTTTCTATGGCTATATATATTTTAAATGAAGAAATAATAATCCTATCTGTGCCTATCTCAGGTAGCTAATATGAAAAAATGCTTTGAAAGATGTGAATTGCCATATAAGCATTGTCTGACTTGAACTCCAATAGCACTTTGAGCCTTTCATATAGAAACTTATTATCTCTTGCTTATAAAGTAGTGACAATTAGACTTCTTAAAAGTAGAGATCATAAACTAAGCCTTTTTCTTCTGTAGTTTCTATCATTGTGCATATAATGTTAACAGATTGAGTAAAGACTGATGAAAGAAAAGCAATTCCACCTGATATTCAGTCTTTATTCTTGATTCACTAATTCCAGATATTTTATACTATATCAAATTTATCACCCTTTTTTTTTTTTTAATCTCCAATTTAGGTGATGTCTTTCCAGTGCAAATGAATCCAATAGCTCAATCTCAGTTTATACCTTTGGCTGAAGTTCTTTGCTGTGCTGTATCTGATATGAATGCCGCTCAGATTGTAGTAACACAGGAATCACTATTGGAACATTTGGTGAAACATTACCCAGGTAGAGTAACAAGTTTTTCTCTATTAGTTCATTGTATGTGTTTGGTTTCTATTTATAAATCATCTTAAACACATAAACTGGGCAATATCTAATTTTTTTTCTATTATAGAACCTTGTATTAGAGCCCCGGTGGAAAAAGGTCTGCATCAGCAAGTTTATGAGTATTTCTTTTATTTTCCAGATGAACTTTTTCAAAATTATGTTTATGGTAATAATTAAGTCAGACTCTGTAGAAAGGAGTGCAAAGGAAAAAATGAAGATTCAATTTCTCCCCCGCCTCCTTTTTTTTTGACCGTGCCCCTCTGCATGTGGGATCTTAGCTCCCCAACGAGGGATTAAACCCGTGCCCCCTGCAGTGGAAACGTGCGCGCGAGTCTTAACCACTGGACCACCAGGGAAGTCCCTGCCTCCTATTCTTTTTTTTTGTTGTTTTTTGCGGTACGCGGGCCTCTCACTGTTGTGGCCTCTCCCGTTGCGGAACACAGGCTCCGGACGCGCAGGCTCAGCGGCCATGGCTCACGGGCCCAGACGCTCCGCGGCATGTGGGATCCTCCCGGACCGGGACACGAACCCGTGTCCCCTGCATCGGCAGGCAGACTCTCAACCACTGTGCCACCAGGGAAGCCCGTGCCTCCTATTCTTTTTTTTTTTTTTTCATCTTTATTGGAGTATAATTGCTTTACAATGGTGTGTTAGTTTCTGCTTTATAACAAAGTGAATCAGTTATACATATACATATGTTCCCATGTCTCTTCCCTCTTGCGTCTCCCTCCCTCCCACCCTCCCTATCCCACCCCTCCAGGTGGTCACAAAGCACTGAGCTGATCTCCCTGCCGTGCCTCCTATTCTTAAATTGCTACTTCCCAGAGGTGACATCTTCTGCCGTTTATAGTTTCTCATGGACACTTTCATAAGTTGTATTTGAATATATGTATCCTTTTTAAATAAGTTGGATCATTCTATACATTCTCTCTGCACCTTTCCTTTTTTAACTTAAAGACATGTTTTTGAGATCTTTCCGTATAAGCATATATCGATCTATCTCATTCTTTTCATAGGTGCATGATATCCCAGTGCATGAATGTAGAAGAGTATTTTTTTATTTTTCCCATTATAAGATATGCTTATTGTAGAGAAATCCAGAAAATATAGAAAAGTAATCACTTATAGTACCTCTACTCAAAGGAAACCAATATTAACATATTGATATATTTTCTTTGTGTTACACATTTTTTTTCACTTTTTTTTTTTTTTTTTTTTTTTTCGCGGTACGCGGGCCTCTCACTGTTGTGGCCTCTCCCGTTGCGGAGCACAGGCTCCGGACGCGCAGGCTCAGCGGCCATAGCTCACGAGCCCAGCCGCTCCGCGGCACGTGGGATCTTCCCGGACCGGGGCACGAACCCATGTCCCCTGCATCGGCAGGCGGACTCTCAACCACTGCGCCACCAGGGAAGCCCTTTTTTTCACATTTTTAACATTGTTTTCATAATATGAATATAATTTTGAACTCTGCTATTCAGAAAAGGAATTTCTTTTAAAATTGTTACCATCTCAGTTTGAAAAACCACCATAATCCAGATGTTAGGTAGTTTGCCCTCACCCAAGCACAGACTGATTTTCATTTTCTCTTTAGATTCTTACTGAGGTTTAAGCTATGAGACTGGTTTTCAAAAACTTCCATGTTTGCTCTCAAGAAGGCTTTCCTTAGTCACAATTTAAATTTATAATGAGGTTGTATAACTTGGTGTTTGTGTTTGAGTGAACAGATTTTTTTCTTTGCTTAACCGGTAACCTAGCCATATGTCTTTGTGTAGATGAAATTATATTTCTGTTACTCAGTTTAATTATGATTATTGTTAATGCTTCTTTGACATTTTAATTATATATATTAATTGTGTTACAGTTAGCTCTGGGTTCATCAAGCAAATGTGTGGTCATTTCTGAGTTACTGATTTCACTCATTAAAATGTTTCTTATTCAGAACGTATCAGTGTAAAGTGCTTATTTGTTTTAGGCATTGCAATTCCATCTCAAGATATTCTCTATACCACTCTGGGAACTCTCATTAAAGAAAGGAAGATTTATCACACTGGAGAAGGATACTTCATAGTTACTCCTCAGACTTACTTCATTACAAATACAAACCCCCAAGAAAATAAGAGAGTCCTATCAGATGAAAGTCCCCGGATGCCAACTTCCATTACATACCTGGTGAACGTGGAAAGCTGTGCAGACCTAGCCAAAGAAAATGCGGCCCCCATATCCCATTGTCATTCTTGCCAGTGTTTCCATGATGTGTGCACTCAGTATATACAGGAACCACCAGCTGCTGCAGAAGTGACTAGAAAATGCCAGAAAGGTCTTGGGGAATCCAAACCTTTGGTACAGAATCGAACAGTTTCAGTGTCTGAGGAGAATCGCGTCTGTGACAGCGCCAAACCTTTACCATTCACAAAAGACAGAGAAAAAGCCAAGAAATTTGGCTTTAGCCTCTTCTGGCGCAGTATATCCAGAAAGGAGAAGTCCAGAACAGAGCACAGCAGTTTCTCTGCCCAGTTCCCACCAGAAGAATGGCCCGTCCGAGATGAAGATAACTTGGACAATATCCCTCGAGACATTGAACATGAGATAATCAAACGAATTAATCCCATTTTAACTGTTGACAACTTAATCAAACATACTGTCATAATGCAAAAATACGAAGAACAGAAAAAATATAATAGCCAGGGCACTTCCACTTACATGCTGACACTCAGGCATAAGTATCCTTCAAAAGTGGGAGTTAAGAAAAGTCAGGGCCGGTCTGTAAAGCCTCGAAGGCGGGGCCATTCACATAGAGATAGAGACAAAGCCAGGAGTCAGGGAAGTGGGCCTCAGCCGGGAAGCATTAGGCTGGAGAAACACCCCAAGCTCCCTGCTACACAGCCCACCCCCGGAATTGAAAGCCCTAATGAAGTAGAGCTTCAGAAACCACTTGGTGAGAATCCATCAGTGCTAGGTTCCCATTTGATTTACAAAAAGCGGATCAGTAATCCTTTCCAGGGTTTCTCTCACCGAAGGAGCCCAATAACCAAAGAGCACAACATCCAGAAGATCGGTGATCTGAAACCCAGTCAGATTGGACCAAAGGGAAAGCCTTTCCAAAGGGCGAGGTCTTTGGATTCCTCAAGAATCTTTGAGAGTGAAGCCAAACAGTCATACAGTGAACAATGTAATGATAAACTGAGAGCAGAATCCATTTATGTGAATCACTCTACTGTCAAACCTATCAGTGATGACTTTAGAGATTACCTCTTCAATTACTCTCAGTGTGGTGTTTTGCAAAATGATAGTAAATGCTGTTCCTTCAGGGAAAGCACGTTGAGACGTGATGTGTATGGTGGAGAAAATGAGGCAATCCCTGAAGTCTCGAGGAAAAGCTACTCTCATTTTGACACATTAGAAGAGACAAAAGAAACACAGCATGTCCTGCCATCACAAGGTTCCTCTTCTTTAGACCAAGCATCCTCTGCTCGTAGATCAGTTGATGAAACAATACACCAGTTCCAAAATCTTGGTCTTTTGGATTACCCAGTTGGTGCAAACCATTTGAGACAACCTGAGAGACAAGACAGAGACTCAGAGGAAACTCTGATGAGAAAGGCATTTATCCAGGAAGCAGAGACTGTGAGTCTAGAAAATGAAGGACTTTCTGATGACGACCAGGCCTTGTATCAGAATGAAGCAGATGATGAGGATGGGGCCTGCAGTTCATTGTATCTAGATGAGGATGACTTTTCTGAGAATGACGACTTAATTCAAATGCTGCCTGGCCACATTCAAGTTTCCTTTCCAGGGGGAAACAAGTGGAATCATTTAGGAAAACGAAAGGTGACCGAAAGGTCTCTGACTGAGTACGATAGCAACATACAGAGGTTTGAGCCTCTGGTGCTCAAAGGAAATGAACATTACAAGCCCACTGGGTTGCTTACTAATCCCGGTGAAAGCCAAAAACCTAATCTCTCTGCTGAAAACTGTGTCCTCAATTTAGGGATCCAGTCTGGTTTTGACTATGAAAAGGAACCCAGTATAGCTAAATGTGTACAGGCCTCAGCACCTGCTGATGGAAGTATATTTGATTACTACGGCACAAGGAAAAGTGCTTCAGAGGCTGAAACCCTACAAGACCCTGTTGGTGACACAGGAAAGAAACCAGCCACCTGGAGTCAGAGTGCTCAGAATCAGGAAATGAGAAAACAGTTCACACACAAGTTAGAACTGTTCAACACTTCGCATATGCCAGTGTTGGCTCAGGACGTCCAACCTGAACATAGTCACTTGGAAGGAACCGAAAATCAGAGCATGGCAGGAGATAGTGGAATAGATTCTCCACGGTAAGTGCACATAGAAGTGATTGGCCACTATCCCACAGGAATTATTAAAATAAAGGGCATATTGAGTTACCTTGTGGGAGACTCCTGAATAAATTTTTTATAATGATACAAGTCTACCAGCCTTTACTGAATAAGTTGTATGAAGTTACAATGAAACCTCTTATATAATAGGATAGAGTTCATTTTTAATGTGAACCAAGATTTGACTGTTCCACTACTACTAAATCTTGAATTATTTCTAAAAATAGGAAGGGACTACCATAAACCAAGCACTTCCTGAACTGAAGGTTGGAAAGTTTTCACTTATATTCCTGGTTCTACACAGGTTGAGATAGAGATGTGGCTACTTTCCACTAATATTTTCCATGCCAGTTTGTTTAAATAACATTGTTCAGCATATAAAAGTAATTTGGTCATAATAGAACATTTAAAGTACTGAAAAGTAGTTTTTTAAAAACATCTATAGTCACCCTACCATCTAGATATTTTTTAAAATCTTTTTATATTTGGTGTATTTATACTTTGGTCTGAACATATTGAATCTATATATTTTGTCTGTTGAGCTCATACTGTAGTTACTATTTTGCATGTTGCTTTTTTCAGTAGAATATAATGAACATTCCCCCATGTTATTAAATAGTTTTCTAAAAAGTCATCTTAAAATTTGGCATATATCTTCATTAGTTTTTTTATTATATAAAATTATTGTGTACCTCTTTTTTAAACAGTAATATAGAAATGTAAAAAGTAAAACTGGTAGTCTCCATTCCCTAGCCTTTTCCATTCCTATTCCGTAGAGGTGACCTAAATATTGTTAACAGTTTGGCGTATATTCTTTCAGACTTTTTCCCTTGCATTTATAAATATAATTAATTTCTAACAACAGAGCATACAGAGCTGTGGCTTTCTTTTTCACCTAATTTATCATGGATATCCTGCAATCAGTACATATATATCCTGCTTTGTGGGGGGGCACTGCGCTGTGCAGCTTGCAGGATCTTTGTTCCCCGACCGGGGATTGAACCTGGGTCCTCAGCAGTGAAAGCTCAAGAGTCCTAACCACTGGACCACCAGGGAATTCCCTCCAGCTCATTGTTTTGTTTTTTTTTTGCTGTGCCACGCAGCATGCATGTGGGATCTTAGTTCCCTGACTAGGGATCGAACCCGTGCCCCCTGCAGTGGAAGCATGGAGTCTTAACAACTGGACCGCCAGGGAAGTCCCTTATTTTTTGAAATGGCTGCTTAGTATTCCATTATGTGGACCCTGTTATTTACATAACCATTATTTTCCTTGCTTTGACATTTAGATTGTTCCCAGTTTTTTTGCTATAATAAATCAATCTGCAGTGAATTGTTATTACTAAATGTTTGTGGACATTCCTAATTATTTATAACTTAGGCTAAATTCCTGGAAGTTTGCATTTTTTTAAACACATCTACTTTATTGGGGAACAAGATTTTTTTGCCTGAAACAATAGTTTAATTCATATTAAGTCATTGAAGTATCAAAACATGTTGTCTTTGAGGTAAACAACAGTGTAAACCAATAAGCCATGGGTTCCCTTTTGTTCCTCTCTGGCAAAAACAAAAATAAAACCAAAAACAAACTCAAAACAGATAAGAGAAATTGACATGAATTGAGAATTTAAATTTGAGAAATCTTGAGAAATTTAATTTTTAAAAATTGCTTATAATATGGTTTTCTTGAAAGATTTATAACTATAATCATTAAAGACATTTATAGGAAAAGGGAGGGGAGATAACATTTGGACATCAACTATGTGCCATAATTGGATTAGGATTAGGGAGACAGAGATGAACAAGGTGTTGTTGCTACCTATAGGAAGCTTACAATTTAGCTTAGTTTAGTTGAGGAGACCAACAAACAATAAACAAATTGAACTCAACAACAAAGCATAAACTGTTAATTCCACATCTCTTTGGCAGTTATGAAGAGTGATGGGCTGTGTGGGAAAGATTTATGGAGGACACATTTTTGAGACATCTCTTGATGTAATGGACAGGTGAGGGAGAGGAGGCAAGGTGGGAGAAGGGGAATGTCAAAAACAAAATGCCCAACCAGTAATGTGAGTTGGCTGAAGCAAGGCAGATGTCTTGGATAAGGGACTAACATCGCTTACAGCTCCTAGGAAAGGAACGCTAGTCAATATGAAAAATATTACAGTTGGCTTTTCCTTTCCATATGCTTACTCAAAAAAGAAACAAATTATACAAGAAGATATTGGTCATTTTAGTTGTATAGAAGAGTTTTTCATGGAGCTTATTGTTTCTGCCTAGAATATACTTGATATTGGATCGAGAACAGATGTTCAGAGAATATGAACTTCTTAGAAAGCAGCTGTCAAATAATTGAGTTGCTATTGGGAATCCTTTAAAATGTAAAGAGCACTTGAGATTTTTAAAGGTTAACTTATTTGATAAGTTAGTTCCTGTTAGTAAATGTACTCCTTCAGAGTAACAAATGAAGGTGTTTTGCCTTGGTTAGAAATCCAGGCCCTTTTGAAGGCAATAATTCTGTTACTTTTAATATCTTTAGGACACAGAGTCTGGCATCTAATAACTCAGTCATTTTGGATGGACTAAAAAGAAGACAGAATTTTCTGCAGAATTTTGGAGGCACAAAGAGCAGTCAAACACCCACGTCCAATTCCTTACTACAACTAACTCCAGTCATAAATGTTTAATTCTTTTTTTAAGATTTTTTTTTTCAATGTGGACCATTTTTAAAGTGTTTTATTGAATTTGTTACAACATTGCTTCTGTTGCATGTTTTGGTTTTTTGACCTTGAGGCATGTGGGATCTTAGCTCCCTGAACAGAGATCTAACCCATGCCCCCTGCATTGTAAGGTGAAGTCTTAACCACTGGACCTCCAGGGAAGTCCCATAAATGTTTAATTCTTACTTTTCTTTTGGAAACTTTTTTTTTTTGTAAAAATGTACAGCATTAATATAGAATGTTTTAATCAACTGAGTTTGTAAGAATTCTCTAAGGCCAAGCATATATGTTATTAACCTCATTACATATTTTGTTGTAGTTACTGGTTTTTTTCCTTTTTTGACATTGGCTTTTTTAAAGCTTATTTTACTATAAATTTATTGGGAATATATAGATTGTTTACAATAAAAAACATGGAATCATTGGTCTTCTTCCAATTAAATGTAATTTAACTTGAATCATCAGACGGACATTCATTAGTTTCTCAAATACATAGGAAGCTAATTTACTACCTAGTAGTGAATTTTTGTACCCACATCAATACCAAGTTCTTACGGTAAGTGGATCTCACCAGATTTCAACACAGAACCCCAGAAAATAGTGTGTTAGGGTTGCATAGATACGTTGTTTGCAACTTAAGTCTTTTATAATCAGAAAGAATTTATATAGATGTGTTGGGTGCAACAAGAATTCCTTCTATCCAGTCATTGCTGCCAAGGATATCCTTTGTGAACAGCTGGAACATGAACAAATGTCTCCACACTATGATTGACTGACAATGTCCAAAATACCCATGGCAGTAGACATATGGCTCAACTGTTTGGTTCCTCCCCACGTTTGAGGCTCTCTCTATAAAATGGCTTTGAGGAGTCAGGATGTTCTCAGATGGTGGAGATAGAAGGGAAGCAGAATGGTTGCAGGACGGCTGTGAGTGAAAGGGAGGTTCTGAATCAGAGATTTAGAGGGAAGATGCAAGATGGCTGGTAGACAATTTTTCTACATTTGATCCACTTCTGTTCGCGATAAGACCTCTGTAGCCTTGCCAGAATTTTTTCTGGCAGGACTTTTCAGACCAAGTAGTGGAATGGTCAGTTCTCTTGGGTTTGGGGAACATGGAACAGTCACGAGTGGTTTCAGCATGTCGGGTAGATGCTAATGCTGATTTCTGGTTGAGGGGATGTTTCTACTAAGAGGTTTCTAAGGATTATCAAAGCCTTAGAGCTCAAGGATGATTGAATAGAGAGAGAGTGCCTCTTTCCAGCTCTCACCATCCAGATAACAGTGAAGGCCAGAATGAAGCTCAGCAGTGTGGAGAGCTGACTCCAGGCCCTGTGCGAGTGCAGAGGAGGGGAGATCAGATGCGCTGCTCTGTTTCATGGTGGTTGCACCACTCATTTCTGACTGTTGGTTTTCAGTGGCTCTGACCAACCTACCGTGGCATTCCAAGATTACCTGTGGTTACAGGGGGCAAAGTACCAAGAAGGGTAATCTGGATAGAAAAGCCTTGTGGGGGAGGCATTGGTTTAAGGGGGGTCTTACAGCTTGGAATCAGTATCAGTGAGTGGAAGTTAGGAGAGAGAAATTTCAGCTTAATATGAAGAACTTCCTATTAGGCAAAACTATCTGAAGATGAAATAGGTGGCTTTGTAAACAGATGAACTTCCTGCTGTTTAGGACATTCAAGCAGAGGCTTGGTGATCCCTTGACCGGTATGTTGCAGAGGTATTTCCAGTACTTTTCTTAAAAGGATGACTGAACTAGATGATTTTGAAGATTCCTCCCAACTGTAAGGTTCTGTGCTTATAAAACTCAGTGAAGGTTATATGTCAAATCTATCCAATTAAAAAAAAGGAAAAAAAAAGATTCATTGAGGATCCTGTGAAGTACTGAACTCACTCAAGATTCCCAAGTTGCTTCCAGTTCTTCATTTCTGCACCGATCCCTGCCAATCCTTGGAAGAATGAGTACCAGCAACTCTTCTATCTTTGATCTTGGACCTGGACAATTTTCTTAATAGAGTAAGGAATCCAAAGTCTTTTGTGACTCTATCCACCTCAAGGGACCAATGAAATCCATCTAATCTTGCCACCAGATGCATTATGACACTCTCTAAATGTATTAAATGAAGCCTATTATGAAACCAATAAACCTCCCTTCTATAAAACACAACATATGACCACAGGTATTAAAGATGAGTGTGCATGTTATTAAATTGTTTGGGAGATTATTCTCTACAATGGGTGACTTGAATTTTTTCCCACTATTTTTGTGTGTGGAAATTTTACTTATTCTCTTTCCCATTGCAGTCTGTTTGCTAAGAGAAAACTGTTCTCTTGAAACAGCATGGTGACCTGAGCTTCGGAGTCAGATAAGTTTAAATCCCAATTCCAACCCTTGGTAGCTGTGTGATGGAGAAAGTTACCAAACTTCTCTATTCATTTTTTTCATCTGTAAAGGATATCTACTTTATAGGATTGTTGTCAGATTTGAGAATAATCTATTGAAAGTGTCCAATGCAGGAGGCACCTATTATTGTTACAAACATATGTGTGTATATTTTTATATATTGATTCACAAAACTTGTCTAATACATGGCCTACTATACAGGTAACCTGTTTTTGCCAGGTTGTCTGGAATTCCTCCATTTAGAGAGTCCTTTAGGTTAAGATTATAGAAAAGTATCGTTAATCAAAATCCAGATATGCCTGGGGGAGGTATTATGCTTTTGGCTAACAAGTTTTCAGTTCATACCTCATGCTATAAATAGGATAAAGTATGCAAAGCATGGGCTGATTGTGGCTACTCATAATGTGAGATCATGTTCATCCTCTTTCATCTGGGATCTCAGATCCCTAGGAATCCTCAGAATAGCTGGCTTCTGCAAACTATTTTCAATATTTCAGAAATCCTAATGGAAATTGTACATTCTCTTTGCTTAACTCCTTGCTACTAAAACATCAGTTTCTTTGCCAATGACTGAAATTACACCTGCTCAGTAATGCAACCCTATCACATGCTGGTGTGACATTGTTAAGCTTCATTTGTATCTTATTCATATATTAGAAGAATGATCATGAATCAATTATTATTAAATGCAATTTAGCAGACAGAATGTTTCAAAGTGTCAGAGCCATGAGGAAAAAACAGAAGAGCCGTAGCAGTGAAAAAATTGGGGATCAACTGTATTCTGAGAACCCATCCTACAGCTACCTGAGAAGGCTTTTAAGGAATGGGCAAGACAGACTAGTGCCTAAAGGGAGTGTGGAAGAGAGACATGAGAGTCACGAAACAAGAATGGTGAGGGGATATATCGAAAACAAACTCATGACTATCTTTCTGGCCTCTACAGATCTTTCTCTCAGTTGAAGTCTTAGACACGTGTTCCATTTTTAGCAGTTGAGCAGGTCCTATTTCTTGGGGAATGGTGCCCTCTTCTGGAGTAACTGATGTGACTGTTCCCTTCCACCACTTGATTGAAAAGCATCTACAAAGTAATTGATTAGAGAAACAGACCTCCTCCCTCTATTTAAAAAGCTTTCCCAAATAATTTGAATTAGGAGCTAGATATGCTAAATATTTTCAAAGCTATCTCCTCGCCAACACTGTCAAAACCTGGAGCTAAAAGTAGAAATATAAGTACCTCTGTACATCATCTCTGCTGTACTGTTATATCAGGGGATCCCCCCAGTTTTCCTGAACTATCAGTAGGGAAGGCATTTTTGCCCCCCACTTTACTAACAACACAGGTTTTCGAGTTTAGTTGGCCAAGGTCATGTGGCTAGCAATGGCAGAAACATCGTTCCTGGTCTCTCTTTCATTTTCTTCTTCTTAGTACTCTCCTCACTCTCTGCCCCCAGTATCTCTTGATCGATTTATAGCTGACCCTTAAACTATTTCCATCTCATAACATGATGGTTATGTTATTTAAAAATGATGGTTCAATTCCTCTTGTCACATAAGATTGACATGCAGATGCAAAATGATGGTTCTTTTTACCTTCTACTCTCTATGGAATAAAAATTAAAATCTAGCCCTCTAGGTTTGAGAATGACCAGAGAGAGGCAAGTTTATAAAAAGTCATCTTAAAAAAAAAGTCATCTTGTTTTTATAGAGTTTAATGAGCCAAAGTGAAAGGCAAGGGAAATCTTTATAGAATGTTGCAACAGACCATCAGATGAGGCACCCCAACTGTCAAATTTTGAGAAAGAAATTATATCAGTGGCTCTGGCAAGATATTTGGAAAACAAAGATGTTCTAATAAGATTACATTTTGAGTTACTTGTACATTTTAATTATTCATGCTACCCCTTCAGGTTCCTCCCATAAATTTTTAAAAATAAATTTATTTATTTATTATTTTTGGCTGCATTTGGTCTTCGTTGCTGCGCACGGGCTTTCTCTAGTTGCATCGAACAGGGGCTACTCTTCGTTGCGGTGCGCGGGCTTCTCATTGCGGAGCATGGCTTTTAGGCACACAGGCTTCAGTAGTTGTGGCTCAAGAGCTCTCGTTGTGGCGCATGGGCTTAGTTGCTCCGAGGCATGTGGGGTCTTCCCGGACCAGGGCTCAAACCCATGTCCCCTGCATTGGCAGGTGGATTCTTAACCACTGCGCCACCAGGGAAGGCCACCCCCCCCCAATCAATTTCATCATCAGTATAAATCTCTTGAGACTTATAGGGACCAAATATAAAAAAAAGAATTATTCCATCATCCCCATTCCCAAGTTTTCTAGTTGATGCCCACTGAGAACACATATGTAGTGGTACCCCAATTTTTTCAGCTAAGCCACAGTTTGGTCAAGTTATTTATGACTAGGTTTAATTTACACACAGTTGCCCTTTCCACCTGACATAGACAGCAGCCAGTTTTGTTTACATGAGTTTGGTGCTCAGAAAGGTAGGGTTTTTAGAGTGTCCCAAATCACAGAAGGTCATTTAAAAAACACTAGTATACTTATTAGTCTCTTGCCTAGAGCATCTCCCAACAGTCTAGTCCTTTCCTTTTTCAGACCTGCTGTATGACCTTCGACATAAAAATGAATGCCAAAAATAGTCTTGAGGAGCTAAAACTGTGTTTGATTTTCAACCACAACATACTAACATCTATTCCTATTATTATCCCAATTTTATACCTGTGACATTCTTAGCCACACCCACTCCTGCTTCCATGCACATCATACCCTGTTGTAGGGCTACAAAGACTTCACAGTGGTAGAATTGGGAGTGGGTGTGAGAGAGTGGGACAAAAAGGTTTTAGAAAAGACCAATCTAGAGATGCATAGCTATTCCCATAATCTAGGGAGAGAGATGCATTTTTTCACCATCAACACCTGAACACTCCATTTGTTCACAGTATTGAATCCATAAGGTAACATTTAGATAAACATATAGCCCCTGACTTCAGGCCAATCCACACTTAATGCAGGAGGCCTGTAGCAATCACAGATTTATCATTTGTGGTTTCAGCTATTTAGGACCAATCCCCAAACTCCAGGACTTGTAGCAATCTGAAATTTTGCTAAGACATAAGTTTGATGCTCAGGTTACAAGGCTGGTGTGCTAGACATTGTCAAGTGGTTTGTGAAGTGCCCCTGCTTCTACATTGCAATTTGCTTTCTTGTTCTCAAGAGTAGGTTGAAGAGATCATGAAGAGTTAAAAGGAAATGGCTCTGAAATGAAAGCCAATCAGCTAGCACCTTTTTTTGTTTTCACTTTAAGCAAAGACTTTATTTTCAAGGAAAAAGTATATTTTCTCATTTTCTGTTCTTGGCATAAATTTTAATTATTTCCAGTGGAACCAAAACCTCCTGAACCCCTTTCAGTGTCATCTAAAACTTGAACTTCCTCTATTTCTGGGTAAAATATCCGTTCACAAATGAGCTGTGCAATTCCATCACCCTTTTTGACTTCGAACTTTTCTTTGCCAAAATTAAACAGTACAACACCAACATTTCCTCTATAATCTTCATCTATGACACCAGCTCCTACATCTATGAAGTGTTTTGCAGCCAAGCCAGAACGTGGAGCTACTCTCCCATAGCACCCATTAGGAAGAGCTATCTGAATGTCTGTTTTCGCAAGAGCTTTCTCCGTAGGTGGTACTGTGTATTCACAGGCACTGTATAGGTCATAGCCCGCGGCGCGCTCGGACCCCTTGGTCGGAGCGGTGGCGTGCTCCGAAAGCCGGACAAAGCGGAGCCGCATGCCGCCCTCCTCCGCAGGCCGGGCCCATTTGCTGGGGGAGATGACTTGTGCCTCTTGAGAGCAGGGCATGGCAGGGCAGAATGGGAGCACAAAGGGAGCAGGCGGAACAAGAGACAGCAGGATGAGCGTAGCGCACCCCAGCTAGCACCATTGATGTAAGAAAAGAAAGGTACATTCTCAGGAGTTAGTCCTTTGTATTGTCAAAAGGTTTCCAGTTTTGTTCAAGGCTGTAATTCAGGGCCAGTTAATTCCCATAACTAATATCCTTTTATCCACTGCAAATACATAATCTGTCAAAGACATATAGGCTTGTTTTTTCTCTAGGTTTCTCCAGGTTTTCCTAACATCATTCATTCTATGTTTCATAGGAGCATCTTCCCCCCAAACGCTTTGGTAAGCCCAAAGCTTTAAGGTTGGTGTGGCAGGGAAAGCACTGATCTCGGATTCAGGAGTTGAGTTTTCTAGTCCTGTGTGCCACGAACTGTGTGACTTCAGACAAGTAAATCCCTCTTTTAGGGGGTTAGTTTCCTCTAATGTCAAATGGGTGGGAAGGCCCTAAACTAAACTAAGGACCAACTTCATGACTAAAACCTAAGACTTGAGGGAAGGCTGTCCGGGCCTAGTCTTCACCTCAAGCCCATCTAGCCCACTCCAGACCCCAAGACACCCTTTCCCACCAACTCAGGGCCACTGGCCTCGGGCGAAGATGTTAGACGTTAACGCCTCACCCCGCAACGGGCGGGGCCGAGGCCCGCAGCTTCCGGCGTCGAAAGGCGACGCGGCGCGTGGCGCTCCCTTCGCCCCGCCCGCTCCCCCCCCGCCCTCCACGGGCAGGTTCTCCTGCCAGCCCGCCGCGCGCGCGGCCGCTGTCCGGCGCCGTTGAGGGGCTTCCTAGCCCCAACAGTGAATGCTGGGAAGCCCCGAAGCATCTCCGCTGTGGCAAAGAGAAATGTTCGGAGTGGGGGAGGGGGAGAGGGAGAGGGAGAGGGAGAAAACAAATCCGAACATTTTATGCTAATCAGTTCGCGCCGCCTCCTTTATGGAGATTGGTCAGGGTTTTACTCTAGAAGCCAATCATTTCAGAAGAAGGGTGAGCCAATCGCGACTCCTCGCATTCATTGGCTGGGAGACTGAGTCGCAAGGCGAGAGTTTAAACGGAGAGTATCCGGGATTATTTTCCCCCGCCGTGCGGTGCGTGTCCCGGAAGTGACGCAGGCTCTGGCCGGGAGGCTGCCCTGCCCCCGCTTCCTTTCGCCCTGTGGCTACCCGTAGGTAGTTGTGGCCGCCGTGCCCAGAGGGAGGCGGCGGCAGCAGTAGCGGCGAATGATGCCTGGGAAACTCCTCTGGGGGGACATTATGGAGCTGGAGGCACCTTTGGAGGAGACGGAGAGCCAGAGGAAGGAGAGGCAAAAGGTGCGCAGAGGATGGGCCGCGCCTCCTTTTGGGCTGCGCCGGCTTGGGCGGGGAGGGGAGTCTACCTGATGGCCTGTCACAACCGGGCCGGAGCATCCGAGGGCCTCTCCTCGCGCCACCCTCGTCCCTGGGAGCTCGCTCCGGGACCATTACTACCTCCACACCCCTAACCTGGAGAAGGGCAGCACTGGGCTTGGGCCCGGCCTCTCGTGGTCCCCGTCCTTCCTGTCGGCGCCTACGAGATGGGCAGACTCAAGTTCTCATCGCGGAATCTGTTCTTTCTGTCCTCTTCTTAAGCAGCGAGGCCTGTCATTTGGTTCTCGTTGGCCGTCTTAGAAGATGATTAAGAAAAACGATTGCCTTGAATATGTGTAACTTCTCCGTCATTCTGTCCTGTATGCGAGAATCTTGGGGAAAGCGATCTTAGATTTACAAACCTCGATAACGGGTCAGTAGAGGATTGAGGAAAAGTGTTACAGCCAAAATTGCCAGGATTTGGCTGTGATGGAGATCGCGTGGGTTGTATTAGTAATAGCCTTTTATGTTAGTATTTTCATTCAATTCACAAATGTTTATGGAGCCTAATTTATGCTGGGCACCAGGAAGGTCCTTGCCCTCAAGGAACCTGTTAGAAGAGTTGTAGAGACTTCCTGCCCCATCCCTCAAAAGAAGAAAAAGAGAGAAAAGAAAACAGAGCTTGGAGGGTAAGGAAGCAGTGTTTGAAGGCTGACATTTGACAAAAGAATGAAAATATTCTCTGTAGTCCCAGAGAGCAGAACCTACCCTTCTGACCTTATCACCAAGGTAAACTTGCCATTCTAGCCAAGCAGTTATTATTTTTTATTGTGGTAAAATACACATACAATAAAATTTACCATTTTAACCATTTTAAAGTATACATTTTTGTAGCATTAAGTACACTCACATTGGTCTGCAGACATCATATTCATTCATCTCCAGAACTTTTCATTCTCCCAGACTGAAGCTCTGTGCCCATTAAACACCAACTCCTCGGTTGCCCTCTCTCCCCAGCCCCTGGCAACTACCATTCTCCTTTCTGTCTCTATGAATTTGACTACTGAAGATAACTCATGTAAGTGGAATCACCAAGCAGTTATTTTAAGTTTTGCTCATTCTAAAATACTTGTCCCTCCTTCTGCATCCATATCCTATCCATCTGTCAAGGTTTAGTTTATGTCTTTTATAACCACGCCAGTGTACACATACAGTAATCTCATTCCCCTTTGAAGTCTTGTTCGAGTGCTATCTTTATCATTTGATTGGCATTTATTATGCCCTTCCTTGTAAAGTTAGCTCATTCTTCCTGAGTATATCTTTCCCAAGTATTTCCCAAAGATCCTTGAGGGAAATGACCATATCTCTGTCCATGCTTGCATTTCACTATATCCTTGTGAATTAATTAGTGGCTTTCACGTTGTAGTTTCTCCAGAGGTACTTGTTGATTTTCCTTTAATTATGAAAGCTAACTAAAGATTTGGAAACAGATTGGAGTATCAACTAATAGAAATAGACATTCAAATAGTGGTCTGGCATCCAGATGAAGGTAACTGGTTTTGAATGTGTTAAGATATGGAGCTGGGCCTTAGGTTCTCAGAACTGGAGTGCAGGTTAGGAAGGAAGCCTGGAAGTGTATGTTGAAGCCATGAAAATGGTATGAAAGTGTACATAGAGAACAGAGACTTAAAGAGCATCCACAGAAGGAGAAGGGAGAGGAGACATTGAAGAAGACAGAGGTAACAGGGTAAGGAGGGAATGTAGTGTGTTGTGGAAGCCAAGAAGATGGAGAGTGTCGAGCACTGTGGATCTGATGTGGAACAATGTATTTCATCACCTTGGGTATTTCTGGGCTTGAACCTAGAGGTCTCATTTTATCTTGCTTCATCTCCCTGAAGTGCAGGCCCAGGAGCAATTCAAACCCTGAGACTTGCTCTATAAATAATCTTGTTTTTCTATAGAAGAATCTATTGGTTTGGGGAGATGTGGGATAGTTCAGTTAACTAAAGATCAAATGATGTAACATATAACTCTATAACTTATATTAATGTAAAACTCTAATGTTTACAAAGCATTTTCAAATATTCAGTTTTCATAGCAACTCTTATTTCATGAATGAGAAAATTGTATGTGAAAGTATTCTGTAGAAACTGTGTAAATCATGGTGAAAATTTTGGTGCTGGTTGTTTTTACCAAGACTAGTCACTACCATCTAATTTATTTTGAACATTTCCATCTAATTTATTTGGAACATTTGACCAAGTAATTTTGAAGTGCTAAATTTCCAAATCATTTCTTGCTGTCTGCAAATATTAAAACAAAAGTTGGCATTTCAAAACTAAAGTTGCAGAAAGCCAC
The DNA here is from genome assembly GCF_011762595.2 of Tursiops truncatus. Lineage (NCBI taxonomy): Eukaryota > Metazoa > Chordata > Mammalia > Artiodactyla > Delphinidae > Tursiops > Tursiops truncatus. Next base: position 62,721,079 of record NC_047049.1, on the reverse strand, counting down.
CCCCTTCCCCCTTTTTAAAGTTCTATTAACTAAATTTGTAAAACTTCAAAAAATTTTCTGGGATTACTAATATAGTTATCGTTCCATAGGAGTATAACAATTGGGCTTTTCTTTAACCTGTTTATCAAAGTTCAGGGGGGAAGCATGATGTGAAAAGAGCGTGGGTTTTCAAGTCAAACAGGGCTTGATTTCTAGCACTTTCACTTGCAAGAAATCCCATATGTGGGTCTTTGGCAAGTTACTTATCTCTAAGAACTTGTTTCCTCGTCTGTAAAATGGCAAAGGTGATACAGGTTCGCTATCCCTTATCCAAAATCCTTGGGACTAGATATGTTGTCGAATTCAAAATTCTGGGGCTTTTAAAAGGGTAACACCCTAGTAGGGTTTGGGGCCCCGAACCTATAATCAAACACCTTAATGTTAAATGTGAATATTCATACTAAGTGGAATAAGTAAAGATTACAGATAGTCTCACATTAGTTGAAGTCAAATTTTACCACAAAATGAGTTCAGCTCAGGTAAGGTTTTGTCTCCAAATAAATTACAAAAAAACTTTCAGTTTTCAGAGCTTTATGGATATTGGAATTTCGGATAAGGGATTATGGACCTGTACTTCCCTTATAGGGTTGTTATGAAGATTTAAACAAGATAAGCCGAAAACATATTACACAATGCTGGGTAGGTACTCAGTAAATATTAATTTTTTTCTTGGAGATATTAGAAGTTTTTGATTGTTTTTTAATTTATAAATCTTGAGTTCTCATTCTTTTACTGAAAAGAAGCTATTTCAGTTTCCCTTAAATGTTATAATGGGATTAAAGAGGGACTAGAGGCCATGTCTTAAGAGTGCAAGATTTGGGCTGAGAAAGAAAGCAATAGGTAAAGCTTAGGCTTGGCATTAGCAACCAGTCTGGATTTCTACCAGGTACCTTTTCAAGATTACTGTAGATTGAGCTTTGCTGGTTGGGGGAGTCATACTCTAACTTCTCTAGCGTCTTAAAAGCAAAGCAAACCTTGTGACCCTCTTGTCACCCTCTTGTCACTGCTTCTTTGTTTTTCCACAGAGTGATAGAAGGAAGTCAAGGCACCATTGTGACTCAGATGAGAAATCAGAAACAAGAGAAAATGGTGTTGCAGATGACCTGGATGCTCCCAAACCCAAAAAAACTAAAATGAAAGAGAAACTAAATGGTGGCACTGAGGAAGGATGTAATAGACTTTCAGATGAATTTTCTAAATCTCGTAAGTCAAGAAGAAAAGATCTGTCAAATGGAGATATTGATGAATATGAAAAAAAATCAAAGCGAGTGTCATCCTTAGATAGTTCTACTCATAAATCAAGTGAAAATAAACTAGAAGAGGTATGGATACTTTTTGTTTTGCATTTGACATTATCCTTGAAATACAGGATACTTTGATTCTTTAAGACTAACTAGAATTGATTCTACAGTATTTCCTGCTTAGTGTCCAGTACTCTCAGTTGGACTGAGGAGTCTATACAGCTGAAACCTGAGCCTTTTCCCCTTTGTTTCTTTCATTATATTGCCTTTTTCTTGGCGAAGAGATTGGTGCGGGGGGGACTTGGTCAAGTTTAAACCTTTCCTGTACATTTGGGTTCCTAAATGATTTTCCAAATGCTTATTGATGGTCACCTACTTGCATTTCTTACGGTTATTTCAGCCCTCATCATTACTCATGAATTAAGTTCTGACTTTCTGAAACGGGGTACATAAAGGCCTCTTGACTTTGTATATTTTGCCTTCTGTTTCTTGTGCTTCTGTAACAATAGCAACTTTCAATGATTTTTAGCTCTTACTGTAACTCAATCTTAAAGCTGTTTGCTTTTTTAAAACAGAAATGAAACATATGAAAATGATCTGAAGAAATTTGTTCTCCTGGATATTAATTTTTTGGGAGGTATAGAAAACATGCTTAGTATAGAATCTTCATTCCTGGACTCATTACTTTTGCCAGTATCTGTTACAGTAGGTATATTCTTGCACAGAATTTACTCAATTTGTTCTTGCACTTTTTTTTTTTTTTTTTTTTTTCCCCGGTACGCGGGCCTCTCACTGTTGTGGCCTCTCCTGTTGCAGAGCACAGGCTCGGACGCGCAGGCTCAGTGGCCATGGCTCATGGGCCTAGCTGCTCTGCAGCATGTGGGATCTTCCCGGACCGGGGCACGAACCCGTGTCCCCTGCATCGGCAGGCGGACTCTCAACCACTGCGCCACCAGGGAAGCCCTGTTTTTGCACTTTTCCTCTAGCAGAGTTCATAGGTTTATCTGGGCATTACAAATTGTCATTAAATTACTCAGCTCTTAAACAAAAAAGAACTTTAATATTCTTAATAACTCTTGGTATTTCATAATCTTTACATTTAAAAAATCTGATAGTTGCTGTTAATTTAAATACATTTGAGCTTAATTTAATGTGTAATCTTTGGGGAGCTTTGAGAAAAAATGTTGAATCCTTGCTTTACAATATGGTGTTTTTTTATTTGTGAGTTTGCTATTTGTCAGGAAGCATATATGTTAGAGAGTTGTTCTAAATAAGGCCCTACAAATCTGTATTGCTGAGCAGCAGAGTGTACTTCTTGCTCTGTTGGGATTTTGCCTGCTATAGTGCTCTGTATTGTAATAAGCTTAACTGTTTATTATTTTGTTTAGATTATGTTAGGGTTCAGGAGTTCTACTTCTAGGAATTTATCCTCCTAAGGAGATTATCACGAGGTGTACAGAGATGTATGAATCAGTATCTTATCACAGTGATGTTGGTAATAGCGAAAATTTAAACATCCTAAATGTCTGATAGTAGGCAATTGGTTTGATAAAATATGCTATACCTATGTAATAGAATGCATTGATCTTAAAGGGCATAGATATGTTAGAAAGGTATTCAGTCTATCTTATTAAATGAAAAAAATGATTACAAAGGAGTATATACATATGATTTTATTTCATTTAAAAATGTATATGTACGTAGAGGAGTGTGTGTTTCAAATGTGTCTTTAGCTGATTGGATTGTAGATAATTTTACAATTTCTTTCTTTTAATATGGTTTCTAAAATTTCTGCAATGAAAATGTGTACTTTTCTAATAAAATTTTTTTCTTTAATCTTAAAAAGATAACATTGAGGTTTGCTTAAATGGATTAAATTTGAATTTGATGTTATGTCTTTTATCTGGTTCTTAGTTTGAAACTTGTTATGGTGTGTGGTTTTGGAACTACCTTCTTTAAACAACCAGTAATAAAGTATTTAAGTAGATATATTGTCTTTGTTCTATATATGCATTGACTAGTACACAAAGTTTTCAATAGATGTTAAATGACAATGTCATGCTGGCCTCTATATATGTTTGAGAAATTTTCAAGCTTACAGGAACTTTTCCTTGTATTAATGACATAAAAAATGCTTTTTAGATTCATAGAACAACTTATTTAACTTTTAGTTTTAGAAACAATTTACTTTCCTCATTGCTTAGCTTCTTTTGGGGCGGTTTTATAGGCTTGTGTTAATCTTCATAATTAATATTATCTATATCTGTGAATATGATTTAGATTATTGAATACCTCTTTCATAATACCTTAAGTCAAGTGGAATTATATTTTGATCTATGTAGTAAATGTATTCCTAAAGAGTTTTATGTGTGAATTAATCATTTTTAAATGTATTATGGGAAAGTGTATTAAGCTTGTTATTTAAAGAGACAGTTTTGAAATTAAAAGAATTTGCCACTAATTTATCTTGTAAGTTAATCTATACGGTTTTTGCAAATACTAACTAAAGTTGGTTTGTTAGTTCATTTAGTAGAGCTAAAAGCAGTAAATGAGTGAAAGATTCTAAATACCTGGTCGGATATGAACTATATCAGTTAGGTCTTTGATTTCATTTTGACAGACACTAACACGTGAACAGAAAGAAGGAGCCTTCTCCAATTTCCCTATTTCTGAAGAGACTATAAAGCTTCTGAAAGGTACAATGAATTTTTTTTTTATTTATTTTATTTATTTTTGTCTGCGTTGGGTCTTCATTGCTACACGCCGGCTTTCTCTAGTGCGGTGAGCGGGCTTCTCATTGCAATGGCTTCTCTTGTTGCGGAGTACAGGCTCTAGGCGCGCAGGATTCAGTAGTTGTAGCTCACGGGCTCTAGAGCTCAGGCTCAGTAGTTGTGGCGCACGGGCTTAGTTGCTCCGCGGCATGTGGGATCTTCCCTGGACCAGGGCTCAAACCTGTGTCCTCTGTACTGACAGGCGGATTCTTAACCACTGTGCCGCCAGGGAAGCCCCGGTACAATGAATTTTAATGGATATGCAATTGAAAATCTAAAACTAGATTTTAGAAAACTCTTGTGCCTTTTCTGACCAAAAGGAGAATATACAAAGCATAGAGAAATAGCTTTTTTCATTGCAGTTATTTCTACATCATTTTTTTGGTATTCGGTTCGGTTTTTAACTTTAAAGAATTATATGTATTTGTCAAAAGATCAGGCCAATTTTTTTTTTTAATAAATTTATTTATTTATTTATTTTTGGCTGTGTTGGATCTTCGTTGATGCATGTGGGTGTGCCGGCTTCTCATTGCGGTGGCTTCTCTTGTTGCAGAGCACGGGCTCTAGGTGCGTGGGCTTCAGTGGTTTGGCTTGTGGGCTCTAGAGTGCAGGCTCCATAGTTGTGGCGCACAGGCTTAGTTGCTCCGCGGCATGTGGGATCTTCCTGGACCAGGGCTCGAACCCGTGTCCCCTGCATTGGCAGGCAGATTCTTAACCACTGTGCCACCAGGGAAGTCCCTCAGACCAATTTTTAAATAATTCCTCTTTGGGGTAGGAATAACTGTAAATGTTGTTAGGTGATGTATCTTTAGGCACATGTTGATGAATCAGGAATGTTATTTTCAAATAAATGTAGTTTTTCCTATTGCTGGTGTTAAGTAAATATTTCAATGAAATCTCATTTTACAGGTCGAGGGGTAACATATCTCTTTCCTATTCAAGTTAAGACTTTTGGTCCTGTATATGAAGGAAAAGATTTAATTGCTCAAGCGCGGACAGGAACAGGAAAGACATTCTCTTTTGCCATCCCCTTGATTGAAAGACTCCAAAGAAATCAAGAGACAATTAAAAAAAGCCGCTCACCAAAGGTAACCATTATAGGGAGTAAAAGGTTTAAACATTACTCTAATGGAAAGAGAAAGAAAGAGTATACTGGTCTTGGGAATGCCCTGGTGGTCCAGTGGTTAGGACTTGGCGCTTTCACTGCCGTGGCCCAGATTCAATCTCCAAGCAGGGATTGAATCTGGGAACTAAGATCCTGCAAGCTGCACAGCGTGACCAAAAAAACAAACAAACAAACCACAATATACTGGTCTTAAGTTCAAGTACCCCAAAGATAGAAAAGTTAGTCAGTCCTGGGGCATAAAGTAAAAATTTGGGTCCTAAAGCAAAAATTTGATTTTTAAGATAAATCTCAAGTAAAGCTAAAGTGAGTTACTGCATATGAATGTAATGTGTATGGATCCATAGATGTCTTTGATAACTGTATATTATGAAGCCAGCATATCTGATTTTAGGAGTATTTACAGTTAGTATATTTAGTGACCTTTTTCTTCTCTTTTTTCAATTCTGACCTTTGCTTTTAAACAGTAATTTTGCTGAAGTGGTATTTATTTATTTGCTCATTCAGTAAATAATATTTATTTTACTGATTGACTTTAAGAGTATTGTAGAAATGATACTGCTACTCCCTGTGTTGTTGGAGTACTGGAGATCTGTCTTAATTTATCAGTAGTAAAGAACAGAGAGGACCTAGTGAAATTTTAGCCTAAAATTTGACCCTTTTAGAACCTATGTTCACTTTCAGGTTGATAAACGTGAAGAAGAAAAGAATCAGTATTGGGACTTCCCTGGCAGTCCAGTGGTTAAGACTCCACACTTCCACTGCAGCAGGCACGGGTTCCATCCCTGGTTGTGGAACTAAGATCCTGAATGCCGCGCAGCGCGGCCAAGAAAAAGAATCAGTATCAAAATTTGAACAGATATGTGGCTAAAAGTAATTTGTTCTTTGAGACTTCTAAATATTATTACAGTGTGAAAGTAAATTCACATATATGAATGTAATTAAGTAACAGTGGTCTTGGAACAGGACAAATCTTTTTTTAGAGAGTTCTGTTTCTTAGGTGAAATTAGGAAGTCTGAAAGTAATAGAAATAGGACACAGTCCCAACACTGCATTTAAAAAGCTTTTATTCTAGAAGGACATTACTGGAGATTCCAGCTCCACCACTTCTAGCTACTTGATCTTGGGCAAGACTCAACTTCTCTAAGACTCATGCTCCTCATTTGTAAAACTGGGAAAATAATGCCACCTCATTGGGTTTTTGTGAGGATCAAATTAAATAATTCGTGTAAAGCACTATTGTTGTTTGCAGAATTATAATCGGCATTGTACATAGAAAGTTTATGGCTACTCTTTGTTAAATCTGCACTTTCTAAATATCAAAAAAAGAGAAATAGAGGTAAATCAATTTTTGTATAACCTGTTTGAAACATGAGTTTTATTTGCTTAATAAAGGGCTTTGCCCCTTTTTCAGTAAGTCTCTTGGGATCCTGTGTAGAAGAAGCTGCTCTCATTAAACACCAAACAGTTAAGTCCACTCTCTGGTACTAGCTACAGATTCGGTTTCATATTCTACTTAACAAATAAATTGAAATATTTCTTTTTAAAAAATGGCACATATTGGGCATTCATTCATTCACTCATTCAACAAATATTTTTTGAGTATCTATTCTGTGCCAGGCACTGTTTGAAGTTCAGGGAATATATTGAATAGTATGACATAAATAACAGTACTGACATAAATAATAAATAGTACTGACATAAATCCCTGTCTTCATGGAGCTTACATTTTAGTGGGTGAGACAATGAGCAAATCAGTAGAATATAAATATTTTATATGGTGTAAGTGCTAAGGAGAAACAGTTAAGCACAGTTGGGAGGATATGAAAAGAGGGTTAGGAACCTCACTGAGAAAGTGACTTTTGAAAGGGGACCTTAAGGAAGTAAGGGAGGATATAATAAACATAAGCTGTTCTTGTTATTTGTGCTCTGTCTTTAAATACTATGACATTAATGATGAGATTCCTAGTTTTAAATGCACCTTAAAAAATAGTCTTCTCAGTTTGAACTTAGAGGTCTACAGAAACTTACCTTTTGGTTTTTTAAACCTTTTGCTTAGGTACTTGTTTTGGCTCCTACAAGGGAACTGGCAAACCAAGTAGCCAAAGACTTCAAAGATATAACTAGGAAACTCAGTGTGGCGTGTTTTTATGGTGGAACATCATATCAAAGCCAAAGTGAGTAAACATGTCTGATGGTAGCACAAAGATCTATTTGCTACTCAAATCTAAAATCTACATTTGAATTTTTACATATTATTGATATTTCTCTCCTCTCACAGTTAATCATATTCGAAATGGTATTGACATCTTGGTTGGGACCCCTGGTCGTATCAAAGATCATCTGCAGAGCGGCCGATTAGATCTTTCTAAACTGCGCCATGTTGTGCTTGATGAAGTGGATCAAATGTTAGATTTAGGTTTTGCTGAACAAGTTGAAGATATTATCCATGAATCCTACAAAACTGGTATATCCTAATTCAAAATAAGCACATTAGCAATTCTTTTCTTATCTAAAAGCTTATGAATTTTTTATTTTATGATTTTTAATACATTGTCCCCAGTGTTCTAACAAAACTAAAGGTATTTGGTATCTGTTTTCTTCCTGAACAAGAAAGTACAATAGCATACTTTAACCATTTTCTTAGCTTTCTTTGCTTTCTTCCATGTATTATTTTATAGTAAGTAGTTTTACTAACTCATTTTACTGATTTCTTTGCTCATTGTTATTTCTTAAATTCTCATCTTCCTTCTAGGTTCAGTTTTCTTCATATTGATATTTTCCCTCAGTTTTGAAAGTAGAAAGTTTTGATAATTGCAGTAAAGTTTATATGTTCAAAATTCACCCCAAGTTTTGAATTTTTCATTATTTCTTTGAAGTTTGGGGGGATTTTTAAGAGCTGACTACATTGTGGGATATTAAGAAATTAAGAAAGCATTTGAATTCTTTTTGTTTATTTAAGATTCTGAAGACAATCCTCAGACTTTACTTTTTTCTGCAACTTGCCCACAGTGGGTATACAAAGTTGCAAAAAAATACATGAAATCCAGATATGAACAGGTTGACCTTGTTGGGAAAATGACTCAAAAGGCTGCAACTACTGTGGAAGTAAGTAGCTTTCCAGTGTGATAGATTTTAGCTTTTAGTTGATATTTTGAAATTTGTTGAAGTTAAACTTATGTTTTGGGTACCAGTTCAGGCCAAATATCTCTTTTTTGCCCTTAGTCAATAAGATACCTATGTATTTCTATAGTTTGAGACTCAGGAGCAGAGTAAAATAAATAGGGGGAAGAAAGTTTGTGAACAGGCAAGTCCTAACAGGAGATATACAGGCATCCATAGAGACAGACTTAAAGTATGTAGAATGTGAAAAACGAAGTAATTCATCCCAATTTGCTGGTGTTGGGATAATTTGTTAAAGCTTAGGTGGAAAAAAGATCCTTATTTCATACCGTATACCAAAAATATTCCCAAAGATTTAAAAAAATTAAGCCATAAAATAATTTACAGCAGATTGTAGGTCAACAGTTATTTGATTTGAGGAAAGGGAAGGCTTTTCTAAACATAAAGACAGAAGAAAGCACCATAAAGGAAAAGGTTTATAATTTTGACTCCATGAAAATTTAAACCTATAGTTTTTTTTTTTTTTTTTTTTTTTTGCTGTACACGGGCCTCTCACCGCTGTGGCCTCTCCCATTGCGGAGCACAGGCTCCGGACATGCAGGCTCAGCGGCCATGGCCCACAGGCTCAGCCGCTCCGCGGCACGTGGGATCCTCCCGGACCAGGGCACGAACCCGCGTCCCCCGCATCGGCAGGCGGACCCTCAACCACTGCGCCACCAGGGAAGCCCCTGCTGCAATATTTTTGACCGTATTCCTTATGCTGTATATTGCATCCCTGTGGCTAGAAGTTGGTACCTGTCAATCCCCTTTACCTGTTTCGGGTCCCCATCTCCCCCGCCCGCACTTTGGCAACCACCATTTTGTGCTCTGTATCTGTGTGTCTGTTTTCATTTTGTTTTGTTTTGTTTTTTAGGATTCCACATATAAATGAGATCATACAGTATTTGTCTCTCTGTCTGACTTACTTTCTAGATTCATCCATGTAGTCGAAAATGGCAAGGTTTCATTTTCTTATTGATGACTGAGTAATATTCCATTGTATGTATACTCCACATCTTCTTTATCCATTCCTCTGTTAAATCCTTTAAAATACAGGTCCCTCTGTCCCTTTTTTTCTTTGCAATTTTTTATTGAAAAGAACTGATCATTTGTCTTACAAGGTTCCCATAGTCTCAGTTTTGCTGATTTGCAGCCCTGTGGTGTTAGTTAACATGTTCCTCTGCTTTCATTTTCCTTTGAGTTGATGGTAGATTGTGAGGCTTGATCAGATTCAGGATCTTTTTTATTTTTATTTTTGAGAGGTAGGGAGGAAGAAGCAAGACTTTGACATACCTGGTACAAATGATTCTTAGTTTCTTCTTTGTGCTTATCTCTTTTTTCCCTGTGTTATGTAATTAATTGTTTTAAACAATGTTACTGAGATATATGTTAAAATGCACAGACTTAAAATGTTACAGTATATTTTTTCCCCAACATTTTATCATGAAGGTTTCAAACAGGCTGAAAAGTTGAGAGAATTTTACAGTGAACACGCATATACCCACCAGCTAGATTCTGCCATTAATATTTTGCTATATTTGCTTTATTGCATATCTTCTCATCCCTATATCCATCTTGTTTTTTTATTTATTTCAAATTGCAGAAATAAGTATAATTCCCCATAAGTATGTTAGTTTGCATATCTTTAGCTAGAGTTCAATATTTACAATTTTTTATTGAAGTAAAGTTCACATAACTAAAATTAACCACTTTGAAGTGTACCATTCAGTGTCATTTAGTACATTCACAGTGTTATACAACCATTGCTTCTATCTACTTCAAAACGCTTCATTACCCGAAAAGGAAATCCTGTAACTATTAAGCATTTACTCCCTATTCCCCCCTTCTCCTAGCCCCTGGCAACCATCAATCTGCTTTCTGTCTTGGTGGATTTACCTCTTCTCGTTATTTCATATAAATGTAATCATTACAACATGTGGCTTTTTTGTGTCGGGCTTCTTTTGTGTAGCATAATGTTTTCAAGGTTCATCCACCTAATATTTACAATTTTTGAGATAAGATTTACATACAACAGAATGCAAAATTTTAAGTGTACATTTGCTTCGTTTTGACAAATTCATACACCTGTGTAACCCAAACCCCTATCAAAACAAAGAATATTACCATGATCCCAGAAAGTTCGCCCGTGCCCCTGCCCAGTCCCCGTTCAGAGGCAACTACTGTTCTGCTTTTTTTCCATCATAGATTATAGATTAGTTTTGCCTGTTTTAGAGCTTCAGACAAATGGAATCATATTGTGTATACTCTTTTTCTGTAAGGCTTCATTCACCCAGCATATGTTTTGAGATTCATCCATATTGTTGCATGGATCAGTAGTTGGTTCCTTTTAATCACTGAACAGTATTCCACTCTATAAGTACACTACAATTTGCTTATCCTTTCACCTACTGATTGCTGTTTTCAAATGGGGTTGGGGAGAATCGTTGTCTTATTGTCTTCCAGGAAGGCCAATTCTTGAACAAATAGAAAAAACAATGTACAAGAGAAATCTTTTTCAATAATTTTAATGAAGCAGATATTTGATATTTTCTTTCTTCAAAGCATCTGGCCATCCAGTGCCATTGGTCTCAGAGGCCAGCAGTTATTGGAGATGTCCTTCAAGTCTACAGTGGGTCTGAAGGGAGGGCTATTATCTTCTGTGAGACCAAAAAGAATGTAACTGAAATGGCCATGAATCCACACATAAAACAGGTAAGTCTTTTTTCATGCTTTCTCTAATTGAGATTATAGGTATGAATCACTGAGCAAAAAAAAAATCATGTCCTTTGTGGACTAGGTTTGATAGTCATTCTTGGAATTGAGTCTCATTCAGAAAGAATTTATAGCCAGCCTCTCATGATCTGTTAAGTCAGGATAGAATTCTGTCCGTTTTCATCAGAAGTTTTCTTAAAACTTTGCAAATGTGATCTTGAAAATACAAAGAGTGAAACAAAATGAGTTTCTATGGGTAAGAGTGGGTAATATTTTAGAGTTGGGTATAAAAAGAATCGCAAATATTTATTGAATGAATGGATCAGAACACTAAATCCATGTGTTTTTTGCTGTTAACTTTTTATAGTAGAAAATTTCAAACTTACACAAGACATACACAGAAGTTGACAGTGCAATGGTGTGTTCGTTTTCCAGCTGCAACAATTATCTTATTTCATCCAAATGCCCACTCATTTCTTGCTTCTGAAATTATTCTGAAGCAAACCGTAGATAACATGTTTTATGGCCATAAATATTTGGGTACGTATCTCTAATGGAAAAGCATTATTACTGTTTTTTAAAATTTATTCTTTTGGTTGCACCATGTGGCATGTGGGATCTTGGTTCCCCAGCCAGGGTTCTAACCCGTGCCCCCCTGTAGTGGAAGCGCGGGGTCTTAACCACTGGACTGCCAGGGAAGGCCAGGAAAGGGTTATTTTTTTAAAAACTCACAATACGGGCTTCCCTGGTGGCGCAATGGTTGGGAACCTGCCTGCCAGTGCAGGGTACAAGGGTTCAAGCCCTGGTTCGGGAAGATCCCACATGCCGCAGAGCAACTAAGCCCGTGCGCCACAGCTGCTGAGCCTGCGCTCTAGAGTCCGCGAGCCACAGCTGCTGGGCCTGCGTGCCACAGCTACTGAGGCCCGTGCATCTAGAGCCAATGCTCCACAACGGGAGAGTCCACTGCAGTGAGGGGCCCGCGCACCACAGCAAAGAGTAGCCCCGCTTGCCGCAACTAGAGAAAGCCCACGCACAGCAACGAAGACCCAATGCAACCAAAAGTGAATAATAAATAAATTAAACAAACAAACAAAAACACTCACAATACTGTTATGACATCTAAAAAATTAATAGTAATTAATATCTTCAAATATAAATTAGTCTTCAGATTCTCAGTTGCCTCATACATGCTCTGTTTTCTGTAGTTTGTTATTTGGAACCTGGATCCAAATAAGAGTCGTTTTTTTTTTAATTAATTAATTTTTTTTGACTGTGTTGGGTCTTCGTTGCTGTGTGCAGTCTTTAGTTACAGCGAGCGGGGGCTACTCTTCATTGCTGTGTGCGGGCTTCTCATTGTGGTGGCTTCTCTTGTTGTGGAGCACAGACTCTAGGCGTGTGCTCTTCAGTAGCTGTGGCATGCGGGCTCAGTAGCTGTGGCACACGGGTCAGTAGTTGTGGCTTGCGGGCTCTAGAGCGCAGTCTCAGTAGTTGTGGCGCACGGGCTTAGTTGCTCCGTGGCACGTGGGATCTTCCCGGATCAGGGCTCGAACTCGTGTCCCCTGCATTGGCAGGTGGATTCTTAAATCACTGAGCCACCAGGGAAGCCCCAAATAAGAGTCTTGTGTTGTGTGATTTCATTAAGTCTCTTCAATATATGGATTCTTCCATCTGTTTTTTTCTTGTAGTTCTTTTTATTGTTGTTTAAGAAACCAAGTTTTCATAATCTAGAGTATTGCTTCCCTGTGATATCATTTAACATGCTCTTCTGTTTTCTGTATTTCCTATAAATTCAGGTTGGTTTGTTTGTGGCAAAATTATTTCATAGGCAGTGGTGCATTTCCATCAGGAGGTATATAATGTGTAGTTCTTTCTCTTTTTGTGATGTTAACATTCATTGATAATAACACCCTTGGTCCTTGTGTCAATGTCTCTCCAGTTTTTTTTTGTTGTTGTCTGTCACTTGTTATCTAGAAGATTCCCAAGGAAGGGCTCATGGAAACAATATTCACTATTGATAATAGCTTGTTTGTAACTTTATACCTTAAAAATAATTTTGGATGGATATAACATTCTTGGTTCACATTTTCTTTCCTTCAGTATATTAAATATGTTTTTCCATTGGAATAAAGCATACTATAATAAAAAGTCTGATGCCAGTCTGATTTTTTTTTTCACCTTATAAGTGATTTGGTTTTTTGCCTGAATACAAAAGCTTTTTTCCTTTTTCTTTAAAAATCAGTAGTTTTACTAGAATATATTTTGGTGGTGTTCTTCTGAGTACACAGTGTACACAATTTGTAGTTTCAAATATATGTATTTTTTAATTGCAGCAAAATTTTCTTGAATCCTAATTTATTGATATTTGGTTTGTCTGATTGCTTTGGTTTTTCTCTTTAGGGACTCTTGTTATATGCATGTTGGCTCTTTTTTCCTCTATCCTTTGTCTCTTTATCTCAGATCTTTTTTATCTTTTTCTTTGTTTCAGTTTTCAAAATTTTCAAAATTAAGGCATCATCTGTTGTGTTTAATCAGTCTTGTATTTCTTCCAATATATTCTTCATTTATGAAAAGTCTTTGTCTTTTGTTTCTACTTCTTTTTTTTTTTTAAATAAATTTATTTATTTATTTTTGGCTGCATTGAGTCTTCGTTGCTGAGTGCAGGCTTTCTCTAGTTGTGGCGAGCAAGGGGTACTCTTCGTTGCGGTGTGCAGATTGCAGTGTCTTCTCTTGTTGCGGAGCACGGGCTCTAGGTGCACGGGCTTCAGTTGTTGTGGCTCGCGGACTCTAGAGCACAGGCTCAGTAGTTGTGGCGCACGGGCTTAGTTGCTCCGCGGCATGTGGAATCTTCACGGACCAGGGCTTGAACCTGTGTCCCCTGCGTTGGCAGGCAGACCCCCAACCACTGCGCCACCAGGGAAGCCCTGCCTCTCTTATTTTTGATAGTGTTAAAAGGTACAGTCTACAAATTATATCTCAATAAAGCTGTTAGAAGAAATAAAGGTCTCCCACTTTCTGAGCTCTGGTTGATTTTCCCCTCACTTTTATCTGGGTCATCTCTTTCCTTTGTTTCTGGGATCCCTGGCATCCTCAGTTTGGATTCTGGGTTCAATAATTTCTCCTCAATGTGGGGGCACTTTGTCCTGGCAAGGGATCATTGGTTTGTTAGTTTTGAAGGTTCATGTGGGCCCAGGATGTTCCAGCCTCTTTCACACCTTACCTCTGTCTCACAGTTACCCTTGAATGTGCAGAAATTCTCCCAGCTTCAGCTGACTTTCTCAAATTGGCCCATTATACTTTCCAGGGAGTATCTGTTCTTAGGACTAGCAAGTCCCCCCCTCCCCTTCACCCCTAATACATACAGGTTTTGTCCCTACCTGCTCATATTTTGGAAACCATGAAAATACCTTGTCACTAAGTTTTGTCATAGATCTTTGTGGATTTTTTATTTTGTCATCCTAATTGCCCTGTTTTATTTATTTATTTTTATTTTTGGCTGGGTTGGGTCTTTGTTGCTGCTGCGCATGGACTTTCTCTAGTTGCGGCGAGTGGGGGCTACTCTTCATTGAGGTGTGCAGGCTTCTCATTGCAGTGGCTTCTCGTTGCAGACCACAGGCTCTAGGCGCACGGGCTTCCATAGTTGTGTCATGTGGACTCAGTAGTTGTGGCCTGTGGGGTCTAGAGTGCAGGCTCAGTAGTTGTGGCTCACAGGCTTACTTGCTCTGCGGCATGTGGGATCTTCCCAGACCAGAGCTCCAACCGTGTCCCCTGCCTTGGCAGGCAGATGCTTAACAACTGCGCCACCGGGGAAGTCCTGCCCTGTTTGTTTTTATGTGAGAACTGGAGATTCAAAGACAGTGCAGCCACAATCTTCTCCAGTATCATTTTAACTAATTGTGTAACTTTAGCTTTGTATCCAGTAAAAACAGAGAGTCTAAATAGTGAAAGAATGTTGAAGAGTAGTTAATTTACCTTTCCTTTCTTTGCTTTAGAACACTCAGCAGCAGCTGTCTTGCAGAGCTATTGTTTTTTTCTTTTTTGTTTGTTTGTTTTTATAAATTTATTTATTCATTTATTTAATTTTTAGCTACATTGGTCCTTCGCTGCTGCACGCGGGTTTTCTCTAGTTGCTGAGAGCGGGGGCTACTCTTCGTTGCGGTGCGCGGGCTTCTCATTGCAGTGGCTTCTCTCGTTGTGGAGCACAGGATCTAGGCGCATGGGCTTCAGTAGTTGTGGCTCGTGGGCTCTAGAGCACAGGCTGAGTAGTTGTGGTGCAGGGGCTTAGTTGCTCCACAGCATGTGGGATCTTCCTGGACCAGGGCTCGAACCTGTGTCCCTCGCATTGACAGGTGGATTCTTACCCACTTCAGCACCAAGGAAGTCCCTTACTTGTACTTTAAATATTGGCATTCCTCACAGTTCTAACCTCTGTAATTGTTTCTTCTCACTTAACATATTCTTTCTGAGCATAGTGATTAGTTGCAGTTTGGAGTCTGACGGATCAAGATTTTTTTTTCTTTTAACTTTTTTTTTTTTTAATATTTATCTATTTATTTGGCTGCACCGGGTCTTACTTGTGGCACGCAGGATCTTTTTTAGTTGTAGCATGTGAACTCTTAGTTGCAGCATGCGGGATCTAGTTCCCCGACCAGGGATCAAACCCGAGCCCCCTGCATTGGGAGTATGGAGTCTTAGCCGCTGGACCACCAGGGGAGTTCCCAGATCTGGATTTAAATCCCAGTTGTGTTACTTACTAGCTGTATAACCTTGGGCAAATAACTTCCTATTTCAGTGCCCCTGTTTCCTTTTTAAAAAGTGGTATTAGGGACTTCCCTGGTGGTCCAGTGGTAAAGAATTCGCCTTCCAGTGCAGGGGACACAGGTTCCATCCCTGGTCAGGGAACTAAGATCACACAAGCTGTGGGGCAGCTAAGCCCACGTGCCTCAATTACTGAGCTCACATGCCTCAACTAGAGAGCCCGCACACCGCAAACTACAGAGCCCACGCGCTCTGGAACCCACGTGCCACGGCTAGAGAAGAGAAAAACCTGCATGCCACAACTAGAGAGAAGCCCGTGTGCCGCAACGAAAGATCCCGCCTGCTGTAACTAAGACCTGACATAGCCATAAATTAATTAATAAATCTTTTTTAAAAAGTGGTATTAAAAATTTTTTCATACTTTTAAGACTTAAATTATCATTTAAAGTATTTAGTATAGTGCTTTTATAATAAGCAGTCAATAAGTGTAGAAATATAGAAGTACAGAGATGTGTATAGATAAATATATCTATCTAATCACTCCTGTGGTTCCAGTCATTGTGTATATGCTGATGATGTCCAAATCTTTTTCCAGGTTAGCTCTGTCTCCAGAATCTAGACTTGTGTTTATCATACTGGCCTCAGACACCCCAACCCACTGTCTACCTAAAATTGAGTTTATTCTTTTATATGCTTATACCCACTGTCTCCAGCATTCCCTGTTGTTGAATGATACCCATAGTTCAAGCCAGAAATCTACATATCACCCTTGACTTCTCTTCCTTCCTTTTGCCATCCAGGTAACTACAAAGTATTTTAAGATTCTATTTCCTATGGTTTAAAATGGTCCATTTCTTCCCTACTTCTGTTGCAGAAGCTCAAAATCTGGGAGTCATATATATGGTTCTTTCCCTTATACCTCATTTCCACTCCCTTCACCAAGTCCTCTCAATTTCATATACTAGTATTTATTTTTTTCTTTTTTCTTTTTTTTGGCTGTGTTGGGTCTTTGTTGCTGTGCACAGGCTTTCTCTAGTTGCGGCGAGCAGGGGCTACTCTTTGTGGTGGTGTGCGGGCTTCTCATTGCGGTGGCTTCTCTTGTTGTGGAGCATGGGCTCTAGGGCACGTGGGCTTCAGTAGTTGTGCACGGGCTTAGTTGCTCTGCAGCATGTGGGATCTTCCTGGACCAGGGATCAAACCTGTGTCCCCTGCATTGACAGGTGGATTCTTAACCTCTGCGCCACCAGGGAAGTCCCTGCTAATAGTTCTTGAATTCATTTACTGCTTAGCCCCTACTTATCTTTCCAGCCTCATCTTATCACACTTTCCCCTTATTTCTGCACTCTCACCATACCTGCTATTTTTCCTGTCACCACAGGGCTCTTGAACTTGTAGTCTGTCTTGCCTAGCAGCTCCCATCCTTCAGATATCAGTCCAGAGTACTTTTCTGTAAATTCTTCCTTGCCCCAAACTAGGTCAGGTTGTCCTCTTCTAAACACCCTTTGCCTCTTAGACCCATGCATCTTGAGTTACACTTGTTGGCTAAATTTATTTGTGTGCCTAATTACTTGATTAATGTCCATTTCCTCGACCAGAGTATCAAGACGATGAGGACAGAGAACGTTTTAATTTTTGTTTGCCATTTTATCCCTAGTACCTGATGTGTAGATTACCACATATTTGTTAAATGAATAAATGGTCATTGCCACTGCCTTGATGAGGCCACTGATATCTCTCCTGAATTTCTACAACAGTCTGCTATCTGAGTCTCCCTAGCTTTTGCCTTGCCCTTGTCTAATATATTCTATACATTGTAGCCAGAATATTCCTTCTAGAATACAAATATGTTCATGAAAATTTTCTGCTTACAATTATTCAATTGTTCCATATTGTCCTCAGGATAAAATTCATATTCCTTTTCAGTCTCATCTCTCACCACTTCTCCTTTTAACTCTGTGCTTCAGCAATACTCAAATATTTGTAGTTCGCCAGAAACATTAATTATGTGTGATATTTCTTCTTTCTGGAACTCCCTAACCTCCTCCTTTTTTTTTTTTTTTTTTTTTTTTAACCTGACTACTAGTTCCTTATTATCTGTCAGGTCTCAGCTTCAGTGCTGCCTTCCCTTCAAACTAGATTGAGTTAGGTTCCCCTCTTAGGTATTTCTATAGCACCCTACACCTTCTTATAGCACATATCATACTGTATTGAAAATACTTGTCAACTTGTCTGTCCCAGGGTCGTTTCTTTATGATCGTTCCAGAACCTGGCATAGTACCTGGAGCATAGCAAGTGCTCAGTGAATTCACTCATGAATGCATTATGCTTAGATGCTGCAGTTTAGATACTCGTTGGAGTTAAATAATTGTTACAAACTTTTAACTTTTAATAGTGGCTAAGAATACTAGGAAATTTATTTGTAATACTAGGAAATTATTTGCAGCATACATGGAAGGTCAACCCAGTATAAATTGGTTCAGCTTCACTGAAAATTACAGAAATGTAAATTAGAACAACATTGGGAAATCATTTTTGCCTATTAGGTTTACAAGGATTATAATGATTCATAGTATACAGGTGGGCGGTATATATATATATATATGGGGTAAGATGAAATAAACACTCATAGAATGTTGAAGAGTAAATGGGCATAATTTATTCTTTTTAAATTGAAGAATAGTTGATTTACAATATTGTGTTAATTTCTGCTGTACAGCAAAGTGACTCAGTTATACATGTATATACGTTCTTTTTTATATTTTCCATTTTGGTTTATCCCGGGACATTGAATGTAGTTCCCTGTGCTATACAGTAGGACCTTTTTGTCCATCCATTCTATATGAGATAGTTTGCATCTACTAACCCCAACCTCCCAATCCATCCCTCCCCCACCCCCCCTTCCCCTTGGCCACCACAAGTCTGTTCTTTATGTCTGTGAGTCTGGATTTTGTTTGTTTATTTACAACTTCTTTCTATAATATAGTTTTAATTTAATAGCAATAGCTATTAAAATGTTAAATGTTCATAATTTTTGACCCAGAAATTCAACTTCTAGATATGTAACCTACTGAAATATACTAAGGGGTCTGCAGTTGTAAGTACAAGGTTATTCGTTGTAGCATTGTTTCTGAAGATGAAAGTTTGGATCCTACCCAAATCAGTAGGGTACTGCTAAAATAAATGATACTGGGAATTCCCTGGCGGTCCAATGGTTAGGACTTGGCACTTTCACTGCCAGGGCCCAGGTTCAATCCCTGGTCAGGGAACTAAGATCCTGTAAGCTGTGTGGCATGGCCAAAAAAAAGATACTGCAGCCATATGAAGAAATCATGTATAATTAAAAAAAATTAAGTAGATGTATATCTATAGATGAAGAAGAATGGCTAAGATATAAAAGATTTATAAAGCAGGTTGTAAAACAGTACATATATAGTAAAACCCCATTTTTATAGGTGAATACATAAAATTGTATGCTAGGATTTGTGAGGGGTCTGTGTGTCTGTATGTATTTAAAAAATAATATGCGGGGCTTCCCTGGCACAGTGGTTGAGTGTCCGCCTGCCGATGCAGGGGACACGGGTTCGTGCCCCGGTCTGGGAAGATCCCACATGCCGCGGAGCGGCTAGGCCCGTGAGCCATGGCCTCTGAGCCTGCGCATCTGGTGCCTGTGCTCCGCAATGGGAGAGGCCACAACAGTGAGAGGCCCGCGTACCGCAAAAAAAAAAAAAAAAAATATGCGGAGGAATATTCACCAAACTGTTAGCAGTTAATTATTAGGAGGCTGATATTAAGGGAAGCTTTTGCATTTTATGTTAAATGTTTTTCTGTAACGTTTGAGTTTTTAAAAACAATAAGCATGTATTTTTATAATTATCAGAAGGTAAGATTTAAAAACAACAGCAACAGAAAAGAGCACAGACTGTATGGTGTCTGGTGCTATGAATTGCAAATATGTGCTATACACTTATTTTTCCTTTTTTTTTTCTTTTTTTCCAAATAGAATGCCCAGTGTTTACATGGTGATATCGCACAGTCACAAAGAGAAATTACACTGAAAGGCTTCAGAGAGGGTAGTTTTAAAGTTTTGGTGGCAACCAATGTGGCTGCCCGTGGTTTGGACATTCCTGAGGTTGACCTGGTGATTCAGAGTTCACCTCCACAGGTAGGAAATAAGATTTTTCCCCCCCAGTTTTATTGAAAAATAATAGACATACATCACTGTATAAGTTTAAGCCGTACAACATGATGGTTTGATTTACATATGTTGTGAATTGATTGCCACAATAGCTTCAGCTAACATCCATCTTCTCATGTAGGTATAAAAGAAGGAAAGAAAAAAAAGTGTTCTCTCTTTGTGAGGAGAACTCTTGTGCTTTACTCTCTTCACAACTTTCCTATACTATATCATATAGCAGTGTTAACTATAGTCATCATGTTGTACATTACACCCATAGTACTTATTGTTCAACTGGAAGTTTGTATCTTTTGATCACCTTCCTTCATTTCTCCCTCCCCCCATCCTCTGCTTCTGGTAGCCACAAGTCTGATCTCTGTTTCTATTTCAAAAGTATTCAACTTTTTTATTCATTCATCTGTTGATGGACACTTAAGTTGTTTTCATGTCTTGACTATTGTAAATAATGCTGCTGTGAACATGGGGGTGCAGATATCTTTTTGAATTAAGTGTTTTTGTTTCCTTTGGATATATACGCAGAAGTGGAATTGCTGGATCCTGTGGTAGTTCTATTTTTAATTTTTTGAGGATCCTCCATACTGTTTTCCATAGTGACTGTACCAATTTACAGTCCCACCAACAGCGCACAAAGTTATCTTTTCTCCACTTCCACAGCAGCATTTGTTATCTTTTGTCTTCTTGATGATGACCGTTCTAACAGGAATACAGTGATACCTCATTGTGTTTTTAATTTTCAAGGAAATGAGATTTGATTTGGAGAAAATAAGAACAGCTATATAAATTGCTGTTTTATTTTTAAGACATTGCTTATATATGAAAAATATGTTATCTTTTCTTGCTCTTAGCCATTTTTTGTTAGTGTGATGTTAAATTGATCAGAATCTGGTGCCTTTGCAAATTATTAACCTCTTTATTTGGATTTGAGGCATGGAATCATGCAAGGGAATTATAAAAAGTTGCCATGTAAAGAACCCTGGGATGGAGTGGATAAAAAGTTTTTAAATCCTATACCCTTTATTGCAGATGGGATGTTTCAACATCCCCCTTTGGGATATTGAAAAGAGCAACAGTATTGAACTAAAAATGTTATTATTGATAGTAGTAGTTTTGTTATTTTTCTTATTATTATTTGGATGCTGGAATGACTGTTTAATTTGCCAGATTTTTAAGAAGAGTTACCTCTTTTATTTTTAGGATGTTGAATCCTATATTCATCGCTCTGGGCGCACAGGTAGAGCTGGCCGGACAGGGATTTGCATATGTTTTTATCAACCAAGAGAAAGAGGTCAATTAAGATATGTGGAACAAAAAGCAGTAAGTAGAGTTAAATTATTTCAGGCTTATTATCTGAATGGTGCTGTAGAAAAGAGATCTTTTTGTATTTGTTCTCACAATTAGATCGTTATAACTTTTCTCAGTTTAAGCTGCATTTGGATGTGAAGCATGTGGAGAGCTAAATTTATATTAGCTGCAAGATTTTGTTTTAATACAGCTTTTATTGTGAAGACAGAAGAGCTGACTTTCTCATTTTTCCCTTGAACTTCTCCCTTGATACTAAAATCAGAAGTGCATTGTGATTTCAGTACCTCTTAGTCCAGTATTGTAAATGGATGAATGTGACATTGTGTTGGTGTAATAGTTAAGATTATGTCGAGTAATGGTACACTAACCAGTTTCTATAAGAAATTACACATTTTTTGTGGTCTGGAGTTTTTGTGGTATTTCACATTTTTCCTATTTTTATGATGGGTGTTTTCATACACTATTTCATATACTTTGTAAAATGAGGATAATAAGAAAAAAGTTGATTGATATAAAGAGCATCCTTTTCTTTTCTTTAAATCAGCTTTATTTTGCAACTGAAATTCCATGATTGTAACTAAGAGACAATTCAAAAACATTTTTTTTCTCTTTCTAGAATTTGTAATTGATGATTTATTAGAAAATCTTTTGATCTGCTAGAGCTTGGAAATCTTTAAGTCCAAGAAATGGAAATTCAACAAACTAGATTAATTTAGGAATTAATTGTAAAGACTTCCATTTTTCTTTAATGTAATTCTTTCATTTTCAGGGAATTACTTTTAAACGTGTAGGTGTTCCTTCTACAATGGATTTAGTTAAATCTAAAAGCATGGATGCCATCAGGTATGCTTTCTGACCTTGCTGAATGATTTTTTTCTTTTGTATTAGGCTATACATCTTTAAGCTCTCCTAGTTCACATATCAGAAAATTTAATCACCAGTTTTACCAGCAGACATTTAATTATATTAAAATACGAAAACGTTTCTCTCTTTTCCCATTCATTCTCTTGTCTTTAATTTTTCCCCTTTGTCTTGACCAAGAAAATTTACTATTTTTAAACCATAGGTCTCTGGCTTGCGTTTCTTATGCTGCTGTTGATTTTTTCCGACCATCAGCTCAGAGACTGATAGAAGAGAAAGGGGCAGTGGATGCATTGGCTGCAGCATTAGCCCACATCTCTGGCGCATCAAGTTTTGAACCACGTTCTTTGATCACCTCCGATAAGGTAGAAGTCTGTGAGAAAATTGCATGTGGTTGAGAAGGATTAAAATTGAACCATAGATATCTCTCTATCTGGAGGGAAATATAGGACATCTTCACTTTGCACAGTACGTTGTTAACTGAAACTTGCATACCAGAACCTAGTCCTCATTTTGTTTGCCATGGAGCCATGCAAATCAAGAAGTAGACTCTGCAGCTAACACAACACCATTGCAAAGTAAGGATTGCTTGTATATGTGGAGGGTGTCTGTGTGTGTGTGTGTGTGTGCGCGCGCGTGCGTGTGTGTGTGTGTGTAAAAAACACCATCTGATCTTTCCCCCTGCCAGTTCAGTATCAGATGTCAAAACAAACCATACCCAGAGCCATATATTCCCATTATAAAGGTATATTTTACTCTCTATAATTAGTAAGTAATCTGTGGGAAGATACTTTAGCACTGAGCAAATACCCTATCCCTAATAACCCACCAGATACTTCTTAAGAAAACATTTAAACCATACTTCTTAAGCAAATATGAAGATAGACTTTTAAAGCTAAGAAGTATGTAAGAGGTAATTTAATCCCAACTTTTATCTAATAAAAGTATCCCTCTTTGGCAGATGTGTCATCTATCCTCTGATTAAATATCTTAGCAACAGGGTGTTAGTGGTTTGATATTTCTTTTATGGGTTAAACCAAAATCCGGTCTTTACCATGAATGTCCTGTAGGGTCTTCCCTTGCTACCTCTTTGGCCTCACCTCCTATCACTCTCCCCTTGCTTGTTTTCACTACCCTAACCTACTTGCTGATACTCAAACATAAACTTAATCCTACAAAAGGCCTTTATACTTATTTGTGCTGTTTTGAAGGTTCTTTCCTTTTAATAACCTTGGCTCTCTCCTTCACTTCATTCAGGTTTCTACTCAGATACCACTGTGTCAGAGAAGTCTTTTCCTCATCACACTCTAAAATAGCTTACCCCTCCCTTTACTCTCTATTTTCATTTTCTTCCCCTGCTTTATTTTTTTTCATGATTCTTGTTACTATCTGACATTATATATATTTCCTTATTTGTTCACTGTCTCCTCTCCCACCATTATCCAGTGCCGCCATGCCAACCCCCTGCCACACACACACTAGAATGTAACCTCCATGAGACAAAGGACTATTTACTGCTGAATCTCTAGCACATAGAGCATCTCTGGCACATACATAGGGGGCACTCAAATATTTGTTAGATGACTGCCTCCCTATATCTTCTTCATGTTGATCCTTTTGTTGTCCAGTGAAGTTCTACAGAACAAGTAATTTTTGCTTATGTAATAGTCCTTCAGAAGTTTAAAGAGGTTTATGTCCTCTTGTTTTTCCACTCAAAGCTAACTTTGATTACTTCAGCATTTCCTTAATTCTCCACTACCTTATCTTTTCTGGGATGCTCTAGTTTGTTTAATTTCCTCTTAAAAAATGATGGTTAGAGTTAAATGTAGTCTTTACAGCAATGTATAGAAGAATGGTACTTTCAATTATCTATAAACATTAGTCTTCTATTAATATAGTTTCAAAGAAGTTGTTTTCTCAGCAGTCATGTTATACTGTTGGCTCATAAGAAGTACATGGTTAAGTCAAAAAGGGCTATCAAGTTAGAATGTCATTGTCCTGCTGCTGCTGCTTTTTTCCCAAACATAATGTGACTTTTATTCCTTAAGGGGTTTGTGACCATGACTCTGGAAAGCCCAGAAGAAATACAGGATGTTAGCTGTGCTTGGAAAGAACTCAACAGAAAGCTGAGTAGTAATGCTGTGTCCCAAATTACCAGAATGTGCCTCCTAAAAGGAAATATGGTAGGCTTTTCTAGACAACTGCCGTACGATTATAAAGACTAGCAGATTCTTTTTTTTTTTTGAAGCCTAATGGGATGTTCTCCATGTGTTAGTATGTTTCCACTTGTAAATTTGGGGAGTTATTTAAGTAACCCATTCCTCTAGAAAGCTGTAAAGTCATTCTGCTTAATTTGACTAATATCCGAGTTTTCTAAGTTTCTGCCTTTGTATACATATTACATGTGGTTGTGTGTGTTTATTTTCTAAGGTTAAGTAACTTATAATTGCAACAGCTAAACAGCTCTATTTTTTAGAGAATACACAATATTGGTTTTTAAGTGGCCTGCTGTTGATTGATAATGAGGATAATAAAGTGAATTAAGTATTTTCATAGAATTATGAAATAGCAAAGTTAAGACCATCTGTAATATAAGTGACTGATTTCTTCTAATGGTTTTGAGAAAAGATGTTACATTTATTCATCTCACTTGACAACATAGGTTCATTCTAGTCTGTAATTTATTAGCCCATTTGTTGGAAATAGTTATCTTTCTCAAATTTAATACTACTTACCTCGAAAAAAGATCAGTGGCAAGTATGAGACAAATATGCACATTCAGAAAAATTGTGGAGGGGAAGGAAAATATACCAAGGTCCTTAGGGCAAAGCTATATTTGAATATTAAACTAACTTGCAACTTATCAGCAACCAAAACCAAAGAGGAAGCATCTTAGGTTACTTCATTCTCGGTATCTGATAAACATTTCAGCACTTTACGAGAGAGAGTTTCTGGCACTACATTTTTAAAGGAGTTTATTAGATGGGTCATTTTACAAGGGACATGGAACATTATAGTGTCTACAAAAACTTTTCTAGAGAATACTCTAGATTCTCAGTAGTAGTCAGTTCTTATTAGATACTGGTTTACTCTTAGATTTAGGAAGTACAATTAGCAGCCATTCTGTGTCATGCATTATTATATATTAGTTGGTTTAGTCCTATAGGCAATCATGGGACAAGCTCAATCTTTTTTTAGCTAATACAAGATTACAAGCAGATATTTTAAAGAATCAACTCATATGCATCTAAATAAAAATTTTTTCATTTTGCTTTTAGGGTGTTTGCTTTGATGTTCCCACAACTGAGTCAGAAAGGTTACAGGTATTAAATTTTTTTTTTAAATAAATTATTTATTTTATTTTTGGCTGCATTGGGTCTTCGTTGCTGCACATGGGCTTTCTCTAGTTGCAGCAGGCGGGGGCTGCACTTTGTTGCAGTGCGTGGGCTTCTCATTGCAGTGGCTTCTCTTGTTGCAGAGCACGGGCTCGAGGGTGCGTGGGCTTCAGTAGTTGTGGCTCGCGGGCTTAGTTGCTCCGCAGCATGTGGGATTTTCCCGGACAAGGGCTCGAACCGTGTCCCTTGCGTTGGCAGGCGGATTCTTAACCAGTGCGCCACCAGGGAAGCCTGGTATTTAAAAACTTTTGTCTGTTAAATAGTTAAGTATGTTTCTCTAAAAGATAAGGATTAAAAATAACATAGTCATAATATCATTATGACATTGATTGAGGCTAAATGCCTAAATCATTTAACAATTCCTTAATAAAATAATAATAAATAATAAATATCCAGTCTGTATCATGACTTAAAACATTTAAAAATTATGAATAATTTCAAACGTGAAAAAATAGAATTGCATACTGAATCCTCATGTACCCATCACCCACCTTCCACAGTTATCAACTCATGGCCAATTGTGTTTCATGTCTACTTCCATCCACTTCCCCACTCTCTCCTGTATTCTTTTGAAACAAATTCTAGGAAGTCTGTCATTTCAACCATAAATATTTCTATATACCTAAAATATTAAAAACACTTTCCAAAAACACAATCGTAATACCATAACTAAACCCCCCAAAATAATAATTCCTCAATATTATCCAATTTTCTGTTTAAATTTTCCCTCTGTCTCCTACATCTTTTTAAATATAAGGAGGTCCATAAGGTTCATACATTGTAATTTTATGTTTGTCTCGTTTACTTTATAGGTTCTCCTTCCTTTCTCTCTTTCTTTAAAAAAATTTTCCTTGTATTTTATCGGTTGAAGAAAGAGATTGTCCACTAGATTCCTACACTGTGGAATTTGTCTGTTACATCCCTGTGCATATTTATATACATATTTTGAAACAAGAATGGGATTATTTGGTTTTTAAAGTCTTTTTACAAATTCAGAATATATTGTAAACACATTTCTTTGTCAACTGTACAGTTACTTGTTTTTATTGGCTCCCTGGCATTTGGCCACCTGGGTGGCCAACTTAATGTCCTATTTTCTGACATTTAGATTATTTCTAATACTAATATTCCATTATAAACAGGTCAGCCTTAAATGTTGGCATAGCTAACTCTTTATGCATTGCCATGTTTGTCTCTTTAAGATGAACTTCTTAAGATGTCTGCTTGGCCAAAAGGTGTGTGTATTTTTAGGGCTTTGGTCATATATTGCCACCAGTGGTGTATGTGGCTGTTTGTCTCTGCTCACTATTACCTGAAGGTATTTTAATATTAACTTGCCTTGGCAACTCATGATCACAATGAAAAACAGTTAATGTAGCAGGATATGACATACCGATGCTCTTATGAGCTACAATGATTTTTTTTTTTTTTTTTTTTGCGCGGGCCTCTCACCCTCGCGGCCTCTCCCTCTGCGGAGCACAGGCTCCAGACGCACAGGCTCAGCAGCCGTGGCCCACGGGCCCAGCTGCTCCGCGGCATGTGGGATCCTCCCGGACCGGGGCATGAACCCACGTCCGCTGCATTGGCAGGCAGACTCCCAACCACTGCGCCACCAGGGAAGCCCCTGCAATGATTTTTATATCTTGAGTTGTTTACCCCGATACCAAATTGTTTCCAATGGCTACATTTTTTAGTCCCTGGCTGGTGTTGACAGATTTTTAATCTCAGCTCACACTCCTTGCTTCTGTCAATGTATCTGCTGAAAGCAATGTACTACTTATTAGTGACTTATTCGTTTTGTGCTGAGAAACTGGTGCTCTCTTTTAGAATGTGTAAACTGAGTAGGAATTTAGAGTCCCAAAATCAGCCTGAAAATTTCTCCTGAGACTAAAACTTAACTTCTAGAAACTTTTTTTTTGGTGGAGTTGGCACTGGGGAGGGGAACAAAGCTTTGTATTGTTATGTTAAATTTGAGATTTAAATTTTAACAGGATCGATTTTTTTCATTTTTAATGACATTTATTTTCTTTCTAATTTTACAAGCAGTACATGTTTATCGCACACAACTAGAAACACATGGAAGAATAAAGTAAAAAACAACAAGCGCTCATAATCCTCACCCCCCAGAGATAACCACTGTTAGCATTTTGAAGAATTTGCTCCCATTGTCTGCATTTTTTAAAAAATTGAAGTATAATTGACCTACAAAACTGTGTTAGTACCAGATATACAATATAGTGATTCAATATTTCTATATATTACAAAATGATCGCTGTGATAAGTCTAGTTACTGTCACTGTTCAAAGATATTACAATGTAATTGACTGTGTTCCCCATGCTGTACATTTCATCCTTGTGATTCATTTA
This sequence comes from Tursiops truncatus, assembly GCF_011762595.2. Classification (NCBI taxonomy): domain Eukaryota; kingdom Metazoa; phylum Chordata; class Mammalia; order Artiodactyla; family Delphinidae; genus Tursiops; species Tursiops truncatus. The sequence goes on along the minus strand of NC_047049.1, from coordinate 62,693,156 downwards.
TTTTGTAACTAGAAGTTTGTACTTCTTGATCTCTCTTATGTGTTTCACTCATCCCCCCATCTCCCTCTCCTCTGGCAGCCACGTGTTTGTTCTCTGTATCTGAGTCTGTTTCTGTTTTGTTTGTTCATAAAACTTAGAAACTTTAGTGAATGAGCTTTGAATATGTTTTTGTTTTCTGGTCTTCTGTTTTGTTCTAGATACTTTGAGCTTAATGGCTAGATGGCCTTTAGCTAATGGATATGAAAAGAGTCTTCTATATTCACGTGTTTGCTTATGGTTTCTATTTTGCATTTATATTAATCCTGTAAATTATCCCAACAGGCAGAGTGGCATGATTCAGACTGGGTACTCTCAGTGCCAGCCAAGTTGCCTGAAATTGAAGAATATTATGATGGAAGCACATCTTCTAATTCCAGACAGAGGAGTGGCTGGTCAAGTGGCCGGTCAGGCCGGTCGGGCCGGTCAGGTGGTCGATCTGGTGGCCGGTCAGGTAGACAGAGTCGACAGGGGAGTCGGTCAGGAAGTCGACAAGATGGTAGAAGACGAAGTGGGAACAGAAATCGGTCAAGAAGCGGGGGCCGCAAGCGGAGTTTTGACTGGGATAGTTAATCTACCAGTGTGAGCTTGCCTATTTCTGCCTAATCATGTACATTATCCACCAAAAATTAGGTCATCATAGTTGAGGTCTGTGTCTGCTTTTGGCAAAGAAGTTGGTTGTATTTTTTTAAAAAGTATTTCACAAGAATGGTTGTAAACAAATCTACTTATCCAGTTATACCTTTGAATAAAAAAGTCTCCTTTTATTGTCTCTTTTCACTGTGCATTAAGAATTTTCTCAATGTAATCTTTTAAAATTTCTTCTAAAATGTGGCAGTTAAGTCAATCTTAAGGTTACTTGCATTTTACAAAATGTGGTGTGTCTGTATTCAGATCACTTCTTCCATAGGATATACGGTAGAAAATAAGAAATCCCTTCTACATTAAAGGGCTGTATAGATTGGTGACATGATTGGTTAGATGTAACATTTTAAATTTTAGATAAAGTTAGTTAAAAGATGTGCAAGCAGTGCATACTCAATAATTTATTCAACAGGTATTGGTTGAATGTCTTCTATGTGCCCATCACTATCCTAGTCCCTAGGGACATAGTAGTGAATAAGGCATGGTCACTATCTTCAAGGAACTTACAGTCTAAAGAAGCAGTTATGGTTGAGATTAACACCTAATATTTAGGATGAAAGTAGGTATGGAATGCTAAGGATTTAGTTGGAGTGCACCTCACCAGCCTTAGGAGTCAGGCTTTTAGAAGAAGTGATACCCAAAAGGAGATGTAAAGCAGAAGTATAAGTTGATCTAGCCAGTTTAGAAGGGAGAGAGGGTTTGCAGTCAGAACAGTACAGGCACACCTTGTTTTATTGCATTTCGCAGATACTGTATATTTTACAAATGGAAGATTTGTGGCAATCCTGTGTTGAACAAGTCTATTGGTCCCATTTTTCTGACAGCATTATTTTTTAATTAAGGTATGTACATTGTTCTTTCAGAGATAATGCTATTATACACTTAATAGACTCTGGTATTGTGTAAACATAACTTTTATATGCACTGGGAAACCAGAAAATTTGTGTGACTCACTTTATTGCAGTATTTGCTTTATTGTGGTGGTCTGGAACTGAACCTGTAATATTTCCAAGGGATGCCTGTATATGCAGAGGCCCAGAGGCAAAGAATAGCACTGTAAGTCTGAGGATCTCCAAATAGTTCAGTATGGCGTGCATGTGATAGAGGACAGGAATAAGAGAAGGAATTAGGGACCAGACTTTAAAGGTCCTATGTGCATTTTTAAGGGGTTGAAATGTTTTCTTGAAGGCAATGGGGAATCATTAAAGAGTTTACAGTAAGGAGTAATGATGAGATTTGTGTTTTAGAAAGATTACTGAGGAGGTTGGATTGCAGAAGGGCCAGACTGGAGACTAGTAGCCCTCTTAAGATGCTGTCAGGGTAATCCAAGGTAGAGGTGATGGCGGTCTGCACTAATGATAGGTAACATATTTTGAGTAATGAGAACTGAGGCACTTGAGCAGTTGTTGCTTGTGTAGAATCACACAGCTGGATAATATATAGTGGAGTGAGGATTTGAACCAAGTCTAGCTTCTGAACCAGTGCTCTTAACCACTGTGCTAGATAGTGGCAATGGACTTTGAGGAACATGGATAGATTTCAGAGGTTTTTAGGAAATGGAATTGTTAGGACTTAGTGCTTTGAATTGGAAGATAAGAGAGGCAGAAGAATAAAACCTAGGCTTTGTCACTGAGATAGGTACTAGAACAAAGCAAGAAGAGTTATGTGGGGAGAGAGTGGGAATATGATTAGTTCAGGATTAGATGTATTTTAATATTGAGTAGTCCATGAGATATAGCAGAGGAGATAAACAGTAGGCAGTTGGATTTATAGGTCTGAAGCAGGAGAGAGATCTGTTCTAAAGATTTGGGAATAATAAACAAAAAATGGTAATTGTAGTTAAGTTAGTAGATGAGATGATCCAGGGAAAGTATAGTGAGGTAAGAGGGCTGAAAAGAACCCAGAGGCACACCAACATACTTAACTGCATAGCAGAGGAAAGGGGATCCCACTGAGAAGGGATGACAAGAAGAGGGCATAAAGCCCAGAAGTACAAGGCTTTCAAAGGAACCAGAAGACAAGTCTGAAATGGCCCTTGGATTTGGCAAAAAGACATTGACATGGGGAGCAACCATATATATATATATTTTTTAATTTAATTATTTATCTTTGGCTGTACTGGGTCTTCGTTTCTGTGCGAGGGCTTTCTCTAGTTGTGGCGAGCGGGGGCCACTCTTCATCGCGGTGCGTGGGCCTCTCACTATCACGGCCTCTCGTTGTGGAGCACAAGCTGCAGAGGCGCAGGCTCAGTAGTTGTGGCTCACAGGCCCAGTTGCTCCGCGGCATATGGGATCTTCCCAGACCAGGGCTCGAACCCGTGTCCCCTGCATTGGCAGGCAGACTCTCAATCACTGCGCCACCAGGGAAGCCCCGGGAGCAACCATATTAATAGAGTATTGAGAGTAGAAGCTATTTAACTGTGGCTTAAGCAGGAAATGGGAGATAAAGCAGTAGGGACAACAAACATGAACACGTCTTCTAGAAATTTGGCTGTGAATTCAAGGGAAGAATAAGCTAAAGCTGGACGTAGAAGAAAGGATATGAAATTGCAGTGAGAATTTTGTGTTGGTGAGGTGGAGAGATGAGGGAAATCGGAGCATGGTGAAATACTAATATGGGAGGGAGCCAGAAAGGAGGCAGGAGGAGACAGAATGAATGTATGATGGAGCAAAATCCCTATGAGGACCCAGACAGATGAGCTCAAGCACACTCTGGAGATTTTAGCCTTAGATGGTAGAAGCACATCTCTAACATTTTGTCAGAGGAAAGTATGATTATCATGTAGGTGTTTGCAGGTATTAAGGTAAAAAGTTGAGGGAGTGCCTGCCTGATGTCTTCTGTTTTTTTTTTTCCCTGTGGTATTTTTGCATGGTCATCCACTGAAGGTGAAGAGGGAAGTAGTACGCTAGGAGATTTGAGGAGAGTGGAGAAATGCTCAGGTATTGACTACAGAACATGATGAAGAACTCCTCAGGCAAACTAGGGGTCACAGCTGAGGTGAGAGACTGAATTTGTAGTGGCATTAGTCAGAGTGATTATGTGATTTCCTATGACAACCCTCAGCATCAAGTTGTAGGAGTGGAGATGGGAGACAGTTGATTGAGGATTGGGGTTTTGCTCTGTAAGATGAAAGGATGACAAGGTGAAGATGTTAAGGACTCAGCAAAAGTGATTAGAGTAATGGTCCAAGGAATCTAGACTGCTTAGGGATTGAAGTGGAGATGGGGTTGATAGCAGGGAGGACGTAGAAGGGGCATGGGAGTGAAGGTCAGTGAGGGCTGACTGAATTTGAGATTTCAAAAGTGGAGCAGTTGAGGAGAAGACAATTGCAGAGTATGGTGGTAGGCCTGTTGGGGGCAAAGGTTATTTCAGTTGAGGTGGTCAAAGAACTGAGAAGCCAGTGTTATGTGGATGGTTTTCATGGACGGTGAAGTCCTCTCGAATGAAGACAAACAAGGACTGAGGAGGGAGAGGAAGACTAACCCAGGTGCCAAAATACCAGGAAGTGGTGGAGGTTGGTAAATTACCTGAATTAGCAGGGGGGAAAGGTGAGATTACCACAGATTTTCAAAGGGACCAGGGCGTTTATGTGAAAGTCAAGGAGTAATAATCAGGAAGCTTTGGGGAAGAGAGGAGGACACCAGTGTATATCGAATGTGAGGGAATAAGCAACATATGTATGAGAAAGCTATATGGGAGTATTTTCCAGTAAGAGCCAGATTTTAGTTAAACCAAGGAGGGAAGAAGGACTCTCAGTGCTGGATTGAGAAAGGGGGAAGTTTTGATTATAGGCAGTGGGATTCCAGATAGCTATGACTGGGAGGAGGGGATCTCAGTTGCCTCTGCATCTGAGTAAATGTGAGCTCTGTATTTATACCCAAGATGGAATAGGGGCTCCATTCCTACTGAGGTGCTTGGTTCACCAGCACCTACTGCAGGTGCTGTGTTCCTACGAGGTGCCAGGCACTATGTTTGGGATATAAAGGTGAATAAGGAGTTCTCAGTCTCTGCCCTTGAGAGCTCAGAATCTAGTGAAATAGATGGACACATAAACCTAGGTCCATGTCAGTGACTAAGTGTGATGATTTGAGAGTTCTGAACAAGGAAGCCTAGCTCACCCCAGGAATGCAGGTGGGAGTTCAGAGAAAGCTTTTGGGCCATGATGACTGAATGTGAATTAAGTGAGGTAAAAGAGACAGAAGTGGGAACATGCATCCAGGCAAAGGCACAGAATAGTTAATAAAACACAGCCTATGTATGGCGAACTGTAAGTAGCTCTTGTTGCCAGGATCTTAACTATGAGGAAAGCAGTGGTGAGAACACGACAAGTGTCATATCTTGTGTGTGTTTTTTTTTAAGTGTCATATCTTGAAAGGCTTCATAGGCCTTGTTTTGGACAGCCACAGAAGGGTTTCAGGGAGGAAAGTGAAAAAGATAAGCATGTAGGCAAATGCCAGCAAGGGGGAGGATGGATTTAAGGGGTCCTCCTGCTAAAGGCTGGCTTCCCTATTAGCAAGGAAAGGGGGACAGATCCTAAGAAGATAAAATACCTTTCCATGTCTCCTGAAAGAAGGAGGGGGCAGGGCAAATTCCTCACCAAATTCTCAGCTTTGGACTGCATTCAGCCACTTATATTTACTCTGCTCCTTCTTCACAGAGCCCAGCAACTTCATGGCTCCACCTTTTGGCTATTCAGAGCCTTCTGTTTAGTACTCTGTACCCTAATGTTGTGGTCCCTTAATATCTACTTGAACTTGAATCTATTACCCTGATCTTCAGCTTTTGAATTTGTAAATAATATGTTTTATTCCCTTCAGCATTATAAATCTGAATAATAAATTCACATTTAGGTGTGAATGTCTGAGAGCCTTCTCTCACATTATTTTTGTTTTGTATAATTTGGGAGTAGTGCTTAATAGTCATTTTTAAAAAACTATATTCCTTTTCTTTTTAACAATTTTTAAAATTTTTATTTATTTATTTTTGGCTGCGTTGGGTCTTTGTTGCTGAGCGCGGGCTTTCTCTAGTTATGGCGAGCGAGGGCTACTCTTCGTTGTGGTGTGCGGGCTTCTCATTGCAGTGGCTTCTCTTGTTGCGGAGCACGGGCTCTAGGCGCGCAGGCTTCAGTAGTTGTGGCTGACGGGCTCTAGAGCGCAGGCTCAGTAATTGTGGCGCATGGGCTTAGTTGCTCCGCGGCATGTCGGATCTTCCAGGACCAGGGATCGAACCCATGTCCCCTGCATTGGCAGGCGGATTCTTAACCACTGCGCCACTGGGGAAGTCCCAAAACTATACTCCTTTTAAAAAATATTATAATAGTAATATATGTCCATTGTTGAAAATTTGAAAAAATAGAGAAGCAAATGGAAGAAAATTAAAACCACCTATAATACCTCTCTCAGAGATAATTACTGCTAACATTTTGTGGTGTAGACTTTTGAATTCACTGTGTGTGTATACAAACTTTTTGAAATAGAAATTCTCCCAATTTTATGAAAACATATTACATCATCTACATCAGAGGAAACTGGTCTGGCAGAATCAATATTCAAGAAGTACTTCCCGTTTCCTATCAAATGGATATAAGACCCATATATTCTACTTGTTACTGAATTTTGTACTGATGATTAGATTAAATACAGTAATTTGGCCACCTTTGAGCCAGAAAGGGCCTTTCGCATGTTTCCTCTTGGAATTTTGGCCTTGTGCCTATGTGCAGGTATGTTACAAAGGAATTTATATACTTTATAAGCCTTGACAAAAATTTTCCATTTAGTACCATTTTGGGCTTACCCTGTTGCTGAACATCTGTTGGTAATAAAAATGTCCCCGGGGCTTCCCTGGTGGCGCAGTGGTTGAGAGTCGGTCTGCCTATGCAGGGGACACGGGTTCGTGCCCCGGTACGGGAGGATACCACATGCCGCGGAGCGGCTGGGCCCGTGAGCCGTGGCCACTGAGCCTGCGCGTCCAGAGCCTGTGCTCCACAACGGGAGAGGCCACAACAGTGAGAGGCCCGCGTACTGCAAAAAAAAAAAAAAGAAAAAAAAAATGTCCATGTACTGTGTACAGCCATATCATATACTGCAGTATCACATAATTTTGTGGTTTATTAACCAGACTGCAGGTTCCTAACTGCTTTCCTGCCTGGGCATACAACTAAAATTTATTTCAAAGGGTTTCTTCCTTATCCCACTACTAGTGGTAGGCTAGTGTGTGTCAGGCACTGTCCAAAATCTTAAGGATACAAAGAGAAATCAAAGCTCCTGGCTCAAGGATATCAGAGTGTAAGTGAAAGCATTGTTGTATATTTACATAAATTTATCTGCTAAAAAATTGACACTGTGAAACAATAATTTGTGAAATATGAAAAATTTCCTTTAAACTGTCAGATTAAAAAATGTGCAGCAAAAACTAATCTTATGAAATACAGAAATAGAACTTCCAGCATTTTCCTTTGTCATAAAATGATTACATTTTGAATTGTCTTTCTAAAAGCCTTGAGGTACCTATGAGGTTTTTTTTTCCCCATGGTTTTATTTTATTTTTTTATTGAAGTATAGTTGATTTACAGTGTTGTGTTAGTGTAGGTTAGTGATTCAGTTATACATCTCTATGTATTTTTTTTCAGATTATTTTCTCTTATAGGTTATGACAAAGTATTGAGTATGGTTCCCCCTATGAGTTTTAATAGCTCTTATTTATTGTGCTCTGAGTGCCAGGCAATGCTAAACCTTTTTCATTCATTATCTTACTTAATTTTGTCAACTGATGAAATAGGTTTTCTTATCCCCATTATGCATGAGAAACTCAGGTTCAGGTTAAGAAATACACACATTTGTCATGTGTCCAAAATCACAGAGGAAATGGTGCAGGTTTTCAAAGCCAGGCAAGATTTCAACCCATTTTTAAAAACGATTTTGTAATGCACTGGCTCCCAATTCTTTGCCTCACTTGTTCTTCACAGAAAGTTTAGCAATATTGTCACACATCATTCAACGAACCACTTTCCCTCAACCGCTTGAATTAGTACATGTCCAAATTCTTCAAGACTAAGAGCCCCTGTATTTTCTAATAGAGGTCTACGTGGTTTGGGGATCCTTTCTACAGGTCCCAAGGCCGGCTTAGGTGCCTCTCCGTGCCTTCAAAACAACTGACATTCATCCGTCTCCCACAAGCCCATAAAGCTTATTGAAGACAGGCTTCTGTGCTGAATCCTAACCTTGTTTCTCACACCTGACACGGTGAATGCTCAGGAGATGTGTGTTGAGTGCACACATAAACGAATGACCAGACCCGCCCGACCTCTAGTTCTTATCCAGGTTTGTGAGCCTGGGTGTCTCCTTTCAAGTGTCGACGTCTTCACAAGATGATCAAGAATACACATCTAGCGAGTCTGCGCGTGAAAGGACCTTACAAAAGAGAGCAATCTAATATAAAGCACTGAAGGGGCGCTATTCAAAAGCAACTAGAAAGCTTCATTTATCAGGCCGGGGCTGGCGAGAATCTGGGCAGGGTGTGAACGAGAATAAAGCCAGCCTCTGGGTTTCCTACCCTTCTGTAGGTGCCTTTTAGTCCAGGCGCCTTACTCGGCTAATTCAGTGAGTCCAGCCACCTAGAGTGGCAGCTGCTCTGGAACTACCACGTGCGCCCCAGCCTCTCGGCACTTTCCGCTTCCGCAGGATACGCTTTGCTGCCGGAAGTGACGAAAGCTGGGTGGGCTAAAGAGAAAGCTGGGCATTTTCTTCCTTTCCACGCGGTAGACGAAAGCGGTCGGCCTGTTCTGCTTGTCCTGAGTGATGCCGGGGAAACTTCTTAGTGAAGCGGATTTGGAGTCGGACACGGCCATGGCGAAAGTGGAGATGCCGCGAAAGCGAAATGAGAAGGTACCGCCGGGGGCCGAGAGACTTGGGGCAAGACAGGACACGGAGTGGGGGGACGGCCGCTAAGAGGAGGGGCCCGGGCTGGGGGCGCGTGGCGCGCCGCGCGAACCCGGCTCGTCCCGAGACCCGCGTGAGTTTCGGCCAAGGGGCGTCCGGGGGTGGTCGGTGCTCTCCGCGGGCGGTGGGCGCGCTGCCCAGAGGTCCGGGCGGATCGGAACTGGAGAGCGGGCCGGGTGTCCCACGTGGTCCCTGAGTCTGGGCGTCCCGCACCCGGTGCACAGAGTAGGACGGTCATGGTTAGGCCCCACGTTTTGCCCCAGACTCAGACCTACCGGCTTTCGACTAAACTGGCGAGACCATAAAGCCATCCGCACACGTGGGCGGCGTCCGTGGTGACATTTTTTTTACCTTAGTAGTGGGAGTACAGTTTTCTGGGAAGCGACCCTTAGACCATAAAGTAGTTCAATTGCTCTTAAGATTTATTGGCCATATTTCCCGTGGAAATGTAGACATGTTGTGGTGATAACTGCGCACCATATTTTTTATATAGGCCGCCAGTGTGCGGAAGTCTTAAGTTACCTCGATAGCTGTCTGCCTCCTTGCTGTTACTTCCTTAGATAGCGATTTAACTTGTCACTGAGTCTGTTCTGAGATAAGGTCAGTGAGAACAAAGATTGTCTCAGAACTTGTGTTGTACGTGACTTAGAATTTTCATTCCTTGCTGTTTCTGGCAAGGAATATTTTGCTGTTGTAGGAAGCCGAGGTAGCTCAGACTTGTCCCCACAGGTGGGGAGGAAGTGGTCTTGGTTTTACCTGCCTTGCATTAGTCAGCGTGTCCTGTTGTGAGATGCTGAAATTAGAAGGGACATGACCAACAAACTCCATTGTATTCCAAAGACCACCGGGATTGGAAATCCACTGATTGGTGGAACCAAGGGATGAAAGAATTGAAGTCTTGGGATGGGGTGGACCAGATTGGTTTTCAGATGTCTGAAGGATGGGTCATATGGGAGAGATTATCGTTCATCCATGATTTAAGAGCAGAGGCCAGGCCTGAAGTTTCATGGAGGCAGACAGTAATAGTAGCTCAATGTAACAGTCCCCATACTTCAGGAATTGGCCTGAGGCTCTGCCACAGAGGTCTTAACAGAGGGTAAAACACGTTTTCAGTAATACTAAGTTTTCAGAAATACGAAAAATTGGAGAGGGTCAGACATTTCAAGTAGGAGCTGTAATCTGGTTTGGTTCTGAGGTTTCACCCATTCCGTTTTCTTGTAACTTGTGCTCTTTGTTTTTCCCTGTAAATTAGGTACACCTTTTTTACACATGGGGTGATAGACTGTGGGTTTTTATAACTTTTTGGTTCATAACATGTCTTTATGTAAATTTATGTGCGTTTGTGAGATTAGCAAGGCAGATACTATGAATTCCTGTCTTACTTGTAGAGGAATTCTAGCAGAGAAAGAAATCTGCTTAACACCATCCGTCTGTGGGTATACATGGTCTTATTACTCTACCAGAATTAAGTTAAATTGTTCTTGATCACTTCCTATATAGTGTGTGTAGTTTACAATATGTTGGAGCATCCCATGAGCCACTCCAAGTCCCATATGAAAAATTGACTTTACAACTAGTTCGACCACCATGAATTGAATAATTACCAAGAAGCGCGTTTTTTTCCAAGCTAATGAAGTTATTGATATATTCTTCTTTCCATATAGCCAAGAAATGGTATTAAAAAACATACCGTTTGATTTTTGCCTTATTTCAAGATGAAAGTACACATGTTGAAAATGCCCCCAAATTGTATTCTTCATAATTATGTGATCTTGAATTAATGCAGAATCGATATATTATACAAATGTATCAATGTTTTGTTCATTGTTTGTATTGTCTTTATTAATTTTTTAGAAAGGTAAAAAAGAGAAGCCAAAATCTAATAAGACTGAAGAGGCAGCAGAAGAAAAGGACGAAACGATTTCTCCCAAAGCTAAAAAGGTTAAAAAGAAAGCAGGGCCTTTTGAGGCTGACATGAGTTCTCCTAAATCCAAAAAGGCAAAAAAGAAAGAGGAGCCATCTCAAGATGACATTATTTCTCCTAAGACCAAAAGTGCGAAAAAATCAAAGGAGCCCCGTGAAAAGACAGTTGTTTCTCCTAAAACCAAAAAACTAATAAAAAATGAGGAGCCTTCTGAGAATGACTTGGGTGCGCCTAAGTCCAAGAAGATGAAGAAAGAAAAAGAAATGAATGGAGAAATTGGAGAGAAAAGCCCCAACCTGAAGAATGGATTCCCTCATTCTGGACCTGACTCCGACTCCAAGGAAGCTGCCAGTGAAGAAAGTAACAGTGAGTTAGAGCAGGTAAAGTGGCATTTTAATATGTAGAATGTATCTTTCGATGTTGTTTCAGGTAAATAAGTACGTCATTATTAAATGAATTATTTAATAATGGGAGGAAATTTGATGTGTCAGCACTTCATGGGGGGGGGTGTCCCTTGAGCTGCAGGGTGAGACTTCATCTTAAAAACTGCAGTGTTAGAATGCCTCCTTTGCAACTGAGCAGATCTGTTTAAGTTTTGAGAAAGTCTTCTCTCCACACATGGTCTGCTTATTTGCAAGTCAGAAATCAACAGGAGGGATCTGGTTATGCAAATATGCTCCAGTTTCCCTCTGAGGGGTTTCACCTAATAAATCATGATTAAGTGGAACCACTGAAAAGGTGTTTGCTTGATTGCATAAGTCTTTTTGTATAGGCCATAAACTAACTTGAGTTGAATAAGATACTTAAATGTCCCTTTGGAAGCTAATACTGCTATCTTTCAGAAACTCAGTCATCAAAGAAAAATCCTAAATCTAATAATTTTCTCTTTGCTGTAGGTCATGATCAGCATTTAAAAATTTTTCCTGATTATAAAAAATACATACAGCTTTTTAAAAATCTGATTATGATTGTACTATATGCAATATTGTAGTTTGCCTTTTCCTATCTTGCCTATATTTTTATATAGGCATTTTTCCCACTTTTAAATATTAAATATTTTAAATGGTTACATAATACATCATATAAATGTTTAGAAATTCACTTAATTATTCTTTTGTTGGGCATTCAGATTGTTTATAATCAAATAGTGCCAATGTGATCATTTTGTCATAAATGTTTGTTCCTTACTTTCTGTGGATGTATATATGAAAGATGTTGCTATGAGAAGGGGTTAATAACCTGTTCAACAGTGTATTATTCATTTGGAATGATTGTGGAAAAGTTCTTAGTCGAGACTGAATCTGCTTTCACTAGCTACACATGGTATATATGTGCTGTATATATTTGCTACAAACTTTTCTTTTGTTAGAGTTTTACCTATTACTATGATCTATTTCCATTTCAAATCTTGATTTACCTACCAAAGTTTTTGTGTCTTTTTAGTTGATTTAGAAGAGATGTTTTGGAATAGTTTTTCTCAGAAGGCTTTCTGTATTTAGCTTGTAGGGTAAAGTTATTGATTTCTTTCTGTGGCCCTTTACTTGACAGGAAATAACTGTGGAGCAAAAAGAAGGAGCTTTCTCTAATTTTCCCATATCTGAAGAAACTATTAAACTTCTCAAAGGTAATGTTCTTGGAAATATTGAATAATGTTAGAACATATTATTTGGAAGCACTCCACTGTTTCTGTTGAGATGAACCGGCACATGTTCTTATTGGAGGATGATATAGGCGACCATATAATGAAGTAGATCTGTATATTTGGTATAGGACTAAACTAGTGATGGCCTTTGCTACCTCTTAAACGAGTGATTAAAATTTATTCAATACAATATATATATTCAGAAGTGTAATGACTGATCGTGCTGGTGAAAGTAAACAATGGATACCATGTTGGTATTTTCTTTTTTACCTTCTTCCACTTCTTGAGGCATCTCTAGGTTAATGATACCAGCCTGACTCAGAACTCAGCATAGTGCCTGTGAACCAGGTAGGAAGTCACAGATGCCCAGCTTAGGTGTTTTCTGAATCAGGTGTGGCAGTCAGACAGCAAAACACCTGATTTTCAGGCTTATACTGGCCTTTGGATGAGATTTTGTGACAAGGGGCTTAATCTCTTAAGATAAGTATTTACTATAATTTGGTGCTTTAAAATTTATTGATATCTTTTATTCAAGCAGATTCTTGCCAGAATATATTTGAACTTGACTTTGTAGATGTGACCAGAATGTAGAATTCCATAATTCTGCAGGACCAGAAGCATGGCTATGCTTTCATTCTCCAGTATGGCTGGGACTTTTAAGAACTGCAGTGTCAAATAACATGGTTCATTTGTTCACAGCCCGTGGGGTGACCTTCCTGTTTCCTATACAAGCAAAGACGTTTCACCACGTCTATAGTGGGAAGGACTTGATTGCACAGGCACGGACAGGAACTGGGAAGACATTCTCCTTTGCTATCCCTTTGGTTGAGAAACTTCAGGGAGAACTGCAAGACCGGAAGAGAGGCCGTGCCCCTCAGGTAAGTATCTTTAATGCAGTCCTTAGGGGTTCCAAGTCTGCACAGGAAGAGACATTGCTTGAGCATCATTTACATACCCTGTTGTTTTTTATTGGGTTCTCCTTAAGGCCTTTCTCTGGTATTTATTGGAGATCTTTATCTGAAGGTAAACCAGGATAATTCTTTTAAGACTGTTGACTACAAACCTTATATATTTAAATATTGTAATCTGCCCCCATGGTTGTGATCACCGGTATTATTAAAGCTCGCATATTTCTTTCAGACTCTTAGATGTCCCTGGGGCTCACAGGTTTGGTCAGGTTTTGCCTAAAATGGAGAAAGCATTTTTAATAGAGATGCCTGAATAGGAGGGGTATCAGAGGTGAAGAGGCCAGGCCCTGTGATCAGGATGGTGCTCATTGAGCTCATTTCTGGAGAAGCTGGCGTTTGACAAACCTTAACCTCATTGAAATGCCTGTGTTGTCACCTTGGCTTTGGGTTCTTTCACCTAACTTTCTGGTCTCATCTCATTTATTGGCTTTCCAGTGTCCATGCTCCCTCCTAATTAATTGATTTGTTTACTGTTGTATTAATCTACAGTTACAACAGCAGTAAACAAACGAATTATTCTAGCACCTGGAATAGTGCCTGACACATAGTGGATGTTCAGTAAATATCTGTTGGATGGTTATACTAAGTTTTTTTTTTTATTATTTATTTTTACTTATTTTTTGTTTTTTGGCTGCGTTGGGTCTTCGTGGCTGCACGCGGGCTTTCTTTAGTTGCAGTGAGCAGGGGCTACTCTTCGTTGTGGTGCGTGGGCTTCTCATTTCGGTGGCTTCTCTTGTTGCGGAGCACGGGCTCCAGACACGCAGGCTTCAGTAGTTGTGGCATGCGGGCTCGGTAGTTGTGGCTCGCGGGCTCTAGAACGCAGGCTTGGTTGTTGTGGCGCACGGGCTTAGTTCCTCCGTGGCATGTGGGATCTTCCCGGACCAGGACTCGAGCCCGTGTCCCCTGCATTGGCAGGCGGATTCTTAACCTCTGTGCCACCAGGGAAGCCCCTACAAAGTTGTTCTTAAATCATACTTGTTTCATGCTGTTAGCCTATTTGAGGACCTGTAGTGGTTGTGTCGTGTGTCCTGTTAACTGCTGTAGGATTCAAAGCCCCTCACCACGTTGGCCCTGCCTTACTCTTCTGACTTCCATTCTACTTCAGATTCAGTGTAGTGCAGAGGTTCAAACTCTAGGTTTTGTAGCGTGGCTACCTGAATTTAAATCCAGGCTCGCCTTTTGGTTTTAGAGATCTGTTGTATGTTATTGTAGATATTATAATACAATTGTACAGTGTAGTTGTAGGTAACTTCATTGTGAGAAATAAAAATAATGCATATTAAGCATTTAGTAGCTCCTGACACATAATAAAAGCTCAAATATTAGCTGATATTATCATCAGCAGTATTACTCCTTGCTCAAGTTGTTCTTTTCCTGGAATGCTGTTCCTTAAGTACTAGTAGCTCCATGAAACTTATCCCAATTCCTCCAGCTTGCTGTGTGCAACCATCCTAGAGCACCATAAATTTGAGTACCTGTTTCTCTTTTGATTGGTAAGATCACAAGCTTTTCTAGTGGGTAGATTTGTCAGAAACCATATTATATTTACTATTCTCCCACACCACAGTGTATTGCAACGCACATAATAGATGTTTTGAAAATAATTATTAGGATAAGTTGAACCTCCTGGTGCATTCCAGATTTGTTAAGAAACAAATACTGCATAATACTTTGGATTCCATTATTAGTTTTTCCTTTTCAGGTACTGGTTCTTACACCCACAAGGGAGTTGGCAGGTCAAGTAAGCAGAGATTTCAGTGACATCACAAAAAAACTGGCAGTGGCTTGTTTTTATGGTGGAACTCCCTACGGAGGACAAAGTAAGTAAATCCAATGTGAGGGAAGGAAAATGCCATCTCCTGTTGGGTGCCCTGATTGGATTTCTTCTGACCTTGACGTCTGGCTTTACCTACCTGATCTAGTCATTTATGGTGGTTTTCTTTTGTCATTATTGTGTAAAGATGGTCAGGCACATGGTCCTGCATGATGATGTATCAAATCCTGTATGTGGTTCTTAGGACTTTTGTATTATTTATCTGTATTTATCTAAAGGCTGCAGTGGTACTTTACTGAGCCCAAGAGGACAGAGTCTAGGAACTAGAAAGTCAGAATTCAAGGTTATTTTTACCTGTCAGGGACCTTGGGTCTCTGCCTCTTTTTACTGTAGACAGGCTTTCTTTTTTCTGGTCCTGAGGGCCAAATCTTGTAGGCTCTGCTGTAGTATTCCATTACTTCCCAGTTCAAGACCTTGAAGCTTTATTTTGTAGATTAGATATGTAATTTGGGAAGGGATTTAAGCATTTTAGAAGTCTTAGCATTGGACAGATAAATGGGTAAAGAAGATGTGGATATATACAGTGGAATATTACTCAGCCATAAAAAAGAAAGAATGCCGTTTGCAGCAACATGGATGCAACTAGAGTTTATCGTACTAAGTGAAGTAAGACAGACAAAGACAAATATCACATGATATCACTTATATATGGAATCTTAAAAAATGATACAAATGAACTTATTTACAAAACAGAAACATACTCCCAGACATAGAAAACAAACTTATGGTTTCCAAAGGGGAAGGGTAGGGGGGTGAATAAATCAGGAGATTGGGACTAACATGTCCACACTACTATATATAAAATAGATAATCAACAAGGACCTACTATATAGCACAGGGAACTCTACTCAATACTCTATAATAACCTACATGGGAAAAGAATCTGAAAAAGAATAGATATATGTATATGTATAACTGAATCACTTTGCTGTATACCTGATACTAAAACAACATTGTAAATCAACTATACTCCAATATAAAATAAAAAATAATATGAAAAGATAAAAGTAGAAGTCTTATTATTGGCACAGAAGGCTTGTGATTGTCTCTTTTCAGCTTTGGTGGAACTAACATAGGCTTTGGCATCAGGACGGCCTGGGTGTGAATCTAAACTCTGCTCACAGAGTAACTGATTTTTCAGTTCAAGTTGCTTGATTTTTTTGTACTTTAGTTTGTTTATGTATAAAGTAGGGTTGCTAAACTCACCCTGCAGTGGTGTTGTGAGGATGAAACTGGGTAAGTAGAGTGCCTAGCAGTAGATCTCTTTTTTTTTTTTTATAAAAAACTTTTATTATAAAAACGTGTATATTATTTAAAAATGTAGCTCATGGTGCGTCAAAGTATTACTTGCTTTATTCTTGCCTTTTCTCGTTAAATCCAGTATGTGGTGAACAGGCTATTTCCTTTTTATTCTTAGGTTTTATAATAATATATAAAGTTACTATTCCATTTGTTCTTTCTGCTCCATATACTACGTAGGTCTGGAAACAATAATTTCTTTTTAACTTTTAACCGATTTCATTTCTTTTTATGGTAAGGAGCAGTAATTAGGTCCCCTGATTTAAATTGTTCTAATTTATACTTAAATCGTAATCCTTATACAAACAAACTTTTTTAATTTGCTCACAACTCTCTCTCACACACACACACACACACACACACACACACACAGTATTTTATTTTTACAAGAGATAAATAAACTGACACCAAGCATTGTAAATGTGACCACAACAAAAGCAACAGTGATTGCAATTACCAAACACGAAACACACTCACACTATGTCATAATATTGACATTCAGTCCAGGAATCCTCCCTAGCAGTAGGCTTCTTTACTGCAGTAGTAACCCAATAGAAAGTTGCATCATTACCATCTCATCCTAGTTATATTGAACTCCATTTTTCTGAACATCTCTGTACCTTCTTGGAATATTTGCCCTTCTATCTTGTCATTCTCCCTATACCTGCTTACCTTATAGAAAGTTCTCATTTCTTTTAAGATTCTTATTTTCACTTTGTGAAATCTTGATACCTTCCTCCAGCAAAGGAAATCATTTCTTTCCTGGTGCTACCATCCCCCATTGGTGCATTTTTCTGTTTTGTCATGTAATACACTGGACTGTCACTTCTTACATGTTTCCCCAGTAGGTCAAGGAGTGCCTCGAGCGTCTTTATCTTCAGTAGTTAACATATTACCTTGTATGTAGTTAATAAATATTTTAGAATAAAAATGTATCTAATTTGGTATCCCAGATTAATAAAAGGAATTAAAAATCCATAGTATTTTATCATTGGTGTTCTTATAGTTGAACGCATGCGGAATGGGATTGATATCCTGGTTGGGACACCAGGTCGTATCAAAGACCACCTGCAGAATGGCAAGCTAGAGCTCACCAAACTTAAGCATGTTGTCCTGGATGAAGTTGACCAGATGTTGGACATGGGCTTTGCTGATCAAGTGGAAGAGATTTTATGTGTGGCATACAAGAAAGGTAAACTCCACATTCAAGAACTGGTATAAGGGATTGGAGGAAGGGTGGTGATTAACTATCTCCTGAAAGTTAAATGAAGCCTTAGGAAAGTTGGTAGGTGGCTTATTTTATTCAGGAAAACTTAAATTAAAAAAAATGTCCGGGACTCCCCTGGTGGTCCAGTGGTTAAGACTGTGCTTCCAATGCAGGGGACATGGGTTTGATCCCTGGTCGGGGAGCTAAGATCCCATATGCCGCTCAGCGCAGCCAAAAAAAATTTTTTTTCCCCATCAATTGCACATAATTACAATAGGGAAAATAAAAGAAACCAGCTTGGTATACTTTGCTTTTGGTTTATTTCTTCCCGATTTGTGGTATTGTGTGTATGTGTGTGTTAATTGTAATCTTACTGTACATATAAAACTCTGAACTGTTTGTGCCATGATTTAATCCATCTATATATTTTAAGTTTTACATAATATAAATCTGCTTGCAGACATTTTTATGTAGACAGCTTTCTTCAAACATCAGTATTTGGGGGCTTCCCTGGTGGTGCAGTGGTTAAGAATCCACCTGCCAATGCAGGGGACACGGGTTCGAGCCCTGGCTCAGGAAGAGCCCATATGCTGTGGAGCAGCTAAACCTGTGCGCCACAACTACTGATCCTGCGCTCTAGAGCTTGCGTGCCACAACTACTGAGCCCATGTGCCACAACTACTGAAGCCTGCGCACCTAGAGCCCGTGCTCCACAACAAGAGAAGCCACTGCAATGAGAAGCCCGCACGCCACAACGAAGAGTAGCCCCTGCTCGCTGCAACCAGAGGAAGCCCGCACACAGCAACAAAGACCCAACGCAGCCAAAAATAGAAATAAAAAATAAATTTATAAAAAAACAAAAAAAAATAAGTATTTGGCATCAGTTCTTAAAGATAGATTTCCAGAATTGAAATGACTGAATTGAAAGGTATAAATAGTTCATGTTCTTCAATATACTTTGTCAGCTTACTCTCCAGAAGGGTTCTGTCAGTTACGCTGCCATTTGAAATATATGAAAATGCAATGGTATTCTAAGAGCAAACGAAAAAAAATTGGGGTTGGGGAGCTATTTTTAGTACCTGACCTCAAAGGATGAATAGACTAGAATTCTAACCTTAAAAGTGTTGAGGAAATGCTAGGGAGTATAGATGACTATAAAATCTGTTCTGGAAATGCTAGGGAGTATAGATGAATAGAAAATCTGTTCCGGTGTTTATTATAGATTATTTATTTAGTGATTTAAGTTGGTTGGTTACTGGGCTTGATTAATTGTTTTCCACTTAGTAGGTCTCATTATAAAGGACAGATTTCCCTCGTGGTTCATATAGGCCAATGGTTAGAAAGCAAAACAACTTGAAAGTACTCTGAGTATTTCAAGGATCCTTTACATAAATTATTTAGGCAGCATTTCTTTGTCCATTGGGTACTTCCCTGTTTTGCGCTTTTTTTTTTTAATTAATTTATTTATTTTTGGCTGTGTTGGGTCTTCGTTGCTGTGTGTGGGCTTTCTCAAGTTATGGCGAGCGGGGGCTACTCTTCATTGTGGTTCGCGGCTTCTCATTGCAGTGGCTTCTCTTGTAGAGCACGGGCTCTAGGCACACGGGCTTCAGTAGTTGTGACATGTGGGCTCAGTAGTTGTGGCTCGTGGGCTCTAGAGCACAGGCTCAGTAGTTGTGGTGCATGGGCTTGGTTGCTCCGCGGCATGTGGGATCTTCCCGGACCAGGAATCTGACCCATGTCCCCTGCATTGGCAGGCGGATTCTTAACCACTGCGCCACCAGGGAAGCCCGTGTCTTCCATTTTTGTGTCCTTGATGCCTCGCTTGGCCTCAGGTGTTTTCTGTAGAATGCTGACGAACCCTGGAAGAATTGGGTGAGGTGAAATACTGTGTAGGCTTGTTTGACTTATTCATACTGACTTTTTTTTTTCCCCCGCAAAGATTCAGAAGACAATCCCCAAACATTGCTTTTTTCTGCAACTTGCCCTCATTGGGTTTATAATGTTGCTAAGAAATACATGAAATCTACATATGAACAAGTGGACCTGATTGGTAAAAAGACCCAGAAAACGGCAATAACTGTAGAGGTAAATGATTCATTCAGTTGCTGGCATTAGTAATAAGTTGTATATAATTTTTTTTACCTGTTGGATAGTATTAAGACTGGCAAAAACAAACTTCTTTTCCAAATAAATACTAAATCCATGTCAAAAGCCATGTGAAGTTATATTTCTATTTGAATTGTATATGGTATCTGTGTTTTCTAAATTTCATCATCTGGTGGCCTGATTGCAGAATCTTTTGGAACCTAAATCTGTCTGAATTAGTAAGCAGAGTGACATTACACCTAGAGTTTATACACTAGAGGGCAGTAGAGAATCCTAGTGTTTATGTTGAAGCTGTTTTTATCTTAGGGTCTGGTACCTAGATGAATTCGTTGCACCCAAGGAATAGACCTGTACGGAAACTGACTACTGACTGCATTTTTAAGTGGATGAAAGGACAAAACACAGAGGCTTTTCTCCTGTCAGTTATTTGGTTTCCTGTAGCAATCTAGGGAATGGTATTTCTTTTCCTACATTACCTGTATTAGGTCAGAAAATGGATAAAGAAGCCAGATGCTCTTTGGAGAAAGGGGAAGGGCTCTCTTCTTTAGTGGTTTAGTTTTTTCCTCTAAACAGTGGTGGCAGAAGTTTGCTCTAGTCAGGCTTAAACAATTGCCTCTAGTATCATTAGGGTTGAGCAGGTGATTTTAGATTCCAGCTAGGCTTTACTAAATAATCTTTTTTTCCTTCTTTCCTAAGCATCTGGCTATCAAGTGCCACTGGACTCAAAGGGCAGCAGTTATTGGGGACGTGATCCGAGTGTACAGTGGTTATCAAGGGCGCACTATCATCTTCTGTGAAACCAAGAAAGAAGCCCAGGAGTTGTCACAGAATGTGTCCATAAGGCAGGTTGGTCCATCCCCTCTCTTCCCTTTTAGGGAGAAAGCATCTTTCAATTAATAGAGTATACATCTTAGCGCTCATCTGATCTGCCCATCTCATCTCACAGATGAAGAAAGGGTAGCTCAAACCCAGCGTTACCCTGACAAAGTAGGTTTGATCACTCATGTTTGGTGTTCTTTATCTTGTAAGTATAGTTGGATACAGTTGATTTCATGACCAAGGGTTGGAAATTTGAGGCTTGTCCATGTAAGGCACGTTTTCCCCTTTGTATTATTTTCAGCAGAAATGTCACCAAAATATGAATGTCTTTATAGGCCTAATTGGTGATTTTAAAAGTACCTGTATTGTAGGATCTGGTATTCTTAAATGAGCTTATTTCTTTGGCAGGATGCCCAGTCATTACACGGAGACATTCCACAGAAGCAAAGGGAAATCACCCTGAAGGGTTTTAGAAATGGTGATTTTGGAGTTTTGGTTGCAACCAATGTCGCTGCACGTGGGTTAGACATCCCCGAGGTTGATCTGGTTGTACAGAGTTCTCCACCAAAGGTAAGTGTTTTACACTTAGATTTTACTTTGTTGTTTCTTTTGGGTGCTAAAACAAATTGGAAGTTGTATCTCTTCCTTTCCCATGATTAGTAATAGCTTTCTCTTGGGTGTTATGTTGCTAAGGGTGATTTTAAAATGAACCTCTTGGGGCTTTCCTGGTGGCACGGTGGTTGAAAGTCCGCCTGCCAATGCAGGAGACGGGTTCGAGCCCCGGTCCGGGAGGATCCCATGTGCCATGGAACAACTGGGCCCGTGCGCCACAACTGCTGAGCCTGTGCTCTGGAGCCCGTGAGCCACAACTGCTGAAGCCTGTGCGCCTGGAGCCCATGCTGTGCAACAAGAGAAGCCACAGCAATAAGCCTGCACACCACAGTGAAGAGTAGCCCCCACTCGCCACAACTAGAGAAAACCCTGCGCAGCAACGGAGACCCAACGCAGCCAAAAATAAAATAAATGAATGAATAAATAAATTGAATAAATAAATAAATAGAATGAGCCTCCTCAGAACTGACAGTTGAGGGGAAGTGCGGTGAGTGGCCAGAGGTTGGCAAGGTAGTTTCTAGTCAGAGGGAGTCCTGAAAGGCTGCATGGGTGGGGGTAGTACAATTTTGAACTGGACTTTGAAGATAGATAAGACTTAGATGGGGTGGTGGTAGGGTAGATAAACTTGTGAGCTAGAGGACAGAGAAGGGAGAAGAGGCCTGTAGTTAACAGCCTCTGTAGTTAAAACTGCTTGGGTTTGTATATGATAGGAACTGCCCAAAGAGAGCCCTGAAGCATAGTTTATATGGTGTGGACAATGCTTCACTTACATATAAGTTAGTCTGAAGGAACTTGTTCCCATCACTTCAAGCGTGAAGATGCTATTACCCCCAAATTTGGCAAATCCCTCAGGATTAATGTTCACAGTGATGGAAAAACACATTACTGCGAAGCCACTGTTTCTTGTAAAGAAAGTCCCGTACGTGTGTGCCATCGACTTGTTTAAATAGCCTGTGTACCTGTGCTGTCCAGTATGGTGGCCACAGCCACATGGGACTCTTCAGCACTTGAAAGGCAGCTCGTCTGAATTGACGTGTGTGCTGTAAGTATAAAATATACAGTGGAGTTCTAAAAATTTCAAACTTTCTGTTATGCACAGTGGATTTTGAAGACTTGTGGAAAAAGAACGTATAATATTTCATTGATAACTTGTTTTGTAGAGATAGCATACTGAAATGATAAACTTTTGGATATATTGGGTTAAATAATAATAAAGTTAACTTTTTTTAACTTTTTAGTGTGATTACTAGAAAGTTGCCTATTAAAATTACATATATGGTTCTGTTGGACAGTACTATTTAGATAATGCTTTTTGCAGATTTACCCACAGGATAAGGACCATTCTTCTAGAGGTTTTTAAAATGTTTTTATAGTTCTTTAATAAATAAATTAATTTTATTTTTGGCTGCGTTGGGTCTTCGTTGCTGCGCACAGGCTTTTCTCTAGTTACGGCGAGCGGGAGCTACTCTTCCTTGCGGTGTGCAGGTTGCTCATTGTGGTGGTTTCTCATGTTGTGGAGCACAGGCTCTAGGTGCATGGACTTCAGTCGTTGTGGCATGTGGGCTCAGTAGTTGTGGCTTGTGGGCTCTAGAGCGCAGGCTTAGTAGTTGTGGCGCACGGGCTTAGTTGCTCCGTGGCATGTGGGATGTTCCCGGACCAGAGCTCGAACCCGTGTCCCCTGCATTGGCAGGCGGATTCTTAAACACTGCACCACCAGGGAAGCCCCTACAGTTCTTTAAATTAAAGTGCTTGGGAGCCTCCCCCAACCCCGGTCTATAACCACCACACTTGCCTCTGCCTAGGCTACTCAGGTCTATGTCTCTCTTTGTTGTTCGCTGTCACTGACGTATTTTACTTCAATAGGATGTGGAGTCCTACATTCATCGTTCTGGACGAACAGGTAGAGCTGGAAGGACTGGGATTTGCGTCTGCTTTTATCAGCACAAGGAAGAATATCAGTTAGCCCAAGTGGAGCAAAAAGCGGTAAAACTATTTTCTAAGCCTTCACTCAGCAAACGTTGAGTTTTAAAGTCAGTCTTTGGTCTCTTTATTCAGTTTTTATTAACTTGAAATTTTTATTTCTAGCACATGGCCATGACTGAAAGATTGTTGTTAGATATGTGTTTTATATGTTGTCCTATGATATACAGCCCATTTTGAATACTTTGCATTTGAAAACAGTGGTTTTGTCTTCATATTTATAATGACAAGAGGTCTTTTTTATGTTTGAGAGGTGGTTTTCAGTTTTCAGATACACTGTGAACGCACAAGAAATACTTAAGTGTAGATTTAGGGGGTTATAGGAATTGCTTGAAAACCAAAAAATGAGAATATGTTAAAAGGATAAATTTTTAAATGGGAAAGAAGACATTGATTTTTTTACAGAAGAATTTTGTAAGGAAATTCTTATGCTGGTACTTCCTCCTCTGGGAAGTAGAGTTTAATCTCCCCGCTTCACTGTCAGTGGACGGTACTTAGTGACTTGCTTACAAAGAGCGGAGTAGGGTCATGGGGGAGGACTTTCCAGGGCAGAAGGCAGGCGAACACTACCTGGCCAGGGGATCATGGTCAACATCAGTGATAAGCAGGTGCCCCTGGTATGCAACGAAACCAGTCATCTTCCCCCCAAATCCATAACCGCAGTCTAAAGATGTAAAAAACTGATGTTCACGAATTGAGGGACATTCTACAGAATACCTGACGAGCACACCTTAAAACTATCAAGGTCTTGAAAACCAAGGAAAGACAAATTACCACAGATTAGAGAAGACTAAGAAGACATGTTGACTAAATGTAATGTGGTGTCCTGGGTCGAATATCAATAGGAAAAGGATATTAGTAGAAAAACTAGTGAAATTCGAATGAACTCTGGGGTTCAGTTAATAGTAATGTAACAATGTTGGTTTCTTAGCTGTGACAAATGTACCAAAGTAATAACAAAGTAACAGGTGCAGGTAGACAAGAACTCTATACTATCTTTGCAACTTTTCTATAAATTTAAAACCTTTCTAAGATAAAAAGTTTATCTTTTAAGTATGTAACAAATATGTTTGGTAAATATTAAAAAATTGGGGGAATACTAATCTCAATGGAAACAGTTGATGGCCTCATTGTACATTAAGTTATCGTTCATTTTCTTATAGGGAATTAAATTTAAGAGAATAGGTGTTCCTTCTGCAACAGAGATAATAAAAGCTTCTAGCAAAGATGCCATCAGGTATGTTCCCTACCACTGCTATGGTCTGTTTTAGTGCTTGCTCTATTTATTACATGTTTTTGTGTAGTAATGAGATTTAGCCTTTTAAAATTTATTTTATTTATTCATTGTTTTAAAAATTGATAATCTGCTTGTTAAAAAAATAGGCTGTGCTTAGAAAACAAAAACTCTTGTTTCTACTCATCCCTACCCAATCCTGTTCACCAGAGGAAACCACTATTAGTAGTTTGGTTTGTCTTGGGCATTTTAAGTAACTGTACCTTATATATCGTGTAGGAAAAAGTTATGGTAAATATCTAGATGGTGAGGATTAGATTAAGAGTGTCGTTGGAGGTGCTGCTGGCATGGGGGCAAGAAAATTCTTTATTTTGTGCAATTGTCTTACAAGTTGAAGAATATTTTTTATTGAACTATAGTGATTTACAATATTGTATTAGTTTCAGGTATATAGCAAAGTGATTCAGTTTTGTGTGTGTGTTTGTGTGTGTGTATAATTTTGCAGATTTCTTTTCCATTACAGGTTATTACAAGACATTGAACATAGTTCCCCGTGCCATATAGCAAATCTTTGTTGTTTATTTATTTTATATATAGTAGTATGTATCTGTTAATTCCATACTCCTAATTTATTCCTTCTACCTCTCACTCCCCACGCCAGCCTTCACCTTTGGTAACCATGTTTATTTTCTATGTCTGTGTGTCTATTTCTGTTTTGTAAATAGGTTCATTTGCATTACTTTTTAGATTCCACATATAAGTGATATATTTGTTTTTGTGTTGCTTACTTTATTTGTATGATAATCTCTGGGTCTGTCCATGTTGCTGCAAATGGCAATATTTCATTCTTTTTTATGGCTGAGTAAAATTCCATTGTATGTATGTACCACATCTTTATCCAGTCATCTGTTGCTGGACACTTAGGTTGCTTCCATTCTTGGCTATTGTCAGTAGTGCTGCTATGAACGTTAGGGTGCGTGTATCTTTTTTTTTTTTTTTTTTTGCGGTACGTGGGCCTCTCACTGTTGTGCCCTCTCCCGTTGCGGAGCACAGGCTCCGGACGCGCAGGCTCAGTGACCATGGCTCACGGGCCCAGCCACTCCATGGCATGTGGGATCTTCCTGGACCAGGGCACGAACCCGTGTCCCCTGCATCGGCAGGTGGACTCTCAACCACTGCGCCACCAGGGAAGCCCACGTGTATCTTTTTGAATTAGAGTTTTCTCCAGATATATGCCCAGCAGTGGGAACTATCACATGGTACTTCTATTTTTAGTTTTTTAAGGAACCTTTGTACTGTTTTCCACAGTGGCTGTACCAATTTACATTCCCACGAACAGTGTAGGAGGGTTCCCTTTTCTCCACACCCTCCCCAGCATTTATTGTTTATATAGACTTTTCGATGATGGCCCTTCTGACCACTGTGAGGTGATACCTCATTGTAGTTTTGATTTGCATTTCTCTAGTAATTGGCATTGTTGAGCATTTGTTCATGTGCCTATTGGCCATGCATATGTCTTCTTTGGAGAAGTGTCTGTTTAGGTGTTCTGCCCATTTTTTGATTTGCAAGGATATTTAGCTGTTTAGCATCCCTGGTTGTGCAGTGTATTCCTGGGAGGTGAGTGACGTTGGTATTATGGAGACCAATAAGGTTCCGACTGTTTTCCAAATGTTTCCAGGTGGCGAGCTACATCCTCTGCTTCAGAACCAGAGTCTGAGCAACATTTTTAGAGTGCTTTCCACAATTACTATTATAAATATGTGAGATGCTTATTTAAAAAATAGACAGGGAGGATTCATGATCAAAAGAAATGCTAGTAAGTATTATACACTGCATCAAAATGATGTTAGACGTATGCAAGATTTGGTTTCAAAGATATTGATTTATCTTGAGATGATGTTGTCTTGAAAATGAAATCTGTCCACTTTTGTCCTTTCTCCTAACAAATATATTCTCAAACCACAGGCTTTTGGATTCTGTGCCTCCCACTGCGATTGTTCACTTCAAGCAGTCAGCCGAGAAGCTGATCGAGGAGAAGGGAGCCGTGGAAGCCCTGGCAGCAGCCCTGGCCCATATTTCAGGTGCCACGTCAGTCAACCAGCGCTCCTTGATCAACTCAGATGTGGTAAGGGTCCCTGTCAAATTCCTGACACTTCACAATTTAGAGTTTGAGCAGGATTCAAAAGTGTTCCATTGAAACTTCCAGTTGTTTTAACTTTTTCATGAAGGTTGAGATATATACGTAAAAACACAAATCTGTAGGGACAGAAAGTAGATTAGTGGTTGCAGTGTCTCCTCAGAGGAGGGAATGACAGTGACTGCTAACGGGAATGTGGGTTTTTGTATTTGTTGGGGGGGGGGGTGGATAATGACATGTTCTGGAATTTGAGATAGTGGTGATGATTGCAAATCTTGTGAATATACTAAAAACCCCTGAACTGTATACATTAAAATGGCAAATTTTATGGTA
This sequence comes from Tursiops truncatus, assembly GCF_011762595.2. NCBI lineage: Eukaryota > Metazoa > Chordata > Mammalia > Artiodactyla > Delphinidae > Tursiops > Tursiops truncatus. The sequence continues at coordinate 62,666,443 of NC_047049.1, read as the reverse complement.
TGTGAATTATATGTCAAGTTTTTTCATCCTAAAAAACCCAATCATGTGGACACATAAGTGCACATTAGTGCACATTTAGCCAGCATACTTAGAAACTTAAGAAGGTGATGCTTTTCTTTTTTTTTTTTTAAGTTGAAATCTTTGAGATAATTGTAGGTTCACATAAAGTTTTAAGAGTTAATACGGAGAGATTCCTTGTACACTTTGCCAGTTTCCCCCAGTGGTGACATTTTGCAAAAGTGTACTATCACAGTCTGGATACCAACGCTAGCAGTCCACCAATCTTATTCAGAGTTCCCCAGTTTTACTTGTACTAAAATGGTGGGGTGGGAGGGGTATGCTTTTAGGAAGAGCTTTCCTGTAAATATTTCAGAAACATGAGGACAAGTGCTTATCACTTACGTTTGTTTCTGAGACTTTAATTTTGTTCCCCTTTCTTCCATAGGGTTTTGTGACCATGATCCTGCAGTGCTCAATAGAAATGCCAAATATTAGTTATGCTTGGAAAGAACTTAAAGAGCAGCTGGGTGAGGATATTGATTCCAAAGTGAAGGGAATGGTCTTTCTCAAAGGAAAGCAGGTAAGGCTGGGGCTTCTTTTCTGACTTTGCCTTGGTTCGTTAGCTTCATGCTGGCAATAAAACACTGCACAGTAGCTTCTCCCTGTTCTATGGGGATGCTGTGTGTTTTCACTCTGTATATAGTCTTCTCTGGGCATTGTCATCCATGACCCTCAGTTAACCACTTAGTCATTGACAGCTACCCTCTGTGTATCTCTAACCTGAACCATCTGCATGAAGTGCCAGACTTGAAGATCCAGCTGCTTCCCTGACATCTCCACCCAGATTGGGTTTATTAAGCACCTTAATACAAACTTACTCAAAATTGAATTCAGAATTTAAAATCTTGCCTTCCAAGCCTGGTGTTCTTTCTTCTGACTCCTGTTCTCAGTTAATGGCATAGACTAGCACAGCAATTCTCAAACATTTTGGTCTTATGACCTCTTTACATTCTTAACAAATGTTGGGGATAGCAAAAAGCTTTTGTTTAGATGGGTTATATCTATTGATATTTAGAGTATTAGAAATAAAGACTGAAATTCTAAAGCGTAAGAATATCATTTTCTGTTAGTCATCTGAGCAATATCACGTGTAATGTAGTGTCTGGTAAACTCCTCTCTACCCTTAATGAGAGTGAAAAGGACAGAAGAGGCCCGTGTACTGCAAAAAAAAAAAAATTTGACTTTGTGGACCCCCCCCCCAAAAAAAAAATCTCAGGGTTCCAGGGGTGCATGGACTATACTTGGAGAACTACTGGCTTGTGAACCATATCAGGTTTATCTTCAACTCATTGCTTGTCTGACCATGTTTTTCACCTCCTTAAGCAACTCCACATAATCTATGGGGTAAAGTCCCAACTTTCACATGGAGCTTCTTCACGAGCTGGCTTCTGTCCTCCTTACCAACTTCATCTGTCTCCTCACCACCAATGCCCTCCACTCCCAACAATGCCAAGTACATCTTGCTTTCTTTCATCCTTATGCTCAATCCACTGTTTATATAGTATTTCTTATCTCCATGGTATCCTTTATGACTTGGTCTTAAGTCTTTTTGGAGCTTCCCCTGGCCTCTACATATACTTCACAGTTCTTAAGGCATAGCTTTATTCATGTAAATTTTGCCTTGCTGTGCTTGCTTACTGACTGAGAGCCTCAAGAACACGGTGGCTGAGTCAAGGGCCAAAACTGTTTTCTAGACGTCTCTGTACTGCAATGAGTGCGTGGTATTGAGTACTTAGTAAATATGTGAATGAAGATTCCCACAAATGGCATTAGTACCTGATGCTACCTGTGGTTATAATTGGGTAAATTGTTGGGTGGAAGGGATGTTCCTCAAAGTTGTAATTAAAGACAGCCAGGGGAGAGGAGTGCCTGTGTCAGTTGCGGGGGGAGTTTGATTATTTTGTGGACGCCAAGAAACAGGATTTTTTTATTTTTTATTTTTTGTCTGCACCCCGCAACTTGCAGGATCTTAGTTCCCCAACCAGATATTGCGGACTTCATTGGAGACGATGGTACTGCTTGTTATCAAAGCTAGTGTCCTGTAAAGTATTTAATTTTTAAACTCTTTTCATAGGCGGCTGAATTATAAACATAGAAAACAATACAAGATCATTTATTTTTCTGCTTTTAGTTAGGTCATCCTCACTAGTTAAGTCTTTCTGATGGAAGGCAGTGTATTTTAATGTTTTTAAACCATAGGTATTATTTAAGAGCCATACTGACCAGATTTTTAAAAGCTGCTCTTACCAGCTGCGGGGCCTTCGACAAGTGAGTTAGCCTCTCCAAGCCTCTGTTTCCTCAGCTATAAAATGTAGCTAATAGCTCTGTGAGGATTAGCACAGTGTGAAAGCCAAGAATGATGTCTAGTCGGTTCCAAGTAGTTTTGAGTCCTTCTTTTTAATATCCCTGGCTTTTTATTATTGTGCTTTGGGGAGGTATTATGTGTTGGGGCTTGGTCTAAAGTTTATCTAAAATGGATACCTGGTTTGTTTGGGTTGTTTCTTTTACATAATACCTGGTCTTTTGGAGTATCATTTAAGGTGCATTTTATAATTCTTGTCAAAGTGTGGATTAACTGGCATTTGTTTTGATTTCTAGGGTGTTTGCTTTGATATCCCTACTGCATCAGTAACAGAAGTACAGGTATTCTTTTCTCTTAGATTTTGAAGTTAACATATCTAAACGGTAAAATATTTATTATTTAAAATATAGAATAATAGAACAGGAAACAATAGCTCTAGTCCCTTTACTAAAAATAACTAAGAATTATATTTTAGTATTTTTTTTCTCCTACCCTCTTTATACTAATATTTTTCTTATTCAGCCTGCCTGTTTTCCTTTTTTCCTTTCTACAGCATTGTGAACAATATCCAGCTTTTTTCACAAACCCTGTGTATGTTACACGAGGTTTATATAGACATTGCTATATCTTTATTCCGTACTGCTGTGAGAAATGTGTTTGCAAGTGGTATATTTATATGTTTACTACCTGACAGCTGTGGATATCCTGTAGTAATTGAATTGAATAAATGATGAGGGTATATCTCATAGTGAAACTTATTTTATTTTTGACCAGTGATCTTTTAAGCACTTAGGTTATCAATCAAGTTTTTCTTCAGAAAAAGGGAAAAAATGTTATCTTTCTCATGCCTTTTTAAACCAAATTCAGTAAAAATCAGAGCAGGTAAAAACGAAACCATCTCTCAACAGGAAAAATGGCATGATTCACGGCGCTGGCAGCTTTCTGTGGCCACAGAGCAACCAGAGCTAGAAGGACCACGGGAAGGATATCGAAGCTTCAGGGGACAGCGGGAAGGAAACAGAAGCTTCAGGGGACAGCGGGAAGGCAATCGAGGTCTCAGGGGACAGCGGGAAAGAAATAGAAGCTTCAGAGGACAGCGATCAGGAGGTGGCAACAAAAGTAACAGATTCCAAAACAAAGGCCAGAAGCGGAATTTTAGTAAAGCATTCGGACAGTAATTTGAGGTAGAGGATTTATGTGGCAAAAACAGAACTATGTTCAGCAACAGGAAACTGAACATTATTTTTCATAACAAAGTTAAAAGCATATTGTATTTCCTTCCTGACCACTTGCCCAGTCCCCATCTCTTCAAGAGAGACAGGCTTCATCTAAATTATTTCATCTGATCATTGTCGTTTATAACTTTGTTGCTACTTCTGTTTCGGGTATTCCTTTGGAAAAGGTGTGTGAATTCAGTACATATTCTAATGCAGTGTCTATAGATTATAAGATAGAAGCAAGCATGTATCTGCTGATACTTGTGAAGTTGACCTGTCTTTATACTTAGAGGTGTCTCTTAATAGTGTCCTTCCTAAATACCATGGGGGAACGCAACAGTTTCTGGAGAAGCACTTTGAGCACTCAAGGCTTTGTTCTGTAATTGGTATTCCTCAACCACTTGTCTAACATTTACTCCTATGGTCCTATAATGTATCTTCTGAGAATTAACACTGAGCAATGTTTTGAAGCAAGATTCAATCTCAGCTGGGATGTAACACAGTTTATGCCAGCATATGCTCTAGATTTGGAGGTGGTGATACATTTGATAGGCGATAGTATATAGATTAGCCATTGTTATGTGCATTTTGATACATTATTAGCTTCTCAATATAAGGTGATTCATGCTTCAGTGAATTCTTCACAGATTTTAAAAAAATATATATGTACATATAGAAGTATTTTACTAGAAAGCAAGTATCCTTAAGGAATTCCAAGTGTATAGCATGGCCCAGTAACTTTCTTCATAAGTAAGGAGACAGGATAAATGGTGCTTGATGATAACATAGTCCACTTCCTATTGGAAGATTAACATTATTTACTAAGGAGGAACTAGAGGAGTAGGGGGCAGAGATTTGCATGGCTGAAGAGTCAAAAAAACCCCACTGAAAATATATTCCACATGCAAGAAGGAAACGTGTATTGAGAGCAAAGAAAAGAACAAGTGAAGGTGTGGGATAAAGCATTCTTTTAATGGTGAAAACTTAATGAGTCATTAATGTTTCTAGAGTTCAACTTCTAACAGGCAAGCTGGGAATTTTAGGTAGAATGATCCAGTTTAGTTTCTCAAGGCCTAGTTCCTATAGCCACGTATAGGATCTCTTTCTTTTTATTAGACGGCTGCTACTCTGTTGATAGGTTGCAGCTACCTAGAGACTTCCTTTTAAGACAAACTCTATATGGTTATTTTTAAGTTGTTACTTTGAGGGAACTGAAGAACTTAATATAGCCCCTGGCCCGATATTGCTCTGAGGTCTCAAGTATTATTTTTCTGGGAAACCTTGTGCAGGAGCTTACGAGTAACATTGTCTTCTTGCCTTAATTCCTAGAAATTCTGTATTGGGAATCTCAGGATATAAACTATGACAGGAGGAGTTCAAATACATGGCCTGTCTTGTTTTCATTTAATTATTTTGAACAACTGAAATCTTTCTAGGCACTGGTTTCTCTGGCAGGGTCTTTATATCCAACTGGTTCTTAGTCACCTTTGCAGTAAGGGGCTCAGATAGCCAACTCAACTCCTTGATTCTTGAGGCAGCGTCCTTTTTCTATTTGGACTTCATTTCTGTCCTTGCATCCTGACTGGATGTTTCTCTGTTCTCAAATTCGCTTGGCTTTTGTTCCTTGATCCTCTTGACAATTTTATCGCTTGACCTTCTCGTGGTTTCCCATCAAGCCAGAGGCAGTCATGGGGAGGTAGGTATTTGATGACCAACAACTCGTGCCTTGTGGATCATGTTTTATTAAATTCTGGTTTTGCTGAGATGCTGAGCATACTTAAATAACAACCAAAACATTTAAGTTTGGGTAAGAATGGGTTACTTTATCAAGTAGATTAAAAGAACAGTGTACCTGTCCTTTAGGAAGAAATAATCAGGCATAAATCAAGAGTAAGGGGGAAGATTAATGGGAATTTCACTTTACACAACTTAGGACAACATGGCTGTTTTAGTAAATGAAGCTAAAGTTTCTCCTGGGTCCCAGAATTCAAACCATATTTATAAATGTATAATTCAGCTACTGTACGGTTTAAATGGGCTTGTTGTGCTAGCTTGGGAAATGTTAGCATTTTTACTATTTTCTACAGAGAAAATATTTTCCAATTTATGTATCAAACAACTCAGTGAACTTTTAAAATACCAATTTTTATGTTGGAACTATCTGTGCAGCAGTTTCTTTACAGTTATACATAAAGTGTTTTTACTGTAAAATTGAGTTAATGTATAAAAATACAGCTTTATGCCACAATAAAGTTAGTATTTACTATTTATGTTTTTGGTGACTTTTTCCCTAAAATTGAAGCTTGAAATTTTTGTTTTAAACATAATAAGTGATGGGTATAAAAATCCAAACATAGAAAAAACAAGCAAGTCACCACATATCCAACATATTTGTGAGCATCTCTTCCAGGAATTCGTTTACAAAACTGGAATCATTCCTTCAGTTTTGTGAATTGCTTTTCCCTCCATATGTGCATCCTTTACTGTAAGTACAGATCTGTGCCCTTTTTTTTTTTTTTTTTAAGTTCCCCGACCAGGCATCAGACCAGGGATCCAACTGGCACCCCCTGCAGTGGAAATGCAGAGGCTTAACCACTGGACCACCAGGGAAGTCCCTGTGCCACTTTTGATGACTGTGCCATCTCATAGTATCTCACAGTATGAGCATGTTATTTTATCTTTCATTATTATAAACAACCCTAAAATGAATGTCTTTGTGTAATCTTTGTGTATTTGTCTGATTGTCACTTGTAGGAGTGCAGGGTCAAAGTGAATGTATTTTAAATTTTGATGCAAGTTGCTCTCCAAAGCAGTTCCAGTTTACGTTCCTACGCTAAAGCCTAGGAGAGAACCTGTTTCCCCACAGCACTAACATTAGGTGTTGGCTTCCTTTTGTCACTTTGCTAGGTGCAAACTAATACATCGTTTTCATTTGTGTCTTTTAATTGAACGAGGATTAACATCTTACATTTATTGGTCACTTGCATTTCTTGAAAAGATTTTATTTTGAAATAATTTTAAGACTTACATAAATGTTGCAAAAATAGAACAGAAAGTTTGTGTATACTCTACACTGTTTCCACCAGTGTTAATGTTTTCCGTAATCATAGTACAATTATCAAAACGATATTAACATGAAGGGTGCCATCCTATAGATGCTTCTTTGAGCTTTTTTTTCTTAACAGTATATGCTGGAAATCACATCAGTTCATAGCAATCTTATTCTTTGTTTTACAACTGCATCATACTCCACTGTGTGGGTATACTATAGTTATTCAACCATTTTCTTATTATGTATGGGCACATAGGTTGTTTCCAATATTTTTCAATTACAAACATTGCTGCAGTGAGGAACCTTGTTATATATGTATTTACATACTGTTGGAGGGGTATCTTCAGAGTAGATTCCTAGGAGTGGGACAGCTGAGTCAAAAGATAAGTGCAGGGACTTACCTGGTGGCTCAGTGGTTAAGAATCCGCCTCCCAATGCAGGGGACATGGGTTTGATCCCTGGTCCGGGAAGATCCCACATGTCGCAGAGCAACTAAGCCCATCCGCCACAACTACTGAGCCTGTGCTCTAGAGCCTGCGAGCCACAACTACTGAGCCCGCGTGCTGCAACTACTGAAGCCTGCACACCTAGAGCCCGTGCTCCGCAACAAGAGGAGCCACCGCAATGAAGAGTAGCCCCCGCTCACCGCAACCGGAGAAAGCCTGTGCACAGCAACGAAGACCCAATGCAGCCAAAAATAAAAAATAAATTTATTTTTAAAAAATTTAAAAAAAAAGATAAGTGCATATATAGTTTTTTGGGTTTTTTTTTTTTTGATGTGGACCATTTTTTAAAGTCTTCATTGAACTTGTTACAACATTGCCTCTGTTCCATGTTTTTGGTTTTTTGGCCCAGTGGTATGTGGGATCCCAGGTCCCCGACCAGGGATCAAACCCACAACCCCTGCATTGGAAGGCAGAGTCCCAACCACTGGACTGCCAGGGAAGTCCCCATTTGTTCTGTAGATTCTGCCACATTCTGAATTTTGCTGAGACATCTCCATCTGTCACTTTACAAGCTCCTTGTCCCCCTGCATCTAACGTAATAGATAATTAGATCGAGAAGTGTACCCAGTGTCCAGTTGTCCCTCTGTCTTTTGATGTTAACAGCAAGAGGTGATCATTGCCTAAATGTCAGGTCACTGTGTTAATGGTGACCTGTACTCTGTGCCATTCATTGGACAATTTCCACAGGGACTGTTCCCCAAATGGCAGGCAGAACTCTCCCATCTTGAGTTTCCTAGTCCCATGTCTTTGTGTTTCTCAGGTGTGTCTGTCTAAGGATTTATCCTCACATTTATAAAAAATCTTTATTTTAATTTTCATCTGGGCTATTTCAGTTTTCATCTGGGCATTTTTCCAGCTAGGTCTTTAGAGGTCAGCACTGTGTATTGCAGTGGTTTATTGAGCTCCTACTACAAGACAGTATTGCATAATGATTAAAAGTGTGGGCTCTGGAGCAAAACTGCCTATTTATTGTACGTGACCTTTGATAAATTATTAATCTCTCTAGACTTCAATTCCTAATCTGCAGAATGGGAATAATAATAGTATCTCACAGAGTTCTGAGGATTAGATGATTTAAATATAGAATGTTAACTGGTTCATAGTAATGATATACCATTATTAACCATGTGCCAATCACTTTCCTAGTCACAAACAGATATATACTGAGCACTTACTATGACTTTTTTTTTACACTACTGATTTTTTAAATAAATTTAATTTATTTTTGGCTGCATTGGGTCTTTGTTGCTGCGTGCAGGCTTCCTCTAGTTGCAGCGAGCAGGGGCTACTCTTCGTTGCGGTGCGCGGGCTTCTCATTGAGGTGGCTTCTCTTGTGGCAGACCACGGGCTCTAGGCACACAGGCTTCAGTAGTTGTGGGAAGATCTCACATACCGCAGAGCAGCTAAGCCCGTGTGCCACAACTACTGAAGCCTGCGCACCTACGGCCTGTGTTCCGCAGCAAGAGAAGCCACTGCAATGAGAAGCCCGCGCACCGCAACGAAGAGTAGCCCCTGCTCGCTGCAACTAGAGGAAGCCTGCGCGCAGCAACAAAGACCCAATGCAGCCAAAAATAAATAAATAAATAAATAAAATAAAAATAGCAACCTTGTCTCACCTGCTAACGTTCCTTATCTCCTCCTTTGTTTCCATAACACTTACCATCTGACATTACTATATAGTTTATTTAATGTCTTTCCCTATACTAGGGCAGAAAGTTTTTTAGTTGCTGAATTTCCAGATCCTAGAACAGTGCCAGGCAAATAACAGGCATTTTAAATATTTATTGAATGAACGAATTAGTTATTTGAAGTGTTGTGGAAAATGCTCTGATAGGAAGCCAGACTGGCAGCAAGAGTACCTGTTAAAAGTAATTCAGAAGATGATGGTCTAAGTCACTGGAGATGAAAAGTAGACCAATGTAAGAGCTTTTTAGAAGGTGGACTGGAGGTGGCTAGTACTGGGTTTTATATTTAAGGATGAGAGAAGAAAGGAGAGTGAGTGTAGGAAATCATCAGCTTGGTGTATGGTGGTGTCACTCACTGAGATGCAGAACTTAAGAGCAAATTTTGGTGTGGGAGGGAAGGGGTATGTGAAGAGGAAACTGATTAGTTCCAATTTGAACATACTGATATACAGGAGTCAGTGGGACATTCAGGAGCGGTTGTTCCAGTTGAGAGATGAATATTACATTCTGGAGCTCCAGAGTGCCATCTGGCCTGGAGACCCAGGTTTTGGAAGTGAGCAGCCCATGTAATGAAAGTCTTGGAAGTGGGTAAGATCTCCCTGGGACAGAATTTAGGAAAGAATCCTGAGGAGCACTAACATTTATAAAGGACAGATGTTTAATTTCATTTATTCCTAATAATTATTCTGTAGAGGTAAGTAATATTATCATTTATGTTTTACTTGAGAAACCCGAAGCTTAGAAAATTAGAAGCTAATCAGTTTGAAGCTGAGATTCAAACTTTGTGTCTATGAGCCTCCAAAATCAGTGCTCCTTTGTGTATCTCAAAGCATTTTATATACCCAGCTCTTGAGAGTAAACCTTCTCCGGCCTGGCCCTCGCCCCTCGTATTTGACGATAATTTTGGAAAGTTATGTAATGAGAAAAGCCTTGCTTGAAGTGTCTTGTCACAGCTCTGGCACTTAACTCTTGTATTACTTTGAGATGTTGTACATATCCCTACAACCTGTATTTCAGGGTTGAAGTGAAAATACTTTTCGATCACTCAGTGCTTTTTACATTCTTTTTTTTTTTTTTTTTTTGCCCGCGGCATGTGGGATGTGGGATCTTAGTTCCCTGACCAGGGATCAAACCCGTGTTTCCTGCATTGGGAGCGCGGAGTCTTATCCGCTGGACCATCAGGGAAGTCCCGAAGCTATGCATTAATAACAATACACGGATCCTTGTTACATTTTTATCCAGTGATGGGCTGGGTTATATACTGTCAAAAGGTTTCTGCCTTTCAGCTTATATCAATTAACGAGAGTACTTAACCAGCTATGTTTGTAAACAATATTTCCTTGTGATCTGCTGAAGTCAATCGTATTTTTAAGCATCTACAACTTCACCGGGTCAACAAGAGAGAGACTCACCACCGCAGAGGGCGGGGCTGGAGGTGGGACTATCGTCAGTACAGGTTCCTTTCCATGACAACGGTTGCTATGGTGACTACTGCGCCTTCCCATTGGTCACTGCCAAGCATATTGCCTTTCCCCTGGCGGACGTCATTGGATAGCGTTCTGCAGTGCGCAGGCGTAGGGCTCTCGGGGGCCGTAAGTGAAGTGTCGCAAAGCAGAAGGAAGGCGGGAGTCCTGTTTGCAAACACTGAGGAAACCGAGGCTGTGGAGGACGGTATGGCGGATGCTCCGTGGGCCGAGATTCGTGAGAAATTCCAGGCTGCGCTAGCCTTGTCTCGGGTAGAATTGCATAAAAACCCGGAAAAGGAACCGTACAAATCCAAATACAGCGCCCGGGCGCTGCTGGAAGAGGTCAAGGCTCTGTTGGGCCCTGCGCCTGAAGACGAGGATGAGCGACCTCAGGCCGATGACAGCTTGGGCGCAGGGGACCACGCCTTGGGACTGCCGGCTGAATTGGTGGAGGCCGAGGGGCCCGTCGCCCAGGGGGCAGTGAGGCGGGCGGTTATTGAGTTCCATCTCGGGGTGAACCACATCGACACGGAGGAGCTGTCGGCGGGGGAGGAGCATCTGGTGAAATGCCTGAGACTACTGCGCAAGTACCGACTGTCGCACGACTGCGTCTCACTCTACATCCAGGCTCAGGTGAGAGCGAGCCCGGCCCTGGTGTTGGCTGGAGGCTAGTGGGTGGCGAGGGGCCCCAACTCTTGCCGAGACCAAAGGCAAACGTATAAGACACGATTTGTCCCCACGTTTTCGCACTTTTGTGATAAGCGGCTTCCAAACTTCCTCTCCACCCTCTTCGCACACTCCACCAGCATTACTTAATTGCTTTGCGTAGTCGTGGTCAACGCGTTGGTTTCCCGAGACCCTCCAACTCTCCACTATTCCAAATCCTGTTCATTCTGTTAAGAAAAATGCAAGGTAATTTACTTCTTAATTTAAGGTCTCAAGGAAATTGTAAAGAATGACCAGAGTACATTCTTAATTTGAAACAAAGTATCTAAAATCTTACGTTTCTGTTCTTGCCGTAGTCATTCGTTTGCTTCCCAGGGAATTCCTGCCTGTTCTTCAAAACCGATCTCAAGACTCACCTGATACTTGTATATAACTTTCTTTGGATCATTTTGTTCTTAACTGACCTCTTCCTCCTACCTTTGAATTCTTAAAATACTTGTTTCCTATTTATATGGTGCTTGGTTTATTAAGAAATAAGTCTGACATTGTGGTCAGGAACATAACAGTTCAGAATACAAATATGTATGAACTTTTTTTTTAAGTTATTTATGTATATTTAATTTATTTACTTATTTATTTTTTGGCTGCGTTGGGTGTTTGTTGCTATGCGCGGGCTTTCTCCAGTTTCAGAGAGCGGGGGCTACGCTTCACTACGGTGCACGGGCTTCTCAATGCGGTGGCTTCTCTTGTTGTGGAGCACCGGCTCTGTAGTTGTGGCACGCAGGCTCAGTAGTTGTGGCTCACGGCCTCTAGAGCGCAGGCTCAGTAGTTATGGCTTACGGGCTTAGCTGCTCCACAGCATGTGGGATCTTCCTGGGCCAGAGCTCGAACCCGTGTCCCCTGCATTGGCAGGTGGATTCTTAACCACTGTGCCACCAGGGAAGCCCTTGTATGAACTTCTTGTGTCAGGTACTTTGCTTAAGTAAGCTCACAAACCCTTATATTCAGTAGTTCAAGTTCCTAGGATGTGTGATCCAGGGAACATTTACCACAATTGATCTTATGGTGAGTAGGTCTCAAAGAAAAACTTCAGAATTAAAAAGGAAATCGTATAGGTTATATTCTGTTATCATGGCCCAATTAAATGAAAAGTTACACATATAACAGGAACTATATCTCTTTTTGCTCACTATTTGTAATCTCAGTCCCTGGCACATAATAGGCCCATTCTAAATATTTGTTGAGTGGATGAATGATCTAATGAAATCCATAAGATATTGAATTCAAACAAAATCTCAGTTATTTGAAATTTTCTTCAACCATTTGGCTGCCTAAAATCTTAATGAACATTTAAAAAAAAGTACTTCAATATCTCAAAAATTGAATTAGAAACCTTCCTTAATGTAATATAGGATCTCCAGTATTTGCTGTATTTTATTGATTTTAATATGCATGTTCTTAAATATATTAATATCTCTGAAATCAGGATCCATCTTACAGCTGATTGATTTTGTGTCATAATTTTCTTGGCAGTGTTTTCTTGTTGATACATAAAATAATTGTGTCTTAAAACTTGTGACATCGTACGCTCAATGAATTACAGTATTTTGAACAGTAAGCCTTTTCTGAAGGGTGAATTATTAGAGATATTTTTACTAAAACCAGGAACAAAACCTTGATTAGATGTTCTGGCAGTTGCAATAGTATAGAAAGCAAATAAGAATATCAGTCTTTAAAAATAAAAATCATCTTTTTTTTTTTTTTTTTTTTTGTGGTACGCGGGCCTCTCACTGTTGCGGCCTCTCCCGTTGCGGAGCACAGGCTCCAGATGTGCAGGCTCAGCGGCCATGGCTCACAGGCCCAGCCGCTCTGTGGCATGTGGGATCTTCCCGGACCGGGGCACGAACCCGTGTCCCCTGCATCGGCAGGTGGACTCTCAACCACTGTGCCACCAGGGAAGCCCCCAAAATCATCATTTTTATATGTGATCCTTATATACCTAAAAAACCTAAAGTCATCAACTGTAAAAGTCTTAGAACTATCAGTCTGATAAAACAGGAGGATATAAGGTAAATATATAATATCAGTAATATTCTATATATAAGCAAGAACTTGTTAAAATATTATTTTTAGAAATTGCATTTACAAAGAGAGTATTGGGGTAATAGAACTGATAATCTTAAAAGGAATGATATACCATGTTCCTAGGTGGCAAGATTAAACATATCATTTTCCTGATGTTCATTTATAGGTCTGATGCAATTCCTGCTGAAATCACAATAGGCTTTCTTTTTTCTTAGAACTGGACAAAATGAATATGTTTATCTGAAAGAATAAAGAAAAGTGAATATAAAAATATGAAAAGAAAAGTAATGCACTGGAACTAGCCTGGGAGGTACAACAGTAGTATTTTAATTAGATTGGGCTTATGCTAGTCTGTTTCTGAACTCTACTGTTCAGTTGATCTGTTTATTCCAATGGCATTACCACTCTATAGCATTTTATTACGTTTAATATTTGCTATATATGATGAGAGATTTGACCTCACTACTAATAAAGCAAACTGAAAGAATGAGATAGAAAAATTGTATCACATTGGCAGAAATTATTAAAGATATTGGTTACGTTTATTGTTGGAGAAACAATGAGGAGATGGATACTGCCCATTAGCATTATCGCTAGTGGAAATATAAATTCATAGAACTTTCTGGAGATCAGTAGGTATCAAAACTCTTGAGTCAAGACTTTGACTTAGGGCTTCCCTGGTGTCGCAGTGATTAAGAATCCGCCTGTCAATGCAGGGGATACGGGTTTGAGCCCTGGTCCTTGAAGACCCCACATGCCACAGAGCAGCTAAGCCTGTGCGCCACAACTACTGAGCCTGCGCTCTAGAGCCCGTGAGCCACAACTACTGAGCCCACGAGCCGCAACTACTGAAGCCCGCGCTCCTAGAGCCCGTGCTCCGCAACGAGAGAAGCCACCACAATGAGAGGCCCACGCACCGCAACAAAGAGTAGACCCCGCTTGCCGCAACTAGAGAAAGCCCACGCGCAGCAATGAAGACCCAATGCAGCCAAAAATAAATAAATAAAATAAGTAGTTAAAAAAAAAAAGACTTAAAAATTCCACATCAATATTCTAAAATAATATTGAGACAGGTATGCAAAGGTAGGTTAACATGGATGTTTGTCACAGCATTGTTAGTTTCAAAAAAGAATAAATTAAACATTAGTGAGATCTATAGTTAAATAAATACTGGTACATCCATACAGAAGAACAATATGCAGCCATTAGAAATAATGATTTATACTTGTTAACCAAAACTATCAATACTAAGAGGAGAGGGAAGACTAAAAGGCATGTTTGGAATTACATAGAGTGATTCTATTTTGGCAAAAGACTACCTGTGTGTGTGTATGTATGTGTAGGAAAAAGTTTGAAAGTATCAGTCCATGGGAATTTGTGATATTCTGACTCTTTTGTCTCAATCTGGTGTCTCCTTCCTGGGAAACTACAGATATACAGGACCTGGACCCACATTAGATTATCAAGGGAGACTGTCCCCATCTACCTTCCCCAGAAGAAGGGGGCCTTAGGAATGGTTTTTATCTGGTTTTCCTTCTAATTTGTGCTATCAGCAATATACACTTGCATTTCCTGAGTGAAATTTAACTTGACAAATTAGTAGATTATTCTCCCCACTGCCAGGATACATATATATAAGGAGGGCGGTTTTTGTGTGTTTATAGCTTTATTGAGGTACAGTTGATGTACAGTAGACTGCACATATCTAAAGTATACAATTTGATGAACTTTGACATCTTTATATTCTCATGAAACAGTTACTGCAATCAAGGTAATGAACATATCCATCACCACTAAAAGTTTCCTTGTGTCCCTTTGTAATTCCTCTCTCACTCCTTTATTCTGTCTCCCTTCTCCTTGCCCTCCTCCACCACATTTTCTAGAATTTCATAATGGAATCATATGGTGTATACTCTTCTTCTGGTCTGACTTCTTTCAATCCGCATCATTATTTCATTGCTGCATCTGAGATGATTTTTTTTCTTCCTTTTTTAGTCTATTAATATGGTGAATTACATTGATTGATTTTCCAATGTTAAACCAACCTTTCTTTCCTGTGATAAACTCCACTTGGAGTTTTTGCCAAGCCAAACGAGTAAAATATTACTCTTTTATATATTGTTGGACTGGATTTGCTAAAATTTTGTTAATATTTTTTGTCTCTTTGCTCATGAAGGATATCAGTCTGTAGTTTTCTTGTTGTGTCTTTGGTTTAGTATGAGATGGGAAGTGTTCTTTCCTCTTTGCTTTTCTTGATGAATTTGTGTAGAGTTGGTATTATTTTTTCCTTACATTTTTGGTAGAATTCACCAGTAGTACTTTTTTAGCAGTTTTTGTTTTATATTTATTTTTTTCATTACCTATTCTGTTATCCCAAGGGCAAGAACATGATGTTGCTTTGTGAATGATACAGTACTTTCTGATGTATTATGGGATTTATATTGTAAAAATAATTCATGTAGAATGTCAAAAGCAGTCACCTATGTGGAGTAAACACTGAAAAAAACATTAACACTATTAATTTTGAAAAATCAAATCAGTTCTAGATCCCTTGCATGGTCCTTAACTTCAGGACCTCAATAGGTTATGGTTAAAAAAAGCCTTTAGTCATTTGTAGACACACTCTAGGGTCTCTACTTGATTTAAGATTTATCACACACCAGAGTTGTTGCTTTCTGTGGCACAGCCTACCCTGGATCTAGCAGCCTAAATGCATCACCATCCCGTCAAAATAGAGTAAATGTGGCTAACCAGTTCCTGGTAGTGGATGTGTCGCTAATCTGTCTAGGCTAGGTACAGTCTGCTGGGGTTGTGCTGGTGTCATGGCCAAATGGAGTATCTCAAGGACTGTTGTCAGAGGAAAAATAAGCTGACCTAGGGAGTGAGAAAAGGTGACTTGTGGATTCATTTCTAAATTCAAGAAATGAATATTAAGGGAGATTATATTCTCTGAGGCTAGGTGGGCAGAATAATCGGTAAATTAGTAGTGGGCCAGAGCCCTTTAAGCTTCCCCAGGGTACCGCAAAGGATTGCATAAGTAATATAGAGGAGAGAACTGCCCAATCTCAGTAATTTATCACTATGACCTACCTGCAGTCCTAGACACTGAGAACTGATCAAGTCACTTAAAAAAAATTATAGAATAGGTATATTACGTGAAGCCATGAGACCAGAGGTCTGTGTTTCAGGGCAGTGATCATGTCACCTTTAAACTGTAGGGTTTCTAAACATGTTTTTTTGTGTCATGTACCCCTTTTGCAATCTACTGAAGCCTGTATTTCATGAAACAGAATAATGATTTTAAATGTATAAAATAAAATGTAGGGGTTATAAAAGAAACCAATAACATAGAAGTTACTAAAATATTTTTTAAAACAAATGTATGATATAGTGATACATGAGCTTCCTTATTAACACATTAAATAACATCTGTGTCTAATAACTTCCATAATTTTAAAGTACTAATGAATATAAATGGTATTTTGAGATATCTGCAAGCTATAATATGAAGATTTTTTTCACTTCTATAGGCCACAGAAATCCCAGGTACTGTAATACTGTTTCATAGGACATAGTGAAAATAAGTTTGTAATAGTTCTCCATCTACATTCATAGACTCTGAATTCTCTTCATGGGTAACTTGTGGGTCCTTGGGCCCAGGTTAAGAATTTGCTTTAAAAACTTTGTTTTCCTTATTCTGTTCCCTTCCCTAGGGAGGTAAGCAAAAGATGTTGGAAGCCCAGCCTCAGAGGTATCCCTGTGCCTGAAAGCCTGTCACAAGCGTTGGGTGGCAGAGTAACCCGTCTAAAGGGGAGCTAGTCTTGAATTCTGACCATGTAAACAGGCCTGATTTTCCCTATACAGAGTCTGATAAAAAGAGTCCTGTGGCAGGGGAAAAACTGGCTTAGTTTTTAAAATGTAACATTGTACCCCTAAATGTAGCAGATTGAAACAACAAACTTTTATTATAACAGGAATCCAGGCATGGCTTAGCTAGTTGCTTCTGGCTCAAGGTCTCTCATCAGATTGTTGGCCTGCTTGGGACTGCACTTGAAGGCTCAGCTTGGGGAGAACCTGCTTACAAGCTCACTCATGTGGTTGCTGGCAGGATTCAGTTTCTTACAGGTTGTTGGTCTGAGGGGCCTCGATTCCTTGCTGGCTGTTGACCTCCCAGACCATGTGAGTCTATCCATAGGGTGGCTCAGAATATGGCATTTGGCTTCCCTCAGAGAGTACAAGCAAGAGGGAGCACCCAAAATGGAACCACAGTGTTTTGTAACCTGATGTTGGAAGAGACCTTCTATCACTTTTGCCATATTCTATTTGTTAGAAGCAAGTCACTAAATCCAGCCCAGACTTAAGGGGAAGAGATTATACTGGGCATGAGCACCAGGAGGCAGGAATCACCAGGGAATCCATCTTAGTGGCTGCCTCCCACGACATAAGGACAGTAGTATTATGAATAATTAATTCATGGTTAATCAGACTGTGGTATTGATACTATCTGATAGGTAAGTATTGACTTTGAAACTATGAAAACTACTTCATTGGAAGATTTATATTGTCATTATTTGTTTTTATTTTCCAGAATAACCTGGGTATCTTGTGGTCTGAAAGAGAAGAAATTGAAACTGCACAAGCTTATCTAGAATCATCAGAAGCTCTATATAATCAGTATATGAAAGAGGTATGTTGCATGTCAAATAAATTTTAATCTTTTTTTTAAAAAAAATATTTGTTTGGCTGCACTGGGTCTTAGTTGTGGCACGTGGGATCTTCATTGCAGTGTGCGGGAACTTCTGGTTGCGGCGTGCGGCGGGATCTAGTTCCCTGACCAGGGATCCAACCTGGGCCCCCTGCATTGGGAGCCTGTAGTCTTAACCGCTGGACCACCAGGGAAGTCCCTAAATTTTAATCTTTGATTGAAACTAGTCAAGAATTGACATTAAGAATTCCTCACTCATAATATTGGAATATGACTTTTCAGTATACTTTGGGACCTCTCTATAGAGCTGTCTAGGTGGTCATCTAATAGCTGAAATTATTTTATATTAAAAACTTCAGAGTTCTTAAAAATAACCCTTGGATAAGGTCTAATGGCAGCCTTAATCCAAATATAATTGTGTAAGAAATATTATTCTAATATCCTAAAATACTGATATGTGCATGTTTTCATCTATAATCTAAAATTTCTGTTTTGATTTCCACTGAGGATAGCAGTGCTTAAAGGAAGGCAAACAACTACCTAAGCAAAATATATGAGATATTGGAGGCACTGGTTCTCAAATTTCAGCATGCATCAGAATCACCTGGAGGCCTTGTTAACACACAATGCTCATCCCCAGACTCTGATTCAGTAGGTCTGGGTTGGGACTTGAGAATTTGCATTTTTAACAAGGTGCCAGGTGCTGCTGCTAGTTTGAGTACTGCACTTTGAGAACCACTGCTTCAGGGCAGTGATTTTCAATAACTTTTTTTTTTTAACTGTAAAACCCTTCTGAAATACAGTATGTAAAAACTGATTGAGGTACTCTGGTTAAACAGGTCAGAAGAACCCTGAGCCCAATCCACTACAGATACCTTCTTCCCTCCCCATTGTGGTAGTACAAAAGAGATGCTGTAGAACTTCTAGGGCTCTGGAGAGCCTAGATTGAAAACTTTTACTTTAGAGAGTCACGGTCCTACAAAGGTGAACTTTGTAACACCACTGTGTTACCGTTCATTTCCTTAGTAAATTTTACCTACCACTTGGCAACCTGGAGGAGGCTATACATGTTTGGGGGCAAGGAGGTAGATAGGAAATCTCTGTACCTTCCACTCAGCTCTGCTGTGAACCTAACACTGCTCTAAAAAATGAAGTCTATTAAAAAAAAACTTGGCAGTCTTCTAAAATTAAAATGGATTTAGTTAATTTTGTTTTGAGGCTATGTGTAGCACTTCTTTCTTTTTTTTAATATTTATTTTTGGCGCTTTGGGTCTTCGTTGCTGCATGTGGGCTTTCTCTAGTTGTGATGAGCGGGGTCTACTCTTCGTTGCAGCGCGCAGGCTTCTCATTGCAGTGGCTTCTCTTGTTGCGGAGCATGGGCTCTAAGCATGCAGGCTTCAGTGGTTGTGGCACACAGGCTTCAGTAGTTGTGGCTCACAGGCTCTAGAGCACAGGCTCAGTAGTTGTGGCACACGGGCTTAGTTGCTCCACGGCATGTGGGATCTTCCCAGACCAGGGCTAGAACCTGTGTCTCTGGCATTGGTAGGCGGATTCTTAACCACTGCGCCACCAGGGAAGTCCCAAGCACGTCTTTAAATAACCAGATATTTTGAGGTTTTTCAAGCCCACGGTTAAGAATCAATGTCTTATCAAGTTCACCAGTGATTTATACTTTGCCAAATTTAGTGGTAAATTCTTAGTCCTCATCTTATTTGACCTATCGGTAGCATTTGGCATAGTTGATCAATCTAGCCTCCGGCTCAGTTGATTAGTCTCTCTTCCTTGACATACTTTTTAAGTTTAGCTGCTGCTTGTCTGTTTTTCCTTCTTTTCAGTCCTTGTTGCATCCTCCTTATATCCCCAACCTTTGAACAGTGGGGTACCCAGAGTTCAGTGTTTCGATGTCTTCTCTTTCCATCTGCATTCATTCCCTTGTTCTAAATATCATCTCTGTGCTGATGACTCCCAAATTATATCTGCAGTCTGTACCTCTCTAATTGCAGACTTGTCTGTCCAACTGCAGATTTGGCACTTGTACTTTTTATGGGGTAGGTATCTCTAAAACTACTAACACTGAGTTTCTGATAGCCTTCCTCTCCCTACCTTGCTTGCTATAAACACCAGCTTCTTTCTTCGGTTGTTGAGGCCTAAAACCTTGGAGATGCCTCTTCTCCTCACACTATCTAATACGTCAGCAAATTCTGTTGGTTTCACTTTTAAATTCTGTCTAGAATCAGACCACTGCTGTCACCATCATCTCTTGTTGTAGTCTCCTAGTTGGTCTTCCTGCTGTCATACCCCCTTCAGTTCAAAGGTATATTAGACCACATCACTCCTTTCCTCAAAATTTTCAGTGGTTTTCCCATCTTACTCAGACTCCAAAGACCCTTGAAGACCGGCAAGTTCGGCAAGTTCATTTTCTGATCTGGCTACTATTAGTTCTCTGATTTCATCTACTATTCTCCCCTGTCTTGTTCTGTTCTAGCTATACTGGCCATCTTGTTCTAAAACACAGCAGACAAGCTCCCAACTCAGGGCCTTTGCCCTTCTCTGTTTCCTCTGCTAATGCCACTCTTCCACTAGATATCTACCTGGGTCACTCCCTCATTTCTTTCAGATTTTTTTTTTAAATAAATTTATTTGTTTATTTTTGGCTGCGTTGGGTCTTCATTGCTGCGCGTGTGGGCTTTCTCTAGTTGTGGAGAGCGGGGGCTACTCTTCGTTGAGGTGCACACGGGCTTCAGTAGATGTGATCGCAGGCTCTAGAGCGCAGGCGCACGGGCTTAGTTGCTCCGCGGCATGTGGGATCTTTCTGGACCAGGGCTCGAACCCATGTCCCCTGCATTGGCAGGCGGATTCTTAACCACTGCGCCACCAGGGAAGCCCCATTTCTTTTAGATTTTGACTCAGACATCTCCCATCTAGTGAGGACTCGTTGGCCACTCATCTGACACTGTAGACCACCCCTCCGCAGCACTTCCTATCCTATCCCCCTTTCCTGCTGTTTTTGCTTTGCACTTATCACTAACATATTCATTTTAATGATTTATTTATCACCCATCTTCAGTACTGGAAAGATAAGCTCCAGGACAACAAGGATATTTTTACTATTATATTCACTGCAGCATCTAGAACAGTATCTATTTCTTGATAACGAATGATATTCTGCCTTGTTCATCCAGATCAACCAAAAAAAGAACAGTGTTACTACCGTGTGAATGCTTGAATGAATTTAATGGAGGGTTTCAGTTTTAAAATATGTAAGGTAGTGTTCAGTTGGAGAAGTTTAATTGCTTATATGGTTTTCTGCTTGTTTGGTAACAGTCAATAATTAATAATTCTGAATAAAAATATTTTTAATATTTCATAAATTATTGACCTAATGGTGGCAGAAGTTAGAATGTCATTTTTAAAAATCTATAGATACAAAATGTAGTTCTAGATAAAGGAGAGATCTAAACAGTGTGGAGAATCACTGAATTTGAAGATAGGAAACCTGGGATTTCTAGTTTGACTTTGGTTGTAACGAACTGACTTGGGAGAATTCAAATTTTCTGTGCCACCTATTCCTCATTTGTAAGATGGGGATACCCCTCCTGTCTCAACAATACAGAAGTGTTACGGGGATCAGATAATAAAGTAGTTAATGCAGAGTCACTAAAAATACACTATCTAATAATTGCAGAATGGTTAAATAAATTATGATACTCTTAGCAAGGGAATGTGATATAACCATTAAAATGATAAATATTTAGATCATCAATACATGGAAAAGGTGTATAATATGTACACCTTGATTACAACTATATTAACATTTTTCCTGGTAAGGCCCTGCAAAGATGAACTAGATGATATAAAACTAACATTTTAGTTTCATAAAACTAACATTTTAGTTTTAGACGATGTAACTAATAAAAACTAGTATTTATTGAGTGCTTAAGCAGGCTACATTTTATTCTCACAACAATACTATGAAAGAGGTACTGTTATTCTCATTTATAGGTAAGGAGTTTGTGATTCAATGAGGTTAGCATATACTATGTGACACAATCAGAATTTAATATGGTTCATCTGACCCCAAACTTTGGTTCTTTCTACTCTACCATGCTACCTTCCAAGGTAATATTATAGTTAAATATTTAGTGTATTAAAGGGATTCTTTTTCTCCATAAAATTGCTCAAATATAGAATAATAAAAAAGAAAATGTAGTTGTGAAGAGTTATTTATTAGTAGGTTTTGGGTGGGGGGGGTGGTAAAGAGACACAATCTTATAAGCCAGAGGGATTTTCAACATTGATTCATTCATTTATTTTCAGATTTGAGATATACTTGATGTATATACTACTGTGTACGTTTAAGATGTACAGTGTGATGATTTGATTCACAGATACATTGCAAATGATTACCATAACAGGGTTAGTTAACACCTCCATCACCTCACATAATTACCTTTTGTTTTTGTGATGAGAATATTTAAGATTTACTATCTTAGCAACTTTTTTTTTTCAGGTTTTAAAACTTTTTATTTGCATATTAAAAAAATTGTGCATTCCAATAATTAAAATCATTTGAACAACAACAAAAAAAAATGGCACTGATTAAACTGCATTTTACAGCCCGCAGGACACCCTGGACCAGCTTGCTCTTTACTCTAGATTTCACTGTCGTCCCACCCAGCCTCCTTCACCAACATGCAAGTTCTTTTCCTTCCCTGCCAGCCAGACAGGCGGATGGGAAGCAGGCGCGGCCTTCGTTGTCAGTAGTTCTCCATTCTTTGATGTGAAAAAGGGCAGCACAGTCATTTAAACTTGATCCAACCTCTTTGCATCTTACAAAGTTAAACAGCTAAAAGAAGTAAAATAAGAAGGCAATGCTCGTGGAATGTACAGTGCATATTGGCGGCGCACGCCTCATTACGACTCGCCTGCTTGCTTCTCCTGTTCAGTCGTTTCTTGTGAAGGCAGTGGATTTTTCTCTTTCGTTTCTGTTTTCTTCAGTTTCGACTTATCGAATTTCTCAATCTCAGCCATATCGGGTTTGTCAGACATGGCTGCAGAGGAAGCGGAGCGAGTTACGAGCGAACGAGGTCCGACCTGCGCAGTGGTCGCCGCCGAGTCTATCTTAGCAACTTTTGAGTA
Organism: Tursiops truncatus; assembly: GCF_011762595.2. Taxonomy (NCBI): domain Eukaryota; kingdom Metazoa; phylum Chordata; class Mammalia; order Artiodactyla; family Delphinidae; genus Tursiops; species Tursiops truncatus. The sequence continues at coordinate 62,643,560 of NC_047049.1, read as the reverse complement.
TACAGTACAGTATTTTTTTTTTTAAGATTTTTTATTTATTTATTTATTTTTGGCTGCATCGGATCTTAGTTGCGGCACACGGGATCTTTGTTGAGGCATGCGGGATTTTTCATTGCAGTGCACGGGCTTCTCTCTAGTTGTGGCTTGTGGGTTTTCTCTTCTCTAGTTGTGGCGTGCGGGCTCCAGGGCGCGTGGGCTCTGTAGTTGTGGCATGCAGGCTCTCTAGTTGAGGTGCACGGGCTCAGTAGTTGTGGCGTGTGGGCTTAGTTGTTCTGCGGTATGTGGGATCTTAGTTCTCTGACCAGGGATCAGACCCGTGTCCCCTGCATTGGAAGGCAGATTCTTTACCACTGGACCACCAGTGAAGTCCCTACAATACAGAAGTATTAACTGTAGTTAACATGGTGTACAATTAGATCCCCAGAACTTATTAATCTTATAACTGGAAGTTTGTACCCTTTGCCAAACATTTCCCCATTTCCCCCATCACCTCAGCCCCTGGCAACCACCGTTCTACTCTGTTTCTAGTTCACCATTTTTTTTTTTTAAGATTCCACGTACAAGTGATACCATACAGTATTTGGAAGATGACCATTTTAAAAGCATTTGGCACACATTATAAAATTGCTTTCCAAAAAGACTACTAATGTATCCTTACTCCACTAGTGTATGAGAATTCTCATCTCCTTCACAACTTTTCCTTATATAGCTTTAAAAAAAAGTCTTTGCTAATATAGGCAGAATGGTCTCATTTTAACTCAAATTTCTTTGATTAAAGAGATTAATTTTAAAATATTATTTTCTGTTTGTATTTTCTCTTTTGAAAGTGTTCATGGTTTTTTACATTTATTTACTCATTTGTGTTTTCTTGCTAATTTTTTGCTCTTTTATGTTAAATCTTTTAAAATTGAGTTATAATTGGCATATGACATATTAGTTTAAGGTGTACAACATAATGATTCAAAATATGTATATATTATGAAATGATCACCACAGTAAGTCTTGTTAATACTCATCACCACACATTTTACAATTTTTTCTTGTGAGAACTTTTAAAAGCCACTCTCTTAGCAACTTTCAGATATACAATACAGAATTAAAAAAAAAATTTTATTGGAGTAAAGTTGATTTACAGTGCTGTATTAGTTTCAGGTGTACAGCAAAGTGAATCAGTTATACATATGCATATATCCACTCTTTTTTAGATTGTTTTCCCATAAGGGCCATTGCAGAGTATTGAGTAGAGTTCCCTGTGCTGTACAGTAGGTCCTTATTCGTTATCTATTTTATATATAGTAGTGTGTATATGTCAATCCCAATCTTCCAATTTATCCCTTCCCCCCACTTACCCCCTGGTAACCATAAGTTTGTTTTCTACACCTGCAACTCTATTTCTGTTTTGTAGATAAGTACATTTGTACCTTTTTTTTTTTTTTTTTGGCCGTGCCCCACGGCGTGCAGGATCTTAGCTCCTTGACCAGGGATTGAACCCATACCCACTGCAGTGGAAATGGTAGAGTCTTAACCACTGGACCCATTGTGTGCAGGATCTTAGTTCCTTGACCAGGGATTGAACCCATTCCCACTTCAGTGGAAACAGTAGAGTCTTAACCACTGGACCACCAGAGAAGTCCTTGTACCCTTTTCTTAGATTCCACATATAAACAATATCATATAATATTTGTCTTTCTCTGTCTGACTTACTTCACTCACTATGACAATCTCTAGGTCCATCGATGTTGATGCAAGTGGCATTATTTCGCTCCTTTTTATGGCTAATATTCCATTGTATATATGTACCACATCTTTATCCATTCATCTGTCGATGGACATTTAGGTTGGTTCCATTTCCTGGCTATTGAAAATAGTGCTGCAGTGAACACTGGGGTGCATGTATCTTTTCCAGTTTTGATTTTCTCTGGATATGTGCCCAGGAGTGGATTGCTGGATCATACAGAATTATTAACTGTAGTCACCATGCTATACATTATATCCCCAGGCCTTATTTATTTTATAACTGGAAGTTTGAATCTTTTGACTGCCTTCATTTGCCCTTTCTGACCACCCCCCAACCTTTTGCTTCTAGAAACCACAAACCTAATCTGTTCTATGTATCTGTGAGGTTGGTTGGTTGAAGATTCCACACGTGAGATCACTGGTAGTATTTGTCTTTCCTTGTCTGACTTACTTCACTTTGCATAACATCCTCAAGTTCTATCCATGTTGCAAGTGGCAAGATTTCCTTCTTTTTTTTTTGTGGTACGCGGGTCTCTCACTGATGTGGCCTCTCCCGTTGTGGAGCACAGGCTCTGGACGCACAGGCTCAGCGGCCATGGCTCACGGGCCCAGCCGCTCTGGACACACAGGCTCAGTGGCCATGGCTCACAGGCTCAGCCATTCCGCGGCATGTGGGATCTTCCCGGACCGGGGCACAAACCCGTGTCCCCTGCATCGGCAGGTGGACTCTCAACCACTGCGCCACCAGGGAAGCCCTATTTTGTTCTTTTTTATGGCTAAGTACCTTATAAATCATTTTTCAGTACAGTTTCGTGGCATGAAGTGCAACTCATATTGGGCAATTATGACCACTACTGCGCTTTCTGGGTAGCAGTCTACCAGTTTTCCTTTAAGGAACCACCGACCCCCAAGTCTCTGTCCATGTGGTTTGGTGGGGCTTCCCCTGTTTCAGCTCCAACGGTGCATATGAAATTCATGCCTGGCCAGTGAAAGTTCTCTCCTAGGCCAGAGTAGTTGGCCCAGGGACAGTCTTGGAAGGAAGTTGGGTGAATCAGAGTCAATGCTCATCATCCTGGGTTGTGCTAAAGTACTGGGAGAGGGGACTGCCATGCTGCTAAGCTGGCAGGATGTAAGCCTGGTGATGCGGGGTCCTGTTCATAGAAGGAGGTGCCTGAAAACCAAGAGAGGAAAGTAGATCCAAGCAGTGAAGAAAGACACAGGCCTCAGTTATTTAAGCCAATATATTTCTTTTCTTCTCCTTCTCCTCCCTCTCCCTCTCCTTCTCCATTTTTGTTTTTGCTTTTGTTATTGTTGTTGTTGTTGTTTGCTTGCAAGGAGTTCCAACTAACTAGCCCAGTATGGCAGGCAGAATAATGGCCTCCCCAAGATGTCTCTGTCCTAATCATCCTAATCCTTGGAACCTGTTACCTTACATGGCCAAGGGCAATTAAGGTTGCAGATGGAATTAATGCTGCTAATCAGGTGATCTTAAAAGAGGGAGTGGCCTGGATTATCCAGGTGGGACCCATGTAATCACAAGCGTCTTTAAAAATGGAAGCCAGAGGCAGAAGGAAAGTTCAGGGTGATGTGGTGTGAGAAGGTGCGGTTTGCCTTTGCTGGCTTTGAAGATGGACTAAAGGGCCCCAAGCCGAGGAATGCAGAAGCCGGAAAAGGTAAGGGAGCAGATTCTCCTCTGGAGTTTCCAGAAAGAAAGGCAGCCCTGCCAACACCTTAGTTTCAGCCCGGTGAGACCCATGTCAGACTTCTAGCCTATAGAACTATAAGGGGACACATTTGGGTCATTTTAAGCCACCAAGTTTTGGGCAGTTCGTTACAGCAGCCACCAACAGTGTGGTGATTTGTTACAGTTAAGCTGAGAAAATTAAACACCGTGCGTTCTACCCGTTGCCTCCCAACGCTGCCCTGTGAAAGCACAGCCGGTGGTTCCACACGCCCGCGGGCCAAGCCCACAGTCCTCACCGGGAATTGAGGGCTTGCGTGGGCCGCCTGGCCGGCCTCAGCCTATTTTTCCAGACTCATGTCTCCATCCGTGCTTCTTTCAGTAGTTTCTTCAGCTAGGGTTACTCTTCTCACTTTCCTCTCCAGGCCCTTGGTGTTGAGTCTGAGCCGCCCCTCCTTTCCAGCCCTCCCCCCACCGATGATGCCTTGCTCTCCTTTCTGCCATTGTAGCACTCTGACACGCCCGTCCCTTCCTTCAGGGCTCAGCTCTCGTCTCACCTGCCCGCACAAACCCTCATTTGGGCCTGGACACTCCTGCCTAAAGCTGTGATAGTTTCAGATGTGCGAGGACTATGGGTTGTCCCCTTGGTGCTGTGTTCCTGGTCCTGGAGGGACCTGCCCAGGCTGGGCATCTGGTGCTCTCAGCACTTCCAAGCCCTGCTTCTTGGGAGAAAATGGGCTCTGAGAGGGCAAGCGATGCCCCCCAAAGCCTCCTAGCCTTCAGTCCATAGGTCTTTCCACTTTTCCCTGCGGCCTTCAGGCCCTCAGTAGAGATGTTGCACGTGTGATTGCTTGATTGTTTCCTCAACGCGGCTGGATGACTCACCAACCTCCACAGGCCAGCCATCCCTGCCTGCGTTCAGCAGGGCTCCCTCCCTCAATGTCCCCAAGCTGAAACCGCAGAAATGCGTCTGGGGTAGGGGGAGCCTCCAAGAACCTCCACTTTTTTATGTCTCAGGGCAGAAAGAATCCATCGAGAGGCAAAGTGATAGAAGTGATTTATTAGAATAGGACACTTGTGAGGCTTACAAGCAGGTGAGCAAGGGAGTGCTGTACCCTGAGAACGTAGTGGGCTACAGTTTTATAATCAAAATTGGGGAGGGGGAGAAGGCCACCTTCTTCCTCGTTCTTTTTTTTTGGGGGGCGGTATGCGGGCCTCTCACTGTTGTGGCCTCTCCTGTTGCGGAGTACAGGCTCCGGACGCGCAGGCTCAGAGGCCATGGCTCACGGGCCCAGCCGCTCCAGACGCACAGGCTCAGCGGCCATGGCTCACGGGCCCAGCCACTCCGCGGCATGTGGGATCTTCCCGGACCGGGGCACGAACCCGTGTCCCCTGCGTCAGCAGGCGGACTCTCAACCACTGTGCCACCAGGGAAGCCCTCTTCTTCTTTTTTTTAATGGCTGAATGATGCTCCATTGTGTGTGTGTGTATACACATTTTCTTTATCCATTCATCCACTGACAGACACTAAGTTGTTTCCATGTTTGGCTATTGTAAATGTTGCAGTGAACATGGGGTGCAGATAACTTTTCAAGTTAGTGTTTTTGTTTCCCTTGGATAAATAAACAGAAGTGGAATTGCTGGATCACATGGTAGTTCTATTTTTAATTTTCTTTTTGCGGTACGCGGGCCTCTCACTGCTGTGGCCTCTCCCGCTGCGGAGCACAGGCTCCGGACGCACAGGCTCAGCGGCCATGGCTCACAGGCCTAGCCGCTCCGCGGCATGTGGGATCTTCCCGGACCGGGGCACGAACCCGTGTCCCCTGCATCGGCAGGTGGACTCCCAACCACTGCGCCACTAGGGAAGCCCTATTTTTAATTTTTTGAGGAACCTCCAGTTGTTTTCTATAGTGGTGGCACCAATTTGCATTCCAACCAACAGTGCAGCAGGGTTCTCTTTTCTCCACATCCTTGTCAACACTTGTTATTTCTTGTGTTTTTAATAATAGCCATTCTAACAGGTATGAGATAATATTTCATTGTGGTTTTGATTTGCATTTCCCTGATGATTAGTGATGTTGAGCGCGCTTTCATGTGTGTGTTGGCCATCTGTATGTCTCCTTTGGAAAAATTCAGATCTTTTGCCCATGTTCTAATCAGATTTCTTTTTTTTTTTGGCTATTGAGTTGAATGAGTTCTTTATATATTTTGGATATTAACCCCTTATTGCATATATGATTTGCACATATTTTCTTCCGTTTGATAGGTTGCCTTTTCATTTTGTTGATGGTTTCCTTTGCTGTGCAGAAGTTTTTTTTTAAATGTTTGATGTATTCCCACTTATTGATACTTTATTTATTTAACAAACATTTATAGTAGCACTTGTGGACACTGTTACAGGTGATTTACAAATTTTAACTCATTTAATTCTCACGACAACATAAGAGGTAGATTTTTTTTTTTTTTTTTCTGTATGCGGGCCTCTCACTGTTGTGGCCTCTCCTGTTGCGGAGCACAGGCTCCGGACGCACAGGCTCAATGGCCATGGCTCACAGGCCCAGCCGCTCCGTGGCATGTGGGTTCCTCCCAGACCGGGGCACGAACCCGTGTCCCCTGCATCAGCAGGCAGACTCTCAACCACTGCGCCACCAGGGAAGCCCAAGAGGTAGATATTTTTATTATTTTATAGATGAGGGAACACATGCACAAGAGATTACATGACTTGCCCAAGTCCACACACCAGTAAGTGGCAAAGCTGGGGTTACAACCTATTGTTAACGTGGTCTGACTCCACACCACACACTTTTAACCACTATATCCTACTGCCTCCCTTAGTAGTTGGACTTAGTCTAAAACACAAGTATGAAGTGCTCCTTTAAGAACTGTGTAGTGTAGCGAGGACTCCATATCTGTACCAAAATAATGATGGCAGATAAAAGAAATGTGCTGTAAGCAGAGTGCATAGACTAAGCGTTCCTATTTGCTTTGTCGGTTTAATTCACTAGACATTTATTGTTTTTACTTTGTGCCAGGTACTATGCATAATGCAGGGGAATCAAATATGAATAAAATATGGTCCTGACGCATGACAAGCTTCCCCTGGAGGAGAAAGATTGGAGCAAATCAACATGTTAATTACACCCACAAGAAATTTTAAAATGTACTTTTAGGTTTTTTTTTTTTTTTGGTTGCGTTGGGTCTTTCTCTAGTTGATGCGTACGGGCTTTCTTTAGTTGCGGTGAGCAGGGGCTATTCTTCGTTGTGGTGCCCGGGCTTCTCATTGCGGTGGCTTCTCGTTGTGAAGCATGGGCTCTAGGCGTGCGGGCTTCAGTAGTTGTGGGGCGTGGGCTTAGCTCGTAGGCTCTAGAGCGCAGGCTCAGTAGTTGTGGTGCACAGGCTTAGTTGCTCCGTGGCATGTGGGATCTTCCCAGACCAGGGATCGAACCTGTGTCCCCTGCCTTGGCAGGCGGATTCTTAACCACTGCGCCACCAGGGAAGTCCCTAGTTTTTTTTTTAATTTTTATTTATTAAAAAAATATATATTTTTTAACATTTATTTATTTATTTGGCTGTGCCGGGTCTTAGTTATGGCATGTGTGGGATCTTTAGTTGCAGCATGCAGGATCTAGTTCCCTGACCAGGGACTGAACCCGGGCCCCCTGCATTGGAAGCGCAGAGTCTTAACCACTGGACCACTAGGGAAGTCCCTAATTTTTATTTTATACTGGAGTATCATTGATTTACAATGTTGTGTTAGTTTCAGGTGTACAGCAAAGTGATTCAGTTATACAAGTATCTATTCTTTTTCAAATTCTTTTCCCATTTAGGTTATTACAGAATGTTGAGCAGAGTTCCCTGTGCTATACAGTAGGTCCTTGTTGGTTATCTATTTTATTTTTCTTTTTTCTTTCCTTTCCTTTTTTCTTTCTTTTCTTTTCCCTCCCTCCCTCCCTTCCTCCCTTCCTCCCTTCCTTCCTTCCTTCCTTTCTTTCTTCCTCCCTCCCTCCCTTCCTCTTATTGAAGTATAGTTAATTTACAGTTGTGCCAATCTGCTGTACAGCAAAGTGACTCAGTTATACACATATATACATTCTTTTAATATTCTTTTAATATTCTTTTCCATTATGGTTTATCACAGGATATTGAATGTATTTCCCTGTGCTATACATTAGGACCTTCTTGTTTATCCATTCTAAATGCAATAGTTTGCATCTACCAATCCCAAACTCCCAGTCCATCCCTCTCCCTCCCCACCCCCCTTGGCAACCACAAGTCTGTTCTCTATGTCTGAGTCTGTTTCTGTTTTGTAGGTAGGTTAATTTGTGCCATGTTTTAGATTCCACATGTAAGTGATATCATATGGTATTTGTCTTTCTCTTTCTGACTTACTTCACTTAGTATGGTAATCTCTAGTTGCATCCATCTTGCTCTAGTGACATTATTTCATTCTCTTTCTATGGCTGAGTAGTATTCCATTGTATATATGTACCACCTCTTCTTTATCCATTAATCTGTTGATGGACATTTAGGTTGCTTCCATGTCTTGGCTATTGTAAATAGTGCTGCAGTGAACACTGGGGTGCATGTATCCTTTTGAATTATGGTTTTCTCCAGATATATGCCCAGGAATGGGATTGCTGGATCATATGGTAGCTCTATTTTTAGTTTTTTAAGGAATCTCCATACTGTTCTCCATAGTGGCTGTACCAATTTGCATTCCCACCAACAGTGTAGGAGGGTTCCCTTTTCTCCATACCCTCTCCAGCATTTGTTGTTTGTAGATTTTTTTGATGATGGCCATTCTAACCAGTGTGAGGTGATACCTCATTGTAGTTTTGATTTACATTTCTCTAATAATTAGCGATGTTGAGCATCTTTTCATGTACCTGTTGGCCATTTGTATTTCTTCTTTGGAGAAATGTCTATTTAGGTCTCCTGCCCATTTTTTGATTGGATTAGAATGTACATTTAGAATATGTGTTTATAGCCCTTAATACTTTTTTTCTGAGAAGTATATCCCCAAATTGCAGAATTTTAAAAGTCATGGATCTTCTACCTTGGCGTTTTAACTTTCCTCCTAAAGTGCTAAGAGGAGCAGAACACCACAAAGCCAGACTGAGATGTTAGTTGCCTTTCGTGACTTTAGGCTCACACTCTTACTCATGAAATTGTTAGTTAAAATGTGAAGAGACCGAACACCTATAATATTTCATTAAAAACTGGTATAAAGGGACTTCCCTGGTGGTGCAGTGCTTAAGAACCTGCCTGCCAATGCAGGGGACACGGGTTTGATCCCTGGCCCGGGAAGATCCCACATGCTGCGGAGCAACGAAGCCTGTGTGCCACAACCACTGAGCCTGTGCTCTAGAGCCCGCGAGCCACAAGTGCTGAGCCCGCGTGCCACAACTACTCTAGCCTGTGCGCCTAGAGCCCATGCACCGCAATGAGAAGCTTGCACACTGCAACGAAGAGTAGCGCCCGCTCACCACAACTAGAAAAAGCCTGCGTGCAGCAATAAAGACCCAATGCAGCCAAATAAACCTGGTATTATTATGGAAACATAAAACACATAGCAAAACTCTTTGTACTTAATTATACCTATATTTTAGTTAAGAGAGGAGACTATTTTGACTGTTAGTGTTACAGGATGAAGTGTGATGGTCATAACAGTGAAGTATGTACATAAAAAATACATTGATTAATTTCCCTCATCAAGATAGGGCTAAGCATACAAAACAGCCCTCAAACTTCTTAAGGAGATCTTTGAAGAACAGTTTATCTATTGTGTTTGCCTTGTGCCTTGCTTCCTGGCTTAGTCATTTTTACTTTTTGTGAATTCTAGGGACCCAAGTTGTGGTGTCCTTTTTTTTTTTTTTGTCTGCGCTGGGCCTTAGTTGCGGCAGGTGGGATCTTCACTGCAGCATGCGGACTTCTTAGTTGCAGCATGTGGACTCTTAGTTGCACCATGCACGTGGGATCTAGTTCACCGACCAGAGATCAAATCCGGGTCCCCTGCCTTGGGAGCTCTGAGTCTTACTCACTGGACCACCAGGGAAGTCCCCCAAGTTGTGATGCTTTTAGTGTTTGCGTCCAGAATGTAAGGTCACATTTTTTTTTTTTTAATGGAAACCATGGCTGCTATTTGGAGTTTAGTGAATTCAGTTTAAAGTTGAGGATCCTGTCCTCACAGAAGTAGAATGAGGCAGTGGTTGAGGCAGTGGTTAAGTAGTTCTGCTTTTTTGGAAGACCTCAGATGGGATTATATGTGATATACACAACTTGCGGCGAGCAGGGGCTACTCTTAGTTCGGGTGTGTGGGCTTCTCATTGTGGTAGCTTCTCCTGTTGTGGAGCATGGGCTCTAGGCGCGTGGGTTTCAGGTAGTTGTGGCTCGCGGGCTCTAGAGCACAGACTCTGTAGTTGTGGCTCACGGGCTTAGTTGCTCCGCGGCATGTGGGATCTTCCCGGGTCAGGGATCGAACCCGAGTCCCCTGCATTGGCAGACAGGCAGATTCTTTTTTTTTTTGGCTGCGTAGGGTTTTAGTAGTGGCACGCAGGCTTCTCTCTAGTTGCCGCACACAGGCTTAGTTGCCCCGCAGCATGTGAGATCTTAGTTATGCGATCAGGGATCGAACCCGTGTCCCCTGCATTGGAAGGCGGATTCTTTACTGCTGGACCACCGGGGAAGTCCCGGCAGGCAGATTCTTAACCACTGCGCCACCAGGGAAGTCCCATCCTTATTTTATAGATGAGGAAACATAAGCACAAGAGATGGGGTGACTTGCCTAAGGCAATAAACAATGGAATCGCCCCTGTATTGAAAGGGTATAATCTGTATATCATGTTTTGTGCCCTTGAGAATATTAGAATATTAAAAACTTTGATTGGGCTTCCCTGGTGGCTGAGTGGTTGAGAGTCCGCCTGCCGATGCAGGGGACACGGGTTTGTGCCCTGGTCTGGGAAGATCCCACATGCCGCGGAGCAGCTAGGCCCGTGAGCCATGGCCGCTGAGCCTGCGCGTCCGGAGCCTGTGCTCCGCAACGGGAGAGGCCACAACAGTGAGAGGCCCGCGTACAGCAAAAAAAAAAAAAAACAAAAAAACTTTGATTTTTCAGATGTCATCCTGAAAGTGTCATCTTTTAAGAACAGGTAGCTTGTATTTTATGACATAAACTGGATAGAAAAATGCAGCCCAGTTTGTCAGTGTACTAAAGTGGTCAGTTTAGAACAGTATTGCTCTCAGGATGTATACATTTTTGGTTTTTGTCATGCTTATGTAGGTTTTCAAAAGAGCTTTTCTTTACCAGACAAAATTAAGACTTAAAATACTTAAAGAATTATACATCTCTAAAAGCAAAATGGTAGACTTTTGTGTGTGTGTGTATTTGAAGTTCACCTGCAACAGCAGTTAAAATTTTGTCAGGTGTGAGCTTGTAGGGAAGTCTCCTTTTATTTGTTTGACTCTGATTTTATGGTTAAGAAAATTACTTCTTGGATAATATGAAAGTGAACTAGTAAAAACTGAAGTAAAAATTTAAAATTTTTTAAAATTTTATTTCTCCTTTTCCTCCAGAGGAGGGCGCTTGATGTTTACAGTAAAATTTTAGAGTTTTGTTTTGCTTTAATTACAGATTGGGAGTCCTCCTCTTGATCCTACGGAGCATTTTCTTCCTGAAGAAGAGAAACTTGCTGAACAAGAAAGATCAAAAAGGTGAGTAGGTCTAGAAATCAGCCCTCACAGGTATTTCCACATAGAGTATTTGAGATGATTGCTCAAAAAAAGCACAGTGCTTTCTTTTTCAAGGCACTCAAAGGTTATAGAATGTGGATTCTGGCATGGATTAAAACCTTCATTTGCCACTTCCTAGATAAGTTACCCTGTTCAAATCTGGGGCTCAGTTTCCTTATCTGTCAAATAGATACAAGTCATACCCAACTGAAGGGGTTGGTGGGAGGATCAGTATATTTGAAAGTTCCTTACAAATTGTAAATCGTTACACAAATGTTTTTTCCTTCATAGATTTGAGAAGGTTTATACTCATAACCTGTATTACCTGGCTCAAGTCTACCAGCACATGGAAATGTTTGAGAAGGCTGCCCATTATTGCCATAGTACCCTAAAACGCCAGCTTGAGCACAATGCCTACCATCCTATGGAGTGGGCTATTAATGCTGCTACCTTGTCACAATTTTACATCAATAAGGTAAGCTTCTCAAAGTAGTCATCTAACAGAGTTACCAATAGTGTGTATAAAAATAGAACCAAAAGTACCTTGAAAACGTCATCTTTTAAAAACAGGTAGCTTGTATTTTATGATGTAAACTGGATAGAAAAATGCAGCCCAGTTTGTCAGTGTACTAAAGTCTGTAGCTTTTTGTTGCAGTAATCCTTTTGAATCTTAAAATAATTTTATCATAATTTTATCATGTCCTACGTTGACTAAGACCAGTTCTTTTTTGATACAGACAGGCTATCTCTATTTTAGTGAGATGTTATTTTAAATTGCAGATTTTATCTTGTAGGCTTAACTATCTTTATGCAGTGACTATGAGAATTTGTCTGAGGAAGTTGACTGTTAAATGTGGGCTTTGATAAAAGCATGTGATGCATTTCAGTTATTCTTTAGAATTAACTCCTTCATAGTACTTTTTCTATGTTGGGAATATCTCTGCTTAATTTCTGAGTTCCAGGTCGTTATACTTTTTCTGGAGTATTACACAGGGACAAATTTGAGCTTCTTAGTTGCTTTCAGAATTCAGAATCATGTTGGTATATTCTTAATTGACCTTTTAAATTTTTTAGTCCTTAAGAGAATTTTTAATGCTAAAACACTTTAAAGCCACCTTTCCCAGCCAGATTTTCTATTAATTCTCAATTAGGTATCTCAGTGATAGAAATTACTTTTATTTGTATTTCTAATTCACAAGCCTCTCTGAACTTTTAGTAATTCTTTGCTTATCAGAGTTTCTTCTTAGATCTCTGTTTACCTGCTGCTGTATCCTTACTGGGCCTTTATCCTTTCTAAGTTTTTTTGCTAGTGCTGGTTCTATAAATGCGCCCTATGTTTAAAGTATTGTCCCATGGAATTTCATTCAGAAAAGCTATTAGCAGGAGAGAAAGGGCTGTGGTGACTGCAGCATCGCTTCTAGGACTTTGGTCTAAGATCAAGCGTGTAAGTAACGCTACTGCATCTATATCAGAGCATTCAGTTAAATCTAAATCTCATGAATCCATTTCATTGTGATCATCATCAAAGTGTTACCTGGTGCTTCTGCTTGTGGCACCTTTTTATGGTTTTTTTTTAAAAATAGCTTCCAGAGGCCCTTTGTTTTGTTTAGCAACTTTAAAATTACATATTCACTGTAATTTTAATTAACATTTAAAACTCCATGGATTCTAACAGTACTAAGATATCTAGATATTAAAGTGTAATTAAAAATTTTAAGTTGTTAAGCACTGCTTATGCTGAGCAGGCAGTAAATTTCATGAGTACCTCCCCACTCTGTGCTTTTATTTTTTTACCAAAATGTTTTATAAGTTGTGTTATAACTAGATAAGTTATACTGCAAAAAGAGATTTGATCCATGTTTTTAAAAAATGCAATTGTCATTTATATCACTATCATCTTCATCTGGTTCCATGAGGTTTTGCTACTTAGTGAGTCCCTGCCTTGCAGGTGAAGTCCCACATTTACCAGCCACCTAGAGGGCACAGGGCACTCACTGTTTTCTAACAGTGGTTGCTTTCAGATAGCCAATCTGGACAAAGCTGAAGTGATAATGATGAGTAAGGGATTATAGAGCAACAATTAAAACTTCTTTACGTAAGCTGTAACTTTCTTTTGGTTTGAGGTTTAACACCAACATTTTGATCTATAAATACTGCTGGGCTAATACTACACATGGTGCCCAGCTGTTCTCAAGATGGCTTCTGAATTTGCAATAATGGGGAGATACATTTAATGCTGAGATTTTAAAGTCGTAGTCAACCATTAAAAATCCTCTTAGCAAAAATCAGTGTTACTAATATGAAGTAGACATACTTAATGAGGGTGGCTTCCAACTAAAAGTTGGACGTGGTAATTCTGCTGAGTAGTCCTGTGACTTACATGACAAATGTAAAGCGTTAAAGTAACAAGGAGATGTTCTCAAAGTGTTTGAGAAGTTTACCGTGCCCCAGTTTGGATTATGAGGTCTTTAACTGTGTTGGTAAAGCAGTTCCATAGAGTTCATCTGTGGAAATCTGCTGACTTCAGAACTTGGTGGGAAGCCTCGTATTGTAAATTCCAAAGATTTTAGAAGACAGGAATCTCTATCAAAATTTATCCTGTTTGCCTTTGAATGGTAGGATGTAAAAGGGATCTCTAAACCTAAGAAAGATTAAATCTTCAAGTCCTCTGACAGAATGTAAATGGTCTAAAAATTGATCATGTGTGGAACTTTGGCTACTTAGCCTGCACCTAAAAGGACTGTGAGGTACTTTGAGTCTAGGATGATAGCCATTCTTGTATGCTGATTAAAAGTTAGCTCTCCTTCAGTAGTCAATCAGCAGTTGTTTTTCAGCCAGTTTGGATTAAGAGTTTGGGGGTATTGTTATTTTAATCTTTAAGGTAGTTTTTTCAACCAGATAATACTAAAATATATCTTATATACCTTCTTGTTTAGTTACTATACAGGGTCTCCTTAGTAGTGGTTTCTACCTGATTTTGTTAAGACTTTATTCTTGTTTATTTCCTCAACAGCAATGCTTTATGGAGGCCAGGCACTGTTTATCAGCTGCTAATGTCATTTTTGGTCAAACTGGAAAGATCCGAACCACAGAAGACAGTAAGTTTAGGTGTGCGTGTTTAATTACATAGCTTTTTAAAATTTTTATTTTAAAATCATGTTAAACTTTAGAAAATTCAAGAACAGAACAAAGAACTACCATACGCCCTTCTAAATTTACCAGTTTTTAGTATTTGCCTCATTTGTAGTCACATTTTTTCTTTCTGAACCATTTGAGAGAAGATTGCATACATTAGGTTCCTTTACCCCCTAATACTTCAGTGTTTTTCCTAAAAATAAGAGTATTTTCTTATATTATAGAACAGGAAATATAATTGTTATACAATTCTTTTATCTATAATTCATATTTAGTAGCTGTCCCTGTAATGTCCTTTATAGCAATTTCTCTAGTACCAGAGTATCCAGTTCAAGGTTGTATTTAGTTGTCACATCTCTTTTTAAAATTTTTATTGGAATATAGTTGATATACAATGTTATGTTAGTTTCTGCTGTAGAGCAAAGTCAGTCAGTTATACATATATCCACTCTCTTAGATTTTTTTCCCATATAGGGCATTAGAGTATTGAGTTCCCTGTGCTATACAGTAGGTCCTTATTAGTTAATCTGTTTTATATGTAGTAGTGTGTCTATGTCAATCCTAATCTCCTAATTCATCCCACCCCCTCCTTACCCCCCAGTAACTGTAAATTTGTAAATTTTCTACATCTGTAATGCTATTTCTGTTTTGTAAGTAAGTTCATTTGTACCATTTTCTTAGATTCCACATTCCACGTCTAAGCAACATCATGATATTTCTCTTTGACTTACTTTGCTCAGTACAACGATCTCTAGGTCCACCCATGTTGCTGCAAATGGCATTATTTCGTTCTTTTATGTCTGAGTAATACTCCGTTGTATACATGTACCACATCTTTTTTATCCGTTTTTCTGTTGATGGACGTTTAGGTTGCTTCCATGTCCTGGCTACTGTAAGTAGTGCTGCAATGAACACTGAGGTGCATGCATCATTTCGAATTATGGTTTTCTCTGGATATATGCCCAGGAGTGGGATTGCAGGATCATATGGTAGTTTCTGTATTTAGTTTTTTAAGGAACCTCCATACTATTCTCCACAGTAGTTGTCACATCTCTTTAGTCATCTTTAATCTGGAACAGTTCCTCAGCCTTTCATCACAGATATTTTTGAAAATATATAGGCCAGTTATTTCATAGATTTTTCCAATTGGTGTTCGCTGTTTCTTTACACTAATATTCACGTTATACATTTTTGGTTGGAGTACAATATGTGATATGTCCAAGTATCCAGTTTATAGTGTTTCATTTGGTTTTATAAATCACAGTTAACATGTATATTTGAGCACATCAAAACCACAATGAGCTATCACCTCACGCCTATTAGATTGACTATTATCAAAAAGACAAGAAATAACAAGTGTTGGTCAAGATGTGGAGAAAAGGGGACCCATGTGCACTGTGGTAGGATTGTAAATTGATGTAGCCACTATGAAAAACTGTTTGGAGGTTCCTCAAGAAATTAAAAATAGAGCTATGTATGATCTAGCAGTTCTACTTCTGGTACAGTCATCCCTTGGTATCCATGGGAGATTGGTTCCAGGGCCACCATGGATACCAAATATCTATGGATGCTACAGTCCCTTATATAAAATGTCATAGTATTTGCATATAACCAATGCACATCCTCTTGTATGCATTAAATCATCTCTAGAGTATACTTATAATACCAAATACAGTGTAAATGCTATGTAAATAATGGGCAGCACATGGCAAATTCAAATTTTGCTTTTTGGAACTTTGTTTTTTTTTAATTTTTTTGGCCACACTGCACAGCAAGTGGGATCTTCGTTCCCCAATCAGGGATCAAACCCATGCCTCTTGTGTTGGAAGTACGGAGTCTTAACCACTGGACTGCCAGGACGTCCCTTAAAATTTTATTTTATATTGGAATATAGTTGATTAACAATGTTATGTTAGTTTCAGGCGTACAGCAAAGTGATTCAGTTATACATATATATGTATCCTTTATTCAAATTCTTTTCCCATTTAGGTTGTTACAGAGTATTGAGCAGAGTTCCCTGTCCTTGTAGTTAACCTGTTTTAAATATCAGTGTGTACATGTCACTCCCAATCTGTCACCCTCCCCGCCCCCCCATAACCATAAGTTCCTTCTCTGTGAGTCTGTTTATGTTTTGTAAATAAGTTCATTTGTATCTTTTTTTTTTTTTGCGGTACACGGGCCTCTCACTGTTGTGGCCTCTCCTGTTGCAGAGCACAGGCTCCAGACGCGCAGGCCCAGCAGCCATGGCTCACGGGCCCAGCCGCTCCGCAGCATGTGGGATCTTCCCAGACCAGGGCACGAACCCGTGTTCCCTGCATCGGCAGGCGGACTCTTAACCACTGTGCCACTAGGGAAGCCCTGTATCATTTTTTAAGCTGTATTATATGATATTTGTCTTTCTCCATCTGACTTCCTTCACTTAGTATGATAATCTCCAGGTCCATCCATGTTGCTGCAAAGAGCATTATTTCATTCTTTTTAATGGCTGGGTAATATTCCATTGTATATATGCACCTCTTCTTTATCCATTCATCTGTCCAATACTAAGACTTTTAAAATGCTTCAAGTAGCTAACTAATGAGAACCCACTGTATAGCACAGGGAACTCTACTCAGTGCTCTGTGGTGACCTAAATGGGAAGGAAATCTAAGAATGGATATATATTATACATATGACTGATTCCCTTTGCTGTACAGCAAGAAACTAACAACATTGTAAAGCAACTGTATTCCAATAAAAAAAAATTTAAAACTGAAAATGGATTAAAGACCTAAATAAGATTGGATACTATAAAACTCTTAGAGGAAAATACAGGCAGAACACTTTTGACATAAATCACTGCAAGATCTTTTTCAATCCAAATCCTTGGGTAATGGAAATAAAAAAAACAAATGGGACCTAATTAAACTCAAAAGCTTTGCACAGCAAATGAAAGCATAAACAAAAAGACAACCCACAGAATGAGAGAAAACGTTTGCAAATGACACCACAGACAAGGGATTAATCTCCAAAATTTACAAACAGCTCATGTGGCTCAACAACAGAAAAAAACAACCCAGAAGACGTAAACAGACATTTCTCCAAAGAAGACATACAGATAGCCAACAGGCACATGAAAAGATGCTCAGCATTGCTAAGTATTAGAAATGCAAATCAAAACTACAATGAGGTATCACCTCACACCAGTCAGAATGGCCATCATCAAAAAGTCTACAAATAAAAAATCCTGGAGAGGGTGTGGAGAAAAGGGAAACCTCCTACACTGTAGGTGGGAATGTAAATTGGTGCAGCCACGGTGGAGCACAGTATGGAAGTTTAAGGAACTAAAAATAGAGCTACCCTGTGACCCAGCAATCCCACTCCTGGGCATATCTCCAGAGAAAATCATGGTTCAAAAGGATACATGCACCCCAGTGTTCACTGCAGTGCTGTTTACAGTAGCAAAGACATGGAAGCACCCTAAATGTTCATCAACAGATGAATGGATAAAGAAGTTGTGGTACATATATACAATGGAATATTACCCAGCCATTAAAAAGAATGAAATAATGCCATTTGCAGCAACATGGATTGACCTGGAGATTATCATGCTAAGTGAAGTCAGTCAGATGGAGAAAGACAAATATCATACACTGCTATATTTAAAAGAGATTTACCTACAGGGACTTCCCTAGTGCTCCAGTGGTTAAGCTGCCTTCTAATGCAGGGGGTGCAGGTTCGATCCCTTGTTCGGGAACTAAGATCCAACATGCCATGGGGCATGCCATGGGGCAACTAAGCCTGTTTGCTCTAGAGCCCGCCCGCCACAACTAGAAAGCAGCCCTGTGCACCGCAACAAGAGATCCTGCAGGCTACAATGAAGATCCCATGTGCCACAACTAAGACCCAATGCAGCCAAATAAATATTTTTTAAAAAATTAAAGAGGACCTACTCGGTAGCACAGGGAACTCTGCTCAATAGTCTGTAATAACCTGATAGTTATAGTAAGGGACGCAGCCTAGCCCAAACCTGTCTTTTCCAGCTCGTTTGTCACAAAAGCAGTTATTTAAAAATCTGACACCCACCCCCTATCCCCATCTTACCACTTTGGTTTGATTCTCTACTGGGATATTTCAGTTCATTTGGTAGGGGACCAAAGTTCTGTCCCCCACCAAAACTAAGTTCTCAGTTTTGGGTTTTTTGGTTTTGTTTTGTTTTTTTACAGTGTTGAGAAGGGGCTCTTGTCATGTTGGTTTCTAGTGTGTGAGATGCTGTCTGCTGTGCTTTTTTTTTTTTTATTTTTTGACTAACTGTATGGAAAGTTGTTAGTAAAGCCTTTGTCATAGGATGGATTTAAAAAAAAAAAATCTAATAACCTAAATGGGAAAAGAATTTGAAAAAGGATACAAGTATATCCTATGTATAACTGAATCACTCTGCTGTGCACCTGAAACTAACACAACCTTGTTAATTAACTATACTCCAATATAAAATAAACATTCAAAAAAATAAATAAGATCAGTAATATGTCCACCAGGACCTCTGAGCACATTTTAGTAAGGTATACAATCCAGTAACTTTTGCTTCCAAACCTTAAGTCAGTTACCCAGATCCATAAGCTATTTCTGAAAAGGAAAGATCAAGGACTTCATATGTAAGTGCAGGTTCCAAAATAGTCAATCCTCATTATTTGTAGATTCCATATTTATTTATTTATTTTTTGCAGTACGCGGGCCTCTCACTGTTGTGGGCTCTCCCGCTGCGGAGCACAGGCTCCGGACGCGCAGGCTCAGCGGCCATGGCTCAGGGGCCTAGCCACTCCGCAGCATGTGGGATCCTCCTGGACTGGGGCACGAACCCGTGTCCCTTGCATGGGCAGGCAGACTCTCAACCACTGTGCCACCAGGGAAGCCCTGTATATTCCATATTTTTGAATTTGCCTACTTGGCACAATTTACTCATAACCCCCAAAATCAGTACTCGAGGCACTTGTGTGGTCATTTGCAGACAGCAGAGGATTTGAGGCACCTGAGGTGCACATTACCAGCTGAGGTTAAACAAGGTAATGATCCACCTTCTTGTTTCAGCTCTCATACTATAAACACGTATCCTTTTTGTGGTCTAAGTTACTCAGTGCCACATTTTTCACATTTTTTTTTTTGCATTTTGTTGGCGATTTCATTGTTTAAAATGGCCCCCAAGTGTAGTGCTGAAGTGGTATCTAATGTTCCTAAGCACATGAAGGCTGGGATGTGCCCTCTGGAGAAAATACTGTGCTAGTTAAGCTTCATTTAGGCACAAGCTACAGTGCTATTGGCCATGAGTTCAATGTTAATGTCAATGTTAATGAGTCAATTATATATTAAATAAGGTATCTTTAAACAGAAACACATTAAAATAAGGTTATATATTGATCAGTTGATGAAAATATTGTGACCAGAAGCTCATCAGAACGTAACCCTGTATTTTCCCTAGGAGTGATGTTTTAGCATTCCCAAATTCACTGTTCACAGCAGCTTTATAGAACATAACTACCAGGAACAATGAGAATCAGCTATACATTGTTTCCTTATAAGAGAATCCAGGTACAAAGTTTTACTGTTGGGATTAAAAACCACTTTTTCTATGGAACTGAATGTTCACCTGAAGGAGACAATCCAACTGACTGGTGACTTACATCAGTGTTGTGCTTCTATGTTGCTTCCATGTTGCTTGGGAGGTGAGCGACTTGATTCTTTCCCTGTAGAGCTGGGCGGTGCCTGCTGTACTTGGCATTTGTGTCACACCCATGTTGAGGGAAAAAGGAAGATTATAAAGGCAGAGCAAAGTACACAGATTAATGGCAATACTGCATTAAATCTAACATGACGACTGAAAATGTTACTTCATGTTACAAAGGATTTTTAAATACTAGTGAAAACCAAAATAATTTAAACCATGAAAAATTTAAAAATTGTTCTTTGCAAAAATAAATTCCTTCCACAGATGTAACAGTATTTTGGTAAAACTGGACGTGGGACTCATTACAAAATGAAATATTTGACCCTTCATTAAATCACCCCCATCATTCCAAACATTGTTTTGGGGGGTGCTTTCCACTCAGGACCGCTTTTAATTTATGAAAAATCCATTTCAATTTGGATTCTACTAAATTGGAATTTGACAGATTAATTAGGAGCTGTGCTAACCTTCACCTTGTTCAACACTATTTCTTCATTTACAGAGACCATAGCATAGGCGAGGTGGTAAAAGCAAGTGCTTCAATATTAGAGGAAACTGCTTTCAACAAGCTACCTCTTAAGAACCCGTGTATAGATTCGGGGTTGCCGGGGGGATGGTGTTGGGGAGGGTTGGATTGGGAGTTTGGGACTAGCAGATGCAATCTATTATATATAGAATGGATAAACAGCAAGGTCCTATTGTAACTGTATTCAACATCCTGTAATAAACCATAATGGAAAAGAAAAAAAAGAATCCAAGTAGACATGAATTATGGAATTCTTATCCTAAAGTATTCTAAAAACCTGTATGAGCAATCCTTTTATTAATCTAATTCGATTAATAATGGTATTAATCACCCACATATACCTGTTCTAAGGTCTAAGAAATTGTTTTGGGGTGCCACTAACTGTGTCCATATAAGATGGTGAACTTAATTGGTAAATGTGTGTTCTGACTACTCCACTGACTGGCTGTTCCCCCATGTCTTCCTCCCTCTCCTCCGGCCTCCCTGTTTCCTGAGAACACAACACTATTGAAATTAGGTCAGTTAATAACCCTACAGTGATCTCTAAGTGAAAGGAAGAGTTGCAAATCTCTCACTTTAAATCAAAAGCTAGGAATGATTAAGCTTAGTGAAGAAGGCCTGTCAAAATAGACCAAAAGATACTCCCTCTTGCGCAGGTTAGCCAAGTTATGAATGCAAAGGAAAAGTTCTTGAAGGAAATTGAAAGTGCTACTCCAGTCAACACATGAATGATAAGAAAGCAAAACAGCCTTATTGCTGATATGGAGAAAGTTTTAGTGGTCTGGATAGAAGATTAAACAAGTCACAACATTCCCTTAAACCAAAACCTAATCCAGAGAAAGGCCCTTTCTTCATTTCTGTGGAGGCTGAGAGAGGCGAGAAAGCTGCCGAAGAGAAGTTTGAAGCTAGCAGAGGTTGGTTCATGAGATTTAAGAAGCTGTCTGCATAACGTAAAAGTGCAAGGTGAAGCAGCAAATTATCCAGAAGATCTAGCTAAGATCATTAACGAAGGTGGCTACACTAAACTGATTTTCAGTGTGGATGAAACAGCCTTTTACTGGAAGGAGATGCCATCTAGGACTTTCATAGCTAGAGAGAAGTCAGTGCCTGGCTTCAAAGCTTCAAAGGACAGGCTGACTCTTTTGTTAGGGGCTAGTGCAGCTGGTGACTTTTAACTTGAAGCTAATGCTCATTTACTACTTTGAAAATCCTAGGGCCCGAAAGAATTGTGCTAATTATGCTTTATGCTAGTTATGCTACCTGTGCTTTGTAAATGGAAAAACAAAACCTGGATGACAACACATCTGTTTACAACATGGTTTACTGAATATTTTAAGCCCACTGTTAAGACCTACTGTTCAAAAAAAAAAATTCCTTTCAAAAGATTACTGCTCATTGACAATGTACCTGGGTCATCCAAGAGCTCTGATGGAGATAACAGTGCAATTAATGTTGTTTTCACGTTTGCTAATACAACATCCATTCTGCAGCACATGGATCAAGGAGTAATTTCGACTTTCAAGTCTTACTGTTTGAAGAAAAAAATCATAAGGCTATCACTGCCATAGATGTGATTCCTCTGATGGATCTGGGCAAAGTCAATTGAAAGTCTTCTGCAAAGGATTCACTATTCTAGATGCTATTAAGAACATTCATGATTCATGGGAAGAGGTCAAAATATCAACATTAACAGGAGTTTGGAAGAAGCTGACTCCAGCCCTCAGGGATGATTTTGAGGGGTTTAAGACTTCAGTGGAGGAAGTAACTGCAGATGCGGTAGAAATAGTGTGAGAACTAAAAGTCGAGCCTGAAGATGTGACTGAAATGCTGCAATCTCATAAAATTTTGACAGATGAGGATGAGCAAAGAGAATGGTTTCCTGAGATGGAATCTACTCCTGGTGAAGATGCTGTGAAGATTCTTGAAATGACAACAAAGGAGTTAGAATAGTACATAAACTTAGTTGATGAAATAGTGGCAGGGTTTGAGAGGATGGACTCCAATTTTGAAAGAAGTTCTGCGTTGGGTGAAATGCTGTCAAACAGCATTGCACGCTACAGAGAAATTGTTCATGAAAGGAGGAGTCCATCAGCACAGCACACGTCACTGCTGTCTTGTTTTAAGAGATTGCCACGGCCCCCCCACCCTTCAGCAACCACCACCCTAATCGGTCAGCAGCCACCAGCACTGAGGCGGGGCTGTCCACCAGCAAAAAAGTTTATGACTCTCTGAAGCCTCAGATGATGGTTAGCATTTTTTAGCAATAAAGTATTTTTTAATTAAGATGTGTACATTTTTAAGACGTGATGCTATTGCACACTTAATAGACTACAGTATAGTGCAAACATAACTTTTATATGCTATGGAAAACAGAAAATTCGTGTAACTCACTTTATCACAGTGGTCTGGAATCAGTCCTGCAATATCTCTGAGGTATGCCTGTATTCAAAATTTAATATACTTGGTGACCTTAGTTTTTACCTATAGGTAATACATAAGAAAACACTAGAAAGAAATATGCAAATAATAGTGAGTACCTCTGCGTGGTAGGAATTTTTTTTCCCCCACTGCTTCAGTGAGGACTTGTTACTTTTATAATGGGGGGGGGGTAAGTAATACAAAAAAGAATGCAGTACACAATGAAAATTCCAATTGTGACCCTTAACTTACACAAATCATGTATCATTTTAGCTACTGAAGCTGAAGGAGATGTGCCAGAGCTTTATCACCAAAGAAAAGGGGAAATAGCAAGATGCTGGATCAAATACTGTTTGACTCTCATGCAGAATGCCCAACTTTCCATGCAGGTAATACAGTCAAAAGTGGTCTTTTCTTTCTTAAATAGCAGGATGTTAAGTAAAAGCTTAAAATGGGGAGTATGCTCATTGGGCTCACTGCATGTGTATTATTCAAGGCATGCAGAATGCTCATATGTATTTGTTTCTTGTTCTCCCCCATCTCAGCCTTTTCAAATCTCACTCATCAATCGAGGCCATCTCACATAACACGTCTTCCTTCAAGACTTCCCTTTGGATAGAGCATAAGCTCCATGAGAGGGAGTCTTCATCGTATTTGTATCATATACTAATCTCCAGACACAACAGGTTCTCAAAAATTATTTTTTTAAATTTATTTTTGGCTGCGTTGTCTTTGTTGCTGCACAAGGGCTTTCTCTAGTTGTGGGGAGCACGGGCTTCTCACTGCTGTGGCTTCTCTTGTTGTGGAGCACGGGCTCTAGGTGTGCGGGCTTCAGTAGTTGTGGCACGTGGGCTTCAGTAGTTGTGGCTCATGGGCTCTAGAGCACAGGCTCAGTAGTTGTGGCCCACGGGCTTAGTTGCTCCGCGGCATGTGGGATCTTCCTGGACCAGGGATCAAACCCGTGTCCCCTGCATTGGCAGGTGGATTCTTAACCACTGCACCACCAGGGAAGCCCCTCTCAAAAATTACTGAATGTATAATTATTCATCCCCTACAGATATCTTCTCCCTCCTTTAAATTCCATAGAACCCTACCTAAGTCACTTGACTTTGTATTATCCCTGTTATCCCTATTCATATTCTTATCTTATTCCTTTTCCTCTTTTTAGACTATAAGCAACTTGATGGCAGGAAGTCTTACTAATCTTTACATACTTTATGGAGTAAATATATATTTAATAAAAATATAAGTATAAACGTATCTGCAAACAGCCCTGCTAGTTTGTAGCTGTGTATTCATGGCAGTTAACTTCTCTTTGCCTCAATTTCCTCACAAGTAAGATGGGGGTAATAATAGTACTTAATAGTGTTGCTGTGAGAGTTAAATGTATATAAAGGGCTCAGAAAAGTGCCTGAGACAGAACCAAGTCCTCAGTAAGTTAACTATCATCATTGGTGTTGTTATTACTGATCCATACCTAATGGATTCTAGTTCCTAACCACTACAGAGGAAAATAAATCATTTGGATGCACCATACTAAGTGTAGATACATTGGAGACTTTCCTGAAGGAGTTATGCTGCTTTTCTATTTACATGCATTAAAGTATAATCAGTTTTAGTCAATATAGAACCTTGTGAAACTACTAAACAAAATAAAAGCAAACAAGCCACAAACTCCTGGAAGCATGGGTCTTTCAAAGATGAGAGCACTTCAGAGGTAGAGGGTAAAGATGAGGCATGTTTGCAAAAGAAAGGAAGTGGGGAGTAAAACTAGGGAGCTTTATGTCTAGAGAAGTTGCCAGGAAAATCTGTCAGCTTTCTTCTCAGAAAGCAGCCTAGAAAGCATGTAAACAAACAAGCAGCCAGGAAGCACATTAAGTAAA
Organism: Tursiops truncatus; assembly: GCF_011762595.2. Lineage (NCBI taxonomy): Eukaryota > Metazoa > Chordata > Mammalia > Artiodactyla > Delphinidae > Tursiops > Tursiops truncatus. The sequence goes on along the minus strand of NC_047049.1, from coordinate 62,618,751 downwards.
CAAGATTTAGAGACTTACGGCCTGCATTTGAAGTAATTATGTCAAGCAAAACACCCTGTGTCATTTAACTCTTACCCTTCCTTTAGTTGATGTTTTCCAGACTGGACACTCGAGTTTATCACCTGGTTACTTTAAACTCTAATAGTTGCCATGCTACTAAATTACTCAGATTTTCTTAATCTGGCTTTGTTACTTTAACTTTATCCTTTGATGATCTGTTTACCTGAAAAGCCTTCTTTAATTCAAGTTTAATAACATACAAATTTAAGTATTTCTGCCAGCTCTATGGTAGTCATTGTACTATGATGAACAAAATTAGACGGTGTTTTTTTTTTTTTTTTTACTTCGTATGAAAGTGCAATTTTAGTAAGTTCCACAAAGGAGAGATACATGATAAGAGAAGTCATAGTAGCAGGAAGTAACATCTGAACGAAGCTCTGGGAATGAGAAAGCATAGCATTCCAAGGAGCTGAAGCTGCACGTTTAAAAATTCTATGGCGGGGGCTTCCCTGGTGGCGCAGTGGTTGAGAATCTGCCTGCTAATGCAGGGGGACACGGGTTCGAGCCCTGGTCTGGGAGGATCCCACATGCCGCGGAGCAACTAGGCCCGTGAGCCACAACTACTGAGCCTGCGCATCTGGAGCCTGTGCTCCGCAACAAGAGAGGTTGCGATAGTGAGAGGCCCACGCACCGTGATGAAGAGTGGCCCCCGCTTGCCTGTGAGGCTAGAGCAGAGTGAGAGCACATGTGATAAACGATAGAGTTAGAAAGGGATAGAACAGGGACCTCCCTGCTGGCACAGTGGTTAAGAATCCGCCTGCCAATGCAGGGAACACGGGTGCAAGCCCTGGTCCGGGAAGATCCCACATGCCGCGGAGCAACTAATCCTGTGCGCCACAAGAACTGAGCCTGCGCTCTAGAGCCCATGCTCGGCAACAAGAGAAGTCACCGCAACGAAGACCCAACGCAGCCAAAAATTAATTAATTTTAAAAAAAGGATGGGATAGAACAAGCAGGGCCTTCAATGAATGGAAGCCTTGGAGAGTTTTTGGACTCATCACTTATGTAGCAGAATGGAGAATGAATTGAGGGAAAGCAAGAGTGGATGGGGGAAATTAGAAGACCATTGGAACAGTGGAGGTGAGATGTGAAAGGAGCTTGGTCTAGGGTGGTGGCAAAAGATGGTGGAAAAGAATGCATTCAGGAGGTATTTGGGGGGCAAAATGTAAAGGACCTGGTGATGGATTGGAAGTGTGGGGTCAAGGGGAGAGGAGAGGAGAGGAACATCTCAAGGGTGATTCCTCGACTGCTGGCTGTCCAGATCGATGGAGTGTCCTTCACTAAACTACTACTAGAATAGGAATGTGTTTGCTGAAGAGTAAGAGTTCCATTGTGGACATGTTGAGGATCAGGTGTCTGAGTCTTCTGAGAGAAGATGTTGTGTGGGGAGCTGTAGTTATGGGTCTGGAGCTTGAGAAGAGGTCCAGGTCGTACCTGTAGATTTGTGAGTCCTCCTCCCATGGATGGCAGTTGCAACCGTGGGTATGGATGGAGTCACCTGTGTAGAGCAGTGCTGTCTAACAGAAATAAAATTACATATGTGGCTGGTATTCCACGTTTTCTAGTGGTTACACTAGAAAAGGAAAAAAGCAGGTGAAATTTATATTTCTTAGCCTAGAATATAAAAAGAAATAATCATTTCTATTTGTCATCAATACTAAAGAGTTGAGCTATTTTAAATTTTGTACTAAGTCTTGGAAATTGGGTATGTATCATTTTACACCGATGACATCTCAGTTTGGACATTTCAGATGCTCAATAGCCATCCACACGCAGCAAATGGCTACTGTTTTGAACAATGCAGATCTAGAGAGACAACTTCAAATGAAAAGAAGAGAAGGCCTTGGGGCTGTCCACTGAGGGGTCTGATGTTTAATTTTCTTGTCTAGGAAGAAGAGAATGAGCTTAGCCTTTTTTTTTTTTTTTAACCATCTTAGTTTTTTTTTTTTGGTCCCAGGAGGTGGGGGAGATAACTTTAACTATGAGTAGATTTAACTCTATTTTAGTATCTTTGAGACTTAGAGCATTTCTCTGTAATATATTTCAGTAAATAACTTAACATAAACATGTTGTTAATTTTAATTGCATTGCTATACAATATTTTTAGGATGTAGATTTCAATCTTACTCTAATGTTAAAATACTACTAATGTATTAGATGTATATAATGTTTCACAGCTCTTACAGTTTTCATATGCATTTATCTTACCTTAAAAAGAGTAACTATAAATGAGTTAGTGCCCCAAAGAGGAAATAAGCAGTTTTACTTTTTCCTAGTTTCTTTCATTTTTAATATAAGTGGAATATAATTAGAAAGAAGTTTAAAAACATGTGATTATATCACCTCCCTAAACCAGGCTGGGAAGAGGGTTTTCTTATCTTTACTCTTAAGTTTGCTGTAGTATTGACAGCAGGAGACCAGTGTCTGTCCTCAACCATAATTTATTTTTTTCTTTCAGGACAACATAGGGGAGCTTGATCTTGATAAACAATCTGAACTTAGAGGTTTAAGGAAGAAAGAACTAGATGAGGAAGAAAGTGTTAGGAAAAAAGCTGTGCAGTTTGGAACCGGCGAACTGTGTGATGCCATCTCTGCAGTGGAAGAGAAAGTGAGCTATTTGAGACCTTCAGATTTTGAAGAAGCCAGAGAGCTTTTCTTAATGGGTCAACACTATGTTTTTGAGGCAAAAGAGTTCTTTCAGATTGATGGTTATGTCACTGACCATATTGAAGTTGTCCAGGACCACAGTGCTCTGTTTAAGGTGCTTGCATTCTTTGAAACTGACATGGAGAGAAGGTGCAAGATGCATAAACGCAGAATAGCTATGCTAGAGCCCCTAATTGTGGACCTGAATCCACAGTATTATTTGTTGGTCAACAGACAGATTCAGTTTGAAGTTGCACATGCTTATTATGATATGATGGATTTGAAGATTGCCATAGCTGACAAGCTGAGGGATCCTGATTCACACATCGTGAAAAAAATAAATAGTCTTAATAAGTCAGCATTGAAGTACTACCAGCTCTTCTTAGACTCCCTGAGAGACCCAAATAAAGTATTTCCTGAACATATAGGGGAAGATGTTCTTCGCCCTGCCATGTTAGCTAAGTTTCGAGTTGCCCGTCTCTATGGCAAAATCATCACTGCAGATCCCAAGAAAGAGCTAGAAAATTTGGCAACATCACTGGAACATTACAAATTTATTGTTGATTACTGTGAGAAGCACCCTGAAGCTGCCCAGGAAATAGAAGTTGAACTAGAACTTAGCAAAGAGATGGTCAGTCTTCTTCCAACAAAAATGGAGAGGTTCAGAACCAAGATGTCCCTGACTTAATAATCCTTGTTTTTAATGACAAAAAGTGCACTAATGGATTTTTTTCCCCTTATTCAAACAGGCCCAATTCCATTATGATGTCTACCTTCATAGCCAGATGAGTGCTGTTTGAACTTGAAATAGACCAATTGAGTTTTTGCTAGGACCTTAATCAACAATAATTTATACCTAACTATGTAAATAAATTGCCTTGTTAAAGTGACATGTGATTGGTATTTAGATTGCTCGTTTCCTATTTAAATATAAACCTTTTCTGCCTCATTTTCTAAAAGTAGGTTCTTTGTTGGCTAATACTTGATGGATTCATTATAAAGGAAAAATGCTGGGTAATATACCTGGTGGGCAAGCTGTTACTGTATTAAAGTTGAAAAAATAACTTCCTGTAGTTATTCTTCCCAAAATATTTGCTTTCCTAAATTCCCAAAGAAATCTTTCCCTTCTGGAATATTAAAAAAACTAAGTTATGTTGTAAAATATTGTAGTTTGTTTCATTATAGAGGAAGAAGGCCATGTTGGAAATATAATAAATTGACTTGCTTCACTAATAAAAGCTTCCATTTATTCTTTTGTCTTCTTGTAAGAGTTGGTTTATTTTCGATACTTCAAAGGGTATTAGCTTATTTGAAGCCAGAGAAGAATATTTCTTTGGTAACATTATATAGAGAGAACACATTAAAACATTCATTGAATACACTTTTTGAAATACTACTATGTTCCAGAAAAATTTTATTGACTGCAGTTTCTCAGAGGATCCTAGTATATCTATTAAGCTTTAAGCACTGTTGAAAAGATATGCAAATAACAGTTAGTATATGTCATTTTAAGTGGTTGCAGAATTGAAATGAAGTCGCTATCCAGTGCAAAAATCAAGATCAGTTGTAAAATTTGATACAGAGAATAGCTTTGTATGTTGACCTAGTCCTAAGCCTTCCAAAGCCAAGTCTAAGATTCGGTAACATGTATGTATGTGTGGTAAATACCTTGCTTTTCCTTTGAGATCAGTTTGCCAGGAAAAGAAGGTCTTTGAGTATAACAGCAGCGTGTAATTCACTCAATATTTAATATTTATTAAATGTCTCCTGTGGATCAGGCACTGTTCTCGGTTTTCTAGGCTTAGAGGATACAATAATGAACAAGATCAGCAAGATCCTATTCTCATGGAGCAGATCAATAGATAAGAGGATTTCAAGTCATGAATGCTATTAAGAAAGGAACCAGAATCCGAGGTTTCATGGGAAGTGGTGCGACAGTGATCTGAAAGGCCGCTGAAAAGGTGGAAAGTGACAGTGAGCCGAGAACTAAACGGCCAGAAAGGGGCAGCAAAGTAAAGATTCTTAGGTAGAGTGTTCCAGAGAATGCTAGGCCCTCAGGCTGGCTCCAGCTTAGGAAGGAGTTTTGCATTTTAGAAGATGGGAAAGGCCAGTGTGGCTGGAGCAGATGAGGTGGGAGTAGAATGGGGTGGGGCAGGAGTAGGGAGTCCAGATGGACAGGGCTTTGTAGATTGTAGCGAGAAGGGAGAGGCACCAAAGGGGAAGCATGGAGACAAGCTCTATTAGGATTAATCCGAATGGTTTGGACCAGGGTCATCAAGTAGGGATGGAGAGAAATGGATAAGTTCATTATGTGCTTTGGGAGTAGAATCACAGGACATGCCAGAGGATTACGTGGAAGGCATGAAGGGGAAAGGAGAATCAAGAACCATATGAAGTTGGAGTATGCAGGTGAAGCACATTTCTATGAGGGAGATGTGGGGTTAGAATTAAGAGTTCTATTCAGGTCATACTGAGTTTAGGATATTAAGATGCTTGAGATGGGATGATTGCTAACACCCCCCTTTAATCAAACTTTAAAAGGAAAGTGAAGAGGGTCAAGAGGCAAAGAGGGGAGGGAGGTTTGGGGGTAGTGAGATGGACTGATTCTAGAACAAGTCCCCCTGTTATGAGCCTTTCTTGATATAGCTATTTTGCTCTCAACCTTAGTCAACCTCATAACTTCATTTTAAAGTCGCTCATTAGCTTGCTTAACCAATACTGATCTCTTTCTCTATGCTGCTCACTGTGCTAAGCTCTAGAATATGGTCTATAAGGCACAGCCTCTTAAATCCTGATAGCTTTTCCTCTTCCCAACTGTTATTCAACTTGAGTTCAAGAGATAAAATTCAAGTGTAACAGGCATTAGTCTTAAAACCAATCTTTATCCTAATAACCATCAACATACTTTGCTATTTGTCATTTGCTGTCTATAGTGACTTTTCATATTTTAAAACACTGACTTTAGTTAACAGCAGAAAATCTCACTGGCTGCTTTGCGTCCTGCACTGTATTTATGTAGCCTGTTCCACAAACTGCTTTCCCTGAGCACGGCTTCCTAGAGACATCTGCCCTCCGAGACTTTGTTGCTTCTCTGGATTAGTAGTTCTCAAACTTTTTGGTTGCAAGGCCCCTTTGCACTTAAAATTGAGGATGCCAGAGAGCTTCTGTTTATGTAGGTTATATCTCTCGATGTTTATCCTATTTGAAATTCGATTTAAGGAAATTTTAACAATTTATGTTAATGACAAATCCATTGATTTAAACAATTTTACGAAAAACTTATTTTCCAGAAGTGGCATATTTTACACTTTTGCAAACATCTTTAATATCTGGCTTAATAGGAAACAGGTTGATTCTCATAACTGGTGTGATACGTCATGTAGCCTTTGGAAAACTCCACTGTACATTTATGAGAGTGTGAGTGAAAAAAATAATGTCTTATTATGAAGCTAGTTTCATGGGATCTCCTGTCCCAGTCTGAGGTCCCCTGAACCCCTACCTTAAGAACTGCTGCCCTACTTAATCTCCAAAATATACAAACAGCTCATACAACTCAGCAACACCACCAAAAAAAAATCCTAATCAAAGAATGGGCAGAAGACCTAAATGGACATTTCTCCGAAAAGACTACAGATGGCCAATAGGCACATGAAAAGATACTCGACATCACCAATTATTAGAGAAATGCAGATCAAAACTACAGTCAGGTACTATCTCACACCAGTCAGAATGGCCATCATTAAAAAGACTACAAAAAAAAAAGTGTACAAATAACATGCTGGAGAGGGTATAGAGAAAAGGGAACCCTCCTACACTGTTGGTGGGAATGTAAGTTGGTGCAGCCATTCTGGAAAACAGTACGGAGCTTCCTCAGAAAACTAAAAATCGAATTACCGTGATCTAGCAATCCTACTCCTGGGCATATATCCAGAGGAAACCATAATTCAAAAAGACACATGCACCCCAGTGTTCATTGCAGCACTATTTACAATAGCCAGGTCATGGAAGCAACCTAAATGCCCATTGACAGACGAATGGATAAAGAAGTTGTGGTACATATATACAATGGAATATTACTCAGCCATAAAAAGGAACGAAATTGAGTCATTTGTTGAGATGTGGATGGACCTAGAGACTGTCATACAGAGTGAAGTCAGAGAAACAAATACCGTATATTAATGCATGTATGTGGAACCTAGAAAAATGGTACAGATGAACCGGTTTCTAGGGCAGAAGTTGAGACACAGATGTAGAGAACAAACATATGGACACCAAGGGGGGAAAACCGCAGTGGGGTGGGGATGGTAGTATGCTGAATTGGGCAATTGGGATTGACATGTATACACTGATGTGTATAAAATTGATGGCTAATAAGAACCTGCAGTATAAAACAAAACTAATAAACCTTCTTTGGGTTATTTGTATGGAAATATGTTAATATAAATATTTCAGACATTACATGAAATTTCTAAAAATCTTATGTTCTGGTATAATGTTATAAGTCAATTCTAGTTATTACTTTAAAATGTATATCTCAAATAACTAAAATTTCCTTGTCAATTGCATTATTATGAACTTTCATCAAATCTTTAACCGTGGTCATTTTTAAGTCTTTTGTCATTTACAGACAGTTCTGGGTATACTCTGTTGCTTTTGCAAAAATGTTTCTATAAAAGGGTTTCATCTTCAAGGAATTCATGGAAAAGACTCTGACAAGTACAGGTTTCTGGTAACTGACTATACTGCTGAACTGAATGAATAAGCATTTTCAGAACTCTAACGGAAAACTGATGAATTCATAAAAGTGCTAACAAAAGATCAAGATGAAAAAAAATTACATGGGACTGAGTGAACTGATGAGGATAATTATAATTTTTGTGACTTTCTGTTTGAATAAAAATAATAATTTTAAAAAATAAAATAAATCCCACAAGGACTCAGAGGCAAAAAATATACAAATCAATTTTCACTGCAAAGTAAAGGAGCTGTTACATTGGAAGGTTCCTGGACTGAATGTCAATATTATGACATAGTATGAATGTATTTCGTGTTTGGTAATTACAGTCATTGTTGCTTTTGTTGTAGTCATCCATTTACAATGCTTGGTGTCAGTTTATTTATCTCTTGTAAAATAAAATAGTGTGTGTGTGTGTGTGTGTGTGTGTGTAGTGTGTGTGTGTGTGTGTGTGTGTGTGTGTGTGTGCGCGCGGGGGAAAAAAAAAGAAAAGCTACATATACCCTAATGTACATTGCAGCACTATTTACAATAGCCAGGACATGGAAGCAACCTAAAGGTCTGTCGACAGAGAAATGGATAAAGAAGTTGTAGTGTATATATATATCTATATATATACACACACACACACACACACACACACACACACACAATGGACTACTACTCAGCCATAAAAAAGGATATAATGCCATTTGCAGCAACATGGATACAACTAGAGATGATTATTATGCGAAGTGCAGTAAGTCAGCAAGAGAAAGACAAATACCATATGATATCACTTATATATGGAATCGAAAATATGGCACAAATGAACCTATCTACAAAACAGACTCACAGAACAGACTGGTGGTTGCCAAGGGAGGGCAGGTGGGGCGGGGGGAGGACTGGGAGTTTGGGGTTAGTAGATGCAAACTATTATTTAGAATGGATTAGGGACTTCCCTGGTGGTCCAGTGGTTTAGAGTTCGCCTTCTAATGCAGGGGGTGCAGGTTCGATCCCTGGTCAGGGAGACAAGATCCCACATGCCTCCCGGCCAAAACCACCAAAGCATAAAACAGAAGCATTATTGTAACAAATTCAATAAAGATTTTAAAACAGAATGGTTAAACAACAAGGTCCTCATGTATAGCACAGGGAACTTTATCCCAATCTCCTGGGATAAACCATAATGGAAAAGAATATAAAAAAGAATGTATACATGTGTCTAATTGAGTCACTTTGCTGTACAGCAGATGTAACACAACACTGTAAATCAACTATATTCCAATTGAAAAAAAACAAACCTGCAGCTCTATAGCCTGCACTGTGTTGGGCAAGGTGCAGCAGAGTGGATGCTGAGAGTTAGTTTAGGAAAGTAATGTGCCTGCAGTGGCTGGTCTAGGTCTCCCAACCAAAGAAAAAATTGACTTCTCTATTATTTAGTGCACATTGGTTTTGGGTGAGTCAAGAGTCATGGCAATGCCATGGCTTTATTATTTTATCATGGAATGTACTGGGTTTCTTGGCAATGCTGGGTTTTGTTTTTTTTTTTGACATCTTTATTGGAGTATAATTGCTTTACATTGCTGTGTTAGTTGCTACTGTATAACAAACCGATTCAGCTATATGTATACATATATCCCCATATCCCCCCCTCTTGCGTCTCCCTCCCTCCCACCCCTCCCTATCGCACACCTCTAGGTGGTCACAAAGCACAGAGCTGATCTCCCTGTGCTATGTCGCTGCTTCCCACTAGCTGTTTTACATTGGGTAGTGTATGTATGTCCATGCCACACTCTCACTTCGTCCCAGCTTACCCTTCCCCCTCCCCGTGTCCTCAAGTCCATTCTCTATGTCTGTGTCTTTATTCCTGTCCTGCCCCTAGGTTCTTCAGAACCTTTTTTTTTAGATTCCACATATATGTGTTAGCATACAGTATTTGTTTTCCTCTTTCTGCCTTACTTCACTCTGTATGACAGTCTGTAGGTCCATCCACCTCACTACAAATAACTCAATTTCGTTTCTTTTTATGGCTGAGTAATATTCCATTGTATATATGTGCCACATCTTCTTTATCCATTCATCTGTCGATGGACACTTAGGTTTCTTCCATGTCCTGGCTATTGTAAATAGTGCTGCAATGAACAGGCAATGCTGGGTTCTTTAATACTGTTTTATCTGCTTGAATTCTGTCAAAGCTGTTTCATTGTTGTTTTCATCCCTATTACTGTAGAGTCACTGAAAGGTAACAGAAGTTCTCCCTTACCTAGACAGTTGGTTCATTATTCTGGGATAGTTTTGCAAAATCTTACATGAAATACATATGCCCAGAACCCTTAGAAGTGTTGGCAGCATGATAGAATTTGGGCAAGAGGCATAGGGTTATTTTAAATAGACTTTTGTTCTTTGCTCACTCCTAAAACTAATTATTGAGGCAAAGAGTATATACTGAGCTAATAAAAAGTGGGATTTTTTTTTTTCTTTTTGCAGTACACAGGCCTCTCACTATTGTGGCCTCTCCCGTTGCGGAGCACAGGCTCTGTTCACACAGGCTCAGCGGCCATGGCTCACGGGCCCAGCCACTGCACGGCATGTGGGATCTTCCCGGAACAGGGCACAAACCCGTGTCCCCTGCATCGGCAGGCGGACTCTCAACCACTGCGCCACCAGGGAAGCCCAAAAGTGGGAATTTTTGATACAAGAGTCCTTTGCCATTTTCTTTTCAGTCTTGCTAGATTTACATATATACAATGGACAATCACACAGCCATTAGAAAGAATGAAATAATGCCATTTGTAGCAACATGGATCGTCCTAGAGATTACCATACTGAGCGGAGACAAATATCATGTTATCACTTATATGTGGAATCTGAAAAAATGATACAAATGAACTTATTTACAAAACAGAAACAGACTCACAGACTTTGAGAAAAAAATTATGGTTACCAAAGGGGAAAGGTGGGAGGGAGGGATAAATTAGGAGTTTGGGATTAACATATATACACTACTATATATAAAATAATCAACAAGGACCTACTGTATAGCACAGGGAGCTCTACTCAATACTCTGTAACGGCCTATATGGGAAAAGAATCTAAAAAAGAGTGGATAACTTCAGACCTAGAGACACATACAGACTGAAAGTAAGGGGATGGAAAAAGATATTCCATGCAAATGGAAACCAAAAGAAAGCTGGAGTAGCAATTCTCATATCAGACAAAATAGACTTTAAAATGAAGACTATTAGAAGAGACAAAGAAGGACACTACATAATGATTAAGGGATCGATCCAAGAAGAAGATATAACAATTGTAAATATTTATGCACCCAACATAGGAGCACCTCAATACATAAGGCAAATACTAATAGCCATAAAAGGGGAAATCGACAGTAACACATTCATAGTAGGGGACTTTAACACCCCACTTTCACCAATGGACAGATCATCCAAAATGAAAATAAGGAAACACAACCTTTAAATGATACATTAAACAAGATGGACTTAATTGATATTTATTGATATTTATTGATACTTATTGATATTTCTCAAGTGCTCATGGAACATTCTCCAGGATAGATCATATCTTGGGTCACAAGCCTTGGTAAATTTAAGAAAACTGAAATTGTATCAAGTATCTTTTCTGACCACAACCATGAGACTAGATATCAATTACAGGAAAAGAGCTGTAAAAAATACAAACACGTGGAGGCTAAACAATACACTACTTAATAACGAAGTGATCACTGAAGAAATCAAAGAGTAAATAAAAAAATACTTAGAAACAAATGACAATGGAGACATAACGACCCAAAACCTATGGGATGCAGCAAAAGCAGTTCTAACAGGGAAGTTTATAGCAATACAATCCTACCTTAAGAAACAGGAAACATCTGGAATAAACAACCTAACCTTGCACCTAAAGCAATAGGGAAAGAAGAACAAAAAAACCCCAAAGTTAGCAGAAGGAAGGAAATCATAAAAATCAGATCAGAAATAAATGAAAAAGAAATGAAGGAAATAATAGCAAAGCTCAATAAAACTAAAAGCTAGTTCTTTGAGAAGATAAAATAGATAAACCATTAACCAGACTCATCAAGAAAAAAAGGGAGAAGACTCAAATCAATAGAATTAGAAATGAAAAAGGAGAAGTAACAACTGACACTGCAGAAATACAAAAGATCATGAGAGATTACTACAAGCAACTCTATGCCAATGAAATGGACAACCTGGAAGAAATGGACAAATTCTTAGAAATGCACAACCTGCCGAGACTGAACCAGGAAGAAATAGAAAATATGAACAGACCAATCACAAGCACTGAAATTGAAACTGTGATTAAAAATCTTCCAACAAACAAAAGCCCAGGACCAGGTGGCTTCACAGGCGAATTCTATCAAACATTTAGAGAAGAGGTAACACCTATCCTTCTCAAACTCTTCCAAAATATAGCAGAGGGAGGAACACTCCCAAACTCATTCTACGAGGCCACCATAACCTTGATACCAAAACCAGACAAGGATGTCACAAAGAAAGAAAACTACAGGCCAATATCACTGATGAACATAGATGCAAAAATCCTCAACAAAATACTAGCAAACAGAAGCCAACAGCACATTAAAAGGATCATACACCATGATCAAGTGGGGTTTATTCCAGGACTGCAAGGATTCGTCAATATATGCAAATCAATCAATGTGATACACCATATTAACAAATTGAAGGAGAAAAACCATATGATCATCTCAATAGATGCAGATAAAGCTTTTGACAAAATTCAACACCCATTTATGATAAAAACCCTTCAGAAAGTAGGCAGAGAGGGAACTTACCTCAACATAATAAAGGCCATATATGATAAACCTACAGCCAACATCATCCTCAATGGTGAAAAACTGAAAGCATTTCCACTAAGATCAGGAACAAGACAAGGTTGCCCACTCTCACCACTCTTAATATAGTTTTGGAAGTTTTAGCCACAGCAATCAGAGAAGAAAAGGAAATAAAAGGAATCCAAATAGGAAAAGAAGAAGTAAATCTGTCACTGTTTGCAGATGACATGATACTATACATAGAGGATCCTAAAGATGCTACCAGAAAACTACTAGAGCTAATCAATGAATTTGGTAAAGTTGCAGGATACAAAATTAATGCACAGAAATGTCTTGCATTCCTATACACTAATGAAAAAATCTGAAAGTGAAATCAAGAAAACACTCCCATTTACCACTGCAACAAAAAGAATAAAATATCTAGGAATAAACCTACCTAAGGAGACAAAAGGCCTGTATGCAGAAAAGTATAAGACACTGATGAAAGAAATTAAAGATGATACAAATAGATGGAGAGATATACCATGTTCTTGGATTGGAAGAATCAACATTGTGAAAATGACTATACTACCCAAAGCAATCTACAGGTTCAATGCAATCCCTATCAAACTACCACTGGCATTTTTCACAGAACTAGAACAAAAAGTTTCACAATTTGTATGGAAACACAAAAGACCCCAAATAGCCAAAGCAATCTTGAGAACAAAAAATGGAGCTGGAGGAATCAGGCTCCCTGACTTCACACTATACTACAAAGCTACAATAATCAAGACAGTATGGTACTGGCACAAAAACAGAAAGATAGATCAATGGAACAGGATAGAAAGCCCAGAGAAAACCACGCACATATGGTCACCTTATCTTTGATAAAGGAAGCAGGAATGTACAGTGGAGAAAGGACAGCCTCTTCAATAAGTGGTGCTGGGAAAACTGGACAGGTACATGTAAAAGTATGAGATTAGATCACTCCCTAACACCATACACAAAAATAAGCTCAAAATGGATTAAAGACCTAAACCTAAGGCCAGACACTATCAAACTCTTAGAGGAAAACATAGGCAGAACACTCTATGACATAAATCACAGCAAGATCCTTTTTGACCCACCTCCTAGAGAAATGGAAATGAAAACAAAAATAAACAAATGGGACCTAATGAAACTTCAAAGCTTTTGCACAGCAAAGGAAACCATAAACACCACCAAAAGACAACCCTCAGAATGGGAGAAAATATTTGCAAATGAAGCAACTGACAAAGGATTAATTTCCAAAATTTACAAGCAGCTCATGCAGCTCAATAACAAACAACCCAATCCAAAAATGGGCAGAAGACCTAAATAGACATTTCTCCAAAGAAGATATACAGAGTGCCAACAAACACATGAAAGAATGCATCTCATCTAACACCAGTCAGAATGGCCATCATCAAAAAATCTACAAACAATAAATGCTGGAGAGGGTGTGGAGAAAAGGGAACACTCCTGCACTGCTGTTGGGAATGTGAATTGGTACAGCCACTATGGAGAACAGTATGGAGGTTCCTTAAAAAACTACAAATAGAACTACCATATGACCCAGCAATCCCACTACTGGGCATATACCCTGAGAAAACCATAATTCAAAAAGAGTCATGTACCAAAATGTTCATTGCAGCTCTATTTACAATAGCCCGGACATGGTAGCAACCTAAGTGTCCATCAACAGATGAATGGATAAAGAAGATGTGGCACATATATACAATGGAATATTACTCAGCCATAAAAAGAAACGAAATTGAGCTATTTGTAATGAGGTGGATAGACCTAGAGTCTGTCATACAGAGTGAAGTAATTCAGAAAGAGACAAATACCGTATGCTAACACATATATATGGAATTTAAGGGAAAAAAAAGCCGTGAAGAACCTAGGGTTAAGACAGGAATAAAGACACAGACCTACCTACTGGAGAACGGACTTGAGGATATGGGGAGGGGCAAGGGTGAGCTGTGGCAAAGCGAGAGAGAGGCATGGACATATATACACTACCAAACGTAAGGTAGATAGCTAGTGGGAAGCACCCGCTTAGCACAGAGAGATCAGCTCGGTGCTTTGTGACCGCCTGGAGGGGTGGGATAGGGAGGGTGGGAGGGAGGGAGATGCAAGAGGGAAGAGATATGGGAACATATGTATAACTGATTCACTTTGTTATAAAGCAGAAACTAACACACCATTGTAAAGCAATTATACCCCAATAAAGATGTTTTAAAAAAAATTATTAGCTTCAACATATGGCAGAATCTTAAAATAGGAGATATATTTTGTGATTCTTTGATTCTGTCCTATCCCAGGTCATTATATTATAGCATGACAATAAAAAAAGAGTGGATATATGTATATGCATAATTGATTCACTTTGCTGTACACCTGAAACTAACACAACATTGTAAATCAACTATACTCCAATATAAAAGAAAATGACATTTAAAAAAACAAAGAACTGGGGCTTCCCTGGTGGCGCACTGGTTGAGAGTCCGCCTGCCGAAGCAGGGGACACAGGTTCGTGCCCCGGTCCGGGAAGATCCCACATGCTGCAGAGCAGCTAGGCCCGTGAGCCATGGTCGCTGAGCCTGCGCGTCCGGAGCCTGTGCTCCGCAACGGGAGGGGCCGCAACAGTGAGAGGCCCGCGTACTGCAAAAAAACAAAACAAAAAAAAACAAAGAACCATTTAGGTGGAGACCAGGCAAAAGTCTGTGAAAATTAAAGTATATAATTTAAATAATTATATATTAAATAATTATATAGTTTAAGTAACTGTTCAGGGAAAAGAGTAAGAAATATCCCAGGGTATTGAATGCTTTAACGACTAGGCAAATGACGATCCATGCATAACTCTTGGCTCGTGGGACCTGAACAGGCATTAGAAAGCAATGGAATTAATAACACTGCTGTATGTCGAATATGAAAGTTGTCGAGAGTACACCCCTAAGAGTTCTCATCACAAGGAAAAAATTGTTCCCTTTTATTTTGTGTCTGTATGAGATGATGGATGTTCACTAAACTTACTGTGCTCATCATTTCATGATGTATGTAAATCAAATCATTATGCTGTACACCTTAAATTTTTTTTTTTTTTTTTTTTTTTTTTACACAAACAATTTTTTGGGTTTTTTTTGGCCATGCTGAGACCAGGCCACATTCAATCCTGACCATGGGTCAAACCCGGGTCCCCCAGCAGTAGAAGCACGGAGTCCTAACCACTTGACCACCAGGGAAGTACACTTTAAATTTACATAGTGCTTATGTCGATTATAGCTCAATAAAACTAGAAGAAAAAAAATCTCCAAAAAAAATCTTGCTAGATTTAGACAACAGACTAAATGCATCATTCCTTCATTCATTCAACAAGTGAATGCCTACTATCAGAAGACTGAATTTTTTACCTGTCACTTCTGAGCAGTTATGTGAAAAAAACACTGAAATTTGTCTATGAATTTTAGGGTCTTTCAGATGGTGCAGGCTATCTTTGGGGGAAAAACCTGGTTATTAAGGCTAGGTTTATTTAAATGCCATTCTCAATTCTTGGCTGTTATTCTCAGGGGCCAACACTGGGTGCAGGAGAGACTTCTTCCCTTGAAATTGCCTTGGGGGAAAGTTTTTGCAGTTGCCTGTAATTCAGTGGAGTTTTCTGGGTTATTTACACCTTGTTCATCTCTGCTCCTCAGATCAGTTTTAGCCGGTGCTGTTTCTCCCCAGATCATGTGAGAGGGAGGGCTTGATAGATTTTGTATTTTCCTTTTTTCGTTTTTGTTTTTGACTAGAAAATAGCCACATCCCCATTTCGAATGCTACTTTTGTTTTGGCCAATTAAGTTTCTTCTCCTTGTACTTGGGGGTTGGCAAACTCTCTGTAAAGGGCCAGATGGTAAATATTTTAGACTTTTCATGCCATGCAGCCCATTGTAGCTATTCAATGCTGCTGTGAAAGCACCTGCAGGCAATACATAAATGAATGAATGTGGAATGAATGTGGCTCTTACAAAAATTTACTCTTGACAACAGGCGGCAGGCCAGATTTGGCCTAGGGGCGTGGTTTGCCAACTCTTGCTTTTACTGGTTTACTGTTGGAATTTCTTTCTACCTTATATATAAAATGTACTTATAAAAACTAACGTTATTGAGCACTACCTAGTCTATTCCAGGTACTCTGCTAAGCACTTTATATGCATTATTGCATATAACTGTCTTGGAAACTTTAACGTGGATACCATTATCCTCTTTTTTACAGAATGTGCAGCTGAGGCTTAGAGAACTCCAGTGACTTGCTCAAGGTCATGCAGCTAGGAAGTGGCAGAGCAATTTGTTTTCTGGGGATTTTTTTTTTTTTTTTTTGGCTACACCGCACAGCTCACAGGATCTTAGCTCCCCTACCAGGAAATAAACCTGGGCCCAAGGCAGTGAAAGCTCTGAGTCCTAACCACCGGACTGCCAGGGAATTCCCCAGAGCTCTTATTTGAACCAAGGTCAATATGAGTATCTTTCACAAAGTTAACAAGCTGCTGGTTCTATTAATTTTAGTTTAAATGGACTATAAGAAAAGACAACCATCCACAGACAGATGAATAAATAAGATGTGAGATATACACACAAATATTACTCAGCCATAAGAAAAGGATAGGAGGGTGGGAGACGCAAGAGGGAAGAGATATGGGGATATATGTATAGGTATAGCTGATTCACTTTGTTATAAAGCAGAAACTAACACACCATTATAAAGCAATTATACTCCAATAAAGATGTTAAAAAAACACCAAAAAAAGAAAAGGATAAAATCTTGCCACTTGCAACAACATGGATGGACCCAGAGGGCATTATGCTAAGTGAAGTAAGTCGGACAGAGAAAGACCATACCATATGATTTCACTTACATATGGAATCTAAAAAACAAAAACATGAATAAACAGAAACAGACTCATGGATACAGAGAACCGGTGGTCACCAAAGTGGGGGGGGGGGGGGTGGGCAAAATAGGTGAAGGAGATTAAGAGGTACACACTTACAGTTATAAATCACAGGGATGTAACGTACGGCATAGGGAATATAGTCAATAATATTATAGACATAGTATTACCATACAGTAACTTTGTATGGTGGCAGATGGTTACTAGACCTATCGGGGTGACCATTTCTTTGTATGGTGGCAGATGGTTACTAGACCTATCGGGGTGACCATTTCATAATGTATATAAATGTCAAATCATGTTTTACACCTGAAACTAATATTGAATATCAGCTGTACATCAATAAAAAAGTTTTGGTTTTTTGTTTTTTTTTTTTTTTTTACACGGACCTCTCACTGTTGTGGCCCCTTCTGGACGCGCAGCCTCAGCGGCCATGGCTCACGGGCCCAGCCGCTCCACGGCGTGTGGGATCTTCCCGGACCGGGGCACTAACCCGTGTCCCCTGCATCGGCAGGCGGACTCTCAACCACTGCGCCACCAGGGAAGCCCAATAAAAAATTTTTAAAGGGCCAACTACACCTGAAGTAAAATTGCTGACAAGCCATTGAACCAGGCCGTTGAACCATTCCCTTCCTATAATAAGGGAAGATTAACCTAAAATTATGTTGTCCAAATCATAATTGTAGGTATATCTATGTATATAGACATAGATGTTAAAAATTACCCATTTTGTAGCTAAGTAGCTGTTGCAGTATTGCTAAACTTTTCATAGCTACCTGCATTGCAGGTCTGTTCTTGATTATCAGTCAGTCAGTTACTAATCATGAGATATGAAGGGAGAAAACTCAAATATGTTAGGACAACGTTTTTTAAATGGTCCAGATGCATTTTTATAGGGTAAGTGTCAGTACACAACTGGGCCTTTTAATCATTTTGCACTTAAGAGAGATGTGATATTTTTGGGGGGAAAAAAATCAGTTGGGGGTCATAGTATCCATTCAAGTTGTTTTCATCATTACTTATTTTGGGACTTTGAAAAAACCTAAAATAGGAAAAAAATTCAAGAAAGCAACCAGGGGCTTCCCTGGTGGCGCAGTGGTTGAGAGTCCGCCTGCCGATGCAGGGGACACGGGTTCGTGCCCCGGTCCGGGAGGATCCCGCATGCCATGGAGCGGCTGGGCCCGTGAGCCATGGCCGCTGAGCCTGCGTGTCCGGAGCCTGTGCTCCGCAGCAGGAGAGGCCACAGCAGTGGGAGGCCTGCGTACCGCAAAGAAAAAAAAAGAAAAAAGAAAAAAAGAAAGCAACCAGGAACTGTGTGTCAAGGAGAAATCCCAGAGAAAGTACAGTTCCCATAAAAAATCTCACCCATACAGCCCAGTCAGACTCTTGTGGTACGCGGGCCTCTCACTGCTGTGGCCTCTTCCGCTCCGCGGCATGTGGGATCTTCTCAGACCGGGGCACGAACCCGCGTCCCACATCGGCAGGCAGACTCTCAACCACTGCGCCACCAGGGAAGCCCTGGACTCTTGAAGCCAGTAACTTCTCAGGGAGGTCACAACCCAGTATTAACTTTTCATCTATAGAAGTGCCAGGAAAGCCTTATTACGTGCGTTGTATGAAATTGGGTTCAAGAATACAGTTAAGAAAAACCAACCAGAAAACCTGCTGGATGATAATGTGTTTCTGAATCTGACATGATCTGCAGCAGTCGTGCACCGGCTATCAGTACAAAGCTCTTTACCCCCTCTTCCTTCTGAATTTTCTCACTCACTTTTCCTCCCCTGGTTATCTTAATCACTTTGCCTTTCCTGTTATCACCCTAAGTCAGGTTTTGTTATCAAGAGACTCATCACCCTCCAAAGTCATCTGTGATCTCCTTTAGATGATGTTTATGCTTTTAATTTTCACCCCAAAGCTATTGCTTGGACCTAAGAAAATGGGGGCTTCCCTGGTGGCACAGTGGTTGGGAGTCTGCCTGCCGATGCAGGGAACACGGGTTCGTGCCCCTGTCCGGGAAGATCCCACATGGCGCTGAGCCTGTGCTTCCGGAGCCTGTGCTCCGCAAAAAAAAAAAAGAAAGAAAGAAAATGGTACAATCATGTAAGAAATTATAAAAAATAAAACAGAGTAATTGCCAATCTGCTGATTATGCAAAACTATAGAATGGCTTTATGTTAAAAACGTATTGTCCTTTTAGACTGGGGTTTTGAACTTTGCTTCTGAATAGTTAATCTTTCATTTGTCTTTCTCTGCCTGGAGCCCAGAAAATCTAATTACATTCCACTTAAAAATAAGGAGAAATGATTCCCAAGCTCCTCTGGAAGAATACCTTAAGTTTCACTTACTGAGGATGTGCCAGAGTATCTGTTGCAATTTAATTCAATTCCATGGGCCTGCTTTTGCCTCTCTAATTTGAATATATATCTTATCACACAAACTTAATAGAGCATGTATACTAAATACAGAGGGTATGTTTGCAATGATCGGACTTGATGTATGATTACACGTTAGAAATGAAAGTCACTTTGAGATTGCTTGGTGTGCTTACAGAACTTGGCAGGCACCCTCCATAGCAGCTGATGTTAGAGGCTTTGCTGACCACTGTTCAGCAGAGGTGGCACTAAGCTGCCAGGGACGGAATACAAATAGCTTTCAAATATGAACTCAAAATTCAAGTACCGACTGCTAATTAAGCAGCTTCTCATGTGGGGCAACTCCGCTGTTCCAGGATCAGCAGCAGGAATTTGTTTATAAAATTAGTTAATGATAGTCAATGACTGTTGAATAATTTCGATACTTACACTTAAGATGTTTTTAATAAGTTGTGTTAGCATAAGCTGTAGGGCATTGTTTCCTAGAGTTGAGTCCCAGGGCCCACCTGCATCAGAATCATTTCAAGGCACTTAAAATGCAGATTCCCAGGCTCCGGCCCAGAACTAATCAGAAACTCGGGGTGGGAACCAGGGATCTACATTTGAGTAGAAGCCCATGCGATTCTTATGTACGTAAGTGAAAGAAGCTCTGCTGTAAGAATTAAGAGAAGGAAGCTAGAGCAGCTTCTGTAGGGAGAAGAGTCCTGAACCACAAAGCTACTCTGTGCCTTTGGTTCCCAGGGGGAACCAAGCCTGGGGACAGGGCATTCCCAGCAGCTTTAGGCAGCCAAGGAGCTACAACTCTCTCCTGGTAGTTCTCCAAGCACTTCCTCCTGTGCGAGAACGAGAATTCTGCTGCGTGCACCCAAGTAGGGGGGCTGAGACTGGTAACCACAACACTAGGGCTTTCAGGGCCCACGGGGAACCCTCCTAGATGAAAGCTAAGGATTCCCTAGTGACCCCTGAAGAATGTTCTAGAATACCTCAAGGGAGGTGAGGAAAAAGAAGGAGGTTGTTCTGCAAGGAACACAGACTAGGCAAGCAGCAATTTTGGGGGGATTTGAATGGAAACACTCAAATTGTTGTCCCAGTGGCGTGGTGTTAACTACTCTGCCTAGAGAGCCAGGACCATCTTTCGGGAACTGGACAAGTTTGGGGTAGAGCAAATACTCATTCCCCCACTTTCACATTCCAAGACAGGCTGTGTTCTGGTGACATCTGGTTAAAATGAAAATTGAGTGCCTGCCTGAGGGGATGCAATCGTTTCTCCTATAGTAGAGCATCTCTTCCCTAGGGAAATCCCCAAATTGCAGAACGGAGAAATGCTTCTAACTTGGACCTGCCATTGATACTCTTCCTTGGGACTTCCCCCCTGGTGGCGCAGTGGTTGAGAATCTGCCTACTAATGCAGGGGTACACGGGTTCGAGCCCTGGTCTGGGAGGATCCCACATGCCGCGGAGCAACTAGGCCCGAGAGCCACAACTACTGAGCTTACGCGTCTGGAGCCTGTGCTCTGCAACAAGAGAGGCCACCCCAATGAGAAGCCCGCGCACCACAATGAAGAGTAGCCCCCACTTGCGGCAACTAGAGAAAAGCCCGCATGCAGCAACGAAGACCCAACAGAGCCAACAACAGCAACAAAAAACACTCTTCCTTTGGAGGGGATGAGAGTCACAGCCAGGTGGATGAGAGCTTGGAACCCTGCATGAGAAAAATGCAACCCTCCCCTCATAGTTCTGTAGCTACGCAGTCCAAGACACCAACACTGCATACAGTGCATATAGTCTGATATACCAATGTATGTGCACATGGCACATGGTGGACTTAACCATTGGCCAGAAGTCCAGGGACTTCCATGCTGCTCAGCTCAATGGAAACTTTTCAGTCCTCATTCACTCATTCATTCCTGACCTCTTGACGGCATGGCATTTGACAGACCGAGGCTCCCTCCTTGAAACGCCTCTTCGCTCATCCTTCCACAGCACAGCCTTCTCCCACTCTACCTTGCCAGCAACTTCTTGTGTTTCCTTTAAGGGCTTTTAAAATCACTTAAATATGTGATCCTTAGCATTCTGACCTAGTGTCTTAGTCTCTCCAGGCTCCCCGGGGCAATGTCATCCACTCTTAAGATATAGGTTACCACTGATATGCAGTTCTTGATCTTTTTAGTTCACTTACCCCCAAATTAGTAGAATTTGTTGACTGCTACTTAGACTCACAATTATTGCCTTCATTTCCTTTAAAAAAGTTTTTATTTTAAATACTAAAAAAATTTAAGAAATACCTTTGATTAAAGAAAAATAGCTTCAAGGAGTTTAAAATGAAAAGTAGCAGTTTCGAGTACTGTCTTTCCCTACACCTCCCCCCCCCCACCCTCCCTCGCAACCACTCCCAGGAGGGAGCCTGTTCAGACCTGTGTTTTGCTGGTTACCTGGTTATGTGGTAACGACATGCTCAAGTCACTACTTCTTGATTTATCAATTTAAAACATCTATTGACTTTTTCCAGTGATAGTAAAGGATATAGCTCACGACACCCTACTCCCCTCCTCATTTCTTTCAATATAGCTCCAATATTAAAATTGCTTTTGGTTAAAAAAATGTGTGTTCGGGCTTCCCTGGTGGTGCAGTGGTTGAGAATCTGCCTGCCAATGCAGGGGACACGGGTTCGAGCCCTGGTCTGGGAAGATCCCACATGCCGCGGAGCAACTGGGCCTGTGAGCCACAACTACTGAGCTTGTGCGTCTGGAGCCTGAGCTCTGCAACAAGAGAGGCCGTGATAGTGAGAGGCCCACGCACCGCGATGAAGAGTGGCCCCCGCTTGCCACAACTAGAGAAAGCCCTCGCACAGAAACGAAGACCCAACACAGCCATAAATAAATAAATAAAGCAAACTGTCAATAAGTAAAAATAAACACTATAAAAAATAAAATAAAAAATATGTGTTATATACATAATAGTATATAATGATTTATATATAAATATGTAGGTATACTTATGTAAATAAAATATTTTATACGTGTATATTGTTCTATTTTTTCTATTGTTCCATTTCTTGATCATCCACTAAGGATATTAGTGTCCAAACCCTTGCCTTTAACTTTCCTCAACCTCACAAATCACCTATATTTTCATTTATACATTGGCAGTGTTGATAAATACATTCTATTATGTATACATTTTACTCTGTCATAATCAACTTTCTGTATCTTTGTAGAGGGATTCTAAAAGTTGATGACGAATAAGCTGTATTTACATTACAATGATTATATAAATACCACCCACTGCAGAATTAAGAATATATTATGATTATATTCCTTTCCTGTACAGATTTATATTCTTAGAGCTTCTAACTGCCCCCCGCCTCAGTATTTGCCCTTATATTCTGACTGTCAAATCCACCATCATAGTCATCTATTCGTCCTTTCCCCCCTCAAAGACCTCCCTCCAGGAGCCCTCCCTCCTGCTCTGATCTGCACTGATTGCTCTCCAGATCAGATGCTCCACTACCAGGCTGGGACTCCCCTTCTCTACTCTCCCAGTGTGTAGCTACTCTTTCCTGGAGCCTGTCTTCCTTTTTCTTGGTTTATTAAGATTTCTAATTTAAAAAGTATAACATGCTTGTTGTAACAAGTATATAGATATAAAAATCTCCCCTCATTCTCCTCCAACTTTGCACCTCTGAGGGAATCTAAGTTAAAGGTGTGGTGGGTCCCCTTCTACACCTTCATCTATGCTCAAATACACATCCTCGAACATATAAACACATACATGGGTTCCTTCTGTTCTTTTAAAAAATGGAATATTATACATCTTACTCTGCAACTTGCTTCCGCCACCCCTGATTTAATGATTTATCATAAACCTTTCTCCAGCTCAATACAGATTGATGTACGTTTTTAAATAATCTGCTTCAGGTTCCACAGTGTGGATGTACCTTATTTATTTATCTATTTCCTATGATGAACAGTTTATTTTCTGTTTTTATGTCACTGCAAATCAATAAAAATGCTTATGAGGGAATCCTGACATACTGATGCTTTTATTTTTGTAGGATAGATTTCTAAAAATCAAAATTACTGGGTCAAAAGACAAGCATATAGTATTTTAACTATCGGAATATAACATGTACCAAAAAGTGCATCATAAATGTAGTTGTTCATAAATGAATTCTCACAAATACAACACGCAACGTGACCAGTACCCAGATCGAGACAGAATATTGCCAGCACCTGAGGCGCCCACCCCATACACCTGTGTCAATACTCCACTCCCAAGGGTACCCTCCCTCCTGACCGCTGACGGCGTGCGCATTTTTCATTTGAAGATATTGCCACACTCTTCTCCCCAATGGCTGTAGGAATTCACATTCCCACAAGTAACGCGCAAAGGTATCAGTTTCCCCTGTAACATTAGATATTACTTTTTACAACTTTTGCTTACCTGATGGGTGAAAATGGTATCTCACTGTTATTCTAATTTGCATGTTTCCTGACTGACCAGTGACCGGTGAGCACTATGGCTCACATTCCTTCATTTACAGATGAGAAAACCAAGGCTCAGAGCAGAGCACTAACATCGCCCAAGTCAGTTTAACACCTGCTTTGTTTCTGTGGTTAGCACAGTATTGTGGGACTCAGCAAAGAATCACAGATCCCTCCCCCATTAGTAAAGTTCTCTAAGCACACCTTATTCAAACTCTAAAGGAAAGCGGGGAGAAGAAGGACACATGCACATTCCATTTTACTCTGCTGGACTGGGAGACGAACACTGTTCGGCTCATAGAAAGCTTCTGTGATTTTGTAGACTTGGCCCAAAGACTGGTTTTGATAGCAATGGAGTAAAGTGACAAAGTAGAGATGATTAAATAGTTAATCCCACTAGAGGATTGTAAGTAGAGAAAAAGGTATGGGAGACTCCTGTAAGTATGATCACTCAAGAAAGCAGGTTTGCTTAACCACAAAGCCATGCAACAGAAACATGAGACATGCCCCCAAACAATAAGCAAATGGTGGAACGCAAACCACATCCTACCCAGTGAGCTCAGTAAGCTAATGATTCCTAGGATGTGCTCCTCTGTGCACACTAAGAACAAAAACATAAGGAAAAGGTGACATTATACTGAAACCTGAGATGATTTCTGTTTTTAGTATATGTTACCGCCTTTTTGCTCATTTCCATTGCTCCAAGTCAGTCCCCATTTAATCACATAGGGACAAGAAAACTCCCCCGCCTAACCTGGAGGAGGAGCTGATGATGGAGGCATGACATCAACTCAAGAAAAAGGAAGTGGGGCTTCCCTGGTGGTTAAGAGTCCGCCTGCCGATGCAGCGGACACGGGTTCGTGCCCCGGTCCGGGAGGATCCCACATGCCGCGGAGCAGCTGGGCCCGTGAACCATGGTCGCTGAGCCTGCACTCCGCAACGGGAGAGGCCACAACAGTGAGAGGCGACAACATTGAGAGGCCTGCGTACAGCGCAAAAAAAAAAAAAAAAAAAAAAAAAATGAGGAAGAAGGCGGCCTTCTCCCCCTCCCCAATTTTGATTATAAAACTGTAGCCCACTACGTTCTCAGGGTACAGCACTCCCTTGCTCACCTGCTTGTAAGCCTCACAAGTGTCCTATTCTAATAAATCACTTCTATCACTTTGCCTCTCGATGGATTCTTTCTGCCCTGAGACATAAAAAAGTGGAGGTTCTTGGAGGCTCCCCCTACCCCAGACGCATTTCTGCGGTTTCAGCTTGGGGACATTGAGGGAGGGAGCCCTGCTGAACGCAGGCAGGGATGGCTGGTCTGTGGAGGTTGGCGAGTCATCCAGCCGGGCTGAGGAAACAATCAAGCAATCACACGTGCAACATCTCTACTGAGGGCCTGAAGGCCGCAGGGAAAAGTGGAAAGACCTGTGGACTGAAAGCTAGGAGGCTTTGGGGGGCATCGCTTGCCCTCTCAGAGCCCCTTTTCTCTCAAGAAGCAGGGCTTGGAAGTGCTGAGAGCACCAGATGCCCAGCCTGGGCAGGTCCCTCCAGGACCAGGAACACAGCACCAAGGGGACAACCCATAGTCCTTGCACATCTGAAACTATCACAGCTTTAGGCAGGAGTGTCCAGGCCCAAATGAGGGTTTGTGCGGGCAGGTGCGACGAGAGCTGAGCCCTGAAGGAAGGGACGGGCGTGTTGGAGTGCTACAATGGCAGAAAGGAGAGCAAGGCATCATCTGTGGGGGGAGGGCTGGAAAGGAGGGGCGGCTCAGACTCAACACCAAGGGCCTGGAGAGGAAAGTGAGAAGAGTAACCCTAGCTGAAGAAACTACTGAAAGGAGCACTGATGGAGACATGAGGCTGGAAATATAGGCTGAGGCCGGCCAGACGGCCCACGCAAGCCCTCAATTCCCGGTGAGGACTGTGGGCTTGGCCCGCGGGCGTGTGGAACCACCGGCTGTGCTTTCACAGGGCAGTGTTAGGAGGCAACGGGTAGAACGCACGGTGTTTAATTTTCTCAGCTTAACTGTAACAAGTTACCACACTGTTGGTGGCTGCTGTAACGAACTGCCCAAACCTTGGTGGCTTAAAATGACCCAAATGTGTCCCCTTATAGTTCTATAGGCTAAAAGTCTGACATGGGTCTCACTGGGCTGAAACTAAGGTGTTGGCAGGGCTGCCTTTCTTTCTGGAAACTCCAGAGGAGAATCTGCTCCCTTACCTTTTCCGGCTTCTGCATTCCTCGGCTTGGGGCCCTTTAGTCCATCTTCAAAGCCAGCAAAGGCAAACCGCACCTTCTCACACCACATCACCCTGAACTTTCCTTCTGCCTCTGGCTTCCATTTTTAAAGACGCTTGTGATTACATGGGTCCCACCTGGATAATCCAGGCCACTCCCTCTTTTAAGATCACCTGATTAGCAGCATTAATTCCATCTGCAACCTTAATTGCCCTTGGCCATGTAAGGTAACAGGTTCCAAGGATTAGAATGATTAGGACAGAGACATCTTGGGGAGGCCATTATTCTGCCTGCCATACTGGGCTAGTTAGTTGGAACTCCTTGCAAGCAAACAACAACAACAAAAAAAAGCAAAAACAAAAGCGGAGAGGGAGAGGGAGGAGAAGGAGAAGAAAAGAAATATATTGGCTTAAATAACTGAGGCCTGTGTCTTTCTTCACTTCTTGGATCTACTTTCCTCTCTTGGTTTTCAGGCACCTCCTTCTATGAACAGGACCCCGCATCACCAGGCTTACATCCTGCCAGCTTAGCAGCATGGCAGTCCCCTCTCCCAGTACTTTAGCACAACCCAGGATGATGAGCATTGACTCTGATTCACCCAGCTTCCTTCCAAGACTGTCCCTGGGCCAACTACTCTGGCCTAGGAGAGAACTTTCACTGGCCAGGCATGAATTTCATATGCACCGTTGGAGCTGAAACATGGGAAGCCCCACCAAAGCAGATGGACAGAGACTTGGGGGTGGGTGGTTCCTTAAAGGAAAACTGGTAGACTGCTACCCAAAAAGCGCAATAGTGGTCATAATTGCCCAATATGAGTTGCACTTCATGCCACGAAACTGTACTGAAAAATGATTTATAAGGGACTTAGCCATAAAAAAGAACAAAATAGGGCTTCCCTGGTGGCGCAGTGGTTGAGAGTCCGCCTGCCGATGCAGGGGACACGGGTTCGTGCCCCAGTCCGGGAAGATCCCACATGCCGCGGAGTGGCTGGGCCTGTGAGCCATGGCCGCTGAGCCTGCGCGTCCGGACCCTGTACTCCGCAACAGGAGAAGCCGCAACAGTGAGAGGCCCGCATACCGCCCCCCCAAAAAAAAGAACGAGGAAGAAGGTGGCCTTCTCCCCCTCCCCAATTTTCCTTTGATTATAAAACTGTAGCTCACTACGTTCTCAGGGTACAGCACTCCCTTGCTCACCTGCTTGTAAGCCTCACAAGTGTCCTATTCTAATAAATCACTTCTATCACTTTGCCTCTCGATGGATTCTTTCTGCCCTGAGACATAAAAAAGTGGAGGTTCTTGGAGGCTCCCCCTACCCCAGACGCATTTCTGCAGTTTCAGCTTGGGGACATTGAGGGAGGGAGCCCTGCTGAACGCAGGCAGGGATGGCTGGTCTGTGGAGGTTGGCGAGTCATCCAGCCGGGCTGAGGAAACAATCAAGCAATCACACGTGCAACATCTCTACTGAGGGCCTGAAGGCCGCAGGGAAAAGTGGAAAGACCTGTGGACTGAAAGCTAGGAGGCTTTGGGGGGCATCGCTTGCCCTCTCAGAGCCCCTTTTCTCTCAAGAAGCAGGGCTTGGAAGTGCTGAGAGCACCAGATGCCCAGCCTGGGCAGGTCCCTCCAGGACCAGGAACACAGCACCAAGGGGACAACCCATAGTCCTCACACATCTGAAACTATCACAGCTTTAGGCAGGAGTGTCCAGGCCCAAATGAGGGTTTGTGCGGGCAGGTGCGACGAGAGCTGAGCCCTGAAGGAAGGGACGGGCGTGTTGGAGTGCTACAATGGCAGAAAGGAGAGCAAGGCATCATCTGTGGGGGGAGGGCTGGAAAGGAGGGGCGGCTCAGACTCAACACCAAGGGCCTGGAGAGGAAAGTGAGAAGAGTAACCCTAGCTGAAGAAACTACTGAAAGGAGCACTGATGGAGACATGAGGCTGGAAATATAGGCTGAGGCCGGCCAGACGGCCCACGCAAGCCCTCAATTCCCGGTGAGGACTGTGGGCTTGGCCCGCGGGCGTGTGGAACCACCGGCTGTGCTTTCACAGGGCAGTGTTAGGAGGCAACGGGTAGAACGCACGGTGTTTAATTTTCTCAGCTTAACTGTAACAAGTTACCACACTGTTGGTGGCTGCTGTAACGAACTGCCCAAACCTTGGTGGCTTAAAATGACCCAAATGTGTCCCCTTATAGTTCTATAGGCTAAAAGTCTGACATGGGTCTCACTGGGCTGAAACTAAGGTGTTGGCAGGGCTGCCTTTCTTTCTGGAAACTCCAGAGGAGAATCTGCTCCCTTACCTTTTCCGGCTTCTGCATTCCTCGGCTTGGGGCCCTTTAGTCCATCTTCAAAGCCAGCAAAGGCAAACCGCACCTTCTCACACCACATCACCCTGAACTTTCCTTCTGCCTCTGGCTTCCATTTTTAAAGACGCTTGTGATTACATGGGTCCCACCTGGATAATCCAGGCCACTCCCTCTTTTAAGATCACCTGATTAGCAGCATTAATTCCATCTGCAACCTTAATTGCCCTTGGCCATGTAAGGTAACAGGTTCCAAGGATTAGAATGATTAGGACAGAGACATCTTGGGGAGGCCATTATTCTGCCTGCCATACTGGGCTGGTTAGTTGGAACTCCTTGCAAGCAAACAACAACAACAAAAAAAAGCAAAAACAAAAGCGGAGAAGGAGAGGGAGAGGGAGGAGAAGGAGAAGAAAAGAAATATATTGGCTTAAATAACTGAGGCCTGTGTCTTTCTTCACTTCTTGGATCTACTTTCCTCTCTTGGTTTTCAGGCACCTCCTTCTATGAACAGGACCCCGCATCACCAGGCTTACATCCTGCCAGCTTAGCAGCATGGCAGTCCCCTCTCCCAGTACTTTAGCACAACCCAGGATGATGAGCATTGACTCTGATTCACCCAACTTCCTTCCAAGACTGTCCCTGGACCAACTACTCTGGCCTGGGAGACAACTTTCACTGGCCAGGCATGAATTTCATATGCACCGTTGGAGCTGAAACATGGGAAGCCCCACCAAAGCAGATGGACAGGGACTTGGGGGTCGGTGGTTCCTTAAAGGAAAACTGGTAGACTGCTACCCAGAAAGCGCAGTAGTGGTCATAATTGCCCAATATGAGTTGCACTTCATGCCACGAAACTGTACTGAAAAATGATTTATAAGGGACTTAGCCATAAAAAAGAACAAAATAGGGCTTCCCTGGTGGCGCAGTGGTTGAGAGTCCGCCTGCCGATGCAGGGGACACGGGTTCGTGCCCCGGTCTGGGAAGATCCCACATACCGCGGAGTGGCTGGGCCTGTGAGCCATGGCCGCTGAGCCTGCGCGTCTGGAGCCTGTGCTGCGCAGCGGGAGGGGCCGCAACAGTGAGAGGCCCACATACCGCAAAAAAAAAAAAAAAAAAAAAAAAGAACAAAATAATGCCATTTGCAACGACATGGATGGACCTATAGATTGTCATACTGAGTGAAGTAAGTCAGACGGAGAAAGACAAATGTATGACATTGTATGTGGAATCTACAAAAAGGCTACAAATGAACCTATCTTCAAAACACAGTAGAGTTACAGATTTAGAAAATAAACTTATGGTAACTGGGGGGTAAAGGGGAAGGGATATATCAGAAGAATGGGATTGACAGCACACACACTACTATATATAAAATGGATAACTGTTAAGAACCTACTGTATAACACAGGGACCTCTACTCAATACTCTGTAATGGCTTATATGGGAAAAGAATCTACAAAAAGAGTGGATATATGTATATGTATAACTGATTCACTTTGCTGTACACCTAAAACTAACACAACATTGTAAGTCAACCATACCCCAATAAAAAGTATTAAAATAAAAAAAAACAATTTACAGGGTATTCCCTGGTGGTCCAGTGGTTAGGACTCCGTGCTTTCACTGCCAAGGGCCCGGGTTTGCTCCCTGGTCGGGGAACTAAGATCCTATAAGCCACCTGGCTGGCCAAGAAAAAAGAAAAAAAAGATTTACAACGGTAAATTTTATGTCATGTATATTTTACCACACGCACACAAATTTTGGAGTTTTGCTAGACCTGTTAGAAAAGAGGATCTTTGTTTTTTCAGACATCGCTAGGCGATGTGAGCCTAGTTTGAAACTGCTGGGGCCACCGTGCCACCATGTGGGGACAGAACCTTGGCTGAGAGCAGAGAACAAAGGTGCAAACAGATTCCTGATGATGATGGTGGCACCTGGACCCAGGTGTGCCTGAAGTCCTGACATGCACAATAAATTACCTCTTATGCTTAGATCACCCCAGTTTGAGTCTCTGTCACTGGTAGTTAAGAGTACTGACTTAAAAAAACACTACACAACACAACACAACAAAATTCCTCATGCCCTGCTGGTGGAAGAAGATAGCAACTGTCAAAAAATCACCCACCTTATTGGAGTTACCTGTGTGTTCTCTCCAAGCTTAACCGTTCACAGGGCCCATTTTGAATGAAAAGATGTGATATTGTTACGTAATGAAGCTCGTGCAAAGCAAACTCTCTGTAGAGTGATTCACTTTAATAGAAAATGTAAATTGGGAGTTATTTCCTTAAAATAGTTGTTCTCAAAGTGTGGTCCCTGCAGCAGCAGCAGCATCAACTGGAAACCTGTTGGAAATGCAAACTCTCAGGCCCCACACACCCCAGAGCTGCTGAATCAGGAACTCTGGGGTGAGGCTGCCGAGGTGCTGACTAGCCCTCCAGGTGACTCTGCTGCAAGCTCAGGTTTGAGAACCACTGTCTCCAGGGGTTCTTTGTTTTGTTGTTCTCCTGAACATTTTAAACATGATTCACTTTGAACAAATAGACTTAACCGTGGATTTTCAGGGGATAACAAATTATTGCATAAAGTGATATGCAATACACATGGGAACACATGTGTCATATTAAAGTATTTGCCTTAACTTGTTAAATAAAATAAAATATAACTATAATTTTAAAATTTTTAAAATTAAAAAAAGAGAAGAACAGGGAATGTAGGGTAGTAAATGCAAGAGAAATCTACAAATAGGAGCTGCCCGAGAGGGTGGATCAAGGGCAGGCAGCCTGAAGGCCAGAAAACATCTGAAGGTTCTTAAAAATTTTAGATGTGAGATGTTGAGGAAATGGAAAGGAAAGACAACAAGAAAAGCTTTAAATCAATGGTTCTCAATCTTTTTGGTCTTAGGACCACTTTACCTTTTTTTTTAATTATTGAATTTTGTTGCTGTGGGTTATATCCACTGATGTTTACCATAATAGAAATTAAAACTAAGAAAAATCCAAATAACAATAATAAACCCATTTTGTGTTAACTTAGTTAACATATTTTCTGATTGATAGTTATATACTCCAATAACTGAATCACTTTGCTGTATACCTGAAACTAACACAATACTGTAAATTAACTATACTTCAAAACAAAAATCATGATATATTCCAACATGAAAAAAACTAGTGAGAAGGGAGGCATTGTTTACATTTTTTCAGATCTCTTTGATGTCCAGCTTATGAGAAAGACAACTTGTTGGATTCTCATATCCATTTCTGCATTCAATCTATTGTGATACCAAGTATCACAGTTTCTGAAACTCCACTGTACGCTTATAAGAGAATGAGAGTGAAAAAGGCACATAACTTATTGTGAAAAAAGTTTTGACTTCACAGACCCCTGAAAAGGCCTCAGTGATCCCCAAGGATCCTTGAACACACTGAATAAACCTGCTACTCATTGGAAAGAGACCTGGGTTTGAGTTCCGGTTATGCTTCTTTCTAGCTGTGTGACCTTGAGCAAATTATTTGACCTTTCTGAGCTTCCCTTTTCTCATCTGTGATGGAGCTCACCTCATGGGTTTCTGGGAGGGTTAAATTAGAAAATATATGTGCCTGGAACATATTTAGCCCTCAGTAGATGACCCATTTCTGTTGTTACTGAAGTTTGGGGCTGGGGTGACTGGGTAAGTAGTGGTGTCATTGGCAGGAATAGGGATGCAAAGGTGGGGATTAGGGAGGGTAAGAAAACTTTGATCAAGTCCTAGTGAGTTGGGCCATCCAGATGCACCAGCTGGGCTGGAGCTCTGGGGTCAGGTCCCAGCTGGAGGTCAAGATTTGTGAATGGTAGATTCCCATGAAGAAATGGAAGATGTAAAGGCCAAGAATGCCAGCTCTGTGAGGGCAGGAACAGTGTAGGGGGGCCCCTGCTCTGAAAGCAGTGCTGCACACCAAGCAGCTCTAAGTCAGTGTTTGGTGATATGGCTGAATGCTCTCTGGGGGGAAATCCACCGCTCGGGACTGGAGGTGGAAATGAACCAGGGAAAGGGAAGGACAACCAATCCTGGGGCTACGGAGAAGAAGGAACAGCTCTGATGTTGGAGATGAACAGGGATGCCAATCTCCTCTGGAAACATTTGCTTTCAGTCAACAAGGGGATCCTTCCTGAAGCTTTGGTTGAGACACACACCTTTTAAATTGGGACCATTGGGGCTTCCCTGGTGGCGCAGTGGTTAAGAATCCACCTGCCAATGCAGGGGACACGGGTTCGAGCCCTGGTCTGGGAAGATCTCACATGCCCCAGGTCAAATAAGCCTGTGCACCACAACTACTGAGCCTGCACTCTAGAGCCCGCAAGCCACAACTACTGAGGTCTGCACGCCTGGAGCCCATGCTCCACAACAGAAGAGGCCACCACAATGAGAAGCCCGAGCACTGCAGTGAAGAGTAGCCCCCGTTCACTGCAACTAGAGAAAGCCCGCGTGCAGCAACGAAGACCCAACTCAGCCACAAATAAATAAATTATTAAAAAAAAAAATTGGGACCATTGAACTTTGGTCCAGATCCAGACAAACAGGTCAGCGAGGGGTCTTGGCTGTGCTCTGGCCCTCCAGGTGTCCCTTCACACTTAGTCTCTCATTTACTTAGGTTACCTTGCCCCTGAGCTGTCTTACTTCATATTGCAGGAGGGAGGGAAGGTGTGTTTTCATGTGATTCTTGAAGTTGGGATTTAAAGTAGAAGATCACCGACACTCTAGTCTTTCTGTCAGTCCTCCACCCAGAAGAATAAAGAGGAGGTGCAGGACATACTACCATGTCTCTTCTCCACCTGTGTCTGCTCCTGCCCCGGATATGCCGCGGGGTACGGGGATGGGGGCCCTCCATCTCCACCCCCACTTGGCCCAGTGCTCTCCTTTTCCAGAATATGCATGCAGGCCATCGTCTTGGAGGGAGCAGATGTGTGTCCCATAATTTTTCCATCAAACCTGGAATGGACATTTTTAAGGTCAGTATGAGTTTTTAAAAGTCATTCTTAAGTTTAAATTTTATTTCAGGCGTCTTAGGGCAGTGTCAATGGCTGAAAATGACTGGATAATGGAAACCTAGGAACCTATCTAGATTTTGGATTTTAATTCTTAGGGAAATGTTTCCCTTTTACATGTGCGTTTGCTATAAGCTGTCTGTTTTCAGGCTTAACTTTGTCATACAAGATGAACTCTTTGCTGAGGGCCTCCTGGGGATCCTTTCTTGGATGGATGTATCTGATGGCCTGATCCTTCCTCTAAGGTGAGAAGGGACACAGAGACAGGTCACTGGAGCTGGCCTGCCTCGGGATGAAACCTGGTCTTTCTTCAGCTAGTGCATTGGCATCACTGCCCTCAGGATGGAGCTCAAAAGTGACCATGAGTGGACTAAATACCTTCCCAAGACATCTAGACTGGAGTTTGACCAAACAACTGGCATTGTAGCCTAGCCCAGCCCAGCCAAGTCAGGCCATCTAGAGAGAGGCAGCTGACACTTATGGCTTCTGTGTTTCCAGAAGGAATGGGTCATGAATATGCGTCCCTGCCCCAAGCTGCTCTCTAACCTGGCAGAATGCATATACCTGGTTGGAAAGGTGGCTCAGCTGCCACTGCCACTCGCATCAGAGGCCTGGATCCACCCCCCACCCCCCCCACCATACTCTGCTCCCAGGGGTCCCACCCAGACTTGACCGCACTCACCATGTGCCAGACACTGTGCAAAGCGCTGGTGTGTGTACCTTGTCTGACCCTCCCAACACTTTTAGGAAGTAGATGCCATCACTGAGGCCCAAGTCACAATCCAGTAAGTGCCTGAGATGGTTCATTTTATGTGTCAGCTTGGCTAGGCTACGCTGCCCAGTTGTTTGGTCAAACCAGTCTAGACGTCATTGGAAAGGTATGTTTTAGAGGATATCTTAGTCCGTTCAGCGTGCTGTAACAAAGTACCATAGACGTGTTGGCTTACAAGCAACAGAAATTTATTTCTCATACTTCTGGAGGCTGGAATTCCGAGATCAGGGTGTCAGCATGGTTGGGTTCTGGTGAGAATCCTCTTCCAAGCTGCAGATGGCCATCTTCGTCCTGTGTCCTCACAGGGTGGAAGCAGAGCAAGCTAGCTCTCTGGACTCTCCTTTTTTTTTTCCATTTGCAGTTTTTTTATTGAATGAGTCTGCATATAATTTTCTACATTAAAAGGTTACTTATATTTATTTTCCTGTAGACTCTCTATTCATACCTTCAGTCACTTTTTTCTATTTGGCTGTTCATCTTTTACTTATTTACATATTCTTTCATTATTAATGTATTTATTGTTGGTATCCTTAATTATTAAACAAAAAAGAGCCTTTTAACAAAGTAGAGAACTATCATTGTAATGCATGTTGGCCTTTTGCTATATTAAGAAAATTAGCCTACATCATATCTATTATATCTATTATTATACCTGTGTTTTTCCCACTTTTTTTGAACTTTGTATGTGGTATTTTTTTCTACAGAGTTCTTTTTTATTACGTCAAATTTGTTGGTTTTGTCTTTTGAGCATCTGGATTTTCTTCCTTGCTTAGCAAAATCCCCCAGTGAAGAAGGCCTTCCTGAGATTATCAGAAATCATCCAGTATTTCCT
The DNA here is from genome assembly GCF_011762595.2 of Tursiops truncatus. Classification (NCBI taxonomy): domain Eukaryota; kingdom Metazoa; phylum Chordata; class Mammalia; order Artiodactyla; family Delphinidae; genus Tursiops; species Tursiops truncatus. The sequence goes on along the minus strand of NC_047049.1, from coordinate 62,583,549 downwards.
TCTAGCACTTTCATGCTTCCATGTTCTGTGGTTAAGTCTTGACCTCTTGGAATTTATGTTAGTGTTCACCCAGCTGTCCCAGCATTGTTTACTGAATTCAGCCAAGGTCAGCGGGGACACATGGGGGATCCTGGAAGGAGGAGGGGCCCAGCCAGGTTGGGAGAGAAGAGCAGGGCGGGCACTGGGCCAGGCAGGGCTGGTTGGCCAGGGGCCCCATGGGCTTCTCACTCATTCCCTTCATGTTCACTGGGGGCCTGCTGTGGGGCCGGCACTGTCACAGGCACTGGGGAGACAGCAACCCAAAAGCAAACAAAAAAAAGCATGTTGTAAGCAGCCGCACAGCACAGGGAGATCAGCTCGGTGCTTTGTGACCACCTGGAGGGGTGGGATAGGGAGGGTGGGAGGGAGGGAGACGCAAGAGGGAAGAGATATGGGAACATATGTATATGTATAACTGATTCACTTTGTTATAAAGCAGAAACTAACACACAATTGTAAAGCAATATACTCCAATAAAGATGTAAAAAAAAATTAAAAAAAAAATCAGATCAGAAATAAATGAAAAAGAAATGAAGGAAACAATAGCAAAGCTCAATAAAACTAAAAGCTGGTTCTTTGAGAAGATAAACAAAATTGGTAAACCATTAGCCAGACTCATCAAGAAAAAAAGGGAGAACACTCAAATCAATAGAATTAGAAATGAAAAAGGAGAAGTAACAACTGACACTGCAGAAATACAAAGGATCATGACAGATTACTACAAGCAACTATATGCCAATAAAATGGACAACCTGGAAGAAATGGACAAATTCTTAGAAAAGTACAACCTTCTGAGACTGAAGCAGGAAGAAACAGAAAATATAAACAGACCAATCACAAGCACTGAAATTGAAACTGTGATTAAAAACCTTCAAACAGGGCTTCCCTGGTGGCGCAGTGGTTGAGAGTCCGCCTGCTGATGCAGGGTACACGGGTTCGTGCCTCGGTCCGGAAAGATCCCACATGCCTCGGAGCGGCTGTGCCTGTGAGCCATGGCCGCTGAGCCTGCGCGTCCGGAGCCTGTTGCTCCGCAATGGGAGAGGCCACAACAGTGAGAGGCCCGCGTACCGCAAAAACAAACAAACAAACAAAACCTTCCAACAAACAAAAGCCCAGGACCAGATGGCTTCACAGGTGAATTCTATCAAACATTTAGAGAAGAGCTAACACCTATCCTTCTCAAACTCTTCCAAAATATAGCAGAGGGAAGAACACTCTCATACTCATTCTACGAGGCCACCATCACCCTGATACCAAAACCAGACAAAGATGTCACAAAAAAAGAAAACTACAGGCCAATATCACTGATGAACATAGATGCAAAAATCCTCAACAAAATACTAGCAAACAGAATCCAACAGCACACTAAAAGGATCATACACCACGATCAAGTGGGGTTTATCCCAGGAATGCAAGGATTCTTCAATATATGCAAATCAATCAATGTGACACACCATATAAACAAATTGAAGAATAAAAACCATATGATCATCTCAATAGATGCAGAAAAGCTTTCGACAAAATTCAACACCCATTTATGATAAAAACCCTTCAGAAAGTAGGCAGAGAGGGAACTTACCTCAACATAATAAAGGCCACATATGACAAACCCACAGCCAACATCGTCTTCAATGGTGAAATACTGAAACCATTTCCACTAAGATTGGGAACAAGATAAGGTTGCCCATTCACACAACTATTATTCAACATTGTTTTGGAAGTTTTAGCCACAACAATCAGAGAAGAAAAAGAAATAAAAGGAATCCAAATAGGAAAAGAAGTAAAGCTGTCACTGTTTTCAGATGACATGATATTATACATAGAGAATACTAAAGATGCTACCAGAAAACTACTAGAGGTAATCAACGAATTTGGTAAAGTAGCAGGATACAAAATTAATGCACAGAAATCTCTTGCATTCCTATACACTAATGATGAAAAATCTGAAAGTGAAATTAAGGAAACACTCCCATTTACCACTGCAACAAAAAGAATAAAATACCTAGGAATAAACCTACCTAAGGAGACAAAAAACCTGTATGCAGAAAACTGTAAGACACTGATGAAAGAAATTAAAGATGATACAAACAGATGGAGAAGTATACCAAGTTCTTGGATTGGAACAGTCAACATTGTGAAAATGACTCTACTACCCAAAGCAATCTACAGATTCAATGCAATCCCTATCAAACTACCACTGGCATTTTTCACAGAATTAGAACAAAAACGTTCACAATTTGTAAGGAAACACAAAAGACCCCAAATAGCCAAAGCAATCTTGAGAAAGAAAAACGGAGCTGGAGGAATCAGGCTCCCTGACTTCAGATTATACTACAAAGCTACAGTAATCAAGACAGTATGGTACTGGCACAAAAACAGAAAGATAGATCAATGGAACAGGATAGAAAGTCCAGAGATAAACCCATGCACATAGGGTCACGTTATCTTTGATAAAGGATGCAAGAATATACAATGGAAAAAAGACAGCCCCTTCAATAAGTGGTGCTGGGAAAACTGGACAGCTACATGTAAAAGAATGAAATTAGAACACTCCCTAACACCATACACAAAAATAAACTCAAAATGGATTAAAGTCCTAAATGTAAGGCCAGACACTATCAAACTCTTAGAGGAAAACATAGGCAGAACACTCTATGACATAAATCACAGCAAGATCCTTTTTGACCCACCTCTTAGAGAAATGGAAATAAAAACAAAAATAAACAAATGGGACCTAATGAAACTTCAAAGCTTTTGCACAGAAAAGGAAACCATAAACAAGACGAAAAGAGAACCCTCAGAATGGGAGAAAATATTTGCAAATGAAGCAACTGACAGAAGATTAACCTCCAAAATTTACAAGCAGCTCATGCAGCTCAATATCAAAAAAACAAACAACCCAATCCAAAAATGGGCAGAAGACCTAAATAGACATTTCTCCAAAGAAGATATATAGATTGCCAACAAACACAAGAAAGAATGCTCAACATCATTAATCATTAGAGAAATGCAAATCAAAACTACAATGAGATATCACCTCACAACGGTCAGAATGGCCATCATCAAAAAATCAACAAACAATAAATGCTGGAGAGGGTGTGGAGAAAAGGGAACCCTCTTGCATTGTTGGTGGGAATGTAAATTGATACAGCCACTATGGAGAACAGTATGGAGGTTCCTTAAAAAACTAAAAATAGAACTACCATATGACCCAGCAATCCCACTACTGGGCATATACCCTGAGAATTATGAATAATTCATAATTCAAAAAGAGTCATGTACCACAATGTTCATTGCAGCTCTATTTACAATAGCCAGGACATGGAAGCAACCTAAGTGTCCATCGACAGATGAATGGATAAAGAGGATGTGGCACATATATACAATGGAATATTACTCAGCCATAAAAAGAAACGAAATTGAGTTATTTGTAGTGAGGTGGATGGACTTAGAGTCTGTCATACAGAGTGAAGTAAGTCAGAAAGAGAAAGACAAATACCGTATGCTAACATATATATATATATGGAATCTAAAAAAAAAAAAAATGGTCATGAAGAACCTAGAGGCAAGACGGGAATAGAGACACAGACCTACTAGAGAATGGACCTGAGGATACGGGGAGGCGGAAGGGTAAGCTGGGAGAAAGTGAGAGTGACATGTACATATATACACTACCAAATGTAAAATAGATATCTAGTGGGAAGCAGCCATGTAGCACAGGAAGATCAGCTCGACCACCTAGAGTGGTGGGATAGGGAGGGTGGGAGGGAGGCAGACACAAGAGGGAAGAGATATGGGGATATATATATGTATAGCTGATGCACTTTGTTATAAAGCAGAAACTAACACACCATTGTAAAGCAATTATACTACAGTAAAGATATTAAAAAGTAAAATAAAATAAAAATAAAAACCTAAAAGTAGAGCTACCATATGATCCAGGATTCCACTCCTGGGCATATATCCAGAAAAGATGAAAACTCTAATTTGAAAAGATACATGCACCCCAATGTTCATAGCAGCACTATTTACAATAGCCAAGACACGGAAATAACCTAGGTGCCCATTAACAGATTATTAGTTTAAGAAGATGTGGTATATTTATACAATGGAATATTTGTCACACAAAAGAATGAAATATTGCCATTTGCAGCAACAGGGATGGACCTAGAGAATATCATACTAAGTGAAGCAATTCGGACAAAGACAAATACTATATATCACTTATATGTGGAAAATAAAAAGTAATACAAATGAATACATATATAAAACAGAAACAGACTCACAGATATAGAAAACAAACTTATGGTTACCAAAGGGGAGAGGGAGGGATGGGGAGGGATAAATTAAGAGTTTGGAATTAACAGATACAAACTACTATACATAAAATAGATAAGCAACAAGGATTTACTGTATAATGCAGGGAACTATATTCAATATATTGTAATAACCTATAATGGAAACTAATCTGAAAAATATATATATATATAACTGAATCACTGTGCTGTACACCTGAAACTAACATGACATTGTAAATCAACTATACTTCAATTTAAAAAAAAGATATTGGCATTTTTTAGAGCAGGCTGGCTGAAAGTGACATCTTTTTTAACCATTAACTCCACAGACTCTCTATGAAGACTCACTATGGTACCTTCACTTTCTGCCCCTGACATGTGATTTTGTAGATGTGGTGCCTATGAGTCCACAGGTTGGCATCACCCAGACCTGGGCTTGGGTCCCAGCCATCCATTTGTCAGCTGTGTAATCTTGGCTTCATGACTTAATTTCTTCCAACTTCCCTTTCCTCATCTATAATACTAATCTGAGAAAAATAACAGTTCTGTACCTACCTGGTGGGCCTGTTCGGGAATTTAGTGAGATGATATGTACTCTAGTGCCTTGCATAAGTGCTAAAAAAATTTTTTTAATAAATACTTTAATATTTATTTAATAAATAAAAGCTTCCATAATATTATTTTCATCATTGTTACTCATCTCCTTATATATATATATATTCTTGATTCTTCAAAAACCATTTTTTCCCCTTCTCTTTTTACCCTCCACATTATTCTAAATAGAACTTATGGCAAATTTCAGCAGGTTGATGAGAAAAATAAAGGGAAAAATGAAGATGTGAATATAAAACAGAGGCAGTGAAGAGACTGATATAGAAATGGACATCCTCACATTGGTGGGTCACAGGATTGACCCTGAGGTTCCTAGCAACCAATGAGAAAAGGGAAACTAGATCAATTAAATAGTTCAACATTGTGTCCATGAAATAAAATAAGCTAATGACTCAGGAAAAACACACTCTGGGCAGGATTTTTTCCTTCTCAATGTGCTTCATCCTTGACTTTGTGGTTCATTTTGCTTAAGGGAAGCCCATTTATGGAAAAGTGTCTGAATATGACATAGGTTCTAAAACTTAGTAGAGGCCCACCCCTGACTATCTTCAGCTGATCCAATAGAGAAGACCTAGTTCCTGGCCCAGGGAACTAATCTTGCAATAGGCCTGTGTTTCTGAAACCAAACGTGTCACATACAGATAACAAACAAGATATGTGCACACTGCGGTGAGGTTGTTTTGTAGCAACCCCTGTTTCCTCTCTTGTGCAACTTCAGGTTCAATGAAATTCAACGTAAACATGAGTCATGGAGACCCAGTTCTCAGACTGATATAATTTATGTCTGGGCCCTAAGTTAATCTGAATTTCCACTTCCACCTCTTGGAGAGCTTATCTAACTGTACAATTGGCAAAGCTTTATTGAGCATGTCTTTCGTGCAAGGCCCCTGCACTGGGCCCTGCCTGGGAATCCAGGCTTCCAGTAAGAGGTCAAGGCGGAAGTGCAGGTAATCAAGGCTTTGGGAACACAGAAGAGGGAGCTTGCAAACTCGGGGAGCTGGAGAGGCCTGGAAACTTCTTGGAGGAGGTGGGACTAGAAGGGTGAAAAGGGGCAGAGAAAAAAAGAAGGCACGGGTGATGATGAGGACTCAGGCTAGGCTGGGCCAGTGATGTTCAGGCACAAGGAGGAGCCTCATGTACATGGAGTGGAGGTGCATGAATGGGGAAAGGAGAAGAGAGTGTGGATATGAGTCTGTTCTGTGCAGCCAAGCCTGCTGGAGCTGCTCCCTGAGCCCCCCACCATCATCCACCCAGCACAGGGGAGAGGGAAGTACATACTTGTTCCTCATGAAAACCCCCCCGAGGATCTTTGGGAATAATCTAATATGGGACTTTCTGAAACAATTTGTTACTTGGGGGTTTATGGACTTTTTAAAGTACTTGGTCTCACAGCCACATGTAAATCAAGGAAGTTAGAACACACCCTCTCACTATACACAAAAATAAACTCAAAATGGCTTAAAGACTTAAACATAAGTCATGACACCATAAAACTCCTAGAAGAGAGCATAGGGAAAACATTCTCTGATGTAAATCGTACCAATGTTTTCTTAGGTCAATCTCCCAAGGCAAAACAAATAAAACCAAAAATAAACACATGGGGAGCTTCCCTGGTGGCACAGTGGTTAAGAATCCGCCTGCCAATGCAGGGGACATGGGTTTGAGCCCTGGTCCGGGAAGATCCCACATGCTGCAAAGCAACTAAGCCCGTGCGCCACAACTACTGAGCCTGTGCTCTAGAACCTGTGAACCACAACTACTGAAGCCTGCACACCACAACTACTGAAGTCCGTGTGCCTATCACCCGTGCTCTGCAACAAGAGAAGCCACTGCAGTGAGAAGCCTGCTCACAAAGAGTAGCCCCCACTCGCCGCAACTAGAGAAAGCCCTCGTGCAGAAACGAAGACACAACGCAGCCAAAAATAAATATTAAATAAATTAAAAAAAAAAAAAAACACACATGGGACCTAATCAAACTTATAAGCTTTTGCACAGCATAGGAAACCATAAACAAAACGAAAAGACAACCTACAGAGTGGGAGTAAATATTTGCAAATGATGTGACCAACGAGGGCTTAATCTCCAAAATATACAAACGGTTCATACAACTCAACAACAAAAAAATGAACAACCCAATCGAAAAATGGGCACAAGACCTTAGTAGACATTTCTTCAAAGAAGAAATGCAGATGGCCAATAGGCATATGAAAAGATGCTCAACATGGCTAATTATTAGAGAAATGCAAATCAAAACTACAATGAGGTATCACCTCACACCGATCAGAATGGCCATAATTAAAAAGTCTACAGGGCTTCCCTGGTGGCGCAGTGGTTGAGAGTTCGCCTGCCGATGCAGGGGACACGGGTTCGTGCCCCGGTCCGGGAGGATCCCACGTGCCGCGGTGCGGCTGGGCCCGTGAGCCATGGCCCCTGAGCCTGCGCGTCCGGAGCCTGTGCTCTGCAATGGGAGAGGCCACAGCGGTGAGAGGCCCGCGTACCGTAAAAAAAAAAAAAAAAAAAAAAAAAAAAAAAAGTCTACAAATAACAAATGCTGGAGAGGGTGTGAAGAAAAGGGAACCCTCCTACACTGTTGGTGGGAATGTAAATTGGTGCAGCCACTACGGAGAACAGTATGGAGGTTCCTCAGAAAACTAAAAATCGAATTATCATATGATCTAGCAATTGCACTCCTGGGCATATATCCAGACAAAACTGTAATTCAAAAAGATACATGCACCTCTATCTTTATTCACAATAGCCAAGACATGGAAACAACCTAAATGTCCACTGACAGATGAATGGATAAAGAAGATGTGGTACATATATGCAATGGTATACTACTCAGCCATAAAAAAGAATGAAATGATGCCATTTTCAGCAACACGGATGCAACTAAAGGTTATCATACTAAGTGAAGTTAAGTCAGAAAGAGAAAGACAAATACCATATGATATCACTTACATGTGGAATCTAAAATATGGCACAAATGAACCTATCTATGAAACAAACAGAAATAGAGAACAGACTGGTGGTTGCCAAGGGGCAGGGGGCTGGGGGATGGATGGAGTGGGAGGTTGGGGTGAGCAGATGTAAGCTTTTATATATAGAATGGATAAACAAGGTCCTACTGTTTAGCACAGAGAACTATATTCAATATCCTATGATAAAACCATAATGGAAAAGAATATTTAAAAAAAGATTGTACATATATGTATAACTGAATCACTTTGCTGTACAGCAGAAATTAACACAATATTGTAAATCAACTATATTTCAATTTAAAAGAAAGTACATGGCCTCAAAGGAAAAAGAAAAAAAAAAAACCTTGTCTCTGAGTGTGGTCTAGGGTCAACATTAACATTTCTTTGATGGAAATTGCAGGATCCTAGACACTGGCTTTGTGGGAAATCTGTAGTGTCACTTTGGATCATGTCAAGACTGAAATTGGTTGCAGGAATATTCTTTTTCCATTGGGGAGGGGATGGAAATAACTATGATTATCTTTATTTGGGCATCTTGGGAGGAAATTAAGGAAGTGTCTTTACCCTCAATGTGCTGGTGTCTGAAATATTTGGTTCTTCAAGCCACTAGAGCACATTTTTGAAAGAAAGTTCCCAGTTAGATGGGGTGGGGGGAGTGCTGGGCTCAGGAAACTGCATCTGCAGAGCTCTTACAGTGGCTAAAGATTTAATCTCATATTATCTCTATTCTGCATGTAAGGAAATGGAGACTCAGAGAAACTAAAACAAAAACTTGCCCGAAGTCATAGAGCTAGAAAGTGGCAGGAGTCCAGCTTCAAAATTCAGGCCACTGCAAAGCCCAGCCCTCATTCTGGCACCTTCCTTAGGAAAAAGAAACAAATCCAAAGGCAACCACAAATGGAATCACTAGGAGAACTCTATCAATAGAGGATTCCTGGGCCCTTTTCCCAGAGACTTGGGTGTAATGAGTCTGGGGCCCAGGCACCTACAATTTCAACACCCCCAGGTGTTCTGATAACCAGCCAGATTTGGGGACCCTCACTGTATAAGAGCCTTCACTGTAGGTCTGCCCTGGGTGGCGGGTGAAGGGTCACTGCTGGGAACTTCCCTCCGAGCGGCAGGGTGGAGACTCACAGATGATGAACTCTTGACGACGAAGATGTGGCAAGAACAAAAAAAGGAAGATGTTCTTTCCGTGGCAACTTGTATGAGAACGAAGATGAGTGCAGAAGAATGCGTCACACTTGTAAGCGCAAGAAGCTGTGGAAACTACTGCTCACTGACTTCAGCTCCAACCTCCACCCCACTGCTGGTATCACACGAAGAATCTGAGCTGCCCTCCAGGGCTGGGGGCAGAGGTGGCGGGGAAGGAAAACAGGCCCCAGGCATGGCTTCTATTCCGTGCTGTGTTCCTTGAGTGCAGTGCTCCCCCACAGCTCGTCCACAGACTCCTGTGCTGCAAAATGAAGGCATTGGACTCCATCCTCAGCCTATAAATCTGTACCCACTATGGCGGTTCTTAACCTTTTGGGGGACCTCCTTTGAAAATCTAATAAAACTAACTCCTGAGGAAAAAGCACATGTACTCAAATTTTGGCTAGCAATTTCAGGGAAATTAATGGACTTCCCAAAGCTCATTCATGAAGCCCTAGGGGTACATGGCCCCCCCGTTAAGCCCTGCCAGTCTGTCTGGTGCCTCTATGACTGCATTGTCCAGTGCGGCAACCTCTAGCCACACATGGCCACTGAGAGCTCGAAATGTGGATGGTCTGAATAGAGCAGTGCTGTGAGTGCAAAGTGCACACTGAATTTTGAAGACTTTGTATGAAAAAAGAATGAAAATGCCTCAATAATTTTTATATTGAGTATATATTAAAAGAGAAGTTGGATATTTGGGGTTAAATATTTTATTAAGATTAATTTTGCCTTTTTCTTTTTACCTTTTAAAAGTGTGACTAGAACATCTGAAATGACATCCGTGACTGTCATGTGTCTATCAGGCAGCGCTGCCCTGTGATGCCATCCTGTTGGCAGGGACTCCCCGCCCTTTTCGCTCAGTCAGCATGTGCCCTTCACAATGTATGCTTGCTTCACTGCAACCCATCACTTCCTCTTTCTAGAAGATGCAGTTACAAGAATGGACAGGGAAATCTTTGCAAGCACAAGCTGTAAGTCATGTCTTCCCAACTAGAAAGAAAGCTCCTTGAGGGCAGGGGTATGTGTCTAGTTCCTTCCAGAGACGGGAACCCAGCAAATAGAGTGATCTATCTTTGGCCATTTAAGAGACTAGAGTTCCAGGTAGCATTGATGTGTTACTTCCTAGGGCTGCCCTAACGAAGCGTCGCAAGCAGAATGGCTTAAAACAGAAAAGTATTCTTTCACAGTCCTAGAGACCAGAAGTCAGAAATCAGGGGTCAGCAGGGTCACGTTCCCTTGGAAGGCTCTAGGGGAGGATCTTTCTTTCCCTTTTCCTGGCTTCTGGGGGTGGCCAGCAATCCTTGGCTTGTAGATGCATCACTCCAATCTCTGCCACTGTGGTCCTATGGCCTTCTCTCTCTGTCTCACATCTTCCTCCTTCTATGTCCTAACTGTCCTCTTCCCACAAGGACAACTGGATTCTCCAGTATGACCTCATTTTAACTAAATTTCATCTGCAAAAACCCTATTTTCAAGCAAGGTCACATTCTGAGGTTCCAGTGGACATGAATTTTGGGGAGACACTATTCAACCCAGTACAACTTGTGAGTATCATTTGTGGGAAAGATATTTCCAAAGAATCTGGTTAGTGATCAGGTATTTTTCCCCAGCATGTTCTAACCCCAAGAAAGGGAAGATCACAGATAAAACTATAATTCAGAAAGATACATGCACCTCTATGCTCGCAGCAGCACTATTTACAATAGCCAAAACATGGAAAAAACCTAAATGTCCATTGACAGATGAATGGATAAAGATGTAGTATATATACAATGGAATATTACTCAGCCATCAAAAAGAATGAAATAATGCCATTTTCAGCAACACGGATGGACCTAGAGATTATTATACTAAGCGAAGTAAGTCAAAAAGAGAAAGAAAAATACCATATAACATTACTTATATGTAGAATCTAAAATATGACACAAATCAATATATCTATGAAACAAAAACAAACTCACAAATATAGAGAACAGACTTGTGGTTGTCAAGGGGGAGAAGGGGTAAGAGAGGGAAAGATTGGGAGTTTGGGATTAGCAGAGGCAAACTATTATATATAGGTTGGATGAACAATGAGGTCCTACTGTATAGCCTGTGCTATACAGTAGGACCTCATTGTTTATCCATTTATATTCAATGTCCTGTGACAAACCATAATGGAAAAGAATATATGAAATTAAAAAAACACTCCCATTTACCATTGCAACAAAAAGAATAAAATATCTAGGAATAAACCTACCTAAGGAGACAAAAGACCTGTATGCAGAAAATTATAAGACACTGATGAAAGAAATTAAAGATGATACAAACAGATGGAGAGAAATACCATGTTCCTGGATTGAAACAATCAACATTGTGAAAATGACTCTACTACCTAAAGCAATCTACAGATTCAATGCAATCCCTATCAAACTACCACTGGCATTTTTCACAGAACTAGAACAAAAAGTTTCACAATTTGTATGGAAATACAAAAGACCCCAAATAGCCAAAGCAATCTTGAGAAAGAAAAACGGAGCTGGAGGAATCAGGCTCCCTGACTTCAGACTATACTACAAAGCTACAATAATCAAGACAGTATGGTACTGGCACAAAAACAGAAAGATAGATCAATGGAACAGGATAGAAAGCCCAGAGATAAACCGACGCACATATGGTCACGTTATCTTTGATAAAAGATGCAAGAATATACAATGGAAAAAAGACAGCCTCTTCAATAAGTGGTGCTGGGAAAACTGGACAGCTACACATAAAAAATGAAATTAGAACACTCCCTAATACCATACACAAAAATAATCTCAAAATGGATTAAAGTCCTAAATGTAAGGCCAGACACTATCAAACTCTTAGAGGAAAACATAGGCAGAACACTCTATGACATAAACCACAGCAAGATCCTTTTTGACCCACCTCCTAGAGAAATGGAAACAAAAATAAACAAATGAGACCTAATGAAACTTCAAAGCTTTTGCACAGAAAAGGAAACCATAAATAAGATGAAAAGACAACACTCAGAATGGGAGAAAATATTTGCAAGTGAAGCAACTGACAAAGGATTAATCTCCAAAATTTACAAGCAGCTCATGCAGCTCAATATCAAAAAAACAAACAACCCAATTCATAAATGGGCAGAAGACCTAAATAGACATTTCTCCAAAGAAGATATACAGATTGCCAACAAACACATGAAAGAATGCTCAACATCATTAATCATTAGAGAAATGCAAATCAAAACTACAATGAGATATCACCTCACAACGGTCAGAATGGCCATCATCAAAAAATCTACAAAAAAAAAAAAAAAAAAAAAAAAAAAAAAAAATCTACAAACAATAAATGCTGGAGAGGGTGTGGAGAAAAGGGAACCCTCTTGCACTGTTGGTGGGAATGTAAATTGATACAGCCACTATGGAGAACAGTATGGAGGTTCCTTAAAAAACTAAAAATAGAACTACCATATGACCCAGCAATCCCACTACTGGGCATATACCCTGAGAAAACCATAATTCAAAAAGAGTCATGTACCACAATGTTCATTGCAGCTCTATTTACAATAGCCAGGACATGGAAGCAACCTAAGTGTCCATCGACAGATGAATGGATAAAGAAGATGTGGCACATATATACAATGGAATATTACTCAGCCATAAAAAGAAACGAAATTGAGTTATTTGTAGTGAGGTGGATGGACCTAGAGTCTGTCATACAGAGTGAAGTAAGTCAGAAAGAGAAAGACAAATACCGTATGCTAACACATATATAGAATCTAAAAAACAAAAAGGTCATGATGAACCTAGGGGCAAGACAGGAATAAAGACACAGACCTACTAGAGAATGCACCTGAGGATACGGGGAGGGGGAAGGGTAAGCTGGGACAAAGTGAGAGAGTGGCATGTACATATATACACTACCAAACGTAAAATAGATAGCTAGTGGGAAGCAGCCGCATAACAGAGGGAGATCAGCTCGGTGCTTTGTGACCACCTAGAGGGGTGGGATAGGGAGGGTAGGAGGGAGGGAGACACAAGAGGGAAGAGATATGGGGACATACGTATATGTATAACTGATTCATTTTGTTATAAAGCAGAAACTAACACACCATTGTAAAGAAATTATACTCCAATAAAGATGTTTAAAAAAAAAACGAACATATATATATGTATAACTGAGTCACTTTGCTGTACAGAAAAAATTAACACAATACTGTAAATCAACTGTACTTCAATAAAACTTTTAAAAATTAAGAAAAAAGGGCTTCCCTGGTGGCACAGTGGTTGAGAGTCTACCTGCCGATGCAGGGGACACGGGTTCGTGACCCGGTCTGGGAAGATCCCACATTCCGCGGAGTGGCTAGGCCCATGAGCCATGGCCGCTGAGCCTGTGTGTCCGGCGCCTGTGCTCCGCAACGGGAGAGGCCACAACAGTGAGAGGCCCGTGTACCGCAAAAAAAAAAAAAAGGGCAGAACAGAGTACTTAGCTCATGGAAGGCACTGGTCTAGACTCTAGGGACACAATGATGAGTGTGACAGTCTTTGCCCCATGGAACCCACTTTCTAGTGATGGAGACAAACAATCAATACATCCATACAAGGATGGATGGTGACACAGTGGTTAAGAATCCGCCTGCCAATGCAGGGGCCATGGGTTTGATCCCTGGTCCAGGAAGATCCCACATGTCGCAGAGCAACTAAGCCCGTGTGCCACAACTACTGAGCCTGTGCTCTAGAGCCCGCGAGCCACAACTACTGAAGCCCACGCGCCTAGAGCCCGTGCTCTGCAACAAGAGAAGCCACCACGATGAGAATCCCGCGCACCGCAACGAAGAGTAGCCCCCACTCGCCACAACTAGAGAAAGCCCGCGCGCAGCAATGAAGACACAAAGGAGCCAAAAAGAAATAAATCAATTTAAAAAAACACATCGGTACACAATATCATGTCAGGTTGTGGTAAGCAGGATAGAGGGATAGGGAATAACAGGGTGATAGAGGTGCTGGGCTATTTCTGATAGGATGGGATGGGCAGGGAAGACCACTCTGAGGCGACATTTGAGAGAAGAACTGAGGTGACAGTGAGTCACAGAAGTACCTAGGGGCAGAGATTCAGGGCAGAGACGAGAGCAAGTGCAGATTCCCTGAAACAGGACTGTGTTTGATGAGTTCACGGAACACAGGGTGAGCACAGGTGATGTGGGTTGCCCACGAAGGTGCCAGGGCCAGGATGGAGCAGTGAGAAGGCCTGGGCTGGGGGCAGGGCATCTGGACCCTCCGTCCAGAGCTGCTGGACTTGGTTGGGGCTGGCAGTGGGGAGGGGCCTTCCAAGTCCTCTGGCTCAAGTGTTTCACTTCCTCCAGCCCCACTTCCCCCATTGTTTGGCTGGGGTGGAGGTTGGTTATCCCTGGCTCTCACTGAATCAGTGCAATGCCATTGTCATATTGTTTTCTCCAGACAATAAAAACGGAATTGGGTCTTGTCTTTGCTACTTGCTCTTGAAGCTCAAGGTCCTAAAACCCTTTCTTCTATGTCTTCCTTGCTTCCCCCAGGGATTGGCCTGAGACTTTTCACTCCGTGTCTCCATGGTTTGAGGCTGGCTTCTGCTTTTCTCTGGAAGGAGGCAAGTAGCCCCCAGGCTCCTGAACAGGAGGGCTCTCCACCTGCCTCACTCCTCCACCTCCTTTGAATCTTCACTCAGATGCCATCGTCTCAGGTGAGCCCCTTGAATTATTAAGAAGTGTGCATCCCACTGCAAACTGCCTGCCCTCTTCGCTTTGTTCATTTCCCCTATAGCACACTGTGCAATTTCCCTGAGCGTGCTGTGCCACTTAGTGCCTCCCCGGACTCCCCACTCCCATCCTGCTAAACTGTAAACTCCATGAGGGCAAAGATGAGTACATTTTCTTCACTGATATAGACCAAGCACCTGGTAGAGTGCCTGGCACGTGGTAGGTATTCAAATATTTTGGATTGAAATGAATAAACAAGTGAATGTGCTGTGGAAAAGAATCTTAAATGGCTGAATTAGTAGAGCCCAGAATAATTACTGCCTTGTACATTCCCCTACAAGGGAAATGAGATGCAGAGAATAGGAAGGAATTCTTTAGGATACTTCCAGAGTGTGCCAGGCTTGGCGCCAGAAGCAGAGAGGCAGCGGGGAGTAGAGCTGAATGCAGATCCTGCCCTCAGGGGTTCACATTCTAATTGGGGTGGGTAGGTCACCTCCTTGCACAACTCCAGGGAGCACAATTTTCATAGAACACGATATAAGTGGTACCCCTGGCGTTCTTTCAAGATAGTTTCCTGGGGGTGAGGTAGGTGGGAGAGGCTGGGGATGGACCATGTTATAGGGCTCACAAGAAAGAGGGGACACAATTGTGCAGGATGTGACAGCTCAGAGGGAGGGCCCAGCCCAAGAGCATCACCAGTCCAAGGCCAGGAGGAGCACGGGTCAAGGATGGCCTCTATGGTGTTCTCTGTGCCCAGCATAAGGCCTAGCCAGGGCCAGCACCCAGTAGCTGAAGGCTTGATGAGTGGGCAGTGATGTCCAGGCTCCTGTCTTGCTCTTGTGCCTGGCCCCCTAACCCAGTGGGGCTCACTCCCCTTGATTCTGTTCCAAGTGGCATGTAGTAGAAACAATAACTTGATCTCTTGTCCTGTGTGGCCTTCCAGCAAAATCACACCATTCGTGGTCAGGGCTATCTGACCTGCCCTTGGGTTGGGCGCCCTGGCTCATCACCCCATGTCCCATCTCTTGGCAAAAGTGCCCCTTCACCCCCCTTGGCAGCCCTGGAGGAGGCCCGCCTGTTGATGCCGGGCTGAGGCTGTCCTTTCTGCTGCATCAGCCCACTGGGGAGGGGGCAACCCAGACAGCGAGGAAACGAGAAGAGCTTGGACTGGAAGAGAGCAATTGTTCCCTGAGCCTTGGCTAGTGCGTGTGGACCACTGGCTCCTTGCTGCCTTCTCCCCACTCCTTCTTACACCTATTGTTAGTGTAATAATCAGCCAGAGGGAGGAAAGGGGAGACCCACTGAGTCAGAGCCCTTCTTCAATTCAGCAGATGCAGGGCATCCAAGCCTGAGCCATAGTCCCTGCCCTCAGGAGCTCCGAGTCTGGCAAGGGAACCAGAGCAAAGAATTCAGAGTAGGAAGAGATTAAATCCTTATAAGGTTTGGAGGCAAAGGCTGGTATAGGTGTGTAGAACAAATCAGAAAAACTAAGTTAATTTTAAATGGTGCTGCAGGGCTGTTGGTGGGTTGCTCAGTGGGACCAAGGCTGTTTAGTGGAAATGAGAAGTAGAGGCGCAGGCAAGAGCTGGAAAGAGGAGTCTGGGCCCACTTCCTGGGCTGCTCAGCTCATGCTGAGAAGACACCATTTCCAGGCAGCCTGTGTGGCTGCGGCCTACTTTCCATTCAGATTTCAGCGACCTCGGGAGGGTGGGAGGGAGGGAGACGCAAGAGGGAAGAGATATGGGAACATATGTATATGTATAACTGATTCACTTTGTTATAAAGCAGAAACTAACACACCATTGTAAAGTAATTATACCCCAATAAAGATGTTAAAAAAAAAAAAAAAGATTTCAGCGACCTCAAACGCTCCAGGTCACCATGGTTCGGTTCTTGTTAAAATCCTGAACATTTTCTCTGCTTGAGGAAGGTCTTGGATAAGAAGGGGCTGGAGTGTTAGCTGCCCAGCTCACACAGTGTCCCTGGGGCCCATCCCCTGCCCCATGGACATGCACACTGTGGATGGCATGCACGCTGGTGACCAGTCGGTGAGAAGTGGCAGTTTCACCATGTGGGAACTTGACTTCTTGGCTCCACAGTCAAAAACAAGGCATTGTGAAACCACAAGAATAGTAGTTGTTGGTGGCAGGCAGTCTGGAGGGGGGTCAGAGAGCTCTGGGCAGATGTCTGAGCTGGGAGTGGGAGGTCCCTGAGATAAGAGCCTGCATAAAACCCTGTCAAATGGCGTGGCCAGGAAATGGCCCCCATGGGGCCCAGAGTCAGAGAACAGGGCCCTCAGACATGACCTGCCTCCTCAGGGGATCAGGGAATTATTTCAGCCCCTGGTGAAAGTTACAGACACTTCTCTGCAGGAGAATGCATGTGCACCATGTAAATCTGCACAGCATTCAGAGGTTCTCAACCAAAGGGTGGAAACCCCATGTCTGCAGGAGAAAGACATAAAGCCAGAGGTGTGGAATGAATTCCCCACGACCCATTGCACGGCTGGTGGCAGAACCAGGACCCCAGGTCTGACGCCCTTTCCCCTCCCTACACTGTCTCCTTTGGAGGGGAACTGGGATGGATAGCAGGCCACACTTCTGGTTCCACACCACACCCAGGAGACTACTTGGTAGAAATACACACAGGATGTCACAGGCACCAAAGGTGGCAGAGGCCTCTAGTTCTCCCAGTTCTCACTCTCCTTCCGAATACTTGATTTCACTGCAAAACACCAACAGGTTTTCTCCCTGAGGCATAACCTGGGGATGTTATAAAGAGTCTTCTAGCCTCTTCTGTAGTCAATACCTTCCTCCTCAAGCATAGAAAGTTTTCAGAATTTTAACAAGAACCAAACAACGGTGACCCCACAGAGTCCTCTTTGCTGAAAACTGGGAGGAAAGTGGGCCAAAGCCTTCACTCCAGGGCTGCCTGGAAGTGGTGTCTTCTCAGCATGAGCTGAGCAGTGGAGGACAGATTCCCCTCCCCACACACCCTCCTCGGCAATGGTGGAGGGGCTGCTGGTGACAAAAGGAACCTGTAGAGGACCGCCCACAATCTCTCAACTGCCTCTACCTACAAACAAGGACGAAAGGGTAGGGAATGTGCTTCTAGGGAGCTAATCCCTCCCAGAGTTGGGGCTGATCCCCAAAGGGCTCAAGAGTGATTCAGGCTACAGGTATCTGAGGCTGGGGTTCGAGAGGGCTATGCCCAGATGTCCTGGATTTTCTGAGTCAGTGTTCATTTCAGATTTGCTATTTCCTTTCAGCTGCTGTGTCCTGGTTATTGATTCAGAAAACATGTCATTATAAAGGGGCTAGGGCAAAGTCCTGGGATGTCTGCCATGGGCAGGGCTCAGTGGTGTCCATTGGAGTGCGTGGATTCTACAGTTCTGCCCCCAGCATTCACTCTCTGGGTCTGATTGCTTTCTGATTAATTTCAGTTCAGCGTGGACCAGTTCATTCCTCTTCTCTGTTTTCTCTCTTCCTTCTCTCTCTTTTCTTCTGTGTTGCCTAATTTTAGCCACGATCAAAGGGAAGTCACCTCCCTCTTCCTGCCTCCAACCATCAATTTTTTATTTTATGGTCAAATTTGACCAATTTGGGGCAAAATATAGACTGATTAGTGAAGAATCTATCTTACAGAATATTTGAAAAGGGGACTCTAGATAAGAATAATCTATAATTGGCATGTCCCTTGACTAGTCTGGAGTCTTAAGAGAGTTTATTCTCTTTAGCTTTTCTTAAATCATTAAGAACCCCCCCAATCCTGGATCTCATTTGCATAATTTATTTGCTCTCTCTCAGGAGTTTACCAAGGGAAAGTAGATTTCAGATCCACTCCTGCCAAAATGAGTGAGATTTCTCTGAGTTCTGAATTTTATTTGGGGACTCCTTCTGTACAAAATTCTCCTGGTTTGTAAGTGCCTTTGAATACAAAACCGACATGAAGGAGAAGCTGCCATGACCCCTTTTCAACACCCCAGGAAGCTCAGGTACCATGATGAGACTTGCAGAGATGATAAGCCTCCCCACATAGCTGCTGCTTCTCGGAATTGCCACAGAAAAAAATTGGAAAGTCACTTAAAAAAAAAAAATATATATATATATATACATATATATATATATATATATATACATACACACATACACATGACTTTTATTTTTGGATTCTTGCTCATTGCAATAGAAACATTCTGTGAGCACTTTTTTTTTTTTTTTTGTGGTACGCGGGCCTCTCATTGTTGCGGCCCCTCCCGCTGCGGAGCACAGGCTCTGGACGCGCAGGCCCAGCGGCCATGGCTCACAGGCCTAGCCACTCCGCGGCACGTGGGATCTTCCCAGACCGGGGCACGAACCCCTGTCCCCTGCATCGGCAGGCGGACTCTCAACCACTGCGCCACCAGGGAAGCCCTGTGAGCACTTCTGATACAAATAAGCAGCTCATCCTTAATGAAGCCCACATGAAGAAAAGACACTTTTCAAAGGCAAACATATTATTCCTCGTGTGCTTCTGAAGATTAACTATGAAAAAAAAAAGATTAAATATGGGACATGCACTGCTGGTGTGTGGTCCCCTTTGCAGGGCACCATCGAGTTGGAGGAATTTTTAATGTCCTCTGTCATAACTCTTAGGTAATGTGTTAAAGTCAATCCAGGAAACTTCCTGGGAACAGAGCACAGTTTAGGAGTTTTAGTATTTTTTGGACGGGTGGGCTTATGATGAGGCATGGCAGTTTGGGAATTACACAATTTCTGCTCACATGCATTTCTTAATAGTTCACTGAATACAGTTAAATGAATACTTTTTGTTCCTGTTGTTGCTTCATAAAAAGAGCAAAAGAAGCATCTATGAGGTTAGGAGAGGAAAAAAGCCCAAACAGCAAATTCTGTTCCACTCAACCCAACGTATGTGATAGTGATCAGAGGACATCTGTGAGAACTCATTTTCCTTTTGACCTTGTGTACTTCCTGTACTCCGCTACCTCAGCTGGGTGTGCTGCCCCTGCTAGGCTCCAGCTCCTCTGCAGTACTGCCATGATGAGATTGGTGGCAAGTATGGGCTATGGGTGTCTTCCTGGCACAAGTAAGGCACTTCTGCAGCTCACTACAGATCCACCATGGCTCTGAGAGGCCGCTGCCCCACCAGCATTTCACAGATGAGAATAGGAGGCTCGGCCACCTGCCCAGGGCAGGCGGCTCTTGGTGGAGGAGAAGAGCTTAGGACCCAGGTCTGTCTGGTTCCAGAGCTTGTGCTCCTGCAGCCCAACCACCCACTCAGTGACTCGGCCTCCATTTGTTTTTCTCACCAAAATTTTTTTAGCAGTACGGAAGTGAGAATGTCTGGCTTCAAGATGCCCACAATCTGGTTAAGGAGAAAAGATGGATAAAAAGCATTTCCTTCTCTGTACTATGAGGAACCTGGCCTTCAGGGATTCTAACTGGGGCACCAAACCAGATGAGCTGAACTGCAGGCCGCCCCTGGAACAGAGCACTGTGGGAATTCTACTTCATTCTGGCCAGAGCTGTGTGTACAGGGCAGTGGTAGGGAAATGCAGTGGGAAACAGAGCAAGTTGGAGGAACTAGAATTTGTACTCCTGAATGATGGGCAAAGTATACAGTATAATAGCAACCTCAACAGTATTTATTTAGTATTTAGTATTTATTTGAGCTTTACTAGGGCCAGGTTTTAAGTGCTTTATAGATTTTGATGCATTGAATCCACCTTACACCCCTCAGAGTAGGTACTATTACTCTGTCCATTTTCCATATGAGAAACGGAGGCATAGTGGGTAGGGAACTTGCTCAAGTCCCCCAGCTGGTATGTGGGGAGCAGGGATTTGAATCTGGGATGGCTGGCTCCAAGCCTAAGCTCTTCCTCACTACTCAAAGAACAGGCTAAGATAAGGCATACCCTCTCATAGACTTCACCATTACGCTTGCCCAAACTGTAATTACTTGCTGTTTTCCCCACTAGACTATATCTCTGAGAAAGCAAGGATTAGGTCTATCTTTCTCTGGGAGGTAATTTCAGTGCATAAGCTAGTGACTAGCACATAGAATGAGACTCAAAAGTTTTGAAGAATGGATGAAATGCTTTGGAAAGAGGATTCCTTTTCATGAGCAACCCTCACGCATCCCCTGGGTCCACCATTCAATGCTGGGGAGTACGAGCAAATCACCTCACTTCCTCCCCACCTCAGCTTCCTCATCAGCAAAGTGAGGATGATGACAAAGGTGAAACTTGAGAAGACAGTCTGGCAGTTCCTCAAGGAGCTCAACACATAGTTACCATATGACAGCAATTCTACTCCTGGTATATACCCAAGAGAATCGAAAATACAGTTTATGTCCACATGAAAATTTGTACATGAATATTCATAGCAGCATTACCATAATAGCCAAAAAGTAGGAACAACTCAAATGTCCAACATCAGATGAATGGATAAATGAGGTATATGCATCCATACAATGGAATATCATTCGGCTATTAAAGGGAAAGAGGTACTGATACATGTTACAACATGGGTAAACTTCAAAAAGTGATTCTAAGAAACCAGTCACAGAAGGCCACATACTGTTTGATTCCACTTATATGAAAATGTCCAGAATAGACAAATCCACAGAGGCAGAAAGTAGATTAGTGGTTGACAGGGGCTGGGTGGAAGGAGGGATGGAGAGTGACTGCTAATCAGTGTAGGGTTTCTTTTTGGACTGATGCAAATGTTCTGGAATCAGATAGTGGTGATGATACTAAAAAACGACTGAATTTTAAAGGGTGAATATTATGGTATGTGAATTATATCTCAAAAAAATAATGGAAGTGAAAACAATATACTAAGCTCTGCATAAATTTAGGTGGGCTATTTTTTACGTTTAGTAGGAACTTGGAAGTCTGAGCATAACTCTCAAAATTTAAGTTTCTGTTTGTTTGTTTTTTTGTTTTTGCGTTTGATCTAGTTCAGGTGTTGATATTAAATCGAAAGGCAAGAAGGAGACAGGAAAGATGCAGGTTTTAGACTGGGTTCCGCAGGCCTAATATGGGGGGGATGGTGAAAAGAACACTTGGGCTGGGGACCGGCCGGCTCTAGACTTGCTCAGCCTAACATTCCAGAACTCTCACTGCCCTTTGCCACCATCTCCTCTGCCACGCTTTTACAAGCCACCGTCATCTTGTGTCTGAGCTACTGCATTTGCCTCTTAATTGCTTCAGTCACTCCAGAAATATTTACTGAACACCTACTAGTTTTGTTTTTTTGTTTGTTTTGTCCACACTGAGCGGCTTGTGGGATCTTAGGATCTTAGTTCCCTGACCAGGGATTGAACCTGGGCCCTTGGCAGTGAAAGTGGAGTCCTAACCGCTGCACCACCAGGGAATTCCCCTGAACACCTACTAGTGTTGGCACTGTTCAGGTACTGGGGATCAGCAGTGAACAAAACATACAAAAATCCCTGCCCTCTGCTGACATTTCAGCAGAGACAGACAATAAACAAATATGCAAATTATTTGATGTGTTAGAAGATGGTAAGTACTCTGGAGATAAATAAAGCAAGGATGGAGATGGGGAGTGGTGGGCTGAGGAGTTACAACTTTAAATTTGGAGGTGGGGAAGGCCTCATTGAGAAGATACCATTTGAGCCAAGATTGACAAAGAGGGAGTGAGCCATGTGGCTTTCTGGGGGAAAAGCGCCTAGGCAGAGGGAACAGCCAGTGTGAAGGACTCAGGTAAGAGTTGTCTGGAGTGGTCCTGTTTCTAGAAAAGCAAGGAGGCCAGCAGTGTGGTTGGGGGAAGGGAAGGAAGCAATGAAGTCAAAGAGGTAAGGGGAAGGGGAGCCACTAGGGTCTGAAAGGCAACCATTCTTTCCTTTCTGCAAAACCTTCCAGTGGCTTCTAGCTCCTACTCTATAAGCATCTCAGACCCCAGCGCCCCCTCACTGCTTTGCCAAGTTCTTTCCCACCTCAAGATCTTTCCCTTGCTGTTCCCTCTGCCTGGAAAGCCCTTCCCCCCATCTTCTCCTGGCTGGCTTGTTCTTATCATTCAGGTCTAATCTCAAACATCGCTTTTTCTGTGGACCCCATGCAAAGTACCCCCTCCCCCTTTACCCCATTACTGGTTTTATTCTCTTCTTGCTTTCTGATGACCTAAAATGATCTTGCTTGCTTTACATGTGAGTGGTCTGGCTGCTCCTCCAAAAAGGACACACATGAGGTCAGGAACCTCCTCTGCCCCTGAACAGTACCTTGGTATCCCTGGAGACTTCCTCAATAATTATTTATTGAATGGGTGAGAGATTCAATGACTTCATCCTCCTGGGAATTTCGTTGATTAAAGGCGTGGCTTCTGGGTGTCATCATAGCCCCTAAGTTTTCCTAAGGGGCTTGTTACTGTCCTGTCCAGACAGCCTTTGTCCTAGGGGAAGACTGACTGTACCTTGGGCTGGGGCCATCATTCTTTCCTTCTGTCTCTCTTAAGAACAGTGCTTTGTGTCTTCCACCTTCTATTCATTCTCAAGTACTTCCAAAGTCACGCATGCTTTCCTCCTCCTAATCTTATTTTAGCTGGCCCGGTCTCTAAGAACTTGGGGGGCTTCTGAAATCACTGATCTCTGAGATTTGGTAGGGTCTCAGGGACCACCAAGCCAAGGGAGTCTAGAGAATTCATGTTACAGATGGGGAAACTGAGGCCTACAGTGGGGAAAGAATATGTCCAGGAGAATTGGTGGAAGAGCTCAGGTAGAAAACAACGGACTAGGAGGTCTAACTCTGTGGATTCATTAAACCCCCTAAAATTATGTAAATAATTTAATGGTTACAGTCATTTTTCTGAAAACAGTGTTCATCGATTGTCTTAAGGGGTTGCTGTAGTGGCCTTAGGAGTTAAGAACACTTTGAAGAGCATGGACTCCTCCGAGAAAATTATAACTGGACTCCTTGGGCTGTCATGTTACCATTCCCCTAAGTATATAGCAGTGCCAGCTCAGAGTCGACGCTCCAGAACTATCTATTGAATTAGTGAATGAATGAGTGAATGGATAAGGAGTGAATAGATTAATGGATTGACAAGTGAAACCACCTTCTCCATTGCTCTTTTTACCAAGTCGCAAATGCAAGAAGTTAACCTGAGCCCCCAAAGGACTGAAGACCTAGGATCCCTGTCCCTCTAGGATGGTCTCCAGGCTGGCTGCATGTCTGTGCTTTCTGGGGTGGGCAGACCTTGAGAAGCAATCTCTGACCCTCCGTTGGACCGGAAGGTCAGCTGACCTGAAGATGGTCCTATTGTATGCAGAAGACTCAAGCTCTCCATGTCTGACTTTGCCGGGGATCTAGAAACACAACCTCTTGCTCAGCTCCAGCCCTTGGCGCTGCAGCTTGGGCAGGGACAAAGACAGAGACAGGAGCCAGAGAGAGGTGAGTGGCTCCAGGTCCAAACTTTCCTGCCTTTTCTGGGCATGGACTAGTGATTCTACTGGGAGTGGCTGGGTTTGAGACATTAAGGTTCATTAAAAGAAAATCATCACGCAGATCTTTGTGTTTTAGACCTCAGTCACATTGGCCAAGAAATACCTGGACCAAGGGTCTGAGATCAACTGAGAAGGGAAGAGTTGGACCCCCAGGCTGGAAAGGCTGAGAGGTGGAGAGTGCTTGGGGGGCTGGGGGCTGCTGACTTGGAGATTTTACTGTCGCTGCCCTGATTCTGAGGACAGCTTGGCAATGACTTTCATCGGGAGCTCTGAGACCTTCCTGCGGCTGCTGTTCTGAGACCAAGAGCAGCTATTGGGAAAAAGCACCAGTCTTGGAGTCTGGAGGCTTGGACCTGAGCTTAGCTATTAGAAGATGAAAAAGTCTGGTCTCTGGAGATAGATCTGGGTTTAAACTCTGGCTGTCTCTTTACCTGGTGTATGACAGGCAAGTTGCTTCATTTTCTGAGCCTCAGTTTCCTCATCTATAAGAGGAGGACGCTGGTCCACTTTGATCCCCACCACCCTGTAAGCTCCTTCCCCAGTATGTGGGGACATGCTCAGGAAGAGGGAACTTCCCATGGTCCGTTGTATTGCTCTAAGGCAACCAGGTGCCCTCGACTGCTCCTGGATCAGGCAGGGCCCTTTCCCTTTGTTTAATGTTGAGGCTACTGCCTTGCGAGGGGCCTAGGAAAGTGACAAGCTTACTTTGAGGAACCTCCCTTCCTCCTCGTTCCTCATTTTCTTCCCCTTTCCCAGTTGACCCCCACAGCATCATCATCATTATTATTATTTTTGGCCACGCTGCACGGCTTGCAGGATCTTAGTTCCCCCACCAGGGATCAAACCCGTGCCCCCTGCAGTGGAAGGGCCGTGTCCTAACCACTGGACCGTCAGAGAATTCTCCCCACAGCACTATTTTGAGGACACTATTTACCAAATGTTTTTAGACATGGATGGTGAGGAGTTCTGTGCCCGTCACTCTTTTAATGGCTTCTCCAGGCTCCTTGGTGACCCCAGGGAACAAAGGTAACAATTCAGGGGTACAGGGTAAGCTGGTGGCACAGCAGGAAACAGCTCTACTTCTCATGCCTGGATTCTATAAATACAGCTGGGGATTGATGATTGAGCAAATTAGCGATTACCAGGCAGCCACAGCACTCCCTTCTCACGTACAATCCCGAGGCTGGGTGCAGGCCTAGAGTGAGGGGGGTTACAGTAGAGATGGAATGATACCAGAGGACGTTTCTCATACCCCACTTATTTCAGAGAAAGCTTTCTGGGTATTTTAAAGCTCCCAGATGATCACAATGTACGGCAAAGTGTGAGAACGAGGAGGCTAGAGTGAGGGAGCTAACGAACCCACCTGATTGACATAAACAACAGGGAAAATAGAAAGGCGGCAAATGGGGACAACAGTGGATCAAGGAGCCGAGGAACCTGGCCCTAATCCCGCTTCTCCTCTGGGATGCTGCAGCCTTGGCCGACGCACAGCCCCCCTCCCCGAGGGGCTCAGCTCCTGACTGGCATGAGGAGGGGCCTGGTCACAAACCTTGGTTAACATCAGAATCACTGGGGAGTTTATGAAAAAGAATACAGGCTCCTAGGGCCTAATTTAGGAGGTCTGAGCCTGGTTCTGGAATCGGGTTTATTTTTCCCCCCAAATTCCTTAGTTGATTCCAGTGTACAGCCAAGTTTGGGAACCACTGGCTTTAGCTAGCGTGCACCAGAATCACTGGAAGGTGTTTCTGAAATACCAATTGTTGGGTCCACCCCCAGAGTTTCTGATTCTCTAGATTTGGACTAGGGTCCCGGAATTCACATTTCTAACAGCTTCCCAGTTGATGCTGATTTTGCTGGTCTGAACCACACCTAGCCCACACCAGACAAGGAGAGTCACCCTTGGCTGGACACTAGAACCACCCTGGAGCTCTTACAACTCTCAATGCAGAGGCTGCACCAATTAAATCCATCTCTGGGTTGGTACCAGGCATTGGGATTTTCCTTCCAACATTGCATTATGAAAATGTTCAAATATATGGTAAAATTGAAAGAATTCTACAGTGAACAGCCATATACTTACCACCTAGACTCCGCCATGGCCATCTGACTCTGCTTCCTTCATCACACAGCTACCCATCTACCCATTCCCCAAACACGAGGGTTTCTTAAAGCTCCAGTTACCCAATTTCAGCTGAGTTTGAGAACCAGGTGCTAGTTATTTCTGGGCTCTTCCTCTGTAAGTCTCTCTCTGGCTATGCTCTGCAGAATCTCTGCCAAGAAAATAGATATTTAGCACCTACCGAGTACAATTAGGGATCTCTTTTCCTTGAGCTGAGACTGCTGGGAGATTT
The DNA here is from genome assembly GCF_011762595.2 of Tursiops truncatus. Lineage (NCBI taxonomy): Eukaryota > Metazoa > Chordata > Mammalia > Artiodactyla > Delphinidae > Tursiops > Tursiops truncatus. The sequence goes on along the minus strand of NC_047049.1, from coordinate 62,556,890 downwards.
CTTTTTCTGAAATGTTTTAAAGCCAGAGAAATCCAGGCCAAGGAACCTAGTGTACTTAGTGTGTGGCCCTCTATTGGCGGGGAGGGTCCTGCTGTTGTCCCATCACCAGGACCTCACTGGATCTGGATATGACTTGCCTTGGATCCCCTATCTAGTAAAGACTGGGAGGGGATGAAGCTTCCAGAGAGGGCTCCTTTGTCACTGACTCCAGGGTACTGACCAAGCTGTCACTGTGAGATCTATGCCTGCCCCCAAGCGCAAGGCTTTGTAGGGGCAAGTACACTTTCACAATACGTGTAAGTGCTCTGCCAAATCCCCCAAGATTTCCCAAGTGCTGGAGATAGCCTTTGAGGCCAGCCCTGGAGGGGAAAACAGTTTCTGCTGTGTGGAAGAAGCTTCTAGAAGGGCAGTATCTGACCAGTAACCGTTCCTCCTCCCACACCACTGGCCACACAGCTGATCCTGTGGGACCTCAGAGTCTAGAGGAAGAGGGCAAACCCACAAGCACATAAACTTGCCCCAGGCTGCCTGAGGCCTGGAGTTTCCAGCTGGGCTGTGTACCTTTGGGTTTTCTTCTATATCCATTTCTGGCAGCTGGGTTAGGGTGGGGGACCAGATCCTGGGGTTTTATGGGAGAGACAGTCTTGGTGGGGTAGAGTAAGTGAACGTGTGTTCTTTTTATTTCCAGAAGAACAGTGCAGGGATTCCCTGGAGGTCCTAGTGGTTAGGACTCCGCGCTTCCACTGCAGGGGGCCCGGTTTTGATCCCTGGTCGGGGAACTAAGATCCATCAAGCCACATAGCGTGGCCAAAAAAATAAAAAAAAACCCAAAAAACCCAAAACAGTGGAAGAGTCAGTTAACAAGGAAATCCAAGCCATGGTTCTTCTAGGGCTCCTTTCCTCCCCACTCTGTTTGGAGTGAGAAGTAGAGAGGAGACAGGTCCAGAGAGAGGCCAACCCATGCAGTAGCTCCGTCATGCTGGCCACAGGCCTGAACTCTCTCTCCCGTGGGTGGGCTAGAAGTCTGGAGTTTCCTGGCTGGTCAGTAGGGTTAGGGAATTCATTCTGAAATAAAGGTGGGTTTGCTATTTAGAAATACAACTTTGGGGCTTCCCTGGTGGCGCAGTCGTTGGGAGTCCGCCTGCCGATGCAGGGGACGCGGGCTCGTGCCCCGGTCTGGGAGGATCCCACATGCCGCGGAGCGGCTGGGCCCGTGAACCATGGCCGCTGAGCCTGCGCGTCCGAAGCCTGTGCTCCGCAATGGGAGAGGCCGCAGCAGTGAGAGGCCCAAAAGAAATACAACTTTGTGTGGAGGTAGTTTCAGCTTGGCTAGTGACTGAAACTTGGGAGCTGGGACTTCCTCAAACACTTGACTTCAGTCATTTTGAAAACGTAAAATTCTTTTGGGACCGTCAGACATGAGTCCCTTTTGCTGGGGCTTTTTAGCATGATTGCATTTTGCTGAAATGGTTTGTTGGTGTTCCTTGGGACTTTATGGGCCAATGAGCTCTGGGAGGACTGTGGCTGGTGGCCCCTGGGCCCCGATGTTCTCAGCACAGGACCTGGGTGGAAGAGGTGCTCCACAGGCAGTGCTGAGTCCATGAACACTGCACTGTTTTCCACAAATCCAAGAAGAAAAAAAAAGTGGAAGTCCAACAATAGGGGAATAGTTTGTAATTCTGGCACAGGAAGCAGGATAGAACAGTATGTAGCTTTTTGAAAGGGATAATTATGAAAACTAGGCAGGAATATATAAGAATATAAATGGTGGAAAAATATTATCTGGTAATTCTGTTGTGATTGCCTCTGCTCTAAAACATGATGTGTATGTTATGGTTAGGAACTGAAAGGAAAGACAAATGGAAATAGTTGTGCTAAGACAGTGAGATTATGCACAGTGACTATTCAAGGTTTTTCTTAAATTTTAACTGTTGCATCATTATTATACTATAAAAACCAAACCTCTGTGGGAGTGTTCTATGGTAGGCATAACCAGGACTTGGGCGGCCAAAGTCCTTTGCTTGTCCTGGCTAGATGGAACTCCTCCAGGAAGGGTCTGTGTTGTTCATGCCTCACCCTCATGGCCCCGCATCTCGCACACAGTAGGTGCTTGATAAATACTTGCTGAACTAGTGGCTCAGTGGGCAGCTTATTCTAAAGGTTTGGGTCTTTTTTGAAGGTATCCAGAGGTATTTTTTTGGTTGTGCCGGGTCTTAGTTGCAGCAGGCAGGCTCCTTAGTTGCAACATGTGGGCTCCTTAGTTGGGGCAGGCAGGCTCCTTAGTTGCAGCATGCGAACTCTTAGTTGCAGCATGTATATGAGACCTAGTTCCCTGACCAGGGATCGAACCCGGGCCCACCTGCATTGGGAGCGTGGAGTCGTAACCACTGCACCACCGGGGAAGTCCCACCCAGAGGTATTTTGATTGGAGGAGAAAAAGACCTGGGGAAAGAATCACATCTGATCCATACACCACCAATCAAAGGAAGTTTAAGTACTGAAACCTCTTGTTTAGATTGCATGTAAGTTGGTTCTTTTCAGTTAAAATGGTTTAGTAAGCAAATAACCAACTAATTTAATTTTCTTAAACTTTAAGCTTTTTTGTGTATGAATAAAATCACAAAAAGGAGGGAAAAACCCCTTGTCCACATGGGAGCTCATTCTGGGTTCAGAGAACAGCAAGGTGAAAAAGGCCAGCCCTCAGGGAGGAGCGGCTGCCTGACCTCTCCTTTCCACCCAGAACTCGGAGTTGAGAACTGCAGGTTGACCTCCCTCTTGCTCCGAGTGTGGGCCTCTGTGAAGTTGGGAGGTGGGCATTTGCTGCCATTTTCCCTTCCTGAGTCCTGGTGCATATAGGTCCACGACTCTGCCAGCCTCGTTGGGGCCGTCATGTCAGCACGTGGGGGAGGACTTGGCCTGGGGACAAGGAACTAGTAGGGTGTTTTTGGTTTGGCTTGGCATTTGCTAACTGGTAAAGGTCCTGCCTCTGAATAATCCCTCACTAACCACCCTTGGCTGAAATACAACCACTAATTCATTCTTGAGGGTCGGGTTTTGAGGGCTTCTGCTCAGGCACAGGTCTGGAAATGGAGCCTCTCTGAGCCATTTCTCCAATGGAAAAAGTATGACTAGGTGGCTCAACAGTGGGGGAAATTAACCACTGAATCCAGTTGGCGGATATTAGGAGCTATTCATGATGTGACCCCAGCAAGGGAGGCCCAGAGAAATTCTCTTTTCCAGAGAGTCTATCTGGACTACTAATTTTTTAAAAAATAAATTTATTTATTTATTTTTGGCTGCATTGGGTCTTCGGTGTTGCACATGGGCTTTCTCTAGTTGTGGCGAGCCGGGACAAGTGGGGCTACTCTCCGTTGTGGTAGGCGGGCTTCTCACTGTGATGGCTTCTCTTGTTGCAGAGCACAGGCTCTGGGTGGCACTCAGGCTTCCAACGTGTGGGCTTCAGTAGTTGTGGCACACAGGCTCAGTAGCTGTGGCTCGCAGGCTTTAGAGCGCAGGCTCAGGTGTTGTGGCACACGGGCTTAGTTGCTCCGTGGCATGTGGGATCTGCCCGGACCAGGGCTCCAACCCATGTCCCCTGCCTTGGCAGGCAGATTCTTAACCACTGCACCACCAGGGAAGTCCAATATTTTCTTTTTAAATGTTTATTTATTTATTTATTTTGGCTGTGCCAGGTCTTAGTTGCGGCATGCTGGATCTTCATTGCGGCACGTGGGATCTTTAGTTGGGACATGCGAACTCTTAGTTGTGGCACGTGAACTCTTAGTTGCGGCATGCATGTGGGATCTAGTTCCCTCACCAGGGATCAAACCCGGGCCCCCTGCATTGGGAGTGTGGAGTCTTACCCACTGGACCACCAGGGAAGTTCCGTGGACTACTAATATTAATTAATATATCCAGCCAGTTGGTTACTCAACTAGCAAGACCCTCAAAGAATGGAACACAGCACAGTAAATGACTCACTTCTTACCCATTGTTTTCCAAGCAGTGTACTAAACCCTCTACACGTGACAATCTCAATCTTCCCAACAACCCTGTGAGGTGGTTAATATTACTACTCTATAGGAAAAAAACCCAAGGCTCAGAGATGTGATTTGCCCAGTATCATGCAGCTAAATATAGTAATGCTAATTAGCAGCTAACAACCATTGAGCACTTACTACTAGAGGGCTTCCTTCTTCAACTCACTTAATCCTCATAATGTCCTTGTGAAGGAGGTAGTAATCCCCCATTTTTAACAAGTGCAGAAGCTGGAGTTCAGGAAGGTTAAAGGCTCCCCAAGGCATTCAGCTAGCAGATGTCAGAGCAGGGATGTGAACACAGGCAGCTCGGCTCAGCCGTGCTCTGAACCCCCATGCTGTGTACAGTTAAGTGTTGGATTCAGCTGTGTCTGGTCCACAAAAATATCCTGAGAGCCTGCTCTGTGCCACGCACATATGGCTACCCATATCAGACCCAGTCCCTGCCCTCACCAGCTTCCATGCTGGTGTCATTGCACCCAGATGGTGTGAAGACAGGCCAGAGTGGGGAAAGGGTTGGGACAGCCAGGAGTAGGGCATCCAGAGGACGCTGGGCCCAGGCAGAGGGGGGCCCTGCCTCCCGTCTCCCCCTGCTTGCAGAAGGCAATCAGGGGTGACCCTAGCCTCATCCTGTGTGGCTGCCCTGAGATAATAATTATCCTTTTTGGGGGACTGAAGCAAGAGGTTCAGGACCTGCTTATCTCCAGGACTTGGACCCCTGTGGGGTCTTGCCTCACACGTCCATCGTTAGTTTTTCCCTATCTCTGCTTCACGTACACACTGCAGAACAGGAGGTGCTGCAGATGGATCCTATCAGAGAAAGCTCCTTCTAATGAGATTTTGAGGCCAGGATTACGAGGCCTTAAACTGCAGTTTCTGAGAGGGAGAAATTGTGCTTGACTAGGTGATTCTGCCTTGGGAAGGTCTGGAGGGGTGTGACGTGATGTGATTTGTATTGTAACAAGCTGGCTCTGGCCACTGGGTGGTAACAGGATAGCGGGGCCTGTGTCTGGACTCTCTCTCCTCTAAGGTCAGCCCTCTGGGAACCCAACTCAGCCTGGGCTCTGGAAGCCTGCCCTGGATTGGAGGGGTCCCCTCCGTTCTACACCTCTGGACCTCAGCCCCAGCTGATCAAATTCTGTCCTCAGCTTCCTCACCAGAACAATCCTCAGTGGACTGTGACAGAATTAAATGCGTTGATATGTAAAAAGTGCTGAGAGCAATGCCTGCTCATCTTTCACATGTGAGTGATGGTTACTGTAATTACACGTGGCCTGTGACTAGATATGGACAGAAGCCTCAGTCCATCCCAGCTCCCTCCCCTTTACCAGCCAGCCTTGAGCCTCAAGTCTCATCTGTGGGGTGGGGCTGGTCAGGCCAACCTGGCAGAGTTGTGTGAAGATCAGATCTCACACCCACACCCTGCCTGGCACGAGTAGGCCCCACCTCACCCAAGATTTTAAAAAATGGGTTTAAGATTTCTCAGGAAGGTTTTGCTCCTGCTGTTTTTCCTTCCGGAGTTCCCAATTGTCCACCCCTCTCACTGCCACCAACCCCCAAGCTTCCTATCCTCTAGTTCCCAGACCTAGTGTGTCTCCTTGTAGCTTCTGTCTCCACTAAGATTCCCCGCTGTTCCCTATTCCAGTTCTCCACCTCTACCTTTAAGGACTACTACTTCACTCACCACACCCGTATGGTAAGAACGCCTGCTTACTGGGCACTGGCTGGGTGCCTGCCTGGCTTTGTTCTTTATTGCCAGGTGCCAGGTCTTCACATGAATTCAAATGTGCTTGTCTGATCCTTGGTGTTCCTTGGAGGTTGGTGCTATTATCACCCCATTTAAAACGTAGAAAAATCGAGGCACAAGTGACTTAACAACTTGCCTGGATCACAGCTAGGATGTGTCAGGTTTAAACCCAAGCAGTCTCAGTCTAAGCCCCAGCTCCCAACCACTCCATTTTCTTGCCACTGTATGACCCTAATGTTTAGAATCCAGAAGAACTGGGAAAAGGAGCATCATTTTTGTCCTGTGAATGTCAGAGTTTTATTTGTTTGCTTTTTTTTTTTTTTTTTTTGCGATACGCTGGCCTCTCACTGTTGTGGCCTCTCCCGTTGCGGAGCACAGGCGCCGGACACGCAGGCTCGGCGGCCATGGCTCATGGGCCCAGCCGCTCCGCGGCATGTGGGATCCTCCCGGACGGGGGCACGAACCCGTGTCTCCTGCATCGGCAGGCAGACTCTCAACCACTGCACCACCAGGGAAGCCCTGTTTGCTTTTTTTTTTTATCAAAATTTCTTTCACTCCAGAGCTGGACGTCTCAAATTTCCCCTGGTTATATTCTGCTGGTGTTTCATCTCCTTCTGAGGAGGGTATTCTCTAAATCTCATAGAACACTCTTATACTCAGAAATTGGCATATTTTCTCTTGCTCTGTCACCTGTAGAGATGGAAAACTGCTGATCAGCATGTTCTTTCTCATGCTTGAAAATAGTCTTATGATGTCTCAAAATCTCTCTGAGCAAGAGGGACCTGGCCCCTTTTCCAATGGGCTGGTTTCCTGTCCCCGGCCCTGAGAAAAGTGTTCAGAGTTTACAGCCTCTCCTTCCACTGGTTACGTGCTGAGGGTCACACCTAGGGTGCACATGAGGTCCTCAGAATTTTGTTTTAGCTTAATTTGTTATTTCCATATTCCAGAACATTCAGACAGGAAATAAACGTGGAAAGAAGTAGTGGAAAGAAGTTATCCCTAAGACCTACTCTCCTGACATTTTTGTACAGATTAGAATTTACTTTGAACCCAAGGGCCTGCCTGTGTGCCGGGCACAGCCCTCACCCTGCGGTTCTTACCGTCTGAGCTGGTGAGCATCAGGAACGGTTTTGAACACTTTCCATTTCACCCAGTATTTGCTGAGCATCTGCTGTGACCAGGGGTTCTTGTGCACACTTGGGGTACATCAGCGAACAAAGATCCCTGTCCCCGTGGAGCTTACATTCTAGTGGAGAAGGCAATTAGTTGATAAATGCTATAGAAAAAAGAAAAGGAAGGGGGCTGGGGTGCAGGGTGTGGGTGAGGAGGCTGCAGTACTGTATTAGATGGGAATCAGGGCCTCCTAAGAAGGTCAGATATGAGTCAAGACTTGAAAAAGGGATTTATCCATGAGGGTATCTGGGAATCCAACATTTCAGGCAGTGGAAATAGCTAAAGCCTCAAAGAAAAAATCTAACACAAACATCAGGAAGGGCCCAACTGAAAGATAAGGAATCTGAGAAAAGGCCAAGGGGAGGGAGGAAGGAGGCCATGCATGCCTATGCTAATTGCACTGTGGCTGCCCCACTGGGTGGGATGATTTACCTGACCCAGGGGACCAGGCTCTGCCCAAACCTCTGGGCCAAGGGAAGTTAGCCTCGATCCAGGCTCTTTCACAACTAGGCCATGGCCTTGAGTAAATCGCATACTCCCTGGGCCTCAGTGGCCACATCTGTCAAAGAAGACAGGCAACATCTAGCGGCTCCCTGGTTTCCTGCTCACCAATCTCCTGAGTGCACTTTATAGTAATAATAGTAATAACAATAATAGTTACAATAATAATGATAATAATAATAAAGTTACAAGATGGCAGTTGCAGCATTTTTCCGGGGTGAATAAGAGAATTATTCTTATTTTTGAGACTTTTTAAAATCAAAAGCAAAACCATCTAACTTCTGTGGTTTCTGAGGAAAAGAAAGGCAAGAGTATGGCCTTTGGTCAGGAAAAAAAATGAGGTGAAAGAAGCAAAAGGCTTCCTCTCACCAGCATTTAACTAACGGTCATCCCTTTGTGGGAAATGGGCTCTGAGGCCCTCTGGGCTGCTCCCTGAGAATATTTCCTTAGTTGAGCTTCAGAACATCCGCAAGCAGCCAACCGTCAGTTTGGGAAGGTTTGGAAAGTATTATGTAAGGTGAAAAAACGGTCTTTGACAAATTAAAAAAAGATAAAACCTGGCAAAGTTTCCTAGCCTTTAGGCTGCAAGGTCTAGAAATGCAAAATTGTGTTCTCACAATTTACTGAGTTGCTAAGAGGGGTTTGAGAACACCATATTTCCAGACACTTGGTTTTACACAAAATCCAGGATTCAGGGCCCAGTGTGTAGGGGCTTTCCCTACCCATGACAGAGTTTGGTTTGGTTTTTTAGTGCTAGGACAGAGTCGGGATGGAGCTGCTGGGGAAATAGCACTAACAAGGAAAATTCCCCCCAGAAAGTACAGCCGGAGAGCTTATATGAGGGGTCACATAACCGGCACAAGTCAGGGTCTGAAGTCTGATGGCCAAAAGTCAAATCCCGCCTGCATTTATACCTCTCTGTGCCTCAGTTTCATCATCTATATAACAGGTGTAAAAATGATGCCTACTGCACAGGGCAATTATGATGATCAAGTGAATTAACACGATGAAGTCTTTAGAATTATACATATGTCCTAAAGAAAAAGCCAACAGTGGGTGCTTTTTCTTTGGGTTACATAGGTTCTTCCTAACCAACGTCTGAGTGATTTTCATCGAGAACTCCTATTTAGGGACATTTTTGGTGCAAGCACACTGTAGGTCATGCAGCTCTCTCTCTCTCTTTTGTTTTTTTAAATTTTTTTACAGAAATATTTTTTTTTATTGAATATAGTTGATTTACAATGTTGTGTTAATTACTGCTGTACATCAAAGTGATTCAGATATATATATATATATATATATATATATATATATATATATATATACATACACACACACTCTATTTTAAAAATATTCTTTTCCGTTATGGTTTATCATAGTATATTGAATATAGGTTTTTGTGCCTCTCTTCTTTCTAACCAATATTTTTCTTAATCTTAAAAGGGCCTCCATTTTCAAGGCCAGCACTGTCTAATAGAAATATAATGCAAGCCACAAATGCAGGCCACCATATATGATTTCAAGTTTTCTGGTAGCCCCATTTAAAAAAGTGAATGAAACAGGTGAAATTAATTTTAATAATACATTTTAACCTAATATATCTAATATTATTTCAACATATAATATAGAAATTATTAATGAGATTTTATATTCTTTCTTCTTAACTATATCTTTGAAATCCAATGTATATTTTACAAATACAGCACATCTCAATTCAGACTAGTCACATTTCAAACACTTAATAGCCACATGTGGCTACCATGATGGACAGTACAGTTCTAAATGACAGGAGGATGGTTCTTGGCAGTGAGCTTGGATGGGCTAGTCATTCTGGGCCCTGACTCTCTTCCAGTCACCACTATGATAACCAGAAAGGCCTCTGGGAGGGGTGGTCTTCTGGTCATATGGAACAAGGAGGTTCTTGATGCAAGCCCTAAAAGCCCAACAGTGTGGTTTGAACTGAGATCTATTGAGCAAGCTCTTGCTTGCCCCTAACGGTCTTTTCCTCCCACCCCACTAACCCCATCTTCCACCTCCACCGGTCTTGAGGATTAAAATCTAAAATAAGTTTATTAATGGTTATCGTCCTCTATTAAGATGCAAATGTTGGGATAATACCTTCATTGAGTATCACTTGAGACTAAAGTAGTTGAGATAGAGATGAGGATGGGAAGTAGAATGTCTTTTTGGGTTCTGTTTGGAAGCTCTGGCAAGTAGCATCATAGGAAAGCCAGCAATGATAGGAAAGCCTTGCAGAACTAATTCTGCAGGGTCTTGGCCTTTAATGAGCTCTTCCATCATGAGTCACTTAGCTCTAATGGGAACCTCATTAACCAAAGGCAGCAGTTATGAGAGTGAGAGCAGAAACCAGCATTCTGAGCACCTTGGGTTGATATTTTTCTAGGTGAATGAATCCGAATATAAAAACGACATCAGGAGTCCCTTAACATAGGAATTTTGCAAACTTGTTCTGCTCATCCATTCCTAGCAGCCCAGAAGAAGGAGAGACCACTCCTTCTCCCCATGGGGAAATGCTCTTTGATTCCATTCAAGGAGATTTCAGTTTTGTCTTTAAAGTAGGATGTGCCTTGGGAAAGGCTGGCTTGATTTCTCTCTTCATCTCTCCCTCTCCCCATTCTTTTGTTTTAGGGTGAATTTGCACATCTTTCCTCCAATCCATTATTATAAGTTTGTTTGAAGGTGGTCTCATTCTCCTATTTCCAAGTTCTTGGAAAGAGTGAAAGGGACCTCACTTCCACCCCCATTAGCCAGTAGTATTATTATCTCTGTGGATATTCTAAAGTCTGAAAAGAAACTCTATTCTTTTTTCATCTGTGATGAGATTGGACTATCTACGTAACCCACAAATGTCCTTTCCCTTCAGCTTTCCTGACTGCTACTTTTCCCCAACATATAGTATTCCCAGCTACGTTGTCTTGAGGAAAATTACTTTTATCAGGCAGTTCCTGAGTGCTGATCACTGACCCAACTTCTTTAGTCTCATTGTGTCCCAACGGAGGTTATCCAAATAATGCTCTCCATTAAAAGTTTTTTTTTAAGTTAACTTTTATCAACAATCAAAATATTTTTATTGGTACTTCCCTGGTGGCGCAGTGATTAAGAATCTGCCTGTCAATGCAGGGGACACAGGTTCGATCCCTTGTCTGGGAAGATCCCACATGCCGCGGAGGAGCTAAGCCTGTGCGCCACAGCTACTGAGCCTGTACTCTAGACCCCGTGAGCCACAACTACTGAGCCTGCGTGCCTAGAGCCCGTGCTCTGCAACAAGAGAAGCCACTGCAATGAGAAGCCCGCACACTACAGTGAAGAGCAGCCTCCGCTTGCCGCAACTAGAGAAAGCCCGTGCACAGCAACGAAGACCCAATGCAGCCAAACATAACTAACTAACTAAATAATATATATTTTTATTGTTTTTTCCTTGATTACTAATATGATACATAATTGTATTCTACAAAATTTGGCATTGTCTTGAAATGATAAAGGAGAAACATTTGTCATCCTACTGTCTAGAAAGCACCACTGTTAACTTTTTGGAAAGCAACAGTTATTTGAGCTCATTATATTCTATACCAGTCAAAACTATATCCTTGGAATAATCTAGGTGTGAAGATAAGACTAGCACATACAACAAAATAGAAGTATTCAATACAGATTTCATTCATTTATCCATTCATTCATTGCCTTATGGGAATGTACAGAAACATGCTAACCTCATCTAGAAGTTTAGTCCATTTGGAGATGTCATCAAATAAAAGTCATCAAATGTAGAGTATATCATTGATGTCAGAAGAGCAACTGATTCCAGCAGTGGATTCTATCTCTTTGGATGGAGAGTAGGCAGTATCTTTTGATTCTTTAGTGGGGGTTAAAAGTTAAGATTCCCAAAAAAAAAAAAAAAAAAAAAAAAGTTAAGATTCCCATGAGAAAAATGTTCACTACTTCAATGTAATAACTGTGACCAAATGGTGAAGCTTCTAAAAAGCATTTAACTAAGAGATTTTGTTCATTTTTCATGTTTGTTACCGAGGGCCACCTCCCACCCCACCCCACTCCCGACCCCAGCCAAAAAAAAAGGAACCTAGAGTCTGGCAAAAAATAAGAACCAACTAAAGTGTAGTAACTTAATTGGTAAATGTGGTCCGCCTCAGAAGATTGAAATCAATAGGCCATTGAAGATCTGGTTGATGTTCTGTGGTTACAAATTAAGGGGCAAGAACTTCTCTCTTCCTTAGTAACCAATAACCTTAAATATAATTGTAGGTAAGTGAGTGGAATTTCGGTATGTGTGTGTTTTGGGGAGTAGGAGTGAAGTTGGTTGTGAAGCTTAGGAAATACCGAGTTTGGGAACTTGGATCGTTTGCTAGTCTGCAGAGGGAGCTCAGAGTCTTCAGGTGGTGAATTGATGGGTGGGTTATAGAATTGGCTGGAATCAACAACAAAGTTAGTTCTGGGGACCCTCGTGGGGCCAGGTAGTGCCACAGGGTAAGGTGTAAAATAAAAGCTGTAAGAGGAGATGAACGGGATCCCAGTGTGCAAGCAAGAGGTATGTGCTACCTGAATTACCAAAGGCAGGACATGGCAGTGCTAATCTCTGGATGGAAGGTGGTAAGGGATTTGTACTTTCCTTTAAGTCCTCTTTTGCCATCCCTCAACTACCCACTTTTCCATAGTAAACATTTATTAATTTTTAATACAAAATATAATTTAATAAATATATGAAAAATAATTTAGAATAGTATTGATAGATAGAATCTTAGGAAATAGATAAGACTTCAGGAGTCAAATAAGGAAACTCCTTTCCTGATTCATTTTCAGATAATCTTATTCCCCCTAATCATGTGTCTGCTCCCATTCCCTCATGTCTGAAATGTTTCTTAAGAGATTTGTTTCCAGTATTTTTGATCCCTGTGAAAATATTCCCAAGAAAAGTAACACATCCCCCTGTTCCCAGTTATTTATATCAATAATATTCAGCAAGTTCCATTGCAACTTTTGGTTCTTCAAAGCCCTATAATTTTGGAATTGGAATGTCATATTCTACTAGACTGTAGTTAGTATTTGAGAAGTTCTTTTATGCCTCTTTTTAAAAATAGAATTTATTTTTTAGAGCAGTTTTACGTTCACAGCAAAGTTGAGCAGAAGGTACAGAGATTTCCTACATACCCACTGCCCCTTGTTTTTCTTCTTGTCAAATTGTAGATCCAAACTATGGGAGGAGGGGTGTCCTTCCCCTCCCCTATCTCCAGTCCAAGACTAAAACACTCAAGTTCCCAAACTTTTTTTTAATAAATTTATTTATTTTATTATTTTATTTAATTTATTTATTGTTTCTGCCTGCGTTGGGTCTTTGTTGCTGCGTGTGGGCTTTCTCTAGTTGCAGCAAGCAGGGGCTACTCTTCCTTGTGGTGCGCAGGCTCCTCATTGCGGTGCTTCTCTCGTTGCGGAGCACGGGCTCTAGGCGCACGGGCTTCAGTAGCTGTGGCACGTGGGCTCAGTAGTTGTGGCTCGCGGGCTTTAGAGCACAGGCTCAGTAGTTGTGGCCCATGGGCTTAGTTGCTCTGCAGCATGCGGGATCTTCCCGGACCAGCGATCGAACCCGTGTCCCCTGCATTGGCAGGCGATTCTCAACCACTGCACCACCAGGGAAGCCCCAAGTTCCCAAACTTTTATGTACTTGGCAACACCTGGAGCAGCTTCTGGAGTAGGACTGTGGAAACCTTCAACAAGGGGCACCTGCTCCTGGGAAACTGGATATGCGGCTACAGTGATGAGAAGGGTAGATCAAGGAAAAGAGCTGCTGGGGATGTCTGTGAGCCTGTGCCCTCTCCCAGGGCACTCATCCTATGGGTACCCATCCACTGATACTTGGTGAGAGGTCTAAGAACACAGTGGTAGCTGTTCTCATTGTACCAAAAGCATCAAGATACTTTTATGTCTTAGATACTGTCTTCCCATGCACTGAAGGGAGGGGTGGTAGGAATGAGAGTAGAACCGAAAGAATGGGAAACTCAAAGGATGACTGAGATCCAAGAATAAAGAAGTGGGTTTTTAAAGAAAAGAATTTTTTTTTTCCTGGACTTTCCTTAAAAGTCCTCTTTTAAGTCAGGAGATGTTTTCTTATTTATATGGACTCCAAATAAGATAAACATACCTTTTTAAAAGGTTGATTTTTTAAAGTGTCTTATTATGAAATTCCAAAAAATATATTAAGGTAGGGAGGCTAGTATAATGAGCCCCCACTTTTCCCATTGTTCAGCTTCAGCAATCAGCAGCCCACTGCTATACCTCTCTCATAGCCCCCTCCTCAAACTGCATTATTCTGAAGCAAATTCCAGTCATTTTATCATTTTAAACAGGAATATTTCAGTACATACCTCTAAAGACCAAAAAGACTAAAAGGAAGACTTCTGATGATTACAAAGCTTAATCTTGTTTCTTCCTCATTCTTCCTCTGTCACTGGACTTTGAACTACGAAACCTGAGTTCTAGACCTGGTTTTGCCACTCACCAGCTGTGGGACCAGCTGCAAGTCCTGTAACCTTTCTGGACTTCTTCTTTTCCCACCTGAGTGGGTGAGGTAGATGATTTCTAAGGTCTCTTCCAGTTCTAGAAATAAAAAAATCATTGGAAAATTCATTCTTTTAGCCTCCAGAGACATGATATAGATTTGGTACAGGATCTATTTCCTGTTTGTTTGGGGTTTTTTTGTGCGATGCCCAGTTCAGAGTTAAGACCTTCTCAGTGAGCAGCCAAGAAAGCCTCAGAGGCTGCTGAGTGGCAGAATCTTTAACAGGGAGCTTTAAAAAAGAACTGAGCCTTGGAGCCATCCCTTGGAGTAGTTTTGTGCTGCCCTCAGTATCTCCTCTGACAACCTCAATTTGTCTTAAAAACTGTTCTGCTGACTCGTGATTCTGGGAAGGTTCAAGTGCTCCAAACAGATCCCCCGTTTCCAAAGGCCACCCTGAGACCAATAGCAGGTGAAAGGCAACGTTTACATTGCTTTGGGGCAGGGGGGTAGTTACACTTTTAGGCAACAAGGAACTGATTTCTGTCCTGTTCCAGGATGACCGTTAAGGCTTAAGGATACCCATTTTACAGGCAAATCAACCGAGTGTGAAGTAAAGTAGGTGCATTTAAGGTTGCCTGGTGAATGAAGGACTAAGTCTAGAATGGAATTTGTCTTTTAAAAATACTGAAAACTTGTTGTAGAGAGGCTGAGGTTTAGGGATACATCCTGCTCCTCCACAGTTTGAAGAGGACTAGGGAAATGAAGCTGGAGGAAGACTGTTTGGAAAAAGAAACTTGGTTGTCAGTGTAGCGGAAGCAGAGTAAATGCTTATGAATGTTGCAAATGTTTTTTAAAAAATCACCACGACCAGAGAATTAAAAAAATAAAGTACTCAAATGGGAAGAGCCTCCAAAATTACCATTTTAAAGCACAAACTCTAATCAGATCTGAGACATTGCAGCAGCCTTGTTGAAGCTATTGACAGGGATTATTGTTTTGGTGCCAGGGTTTTAAATTGGGGGATAGGATTAAAAGGGACCAAAGATGAGGGTTGTTATTTCAAGCTGAAACCAATATTCCATGGTGGGGAACTCACTGGGTTTGTGAGTTTGGGAGTTGGTTACTGCACTTGGAGGAGTCCCCGGACACACGTCCAGCTGGTTCTGAGGAGGGTCAAAATGTGCATTCTTTGTAGCCTTTGTGGACTTGTACCACAGCTACTCAGCGATTAGATCCTGAGGCCCGTCCTTAGCAGGAAATGGTAAAGGAATCAGCAGGAAGGCTAGAACAAGGGAAGGGAAACTCCTCCCTCCTGTTAAAGGACAGGCCAGAGTGAGGATGAAAATGGAAAGTGGGCATTGTAGGGTTAGACGTGTTGAAATGGAGAGAGGTTGAATCTTGACTGGAAGTAAGGGAAAAGTACATGCCCCAAGGACAAGGGCGTGTGATAAACTGTGTTTATTATGTGACTTTAATAAGGAGCCTCTACCTCGTGTTCCTCGGGCCTCAGTCAGCACACAATCCCCAGGACATGGGGAAAATGCTGTTCCTTTACTTTGTTGTTTTGTATTTTCTGAGGTCCAGCAGCCCACTGACAGGACAACCTCCCCTTGTTTTTGATTTCCAGCTTATTCAAGGCCAGAAGACCAAAAGTCAAGTTGAAAAGTTTTACCAGGAGAAAAACATGAAAGTATTTCTCATGAAATCATAAGAAATACTCGGTGTGAAGGAGCAGAGGACTGCAAAACATTTTTCTGTTTTACCCAGTTCTTTGTAACCAAAAATCCTCACTAGATTCTTGAGGCAGAGGGAAAGCTGGTGAGCCAGTGGGAGAAACTGAGTCCAATTAGAAGAAACTGCTCATTTGAAATCTGACAACACTTTCTTGTAGATTAAAACTCAGTTTTGAAGTTTCACTTCTTGAGCTTGGCTCAGTGAGTTATGCTACTCCTGATGAAAAAGAAAATTAAGAATATTTTATGTTGAAGGGCATCAGTGATGAAAAGGCAGCATGGCAGCATCTAGCTCCCTTATCTCATCAACTGTGCAGTGGGCTCTTAATGTTAGCAATCTCGTGTTTAGATTGTTACCTGAAGAAAGAAAAAACAAAGTGTCCTGAATGCTGATTCTACTCAGCAAGTGGCAAACAACAAAACTTTTGAAAAAGCAGACCTGGGGAGAGTCCACTGCAGTTTCATAATGGGTATGAATAGTTATTTTTCTGCCTTTTTTTTTTTTTTTTCTAAATCTTTCTGGGGTTTGATGTGGATTTCTTTCTATTTGTTCAGGAAACTGTGACGTGTGTTCTGGGCAGGGTTTGAGGTTTTGGAACCTTTTCTAAAAGGGACAGAGAGCACCCTGCTACACTTCCCTGTCGTGAAGTTGGCGTGCAGACGGTGGAGCTGAAGCAAGTTGGTCATCATGCAGGTGCTCCTCCAGTGCAGTAGGCTTGTCCTGGCTCTTGCCTTCATCCTGATTTTGGGTTCTTCAGTTCAAGGTAAGACCCAGGAATCTTGTACCCCTATAATCTTCCTTGTAAGTCCTGGGGTCCACACAAATGTTTATATTTGCTTTAAGGTATGGAATGTATTATACTGTGGGAAAGGAGGCCAAAAAAAGAAAAAAAAAAAAAAAAGGATTTGGGGTAGCTGAACTCCTTGGTGTGAGATTGGTTAAGTTTGGTACCAAAAAAAGTTAAACTCTGAGGGAGGTGTGGCCTTATAAGTTCTTAAAATGATTGAAATGTACTATTTTATTGTCAGATGAAAATTGTTTATAAATTTTTCAACGCTTAAGAAAGGAATATAGAAAATGACCTACCCCTAAGTGTCTACATCAATCCCAAGTTTTAACATAATATGGTAGTGTCATAATTATTGTGACACTGGGAAATACTATTTTTAAAATCAGAGTAAATTTGCGTGTATTTTTTCTCCTTTTTAAAACTTGGTTCTTAGTGAAAATTCAATTATGTTTAGACATAGTTAATGAAAACCATCTCAGATTTTAAAGAGAGGCCAAAGAATTTTAGTAATTGTTTTGTTGCTCAGAGAAACATCACATTGGGAAATTTCTTATTAGGTCTATCATTTAGGGTTGTTTAGTCAGAATGAAACAACTTAAAACCTTTAATGACTAAGAAAATGAAAACAATCAGTTTGTAGGAAAAATACAATTTCTTCTCCTTTGGTAAATAAGCGATCATGTCTGAATAAGGCAGAAAGTCATGGCCTGATAAGTAGATGGGAGAATTTACAGTAGAAAAACTAGAGTTCCTCCAAACGGTAAAGGAAATATTGAGTCATGGTGATTGCACATATCCTGGATTTGTTTCTTCGAAGTTACTTCTAGTTGTCTTGTTTTTACTTCTGGTGGAAATGAAATTGTACACATGATCTCAGATACATTCATTATGTATTGGAAATTTATAAAATCACTTTCTTCTTGTTATGCAATTATTGAAGAAAAAACCAGCAAATAATGTTGCTGAAATTTTCCATTCGTCTATTTATTTTTTAAGGTATAAAACATTGTTGAATGTAAGGAACAGGCTTTACTTGGATCTTTTAGGGAAAACCTTCAGCTTGATGAAATAATTCCCTCATGTGCTCTGACAAGATCCAAGCACTCAGGTCCATGTTTGTAGCACAGACTTGAGTGACCTGTTGGTGCTGGGTCTACCCTGACCAGAGCTCTGTGAGTCTTTACATCTTCAAAATTTCCCAGAAATGTCACATTCCCCACTAAGGTTCTATAGGGAAAACTAAAATGAAAACAAAGGCATTCTTTATGTAATAGGTATTCTTCAGAATGTAGTGAAGAAACTATTATAACATTTTATAAAGTACTAGTATTTATGTCATCACCAGGTAGGTTTAGCTCTTTGTTGGGAAAGGAACTAAAAAAGAGAGAATGAATGGACTGAAAAACTAGGGAGTTTCCAAAGGAGAAGTGCAGTTGGTATTGGAATCAAGGGTTAGTGTTCACATCTGAATAAGAAGGGAAATAGATGTCCACCCACAGCTGCGTGTGTGAGTGACATCAGCTCAAGGCTGCAGAGAGGTCACTATTTCATCATACTTCTATGTGATGCCAGATATGATTCTGTAGCATTCTTTCCCCACTTAAAAAAATTTTTTTTCTTAACCCATTGACTTGACTGAACTGATCAACTGCACTAGGCTTTTGGCTTGTTTTTACTGAAACAAAACATCTTAGGTTATTGTATTAGTTTGCTAAGGCTGCCATAACAAAGTACCACAGACTGGGTGGCTTAAACAACAGGAATTTATTTCCTCACAGTTCTGGAGGCTAGAAGTTCAAGATCAAGGTGTCAGCAGGGTTAGTTTCATTCTGAAGCTTCTCTCCTCAGCGTGTAGATGGCCGTCTTGTCTCTGTCTTTACATGGTTCTTTGTGTGTGTCTATGTCCCCATCTCCTCTTCTTGTAAGGAAACCAGTCATACTGGATTAGGGCTCATCTGCATGACCTCATTATGTCTTAATTATCTCTTTCAAGGCCCTGTCTCCAAATACAGTCCCATTCTGAGGTACTGGGGGTTAGAACTTCAACACATTGAATTGGAGGGACACAATTCAGCCCATGTCAGTGACTATAAGTGAAGCTGAAGTAAAGACATGCTGTAAAAGTATGTCTACCAAGTGCAAAGAGATGGAAGTTTGGCAATGTGTGGGAGACCCTGGAGAGGACAGATGGCTAATCAATTTAATGTAGAGCTCCAGGGGATTATTGATGGGGCCTTACTCATCAATTGATGAGGTGACTCTTACTCTTTTATTGTCTCTCTTTCTAAAAGATGCCCATAAAGAGGGAAAATGGAAAATCCATGAGCAGGTGTGGCCAAGGGGGTCATTGCCAGACTATGTTTCCACTCTACACTGCCTCTGAGATCACGATAATGATATTGATTCCACCTATGTGCGCTGCTGTTTGATTGTAAAGTGATTCACATCCATTCTCGGGTAAAGGATCATCACATTCCCTAGGAGGAGGAATTAACACCAATTTATAGAGGGGAAAATTGGATCTTACATTCATAATTTCATTTGCTCTTTACATCAACCTCTTGCAAAAAATTTATGAGATTTGCCCAAGGCCCATTACAACTAATTAATGGCAGAGCTAGTCATCTGATTTCAAGTTCAGAGTTAACTTTCTACTGCAATTTAGCTGTATTCTAGGTGGATTAGAGATTTTCTTTATTTAAAACAACCTTGCTTTGACTCTAGCCCTTGCTACAAAAACCACTGAGTTGAGGGACAGAGAAGGAGAAATTGAAAGTAAACTTGGAACTTTTTATAGCTTGTCAAACCATACAAGGGTGGGGGAACTTTATTCATCTTGTGGAATTGATTGGCCTGTAGGAAGCATTTCCAGCTTAGATGGTGACTTCTGTTTGAATGCCACCAAACAATGAATGAGATGGTCTCCCTCCCCCCCTCCCCACAACATGGCAGTTTCCGCTTAAATTTTTCTAGCACACTTGTAGCAAGTCTCCATTAAGAATAGGAAATTAGTAAATTGAGATGATGTTGGAGAAAAATTGATATTACAATACGATATTACTGGGGTAAGTTATTTGCTCTGGTAATGTTTACTTATAGAAAGTATTTGCTAAAGCAAGACTAGTGACTCTGTGTGTATGTGTGAAAGAAATAGGGGCAAAGACAGAGACAGAGAGAGACAAAGACAGACCGAGAAAGGGCGGGGGTAGGCAGTGAGGGAAGTGATTGTAAATAAAAAACATTCTTCTCCCTTGAATCCACCACAAAATTAACCAGGAGATCTGTAAGTGGGGCCTCTTAGGAAGATAATTTTTCTGTCCATGAGCATATTCCCTTTTATTTTTTAAATTACGGTAATCTTAAGATTTCTCTCAAGCAAGACAGAATCAAGATACTCCCACACATCGGGGGCTGGAACTGTTGAATTTTCACATTCTGCCAACACCCTTGAATAAATATGTCAGGAACTTGGTATCTGTAACCGTGTTCTTTATTTTAAAGCAGATTTAAAATCCCCAGTGTGTTGATCATTTTATAATATATAGCAATACAGGACCACTATGTTATGCACCTGAAACTAACATAGTATATTAGGTCAACTATACTTAAAAAAGAAAAACCACCTCGGGACTTCCCTGGTGGTCCAGCGGTTAAGAATCCGCCTTCCAATGCAGAGGAGGTGGGTTCAATCCCTGGTGGGGGAACTAAGATCCCACATGCCGTGGAGCAACTAAGCCCACACACTCTGGAGCCTGCCCACCACAACTAGAGAGAAGCCCGTGTGCCGCAATGAAAGATCCTGTGTGCCGCAGCTAAGTCCCGACACAGCCAAAAATAAAAAAAATAAATATTAAGAAAACACCTAATATGATTTTATTTACATGAAACATCCAACTTGCTTAAAAATATAGAGATAAAAAGTAGATTGATTAGTGGTTACTTAGGGATGAGAAGCATGAGATACAGGAGCTGGCTAGCTAAAGGATAGGGGATTTCTCTGTGATGATAAAATTGTTCTAAATTTGTGGTGATAGTTGCACATACCTATGAATATGCTAAAAACCACTGAATTTTACATTTTAGAAGAGTGATTGTGTGCTATGTTACATACATACCAATAAAACTTTTTTTATTTAAAAAAATAAAATCACCAGTCCCAAACTAGATAAACATTTCTGTGGGGGAGGTGGACTTCTATCTTTGATTTCTTTATCAATTTTGGAATAGCTTTACTGAGATAGATTTCATATACCATACAATTCACCCATTTAAAGTGTACATCGATGGTTTTTTAGTATATTCACAGATACGTGCAACCATCACCATAGTCTATTTTAGAACATTTTCGTCACCCAAAAAAAGAAACCCCTCTTTATAAATTTTAAAAGCTGAGATTCTAAACTCTAGAGGGAATTTGTATTTTAGAAGTTTTCTAATTTACCAGAGTTGTGTTTCTTACACCAGTGAAAAGATGAGATCTTTCACTGAGATGCTGCCTCATTAAACTATTAGTTTTACTTTTCTGTTTAACTTCCTATCTATGCAAGCACTTACTTTGTTTGATATTCAGCCATCCACGACAGTAGAGAAGAATGTCTAGACCTGCTCTGTCTGAAATGGTAGCCACGGGCTTCTTGTGGCTACTAAGCACTTGAAATGTGTGAAATGTGGCGAGTCCAAAATGAGGTATTGTGTAAGTGCAAAATACACACCAGATTTGAAATCTTAGGATGAAAAAAAGTGTAAAATATCCATTAATAACTTATATTGATTATGTTGTGACAATATTTGAATATATTTAAGTAAAATATTTTCAAATTAATGTCACCTCTTTTTTACTTTTTAAAATATGGCTGTTGTAACATCCATACGTGTACGGATGGTTTCTCTTGTTTCTATTGGACCGCGCTGGTCTAGACGGCATGGGGTGTGAAGACATTGCCCTCTGCTGGAGCAGATGTTGAATTTTTACCTGACTCACAATGATGACGCTTCTAAGTAACAATTCAGTAGATGCCAAGCTTAAGCTTCTTCAGGAAAGAATCAGAGGAGAAGGAGCTAAAATGTATTAAATACCTACCATGTGCAAAGCCTTGTGCTAGATGTTTCAGATACTTTTATCTTGTTTAAACAGGAACTCTTTGGGATTCTATTATGGGATACTGTGGTGGAACAGAAGTTTAAATTTGGTCTCTCTACAAGCTGTTCACTATCAGAGATAGGTCAATAGGTCATTCTCATTCTCCTCCTCAGCAGAGAAACTAGCATTTAAAGAACTCTGACGGGACTTTCCTGGTGGTCCACCGGTTAAGACTCCGTGCTCCCAATGCAGGGGGCCCGGGATCGATCCCTGGTTGGGGAACTAGATCTCCTATGCCTGTGTCAACTAAGAGTTCACATGCCGCAACTAAGAAGTCCGCATGCTGCAACAAAGATCCCTCATGGCACAATGAAGATCCTGCGTGCTGCAACCAAGACCCAGTGCAGCCAAAATAAATAAACAAATAAATGTTAAAAAAGAAAAGAAAAGAAAAGGGAGAGATTAATTTAAATAAATAAAGAGCTCTGGGCTTCCCTGGTGGCGCAGTGGTTGAGAGTCCGCCTGCCGATGCAGGGGACGCGGGTTCGTGCCCCGGTCCGGGAAGATCCCACATGCCCCAGAGCAGCTGGGCCTGTGAGCCATGGCCGCTGAGCCTGTGCTCCGCAATGGGAGAGGCCACAACAGTGAGAGGCCCATGTACCGCAAAAAAAAAAAAAAAAAAAAAAAAAGAGCTCTGACCATGGTGCTAGGTACTATTCTACGAGCCTAATATTTATATCTCATTATTAGAGCTACTACTGTCCCCATTTTATGGATGAAGAAATTGAGGTACAGGGAGGTTAAGGTTACACAGCTAGTAAGGGGGAGACATTGTGATGTCAACTTGACATCACAAGTTGATGTCAAGCCTTACCTCCAGCCTCCAAGCAGTGACAAAGCTAACCCATTCTGGATGAGTAGCGTCCCAGACCAGAAACTGTAAGCTATATTCAGGAACTATGGGGAAGATTGTGATAGAATAGTAGTTCTAAAAGAAAGGATGAATGAATGTAAGACAGACAGAAAGAAAGAAGGAAAACAATGGGAGAACATTTACTTTCTACATTAGAGTCTTTGTTTTGTTTATATTTTTAAAAGAATATTGTTTATTACAGCAATTTAGAAAACAAAGTGAGAAAAAAATCACTAGAGTCTACCACTATAGTTATTTCTGTGTATTTCCTCCCATTCCTCACGCCCCCCGATATCTATTTATGTAGTTGCATTAACAACTGTTATGCATAGAGTGGTATTCTGCTTTTTAAAAAATATTTATTTATTTATTTTTGGCTGTATCAGGTTTTAGTTGCAGCACACAGGATCTTTCGTGTGGCACACGGACTCCTCTCTAGTGGTGGCGCAAAGGCTCCAGCACATGCAGGCTCAGTAGTTGTGGCGCAAGGGCTCTCTAGTTATGGCTTGTGGGCTCATAGTTGCGGCACACGGGCTTAGTTGCCCTGCAGCTCATGGGATCTTAGTTCCCTGACCAGGGATAGAACTTGAGTCCTCTGCATTGGAAGTCCCCTGGACCACGAGGGAAGTCCCCTCTGGACCATGAGGGAAGTCCCCTCTGCTTTTTTTAAACTAATTTTTGAACATAGATTTTCCTATGATGCTATATAGTCTTTTCCATAACTACTGCTTTTTTCCCATTTGTTTAATAGTCTCTCATATGAATGCCTCATAATTAATCTGAGTATTTTCTCTTGTTTTGATTATTTAGTTATTTCCTGTTTCCCTATTTTAAATAATACTAAGGTGAACAGCATCATGAATTCTTTATATATTTTCTCTCTCTTTCTCTCCATATATATGTATATAATGTATATCTTAATGATGTTATTAATAACTTAGCAATGCTGTATTTATAAAATTAATCAGAAATATTAGCTAGGACAAAGTTGAGTGTAAACAGACATAATAGAGTTTCATGAGGAAAGAGGACATTTTGCAAAAGTTCTGTGGTTCTGCAATCTTTTAAGAACAAAGTCCTTGGCCATCCCATTAAGATGTAAAGTGAATTTGACCTCAGTAGAGGCTTCACTTTTCAACCTCTGATAGTTGAGAATAGGACACAACTTGTGCATACTCTCCTAGAAATACAGATACCCAGAGGGAAAAAAAGCAAAACTCCAGGACTTATGGTCTTTGGGAGGGCTGGGTAATGAGATTAGGAGTAAATTTTTTTGTATGTTGGTTTGCTACATTTTTCAAAATTTTCTATAATGAACATACATTCCTTTTCTAAGATAAATTTTATTAAAAATTGCAACAAAAGCAGTCTAGATGTAAGGAATATCTAAATAAACTCTCCATTTCTAGGAGAGAGTACTATAAAAGGTAGAGAGCCCTCTAGAACCTGATTTAAAGTCAGGAAACCATTGACAAGTTGCTGTATGTATCCATTTACATAAAATTCTAGAAAATGCAAACTAATTTATAATGACAGTAAGTAGATTGATGGTTGAGGGGGGCTGGGGGGAGTCAGGAGGAGGGAGGGAGAAGAGCAGGATCACAAAGGGGCACAAGGAAACTCTGGGGGATGTTGAATATGTTCATACCCTTGATTGTGGTGATGGTTCCATTGTGTATCCATTTGTCGAAACAAATTGTGCACTTTAAATATGCACAGCTTATTGAATGTCAAGTCCACCTTAAGAAAGCTGTCAAAAAATAAAAATAATTTTGAATAGATAATACATACGTATGGCTCAAAAATCTAATGATTCAAAAGGATATGCAGTGAAAAGTCAATGCTCTTCCTTCCACTGTCTTCCAGCCACCAATTCCCTCCACAAAGATGATCAGTTTGCTGTGTATCTTTTCAGAGATGTTCTGTGCATATAAGCATATATGTAAATATAGTGTGAAAAAACACAAACACACACAAATGGTAACAAACAATTCATAGTGTTCTTTACTTTTTTTAACTTAATAATATACCTTGGAGGGAATTCCCTGGCGGTCCAGTAGTTAGGACTCCAGGCTTTCACTGCTGAGGGATTTTTGAAATCTCTGACTAGATGTGAGGGCAAAGAAAGAGGCCAAGTTCTTAACCTACTTTTCATTCCCAAGAATACCCAAGAATTTCTTTTCAATACCCAAGAATGGCCCTAAAGAACTAGGGCTGTGTAGTATCTCGGGTACCAATTGGTACATGCCTTAACATTTCTGAGCATGATTCGACTCATCTCTACCAGAACAGGCAGGATTCAGGGTCAGATACAGGTTTGAATCCTGGGTCCTTTACTTAGTACCTGTGCAGCCTCAGTTTTCCTTTGTATAAAATGGAAATAATAGTACAAAGATAATGATAGCTAATATTTTCAAGTGTTTACTGTGTACCTGGCACTATGTTAAGATCTTTACATGCATTCTCTCATTTAATTTTTGTGACCAGCTTATGAAAGAGAGACACTCTTAGTACCTCAGTTTTCTGGTGGGGGCTTGGGGAAGTTAAGGTTTCACAGCTCACCAGTAGCAGAGCTGAGACTTCACTCCAGGCAGCTAATTGCCAAAGCCTGTTCTAACCTTAAACTCTAGGCTACTTTAGAGGGGTGTTGTGAGAAGGACAAATGGTGTGCATAAAGGGCTAGCAAATAGTCGGTGCTCCTGTGATATTAATGATCATAAAACCTGTCCACACCTTACCTACCAAATTTAGAATCTATTTAATTAAAAATTTCTTAGGGACAGAGTGATTAGAAGCTGTGTAAGAGACATTTATTGACCACGTGGGTTCCATGTTTGGGCAGGTTCTCCTGTGCGGAAAGCCAGATACCAGTGGGTACGCTGCAATCCTGACAGCAATTCTGCAAACTGCATTGATGAAAAGGGACCAGAGTTCGATCTACTTCCAGGTGAATACAACAGAATCCTACCTCCAAGGACTGACCCTTTTTCGTAAGTGGACTTTCTTGATTTTACTTTCACCATCCGCTGCTGAGATCCTGGCATGGAGGTGGGAGGGTTGCCAAGAGTGTTTTTCTTCAGGCTCTTGCTTCCATGGTTAGGTTCCATGGTTAGGTTTTCACTGCACAGTACAGGGTAAAACTGTACTGTCTTTACTGGTATATGAGATGCACAAGAATACATGATTCACCTACCTTTTTAAGAATTTTATTTATTTTTTAAAATTTATTTATTTTTGGCTGAGTTGGGTCTTTGTTGCTGCGCGCGGGCTTTCTCTAGTTGCTGAGAGCAGGGGCTACTCTTCGTTGCGGTGCACGGGCTTCTCATTGTGGTGGTTTCTTTTGTTGCGGAGCATGGGCTCTAGGCATGCGGGCTGAGTAGTTGCGGAGTGCGGGCTTAGCTGCTCTGCGGCATGTGGGATCTTTCCAGACCAGAGATAGAACCTGTGTCTCCTGCACTGGCAGGCAGATTCTTAACCACTGCGCCACCAGGGAGGTCCCTATTCACCTACACTTTTGCAAGGTCTTTTTCTTGTGGCAGAAACAAAAATTGAATACTTTTCACCAATAGGTATTGAAAATGATTGAACATTATTTTATTAATGTAAATAGAGCACATTGTATATTTATATTAAAATCCAATAGGAGTCTATCACCTGAATGGATAAACAAAATGTGGTACATCCCTTAAGTAGAATATTATTTGGCCATAAGAAAGAAGGAGTTATTGATAAATGCTACAACATGGATGAATCCTGAAAACATTATGCAAAGTGAAGGAAACCAGACACAAAAAGCCACATATTGTATGATTCCATTTATGTGAAATGTCCAGAATAGGCAAATCCATAGAGACAGAAATAGAGTAGTGGTTGCCAGGGGCTGTGAGGGAGGGAGGAATAAAGAGTGACTGCTATTAGGTGCAAGATTTTTGAGGGGTGACAAAAATGTTCCGTTTAGATGGTAGTGATAAAAAAAAAAAAAGAAGAAATTAGGGAAAGGAAGAATAAGTGACCACGACTCATAAAAAAGAAAGTCAAAACTCTTCTTTTTTTTAAATTAAATTAAATTAATTTACGTTTTATACAGCAGGTTCTTATTATCTATTTTATACATATTAGTGTATAAATGTCAACCGCAATCTCCCAATTCATCCCCCACCCCACTTCCTCCCTTGGTGTCCATACATCCAAAACTCTTCTTGATCAAATAAAACCTGCCTTATACTTGCAAAAAAGATCCAATAGGAATTCATAAGTAACAAAAATTGAATTGTATTAAAACCCATTATTTCAATGAATATCAAAATTATATGTAGCAAAGATACATTATGAAAAGAATTATCATAAAAGTTTTAATCTTCAGGCTTAAATAGAAAATCACTCCCCTGAAAGCCACGTAAATCATCATGTCCAAACCACGTAAGTCTATCATCACTTTGGGGATCCTGGTAACCCCCTTCATCACTGAAATTATATCACCACCATCCTCAAAATGCAACTCTGCAACCCTTCGCTTTTAGGTCCACGGCATAAAGCTTGAACGTGATATTACAGCATCCTCCATTATTTTAAGAAACGGATTTCAACAGTGATTCATTTAAATCTAAGATATTAGAGGAACAACGCAAGTCATCCAAAACAAATATTTACACTATTTCTTCCCTCCTCAAATCTGTATGATCTTCCACACTCTTTGACATAAATTGTAGCAATAATTTTTTGGATCCGTGTCCTAAGGCAAAGGAAACAAAAGCAAAAATAAACAAATGGGACCTAATTAAACTTAAAAGCTTTTGCACAGCAAGGGAAACCATCGACAAACAAAAGGACAACCTACTGAATGGGAGAAAATATTTGCAAGTGATATGACTAATAAGGGGTTAATATCTAAAGTATATAAACAGCTCATACAACTCAACATCAAAAAAACAAACATCCCGATTAAAAACTGGGCAGAAGATCTGAATAGACATTTTTCCAAAGAACACATCCAGTTAGACAACAGGCACATGAAAAGATGCTCAACATCGCTAATCACCAGAGAAATGCAAATTAAAACCACAATGAATATCACCTCCCACCTGTCAGAATGGCTGTCATCAAAAAGATCACAAATAATAAATTGCTGGCGAGGATGTAGAGAAAAGGGGACTCTTGTACCTTGTTAATGGGAATGTATATTGGTGCAACCACTGTACAAAACAGTGTGGAGGTTCCTCAGAAAACTAAAAATAGAGTTACCATATGATCCTGCAACTGTACTCCTGGGTATATATCCAAAGAAAATGAAAACACTAATTTGAAAAGATATATGTACCCCAATGTTCATAGCAGCATTATTTATAATAGCCAAGATATGGAAGCAATCTAAGTGTCCATCAGTAGATGAATGGATAAAGAAGATGTGATACACACACACACACACTGGAATACTACTCAGCCATAAAAAAGAACGAAATTTTGCCATTTGCAGCAACACGGATGGACTTGGAGGGTATTATGCTTAGTGAAATAAGTCAGACAGAGAAGACAAATTCTGTATGATATCACTTATACGTGGAATCTAAAAAATAAAACAAACTTGTGAATATAACAAAAAAGAAACAGACACACAGATATAGAGAACAAACCAGTGGTTACCAGTGGGGAGAAGGAAGGGGGAGGGGCAAGCTAGGGGCAGGGGATTAAGAGGTACAAACTACTGTGAATAAAATAAATAATCGGGCTTTCCTGGTGGCTCAGTGGTTCAGAATCCGCCTGCCAATGCAGGGGATGCGGGTTCAAGCCCTGGTCCGGGAAGATCCCACATGCTGCAGAGCAACTAAGCCCGTGTGCCACAACTACTGAGCCTGTGCACCTAGAGCCCGTGCTCTGCAACAAGAGAAGCCACCGCAATGAGAAGCCCGCGCACCGCAACGAAGAGTAGCCGCGGCTTGCGCCAACTACAGAAAGTCCGCGCACAGCAAGGAAGATCCATCGCAGCCAAAAATAAATAAATAAAAATAAATAAATAATCTACATGGATGTATTGTACAACACAGGGAATATAGCCAATATTTTATAATAACTATAAATGGAATATAACCTTTAAAATTGTGAATCACTGTTGTACACCTGAAATGTATATAATATTGTAAATCAACTCTACCTCAACTAAAAATAATAAATAAAAAAAAATCTCTAGGATCTTCCCTTTCCTCAGCCAGCAACTTTCCTTCTTGCTCTGACACTCCTGTTAATATGGATGCACAGCCCCTGCTTCTGTGACGGTCTTGGACACTCTTGCTCTCAGATCCATTTCTTCTCCTTCCATCTCCCTGCTCTCCGTTGGGTGAGGGTGGTGAGGGCTGATCCCTATGGTCTGCATTTCTCAGGCTCCCAGATCTGTGGCTGAGTTTGGCCAGTGGGATGCCTGAAAGGGAGACTGGTCAGCGTGGGCGGCAAGAAGAGACAAGGATGTTTCTTCTCATTCCTGCCTTGGGTGGCACCTCTGGCAGGGCTGTGTCTCATCCATGGCTTCAGCTTCCACCAGATGCTCTTGGTCCCTGGGCTCAGGTAGTACCACCTCCTCCACTGTCCCTCTAGCCCAGGGAGGGAAATATTTTCTTGCTGTTCCTCATCTCTGGGTTTCCTTATTATTCCCTATTTGGCTTTGCTTCTCTTCCATCTCATGTGTTAGCAATTCCCTGTCTTAAATATTTAGGTAAGTTTCTTGACTGTACTATGACTGTGGCAGCTTCTAAGGCCACCCCTCCTTGTGCTGGGCATCCTATCCCCATGCACCTTCTCCAGGACTTTAATTCTGCAGTTAACCCTCTGAACCCAGCATCTTCTTCTCATCAGTATGCAGACATTCTCTAGTATCTCCTACATTTAGGTAAAATCCCCTCTTTGACTCTGCATCCTTTCCAGCTGTTGCCCCATTCTCTGCTCCTCTTCATAGTAACACTTCCTGATAGGGTTGCTGATGCTTACTATCTCCTCAACCCCTTCTGGTTCTACCTTCACCCAGAGAGCTTGGTAGAAGCACTTACTTTTTTTTTGCGGTACGCGGGCCTCTCACTGCTGTGGCCTCTCCCGTTGCGGAACACAGGTTCCGGACGCGCAGGCTCAGAGGCCATGGCTCACGGGCCCAGCTGCTCCGCGGCATGTGGGATCCTCCCGGACCGGGGCACGAAACCGTGTCCCCTGCATCGGCAGGCGGACTCTCAACCACTGCGCCACCAGGGAAGCCTACTTTTTTTTTTTTTTAATTTAAGTTCTTTTTTTTTTTAATTGAACCTGGGCCCTCGGCAGTGAAAGCGTGGAGTCCTAACCACTGGACTGCCAGGGAATTCCCAATTTAAGTTCTTTTTTATTTTCCTCCACACTGGTAAAAGTTCCAAGGGAGCTTAAAGTTTTTTAAACATTTTAACTATTCCTCTTTCCCACTCCCGACTTCTGAATTTACAAAGCAAAGGAGAGCAGGAGTCCCAATTTTTAATGGTTCCCCATCTCCTCATGTTATTTGATCCAAAAACTATATACAAGTTTGTAGCAGTCATAGTTATTGTACATGTTTAGGAGGGAGGGAGGCAAGAAGGGATAGGGAGGTCTTCCCTAGTGGCGCAGTGGTTGAGAGTCCGTCTGCCGATGCAGGGGACATGGGTTCGTGCCCTGGTCCGGGAAGATCCCACATGCCGCGGAGCGGCTGGGCCCGTGAGCCACGGCCGCTGAACCTGCGCGTCCAGAGCCTGTGTTCTGCAACGCGAGAGGCCACAACAGTGAGAGGCCCGCGTACCGCAAAAAAAAAAAAAAAAAGGGATAGGGAGAATGGTGATCCAAAAGAATAAAAACAGCAACCAAATAGGTCACAATTACTTCCTGTTGACACATCTGCTGGTTACTTCTCTATGTTTAGCTAACTTGACTTCTCTCTCTCTCTTTTTTTTTTCCTGCGCCACATGCCTTGTGGGATCTTAGTTCCGGGCTAAGGATTGAGCCTGCGCCCTTGGCACTGAAGTGCAGAGTCCTAACCACTGAACCGCCAGGGAATTCCCACTTGACTTGTCAGTTGTTTTCAAAAACAGTTGACCACCCTTCCTCTGAAATACTTTTTTCTCTGGGCTTCCATGGCCCCACCTTGTCTTGGGTTTCCTTCTACTTCCCTGGCTGTTCTTTCTCCTTTGATTAATATTTAATATGTTGGGGTGGCCCTAGCTCTGTCGTGGGCTGCTTTTGTATCTGCATGCCTTTTTTGGGTGACTTCATCCTGTTCCATGGCTTTAAATACTATGTGTGTGTGTGTGTGTGTGTGTGTGTGTGTGTGTGTGTGTGTGAGAGAGAGAGAGAGAGAGAGAGAGAGAGAGAGAGAGAGAGAGAGAGAGAGAGAGAGAGAGAAAGGGAGAGGGAGAGGGAGAGGGAGAGGGAGAGGGAGGGGGAGAAACTACCAAATCTGTTTCCAGCTCTGATTCCTTTTCCTAACCAGCTGACCAACTATCCAGCAGGTCACCCTCTATTACATTATTCCACTTTGTTTCTCTGCATAACATTTAGCCCCACCTAATATTTTCCTGATTTGCTTATTCACTTTTTATTGTCTGTCTCCCCGCCAAAGTTATAAACCTCTGAGCAGGGACCTCATCTGTCAGTCCCCATTCTATCCCAGGCCCTCAGAACAGCGATCAGATATTCAATATTTATCGAATGTAGGCATGAAGGAAACTCTAATCTGTTGTATGGCCTGTGGTTTATTATTTTCATGTAGAAAATGACCCATAGGCTGTGAAACTCAACTTTTGTCTCTGATGCTTTGTTGCCTTATTCTGCCACTGATGGGTGGCATCATTGCTCTGGTCCTTTGGTGCTGAGTGGATTTCAAACTACCCCACTGAACCCAGTTGAATGAATGCACTTATATGCGGGGAGGAGATTGAATGTTAACATGCTGGCAAATATAATGCTTGACTTGTTGCAAAGAATTTCTTAAGCGTGAGCTTTGTTGAAGCCCTGTGAAGTTATTAGAGATTTTGCAGAATTTTTAAAATAGGAAAAATATATATCTAGTCTAATTTACTTGTGTGTCCTTTCTTCAGTGGGAGAAAGTGTAAAAATGGGATCTTTTCTGTAAAAAATAAATGACCCGTTAAGTATATTCTAAATATAGGATTGCTATGTTAGTGATAAGAAAATTAGCATTTTTATATGCATCTGCAATGAGTAGATGTGAAGCTGATAAAGGCAACGAGTTAGATACAGTAAGTATTGTAAATATGTGGAAAGGTCTGACTTATTTTTTGTTTTAAAACATTAAATAACTGGGAAACTTTTAACTTAAAATTTGAGCAACGGAGTGGCTACATTTACTTTCATATCTTAAAAAATTTATTATGATTATCTTTTCATGTCTCAAACTTTAATGTTTCTTTTCCACTTTTCTGTCATGCTTCAGAATGATGAAATCCAGGAACTTGAATGATGTCTTCCCTCTTTCTGAGGACTTTTCAGGATCAGGCTCTGGAAGTGGCTCTGGAAGTGGCTTCCTACGTGAAATCGAACAGGAATACCAACCACTAGAAGAAAACGATGCTTTTTATTACAACTTTAGGTCTCTGGAGAGAAATTTGCCCTCAGACAACCAGGACTTGGGTCAGAATGGACCAGAAGAGGATTTTACTATATAAAAGAGAGGGTTTCCCAGCTTGACACCAGGCAATGTATTTGTGTACCATGGTTAAATGATTAATTTGAGGACAAAAAGCTTTATAGAAAATTTAAAACATCTGAAAAGGAAGTTTAAGTTTTATTATCTTTTTTTTCTCATGAATTCTTAAAGCCTCCTTTTTCTATCCCAATGTCCTGGAAAATACCTGCATTTGTTTTGTATTGTATTCAACAACATCACTATGAAGTTAACTAGACTCCACATATGTATAAAATTGCTTTAAAGAATAAATTATACTGTTCTTAAAACATTTAGTTTGAGAAACAAATTGACAGGCATTATTTCATATCTAAATCTTCAGGAAGCTGACTCTGATTATGAAATCTAGATATGCCTCTTTTTTTGTGAAAAAACACAGATGAAACATACAGTGAATTGGGTATTTGACATGTTTGGGTTTGACATGTTTTACAGTGTGAAGTTAACTGCTTTAATAGTACCACTGGAGGTGTTTGCAGAGCTAGTGGACAGCGTTTGCTTAGAAGTGTGATTGCTGTCACAATTAGAAACTTAACACCCAGATTAAAGCACAATTGTGCTCTCAATACCTCATACTGCTTTACTTTTTTTCCTGGATATCTATGTATTTTCAAACATTACTCTATTAAAGCAGAAGTATAATCAAAGGGTCAAGCTGTCTGGGCTCTCTTGTTCATGAAGTAATTATTTGTTCAGATGTTTCTAGATTCTCATCAACAAAATATCTGTAAAGTTATTTTACAGTGAGACCAAATTTTGTAACTGGAATCAAATCCTGTTAACTAGCAGATGAAGAAAACAATCATGCTACAGAGAGGGTTACTCTTGTCCAAACAATTCCTCTTCTTTAGGGCTATACTATACTCATCTCTGTTCCCCTTAATTCTGAAAAGCCTGTCAGCATCATTGTCATGGATCCTGTTCTGTACCATGTAGATCCCCTCTTCAGAACTGAGGACTTATTCAAATTAACCTCTGTGGAAGAGAGACACCTTGTTCAAGGGCACACCTCTTCCCATGGCAGCCTGCACCCAATGCCTGGTTGATGTGAGCATATGAGTGCCAGACCCCTCCCCTGAACTTGGAACAATTCAGCAGGGCAATCACAGATTCAGAGCTCCCTGAGGAGTCATCTGAGGCTTTGTTGGGACTGTTTTGCAGCTCAGTTTCTTCCTTTACTTAGTCTTGCTTCCTTCCATTCCCCCCTGAGAGAGCTCCCTTAAGAACTTTCTGCACACTAGTTTTCATCTCAGAGTTTGCTCTATGGGGAATCCAACCTGTGAAAGTTGGTGCCAGGATGGGTAGAAAGCAGATGCTAAAATGGGATTTTGGAGCTGGATCACCTACTGTCTGGTTGGCAATGAGGACCCCGTCACTGGCTGTAGATGCAGAACAACCACAAGAGAGCACTGCAATCGTTCAAACTTTCACTGATGATGAACTGGGATGGTGTACCAGTGGAAGGAAGTGCACCAGGGTGCGGTATATGAGGCATCTGAGAAATATGGGGAAGTAGTAATTATAGAGACAATGACACTGGATGGCTCTTGCTGGAGGCAATTAATGAAACACCAAGGATGATTAATTAAAGACTAAATGTGAAAACTAATGGACCTCCTCAGCAGCATATTAAGAAACTCTCTTCTGCAGTGGAAGGGCAGGAAAAGCTGAGGCTCAGGCCCAGGATATAATCAGAAGAATAGCAGAGTTCAAGAATGTTAAGTTGCCAAGTTAGCCAAGTCTGTTATACAACATCAGGGCCCTGACTGGGAAAACACTGGACCCTCAGAAATGAAGACCTCTGAGTAGAAACGTATCTGGGTTGATAGATTCAGAATTCAAATCCCCAGACTTCCTCAAACCCTCTGAATCTATAGAAGAGGCCCACTCCTTAAGAATTAATGCTTTCCTCTGGCTTGAAGATGATTAAGAAGCCTCTGACCTTTAAGACCACATGCACACTCCCTCTAGGTCTGCCTTGCCACCCCACCTAGCCACCAGATCCACAACTAAAGTTACAATATAAACCAACAGGAAAGTGTTGGGGCTGCTAAGGAGGAAAGGTGAAGGTTTCTGCAGAGCTTAGCTGACATGCACCTCAGAAGCCTAGAAAGTGTCTATGTGCCTTAACTCTAAGAGTGCTAGATCAAGGGATGGAGGAAAAACAAAGTTGGATAAGGAAGTGTTTATCAATATGGAAGTGTTAGGGGAACCACTGACCAAAACAACCTGCCCTGGCCAGGCATGAGAGTAACCACTTGCATGAGTTATCTTACAACAGGAGGTCCTGTTAAGGAAGGACCTTACCACTGACAAGCTACCACTGACTGGAAGAATTCGGGAAAGGCCAAAGGAGAGAGGTGACGCCAGTCCATATGTCCCAGTATCCTTCTTGCTGGAACCCATCTTGGCTGAGCAATGTGCGCACCACCATGAAGGACCCTGAGTCAGAATGATTGGCCAGAGACAACCTGGAAACTAACCCCATTACCCCTGAGACTATGGGCTGCGTGGCAGAGCAGTTCTCCTGGGTTCCCTTACCCAGCTGCTCTCTGCCTGGGTGCCCCTTCCCAATAAAGTCTCTTGCTTTGTCAGCACGTGTATCTCCTCAGACAATTCACTTCTGAGTGTTAGACAAGAGCCCACTCTCGGGCCCTGGAAGGGGTTCCCATTCCTGCAACAGAAGTACTCTTCTGGGATAAAGGTTTTATCACCCTGGCAAGAACTCCGGGAGAAGGTGTTGACATGCTTCTAGAATGGCTCTTAGAAGCTTGGAAAAAGTGACAGCTCCTCTTAAGTAGAAATGCTAGAACTACCATGGCAGGCAGTGGAAAAGGGGTCAAAAAGTTTAAGGAAGTTAGCATGCTAGAATGGACAGTTTGTGTAAGCCCTAAAAACCTACCAAATGACTTTGTTCCGAAGGAAGGCCAAAGCAATGAAGAATATGCTGGTAAGAGGGGCAGCATCTCTGAGCTATCAGTGGTAGCTCTCCTCTAAAGGGCAGAGGTGATGGTAGAATGTTGTTACAGAATTGGGTTCGCAAATAGCAATGGGAATGATGGGGTGGGGGAAATCCCAAAATAATAGAGGACAGGTGGAGGTGTTCAGCCATCAGACGCCAGGTGGTACAATTATCATAATGAGGAAGGTCAGAGTGGAATGCAGGGCAAAGTTATAGAGTGGCATCTTCAGAGGTAAGATAGTTGGTAACAGTTCTGCACCCAATTCCATTGTGTGTTGGAGGGGTGGGGTTGGCAGGGTAGGGGTGAGGAATTTCCCCACACCAACCAGAAAGTTTCTGACATCAGCTGGGTGTCCTACAATTCAATTCAATTCTGACACTATCTACCTGGAGCTAGCATCAGATTCTACAGGTTAAAGGCTCAGTGCCACAAGGCTTCCCTCCACTTCAGATGCCAATCGCAAACCTAGGTTGTTACCTGTGCTTCTGATCGACTGGCTGTACACTGGAGCTTCCAATGACCACCTCTTCAGGTTCAGTTAATTTGCTAGAGCAATTCTCAGAACTCAGAGAAACATTTCACTTACCTGATCACCAATTTATTATAAAAGGGTGTAAATCCAGCTAGATGAAGCGATACACAAGGTGAGGTCCTGAACAAAGGAGTCTCTGTCCTCTTGGAGTTTGGGGCCTGGCACGGTGGCACATGGAAGCTTCTGGTTCCCCAACCTAGAAGCTCTCTGAACCCTGTCCTTTGTGGGTTTTTTGAAGTCTTCATTACATAGGTATGATTGATTAAATCATTGGCCACTGGTAATTGAACTTAATCTCTAGCCCCTCTCCCATCTCCCTTGCCTGGAGGTCAGGGGTGGGACTGAAAGTTGCAACCCTTTAATCAAACAGTTGGCTCCAGTATCCTTACCTGAGCCAGTTTTCAGACCTGGAACCCACTGACTAAAAGAGAGGTTAGGTGCTCTGGAATAAGACCCTGTGACACCATGGCAAGTATATACAGCACTGATTCCTCTAATGTTTACCCAAAGGGACTGATGGCCATTAACTCAGGTACTATAACCTGGGGAAAGGAGAGTATTCAGACATCTCAAAGACAATCAGTTACAGGGTCTAATTAACTTTGATACATGGAGATCCAAAGCATCATCATGGCCTCCCTGTTAGTGGGGCATTAGGTGATCAGGTATTAAGTGGAATCTTGACCCAGCTCACAGTGGTCATTTTTCCAGTCCCTAAATGTGTAGTTAGAATGGACATAATTGGTAGCACAACACCACATTGATTTCTTGACCTGTGTGATAGGAGCTATTGCAATGGGGAAGACCAGGTGGAGACTTCTAAAGCTACCCACCCCCATCTGTCAACAAATCAAAAACATTTCATCCTGGGGGGAATGTCAGAGATTAGTAGTACCTTTAAAAACCTGAAGAATGCAGGGATACTAGTCCCCAGTGTATCTCCATTTAATTGACCAGTCTGGATCTTGCAAAAACCAGATGGATTCTGGGGGGTGACAGTAGAGTATCACAAATTCAACGAAGTAGTAGTTGTACTTGCAGCAGCTATGCCAGATATAGTACTTTTGCTGGAGCAGAGTTACACAGCTTCAGGTATGTGGTAGGCAGGCATTAAGCTGGAAAATGCTTTCATTTCCATCCCTATCAAAAAGGAGAGAAAAAAATAAAAATTAAAAAAAAAAAAAGGAGAATCAGAAACAGGTTATGTTCTCTTGGAACGGATAACAGTATATATTTCGTCTATTCTCAGGGCTATGTTAAATCTTCTGCCCTCTGCCATAATATAATCTGAAGACACTTGGACTAACTGGACATCTCACAGAATATCACAGTGGTCCACTGTATCGATGGATCATGAGCCTGCATCCAGACCCCCATGTCATGTGCCACTGATGAACTGACATCTCTCCCTCAGCTCAAAACTATGGCCATATGGTGGGGGTAGAGAGTGTTCTTTATGACTGACAAAGCAGGAATAAGATCAAGCTGGGTTCATAGGTGAATTGGCCTCTTATATAGGTTCAAGTCAAAAATGGATGGCAGGTGCACTGAAGTGCCAATTAGGGGTAGCCTTGAAAATAGCTGTGAGAGGAAATCCAATGAGCAGAGCTTCAGGTGGCGAACCTGGTCATTTACCCTGTGTAGAAAGAGAAGGAGCCCAAGGTTAGGATATACACAGTTCCATGGGTAGTGGTAAATGTTTTGGTAAGTTGATAAGGGGCCTAAAATAGAAAATATCGCAAGATTGGGGAGTAAGAAGTCTGGGGTAAAGGCACATGAATGGACCAGTGAGAGAAGATGCAAAGTGTGAAAATCTTTGGGTCAAACGCCAAGGCCAATCAGAAAGCATCCAGTACAGAAGAGGCACTAACAACCAGGTAGATTAAATGACCGGCAGGTATTAGTCAGCCTCTGTCACGGGCTACCCTAATGAGAGCACAATGAACTAATGGAGGAGTAGCTATAATGGCAGAGAGGGAGACTATGCATGGGTTCCCACTGGCCAAGACTACTTTAGCTACTGATGTTGCCAAATGTCCCATATGCTAGCAACAGAGCTCACTGCTGTGCCACTGATATGGCACCATTCTTCAAGGAGACTTTGGTGGCAGGTTGACTATATTAGGCCCCTTCCATTCTGGATGGGCCAGAGATTTGTTCTAACAGGAATAGACATGTATTCTAGGTATGTATTTGTCTTTCCTACCCACGGGGCCTCCAGCAACATCAATATCTAAGGGCTTACAGAATATTTGATCCACCAACATAACTTTGTATATAACATTGCATCAGACCAAAGGACCCACTTTATAGCAAGGAGATTCAGCAGTGGCACGTGACGATGGGATCCACTGTTGACCCTAGATGCCACCAACATGATAGAATGATAGAAGGGTCTATCGAAGGCACAGCTGAGGTACAAGCTTGGATATGATATATCGAGGTTGGCACACCAACTGCCAGGATGCAGTATACATGCTAAATCAGTAACTTCTATATTGTACTGTGCCCTTAATACGTGGAGAATATATGGGTCCAGGAACCAATGAGTGGAAGTAGGCTAGGACACACTTAACATCAAGCCTACTTGGGGAATTTGTGCTTCCTATCCCTACAATTGTGTTTTGCAGATTTAGATGTTATGGTACCCTTGGGGAAATGTTTCCACCAGGGGACACAGTAAGAATCCTATTGAACTTTAAGCTATGGTTCTCATCATTCAGGCACTTTAAGCCCTTTGTGCCAAGGGATGAACAGTCAATAAGAAGTAATCATCTAGGTGGGGGAAATGGACCTGATCATCAGGAGGAGAGAGGGCTGTTGCTACACAATGGGGACAGGGAGGACTATCTTTGAAATCCAGGTGACCTACTGAGGCTTCTCTTAGTACTTCCTTATCCAGTTTTGATGGTAAATGGATAAAGTTAGCAGTTAGGCCCGAGAAGTGCATGGTAACCGGGGGCTCAGATCCTCATGGTTGAAGATCTGGGTCAATCCTCCAACTAAGCCATCTAGACCAGTAGTGGTGTTAGCTACGGATGAGAGAAAACTACATTGATAACAAAGGAGGAATTTGATGAGTTTTGATTATATCTTGCTACCAGTTGCAGCAGAAGCAGCTGCAGTTCATTCCACTGACCCTCCCCTCATAAGTTTTCCCTAAGAACCCTCCAGTGTCCTGAAAAAGCTGCTTCCATAATGTATATGAAGCAAATGGATCTAAGAGGCACAAAGGTGGACTGTTATGGATGCTGTGCTGTACTGTGTTGCCCAGATTCCCCCTTTAGAACTGGAGGACTTATTCCTCCAGCTACTGGGAAGGTTGGCTGATAGCTACAACTTAGATGAAGAAGCCACATCATCTAAGGTCATGCTCCTTTCCCAGGACAGCTCACAGCCAAAGACTCATGTATGTGGGGGTATAAAGGTTCAGACCTCATGCTCCACTTGGGACAACTCTGAAGGGACAACTGCTTCAGAACTCTCTATGGTGTCACACGAAGACACCATATTGTGATTCCATTGCAGCTCGGTTTATTCCTGTCTAATCCTGCTTCCTTCCAATCCTCCACAGGCATTAATCCGAAGGACACTCCCTGATAAATTTCCTCTATGGGTTTGCGTCTCATAGGACACAACTCATAGGAATTATCTTTATAGCATTTTACTTCTGGTGATAGTTGTTAAGTTATACCCTAATCTTTCCATTAATAAATCTATCTGTGATTATTTAACAGGAACTTTGTGAGTTTTTATGCCCAGTAGGACATTACTGTCATGAGACCTATCTTTTGGGTACCCAAAAATACATAGCAGAAAAAATAAGGCATGGTTTAGAAAAATATACATACTATTTTGCATTTTCTAGTTAAGTGATAAGTTTTACACATTTGAAGAAGGGGTAGATAGTCTAGGCTAATTTTTATCAAAAAATGACACTTTTTTTTTACTAAGAAAGATCTTAAACTTGCCACAAAGAAAATGTAGAATATTTCTATTTTTAGAGAGGTAATTAGACTAATTTAAAAAAGTACGAGGTTTAGAATTTCAAAGTCCTGGCTTAAATACCAATTTCACTCTTTATTAGCTTTGTAACTTAAGGCAAGTTACTTAATTTTGCTAACATTGTCTATGGAGGGCAATGTTGTGAAGGGGTTAATTGTGTGGTCTCTGAAGCAAGATCACCTGGGTTCAAAGCTGTCACTTACTAACTAGGTAACATCAGATGAGTTAACTCATTTAACCTCTCTGTACCTCAGTTTCCTCCTCTTTAAAATGAAGATGATGATAGTGACTACCTTATAAGTTTGTTGAGATTAAATAAATTAATGTATGTAAAGTGCTTAGAACAATGTCATTGAGTGATGAATAAACTTACAAGCTGTTATTGTTATCTGTACTATAGGTTAACAATATTTGCCCATAGTGTTGTGGTAAAGATTAAATGAGGCAATACATGTGATACGATTAGCTCAAAGCTCCTAAACAATTGTAATCGTGAACATGTGTTATAGCTACTTCATAAGATTGTTTTAAAGATTCCTGGCATGGCCAGGTACTGTGCTAGGCATTGAAGATACAAATGGGAACAAAGACATACCAGACAGCCTTTGTGCTTGAGCTTAGAGCCTTAACAGGCATCAAGTGAGAGTGAATGTAATATGTTAGTCTTGCCTGGCACAAAGGAAGGTAGATAGATAGAAGTAAATATTCTTAGGCACATAGGGGAAATAGTATATAACCCATGTTCTTTCTCACTCTTACTCTTTTACCTTTTGGGTTCTATTTATCAATCATTTGCCATAATTATAGAGTTTGAGGGAAGGGAAGGGGTTGGGCTTCTTTCAATTTGTACTTTTTGTACCTCTCTAACTCACAGTCACTTTTTCTCATATTATACAATCAACAAAAACCTACTAAGGACCAAGACACCAGGAATAAACAGTTAAGACTACTCACGATGTGGGGGGGGAAACAAATAAATAACTGTAATACATTACATTATAGATTTTTTTTCCAATTTACAATAGTTATAAACAAAATGCTAAGGCAGCAAAGAGAAAGGGATGATTGATTTTGCAGAAGCTTTTTGTCTCCATTCCCTCAGCACGTAGTCTGTTTTACCACTCAAATCACTGCTTAAAATATTAAAACGATTGATCTTTCAGAATTCTGTTTGTCTTCTTAGGTTTATACTAAACCAGGGTTTCTCAGCCTTGTCATTATTGACATTTTGGACAGGATATTTCTTTGTTGTAAGGGGCTGTCCTGTGCATTGTAGGATGCTTAGCAGCATTTCTGATCTTAGTAGCACTCACCCAGACTTGACAATCAAAAGTGTCTCCAGACGTTGCCAAATGTCCATTGCCCCTCTGAGAACCACTGCACTAAATCAATGATTATTTGTGGACTACAGTCTTATTAGTTATGTTCTCACCTTATAATGGAATAGTAATTATTTATCATTTATCATTGGTACATAGGAACTAGAGACTTTACTATCATGATCATTCAGCCACTTAATATGTGATTTGATATAAAGGAAATTATGTCAGTGATTTACGCACAACTCTACATTTTTAGATGTTTATATGTTGATTACTGGGTCTTTTGTTTCTTTATCTTCACAAGGACAACATGATATTAAAATGGGACTGTCAGAGAATAAGAAAGAGCTCTTGGAAATCAAAAATATAATAGCATCTAATGGTTATCTATTGCTGTGTGATAAATTACCTCAAAACTTAGTGGCTTAAAACAAGAATAAACATGTATTATTTCAAATAGAGTTGCCATATGATCCAGCAATCCCATTCCTGGGCTTGTATCCAGAAAAAAACTATAATTCCAAAAGATACATGCACCCCTATGTTCATAGCCGCACTATTCACAATAGCCAAGACATGGAAATAACCTAAATGTCCATCGACAGAGGAATGGATAAAAAAGATGTGGTACATATATAAATGGAATATTACTCAGCCATTAAAAAAAGAATGAAATAATGCCATTTGCAGCAACATGGATGGACCTAGAGATTATCATACTAAGTAAGTCAGACAGAGAAAGAAATATCATATGATATCACTTATATATCAAATTTAAAATATGACACAAATGAACTTATCTATGAAACAGAAAGAGACTCACAGATATAGAGAACAGACTTGTGGTTGTCAAAGTAGGGGGTAGGGGAGGGATGGACTGGGAGTTTGGGATTAGCAGATGCAAATTATTATGTATAGAATGGATAAACAACAAGGTCCTACTGTATAGCACAGGGAACTATATTTAATATCCTGTAATAAACCATAATGGGAAAAAATATGAAAAGAATATACATATATGCATAACTAAATCACTTTGCTGTACAGCAGAAATGAACACAACTTGTAAATTACCTATACTGCAATAAAATAAATTTTAAAAAATAACATGTATTATTTCATAGTTTCTATGGATCAGAAATTTGGAAGTGGATTACCTAGGTGGTTGTGGGGGGGTCCCTCATAAGATTGCAGTTAGAATGTTAGCTGGGGCTGCAGTCATCTGAAGACTTGACTGGGGTGGGAGGGTCACCTTTCTAAGATGGCTCAAACACCTGGCTGGCAAGTTAGTGTTGGCTGTTTACAGGAGGCCTCAGCTCATTATGTGGGCCTCTCCATTGGATTACATGACATGGCTGCTGACTTCTCTCAGAGTAATTGATCCAGAAAAGAGCAAGTCAGAAGCAAGCTTATAAGTCATACATCATCACTTCCACCTTACTCTGTTGGTCATACAGACCAACCTTGATAGAATTTGAGAAGGGAGTACACAGAGATATGGATCGTTGGAGAGCATCTTAGAAGCTGTTTACCATAACACAGTAATAAAAAAAGTTCTAAGAGCTGTAACATAAAATCAGGGAAAATCACCTAGAAAGGAGAACCAAAACACAAGTACATGGAAAATAGGAAAGAAAAAGTAAGAAAATGACAAAATCAATCAGGAAGCCCCAATATGACTAATAGAAGACTCAGGAAAAGAGGAGAGAAAAGAGAAGGGAGGACATTATCAAAGAAATTTAACAAGGTTGTAAGTTATAAAGTCAACATAGAAAGGCAATCTCTCTCTCTCTCTCTCTCTCTCTCTCTCTCTCTCTCTCTCTCTCTCTCTCACACACACACACACACACACACACACACACACACACACACACACTCAAGCATTGAACAACTGGAAAATGAAATTTTAAAATTCCATTTACAATATTATTAAAAATATAAATGCTTAGGAATAAATTTAACAAAAGATGTGTAAGCTTTCTACACTGAAAATTACAAAGCATTGCTGACAGAAATTTAAAAAGACCTTAATAAATAGAGAAATATACCATGTTCATGGATTGCAAAGCTCAGTATTGTTAAGATGTCAATTTTCCTCAAATAGAGCTCAATCAATTCCAATAAAGGTCACAGCAGCTTAAAAAAAAGTGGATTAACAATTCAAAAATTTATATGGAAACACAAAAATCTTAGAACCAAAACATTCTTGAAAAAGAACTAATTTGGAGTAACTACACTTCCTTACTTTCAAGGCTTACTATAAATCTATAGTAATCATGACAATGTGGTTTGTATAAAGATAGACAAACAGATCAATGAGACAGAATTAAAAGTCCAGAAATAAATCCATAATTATATAGTCAATAGATTTTTGACAAAGGCTCCAAAGCAATTTAATGGGGAAAGGAAATTATTTTCAACAAATGGTGCTGGAACCATGTGGACAAAAATAAGCCCTCAAATCTCACCTCACATTATTTGCAAAATTTAAATCAAGATGAATCACATGCCTAAATGTAAAAGCCAAAATTCTCAGGTCATCCAAAAACATTATTAAGAGAATAAATAGTGAAGCTACACACTGGGAAAAATATTTGCAATTAATATATGATACAGGACTTGTATCCAAAATATTAATAAACTCAATAATAAGACAAACATCCTAATGAAAAATGGAAAAGTATTTCCACTTTTTCCTGTTTGTTGAAGTACAATTGACTTACAGTATTAGTTTCACGTAAAGAACATAGTGATTTCTTATTTTTATATATTTTATCTATACATTATAATGCTGACCTGAGCATCAGCAATAATAAACTTTAAAACATGTATAAAGATGTTGTCCCACGTACACAAAAAAGCACATTTAACCATAGTGTAGGGCTAATCCACAGATCACTGTTTTCACAGCAATTTCTGCTTTATAAACTTTAGGATTTTTTTGTTTTCCTTCCTTCTACTTTCTTAGAGTTTAATTTGCTTTGTGTGTGTGGGGTAACAAAACACATAAAATATACCATTTTAACAATTTTTAAATATACAGCTCAGCAGTGTTAACTATTTTCACAGTGCTGTAAAACAGACCTCCAGAACGTTTTCATCTTGCAATCTGAAACTGTTTCAGCAACTCCCCTTTCTCCTCCCCTCAAATCTCTAGTAACCGGCATCCTATTTTCTGTTTTATGAATTTGACTACTTTAGGTAACTCATATAAGTAGAATCATACAGTATTTGTCTTTTTGTGACTGGTTTATTTCTCTTTTTTTGGCTCCACCATGAGGCATGCAGGATCTTTTTTCCCTGACCAGGTATCAAACTCGTGTCCCCTGCAGTGGAAGTGTGGAGTCCTAACCTCTGGGCCACCAAGGAAGTCCTGTGACTGGTTTATTTCACTTAGCATAATGTCCTCAAGTTTCATCTATGTTGTAGCATATGACAGGATTTTCCTCCTTTCAAAGATTAAAATTCATCTGTCCATGAACATTTGTGTTGCTTCTATCTCTTGACTATTATGAATGAACAGGAACGTTCATATGTGCTGTGAACGTGAGTATGCAAATACCTCTTTGAGACCCTACTCTCAATTCTTTTGGATATTCACCCAGAACTGGGATTGCCATATCATGTGGTAGTCCCATTCTCACTTTTTTGAAGAACCTCCATACTGCTTTCCACAGGGGCTGTACCATTTTGCAATCTCACCAACGGTGCATAAGGGTTCTGATTTCTCCACATCTTCACCTACACTTGTTATTTTCTTT
The DNA here is from genome assembly GCF_011762595.2 of Tursiops truncatus. Taxonomy (NCBI): domain Eukaryota; kingdom Metazoa; phylum Chordata; class Mammalia; order Artiodactyla; family Delphinidae; genus Tursiops; species Tursiops truncatus. The sequence continues at coordinate 62,512,121 of NC_047049.1, read as the reverse complement.
TTTCCAAATATTAACCATCCTAATGAGTGTGAGTCGACATCTTGTGGTTTTGACGTGCAGTTCTCTGATGATTAGTGATGCTGAGTATCTTTCCATATGCTTGTTGGACTGTTTAATCAGTTTGATTTTTTTGTTACTGAGTTGTAAGAGTTCTTTAGATATTCTGGGTATCTTATCACATATATGATTTGCAAATATTTTCTCCATTCCATAGGCTGCCTTTTCACTCTGCTGTGTCCTTTGATGCACAAAAGTTTTTTTTATTTTTTATTTTTGGCCGCACAGTGGGGCATGTGGGACTCTTAGTTCCCTGTGCCCCCTGCAATGGAAGTTTTTAAGTTTGATGTAGCCCCATTTGTCTATCTTTGCTTTTGTTGCCTGTGCTTTTGGTGTCATAAACAAGAAATCATTACCAAGAGCAATGACCTGAAGATTTTCCCCTATGTTTTCTTCTAGGAGTTTTATAGTTTTAGGTCTGATGTTTAAGTCTTTAATCCATTTTGAGTTAATTTTTGTATATGGTATAAGATAATGGTCCAAATTCATTCTTTTGCACATAGATACCCAGTTTTCCCAAAACCATTTGTTGAAGAGGCTGTCCTTTCCCCATTGAGTCATCATTGCACCTTTGCCAAAGATCATTTGACCATGTATGTGAGCGCTTTTTATTTTTTAAATAGACTTTATTTTTCAGAGCAGTTTTAGGTTCATAGCAAGTACAGAATTCCCATGTATCCTCTGCTCCCCTCCACATGCTAAATATGCTTTTAACTTCCCGAGGCGAACACAGATTGCAGATTTTAAACCTTTCTTCTTTTCAAATACATGCATTTAATGCTACACATCTCCCTCTAAACACTGCTCACTGCATCCCATTAATTCTACTATGTTGTATTTTCATTATCCTTTAGTTCAAACTATATAAAAATTCCCACTGAAATATTCTTTGACATAGAGGTTTAGAATTATGTTGCTCACCTTCCAAACATTTGTGGATTTTCTGGCTTTTTGTTATTTCTAGTTCAATTCTAATGTGGTTAGAGACCAAACTCTAATTTCAAGCCTTTTAAATTTGAGACTCGCTTTAAGACCTTGCCTCACAAACTTGATGCTGTTTTGTTATGATGGGAAAACCGGTAGGTTCAGACTCATTTTTTTCTGCTTTGGTTATGTATAGTCTACTGCGGTGGCTCAACGCTAAGTTTTGAGATCTTAAAACAGTATTCCTAACACACCACTGTAAAGCAATTATACTCCAATAAAGGTGTTAAAAAAAAAGAAAAAAAAACAGTATTCCATTCAGGGGCCCGTCCTCTAGGCTTACACCACAGTGATTAGGCTGCGGTTAAAGACAGAGTACTTTTTTTTTTTTTTGCGGTACGCGGGCCTCTCACCGTTGTGGCCTCTCCCGTCGCGGAGCACAGGCTCCGCACGCGCAGGCTCAGCGGCCATGGCTCACGGGCCCAGCCGCTCCGCGGCATGTGGGATCTTCCCGGACCGAGGCACGAACCGTGTCCCCTGCATCGGCAGGCGGACTCTCAACCGCTACGCCACCAGGGAAGCCCAAGACAGAATATTTCTGAGCAGCATCATTGCGCTTTTCAGGAACGCCTTCCACCCCTCACGGAATGGCAGGGCGGTACAAGTGATTTCTCAGTCCTCCACAGCTAAGGGGTGGATAGTTCAGGAACTATCTGTGTACTTTACGAGGCAACGGATACAGTACCCTTTTTTTTTTTTTTTGGTCTCCTCATAGGTGACAAAGCTTCTGAGTTCTCAAATCTCAGAAGCTGAGGGAAAGAAAGGAAGTTGGGTAGAGTTCGAGAATGGTGGCAGAATGCCTCATCCCCGAATTGAGAGAGCACGTCTCTTGCGAGGCCTAACGAATCAGGGCCTCGGGTAACAGCGGCCCTTCAACTCCTCGGCCTAGTAACCCACCCGCAGAGATGGCCTCCCGCACGAACCTTTTCTTTCCTCCTTTCTTCTTTCCCAGCTGCTCAAACTTCCACTAGAAGTGGAACTGGGTGTGGCAAAAAGCCCGTCAGCGAACCGCCGGTCAGCGAACCGCCCCTCACGTGACAGACAAGAGGGCGCGGAGGACCTGGGGAACCTACGTCCGCCCTGGCCCCACCCACTTGACGCCACTCAGTGACCCCACCCCTCCGCCGTGGGGTGGAGCACGAGGCCCCGCCTCCAAACGGCCTCTCCTCGGAGCGCCAGGCTGACCAGTGGGGCGGGGCGAGAGGCCCGGAGGGGGCCAGTGCTGGGCGAAGGGGAGGAAGGGAAGGGAGGGGTCACGTGCGGCGAGCTGCCCGAAGTCACGTGACGAAGACGCTGGGCGGAGGGAGCCGGGGCTGGGAGTTCTCCTGAGGGAAGAGGAGTGAAGTGTGGGGCACGCGGCGGCGGCGATGACAATGGTGAGTGCGCGGCGGCCAGCGCGCTCGCTTGCAGCCCTCGCCCCGGAGCGCGCGGTGGCACGGCCAACGGCGGGCCAGATGTCGCGGGAGGGGCTGCGGGGAGCGGCTGGAGGGGGCAGGCGGGCAGGGCGGGGGGGCCGGGTTAGGCCTGTTTGGCCGCCGCGGGGTCGGAGACTATTGGGCTGCGCCGCCCTTTCCCGGTCTCGGCGATGCCCGAGCACCTGCGGGTGGCGGCGCGTTCTCCTGGCCATGTCGGAGCCTCTGCCCGAGTTCCTCGACCGGCTGTGGGGGCCCTGGCTGGGTACTCGGACCCCGCCTCTGCGGGGGCCCGCCACCCCCTCCCCTTCCAAGGTAGCCAGCCCCTCTGCTCCTCCCGGGCAGCCTCGCTTCCTTTCAGGTGGGGTGACTCAAGAATACCCCAGTTCCGGACTCGGGGGGACTTGGTCACTCTCTTCCAGTGTTGATCGGGAGCTTGATAAAGTCCGTGATTTTTTTAGCCTGAATACGGTGATATTCTGCGATTTCCTGACCCTAGTTCAGCCTTGATGTTGACAGTTATAGAATGGGAGAGAAAAAGAGAAGGACGTTGGAGGGGAGGACGTTTTTAATGCGAAAGGCAGTAGTTTCTTGCGCGCTGTTTTAAGCGTTAGGTCTCGTTTCCCTCACCAAGCCATTCTGGAAACTTACCGCTTTGGGATGTTGAAATGGCCTAGGGAGCAGAGGAGGGAGGGAAATCTGAGTACTCTCACCACAGTTAGTGGGAAGCACCAGCGTGGGCGCGATGGCGTTTAGCTTTGTGTGTGTTGGCGATCTTCTCTAGATTTGATCTCACTTGGCTCATTTTATGGTAGTATTCATTTACTCGGTTCACTTAGCAATCTTATGTTGAGCGCCTACTGTGTGCTCTCCTTAATAGTACCTGCTTTCCCAAAGCTCACCCGGTTCCGTAAACTGCTTGAGACTTTTGGCTTATAGACCAAGCTAGGTTTATTAAAAAAAAAAAAAAGTTACTTTGAATAAATACATTTAAAGTCAGAAATCGAGTTGTTTTAATTTATAAAGAGAGGACAGACATGTTCATTCTTAAACTTGGAACCTTTTCCTCTTTTTTTTAAACAAATAATTACAATACTTAGGTGCTCCCAGGGGCCCTGAGCAAGACTGAAACAGCCCTTGCTCTCTTGTAGCTTGCAATCCAGAGGGAGATAAACATTTATTTGTGTAATTATTTGTTTAACGTGGAAACAAATAATTACAGTTGTGATAAGAAGGAAGTATTGGGGGACCTTGCCTTGTCAGGGAGTTAAAGAAGCCTTCTTTAGTTGAATATAATTTGCAAAGAAAACTTAAAAGGCCCTCCTATCTTTTGCTTACATTTAAAATTATTACTTTTAATGAGCTTTTGAATTATGTTCAAGAGCAATTTTTATTTTCAAGTTACTCTTGAAACAAACACAATTGTAAAGCTTTATAACACTGAAATGGGCACAAGTGTAATAATATATGTATGAAAATTTGCTGTTTCATTGTTCGTGTATGCCCTAAGTGAATAAATTTTGAGAGCCTCTCTTCTGCCTCACCTTGAGTTGCATTTCTTTACAGCCACTGGATGTAGTGAAATTTCTTCAGTGAGGGCTAAAAAGTTTGTATTTTAACATATACACGTGTAATTTTGCTAGATGGTAATGCTCAGTGTTAGGTTTACAAATTATGTGAAAAATCTTAAATTAAGCTAAATTCAGTGATATGTAGTTTACGCTACGATTGGAAAACTGTGAGAACAATTGCTCTAATATTTAAGTAGTCATATATATTGCCCTCTAGTTATTTAAAGGCCACCTAAGAGTTTGAACCTGTATATTGTCTAGTATTGCTGCTGAAAATCCCCTATTTTGAATGCTCAATTGAAGATATCTTTTCTAAAAGAACTTGGTAGTCTTTCTCGTAAATGATTTCAAAACTGCCTTCTGTAATTTCAGCAGAAGTATATGTTAATATATCCTAACTCTCTTTACAGCTTTTATTCCTTTTCCTTCTGGTCTTCGCCATTCTGACCATTTTTTTCCTCTTTATATATCGGAAGTATTATAATTTGATTGTGAATAATTTTAAGAAGATTTTAATTTTGTGACTTTTTGTTTGAAATACAGAAGATGCACATCTTGAAATAAAAACTTCATTTATTTATTTGGCCACACCATGCGGCTTGTGGAATCTTAGACCAGAGATTGAACCCACGCCCTCAGCAGTGACAGCGCAGAGCCCTAACCACTGGACCGCCAGGGAAATCCCTTCTGTTTTTTTTTTTAGAAATAAAAACTCTAGAAGACTTTGGGTAGAGAATCTTTCTTTCAACTCCTTCTAGAAGGAAAACAAGACAAACTTTTTTCTCAGATATTTTTCTCTCTGTTATCTACATGCACAATTTTCTGGAGGCTTTTACCAAGACTAGTTCATTTTTGATGTGTCCTGGTGTAAAAAACTGGATGTTAACCCAATGCTAAATTCTCATGGCCTCATTAACTTAACCGTGTTAAAGTGCTGTAGTTTATCATCAACCATTTGTTTTTCTGCATATGCTACACTAGGCTTTTTTTATTTCTTCTGATCTCTCCCAATCTTAGTGTTTTGATTGTGTTGAAAAGTAAGTCCATTTTTAATTTTTAGTTATGAAATACTTCATGCATACAGAAAATAATAGAGGATAACACATAATTTTTACATATTTTTAATGCCTAAGACCTACATTTTTACATATAGTGTCAAAATAAAACTTATTGTTTACAATTACTAATTGTTGTTAATTGTGAAGTTTTATGTGACTTTTAAGTCTTTTATACCATTTTAATTAGTGGCAATTTTGATTTTATTTTATTTTTGATTATTTGATCTTTTAATATCAACTTTCAAATCCCAGTTCAGCTGTATGTGTTAAGTATATGTATGTGGGAAAAGTTACCATAATATTTCCTTTCATTTGTAAAACAATTTTTATAGTTTTCAAATCTCATTTTCCTGCAACCAGCTCTAAGAATATTAAGGGGGAATGAGAAAATTAAATTTTATTTTCCTGCTTCTATTTTATAACCCGAATTTTGGACTGTCATGTTCTACCCTTTCATAATTGCTCCTCCCACAGCAGCCCCCCCCCCCCCCGCAGCTTTGCTGGCTCAGTGCTTTGCACATACTTGATAAATAGTAACTGATTTTCAGCTGCTATACATTCTCATATTTGTAACTCTTACGAGAATGTATACCATTTTGAGCAAGTTTTGAATTTAAAACTTGGGGTATGAAAGCTAACTAGGAAGGGACAGTGCACATGCCCTATCATTGATGTTTTTCATTCTAAGTTCAGAATAGTTTTCTAATTAAAATTGTTTGTCATTTATAATATTGCCAGGAAAGGTTAAAACATCTTGCCAAAAGGAAAATTTGCTGGTTATGTCTTTGGAGTATGTCATAAGTACTAATCTGGCAATTCTTTGAGTTGATTTCATGAAATTATAATCCTTTTGTTAATAAAGGATTAATAAAAATAAAGAAGTGGGAATTCCCCGGCCGTCCAGTGGTTAGGACTCTGAGCTTTCACTGCCGAGGGCCCGAGTTCTATAACTAAGATCCCACAAGCTGCGTGGCACTGCCAAAAAACAAAGAAGCAAGCTCAGAATTTAGGAAAACACTATCTCCTTTGATCATAGTATCATCCTATGACCCACATAGCCTTAGCAGGATCATTAGCTTGTTTGCTGTCCTCCTGAGGACAGAACTGAGCCTTAACGCAAGTTCCTTGCTCTAGATTTTGCTACTGCACCAATACTAACTTCCTGCGGGAGGGCTGGTCTTACCAAACATGCCTAGTTTTAGCTCACTTCTTTTGGGTGTTCACAAAATTTACAGAAATTTAATTAGTCTCCTCCGTTAGAGCCAGTTTTATTCCAAGGGCTTACTTACACAGTGTAACACATGCTGTTCAGACTTATATAGCAGTAGATTTTACCATAACTAGTACATTGTAATAACTCATGAGTAATTGGGATTGTATGAGTTTCATTATAGCAGTATAATGAAAGAACCTCATAGATGTATTACTAAAGGTAACCTTTCAAATCCAGTTGTTAGGATTAATTTTTTAGCCCCGCGGCATGCATGCAGAACTTCCCCAACCAGGGATTGAACCTGTATCCCCTGTAGTGGAAGCGGGGAGTCTTAACCACTGGACCACTGGGGTAGTCCTTTTAGATCTTTGGTATATGTTACTATTTGATTATTTATAGTGGTTACCTATGGAAATGATTGAAATTATAGCGTGTTTAAATTTGTTTTCTTTTTTGTCTTTTAATTTTATTGTGGTAGAAAACATATAACAAATATATCCTCAGCAAAATTTTAAGCATACAGTACAGCATTAACTGTATGCATATTGTATGAAATTTTAGTTTTGATGTAGTATTTGATATAAGTTATTATTTCCTTGTGAATTCATAGATTAACTGTAGGTTATAGGTAATTAAATTTGAATTTAGAAATGTAGTGACTGACAAAACATAATTATGAACATTTTCCTTTTATTTCAGAGTTTTCTTGGAGGATTTTTTGGTCCCATTTGTGAGATCGATGTTGTCCTTAATGATGGGGAAACCAGGAAAATGGCAGAAATGAAAACTGAGGATGGCAAAGTAGAAAAACACTATCTTTTCTATGATGGAGAATCTGTTTCAGGGAAGGTAAATATTTTGTTTGGAGAATTACCTAGTTGTAGCATATTAGAATTAGTCATGAGAATGGCTTGTGCTGTATCTAAATTTGAATGATTTTATTAGAGATGGAAAATTTTTTTCAGAAGGTCAGTTAAATCCTTGATTCAATAGAACATTTACAGGAAAGATTCTTAAACTGGAAGGGTTACAGGGGCAGAGTCTAAATTAAACTGTGTGGAAAATTTTGTGTGTTTGTGACTATGTGCATCTGTTTAACTTCAGACACTTTCTACAGTGGGGCTGTGATCCACTTAAAGTTTGTTTCTCCTTTAACATAAAGTTGAGTTGTGGAGATTGGGGATAATTCTCTAGTATACCTTTCTAAAAGTTTCTTTCTCATTCTTTATAGCTTATCTGTCTGTACTACTGTCATTGTGTCTGTTGATCTCATTTCTTGATACTCTGTAGAGGACTTAAGTACATTTGGAACGTGTCCATGCATGGTCAGATACATTTATGATACCTTCTGTGGTTTAACTTTTTCCTCCTTTTCCTTACCAAGTGATGTATAAGATTATTCTTATACCTTATGAAACATGATTAGTACTCATTAGTTTGTGATACTGAAGAATGGTAATATCCTAGATAAAATCAAGTCATAAAACATTTGAAATAATTTTTCAATTATTTTCAGTATTTTTGAAATATTAAGAGTTTCTCTCCCCTGCTTGTTAAGGTGATACATACACATGGTAGATAGTTTGGGAAATAAAATAATTATCTATATTCCCATCATATGGAAATAATTCACTGTTAAAATTTGAATGTGTTTCCTCCTCGTCTCTCTGCATTAGTTAATGTATGTATAATATATTAAGCATAACTTTTCCCTATTATTGGATATTTAAATAGTTTCTACTGTATTTTTCAGACTGCTTGTAGTATATTACTGTATCTTTAGTAATACAGGCATGTTTTTAGTTATAAAACTTTAGTACATAAGTTTTTCTCCAAATTTCTGTAGGATAAGATTACTTCCTTAGAATGAATTCCTGGAAGTGAGTTGCTGGACCAAAAGACATGAATATTTGAAGGGTATCAATACATATTAACCTGGAGAATTTGCATCAAATCACATGTTCACTTAATGCCTTGTTTCACTCAGGGTAGTACTGAATATGGTCACTTTTTAATCTTTGCTATTTCTATAGGCAAAAATGATATTATTCTTTGATAGCATTTCTTTGGTTACTAGATAGGTTGAACTTAGGTTTATTAGCTATTTTACTGCATCGTCTATTCTGGTCCTTTGCCAGTTTACTTACTGATGTCTTAGTGTTATATTTGAAATAAATTTTTTGCTTTTCTACTTTACTCTCCCTTTAAAATGATGGGGAGAAAGAGAAGAGGCCTGGAAGAGAGCAGACAAAATCATTAAAAGGATGGAACATGTCAAACGAGTAAAGGAAATAGTGTTGGTTCTGTAAGAAACTGCCAAACTATTTTCCAAAGTAGCACTACCATTTTCAGCAATGAATGAGAGTTCCTGTTGTACCACATTCTAGCTAGCATTTGATGATGTCAGTGTTCTAGATTTTGCCCATTCTAATAGTTTTGTAGTGGTATCTCATTGTTTTAATTTGCAGTTCCCTAATAATATGATGTTGAACATCTTTTCATATGTTTATCTTCAAATATATATCTTTTTTTGGTGAAGTGCTTGTTCAAATCTTTTGCCTAATTTTCATTCGGGTTGTTTGTTTTCTTCTTATTGAGTTTTAAGAGTCGGAAACAGCCCTTTTTGGAAAACAGCCTTTTCTCAGATGTGGCTTCTGCAAATATTTTCTCCCAGTTTATGGCTTGTCATCTTACCTCTCATTTTCTCGCTACATGTGTAAATTTCCATTTCCCTGACATCTAATGAGGTTGAGTGACTGTTCATATATTTATTGGCTATTTGATGTCCTTTGTGAAATGCCTATTCAAGGCTTTGGGTTTTGGTGGGGAGTTTTTTGGGCTCATTTTTACACTCAGTTGACTTTTTTTCTTATTGATGTGTAGGATTTTTTTTTTTTTTTGGTATGTTCTTGATACGTGCTTCTCAATATAGAGTCCTTTGCATATGTATTATAAATATCTTTCTGGCTGGATTTTTCACTATCTTAATGGTATCGTTGGATGAACAGGAGTTCTTAATTTTAATACTCTACAAATGTTAGTGCTTTTTGTAACCTGTTTAAGATATCTTTGCCTACCGTATGGGCATGAAGATGTTCTCCTGTTTTTCCTATAATTTAAAACAATTTTACATTTCACATTTAGATCTTCAGTTTTTTGGAATTGATTTTGTCTTTGTGATATAGGAGTCAAGGCTACTTGTTTGTTTGTTTGTTTTTTCCCCACATGGATATCTTATTAACCCAGGACATTTATTGAAAAAGCCATCCTTTCCCCCACTACACTGCAGCATCACCTTTGTCATCAGCCAGAGGTTGTATGAGTCTGTTTCAACATCTCTGTTCTGTTCCATTGGTTTATTTGTGACATATACTTTCATTTTTTATTTTTTTCATTTTTTTTAAAGATAGCTTTATTGAGTTGTAATTCACATACCATAAAATTCACCCTACTAAAGTGTACAGTTCAGAGGTTTTTACTATATTTGCAGAGTTGTGCAACTGTCACCACTATCTAATTCCATAAGGTTTTCATCACTCCAGAAGAAACACCATACCATTAGCAGTAACTCCCTTGGTGCCATAAACTGAATGTTTGTGTCCTTATAAGATTCATGTGTTGAAACCTAATCCCCAGTGTGATATATTGGGGGGGTGGGGCTGGGGGGGGTTGGGAGATGATTAGGTCATGAGGGCAGAGCCCTCATGAATGGGATTAGTGTCCTCAGAGAAATCCCATGTGCACCTTCTGACATGTGAGGACATAGTGAAAAGACAGCCGTCTGTGAACCAGAAAGCAAGCTCTCCCCGGACACCAAATCTCCTGGCGCTTTGATCTTGAACTTCACAGCCTCCAGAAGTGTAAGCAATAAATTTATGTTGTTTTTAAGCCACCTAGTCTATGGTATTTTGTCATAGCAGCCCGAATGGACTAAGACACCTAGCATCCACTAATCTATAAATGTGCTTTCTTTCTCTGTGGATTTGCCTATTCTGGACATTTCATATAAATGGAATCATAAAATATGTGGCCTTTTGTGTTTGGCTTCTTCTACTCAGCATGATGTCTTCAAGGTTTATTCCTTTTTAAAAAAATTTTGGTAAAAAATATATATAGTAAAATTTACCATATTAACCATTTTTATGTGTCTAATTCAGTGGCATTAATCACATTCACAGTGTTGTGTAATCATCACCTTTTTTTTTTTTATAAATTTATTTTATTTATTTATTTTTGGCTGTATTGGGTCTTCATTGCTGTGCTCGGGCTCTCTCTAGTTGTGGAGCAGGGCCTCCTTTTCGATGCAGTGCATGGCCTTCTCATTGCAGCGGCTTCTCTTGTGGCAGAGCAAGGGCTCTAGGGCGCACGGGCTTCAGTAGTTGTAGCACTTCAGTAGTTGTAGCATGTGGGCTCAGTAGTTGTGGCTCCCGGACTCTAGAGCGCAGGCTCAGTAGTTGTGGCACATGGGCTTAGTTGCTCCGCGGCACGTGGGATCTTCCTGGACCAGGGCTCATACCTGTGTCCCCTGCATTGGCAGGTGGATTCTCAACCACTGTGCCACCAGGGAAGCCCCCGTCACCACTATTTTAAAAATTTGTTCATCACCCCAAACAGAAACTTTGTACCCATCAAGCAATAACTACTCTTTTCCCTTTTCTCCCAGTCCATGGATACCTCTAGCCTACTTTTTTAAAAAAATAAGTTTATTTATTTATTTATTTTTGTCTGCGTTGGGTCTTCGTTGCTGCTCACAGGCTTTCTGTAGTTGCGGCGAGGGGGGGCTACTCTCTGTTGCGGTGCGTGGGCTTCTCATTGTGGTGGCTTCTTTTTTTTTTTTTTTTTTGTGGTCCCTTCTCTTGTGGTGCACGGGCTCTAGGTGCATGGACTTCAGTAGTTGTGGCATGCAGGCTCAGTAGTTGTGGCTCACGGGCTCTAGAGTGCAGGCTCAGTAGTTGTGGCACATGGGGTTGCTGCGTGCATGTGGGATCTTCCTGGACCAGGGCTCAAACTGGTGTCTCCTGCATTGGCAGGCGGATTCTTAACCACTGCTCCACCAGGGAAGTAAGTCCCTCTAGTCTACTTTTTTTCGTATAAATTTGCTTGTTCTGAGCCTGTTCTATTTCATATAAGTGGTCATATAAGATTTGTCTTTTTGTGTCTGCCTCATTTCATGTAGCATAATGTTTTCAAGGTTCATTCATGTTGCAGCATGTATCAAAACACCATTCTTTTCTATGGCGGAATAATATTTCAGTATATATCTGTGTAGTATATGGATGTACCACACTTCATCCATTCATCAGTTGAGGACATTTCAGTTGAGGATATTTGGGTTTCTATTTGTTGACTGTTATGAATATTGCTGTACATTTGTGTGTTAAGTTTTTGTGTGACTGTGTGTTTTCATTTCTCTGGTGTGTATACTTAGGAATGGAATTGCTGGGTCATACGTTAACTCTATGTTTAACTTTTAAGGGAACTGCCAGGCTTTTCCAATGCAGCTGCACCATTTTATATTCTCTTCAGCAATGTATGAGGGTTCCAGTTTCTTCACATTCTTGGCAATACTTATTATTGTCTGTATTTTTTATTGCCATCTTAGTGGGTGAGAAGTGGTCATAATGGTTTTGATTTGCATTTCCCCTAATGATGAATAATATTGAGCATCTTTTCATGTGCTTATTGCTGTTTGTATAACTCTTTTGGAGAAAAGTCTGTATATATCCTTTGACCATTTTTAATTGGGTTATTTGTCTTTTGATTGTTGAGTTGTAAGAGTTCTTTATATACTCTAGATACAAGTCTTTTGTCAGTTATGTTTTGCAAATATTTTCTGTATTTCTGTGAGTTGTCTTTTCACTTTCTTGGTGGTGTCTTGAAGTACTAAAATTTTCTATTTGATGATGTCCAGTTTATCTTTTTTAAAATTTCATTTCTCATGCTTTTGGTGTCATCTGAGAAACAGTTGCCTATCCAAGATAATGAAGATTTACACCTATGTTTTCTTCTAAGAGTTTTGTAACTGTAGCTCTTACATTTAGGTCTTTTATCCATTTTGAGTTAATATTTGTATATGGTGCAAGGTAGGGATCCAATTTCATTTTTTTGTATGTTGAGATTGAGTTGTTCCAGCATTATTTGTTGAAAAGAATATTCTTTCCCCATTGAATTGTCTTGGGACTCCTGAAGCATATACTTTTTAAAGTTAAATTTAATTGCCGTCTGTCAAAAAAAGCTACAGAGAAGGAAACAAAATTACCCATAAGCATACATTCCAGAAGTAACTCCTGTTAAGAGTTTTTTCTGTAGTTTAAAAAATATAATTGGCATTATACTTGTATACAGTTTGACCATGCTTCCTTCATGTGACATACCATGCACATCTTCCCACATCATTAAATATTCTTTGACCTTATTATTTTTATACTTTAATTATACTCCATCATATGATGTACTACAATTTGTTTAATTATTTACTTGTTTTTCTGAGATATTAATTTGGAAGGCAGGTAACTAACTCATCCTGGTCACAGATATATGGAAGATATAGAAGCATGAATATTTTAATTATGTAGTTTACAGACAGAAGTAACTGAACTTCGGTTTTTATTGGTCCTTAATTTCTGTTGTCTTTTGGAAACACTATTTGTAAGAAAAGCTTTTAAGAGTCATGCTACCCATATTTTTTATAGTAAAGAATAAACCCGGAAGTATGCTTTTTGGTATGTTAGCTAATCCTTAAATGTTTCGAGTTTTGTTTTTAATATGTATGTACTTTATAGATATTTTGTCAAATTAAAATGTTTAAAATTAAGGTTTCCATTTGGCACATATGAATTTAGGGATTTTAGATTATATATTTAATTTGAAAAGTACGTAAGATAATCATACTCAAAATTTAAATCTTTAGACATTCTGTTTTTAGGATGAGTAGCAGACTCAGGGCAATAAGCATTGCTTTTAAGATCAGGAATTATAACAATATATTGTTGGTTATAAAAGGCTGAAAGTGATCTTTAAGATCAGTTCTTAGAATTAGTAATAACCTTACATTAAAATGCTGTTGTAGAATTTAACTATTTGACCTGAAAACATATTTGAATAGTTGAAAGTTTTCCCTTTTATTGAGTCTTTATAGTTCTCCAGCTGTAAAGAAGGATTCCTTACTAACAAAGAAGATGCTTTAAGTGTACGTATAAGTAAGAGGTTCATTACTGATTGTATATGAGTAGGTTTTACCTTCTCTGGCGCTATAAGGTCTAGGTAGGATCTAGGTATGTGGTGGTGTCTCAGACTTCAGAAATGAATACCTGAAATATTTATACATTGTATTCATCTGGAAGCAATCTGCTAGTAGGCCCGAAAAGGATTGTTAACATCTCTTACAATTTCATGTTTTGGCAGGTAAACATAGCCTTTAAGCAATCTGGAAAGAGGCTAGAGCACCAAGGAATTAGAATTGAATTTGTAGGTCAAATTGGTGAGTTTTAAAATAGTATTACTTTTTTTTTCTTTGATAACTGAGTTTGAAGAGAGTTTAATTTGGCACTTAGCTTTATGGAAAGAAGGAATTGATTTTGCGTAATAAAAGAGGATTTATTTTATAAATATTAAATCATGTTTCTTTTAATTGTATTAAATGATATTTGACTAATCCTGCCTTTATTTGTGATTAAACTTAATTACTAAAAGTGAAAGGAGTTATGTAAGCTACCAGCCTTGAAAAATAATTCAAGTAAATTAGTTTACTCACTGAAATTTCCATCTGCCTACATTTTTCACCAGGTTTATTCACAATTAGCAGTGTCACCTTCATCCTTCACTTTCTAATTACCCATGCCATTTGTCTTCCTAACTTAGTGTGTACCTGTAGCCAGACTCACTTGTCAATAGAAAATTCCATGTGAAAAGGAAAAGTGTAATTTCTTTTTGACTTAGATCAACTTGTGTATGTTTCCATATGTGTATTTCAGAGACATTCTTGATTTAGTAGGAGTTAAACTGTATAAATCTTTTGGTACTGCAGATTCGGAAAAGAGAAAAGAAAATAGGTCCTAGCTTTCTAAGTTTTATTGTACATTTTTAAAGTATCAAAATTGGAATGGGTGGATATTTATTTACATGTCTATTTTGGATGAGATTATATTTAAGGGGCAAATTATAGTAATTAACTGATAGTTGATTTTAGTCTTTTGCGTATTATAGTTTTATCAAGGTAATATATTTGCCTAACTAAAGCAAAACAAGACAATACATTTTTTGCCTAGAAGGGAGGAAGTTCAAATAATTGCTGGAAATATGTCTGTTAAAACAGCTTCATACTGGGCAAACCCTAAATTCATTAAAGGAATGAATTCATTTTTTTATAATAGAAATTTTCATTTTGCTATGCTGCTTGAATTTTTTTATGCCTAAGTGGAGCATAATAGTGAGAAAGATAATGGAATTTAGATCATAGCTCTAGTATTTAAAGTGGAGACAAATCCAACTAATTCCTTTTGTAAAAATTATTTGCTTTGGAAGTAGAAGTTTGAGTTTTAATGAGATGGGTATTAAATATAATTGGTCTTTTTGCTTTTTAAAATTTCTTAGAACTTTTCAATGACAAGAGTAATACTCACGAATTTGTAAACCTAGTGAAAGAACTAGCCTTACCTGGAGAACTGACTCAGAGCAGAAGTTATGATTTTGAATTTATGCAAGTTGAAAAGCCATATGAATCTTACATCGGTGCCAATGTCCGTTTAAGGTATGAACGTGTATCAGAAACTGTAGACAGAATCAAAACCAGAAAGTAATGACTACTATTGAATGTCTTATTAGAACGTCTAATTATAATTTTGGATTGGAAGGCTTAAGATTTTTTAAATTCTGTCAAAATTTTTTTTTTTTTTCTGGGTAATGCTCATCTGATGTAGTAAGAGCCTTCTGTAGTTTTAGAGAATCCTATTATGAGAAGTTTTAGTCATACACTTCCCTGTATGAATCGTTCTTAGGTACTTCATTTGTCCTGTAAATGGAATTACTCTCTAAATCCATTAGTTTCCCAATGAATCTCATTTAGTGTATGGTTAAGAAGTGATCTAGAAAAAAAGAAAAAACAAACAAAAAGCAGTGATCTAGAGAGATGTCCTCAAGTAGGCTTGATGGTGCTTCAAATTGATCTAAAAAGTATGTACACTATTCTTAAAATTGAACTTTGTATTTTTTCTATGGTGGGGGCATTTATTTAAAAATTAAAACTTCTTCATGAAGTAAATGGAGTAAATTGATCCCTAAGGAGTTCCAGCAGAGAAAGCAGAGTTGCAGTTAATGTTTGCTTATTTAAAACACTGAGATATATCACAGGAGATTTAACTTGTCCTCTCCATTAATTTTGTAGGTATTTCCTTAAAGTGACGATAGTAAGAAGACTGACAGACTTGGTAAAAGAATATGATCTTATTGTTCACCAGCTTGCTACCTATCCTGATGTCAACAATTCTATTAAGATGGAAGTGGGCATTGAAGATTGTCTACACATAGAATTTGAATATAATAAATCAAAGTAAGTACCTTTCACAAACAGATAACATAAATGTTCAGGGAAAATTAAGAAATAAACCTTTTATGTCTTTGTAAATTGGTCAAGGTAAGGATAGAATCAACATTAATCTGATGTTAACAGACCAACAGAATCTCTGAGCTGAAAGAAACTTTAGGAATTTAGTTTTGTTTCTGACTCAGCGCAGACGTCTTTATTATTCTATTCCTGGTAATTGACCATTTTTTATAGAGGATCTCACCATCTCAGAAGGCATCTAATCCTATGTCTCAAAAAATTTATCTTCTTGTCTTGAGATCATTTTAGCTGGTCATCTCTTTAAAAATAAGCAAAAATGCTCTTTTTCTGACTACATGAGCAATACATTTTTATTATTAAAAAAATTGACAATGTAGAAAAGTCAAAGGAAGTAAAAATACCACATATTTTCACCATTACTACTTAACCACTATTAAATCCTCATGTATATCTTTTCATGGGAGGGGGTATATATGTTTATACATATATATGTTTATATGTTGTGCATTTTCAGAAATGGGCTCTTATTTTATTTATTAATGCCTTTTAAAGCTTTATTATGGAAAATTTCAAACATATACCAAAGTATATATCTAACAATATTAATAATTTCTTAACCTCGTCACATATTTAGTCAGTGTTCACTTTTCCCTAATTTACTCATAAATGTTTTGTCGCCATATGGTTTGTTCAAATCAGTATCCAAAGAAGACTTGCTCAAATCCAGTGGATCCAAACACACTACATTTGTTTTTTTATTCTTAAATCTCTTTTAATTTATAGGTTTTCTCTTTTATTTATTTATTTTTCACTAAAGTTTATTGTTGAAGAAATAGATGTTCATTCTTTTGTCCCCTTCCTGTGCACTCTTCTGTTACATCATTTTTATTACTTGTCATGTCTCAGTTTATATCACTGAAATTGTGATACACACGTGTTCAGGGTCTTAAATTATATTGTTGATAAAATTATTAGATAGTTTAGGACCTAAAACTTGTCACTGGAAGCCTCCTTTCAGACTAACATAATTGCATTAATCAACTCTTGGGATATTATTTTGAGATCAAACCTGGGAGAAGTTTAAAAAAAAAAAACCCTCTGGGAATTACAGGAATTCCTAGGTTTGCTACCATGTTATTTCAAGGTCCCTGGAAAAGTCTTTGATTAGTAGGTATTACAGCAACAAACTCAATTTATGGAGTCTCTCTTTGTGGCCAGGTGATTTGTTAGCTGCACTATTCTAGCACTTGGAGTAATACTGACACTAAACCCATGTGTAGAGTTTTTAATGTTCAAAACATCTTCATACACCAAATAAAAATTTTCAGGCATAAAAATCTTAATTTTCCATGCTTAAGCTCTTTGGAAACTAAGTTAACCTCTACGTAGGGACCAACAATTAATCAGGCTAATTCTTCCCTCTGAGGTGTATCGATGGTCAAGTAAACTTTGCTTCCTTATTTTTATAGTAAAACGATGAGTACTTTTTTCAAAAAAGAACATTAAACACATGAATGGTCAGAATGGTATTCTTAAATAGTAATTATCCTACAGATACCTAATAAATCCTTTCAGGACATATTTCACTCCTTTTGTTTGTTTTGTAAACTGATATTTAGTAAGTGACAAATACTCTTTCCCCAAAGGTATCATTTAAAGGATGTGATTGTTGGAAAAATTTACTTCTTATTAGTAAGAATAAAAATCCAACATATGGAGTTACAACTGATCAAAAAAGAGATCACGGGAATTGGTAAGTTGAGGAGTATTTGAACTGAAATTCATTTTAGTTGAAATTTTGAAATCTTAAAATATTGTTTAAACTTAAAATAAATATCCACCTTGGAGACTAACTTTGATACTTAATATTGCTGGCAGTGAGTTATTCATTTATGTTTTTAAAAAAATTAATTTTTGAATACATAATAAATTCACATCGTTCAAAAATAAAGTGTGAACGATTATACAGTAAAAAGTGTCCTGTTTATGTACTCCAGCTACTCATAGGTGATATGTTTGTAAGTTTTAAAATCCTTTAAGTATTTATCCATATACCTGCAAGTGCCTCTACATTACACCCTCCCCCTTTTTTTAGTTAAGTGGTTATATACAATACATACTTTAGAGTTCTTTACATATCAATGTGTGGAACACTTCCTCATCTTTCTTACAGTATTCCATTCAATGGGTGTACTAGCTATTGGTGGACATAACAGGTTGTTTCTAGTCTTTTGCTATTATAAACAATGCTTTAGTTAATAATATTATTTCACATATGTGTTGGTTTGTGTGAAAATTTTAAATAAAAATAATTTGTACTCATAATCCAGAACAGACCTTAGCCTTTGCATATTGTATATTTCACAACATTGGGATCATTACTGTGTTTTAGTGTACCTTTTAAACTTATCTCATTGACTTTTTAAAAGAACTGTATGTATGTCAGGTATTCACTTTGATGTTTTGTCTATGTTAAAGTTAACAAGAGAAAACATTTTGGGTGTTGCAGAGAAAACTAGCATGTCAGTGCACTGCTATGCATTGATAGTTTCCATTTTAGCAGATATTAGAAATGATAGAAGGAAGTCTGTGAAGATTATTTCTGAACTGTATACAGTTGACCCTTGAATAACATGAGGTTTGAACTGCATGGGTCTACTTATAGCAGATTTTTTTCAGTAGTAAATATTACACTACTACATGATCTGCAGTTGGTTGAATCCACAGATAGGGAGGAACCGTGGATAGGGAGGAGTGGAGGATACAGAGAACGGACTATAAATTATACACACGTTTTCCTGTGTGTACGGTCAAGCGCCCCAGCCCCTGCAGTTTTTCAAGAGTCTATTGAATTACTTTGGGAGGAAGGGAGTGCGATCTTCAGTTGGGTGGTAAGTAAGTGTAGATCAAGAAATAGAAAAGAATGATCAACATTTTCACAAAAGGGGAAAGTAAATTAGTACTAAAATAATGTAGTCAGAAAATAGGAAGAAGGTATAAGTCTGGAGATCATATTCTAGCAGTATTTAAATTAATATCATTTACATTATTGCACTAGGACCCAGTACCACAACAGAAACAGAAACAATCGCTAAATATGAAATAATGGATGGTGCACCAGTAAAAGGTAATACACTTTTCATTTACTTTTAAGTTACAGGTAGTGCAGATAGCACTGTTCATGGCAGATTAGTTTGAAAGTATTTATTCAGTGTGAATATATCTGTGAATTCTTAAAACGATTCTTACAATGATTTTTAAGATTATCTTTGTATAAATGCTGAGAAGACTATAATAGTACTTTCTAGTTTGAAATAAGGTTTAATTTTTTACTCAGTTTAAATTTAGAATTTAGAAGAGACATTTATGGATATCTCTTCCCTAGTTCTGAATTTATAATATTTTAATTACCTTTTGTTACAGTAGTTTCTCTCTGTAAATCTTTTTTACTCATGCTGAACATAAGGTGCAGTATAATTAAGTATTCATTGTGGGATTTTGGAGTTCTTATATAGCCCTCAAGAAAATAAGCAGTTCCCTTAGTAGATAATTTTCAGTGTCTAAGACAATGAAGCCAGTATTTATCATTTTAAATTTATGTCTTTGGGTTTTTCTTACTCTGTTAGTAATTACTTCAAAGAGTAGTTACCATTTACTGAGTACCAACTATAGATGAGGCATTGTATTCTCAGGCGCTGTCAAGTTCCCTACCACACTTTGAGTTAGGTAGTGGTAACCCTTATTTTATACATGAAACTGAGATGTAGAGGTAAAAAACTTGTTAAAGGTGATATACTGTAGGGGAGGCAGAACTTTCCCTCTACCCATCTTAGATTTTCAGCTGGAATTCTTTAACAAAAAGATCAATAAGAGAAAAACAGTTGATTAATGCATGCAGTACACATCACCCAGGAGAAACCTCAACAAAAAAGTAACTCAAAGCTGTGACTTAGAATTTCAGCCTATATAGCATCTTCAAAAGAACAATAAATTTGGAGAGAAATGACTGGGCAAAGGAAAGCAGTTTAGGCTTCCCAGGGCGGCAAACTACGGGCAGGTAAATATGTGGGAGAAAACCAATGGAGTAGGCTTGTTTGCAGGTTCCTCTGGTGCCATCCCTGGCCTGAAAAAAGGCTGTCTTCAGTAAAAGGAGAATTTATATCCTGCCTTTAGGCAGAACAGGGGATTCTTTTCTGATTTTACTGCTGCTTAATTGCCTTCAGCTCAAAATAATCTGTATGTCAAAGAGGAATATTTTTCGGTGACATATTCTGGTTTCCTTCAATATCTAGTCATTGCACAGTTGGAGTTTGAGTCCAGGGGTTTCTGACTCCAGGACTCTTGTGTGTGTACTCTTGTGTTATGCAACATAACTTTGTAAAATTCCAGCAGCCACAAATTTTTATGTAAAGTGATGGGTTGTACATCTTTAAGGAAATAGATATACATAAGAAAACTATTACATAAAAAGGATTCAAAGCAGAATATGCAAATAATTATTCTTAGAAAAAGAGAAGCCATGAGAATCTGAATAGCAATCTTTTTGCTATTGCTTCATTGCTAATGAAGGAATGTCATCATTCTAAACATGTTTGTTGCTTTGGGTGAATTAGTAATAAGTATTCAAGAATTTATACACATGATTAGAAATTATGGTACAGATGAAACAGATGGTTAAGTGACTTGGCTGGAGTTGGGATTCAAATCCAGGCATTTTGGCTCTAGAGCAGTGGTTCTCATCTAGGGGCAATTTTGGTCCCCCCTCCCCAGGGGACATTTGGCAATGCCTGGAGACATTTTTGGTTATCATATTTGGGGACTGCTACTGGCATCTTGTGGGTAGAGGCCAGGAATGCTGCTGAACTTCATACAGTGCATAGGACCTTATCCATGACAAAGAATTATCGGGCCTAAAATGTCAATAGTGTCAAGGCTGAGAAACCCGTCTAAAGCTTTTGTTATGCTGCTGTCTTGTGAGGAACTGAAGCATTAATGTCTTCTCTATGATGCTTAGTTTTAGGTGTTATGTAACTATTGATATATTTAATCATCCTTTAGAATTAAATGGAAATTGCTTTTCTTTCAGGTGAATCAATTCCAATAAGACTGTTTTTAGCAGGCTATGACCCAACTCCAACAATGAGAGATGTGAACAAAAAATTTTCAGTAAGGTACTTTTTGAATCTAGTCCTTGTTGATGAGGAAGACAGGAGGTACTTCAAGCAGCAGGTATGGTGCCACCCAGATGTTATTTTGTTCTGTGGCAATTCCAAAAACACCTGGAAAGCAGCCATTTTTCTAAGCTTTATTGTACTGAGCAAGTGGGGGTTTCTAAGTAAGTGAAAACACTGACAGTATGTTATAGAAGTAAGCATGAATGGAACTATGTTGTAATCCATCTCTTCCCGGTCATTCTGCAGGACTCCAGAATGGGCTATAATTTGGCAGGGCTTTTTTTTTTGTTTTGTTTTGTTTTTTTAAATTTAATTTTGTGGCATGCGGCATCTTAGTTCCCCTGCCAAGGATCGAACCCGCGGCCCCTGCAGTGGAAGTGACGAGTCTTAACCACTGGACCACCAGGGAGGTCCCTGGCAAGGCTTTTATTTTTCTCTTGAAACCTTTGTTTTTTTATAAAAACAATACCTGCTATTTGTTTTAAAAAAAAAATCAGGCAATAAAAAACAATGAAGTAAAAGGTCAACAAAAATTCCACCACCATTGTGATTAGTTTTCTAGACAAATTTGTATATGTGCTTTTAGATCATTATTATGCATATTGATCTTTAATTTGTTTTTTCAGTCAATAGTATCTTGAATAGCTTTCCTTTATCAACAAAGATTTCCTTTATCACTTTTAATGACTGCATCAACTTGATGGATTTGGGGGTTTCCATTTTTCCATAATTAAACAATCTTCTTATAAATGTTTTTGAGATGACCCAAATCTAATACTTTTTTTTTAAATCTATGGCTGCGTTGGGTCTTTGTTGCTGTGTGCGGACTTTCTCTAGTTGTGGCAAGCGGGGGCTACTCTTCGTTGTGGTGCGCGGGCTTCTCATTGCAGTGGCTTCTCTTCTTGCGGAGCACAGGCTCTAGGCATGTGGGCTCCAGGCGTGTTGCGGCTCGTGGGCTCTAGAGCACAGGCTCAGTAGTTGTGGTTCACGGGCTTTAGTTGCTCCACGGCATGTGGTATCTTCCCGGACCAAGGATTGAACCCATGTCCCCTGCATTGGCAGGTGTATTCTTAACCACTGTGCCACCAGGCAAGTCCCTAATACTTTCTTTTTTTTTTTTTTGCGGTATGTGGGCCTCTCCCGTTGCGGAGCACAGGCTCCGGACGCGCAGGCTCAGCGGCCATGGCTCACGGGCCCAGCTGCTCTGTGGCATGTGGGATCTTCCCGGACCGGGGCACGAACCCGCGTCCCCTGCATCGGCAGGCGGACTCTCAACCACTGCACCACCAGGGAAGCCCCCTAATACTTTTTTTTTTTTTTTGCACTGTACGCGGGTCTCTCACTGTGTGGCCTCTCCCGTTGTGGAGCACAGGCTCCGGACGCACAGGCTTAGCGGCCATGGCTCACGGGCCCAGCCGCTCCGCGGCATGTGGGATCTTCCCAGACCAGGGCACGAACCCGCATCCCCTGCATCGGCAGGCGGACTCTCAACCACTGCGCCACCAGGGAAACCCACCCCTAATACTTTTTTAATATAAGATGTTTATCATAAAACTTGTTCTCATTTGAAAATCAATTAAAAGCCTTTGGTGAATTTTGAATAAAAAATAGTGATTAGAATGGTCTTCTGTATTCGGAATCAGATTAATAAATATTTGAATGTCAGTTGAGTGTTCAAAACTAAATAAGAAATTATTCTGGAAAAAAAAAGGAAATTATTCTGTGTTGAGTACTGTGATGAATACAAAAGCTACCTTTTTAAACATGGTTTGTCCTCAAGGCCCTCCCATTGCCGATATGTGGAAAGAGAGAGTGTGTATAATTAACAGAAAACTTAAGTAATAGTTTGACAGTAATTGGGAAGAGAGAAAAGTTACTCTGCTAATGCTGCCATAATGCTGTATAATTAAACATAGGTGATTTATAATTTCAAATTAGATTATATGAAATTTACAATTTCCAAATCAATTGCATATTGTGGCCCTATTGAGTAGTATATGCTTCCCACGGGCATTCATTTGGATGTTTAAATTCTGCTATGTTGGTTAAAAAACAAACAGCCTGCCATGACTTTATGAAGCAAGTAATTTTAAGAATTTAGAAGAGAAGAGATCTCAGGATGTATTGGTTAGGGTGAGACTTAGATAGGCAGAGGAAGAGGGATTTGAAGAATATCAAGGGGAAGATGGAGGGAAAGTTTAATTTGAAGTGCGTTAGATGCAGAGAGTAACCCAGTTTGGCTGGTGGGGTACTGGGGTCTAGGTAGGGAAGAGAGTGATGTTGATAAATTGGATAAAGGTTATGGAGGGCTTGAATGCCGGGTTGGAGATTTATCCTGGAGGAACTGAGAACTATTGGAAGAGTCATCCAAGCAATGTTTTAGACTAATCTGGAAGTGATAGGAAGGATAGCTTAGAAAGGGGTATCAGGCAAGGGAGGGAGAGCCATCTACCAGGAAGCTATTTTAGTATCTAAGGTTGAAGTGACAAGGGCTTGAATTTGGATAAGGGCAGTGGAACAACAAACAAAAGGTAGATTTTAGGAATTCTTTAAAGCAGTAATAGCTAGGACTTTGTGCCAGATTGGATTCATGGTGGTGGCATGCATGGGTGCTGGTGGGAGCAGAGTTGCCAGAAGGGGAGGCCCAAGATTAGAATTGGAAGAAGGTGAGTCAATAAGGAAAGAGGAGGGCTTTTGTAGGGAAGAAGTTAGTTTTGTTATGGTTAAAATTGAAGTGGCATTATTTCTATGGTGAAAATATAAGGAATAATATGAGGACATTAATTTGTTGTCTTGCATTTGTCTTCTAGGAGATAATTTTGTGGAGAAAAGCTCCTGAAAAACTGAGGAAACAGAGAACAAACTTTCACCAGCGATTTGAATCGCCAGAATCGCAGGCATCTGCTGAGCAGCCTGAAATGTGAACTGAATAGGAGAAAAAAAAGAAAAAAACTCCTATATCTGTTGAGATTGAAGTTCGGCAGGTTAAAGATGGTCGCAGTGTGTAGGGCGGGGAAAAGGCCAAAACCCCATTTATGATAGTCTTCCTTTATCTTACAGTGCTGAGTTTATTTTATGACATAACTAAATGTTATTCATGTATATACATTTAAAAAGTGCTTTCTTTGAAACACTGGAACTTTCTTAAACTGCCGTGTTGTTTTTTTAACCACACACTTTCATTTAATGATAAGCACTCAGCTGTACATCAGCATAAACATTAAAGATTTTCATGTGAGTAGGTTGATATTTGTAATTTTGCTTTCTTTCTGCATAATGTTGATTACAAATTCTTTTATTCTCCTTTTTCATGCTAATGATTACCTCTTATTCTCTACACGCAAAAAATTAAACATTTTGTGTTCAAATAAAATTAGAAAAACCTGAGTGGCCCTTAATCCTGCAAAGATTTAAAACATGGCATCTCAATATTTTTGAAAACTACATTTTTGTTTTTCCATACGTGTTTGAGAAATGCATATGAGTGTTTCGTTGTAGGTGCCTCTGAGTCTACCATTTCATGGCTTCCTGAATTTTGTTCTCTTTGAAGTCTTTTGTGATGTGAATATTAAATTTTTTTCCATAAGAGATTATGTGGCATGTCATTGCAGCTTTTTTTGGGGGGGGTACCATATTAAGTAACCATTTTGCTACTACTATCAGATAGGTACCACGGTATGTTTTCTGCAATGTGGAGTTGACTCTGTGTTGGCATTTTAGTTTGTTAAAACTATATAATTTTTCCATAAATACTTTGAAAAAAAATTTTTTGATTTAAGGAATCTTTTTAGCACATATATGCAAATATAATTTTCTTGCAAATATTCTCTTCCCTTTTCAGGGGAAAATTTGAGGATGGGGGACTCAGGAGAACTGGTGAAGTATGTAGTTACCCAAATCTCGACAATTTCATGTTTGTTAAATTGGAAAGTTGACTAGTTCAAACTCAAATTTAAACCAGTTCATCCACTCTGTTTAAATTTTTTTAATATTAAATTCAAGTATTGTTCAAAGCCTCTGAAAAAGAAGGTTGTAGTCATCTGTTTTTATGCTATGCATGGGGTCTGATCGCAAATACACTAAATGTGGGGTGTAGGAACTAAAATGAAGCCTGTTGTGTGAAACTACTTTCACTTACGGTTCATTGGTTTTTGTACCAATATTTTTTTATACACTTCAGTGCAAGTCTTGTCAGTTAACCTTACTTTATGGGTAAGCTAAGTAACCCAAATTACATTTCTTTAAGCCTGTTTTACTACTATGGCACTTTGAAAAATGGTCAGTAACCAACTTCTTAACTGGCAAAAGGTTCCAGGTACCATGTGCTGGAGCATCTATTTTAAATGTGGATATCTGTGAATGGTAATGTTTTCCTTCATGTAAGTGCCTGTTCAGAGTTTCAAAATTTTAAAATGCCAAATATTTTCATGGTCACTTGCATGTAGTAATCTGGAAAATATTCAAAGAAAAATTGAAAAACAATTGTATTTAACCAGCCTCAAATTGTGCAACCATGATGTATAATAAAGAATTTGAAACATACTGAGCTTGCTATGTGAATGATTAAAATATTTATATTCTCAAATCTCTTCTCATTGTCATATTTATCTTTGGGGGCAGGATTGCTCAGTAGTTTAGGAAGCTATAATTGTGATGATTAGAAGGTTTTAAAAATATTCAATTTCAATTTTAAATATATAATGCTTTTAATTAGGTGGCTTAAAACACTGTCATAAATAGGACGCTTATTCACTTGGAACTTTGTTGCATAACCGATTTAAAAAATAAAAATTTGAACTCAGTATTTGGTGAACTGTAAAAAGTTGGCCAGTTAATTAGAAATGAACTGAAAAATTTGTGTCTTTAATAAAGAGTACAGTATCTAATCCAGTGGTTCTCAACCCTGGCTGCACATTCAAATCACTTTAGGAGTTTTTAAAAATAATCATGCCAGGCCCTATCCAGGCCAATAAAATCAGAATTTCAGGGGCCCGGACAGCAGCATTTAAAAACTACCCCAGGGCCTCCCTGGTGGCGCAGTGGTTGAGAGTCCGCCTGCCGATGCGGGGGACGCGGGTTCGTGCCCCGGTCTGGGGGGATCCCACGTGCCGCGGAGTGGCTGGGCCCGTGAGCCATGGCCGCTGGACCTGCGCGTCCGGAGCCTGTGTTCCGCAACGGGAGAGGCCACAACAGTGAGAGGCCTGCGTACTGAAAAAAAAAAGAAAAAGAAAAAAAAAAAACTACCCCAGATTGGGGCTTCCCTGGTGGCGCAATAGTTAAGAATCTGCCTGCCAATGCAGGGGACACAGGTTCAAGCCCTGGTCTGGGAAGATCCCACGTGCTGCAGAGCAACTAAGCCCACGTGCCACAACTACTGAGCCCACGTGCCACAACTACTGAAGATAGAGTGCCTAGAGCCTGTCCTCCGCCACAAGAGAAGCCACTGAAATGAGAAGCCCCGCACCGCAACAAGGAGTGGCCCCTGCTCGCTGCAACTAGAGAAGGCCTGTGCACAGCAACAAAGATCCAAAGCAGCCAAAAATAAATAAATTTATTTAAAAAATAAAAACTACCCAGGATTGAGAACCACCGTTCAAACCATTTAATTAGTTATTTCTCTCACTGGTGAAGAGAGAAATAGCTAATTTCATTGTTTTGAATTGTTGGGGAGGAAAAACTACCCACTTTTGTGTTTGAGAGCCTACTAATTAAACTGACAGATTAGCGAAAGAAAAGACAGTTGTAGTCGAGTTAGAGGAAGTTCACAAAAGTGTGACTTAAAGGGGTGGTTAGAATTTGGGGCTTATATATCATCTTGCTAGGGGAAAGGGTGAAGTGCGCTTATAAATGACTTAGAGGAAGTTGTGGGGAGAAAGCACTAATGGGAAAGCCAATGATTTTTAGGAAAGATAAAACGATCCTTAGGAAAATAGATGGTAGATATGGTAGTTCTGTAACGAAAGTCTGTTTAGGTGTCGATATCTCGCCGTCTCTGGTGATGAGTTAATCTTCCCTGGTTGCTCCCTGTGAGGGGATTTATGGCAATGGAGTTCTTTGGGGAGGCTCTGCTATTAGGCAGACAGGATTTCAGGAACTCCAATGCCTTCTACTAAAAATTTTATGCCCCAGTGGCATATTCTGGACCCCTTCAATGTGGATCAAGTAGTTGGAATACTCAATTCTAATTACCATGTGAGTCAGTAAATTCTTAAATTGTTCCTTTTATATTCAGCTGGATCTGTTGAACACATACACAGGCACTCTCCAGGGGGTTTATACTAGCCTGGATTGAAATGTAACACATTTTACAGTTTCAAATCAAAGATACAGTGAGGAAAATATGCACTCTCAAATATGACAGATCCCTTTTTAGGCTTGGGATCTTCTATGAGCATAATTCTTATGTCACTCCCCTATTTAAAATCTTTCAGTGACTCGATTCCAGGAAAAGCTTAAATTCCCTATTACAAAACACCTTAAGCTCCAGCTATGCCAGACTCCTTGGAGAAGGCGTGCCCTTGTGCTGGCACTTCACTTAAATTCTTGTAAGACTCTCCGGGCCTTGTCTGACACCATCTCCACCTCTAAATCAAAGACACGTCCCTTTGTTGTGCTTCCAAGTCATGCTGTGCACACCTCCAGGACTGTTTACCACACTTCTAGAAGACTTTTTAATTGTATGGACTTAACAAGCCTCTTGAGGGCTCAGCCTGTTTTGTTTTGGTATACTTTGTGCTTATCACATAATACATTCAATATCTGAATAAATGGATGAAGCTTATTTTCCTAGTGCTTATAAAATTAAAGGTGTCCTTTAGAAAAAAATGTGTCTAAATGTAATAAAATTACAGATAAGAACTGTTATGCAACTTAGTATTGGAATAAAGGAAATAGACTAGGCTCTCTAGGAGTCTTATCAGGCTGGGGAGAGAAAGCAAGACAGCAGAGCAGGACCATGTGGACACTATCTACAAGTGCCACAAATGTATTTGATAGTTGCTCCCTCCCTAGGTCTGGGGAAACTGGACCAGATAATCTCTAAGACCCCTTTCCTGCTCTATTACTCCATGATTCTAAGGGATAAACAATTTGTTATCCAGATCATGATAACCTTACATTAGAAAAATACTCTAGAAATGTCAAATTACAGAATATGTAGGCAAGATGTGAGGGGGAGAAATCTACTAGAATGTGCTTTTGAGAAAACTTATAAACCAGGTTTTGTTAATAGCAAAGGCAAAGAAGAGAGAACTTAGTTTATTCCCCACGACCAAGGATATCTTTACTTCTCCCACTTCCTTTCCCTGTCCCCCATTTATTTCTCTATTTATGCATTCATTCAGCATTTTCCTGAGTATTTCCTTAGTGCTATTTTATTGCCCTACCCTGAAGGAACTATAACCCAGAGCAGTGGTTCTCAAAGTGTGGTTCCGCAGACCAGCAGGGTCAACATCACCTGGAAACATGTTATAAATTCGTACTCTCGGGCCCCACCCCAGACCCTATGAATCAGAAAC
Organism: Tursiops truncatus; assembly: GCF_011762595.2. Taxonomy (NCBI): domain Eukaryota; kingdom Metazoa; phylum Chordata; class Mammalia; order Artiodactyla; family Delphinidae; genus Tursiops; species Tursiops truncatus. Next base: position 62,483,573 of record NC_047049.1, on the reverse strand, counting down.
TCCAGGATTAGGGCCCCAACAATTTTAACAAACTTGCCAGATGTTTCTGATGCACCCTGAAGTTTGAGTACTACTACTCTATAAACACAATTATGATACAGTTTTAGTGGTTTGATAGCAGTTGTACTAGGCACCCAATGTGTTCAGAGGTATGTAGGTGAGAAACGATGACATAACAACTGGCCTGTAGTTCTGGCATGAATAGTTCTTTGAACTCTCATTAGCCTAAGAATAATAAACATTTTCATTACTTAACGTTAACCGTTAGTATGACCAAAACCAGATCAAAAACTCTTTGAGGGCAAAGGGCCGTCTACTTGAATCCCTGATGTTTAAAAAGTATTTGGTGACGGGCTTTCCTGGTGGCGCGGTGGTAGAGAGTCCGCCTGCCGATGCAGGGGACAGGGGTTCGTGCCCCGGTCCGGGATGCAGCGGAGCGGCTGGGCCCATGAACCATGGCCGCTGAGCCTGCGCGTCCGGAGCCTGTGCTCCGCAGCGGGCGGGGCCGCAACAGTGAGAAGCCCGCGTACAGAAAAAAAAAAAAAAAAAAAAAAAAAAAGTATTCGGTGAATCAAAGGCACAATAGCAAATTGTTACCGAAATCTTATTTGACATGCAATATTACAAATCATATGCCGTGCTCCTTCAAGTTGCAAGACCTTGATGTTTTAAGTATAGTAAGAGATATGGAAAATCCAACGGCATATCTTGAATTTAAGATGTTGCAACCTCAAATGAAACAGTACCCAACTAATGCAAAAGAAATTAACCTTTGCCCCGAGTACAGGGTACATAATTTTGCTACGCGGCTGTGACATACCAGCTGCTAGGATGATGTATACAAACTGCTCATATTAAAGTATAAGTACCTACACACGTCATACAAGGGGTTTACCTAAGAATTTGTGGAACAAAATTCCTTAACAACGGTCCTGAAGGGCAGATCAAGTTATGTTCTCTAACGCCTTCCATCAGGAAACGAAAGTTAATAATCTAAGGAACTTTTGGGAAATGCTCTTCAAAGCTTCGAGTCCGCAAGCCACGGTGGCGCCACAACCTAGAGAGTTGCGTCTCTCATCAGTCGCACCCACAAGGCTCTTGACCGTACTGCCCACGTGCTTCCGAACACTTACCCGCAGGGCCAGCTTGCGTCATGTGACACACCTCGCAGGTCCCGCCTCTCATCTGTGACATCCCCAAAGGTGCCAGATTATTTTTTTAAAGAAAGCTGGCTCCAATCGCCAATAAAAAAGAGAGAGAGAGAACAAGGACTTGCAAGCACTTATCTTCTGTGATTTTCGCTTCTAAGCTTTTCCTCCCCTTTACGAGCAATCTTCCGGCACTACTTTTTCGTTATTGATCGGGCGTCTTCCTGGGCAGCTCCGCTGTTCTGGGTCTTTGCGGGCTATAGGCACTGGCGCTGTGCGTCACTGCCCGCCGCCGTGTCCGCAGGCTGCTGCAGTCCGCCTCCTCTCGAGTCTGCGGTCTCAATGTCCTTCCCCCGGTGTGCCCTGTTGTGGGCTCGGCTTCCCCCGGGGCGCCAGCCTGGCCCCCGGGCAGCCATCTGCTCTGCCCTTCGCGCCCACACTGGGCCCTTTCCTGGGACTCTGGGGCGCGTTCCTGCCGTTGCCTGCGCCTCTTCCTCTGCCTCAGGAGGCTCCAAATCTCCGAACACGTCCTTGTTCGTGCCGCTGACTGTGAAACCGCAGGGCCGCAGCGCTGACGGCGATGTCGGGGCCGAGCTAACCCGCCCTCTGGACAAGAGTGAGTGCAGGAGCTGGCGAGGGCGGCGCGGGTGGTGTTGCAGGGCCCGCGAAGAAGCTTACCCCCGCCCCCCCCCCGCCCTTCCCCTGGAGACCCGAGGTCCCCTCGAGCGTTGTCATCGTGCCTGTCACTGTCTGCCTCCCTTACTGGCGTGTGAGCCCTTCAAGGCTTGGGACTGTGTCTTATTGATCCTTTGATGTGCTGCTCCAGAAGTGGCCTTCTCCCTTTCACTGTTGTCCTGTGAATGGTTTAAGCCCTCTTGTGATGGGACGATTCACCTTTTTCGAGTCGTTAGGTGGACGACTGATTTCTAGTGTACTCTTTCTTCTCCCCCGCTACCCAGAACTATTGCTCCGAGAAGGGACAAGGGAGTGGGGCATTGAAAAGCCAGAGGAAGATTTCTTTCAGGAGTTTTTGTCATTGACTGGGTACCTAGGCAAACCAGACACTGTGTTAGGCTGTATGGTGGTTGCCAAGAGGAACCAGACTCACATCCAGATCTCTTCCGCTCCAGAAACTTACAGTCTCGTGGGGAGGAAGGACATATGAATGGCCAGCTGTAGTACAAGGTAGAACGTAAGGGTGTGCTCACCGAAAGTGGTAGGTTCCCTGGTCATCCGGGGCTCCAGAGGGAAAGGAATCGCTTAGCATCAGCAAGTGGCAAGATCTAATCCTATTGCTCCCTTGCAAAACATTGTTTAATGTTTTTCCATTGTTCCCAGTTTAAAAGGGTCCTCAATCCCTGCCTGATCTGGCGTGGGTACCTGTTGGAGAAGCGTTGTTGCCAGCCACTCTCCTTGTTTCAGTCAAACTGATGAAATGTGCACTTGTGCCCCAGGGCTTTTACACATGCTACTCCCTCTGCCTAGAATACATCTGTAATTCCATCTTCTTCTTCTTTTTCTAAAAATAACAATGGCTAATACTCAGTGTTTGCTAGAGATAGGTACTGTTTTAAGCATGTGACCCGTTTAATCTTTACTGTAACTCTTATGAAGTAGACAGTCTTTACCCCTGACACTTATCTAGTCATGCAGTAGCACATACATATACTTATGTATTATGTAAACATATATATTATATATTTTTTTTTCTGGTTGATTGTAACACATACATATATGTATATAAATTATATGTGTATGTGTATTTTTTCTGGTTGATTGTAACACATTTAGCCCTGTGAACATGATTGACTACAAGTAGAAAGATGGTGCATATTTGTGATAGTCATTACAGCACTTAAGTGACTGGCCCGATTTACAGTTTACTTACCTTTTCTCCATTTCCCAAATGGTAAAATGAGAGTAATATTTTCTTTGCTTACATCTCTGGATTGTGAAAGTCATGATAAAGAGTTGGGCAAAGCACTTTGAAAAGTGTAAAGGGGTGAACAAATGTAAACTAGTATCACTTGTACTAAACATTTGCTATTTGAAAAATGGAATTACCCTGCAGTAGAATCTGTGATGTGTGGAAACTGGGAAAACTATCACCCGAGGAGCCCAAATAATCCATCCCAACTATATAGCATAGGTTGATGTGAGGATTTAACAAAATACTTTTTTGGGGTATCATATAAATAAAGGTTCTAAGCCTCTCTTTCTTTAGGCTGTTAATAACTGGTGTAAAATTCCTTGGATGTATTTTTACTCATGATCAGCTGGTCTCACCAGATTAGTGTTTTGAAATCTTTTGGGCACTGTTATGAATTTTTAAGTGTTTGGAAGTTCTAACAATGAAGTGCAGCTACCTTTGATGGCAGAGTGGCCCTCCCCTTTCTTGGACAGCTGACTAAGCTGGAAGTTTTGGGTGGTCTCAAGTGGAGCAGTGAAGGAGGAAGGTAGCACCCAGGCACTGAGGTAAGCTAGGTGAGCGCTGGCTGACCATGGGTGATTGATGTACCACACATGATCTCTTTCTGATTTTTGATTGATAACTGGTATGTTTACAGGACGTGACAACAACAAATAATATTCATGGTGAATTTTATTAGCAGTTGTGACTCCTAGGGAAGGTATCAGATTAATTGAGACAGGTTGTGGTAGTTTCCTCATAGATGCTAGTAGTTCTAGATGGGTAGATGCAGATTGGAACTTGGATTCGTAGGGTTGAAGCCACTCAGCTCCGTATTAGTAAAGTGAACTGGAGTCAGAGTTTTTGGGGAAGCTTGCTTGTCAAAACACCTGGATTGGTATGTTCTGGCGAATCACTCACGAAGTACAGAATTACGGTGTAATGCTAAGGGGATCAAGATTATGGAGACAGTTTCTGCATAGGGTATTAGGCAACACTTTTCTGCCCAGAGCACAGCTAGCTTCCTGGATGAGAATCATGCTGTTGGTTACAAGGGGAACCTTAAGAAAGAACAGAAGCCTAACGAAGTCATTGTAATTTGATGTAGGTGTATCAGGGATAGATACATTTGAGGGTGTAGGGAATAGTCATCTCTCACACCCATCACCTGAGAGAGATGCAGAAGGGTCGGAGGCATTTGGCCTAATGCAACTGTCTGCTGCAATAGGGACAGTTTCAGTAAATCTAGTACTATTTTTTATAATTCCCTTTGTGATGATACAAAAGGTTCATCATGAGTTCAACCACTACTAGAACAATATTTCAGTACTTCTTCATATTCAACAAGAGTGGTAATACTAGTTGTAATATTAAAGGGGTGGAAACTAAATGCCACTCCTAGGTGGTCTTTGGTACAGTCTCTTCAGGATTGATTCTCCCTTTCCTTTTTGGATCCTAGAGATGTTCTGATCTATTCTGATCACTTCTCCCCACCTGTGTTTCCACTGTAACTTTGGCATTTCCAATTCTGTTTTGAAGAGGTTGAGTTTTGTACCTTTCCACCTGCTTCTCCAACCCTCAAGTGATCATAGAGCTTTGATGTATTAAGTAATGGGCTTCTAGTTAATTACTGATAAGTACAGTGGAACAAGCAAATTAAAACATTTTAACAAAATGGGTAAATCATAAGGTTTAAGCAGTCCCAACTATTAGTAGTAGCTACTTCGTTCTTCATCGAGATGTACGTGGAGTGAGTAAAGTGGATCATTTTTGTGTAAAGACTCATGTGAGGTACATTTACATTTTAGAAGAGAACCTGTTATTAAATCCCAAACTCCCATTGTAGGAAGCTGGAAGAAAGCTATTAATTGGTTAAAAGTTGTAGTACTGAGTCATTTCTACTGTGGCTGAAATCTAGAGAGTCTCCTTTAATCACCGTTAATTTAAATGAGAAGTAACTGTGATCCCCAAATCAGGTCATTCTGTTAAGAACAATGAGACAGGGACTTCCCTGGTGGCGCAGTTGTTAAGAACCTGCCTGCCAGTGCAGGGGACATGGATTCAAGCCCTGGTCCGGAAAGATCCCACATGCCGTGGAGCAGCTAAGCCTGTGTGCCACGACTACCGAGCCTGTGCTCTAGAGCCCGCGAGCTACAACTGCTGAGCCCGTGTGCCACAACTACTGAAGCTTGTGCACCTAGAGCCCATGCTCTGCAACAAGAGAAGCCACCACAATGAGAAGCCCACACACCGCAACAAAGAGTAGCCCTCGCTCGCCACAACTAGAGAAAGCCCGCACACAACACTGAAGACCCAACGCAGCCATAAGTGAATGAATGAATGAATGAATGAATGAATGATTTTTAAAAAGAACAATGAGACAGTTAAAGCTTAATTTTTATGAAAAACAAAACTATGTTTTCCATATACTTCTGTAGTAGATTAAATTTTTTTCCATGCTATTTCCATTGTGTTAATGTTTTTGCAGTTATCTTTTAAATTTTAGATAAAAGAAAGTATTGATACAGAGAAGCTTCACTTTTAGTATGTGGGTAGTATTCATTTTTTAAAACAGCTGTACAGTATGATTTACATAGCATAAAGTTTATCCATTTAAAGTGTGTAATTAAATGGTGTATTTGCAGGGTTGTGAAACTATCACCATAATCTAATTTTAGAACATTTTCATGACCCCAAAAGAAATCCCATACCCAGAAACAGTGACTCCCCATTCCCCTAGCCCCCACTCCCCTCTGCCCAGCCCGTGGCAACCACTAATCCACATTCCCTTTCTGTTTGGACCTTTCATATAAATAGTATACAATACGTGGGCCTTCCTGACTAGTTTCTTTCACTTAGCATGAGAAACCTCATATTTCTGAAGCATTTTAAATTGAGTGAAGTATCATAATTCTTGCATAACACTGGAGTGTTAGTTACAGAAAATGGATTAATTCTAATAAATGTGATGTCTTCAGTTTGTATTGAGTTTATAGGTCAGCAGAATTTCCCCAAGCAATTGCATGTGCCTTTTTTGTCACTGATTTTTCCACTATTGTAAAGAAACTGTTGGACCCACTGGGTACAAAGTAACAGAAACCCAGAAATATCAGGATAGCTGCCTGTGATAGTAGATATGTTTGTATGCATCTTACATTTAGTTGTGGGCAAACCTAATGGCTAAACCAGCGACTTTGAAATTCTCTCATTCTGCAAAACAAAGTTTTGATAGTGAGATGCTTTATTCAGGCTTAATTTCTTCAGTGAGTGTTGTGTGTGTGTTGTGGTTGGATGCAAGTGCAGTTGGTACTCTGGTGGGAGGCAAAAATACAGGCCACCTGGCCTTTCTGTGTTTCATGAGCAAAGACTGTATCAGTTTTGGCCTGCCTTCCCAGAAATGTAGAGGGTGTGGCTGGATTAGTAAAATGTTTATCTCTACAGAATAATGCAGTAGTGTTTTAACATGTGCAATGTTAATACAATCTCAGCTTGATTATTTTCCCACGTACTGCAAAAAAAAATTTAAAAAAAAAAGTATTTTCACCTGTAAAATTAGGGACTCTTAGTGGCATGTTATTTCAGCAGGTATCTAATCCAGCCTCCACTATAGCACAGTAATTTCTCTGCTGTCACCCTTGAAATACAGTCATCTAAGCCTTGCTTGAGTACTTTTCAGTGACAACCAGCTGGCACTTTTGTGAGACAACCCCTTTTCCCTGTTCTCATTATTAGGAAATTCTTGTATAAATTACACTGAAATCTGTTTCCTTCACTTCCCACTGACTTTAGTTATGCCATCTAGAACAAAATATGTATAATCTGTTCTCCCTAAAATCATCTCCAAGCTAAAGATCATCCCTGGCTCCTTTAGTCATTCACACGAAAGCATAATGATCTGGCCCTCACAGTATTGGTTATCTTTCTAGATACCTTTAGCTGCTCACTATTTGATGTTCAGAATGGTTGTAAGTAAACAAAACAGAACATGGTTATCTAAAAGTGGTCTGATGGAGGCTAGGGGTGATGCTAATCCTGTAGCACCTTGCTTAGTCTTCTGCAGTATTACAGGAATATTGCATTGTTTGACTTTATACTTTTTCTAGACACTATTAAACTATAAAGAGTTTGTGATCAACTAAAACCTTCATGTTCTCGCAACACTCAGTAGACTGCTGCCTTGAGTGTTATGACTTCAGGTTTCTTTTGCTCTTTGGGCATTTCTCTATCTGGAAAACAAATGTTAAACATATGTTAAATTTTTATATCTTTCTTCCAGATGAAGTAAAGAAGATCTTAGATAAGTTTTACAAGAGAAAAGAAATTCAGAAACTGAGTGCTGATTATGGACTCGATGGTAAGGCTAATAAGATTTCCATTAGAGACATCTTATTACTGCTTAGATTACAGCTTTGTCATTGTTGTGTGGGACCTAGTGTGGCCTGGACATACGTATTAATACATAGTTGTAATCTAGAGAATGTCCCTGACTTTTGCTTCTCTGTAGGCAGGAGATCGGCAGGAGGCACCTGGGGAGCCAGACACACGGCAAGGGAGCTGTGTGTTCAGCTTTCCTTCATGCGCTACTAGAATATCAGTTTTAGCCCGGATCATAACAAACCAGCTGTACTACAAGAAAAGAAAAAGACACTTTGATGAGTTAGGTGTGACGTGTATATGTATTTTTTAAAATGAGAAATTAAATGAAAACTAAGTCCTACCTGTTTTGATTTTGTGTTTCGCACAGCTCGTCTCTTCCACCAGGCTTTCATAAGCTTTCGAAATTATATCATGCAGTCTCATTCCCTGGATGTGGACATTCACATTATTTTGAATGATATTTGCTTCAGTGCAGGCAAGTGTTTAGAGACTTTTTAAAATCCTGTTGAGCATACTTTTTATTTCTTCCTATGTTTATTTCTCTAGTTAGGGCGTATTTGCTTTAGAATAAACCCTGTTAATATCCTCTGTAAATAATTCAGTGCTTTCGTAGGAGGCCTTCTAGGTCCTTTTGCTTTTATAGTGGGTCCCTGAACTGGTTATTAAATCACCCGTATGTCTTAGGCTGGAGGAAGACTGGGGTCTTCATCTGTCATTATCTGCTCTTCACTTTGTAGTAATATATAGGCTACAGTGAAATAAACTCTCACACAAGACAGAATTAATACATAACAGATTCCATCTGTTTCTGCCACTGGCTTGTTTCTCCCTCATATTAGGACAAAGCTCTTGCTATAAAAGATAAAAATGTAGGAACATTGGGCTTCCCTGGTGGCGCAGTGGCTGAGAGTCCGCCTACCGATGCAGGGGACATGGATTCGTGCCCCGGTCCGGGAAGATCCCACATGCCGCGGAGCGGCTGGGCCCGTAAGCCATGGCCACTGAGCCTGCGTGTCCGGAGCCTGTGCTCCGCAACGGGAGAGGCCACAACAGTGAGAGGCCCGCGTACCGCAAAAAAAAGAAAAAAATGTAGGAACATCGTTATTTTGTTCCCATGGGCAGTTTGGCTTTGGTTATATTTTTAAGTATTTGACTATTAGACTTTTGCCCTGGGCCAGGCACTGAGGTAGAACCTGGACACAAAGCAGAATTGGACACAACCCCACCCTCATCAGAGCCACTAAGGTGTGGAGACTTCTTGCTGAGGCGTCAATTCACTTTCATGTTTTGTCTCTTAGTGGTCTCTGTAGTTTAAAAAATACTTGGCACCTGTATTTCTCTTCAGTAACCACAGGCCTTCTCTCTAATGTATATTCCCAGGTCCTTTGTTTTTTGTTGTTGTTTGTTTGTTTTGTTTTGACCGTACCATGCCACTTGCGGATCCTAGTTCCCCAACCAGGGATCGAACCCGGGGCCCCCTTGCGATGAGGTGCCGAGTCCTAACCACTGGACTGCCAGGGAATTCCCCCAGGTTCTTTGTTTTTAACTTAACTTTCATCAATGCTGATCTTTACCTGTTTGCATAGAAGAAGTGGAACGTGGTTGTTGAAAGCCAATTTTCTGTTTTCCTGGAAAATATAAGTGAAATGAGGAGGAAAATGTAAGACAAAGCAGGACCTCAGGAAGGGATAGAGTTCCTTGTTTTAGGGTTTTTCTTTTTATTCTGGCAATGCCCCCTTAATTTAGCTCACTAAGAGTAAAGTTCTCATTCAGTGCAGTTATGGATAGCATTTAGATTGCACATATTAATGCAGTGTTTTATTTTCCAGCTCACGTGGATGATTTATTTCCATTTTTCTTGAGACATGCAAAACAGATATTTCCTGTGTTGGAATGTAAGGATGATCTACGTAAAATCAGTGACCTAAGAATACCACCTAACTGGTTAGTTTCTTTATTTGTAGATTTGAAATTTTCAGTTTCTAATCTTGGAAAATTAGTGATCATTATGTACTTTTATTGTATGCTGGATGATAAATCATAAGTCATCTAGATTGTTTTGTTTTCTCTAGAAAAGTGGGCAGTTTTGGCAGGCAGTTAACTGGTGTCTCCCCTTGAATCCTAATCAAGTTTGGTTTAAGGTTTTATTAGGGCGGATCTAGAGTAGCCCTTTAGGGTGTCATCCTTACAATTCAGGTGTGGCCTTCCTGGTGTCTCAGCTGAATACGCTATTAATGAGCTCTCCCCTCCACCACTGTGGCTGGAACTCCAGCATCTCCTAGCACTTTGCCACCTCTTTGAGACTTTCCACTCAAACTCTTAGCAAGCTGTCCTCTGTTAGGAGGACATGCTCAGCCCAGCCCTTGGCCAAGGACCCAAGGAACTCCCACACAGACTTCAAGGCTCCCCCTCTATTGCACCCTTTTTTCTCTTTCACACTCTGGCTTTCAAATTCCAGCTGCTTCAGCAGCTTTGAACTTGATCTCTACTGCTCAGCTCAGTGGGACTTTTACCTTGCTTGGGTTCCACCTCCCTATGCCCTACTGGGGTACAGCAGGGCTCATCTCAGGTGTTCCTTTCTTTTGGGGCTTGTAGTCCTGCACTGCCTCCTGTCCATGTCCCCAGGCAGCTGCTGTATATATTTTGTCCAGTTTTGTACTTGTTTATGGTGAGAGGGCAAGTGCTCATGGCCAGAAGCAGAAGACTCAGTCATTTTATTGTATATGCTGAAATTCAGAAGCCTAGGAATATTTATTTATAGGGCATATGTAGAGCTGTGGAAATAATGTGGACAAATCTCTGGAGCTGTTAGCAGTTTAAACTTATTTTAGGTAACTCTTGGGGAAGGGGATTTATACAGTGGCAAGAATATCCAATAAATTAATTTGCATTTGGATTTTTCTGCCCTCTAGTTAGTAAATGCTATTCTCGGAAAGCAGTCATTTTAGTGTGGATATGAAGCTCATCATTTAATTTTTCAAAGATGCTATCTTATGAATGTTAAGAGGATGTTTCCTTGGAATTTTTTTCATTTAATACCTTTGCCAGGATTTTGAGGTTAATGGAATTAAGCTGTTTACCTACTCATGTTCTAGGTACCCAGAAGCCAGAGTCTTACAGCGGAAGATAATATTCCATTCAGGTCCCACGAACAGTGGAAAGACTTATCATGCAATCCAGAAATACTTGTCAGCAAAATCTGGAGTATATTGTGGCCCTTTAAAATTACTGGCACATGAGATCTTCGAAAAGAGTAATGCTGCTGTTAGTATATTACCAAATATTCTCTCTTTTTCTTGTTAATTTGGGGGAGAGTAGAGTGAAGGGGGTAGAGGGGGAGGGCGTATATAGTAATTTACTGTTAACAAAAAGTGCCATCTTGCATTGCATCTAACAAGCCATCAAGTGTAAGATGTACTGTTATTTTATGTAAAACTGAGAAGGAAGATGATGCTGCCGACTGAATTCTGACATGCCATCCATTGTTAAGAGGTATCCTGGTTTCAGAGATACTAAAATGTGAAAAAACGTGTGTATCAGAATGAGTGAAATACAATATTACAGAATATTTCACATATACAGAGGAATGCAGGGAATAACATTCAGATAACCTGAGTCCACTACCCAACTCCCATCAGATTCAAGAAATAAAATATTATTGGGGAATTCCCTGGCGGTCCAGTGGTTAGGACTTGGTGCTTTCACTGCGGAGGGCCCGGGTTCAATCCCTGGTGGGGGAACTAAGATCCTGTAAGCCACGTGGCACAGCCAAAAAAAAGAAAAAGAAAATATTGATATAGATGAAACGCCCTCTGAACCCCTTCTTTGTCTCCTCAGAGTTACCCACCTACTCTGTTGTATTCAATTTACCTTTTTTTAAGATTAGACCTTTGATGCTGTCAACTAGAACTAACGATAAAGACTGAGAAAAGGACTGAATGCCCTGTGGTCTGAGGCATCATTTCAGTAAAGGGGCCATATTTTAGTTCATTGTTTTATTATGATTTTATAATGAAAGATTAACCCGTTTTGGTAGGCGATTTGCATTCTCTTTTATTATGTTCTGAATAATTTGTGTAATTTGCATACATAATGCCTCCTTATTCGTAAATACTTAAAGTATTTCCACAGAACAAAGACTTTCTTTTACATAACCTCAGGATATTCATCTAAAGTAGGACATTTAATATCGATAGAATTCCATTATTTAATCCACAGTCCATATTCAAATTTTGCCAGTTGTCCTATAAACACTGCCACCACTCCATTTCCGCATCCCCCCCCCCACCCCAGCATTCTGTTCAGGGTCTCCCGCTGTGTTTTATTGTCATGTTTCTAGTACAATTCCTCAGTCTTTCTGTCTTTCATAACCTTTACATTTTTTTTTTTACATCTTTATTGGAGTATAATTGCTTTACAATGGTGTGTTCGTTTCTGCTGTATAACAAAGTGAGTCAGCTATACATATACATATATCCCCATATCTCCTCCCTCTTGCGTCTCCCTCCCACCCTCCCTATCCCACCCCTCTAGGTGGTCACAAAGCACCGAGCTGCTCTCCCTGTGCTATGCGGCTGCTTCCCACTAGCTATCTCTTTTACGTTTGGTAGTGTATATATGTCCATGCCAAACCTTTACATTTTGAAAGACTACAGGTCAGTTGTGTTGTAAGTTGTCACTCAGTTTGGATACAACTGGATGACAGTTGGATATGTATGCAAAGTCTGATGTTTCCTCATTAGTTTCAGGCCACTGTGGAGACCAGCTGTTCCAGTTTGCCTGGACTTTCCCTGATTTAGCACCAAATGTTCTTCATCCTGGGGAACCCCTCAGTCCTTAGTGGACGGGGGTGGTTGGTAACTCAAATACACCATAGCATTGATGTTGGTCCTTCTCAAAGAAATATATTAGGAGGTCTTTATATTCTTAAATTTTATTTATGATATTTTTCTTGAACATAGAAACAATTTCATTTTAATAAACTAAAATGGTACAGAAACTATTGAAATAGTACAGAGGTAAAAAGTGAAACTGCTGCAATTTCTCATGCTTTTGTTATCTGAGAATTTAGCTGATTTGAGATGTTTCCAAGTTTACATAGGTTATATAAGAGAGTGGCTTTTGCTTTCTTATTAAAATTTTTTTTAAAGGATTGGGGATATTTTGTTTCAACTATTAGACAAATAAATTTGATGTAATGGAGAGAATACTCTATTAAACATCCAAAACTTCTTTTTGCTATTGTTTTCAAGGTGGAAATAATTCCAGTTTTCTTTTTGTCATCTTAGGGTGTGCCATGTGACTTGGTAACAGGTGAAGAACGTGTGACAGTAGAGCCAGATGGGAAACAGGCTGCCCATGTTGCTTGTACTGTTGAGATGTGCAGTGTTACAACTCCTTGTATGTATACACCATTTTAAAAACTGTATGGTTTAGTATTTTTTTATTTTAAAATTCAGATGAACATATGGAATGTGTTTTTTATTGTGAAAAAAATTTTAAATTGAGACAAAGAAAAGAATAGTACAGCAAATACCCAGGACTTACCACTACTTAAAAATGCCAAACTTTCTCTTATGTTTGCTTTTGAATTTCTTTCCCTTTTTCTCATAAAAGAACTGAAATGTCACTAAGTATGAATTTTCCTTTGTGTCGCTCCCCAGTTCAATTCCTCTCTCCTCTTTTGATCCAGTTGCTATCAAATATTTGGTATATACCTTTCCTTTTTTTTTTTTTTTTGGTATCACTGTTATGTATTGCCTATCAATACTGTGGATTGTGTGTTTTAAAACATTTACATGATTATCATATTGCATTATTATTCCACAATTTGCTTTTTATTTTACACATTTTTTAGATCTAGTCTTGTATACATATACATGTATCATGAATATATATCACATTTATTCATTTAAATTGTTATGTAGTATTCCATATTATGACTAAAATTATTCATTCCTCTATTAAAGAATATTTAGGTTGTTTAACGTTTTTCACTATTACACGTAGTACCACAG